>NW_028088227.1:19838833-21125492 GCF_014824575.4 Sturnira hondurensis | reverse complement strand
ACCAAGCCCTTATTATATGAAATGCTAAAGGGACTTATATAAGAAAAAGAAGATGAAAAATATTAACAGTGAAAGGACAGCAAACACACAGCTATTAACAACCACACCTAAAACAAAAGCAAACCAAGAGGACAGCTAGATCAGGAGTGGAACCATAGAAATGAAGAACACATGGAGGGTTAGAAACAGGGGGGTGGGAGGGGGAGAAGGGGGGAGAAGGCACAGAAAATAGCATAGATGGTAGGTAGAAAATAGATAGGGGGGAGGGTGAGAATAGTGGGGGAAATATAGAATCCAAAGAACTTGAGACACGTGGTTATAAACTAAGGGGGGCAGAATGGTGGGGGAGGGAGGGTGCGGGTGGAAGGGATTGAAGGGGGGGAATAGAACAACTGTAATAGTATAATCAATAAAATATATTTTTAAAAAATGAGTTTAGTTAGCTTTCTAGATTTGATCACTGTCAATAAAGAAACTGGTTTCCAATAATCCACTATCTGATAGTTCAGCCTTTAAAATACTGAAAAATTTCTATGACCAACAACTCGGTGCTTGCCTGCTCACATGTATCTGCTGCCTCTCAAATCTCAATTCTCAAAATATGAGAGTTGTGTGAATTTTATGTTTCAACTCTCCTGTTCAACGCTTCACAAAAACTTTAGCCCTTCTATTTGTACACACGTGGCTCATTCACTGACTTCTCTGACCATAAATGCTTCCAGAAGCGATTAGAAAACTAGAGAAAGTCCTCCCATTTATTGTTGCTTCATGTTTCCTTTGATTAGTCTTTAGGAAGCCAAAGAAGAAATATCATTTATTTTGAAGGGCAGACCATAGAAACCATGGTTTGGCGTTGTTTAACGGTCGTATTTCACTACTGTCAGGGAAGATTGCTCAGATTCTTATCTCGATTTCTTGCGTGCTCTAAATCCAAGGACTGTAATCTCCCTTTTCTTCTGGGAAAGAATTCTCTGACCATTCTTTTACTTCAGAACTGGTCCTACCTCATCCAACTGTGAGCCAACACCAAAGTGTGATTTTTAAGCTCAGTCAACTAAACCAGTAAAAGAAATGACTTAATGAACATCTGTGTTAAGGGTTGAATGTTTGTGCACCCCCCTCAATTCATGTGTTGAAACCCAAACCCCTGGTGGAATGGGTTTAGGGGGCAGGCCTGTGGGAGGTGGCTACGTCACGAGAATGGAACCCTCATGAATAAGATTAGTTACTTATTATTTTTTTACATTTTATTTATTTATTTTCAGAGAGAAGGAAAGAGAGGGACAGAAACACTGGTGTGTGATAGATACATCGATAAGTTGCCTCTCACGTGCCCCCAACTTGGGACCTGACCTGCAACCCAGGCTTGTGCTCTGACTGGGAATTGAACCAGCGACCTTTCGGTTTGCAGGCTGGCACTCAATCTACTGAGCCACACCAGCCAGGGCGGGATTAGTGCCCCTATGAAACAGACTCCAGAGAGCTCTCCAGACCTCTAAGCCATGTGCGGACACAAGGAGAAGTTGGCAGTCTGAAACCAGGAAACCAGATTCGGCAGACATCGAGTCTTCTGGGGCTTTAATCTCCGACTTTCAGCTTCCAGAAATGTGAGAAATGAATGCTTGTTTTTGAACCACCTGGCCTCTGGGTATTTTTGTTATAGCAGCTAGAACTAAGAAAATCTGCAGTCGTACAACCAATCAGAGCTGCATGATGAAATGGTCAAAATGAATATGAGCTACTAGCGATACAATTTTTGAAACTTATTCAGATCAAGTATTAAAAAGATAGACTAAGGTATTTGTGCCCAAATACACCATGCAAAAGTCTAATCGTCATAGCATAGTCCAGGCAAAGTGGCTGTCTTGACATCCTGTATCACATGAGGATGACTGAATTTATGACAGAATCATCCCAGTAATTTAAAATTATGTGGAGTCAGTCATAGCACTTCAGTTTCTGACGAGTCGATATCAGAACTGACTTCTTACCCACTGGATAAAGAATGAAATAGTACTGTACCACTGACACCACCATTTTCAACAGCTTGGCTTTTTGACTAAATATTATCTGAAATTTTAAAGAAGCAACATTAAAGTAAAATGGGTGACTGGCTGGTTTAGCTCAGTGGATTAAGTGCAGGCTGTGAACCAAGGGGTCACTGGTTCGATTCCAAGTCAGGGCACATGCCAGAGCCAGGCCCCTGGTGGGGGCTACAGGAGAGGCAACCACACATGGATGTTTCTCTCCTTCTCTTTCTCCCTCCCTTCCCCTCTCTCTAAATACAAATAAATAAAATCTTAAAAAAATAAAGTATAGATGGGCAAGGAAAGGGTAGTCCATGATAAATGTAGCCTGAAAGTCTACTATAGATGAAAACAGAATCAGTCTTTGTCTTCAGGAAGTCATAAATGACAGAGTGGAAATGACCTGGCTCAGTTGAAAACCAAGTGCTATGAATTACTAGTCACACAGCCACAGGCAAGGTACAGTCTTAACCTTCCAGACCTTAGTTTTTATTTAGATGAGATGAACTAGCCTTCTGTGGGTTGTTAAGATTAAATAAAGTACATAATTGCTTAGCCTAGTTCCTGGCACACAGTAGGTTCTCTGTAAGTATTGATTCCTCATCCCTCTCATCTTACTCTTCCTGCTTTTTATGCAGTATGGTGATGCAAATGTAGCTTCCTAAATGATTCCACAATAATTATGTATTAGGATGGACTAGAAAGATAGAGAAAGACAGTTAGGATTACATTTTTTTCTTCCTTTTGGAAATGATGAGCCTGACTTCTTTATTGCAGTGGCTGCTTGAAGTGGGAAGCCCCGGGTTTGAATTCTGTTTCCTTCTGGTCCTTGCTATGGTGTGTTTGGGACAGTGACAGCCTCTTCAGGCTGTGCTTCATCACGTGGCTCCTGTCTTTCCAGCCTCCCCCTCCATTGCTGCCCCTCGCGAAGCCTCTGCTCACGTCACCTGTGATGGATGGGGCTCCCCTCGCGCTTTGCACTCATAGGCCTTTGCAGTCTCCATTCTCTCTGCCCGGTCTCTCCTCCCTCCAGCACTCCCCTGACAAAGAGTGGACTCGTATATATAATTGAACATCTCACTCAATTGTCAGGAAGGGTAAAGCCTTCCTCAGCCCTTCTGTCCTTCCATACACGGTCAGCCCTTCCTCCATCTGACAGAGCACTTTTTATAGGCCTTTATTTAAATTATAAACTACTGACCTGGCTGATGTAGCTCAGTGGATTGAGTGCTGGCCCGCGAACCAAAGGGTCACCAGCTCAATTCCCAGTCAGGGCAGATGCCTGGGTTGCAGGCCAGGTCTCCAGTGCGGGGATGTACAAGTGGCAACCACACATGCATATTTCTCTCCCTTTCTCACTCCCTTCCCTTCCCTCTAAACATAAACAAATAAAATCTCTGAATTATAAACTACCTTTTACATATCTGTTTCTTCCACTGGATACTGTCAGGAACAGGACAATGTTAGAAACTGACATGTTTACACCTACATCATGCTTAACACACAGTAGGGACCCTAACAAACTCAACTAGAAAACACACAATAGGAGATAATTAAATGTCTGTTGTGAACAAAACAGTATGTTTTGTCTTGAAATTGGATGCAAAAACTTCTTTTACTGTATTTTATATGTGGTTATAACTATATTTATATGTAATATAAAATACATTTTAAATATAATGTAAACAATGTATTTTTTTTAAGATTTTTTTAAATATTTTATTTATTTATCTTTAGAGGGGAAAGGAAGGAGAGAGGAAGGAAACATCAATGTATGGTTGCTTCTCGTGCATCTCCTGCAGGGAACTGGCCCCTGCCGGAAACTGGCCTGCAACCCAAGCATGTGCCCTGACTGGGAATCGAACCGCGATTGTCTGGTTCGCAGGCCCGCACTCAATCCACTGAGCTACACCAGCCAGGTAAACAATGTATTTTTAAGTCTACCCTAACACTTGGCATACTGGACCCACACATAATACTACTTGAATTAAAATAAAGCATTAAGCGTTAGTTATACTTTAACACTTCTTTGATAATATTAAAAGGTTTCTGGCCTCTTGCACAAAAATCTAAAAGTAATTTTGACACTGCATTACTCTAAATTAACCTCACCCTAACTACGCATCAGAGGAAAAAAAACGGCAATCATATTTTAGTGAAATGTGTGTGCACATGCACACAGTTATTCTTCTGATTTTGTAGTCATCATTTTAACATTGTTCTATCATTCAATTTTTTCCCTTATATCAGCTAACAATGAACTTCAGAAAGGGAAAGCTGGTTTCCTACAGTAAGAATATATAATAAATTTCCAGTCTTCATCTGCTCCAAACCAAAGAACTTAGTGCGGTGATGAAATACATGTAATTTGCATTCCTTTATTTTAATTGGTTGGTTCTCCACACTATCAGGAACCCCCTTTTAAAATAAAACTTTGATGCCCTCTTTACCATCCTAAAACAAAACTTGTATTTTTATATGTATATGTATGTGTATGTATATGGATAGATATAAAACTTGGAAAACTAAGTATGATGTTCCTTTAATATTAAAGAGAAATAAAGGAATATAATTTGTAGAGATATAATATATATTTCAATTTATAAATGCTTACATATGAGTATTACAAGATACAATGACGTCAGATATTAGTCTATACTGACAATGTTAAAGAGATTAAAGAGAAAAAAACAGAAGCCATTCCAAATAGTACAGGAAAAGTGAAGAACAGAGCTACTATGGACATTAGACTAGAAACTAGCATATTTATTTATATATTAAGGCTGTGCCAAACAAAATTGTGGTTATAGGTAGAACAGTGTAAGTTATAGGCTGAGATAGTTATAGATTTCACTTATATGAACAGGCTGTGGGATTTGGGAAAGTCATGGAGGACGGAGAACGAAGGGCACAGGGCAATTCTTTATTTTACAGTGTTTCCTGGCACACAGATTACCAGCACTGCTCTCTGCCCAGCAAATGCACAGCGCCCACCCTTTGCTGTGACAATAAAATCTGGCCACCCAAACTCCAGTACCCCCCGGGGGCAGCAACTCCCCTCCTGGTAGGAGTTCCCTATTTGGTTACTTAAACATATACTCATCTAACAGACACACGAAAGTTTGCTTGTAAAATGAGAGTTTTCTCTACTTATATAGCTGATGTAACATTGATGGTCCTTAAATTTTTAAGAGTAAAACCTATGGTCTACATTATAGGCAGCACTCGGTCTCAAAACTGTGGGAAAAAAAGGGGCCCCACCCCAAACCTGATGAGCTCAGGGGAGGCCTGTATGACAGGCCCTGAAAACCCAGAGACTAAAAGTACCCACGCAGGATGGTCTGAACATAAAAATTCTAAATGAAAAGCAGGTCACATCCTATGCCTGTAGCTTCCCTGCCAAAGGTCAATCATCACCTTAAGTGGGTCTCTTTATTATCTTCTTGTGTATAAAGTCAGCAGAATCTCCTTTTCTAGACACCTTAGGGCATAATTTCCCACCACACCAGAGCAGAAGAGCATGGGAGTCCTCACTGTTATCCTCTTTTTAAAAAAATATTTTATTTATTTATTTTTAGAGAGAGGGAAGGGAAGGAGAAAGAGAGGGAAAAAGCAATGTATGGTTGCCTCTCATGGGTCCCCTGCTGGGACCTGGCCTGCAACCCAGGCAGGTGCCCTGACTGGGAATTGAACCTGCTGACCCTTTAGTTCACAGAGGGGCACTCAATCCACTGAGACACACCAGCCAGGGCTGATTGTTATCTCATTGTCGAAAACTCATTTCTATGTACTTTAAATGTTAATTAACGTTTTACCCACGAATGTAAAAGGAGTTAAGTGTCTCTCCTTTTTACTTTTTCATCCAGTCCCAAAGATCTCCTTGCTTTTCTTTATCCCATCCCTTTAATCTACCACCAATGGATTTCAGGTAACACTCCCCGCCCCCCCCCCCCCAGCACCGGTCTCCTCATTTGATTTTATTGTATAAAATTAGCTGTAAAACTGCCAGTCTCAGGGAGCATTTCTCAATCCATTGAGATTTTTCTTCACTGCAGATGTTGTCAGTTTGATTCAAACAAACTCATAAAAATTCTCTACGGGTTTGGATGTTTCTCGTATCAACACAACAAAACTACAAAGGAGGTACTGGAGAGGACACAGGATTCATTCAAGACTTTTCCTGTACCATTTGGAGGCTTCCCAGTTTTGTTATCTTCTTTCTTACCTCTCTTGACATAATTACTCACTGCTCTAAATCAAAGCCTAATGCAATTCTTCCTACTCACAATATGCTGTATTTCAAAGGATAACATTTCCAGCTTAGAAACATTGAACTACTGTTGATGACTTTAACTGTGATAACTGGGGTCTCTTATGTCTCCTTATCTGTCAAGAATAGTGTGCCTAAAGATGCTTCATTTTGTTCAAGCACGTTCTACCGCACTCTTACGTGATTTTAAAGCTCTCTGATCTAAATCTTTAATAAAAATCTGTGAAAATGCAAACCTACTGTGAACTCGTAATTCAGTTTTCTCCATCTTCAAAGATGGGACATAGAGACTCATATGAACTCAGCTATGAGTGCCTGAAGCCTACTTAGGAATCCCGGACTCCACATTCTGAATGAGTCCCAAATACTTTCTGACTGATCCGGTTCCCATGGAAACTAAAGTTGGGAAGTAGTAAAAGACAAGAGAAATGACAGAGTGGTACCAAATAAATTAGCTGGATGATAGAACATCCTTGGCTCCCACTATCTAGATAACACAAAGCAATTTAAAAATGATACATATACAGAATCTAAGAAGTGCATGACATATAACAATCTGTATTTTTGCTCAAGACAAATTGATGTTTTTCTTTTAATGTTCACTTTCAGAAACAAGGCCAGAAAATTATGGAGACTTGCCCCAAGTGATAATTTTTTTGTCCCTTTTAAATGATCTCTCTATGTCCCTTTTAAATGATCTGTGATGCTGTTAAGGTGACTAAATTTGATGATAAATCCCTCACAAAATGGATGTGTTCATATTTGGATATTCTTTCCATTTACTTAAACGGTATTTTCAGATCATGCATTATTTATTATGGGCTTACAGCTTACCCTTTAGGTTAACATTATACTTCAAATTCAATTTGAATTGTGAATGTGGAAGGCATTTATATATGTTTAGAGATAAGCACACTACAAACAAACTAAACGTCAAAAAGTATCTTAATAACACATTAAGAGAATTAAAATGTTGTCCACGGCCTAAATAGAACGTTCAAATTATTTTCTTATTATGATAGAGAAGTCACCCTCACTGCGTGCTGACTCTAAATCTATAAATAAGACAGAGTCTCCCTCTCTCTCCTCCTTAGGGCTTCTTCATGCTGCTGACGCGAACACCACAAAATGCCTTCATTTGCTCTAAAATCTCCGCAGCCCTACCTCTCCTTACACTTATCAAATATTTTTGTCTCCCATATAGGAAAAATAAGATTTGGGGTCAGCAGTTCTGACTTCTTCACATCCAGCCTCTGTGTATCCCTATCGACATTCTAAACTTCTGTTTCTCATTTATGAAACTGTAATAAAGATAGTTCGAGGTACCGCACAGGGATGTTAACACGAGAGCTAAGGAATGTACTTCCTGTAAAAGTCAACCCTAGAGTTCCGCTGTCAAATAAATATTCTTAGGCATATGGTTAGCCCTGGCTGGGTAGCTCAGGTGGCTGGAGCATCGACCCAAAACACCAAGGTTGCAGGTTTGATCCCGGTCAGGGCACTTCCAAGGATCAGCTAACGAATGGGCACACAGAGATAGAACAACAAATCAGTGTTTCTTTCTCTCTCCCCCTCTCTCTCTCCTCCTCGCCCCCTTCTACCCTTCTGCTCGCTCACCGTAAAAACCAGTCAACGAAAATTTAAAAGAAAGAAATGCAGTTTACAAAATTCATCATTTAAGGTGATTCTGCCCACCATCTCAGTCAGCGAGAACACACCTGAGTCACCCTGCAAGGGAAAAACTTTTGAGATTGTTTCAGGTAAAAGACAAGACTCTGCTGTCCTCTGA
The DNA here is from genome assembly GCF_014824575.4 of Sturnira hondurensis. NCBI lineage: Eukaryota > Metazoa > Chordata > Mammalia > Chiroptera > Phyllostomidae > Sturnira > Sturnira hondurensis. The sequence goes on along the minus strand of NW_028088227.1, from coordinate 21,117,406 downwards.
AAAGAAACATTTATATCCAACACACGCATCGGTGAGGTAACTTTGCTCTATAAAGGAAGCGTTTTTGTACTGCACTTCCGAAATTATTTGTCCTTTTGTTTTGTAACAACTAGAAATACACTTCTCCAGACACTGCTGCGCTCATAAGGACAAGGGCTGGTGAGGCCCTAGGCTGCGTCCGGTGGGCAGCGAGTGGCCCCCATTTCTCCCACTCTTTCCCCGACAGCCAGTCTTCTCTGGGGAATCCTTACAGCTCTGGCGTCTTCAGGGTCAAAGGAACGATGGGAAATTAAATCATATAAAAGCTCACTTGAAACTTGATAATAAGTTACTAATGACATGGAATTGAACATTAAATGAACATTTTCGAAAGTGCGAGTAATTGCGAAATGGGTTTAAGCTGATACGACCAAGGCCAGATACACTCTCTCCCTGTAAGAAGCCTGCACGCATTTCCTTTCGTTGTTTACAAAAGCCAGACGGTTGACTAAAGAAGCTTGACTGAACTGGTCTCCATGAAACAAACACAGAGAAACAATTTTTAGGACTTTAGTCAACACTCTTTTACATGTACCTTTTCTTGCCATCAAAGAGTAGTAGCCCAATAAAGCTGAGAGTCTTGGGAGGTACCGACTCTTGGCATCTGTCTAGAACTCATGACATGAGACCCTTAGTATGAGGTGATGAGCCATCTGGATCCAGGAAAACTCTCCCAGGCCACTGAAGAGGCTGCAATGTCCCACAAGAAGATACTATGATGACTGGACGAGAATGCCTAGGAGAACCACTTTGGGTTTGAAAAAAAAGATCCCCTTTTCCAGCCCTGTCTTCTTATCTCTCTTTATAAACTTGTGTCTGTTGTGGGACCTGGATTGCTGTGACAAACTGAGTGTCAGAAGAGATGAGGAAAGCCTGCAGCTCCCTGCTCCAGAGAATACCTTCACAATTTCCCAACGTCCGTTCCGTGCTATATCCCAGGTCACTTGTCAGGAGGTACTTACCGTTGGCTTCATCTGAGTTTTTAACCAATGTTAACTAACTCAAGGAAGTATCAAGCCATCAGCAAAATTTCTCTGAACTCTAAAAGGCAGATCACTCTCTATAGTTCCTGTAACTCAGTGGAGGCCATGGTTAATCAGGAAGGAGGGAATTCTAAAATCAGTTCAACTCTTCATTCACTAGAGACTATTAATTTATATGTGTCCTGAGATTTTTATTACTAAACATATACGTAATTTTACGAAGCCAAAAGACAAATAAGCCAACATTACGCTCCACTCCGTACTTCTCGGTAACTAACCAATAAAGAACCGCTTTGTGCCAGGCACTACACCAGGCTCTAGAGACACAAAGGTGTGTTGCCTCTGCCTTCAACAAACCCACAGTGCAGAGTGGCACTTTTAGGTAAAAGTGCCAGAAGAGAACCAGGGGCGTACCAAGAGCACTGGGAGTCCAACATGCAGTAGATTTGGGCTTTGAAGAATGGACGAGCTGGGAAGGCTTCTGAGAAGAGGTATGGGATATTGGGAGTTAGACCTTCACAGAGGAATTGCATTTGGCCACATGGAGAAGAATGACAACAACGAAGAAGAAGATGAGGTTGGAAAGGAGAAACACATCAAAGTAAAATGGAAGAGATGTTCACTCCCTTTTACACACACACACACACACACACACACGTGCGGGGCACAAAAGAACCTGACTCTTCTGGGACCAAAAGCATTCATTTTATGGAGCCAAAGGACAGTGATCCCATGTGTCCAATCAGCTTATGTAGAATTTTTATCATTTTTTATTTTATTTTTAAAAATATTTTATTCATTTATTTTTAGAGAGAGGGGACAGGAAGGAGAAAGAGTGGGAAAGAAACATCAATGTGTGGTTGCCTCTCGTGTGTCCCCTACTGGGGACCTGGCCTGTAACCCAGGCATGTGCCCTGACTGGGAATCGAACTGGCGACCTTTTGCTTCACAGGTCCGTGCTCAATCCACTGAGCTACACCACCCAGGGCTTTTATCATTTTTTAAAATATGGCTTTCTGTGTGTTTAAATGATTGGATTACATAATAGATTAATTCATGAATATTGGATTAAATAGATAGCATCTATTTACACTCGAGTTATTATTTACGCCATTGTGTCAGTTCTATTTCTGATTAGAATCCCTTTCTATTTTAAAGTGTTTCTAGAGCATTTTTGAGAACATTAGCACCACTCTCCATTTTCAAATTTAGCACTTTCCCAGTAGTTCAACATGTTCCTTTTTTATTTGTGGCCATGCTTTCCTTGGTCTCCCTTCAAAATAGCTCCAGCTTCCACCTGTCTGTCCATCCTGGCTGACACTGGTGTCTCTGCCCGGTGTCGATCCTTATCCTTCTCTTTGGCCCAGTTCATTGGGTCTGGGTTGGAATTTCTCCCTTTGCAGATTTGCTCACTGGTTTGGGAGCGTCTTTCCCTGCATTTTGTTCTATCCTTTTATTTCACCACTTACTTTTGGTGGCTTTAACTAGAAAGCAGCCCCTACGGCATGTTGGCCCAGGGTTTTAAAAGCCTCACAAGATGGTATCATTAGTCCTGTTTGTGAGATCTAGCCTTGGGTTGCTGTTCACTAGTGAAAATAAATATTTGGGGGGAGGTGAAGAACACTATATATAGGATTTGACATGCTGAAAGGTGCAGAACAACAATAAGCAGAGTAAATTTAGATTTTAACTTTAAAAGAAACTATACCATATATGCTGTAACTATATTTTTTCCTCCCAATTTTTCTGGAACTATATGCAAGAAACACACGCGTGGTTACCTGTGAGGAGTGGAGAAGTCGGAGGGCTAGAAAGGAGACCTGGGTTTGAATTTACCATATATGTGTCTTATTTTTAAACATGTAAGTAAAGGCATGTAGCAATCATCTATTTTTGCCTTTGGCTATGTCCATACTAAACTAAGTTTTTACAGGGTGAGCAAAGCTAAAATTAAGGACAGCAGGTGACCGCTGTGACGAGATGAGAGGGCGGGAGCTGGAGGGCCTGCCATGAAGGAGAGAGACCCGGCGCGCTCCTCAGCGCTCCTAGCAGATGTAAAGGCAGGTCTGTCCCCCGCTGTCCCCACGAGAAATTTCGAAACCTCCAACAAAACAAAGTCCAACAAAACAAATCAAAACTCGATGCCAGTGGCATAAGAAAGAGGGAGAGAAACACAAGACTTGGAGTTAAGAACCATGACTCCTGTGGGTCACAAGGACACCTGCTCAAGACTGCTTGGGCCAAGGCAGTGGAAAGCCCACACTGTAGCTCTTTAAATATATATATTCGTTTTTAGAGAGGGGAAGGGAGGAAGAAAAACATCAATGTGTGGTTGCCTCTTGTGTGTCCCCTACAGGGGACCTGGCCCACAAACCCAGGCAAGTGCCCTGACTGGGAATTGAACTGGCAACCCTTTGGTTTGCAGATGGGGACTCAATCCACTGAGCCACACCATAGAGCTAACACTGTAGCTTTTTTTTTTTTTTAAAGATTTTATTTATTTATTTATCTTTAGAGGGTAAGGAGAGAGGGAGAGAAACATCAATGTATGGTTGCCTTTTGTGCGTCCCCTGCTGGGAGTTGGCCTGCAGGGAACCAGCCTGCAACCCAGGCATGTGCCCTGACTGGGAATCGAACCGCGATCCTCTGGTTCGCAGGCCCGCGCTCAATCCACTCAGCTATACCAGCCAGGGCTAACACTGTAGCTTTTGAAATGTTCACAGGACTCAGTCCAGTGTAGTTCTCTGCAAATACAACGTAACAACAGTTTCAAATGGACATTTCTGACCTCTCTGGCCTGAAGCCTGAAGATGCTGAAAGTGGAGGTTTGTGGTCCTGTCAGCAGGAATTCATTTTCTCATTCTCTCCTCTCTCCCTTTCTCTCTCCCTCCCTCTCTCTCTCTTTCTCCCTCTCTCTCGCATGCATTCACACACTTAGTAACACAGATGGCCACTCTTCTCTCCATCAAAGCAAATCATATAACCCACCTAAGGGTGTGCCAACACTGGGAAACACTCAACACTGAAGGCAGACAAACCCAGGAGTGAGAAATAGAATAAAATTGAATGAAGTAACCAAAAGAGCTACAGTTTCATATTTATATGTTCAGAACCGAGCATAAAGTCAGAAACATAGCAGACACAATTTAAAAATTCCTCAAAAACTGGAACAACTTCCCTCAAATTATTAATCAAATTTAACTAACTACATTTCAAATATAAGAGAGGGGGCACCAAAGCCAGGAATTTATTTATAAAAAATGTGCATTTATTCTTACACGTTCATACTTCAGTCACCTTCAAAGTAGTCTCCATTCCATGCAATACACCTATCAAGACACTTTTTTCCACTGTTCAAAACAGTTTTTGAACTCATTGATTTTGATGCTTCTGTGCTTTTTCTGTTTCACCTCTTACATATAGGCAAAACAATTCCCTTTGAGGACTTTTTTCATCCAGGAAAACAAAAAAATGTCACTTGGGGAAAGAGCAATTGAATAAGGGGGTGGGGCATAGGGGTCCTGTTGTTTTTTTTGTCCAAAAACTGCTGAACACTCAGTGTGGTGTGGGCAGATGCACTTGGAAATCACCCATCATGAAATGGGCAAATGTGCTGAAAGAGTCTTCAAAAAATTTTTATTGAAGCTGAATGCAGCCTCTCACAACAACACCAGCTGGTACTCTGAACAAATGGGTTCCTAGAACACTTACATAGCAGGGGCAGCCTGTACTATAAGGCGCTCACCCTCCAGAAGATAACTCTAGATATTGGGGGGGTCCCCTGTATAACAAGTATCTGTGGGTATATGTTTAATTGTGTGTGTGTGTTGTGTGTGTGTTTCAATAAACTATAGAAAAGAAATATGAATTGCTGGACCATTCCGGTCGCACATACCCGGTCTCTCTACTTCAACTGCCCACCCACCCATCTTACTTATCCTCCACCCCCTGTGTTCTCTTTTTGAACTGCAAACCTTACACATACACAGGGTTTAAAAGCCTTCAATGGCTTCTCCTTGCCTTTAGATAGATTTAAAATCCTAAATGTGCCCCAGAAGGTCTTCCACCACATGGTTGCTGCCTTCTGCCCTCCCCTGTCCTCCCTGCCGAGCAGAGAGAGACTTCCATGACACCCCCTGCTTGTTATGCCCACGGCCAGCTGTGCGCGGGTCCCTCCAGCTGAACTGGCCCCTCCCCCTCGACCTGGCTAGCATACTCTTCCTACAGGTAGACATAGATACCAATGTGGATGGTATGTTCTGCAACAGAACTTTAAACACCACATTTTAAAACAAAGTCTTGGTTAGTAGTAGTAGGTGCAAACATACACCTGTCGAGTAGATGGGAAGGGGGTGAGGTAAAGTGGGTAAAAAAAAATGTACTGTGATCACCAGCATTACTCACGGGTAAACTGACACACACATGACAAATAACATACAGGTCACACGGCTAGAAAGTGAGCCCAGCCCTGGCAGGTGTGGCTCGGCTGGGTGAGGTATCACAAACCCAAAGGTCACCGATTTGATCCCCCGTCGGGGGCACATGCGTGGGTGCAGGTTCGGTCCCTGGTCGGGGTGTGTACAGAAGGCAACCGATCGATGTTTCTTTCTGGCATCAATGTTTCTCTCCCTTTTTTTCTCCCTCCCTCCCTCTCTCGATAACATCAAAAAGTTCAAAAAATTGAAAAAAAATAAAAGAAAGTGAGCACAGAGTTCAGCATCAGAAGACTTGTTCTTTACCACTACACTATGCAATCTGAAATACAACTCATAAAAATACAGACATATACAATCCCGCAAATTATAATTTAGAAGTTATGGTTGCTTCATGGGATCTAGAATATTCTTGGCCACAATCCTGACTATACTGTTGCTGTGCATATCCGAATTTGGGTTGGTGTGTAGGCAGAATAATGGTCCCTCAAAGACGTCCACATCTTATTCCCAGGAACCTGTATGTTACCTTATATGCTAAATAGAAATTAAGGTTGTAGATAGAATTAAAGTTGCTAACCAGCTGACCTGAGATGAGTAGACCACCCAGGATTACCTGGGTGGGCCCAACATAGCTACCAAGGGTCCTTCTGAGTGGAAGAGAGAGGCAGGAGAGAGCCACAGGTATGGCAGCCTGGCATTGCTGGCTTTGAATCTGGAGGAATGGACAGGAACGGGTAGCCTCTAGAAGCTGAAAAGGCACGGAAACAGCTTCTCTAGAACCTCCAGAAGGAACGCTGCACTTCCCATACCCTGATTTTAGCCCCAACGACACCTATTTCAGATTTCTAACCTCTAGAACTCTAAGACAATAAACTCATGCTGATCAAACATGAAGTGATTTGTTACTACAGCAAGAAGAAACTAATATGGCTAGGTCGTTTTTCCGAGTTCTGGCCTTGTTAACAGTAACACCTTCCAAGAAAACACTGCCTGGTTTTAAGTTGTTTACTGTTTCCTTTTTCCTCTTTTGCCAAAGAAAGCGCTTCACCCCAATTCTGTCTCCTCTTTCCCACCCTCACCCTCATTCCTCAAAACATCAACCTGACGGTACAACTAAAATGAAGTATCAGTGCTGCATTACTGCCACTCTATTGCTATGAGATGAAAAGAGCTGATATTTATTTACTTTTAAAATATTTTCCTTATTTTTAGACAGAGGGGAAGGGAGGCAGAAAGAGAAGGAGAGAAAGATCAATGTGTGGTTGCCTCTCATGTGCCTTCTACTGGGGACCTGGCCTGCAACCCAGGCATGTGCCTTGACTGGGAATCGAACCAGTGACCCTTTGATTCACAGGCTAGTATGCAACCCACTGAGCCACACCAGCCAGGGCTGATATTTTAAATAATGGCCTTTACTGTTTTGTGCTGGTTTGACTGCAACAAAGTAAGGCTGCTTGCCAACAACAGAGGCGGACCTTGTGTTTACAGTCCAAAGCATCTTCTCCGTCCCAAAGGCCCACGGGAGGGAGCCAGTGTGATGGACACCATGGATAGAGCAAGGAAATGTAAATTCACATGGGCTCCTCTCACTAAACTGCTTCTGTGGAGGGATAATGAGTCATCTCAGCCACAGGGAACTCACTATTCTCTTTATGCTGACGTTTTTGTTTTCACTTATTTTTTTAAGAAAAAAATTTTTTAAAGATTTTTGTTTATTTTTAGAGAGAGGGGAAGGGAGGGGAAAAAAAGGGAGAGAAGCGTCGATGTGTGAGAAAAACATCAGTTGGTTGCCTTGCGCACGTGTCCGCAATTGGACCCGGCAAGCCAAGCATGGTCCCGGATCAGGAATCAAACCAGTGACCTTTCACTTTGCGGGGTGATTCCCAACAAACTGAGCCACACCAGTCAGGGCTTGACTTCTTTCTAATGTCATTGTTGTCACAGCCTCAAAATGGGTACTGGTCAGCCAGCCAGTCCACTCTGACCTCTCTGTTCAACAGATAATAAGACCAGTTCTCTTTATCGAACACATTATGAAGCTTGGTTTTTAACAGTGCTAACAGAGGGCAGAAAGGATTTTCCCAGTTGCCTGGAGTGTGGGTTGGGTCAGTTCCACCCCACAGGAGGGCCCTTGTGAGTTCACAGAAAACCCCACCCTCCAATCCTTATCAGCTGATGAGAGATTACAGATGACTCAGGCCAAGTGGCCTGGCTTGGGTTCCAGCCCAGCCCTGAGGATCCCATGCTGCTATCAGCCCTGCAGAGTTAAGAGCAGCCCACTGGTCTCATTCACACTCAACTCCTTGGCTGTTTGAAAGATCCCAGAACGCATGACAGTCTCTTCTCCTGCCCCCAGTACTAAACTTCACTTCTTTTGTTTTCTGAGGTATCAAGGTTAAATGTTACTTCAGAGAAAACTGACACCCTACCTACTTAGGGCTTCATGATTTAAAATACAATCATTCATTTCCTCCTGTTTCTTCCATCCACTGCACCTTGCCCCCTTCCTACCAAATCAACAGGCATACATTTACACCTCCTATTAACCAGGCACTTTGCTCAGCACTGGACCTCCCGCAGTGAGCAAACACCAAGAAATTCTCTCCCTAATGGAGCTTCCATTTTGGTGAGAAATAAAAACATAATTCAACTAAACGCACAAATAAAAGTCCATATAGCAACAGGTACACTGAAAACATTGTTAAAAAAACATTGTTATTTAAACATTGTTTAAATAACAGCAGTAACAACACAAATCTTCTAGACTATGAAGAAAGACACACGGAAATAAAAGGAAGAATGGAGTCGGCATGGCATTGTCCGTGGCACTATTAGGACAAGAGAGTGGTACAGTTATATTTGGGTGAATATAATTAGAGCTTAAGAAAGCCACTAATTCAACTAAATCCACCTCATTCTTTTCTTGAGTAAAGATGGTCAGAGGGTTAAGCACTCAGATAGAAAGAAGTCCAGGTATCTGTGACAAACTCTCAGCTTTTAAACTCCAGTTCCATCTCTTTCCAGCCCAGATAAGTGAGCTTAGTCAAGGAACTTAGCTTCTCTCTGTAAGCTGAAAATACATACTTTCTTGTGCATTCGTAGAGACCTTAAAAACAGAATACACAATAAAGTCCTTAGAACAGTCTGGCATACACACAAGCCTTCATTACACTGTCTTTGGATCTGGACATCAAACTTGGGGGGAGAGATCACAAACAGGACTGTAGAGGGAAACTCAGCCCGGAAAAACACTCATGTTTTTAACAACAGCCTAATAGCAATGAGCATACCGACTGCTCAGATTTGGGTTTCCAGTACTGTTCTCCAATAAGAGGAACCAGGGTTCTTTGGCGATACGGCCAATCCTAGGCCTGCGGCAGGAAATATACAAGATGAGCCTAGAGCTTTCATGGTCCCAGAAAGTAAAGAAATACTGAAATCAAAAGAGAGTGTGTGGTGTGTGTGTGCGTGCGTGCGTGTGCACTGGGGCCAAGTTGCAGGAGCAGAGGAACCAACTGAAACCACGCCCAGTGGCCAAAGCAAGAGTAACCTGAGCACTAAAATTAACAAAATAGTATCAAATGATAATTCAAAGTATAAAATGAATGTTCATGCATGCACACTGACATAAAAATGAATGAGTGGATGAATAAATAGTGGAGGCGGAGTAGACACATCTCTCAAACAGAAGAAATCCAAGTAACATATGGAGATTTTCCATCCTCAAGGACGTGAAGTGTAACTCATCTTTCTTAAGTATGATTCGTAGATAATGACTTTCTTTTCAGAAATTACAGTATGGACAGAGGGATAAGGGGATAACCTGTGGGAGACACCAGATACACGTTACCGAAGTCAGGTGAGGGGGGCCAACGGCAGCAATGGCAAGTCACGTTCACAGTGTGCACCCTGAAGATGATGTGATAGAAATGCCAATGTAAACTGTGTGCTCTTCCTCCAGAAAGCCCCATTAACTCCGGACTAGTTATTAAAAAAACAACCAAAGAAATACTAATTGAGAGGCATTCTACAACATAATTCACTAGCACACCTCAAATCTGTCAAGGTAATATAAAAAACAAGGTAATATAAAAAAAACTGAGAAACTGTCAGTGCTAAGAGGAGGCTAAGGAAACACGACTATCACATGTAACGAGGTACCCTGGATGAAATCCTGAACAACAGAAAAGAGACATTAGGCAAGAATATAGGAAATTTGAATCAGGTGTGGGCTTTAGCTCATAGTACCATATTAATATTGGTTCACTAATTGGAACAAATGTATCATACTAATGTAAAAATGTTAATAATAAGAAAAAGTGAGTGTAGTATGATTCTCTATCTTTGCAATTTTTCTTTAAACCTAAACTGTTATAAAATAAAGGTGTCTGTTTAAAAAAAGATTTTAAAAAAGAAAACATTCTTGCAACGCTAGACCTTTTGGCATCCAAAGAACAATATATGAAAGCTCCCCGCACACTTGCACATTAATTGCCTACAGGAGTCGCGGTGGGAGGAGCTCATGTCAGGTTCACTCAGAGCCTGAGGAGGAAGTTGCTCTGCCCATCCCTCCAAGCGCTGGTCGTTTCATGGTTACAATGTCACACTTAGGGTGTGTCGTTTCTATTCTGACTAGTGAATAAGAATAGCAGACTAAAATGGTTTTTTCTGGTTTTAACTAGTGACAATGCTATACTAAAGTCACAATCTTTTTTATCTGACACAGGATGGTCAACAAACAAACCCATAACTTTCTCAGCAGTTTTGTTGCAATTCCTCCAGCCTGCATCTTTGTTGCCTTTCAGTATTCGTGCGTTTTGTTTCTCTGTGTCTTCAACATGCCACCAATTGATATTTCAAAATTACATAATGGTTTGATTTTTCTATTCTATAGGTCAGAGCGGGTCCCTTCACTGAGATAACCTGCACCTGCCTCGCTCCCTACGGGACAAAGCTCACGTCACGTGGAGCTGAGCAGCACTCGCTACATTGTATTGTGGTATTAGACGCTCACCCGGCAGGTTATTTTAACTATTATATTGCCAGAACTTGAATAACAACACCTCATTCTTTTTTTTTTTTTAAGAAAAAACGACCAAAAAGAAAAACAAAAGAAAAAGGACTTCATTGCTTAAGTGCTTTTAAGATCTAGTGTAATTTCCTAAACGGGAAACGTTCCCGGGATTTTGAATCTCATGAGCCGAGAATCCTTGGAAATTCTGTTTAGAACCATCCTGTGAAAGTGGTTTGGGGACACCTTCCCGCCTTCCAGCCGCTACTCAATCTTTCAGCTTCAGCATCTTTCTAACAATCGTCCGCTTGGGCGTCCCGTTGAGGGCACGCGGCTGGCTAGGGTTCCCAGACCGGACTTGAACTTACTGGAGACCTGCTCGTGGAAGGGACAAAAGTAATTCTGACTCAGCGGGCGAATACCCCGCACTCCAGCCCCACGAGGGCACCGCACACTCTCGCCAGGCCGGGGGCCCTCGGAAGCCCAGGGATTAGGACACTGCCCCGCGCGCCCGCACTTTGTGTGGCCGGCGCCGGCCTCCAACTGATGCCATCTTGGGATCTTAGCATCTTTAAGGAGTTAGTGAGATTTGCCTTCAGGTCACGTCCCCTGTGTCTTTGAAAACTTAACCCAACTTTTCCAGGAGATAAGAACCTGCTGGTGTGGATCCCTAATGTTCTCTAACTAGAACTGACCAGATCAGATGGTACGGACAATAAACAGAAACCTGGGCACATACCCCCGACCCCGCGCCCGCCCCCCGCGCGCCGGCCCCGCCGACTCCCCGATTCCCCGCGCGCAGGGTGCGGAGTCCGCTGCCCCGCGCGGACCCTCTGCCCCGAGCCGCCCCGCGCGAGCGCCGCTTCTGGAGCTGGAGGACTAGGGGGCCCGCTCCCAGCGGGAGCCGGGGGGAGACCGCAGGCACCCGAGCGACTTACAGCCCAGGGCGACGACGAGGTAGCGCAGCAGCAGCAGCAGCAGGCGGGGGCCGCTCCTTCTCGCCATCTTCCCGGGCCGAGGTGGCCGCTCTGCGGAGGCTGAGGTCCCGGCGGCCGGAGCGCGGGAGGCCGAGAGGGGACCCCCCGAACTTCTGAGGTTGGGGGAAGAGAGGCTCGTGGAGCCGGGGAAGTGGAGGAGGTGGGAGGGGACTGACCCTGCGGCGACGTCAGTGTCTCCGGGCTTGGGACGCTTTCTTCGCCGGCCGCCTAAGGTAGGTTCTCCCTAGCCCCGGGATGGGGGCGGGGGGGTGGTCTGGGCCTTTTTTTTAGGGGGGAGGTCAGAGGGAGGGGGGTCAGAGGGGCGGGCCGTAGGAGCCGGACGAAGTGTCGGCTGGGTCCTACTGAGGGGCAGGGGGGCGGCGAGGAGTGCAAGGGAAGCCCTGCTGGGTCGTCCCCCACCCCCGCGCCGCCGGGACTGATCGGCTTTGTGTCTGGCCCTGCTCCGGGCTGCCAGCTGTCCTCCGGGCGGGGAACCGGGCGGGAGACGCGGCCCGGGGGCGGGGTGGGGCGCGCCGGCTGGCTGAGACTCCTCTCTTCGCCCTCCTGGCCACGGAACTTTTGGAGTTTACAGCCTAGAGGTACAGATTTTTGCAAATTCTCTGGCGTAGAACGAAGCAGTCGAGGAGGCGCTCCTGGGAGATGGGGTTCGCCGGCTTTGCCTTGGACACGAGGGTTTAAAAAAAATAAAAAGAAAAGAAAAAAAATCAAGATTCGTGCTGGAAGGCAGGCATCAAATTTTAGCAATAGCCTTGGGCCCTTTTCCGAAGCATTTCTGTGTGCTTTGCTTTTTACGTGTTGCAGTTGGACGCTCATCTAACAGTGTGAAATATTTATCATGTTTCTTTTTAGTTACATAACTGCCGCCTGTTTTCCACATGTTAAAACTCTACAGCTGCCCTTTGTCAGGTTTATTTTTGGCCTACTGTATTTTTAAAAGAGAAATCCATTATGCACACTCTGTTGCGTGCTTTAAAATTGACCCACACTTGTATTGCCCAGTCCACAAAGGCTAAACAGGCCATCTTTGTATTTGCTCCTAGGGACCAAAAATGTCTGGTGCATTTAAGATTATGGACAGGCCTGGGAAAAGGCCATTCCCAAGAAAAGAAATTGTTAGACACCTTTTTTTTTCCAAAGGTAGAAAAACGGATAAAGTTCTGTATAGAAGACAGTTGATTTAACGGCATGTACACACAGAATTTGGCTAACTCGCTGGACAAAGGGGACCAGAGTTTAGATATGCAGAGCTGTGAGGAATGAGGCCTCTCCCCCCTTTCCTTGGTGACAGTGACTAAAGCTTAGTACCCAGAAAGGAATGTCAAAAGGGCAAACATGTCAGGGGTCGTACTGCAGACAAGTAAGAAGGGGCACAGATTTAACAACAGACTTGCTCCAGTTTTTCTGGGCTGTAACAGGAAAGATGCTATGCTTTTACAAGAAAGGTTGTTGGCATGTTCTTATTCTCGCCACAACTGTGTGTCTTTTGTTCCTCCCTAGAAATGCACATACAAAAAGACATACTTTAAAAATAGTCTGTGACGACCTATGTGAATAACTGATTAACACAGTTATTTATTTGTCATCCAGGCAAGGCGTTTGTTAAGTAGCTACAATGTGCTGGACACTGGTGGACAATGATGAACAATGCTGTGTTTTTGCTGCTAACAAGCTCACGGTCTTGAGGAGAGAGAGAGTCCCGTCTGGAAAGACCTCTAGTATCACTTGCTAAGTGTTAGGGAGGACAGAACACAGTAACAGCTGGGTTTTATTGAGTGCTTTGTCATTGGTGGAGTCAGAATAGTGCAGTATCTAATTCCCCAACAACTCAGGACGGGAGAAAATGTTATGCTTACTCTACAGACGAGGAAAACTTGCTGAGAGATGCTAAATGGTGTAACTGTGCAGGAACCTTATTTTCTTTAATTTCGGTTTTTTCCCTAGGATTCAAACTGGCTTCATCCAGTGTCCTGACTCACCCCCCCACTCCCACCCCGCCTTGCTTCATCACTAAGCCCTCAGGACCATGAGGTTTGGGTCAGCCTCCAGTAGTCTTAGAAACAAGGTCCTGCATCTCTTGACTATTGAGACAGAGTTTTCAATCAAATTAAACATAGTATCTTGGCCTCAGTTGTATTTTAGGTCCAGACCCAGGAAAGCAGGACCATCGCACAAGACAAATTCTTGTGAAGTTGGACGGAACCACTTCATGGCTGACGTCAGGACCAGATGCAGTGATCAATTACACCCTACCCTAGCACCAGCCAATCAGTAGACACCAGCACCGTCACTCTGTTAGTCATCGGGATAGATGATTTTTTTCCTTATTTAATCCATCCCCGGAAGCCGCTGGGGAGCCAGGTCTTTGAGCAGTAGCTTACTTGCGACTCTGGGCAGGGTGCCATCTCCTTTTTAATAAATCCTCACTCTCTTGGCTGCAAACTCACGTTCATGTCTTATTTGGCGTTGATGCATGCAAGCAAATGGACCCTTTTCATCTGGTAACAATGGCTTGTTCAAGGTCAAGAATAAGAGGGTATACTTCTGCTGCAGCTCAGGAAACCACTGGGATTGACTGAAGAAATACGTGTAAACACCAGCAGCATGGGCTAGAACCATGACCGCCAAGGTGTTCTGCTCCTCTGAATCCCCTAGAATCCTTAAATATGATTCTCTGCTTAAAGTTTTGTTAAAGTTCTGAGTCCCAGAAGTTTCCACCTCTGGGGTACCCGTGGAGCTGTATCTGTACTGAGCACCTGGCTGATTCGGATGCAGCAGGTCCAGGGACTGGTGTTGGAGGGCCATTGTAGAAGACAGGAGAAACGATGAGCAAATGAATGAGAGCAATTAGGAAAAATGTGAATATTTTTCTAGAGGTAAATCTAAGAAAAAAGATACAGTAAGAGGAAAAAGACCCATGCCAAAAAAAACAAATGAATCTAGACACAGTCTTTTCACTCTTCACAAAAGTTAACTCAATGTGGGTCACCAACCCAGAACTATAAAATTCCTAGAAGATAATAAAGGAGAAAATCTAGATGACCTTGTGTCTGATGACAACTTTTTTTTCATTTATTTTTAGTTATAGCTGACATACAATTTTTATTGGTTTCAGGTATATAGCATGGGGATTACAAAGTGATCACCACTTTAAGTCTGTGTATGTGTAGCACCGTACAGAGTTATTACAATAGTACTGGCTATACACCTCCTGCTGTACTTCACATCCCCATGGCTGTTTTTATAATGGGAAGTTTGTGCTTCTCAATCCCCTTTACCTTTTCCCGTCATCCTTCCATCCTCCTTGACTTCATGCTCCCCAAAGGACAATTTGAAGGGAATTAGAAGACAAGGCATAGACTGGGAGAAAGTATTTGCAAAACTCTATCTGGTACAAGACTGTTATCCAAAATACACACATAACTTTTAAAACTCAACAATAAGAAAACAAGTAACCCGATTAAGACATGAGCCAAAGACCTTAACAGACACCTCACCAAAGAAGATGACAAATAAACATACAAAAAGACACATTATATCATATGTCATCAGAGAAATGTAAACTAAAATGACATTAAGATACACACCTATTAGAATGGCCAAAATACAAAACATTGACAAAACCAAATGCCTACGAGGATGTGGAGCAAAAGGAACTCTCACTCATTGCTGGTGGGAATGCAAAATGGTACAACCACTTTGAAAGACAGTTTGGTAGTTTCTTAGAAAACTAAACATACTTTTACTACACAATCCAGCAATCAGAGTCTTGGGTATTAACCTAAAGGAACCCACACACAAATGTTTATAATAGCTTTATTCTTAGTTGCCAAAACTTGGAACCAACCAAGATATCCTTCAGTAGATGAGTGGATAAACTGTGGTACCTCTGGACAATGGAATAATATTCAGAGCTAGAGAGAAATGACCTATCGAACCTAGAAAAGACATGAAGGAAACTTAAGTGCATGTTACTAAGTGAAAGAAACCAATCTGAAAAGGATATGTATGATATGATTCCAACTCTATGACCATCTGGAAAACTCAAACTCTGAAGGCAGTACAAAGGTCCGTGGCTGTCAGGGAACAGGGGAGAGCAAAGGATGAATATGCAAAGCACAGAGTTTTAGGACAGTGAAATGATTCCATGGGGCACTACAGAGGTGGATACGTGTCATTATACATTTGGCCACACCCAAGGAATGCACAAAACCAAGAGTGAACTCTAGGATAAACTATGGACTCTTGGTAATGCTATGCCAGTGTAGGTTCATCGGTTGTAACAAACGTACCACTCTCGTGAATGATGTTGACAATAGGGGAGACTGTGCGTGCAGAGGGGCAGGGAGAATATGTGAAATCTTTACCTTCTGCTTAATTTTGCTGTGAACCTGAAACTGCTCTGAAGATTAAAGTCTAATAACAAAATTGAAAAAAACAAACAAATGGGAAAATACAATCAAAATGAATTAAAAAACAAACAAACAAAAGAAGACCTACAAGAAGAATACAAGAAAGAGCAGCCAAAAAAAAGTGTAAGAAGAACTAGGAGAGAATCAGGAATCAAATGTGCAGGTGTTTGTTTACGTGCAGGTTTATGGTGTCGAATGCTTTCTAAAAAGAAGGATTGAGCATCGTCTCCCGCATTTACATCCTACTTGAGCGCATTGACCACTTACACAATAGAGAAAGCAAGCCGTAAATCAACTTGCAGAAAATATTTACAGACTTGTGTTTTGTAGTTAATAAAGTATAAAACGAGTGCATAAGATAAAACACAATGAAATGATTACAGACATCAGCAGCAGGAGAGTGAAAAGAATAGCAATAGTTAATACTGCTTCATGACTGAGTGGTTGGAAGTTGCTTTTACTCTTGCGCTGCTTGTAAGACTCCCTACCCCGGGAGCACGGGACAAATTGCAGGGAGTCCCTCTAAAGTGCCCCAGCCTCCACAATCATACTGTCCCTCCCCCACCTGCCACAAGTCATAATCACTTTCACGCTGACACTCAAGGCAGTTTTGTCAGGTAAACATAATTGGGACCTTGGTGTTTTAGGACATCTTACTGTTTTCAGTCTTCCCTCCCACTCTAGTTCTAAAGTTGAGGTAATGTTGAGGGGGGTGGAGGCACTTGCCTCAAACAAGCCTCGCAGAGAAGGACTGTGTTTGAACCGAGTGACTTCTCACTACAGCTCCGCTTTGGTATTTCTGTGCTGGATGGGTTATTTTCCCTCCTGGGTGTGGAGAAGGTGCTGGAAAGTGTGCCTGCACTCTGCAATTTAGAGAAAAGAGTGGGGGAAAGTCTTCCATTCTCAAAACCACGCAATTCCAAAGTGTCTCTCATGTAAATTTGGAACTCCTGTAGACAGAGTTTAAATAAGGTCTTTAGCCAATGGGATTCTCCTTACATACGCATCCCTTGTCGTTATTTTCTCAGATCATTTTCTGGAATAAGCCTGATTTCAAGATTCCATTCCGATGTGCCCACAAGCCCACTCCTGCCCGGGCTCAAACCACAGCTCTTCCCAGACAAATAAACCTGTTCAGAAGCTCCTAGTGTCCCCAGCAGGTCGCCTTTGCATTCTCCCTAAGTGACATCTTTCTTCCAGTACATCACAACGATTCAGTGCTCTCAACTTTCTTCCAAGAAGAGGGGAAAAAATAGCCTCCCCTGCTTCTGATGAGTACATGCAGGACCATCCCTTCTTTCATGTTCTTATCTGAATTACTGAGCATCACTAAGGTGATTCCACCTGCCAATTAAGTGAAGCCTACCAGCGATCAGTAAAGTCGTTATTAATGCTTTCTTGTTTAAAGGTAAATAGTTGGTTTTTTATTGACTGATGATTAGAAATTTCACAGGGAGTTAGATCCTATGAAAATGACTTCTAAAGTGGAATTACATGGGGGAGGAGGTAGCATTTACCACACATTGGCCAGGGGCAAACCAAGAAGGGGCAGGCACCCATTTCTCTGCAAGCCCGGAATCCTAACAACCAAAATGTGGGGAGAACCTAGAGGTGATTTCTAACTGCACCCCCTTCCCACATAACCCTTTCCCTCATTTCACACTTAAGGATGAGGAGCCCCCGCATGGCGAAACAACTCACTCGAGATCACACAGCCAAATAAAAGAGCTGGGTCTGGAATGAACACTAGTTCTGTCTCTCCTCTGCAGTCCCCAGATCAGCACAGACCCCTCGACATTGTCTGGGATGGATTTGCCATTTCTGGGCCCAAGTTGTCACTGGTCTTTTCCCCCAGAGATCCCTGGCCAAGGACAACTACACTCAATGCATGTCCTTAGTCATGGAAGGAATTGGGAGGGTAAGAGCTCTCCATTGGACTGCAGTTTAACTCAAGGTCTTGGATCTGGGGCGATGCAGCTCGGAGGAGAGGGTGCTGACCGGATTTGGGAAATGTTCAGTGATTCTTCCATTTGGTCGCTGCTGTCCCCATCACTCCTGAAGACAATCGTGATATTCAACGTTGATGTTTGTTAGGTAGCATTTGCCCGGCACTGTGTAAAGCACTTGCTGGCGTTATCTAATAAACAACTTTGTGAGAAGGTCCTATCCACCATCTTACAGACTAGAACAAAGCCTTTGAACAGTTAAGCCTCCGACCCAGGACCAGGCATCTCTAAAATAACTGAGCCAGATTTAAATCCAGGTTTATCTGATTTCCAAGACTCATGTTCTTTCCCACTAAAGCAGCTGTCCCCAACATTTTTGGCACCAGGGACTGGTTTCATGGAAGACAATTTTTCCATGGACAGGAAAAAGGGGGAGGGAGTGGGGAAGGACAGTAGGTGGAGCTCAGGTGAGCTTTGCTCACACCACTCCTTAAGTTCCTAAGGAGCCTGCACAGCTGCTGGTCCCGGCAGGCCTCGGGGGTTGGGGACCCCTGCGCTAAGGTATCTGAAAAGATGGACTCCCACGAAATAGGCTTTTTCCCTTTTAAGAAGAAGAAAAAGCCATCTGAAGGTTGACGTTTGATCTCTGCAATGACAAGGTCATCTTCATTTATTTGACACTTGATATTTTGTAAATCTCTTTACATGCATTTTCTCTTTGGATCTGCAACAACCCAGTGAGGGAGCCAGGAAAGGTATGAGTACGCGTGTTTGTGTTGTAGTAAACCCTTATAATGGACAGATACCGGTAGGTACCTGATAAACTCCAGACACCAAAGCAGGAGAAGAATCTCACTTCTGCATGATCAGCATTCAGTTACTCTGAGTGACCAGCTGGGTGGAAGGTGGCCTGGGGACAGGGGCAGCATGCTGTGGGTGTCTGGCTGGCTGCGATAGGCTCCTATGTCTCTGTCTGGTTTCAGAGGAGACTCAGAGACTTGGTGACCTCCCCACACTCCCACAGTTAGTGACCCCAGACCACTGTCTCTGAAGACCCTGCTATTGCCCATTCCCTTGCTTCAGCTCTTCACCACAGCACTCTTTATTGTACATGGCTCAAGCTTGGATCTGTCTTTCACTCCAAGTCAGTTTTCCTGGCTTTTTAGAACATCTCTACCCAGACACACCACTCAAAATCAATTAAAATTTATTTAAAAAGTTTAAAATTACAATCAAGTCTAAAGCTGAACTGATCTCATTACCTCTGCACCCCCCTCATTTTCCCCACCTTCCCCCTCCCTCCTTCTCTTCCATTCTTTCTGTCTTCCATTAACCAATGTGAAATAAGCACCCACTGCAGACCAGCCACGGTGCTAACGGTTGGGGGCACAACTGTGTGCAATCCCAGGCCAAATCCCATCTTGTGCAGATGTAGGCGAGGGACACGGACATCCCGCAGGCAAAGCCAGCGTGTACACGGTTGGTATACGGTTGGAATAAGGGAGGTATTCACAAGGCACTTGCCTAGTTGGGAGGTCAGGGAGAACTTTTGGGGGGGAGTGCCACTGAAGCTGAAACGGGAAGGAACTAGGAGGGGAAAGGGGAAAGAAGAGCCCATGGAAAGGGACATCATGTGAAAGACCCGAGCAGGGGGGTGCCCCTGCTCGAAACCTCCAGGGACTCCCAGCAGCTTTTCGAACAAAAGCAGCATACACAGTAGTTCCCCTTGGTCCACAGTTTTGCCTTCCCTGGTTTCAGTTACCCTCGGTCCACTGGGGTCTGAAGATATTAAATGGAAAATTCCAGAAATAAACCACTTTTAAAGTGTATATTGTGTGCTGTTCTGAGTANTCTTTCTGTCTTCCATTAACCAATGTGAAATAAGCACCCACTGCAGACCAGCCACGGTGCTAACGGTTGGGGGCACAACTGTGTGCAATCCCAGGCCAAATCCCATCGTGTGCAGATGTAGGCGAGGGACACGGACATCCCGCAGGCAAAGCCAGCGTGTACACGGTTGGTATACACGGTTGGAATAAGGGAGGTATTCACAAGGCACTTGCCTAGTTGGGAGGTCAGGGGGAACTTTTTGGGAGGAGTGCCACTGAAGCCGAAACGGGAAGGAACTAGGAGGGGAAAGGGGAAAAAGAGCCCATGGAAAGGGACATCATGTGAAAGACCCGAGCAGGGGGGTGCCCCTGCTCGAAACCTCCAGGGACTCCCAGCAGCTTTTCGAACAAAAGCAGCACACACAGTAGTTCCCCTTGGTCCACAGTTTTGCTTTCCCTGGTTTCAGTTACCCTCGGTCCACTGGGGTCTGAAGATATTAAATGGAAAATTCCAGAAATAAACCACTTTTAAAGTGTATATTGTGTGCTGTTCTGAGTAACGTGACAAAATCGCTCACGGTCCCTCTCTATTCCCCCCAGGATGTGAATCATCCCCCTGCCCAGAGTACCCAAACTGCATATGCGAACCAGCTGTTTGTTAGTCACTTAAGGGCCATCTGGGTTCTCAGGTCGTCTGTCTCAGTATTGCAGGCTTGTGTTCAAGTAACTCATTTTACTTAATAATGGCCCCAAAGTGCAAGATACTGATGCTGGCAGTTGCAATATGCCCAAGTGAAAAGATTATATATATATATATATATATATATATATATATATATACATACATACATACATACATACATATATATGGTTTGGTACTATCTGAGGTATCGGGCATTTGCTGTGGGTCTTGGAATGTATCCCCTGTGGACAAGGGGAGGACTACTCTGTATTAGAGCTTCATTATTTTTTTCCATTATGCTCCCATGGAGCTTTGCACATACTGTTCCCTCTTTGCACTTAGGTCTTTATTCTTCTTTTCCTTTGGTATTATCTAGCATTTACTGAATAATTGCTAAGCACTTTTCGTGTTATCAAATTTAGTCCTTCTAATAATCATATTAAATAAAGAAATCTGTTGTTTCCACTTTACAAATGAAGTCACTGGGACAAGGGGATTGAGTGACAGGCCCAGAATCCTAAGAGCTTGTGAGTGGCAGGAGGAGGCTTGGAAGGGCACCTGGCTGACCCCAGACTCAATGTGCTTAAATTACATTCACTGCTCCTCTTCTACCCCCATTCATCTGGTCAAGGCTGGTTCATCCTCTATCTCTGCTCAACTGCCATTTCTTTAGGAAATGTCCCTGCTCTTCCCAACTGGATCAGCTCCTATTACTACCAGCCTTCACTAGACGCTTCCTCTCTGCCCTCAAAACTGGGGTTTTACGATGACTCTCTCACAACCAGGAACCAGCAATAGGCTGTGGGCTCCATAAAGGCAGAGTCCATCTAACTTTTGGCTTACTGTTATATTCTCTTTGCCTAATGAAGTGCCTATCAGTTAGTAAATGCTCAGTACATATTTTGCTACCGGATGAATATATAGATCTATATATTTTTGACAAGAGTCTGATTGTGCTGTATGTTTTTCTAACCTAATGTCTTAGTTCTGGTTGCTTAAACAAGGTACTACAGACTGGATGACATATAGACAACAGAAATTTGTCTGTCATAGTCTGGAGGCTAGAAGTTGAAGATCAGGATGCGAGCACCACTGAGTGCCAGTGAGCGCCCTCTCGCTTCTGGTTGCAGAAAGCTGACTTCTCTCAGTGTCCTCACACGGCAGGGAGAGAGTAGCCAGCTCTCTGGGCTCTTCTTACAAAGGCACTGCTCCCACTCATGAGGGTTCAACCCTCATGATCTAATCTTCTCCCAATGGCCCCTACTTCCTAATATAATCACGCTGAGATTAGGATTTCAGCATATGAATCGAATTTTGCAGGGACACAGACATTCAGTCTACAACACCCAACAATATCTTTTTTACATCAGCAATGCTTTTAAACTCCAATATCTCTTTATGGCAATCTCATGGCGAAGTGCTCTGTTTTCGTTATCTCCTTTGGTTCTCTATGTGAAGGAAAAGAGTTGCACTGAGGTCCAATAAATTCCTCCAGGACCCCCAGCTGGCCAACAACAGAGGATTCCAGGTCTGTTTCTATCTAAAGCCTTTACTCTTGTAACATTGCCTGTTACCACCCTTCTCCTCACCATCTTTCCAAGTCAACCAACCCAATGCAACACACAGACACACACACACACACACACACAGACACATCAAATACAGCTCAACCGCAAGAGAACCCAACCCACAATCCGATCAAAAAATGGGGAGAGCACCTGGATAGACACTTTTCCAAGGAAGACGTACAGATGGCCAACAAATACATGAAAAGATGCTTCCCATCATTGGTTGTAAGGGAAACGCAAATCAAAACCACAGGGAGATATCACCTCACACCTATTAGAATGACTCATCGATAAGACAAGAACTAACAAATCTTGGAGAAAATATGGTCAAAAGGGAACCCTTGCACAGTGCTTGTGGGAATGTAAATTGGTGAAGCCATTATGGAGGATAGCAGGGAGGTTCCTCAAAAAAAAAATAGTGCTACCATGTGACTCAGCAATCTCTCTTCTGGGTGTATATGCAAAAAATTAAAAACATTTATTCATAAAGATATATGTACCCTTACGTTCATTGCAGCTTTATTCACAATAGCGAACACATGGATAAATGGATAAAATAAATATGGTACATATATACAATGGAATACTACTCAGCCATTAAAAACGAAATATTGCCATTTGCAACAGCATGGGTGGATCTTGAGAATATTGTAGTGAAATGAGTCAAATGGAAAAGGAGAAGAAGCATATGACTTCACGCATGGGAGATACAAAACAGAAAGCAACAAATAAATAAAACAAAAAACTAACTCACAGACCCAACAGTGTGGTGGTCACCAGAGGGGCAACGGGGGTGGGCAGAAGAGGAAGAAGAATAAAGGAGGTCAAGTACATGGTGATGGGAGGAGATGAGACTTCAGGTGGTGAGCACACAACAAACTGTAACGATCTTGTATTATCACGAACTTATACACCTGAAATTTATATGATGTTATTAGCCAATGTTATCCCAGCAAATTTAATTTTAGAAAAAAAGGAAGCTGTGAAGTCCATCTGCATACACTTGTACTCTTGTCTAATTATTTCCTTGGGATAGTTGGTGAGTAAAAACATCAGGCAAATTTTGAACTTTCTGATTCAAATGGCCAAATTGGCAACAAGAACACTTAAGTCTTTAGTAGCGGATTTTCTTCCCTGCTTATTTGCCGAGAGAGTATTCCTGCTGTTGCGCTGAAAAAGAAAAACGTGATGAAAAATATTTTTGCACTTTGGTTAATTTGTCTTGGAGTACAGAAGAAAAAAAAAGAAAGATTGAGCCCACTGTAGCCCTTTCCATCTGAGCCTAGTCCTTAGGCACTGTTGTGAAGCACAGAGTTTGGTACATACCCCCAATGCATGAAGATAAATAGGAGACCATGTAGCAAGAACAGGCTGCTTGCAGTTCAGTTGGTGTTTACGATGGGCACTGAGCACATTTTTCCTCTGATGCATCTGCATAAACCTTCAGTTTCCTTGCATAATCAATTTTTAATGCTGATGAAATTTTATACCTAGAATAACTTTTCTTCCCAGCATCTCAAGTGTGTTGTTTCATCTTTAAGATCTTTGGGAAGGGGTCAGAGAACATGAATAAACTTGATTTACCTTGCTACAGCAGAAATGGGATCAGATGGACGAGAAACAGAAGGATACCTTTTCACTCCCAAAGATTTAGGAATTCCACTGTGTTCTTGGATCTGTCCCCTGTAAACCAGATGGATAGTTGTAGTCCTTCCAGAATGTTCTTTTTGGCCTTGCCGACTGGGAGAGCAGCAGAGGATTAACAATTCGTTCTACAGCTGATAACAAAGTGACTGCATTCTGTCCGCCACACAGGCCAAGGTTTATGTATCTCTGGAGAAGTCCCATTTTTTTCCCATAGGATAAAATCCTCTCAATGCTTCACTGAATTTTAAGTCTTGGTTAGTTAGTGCCTTATAGATGTGAGTGCTCCTAGGAATTGAAAAAGTTATATATATGTATGTTTTTTGTGGAGTGTAATTTTATAAAGTTGGCCAGGCTGTAGTTCCTTGAAGTGCTGAGAATACTTCCAGGGGCACAAGTTCAGATGTGTGTCTGCTGGCTTGGAGCCAGCGAACACAATGGTGGGGACAGCGGAGACTGGAAGTGGCTCCCGAGGTGGATGCTGGTTAATGAGCAGGATATGGCGTTTAGGGGCCATGGAGGAAACGACTCTCCTTGTCACTCCTTCCTGGAACAGGGACTGAACACCCTGGAGGACTAAAAATCAAAGGTGGAGGTATACCGGTCATTCCAGAAACAATATTTTTTTTCCTAGAGACATTCTTAGATAAACCACCTCTGGAACTTTGGTTTCTCACGTAAAGAAAACAGGACTGAGTATGTGGCCGTGAACATGTTTTCAACTATGAAACTAGGCTACTTTTATGTTTGAGTCTTAAAATTCAGAAGTGGCAAATAAACAAGTCTTCTAATGACCACGCCATACGATACTGCTGCTAGGAAGCTGCCCATATGATCAGCAAACCATCTTAAACAACTACAGGTATTTTTTCTTTCTCCTCTTGCCTCCCCACCTCTCAACCTGCCACTGAAAACACACACACACATTCTCTGAGTCTATGAGTAGTTTAAAATACACTTAATTTATCCTAGTAAGTCAAGCATGTTGGAATAGAAAGGGAAGTAGGAAACTAAAAGAAAGAGATGCCTTGATTATGGCGTTTGAGTTAGAGTTTATAAAACTATGTTTCTTCTCTCTTCTGATCTTCCTCTTATCACTTTTCTCTCTTCTGCTCCCCCTTCCCTCCTTCTGCATTCAAAAACTTCAAGATGTTGACTGAGATTCTTAATTAAGAAAAAGCCACTGGTCTATAGCCAAATCTGTCCACAGCATTTTTCAATGAGGACAGCTTTGGCTTTTGGCCTAACTTGGCCTAACTTGACCTCTTTGTTAATAGTTTAGAATTAAAGAGAATCTGGCTGTCTGTTGTCAGAGCCCCTCTGGAAACCCCCAAAAATAATGTCTCAGCTGGAATTCAGACCAATTCAGCAAGTCCAAGTTTTTTTTCCCTTTGTCTCCTGCTAGTAGGGGAAAAAGTGATGAGAATAATAATGGAAGTTTTGTGGTCCTGAAAATCTCTCCAGTTTCAACCTCAAAAGTTTTAGAGAAGCGTAATTCATTTTTATGGAAGAGAATATCATTTAAAAATACTCAGAAAAATAGGGGTTATAAAAATATCATATTATCTGTAACTTATTAAAATACTTCAGGAAAATGTAGAAGGAGCAAAATGTGGCAACGGGTTAACCTAGAAACTGGGTAATTGGCATCTGTTACTTTTTTCTTTTTTCCAGTATGGCTGAAATGTATCACACACATTTCAAAACTTCATACCTGTAACAAAAAGAGTTAGGGAAAAATGAACCTCATCTTCATAAATAAGAACCAAAGTATATTAAATTAATTTGCTATTTTTCCCCCACACTAACTTGCTGGCTCTTCAAAATAGTGAAATAGATAAACACTCTTTACTGTGTTGCTGAGTCCAAGAGAAAGAATCACTATCAAAACAAGCTTAATTTTACAGAGGCCGCTACTTCCAACTGAGAGTCGAAGGCCAATTCATTGGGGGAAGAAAAACAGAAATTTCTCTTCAGTGTTTTTACCTTGCTCTTTCCAACAAACTCGAACACCCCTGCTTGGGGGGAGAAAAAGAGCAAAGGAATGAGAAAGATGGGAGCCAAGGCAGCCAGACACAAATTCATGGGGTTTCACTTGCTTAGAAGTAAATAAAATTGACCTTTCTCAAGAAATGAATAAACAGACAGACAGACAAATGACTCCCAGTTCTAAGTTTAAAAAATATTACTGATAACTTTTAAGAAAGAAACTTGCGTAGTCAGGACTTGAGAGAGAGGGGTGGGGGAACTTAGCTGCTCTTTAGGGTCTATGCATATGTTTTCCATGTACATGTTAACTTTGTGTTTCCCAACTTGGGTGAGGACCGGACACTGTACTGTAAAGCAGTGCCCCTCAGACTCTAACAGCCATCAGAAGCAACATGGGGTCTCATTAAAATGCAGCTTACCATCCAGTGGGTCTAAGGGGAGGCTGAGTGTCTGCATTTCAAACAAGCTCCCTTGCCCTGGCTGCTGTGGCTCAGTGGATTGAGTTCTGGCCTGGGAAGTAAGGGGTCACTGGTTCGATTCCCAGTTAGGGCACATGCGTGGGCTGCGGGCCACGTCCCCAGTACAGGGTACGCGAGAGGCAACCACACATTGATGTTTCTCTCCCTTTCTTTCTCACTCCCTTCCCCTTTAAAAATAAAAATAAACAAAATGGTGGTGCTGCTCTGCTGATCAGAGGACCATGGTAAAGAACAAGGAGATATTCCAATGGAATTGAATCTCTTCCTGCTACTGACAATAAGGGCAGTTGCTCATCCTACATTTTCTTATCATATAAATCTGAATATTCCAGGCCATGAATTCTCAATGGGTGCAATATTGCTTCCAAGAGGGAGGAAATTATTTGATGAAAGTAAAAAAAAAAAAGCTTAAACAGATACATAGTATATCGATGGTACTGAAAAGTCATGGGGGCTTTTAAGAAAATGTCTAAAAGCAAAACTACTTAAGGAACATACAATGAAAAAAAGTTTGAGAACCACTGCTCTAAACTATCCTAAAATCTTGAGAAACTGGTGCAAGTAAAAATCGGCCAGCTTGTTTATAAGTTAAATAGTCAGTTATCAACATTTGGGATATCTTACTGTTACTGAACAAAAGTGGGGTTTGGCTGCCTGCCACCACTCGCAGGCAAATTCCAAAGACAAAGGGTGGTGGGTAGGGGAGAGGTCTTTATCGAAATGTTGTACAACTTGGGAGGATGGGGGAGCTCCCAGCTCCAGGCTCATGTCTTCCATATAACACAAACTAAGCCCATTTATTCCCTGAAAGACTAAAGCCCCAAACAATGCTCAGAATTCCTATTCCATCCTATTTTTCCTTTGGAGCTCCGGGTGGCTAAGCAGGTTACTGTCCAGCTTCAGGGGCCTTCCTGGAGTCCAGCACTGCCGTCAGCCTGCGGCTTCCAGGACTGGTTTCCAGGACCTGCAAGTTCCTGCAAACCCTGGCCCCCATGTCTGTGCTGAGGGTCCTGGAGGAAGAGAGCGTGTTTCTCTCCCTTCGTTTTAAATCTCCTAGTGTGAACTTTGAACTTCCGTGGGCTCTAGGAGGAGGGTGGTGGGGGACAGCCAATCCTTTACATAAGCTAGACCCACAGGTTAGCACCTCCCCCTGCCACCATGTTGACCTTTACTGTGGACGTGGGGCTGATGCTCTGGTCCCACCTTCAATCAGGAACCAGAAGGAGGTAGGAGGCTTTTCCCTTTGTCCATCACTTTCTAGCTTTGCACAGACTTCATGCAGGGCCTCCTCCTGCTGCGTTGTGGGGAGCAGGGGTAGAGAGGTCTGTCATCAACGCCCATACTAGCAGCATTTGGCTTCACCCTGGGCTCTCGGTGTTTCCCGCAACCTCTCCCTCACTCCGGGCCTGGCCAGGCACAGGTATTGTTACTACCTAGATTCTCAAGTTTTCACTGACAAATGAGACAACACACTAGGTTGAATTTCATAGTGTTTCAAGCATCTGAATATTGTAGATTGCAAAGGAAAGGGATGAGAATAAAATGCACAATGATTACCAGAGGTGATTTATACCAACAAGAAAATCAACCTATGTTGAACACAAACCAATCAGATTATAAAGAGCTGAAAGATTTAAAACTGAGATTACAAACACACTCTCCTTTTTTTCAATGTTTCAAATGTTCACTGCTCTCTAAGTGCATTTTTTGTGCTCTTCATCTCTTCTATGTATAACTGTTTTTCTAAGTACGGTATGAGTCCCTTTTAGTAGTTACACACTTGATAGAGAAAATTTTAAAATAAATAACACATAGTTTTGACTAACTGTGGACATGGGCTAAACCACCTCCTATTTCCAAATGGCTGGGCTGACAATGGGTTGCTCCCTTATGCTAGGTTAGGGAGCCCAGCCAAGATGCTGTTGTGTCTCCATGTGAACTGCACTGAAAACCCACCCAAGTCTGGGCTAGAACCAGTCCCAGGAGGCGCAGAGTATGGCGATGCCAGTCACAACACCTGAGTTTATTAACGGCGCCTGTCAGTGCCTCATATGTACTAACTATTCTAATCTCCCCCATGTACTAGGAGGCAGGTATCATAATTACTCCAATTTTTCATAGGATTAATTGGAAGCATTAAGTGCAAATAAACTTTAAGTCAAGGGCTAGGAAGTGGAGAGGAGGGATTTGAATGTAGGCAGCCTGACCTTGGAGCCTGTGGTGTCTTTTTAAAAATTCTTCCCAGATGTATATATATTTTTTCTTAATTATTCTATTATGGTTGTCCTAATTTTTCCCTCTTTGCCCCCCATAGCCAGCACCCTCCATCCCCACTCCCAGTCAGTCCCCACACCATTGTCCATATCCTTGGGTCATTCATACATGTCCTTTGATCTCTTCCACTTGTTCCACCATTACACTATCCTCCCCCCTACCCAACGCCCCAACAGCTGTCAGCCTGCTCCACGTTTCTGTGTCTCCAGTTCTGTTTTGCTCATTAGTTTATTTTGTTCATTAGATTCCTCTTATAAGTGAGATCATATAGTGTTTTTCTTTCACTGACTGGTTTATTTCACTCAGCATAATTGTCTTCAGTTCCATCCACGCTGTTGCAAAAGGTAGGAGCTCCTTCTTTCTTCCTTTCTGCTGCTTAGTATTCCATCGAGTAAATGAACCACAGTTTTTAAATCCATTCATCTACTAATGGGCACTTAGACTGTTTCCAGCACTTGGCTATTGTAAATAGTGCTGCTATGAACACAGGAGTGCATAAGTTCTTTTGAATTGGTGTTTCAGGATTTGTAGGGCATATTCCGAGCAATGGAATCACTGGGTCAAAAGGCAGTATTCTTTTAGAGGTCGTGTCTGCTGGTCACACCTAGTGGGGGTGCTTTTGGGTTGTCAGACCCAGCTTGTGTCTTCTCCCCAGGGCACTGTCAAGACTAATGACAAGAAATAGGCAAGTGTCATGATCATAAGGTTGGTAGTAATGTGCTTTCTTTCATTCCTGACTTTAGTGATTTATGTTTTCTTCTTTGGGGGTGGTGGTCAGTCTACCTCAAGGTTTGTCCATTTTGTTTATCTTTTCAAAGAAACAACTTTTGGTTTCATTGATTTTCTCTATTGTTTTTCTGTTATCTATTTCATTAATCTCTGCTCTAATCTTTACTTGCTTTCTTATGCTAGCTTTGGGTTTTTTTGTTCTTCTTGTTCTAGTTCCTTAACGTATACAGTTAGCTATTGACTTGAAATATTTTTTAATGTAAGCATTTGCAGCTTAAATTTAGGAAGCAATAGCAATATCTTTGGCCTGAAGAATAATCTGATAGAACCTCACCAGTAAGAATATATTATATTTTTTCTTGGACGCTTTTACTTAGCCTCTGGTTCTATGACTAGGCACATTCAATATGCACAAGTTAAATTCATAGACTCCAGTAGAGCTTTTGTTTTAATAGTGATAATCATCAAAAAGAGTTCATGTAATTTTTTATTTTGAAGGATGACTTATTTGGTGACCATTGTAAAATGTTCTCAAACCTGTCATGTCTAGTAATTCTGCAGTCTGAGAAACTGTTACTGGCATTTGCAAGCATGGCAAAAATTTAATAAACTGTCGCCAAACCATTTGCTTGTTTGAATGCCAAGGTTTCCTTCCCCACATCACATGCAGTGTCCTGCTGCCAGCAGTTATCAAAATACTCCCACAGTTGTCACAGAGAGAATTGTTCAGGGAGTTACCATTTCTTCATTCTTTTTGTCCTTGCATTTCACTGCCTGGCCACTTCTACATGGAGATTTATTTGAATAGCCTGACTAATGTCAGATTGGAGCAGTTAGATACTAAATAATAGATTGAAAAGTAAGAATATCTGAGATAGAGCTATGGATACAGAATGCAGCAAGAATGGAAAAGGTGACTTGCATACTTTATTCTCTATACGCTCCTAATGTCTGAATTTTTATAGAGAGAATATGTTGTTTGTGCTATGTAAAGAACACAAAATATTAAAACCGTTAAGACAGCAGGAATCTAAAGGAAAGCACCGCGAAGGGCCTATTTATATCAGCTCATTCTAATTGAACGTACCCAAATATGTGGCACAAGCTTTTATAATAGGATTTAGAGGTAAAATCCAGCTTTGAACCAAAGATTGATAAAAAGCTGAAATTACTGGATTTGAATTTGCATATTATGGGATGACTCCAACAGGTAAATGCCAGACTCCAACGGGTAAATGCCAGGCCAGGTTAAAAAGCTTTTGCATATGAAACAAGAAAGGTTTTTCTTGGGAAGAAGGAAGAAAGGGGGGAGATCAGAGGTTGTGACCTTGGACCTCAGTCACAGATTCCAAGATGCATGAGAAGTGCAGCCTTTTACTGCTAGGATAATATCTGCAACCATCAGCTAGCATGAACCTACACCTGCTCCGGGCATGTGTGTTAATGGTCTTGATGGGCACGTTGGCAGCATCTACAGATATTTCACATGTATGTAATCTTGACCGAACAATTCTGCCGCTAGGAACCAACTCTGAGTACTGAAAGGCCAGTGCACAGATCTGAGATAGATAGATGCTTACCANTTGAACCACAGATTGATAAAAAGCTGACATTACTGGCTTTGAATTTGCATATTATGGGATGACTCCAACAGGTAAATGCCAGACTCCAACGGGTAAATGCCAGGCCAGGTTAAAAAGCTTTTGCATATGAAACAAGAAAGGTTTTTCTTGGGAAGAAGGAAGGTGGGAGATCAGAGGTTGTGACCTTGGACCTCAGTCACAGATTCCAAGATGCATGAAAAGTGCAGCCTTTTACTGCTAGGATAATATCTGCAACCATCATCTAGCATGAACCTACACCTGCCCCGGGCATGTGTATTAATGGTCTTGATGGGCACGTTGGCAGCATCTACAGATATTTCACATGTATGTAATCTTGACTGAACAATTCTGCCGCTAGGAACCAACTCTGAGTACTGAAAGGCCAGTGCACAGATCTGAGATAGATAGATGCTTACCACAGCAAAATATTTCAAATATCCTAGGCATATGTTAAAGAATGTATAGTCAAGTAAACACAGTTTGACTTGTCTAAGGTCACGAGGTTAGGAAGTAGAGATCTGGGAACTAACCGAGGCTTGGTTCCCTCACTATACTGTACTGCATTTTGTGAGATAGTCCGTGAATATAGGGGGCTTTTGAGTGATCAGGACTCAGTTTTTATGTTCTCCCAAGGAAGGTCAAGTTTGGATGGTGCAGAGAAGAGTAAAGGCAGCCAAGGAATAAGGAATAAGACAGGGGAAGTCAGGAGGATAAAGTGGGAAAAAATGCCCGGGTTGGTGTAGCTCAGTGGATTGAGTGCGGGCTGTGACCCAAAGGATTGTCATTTCGATTCCCAGTAGGGGCACATGCCTGGGTTGCGGTCATGCGGGTGCACTAGAGGCAACCACACCCTGATGTTTCTCTCCCTCTCTTCCTCCCTTCCCCTCTTTCTAGAAATAAATAAATACAATTTTTATAAAATGTGGGGGAAAAGTTATGTATAATTAAGGGAGAAGGTTTCTGGAGGAAAGTATTTTGTTTCACCAGAAGAGCATCACCTTAGCCAATTCTCATCCCTCTCACCGGAGCCAAGAATCCCCATCCTAAAAGACCCTAAGTGTGTTTCTAGGTAGTCTAACAGGATTTCTCACTGAGAAATAGGATGGGGGAGGGGCAGCTGCGGGAAAAGCCGAATAGTGTATCTGTTCTTTTGCATCAAAGAGCATCCATATTAACATGTGTTTGAGGGATTAGTACATCTTTGAAACCCTAAACAAATGGAGGAAAATTCTTGCCGTGTCCACACAACTATGAGATGAGGGATTCGGTGTGGCTGCTGCAGCGTGGGAGGGTTCGGAGCATTTTGGGGAGCACATGCCAGCCTCAGGAGTCCTGGCATTTTCCGCATTCCCTGGTGCTTCCGACGATCTCAGATGCTACACAGCATTCGGTGTGACCTTGAGCCAACTACTGCTCCTTCTGTGACTCATCTTCTTGCTGTAGTAAATGAGGGGGTGGAACAAATGGTCTCTACTATCCACAATCCCATCAAATTGTGATTTAATTTATAACTTTCCAGACTTACTGACTTACTCATCATTTAATAAACATTATCTGGCATTTCTTAATGAGGGTAATAACATAAAAACTGACTTTCTTAACACAATTTACACACACACACTTAATTTTTTGTAAAATGAAACCGAAAATATTACCCATGAGACACTCTGTACCTTGGTGACTGGGATCCTTGGTTCCCTCTTCACTACTGGGAAAAAACTGGTCAGATTTTCTTGAGGTGGGAGGAGGAAAGGATGGTTTATGGCAGAGTGGTAGCGGAAGTAAACTACGTGTCCGTCTTTGTATTTGACTGCATTTCATTTCCCCAGAAACCCAAGACACACACACACACACCACTCCACTGTCACCTCTGCCCACTAAGGAGCTGGTGAGGGATGATGTGGAAGTGAAGGTGGCCTTTAGCGCCGGGGGGAGGGGGGGGCGGGGTATCACGTACTAACAGAAAGAAAGGCCACTGGTTGCACCTGCTCTCTCCTCTCATTCCCCAGGAGTAGCACGTGCACCCTCACCTGTCAGGCCAGGGGGTAGTGGAGGATGTTGAGCCCTGATG
This sequence comes from Sturnira hondurensis, assembly GCF_014824575.4. Taxonomy (NCBI): domain Eukaryota; kingdom Metazoa; phylum Chordata; class Mammalia; order Chiroptera; family Phyllostomidae; genus Sturnira; species Sturnira hondurensis. Next base: position 21,084,715 of record NW_028088227.1, on the reverse strand, counting down.
TGACCGACACACGCATGTGTGTCTTTAATTATGCAGGGAATGTAAAATGCATAGCAAGTACTTCTCTCATTATTTGATTTCTGAAATACAGTTTATTTCTTGTGCTTCATAGACTTCCAATGATAGGGAACATGGCTGACTGAGACTCCCAATTGCTGAGCTCTGAAATCCATCACCATGTATGCTCAGAGGCCACTCTGCCACCCGGTCCCCACTCCCCCACCCTGTGCTGCTGTCCCCTGAAGACTGAGTGTGGTGGGATACTAAGGTACGTCTGCCCCTGGGACCCTGGAGCCCCTCTGATGGTAGACTTTGGCTCAAGGACACTCCGCCCCTTCCTCCCCATGAACCTTCTTTGGGTTGCACAGGTGGTGAAGAATGCCTTCGCTCCATCTTCCTTTCTCCTGCATTTCATGTGGGGTCAACCTCACGTGGCTTCTTCCGCTTCTCTCTCACAGGCACTCCCTGAGATAAAATCCTTACCCATTAACTCTGTTTATACTTGAGTTGGCAGAGAGGCATCAGCAAGAACTCTCAACGATACACGAGAAATCACTAAGAGTGGTATCCTGTGGCAGGTTCTGGTAAGAACGTGTGAATATGGAAAAGAGCTGGAGAGAGACTTTCCACTGGGCATCTGACACTATATTTTTGATTTGACCAGCAAGTGCATGTATATACAATTTGAAAATGTAAAATTGAATATTTGGATGACAACCCACGAATTTGAGGATGAAGAGAACACGTGCTTTGGGAATCGCTCTGAGCTGGGGTCCCATTCATCTTTGAGATATCAGGAAAGTTACTGAGAGCTAGTGGGTTTTTGTCTGTCCAAACAGAAATTTTTATTTTGACTTTTTAAAGTTTTTTTCAATTACAACTGACATTCAATATATTAGTTTCAGGTGTACAGCGGCGTGCTTAGGCATTTATATATAACTTTTGAAGTGACCCCCCCCTGTATTGTATCCATATGACACCATACAAAGTTATTACATTACAGGGTAGGCCAAACGTGTGTTTATAGTTGTGAGTATGTGGAAGTTTACTTTTGTATTATTACTTATTCTTCATACAAACAACTGTAAACTCACTCTTGCCCCACCCTGTATCAGTGATTGCATTCCCTATGCTGCACTTTCTATCTTGTGGTGACCAATCTGTACTTCTTAACCCCTTCCCCTTTTTCGCCCGCCCCCCGCCCTGAGCACAACCCCCCAGCCTGGCAACCACAAGTTGGTTCTGTGTATCTACGAGCTTGTCCGGTTTGTTCACTCATTTTGTTTTTAGTTTCCACATGTGAGTGAAATCACACGGTATTTGCCTTTCTCTGACTTATTCCACTTCGCATATACCCTCCCGGTTCATCCACACGCTGCACATGGTTAAGATTCCATCCTCTTTTATGGCTTATGGAGTCTTGGTATCAGTGGATCGCTTTCCTGCTTCGGGAGAATTCTGTAACCACAGACACTAGCTTCCTGCAGAAGGCACACACCTGCCACCGCCAATGGGCTTGCATGCGGGGCTTGCTGGGGGCGGGGCTTGCTGGGGACAGGACAGCAGGGAGGCCAAGCAGGAGGCGGCCGGAGCAGAAGCTTTCTAGATCCCAGGCACGGAGCCATCCTTGCTCTCCTCTCCCTCTGCCCTAGGGGTCCCAAGGAGGGGCTGCTTCCACAGCCTGGGTTCCGGAGTAAAGCTGTAGAGACACATCGGCCTGTCGCTGCTGCTGCTGTGAACTGCTCAAACATTGTGAACTGCTCAAACTTCTGTGGTTGAAAACCACTGTAGTGGTTCCCTCAACTGTTCATTTTGAAAAATTTCAGAATGAAGTTGAAGGAGCCATACCAACAGTACCTCACTTAACTTTGCCAGTTGTTAGCACTTTGCCACATTTGCTTAATTTCTCTTGCTCCCTCTCTCTATACAGAATCTCTAGTTTTGCCAAACAATCTGAGAGGTAGTTACAGGCATAATGACACTGGGTCCTGAAATAGTTCAACATTATATGCTAAGAATAAGGACTTTGTCCTGTAAGACCACAATGCTACTAACATATCCAATAAACATAACCTTGAGGTGATAACATTCAGTATGCAGTTCATATTTAAATTTCCTTCACAATGATATCCTTTGTGACTTCTTTTTCTTTCTCATCCAGGCAAGGCTCATACACAGCTATCAATCATACATCTCTTTAATGTTCTTCACTTCAGAACAGTTCTCTGAGCTTTTTTGGTCCATCTTTCATGAAAATTATTTTTGAAGAGTTCAAGTCAGTTGTTTTGAGGAATGTATCGTTTTCTGGCTTTCTCTGATTTTTCTTCCTCACAATTCTTTATACATTCACATTAAACATTTATGGTGAGAATACTACGTAAGTTGTTTGTGTCACTACCAGGAGGTACAAATGTCAAGACCATCCCATTTTAGTGATGATGAGTTTGACGACTTTGGTGAGGCGGTACCCATCAGGTTTCTTCTTTGCAGTTTCATTTATCTCTCAGTGTTTCCTCCGTGATCTGGGGGGTGATACACGGGCACTGAAGACCTTGGCATCCAACAAGCTTTCCCCACTGGTTTTAGCATCTGTAGATGGTCCCCTCCTGAATCAATGATCACACTGGTGGTGGCAGAGGTGTGATTCTGTTATTGCTGCTCTATGTACTATCCGATATTCTTTGTGTAAAGAAAACTTCCTCTCCACACTCCACTTCCATTTATTTTCGAGTATCACCATGGACTCATGGATTTTTAATATATACATTATAATTCTTCATCATTATTCTGTTATTTAAATGGTCCTAAATTTGTACATTCAGAGCCCCCTTCAAGATGCATTCTGGGCCTTTTTAACATGTTTTTGTCTGTTATTATTTTTCTTGCTTTCTGGCATAGTAAGATATTCTAGGCTAATCTTAGATATTTATTGCCACTGACCTGATTCTTTTTATTTGGGAGAGAGATTGAGAGAGTGACATTAAGATCTGGGGAGAAGGTTGACAAAGAAGAAGGCAAGAAAGGAGATTTGGCACCTGGAAATACTTGGGGGAACTGCTGGCCAAAGTTCTACTGTGGGGAGGTCTCCTGAGCCCTCCAAACTGGAATTTCCTCTCCTGAAAAATGGGGATCATTATGCCTATTGTATGAATTGGTTGTGAGAATTAATGGACACAATTGATTGACATATATCCAATATTTGTTGGACATTATTACTAACACCCTTCCAATGGAGTAAGTTTCTGATACTTGTGACTTTAAAATACTGCTCCCAAGGTGATTTATGATAAACTTGCTTAAATTTATGTTCTGAGACTTTGTTTAAATATCACTCTAAACTTTCTGAAGGCAACTAGATGGGGTTAAATGAAGACAGCCTCTAAAACACTGGTATAACAACGAGCTTTCCACGGAGTAATTGCATGCAAATTTAAGGAGGAAGCAAACACCACACACACACACACACACACACACACCGTGTGTGTGTGTATCTCTGTCTCTCTTGGTTTGAAATAGGATCATAAATGAGAGGCAACCTAGTGTAATGTGGACTAGGTTTAAATCCAAGCTTGGCCTCTTACAGTTCTCATTTTAAAAGTGAGGAATATTACACCTTCTCCTGCAGTTGTTGTGAACAAAATGCAGGCCATGGAGATTGATCTAACTAGGCACGAGATCTTTTAAAATTCCAGTTATATTTAAAATTCCAGTTAAAATTCCAGTGTTTATCATTGATATACAACACTGTTTAGGTTTAAGGTATACAGCACAAACACGAGGTACATGTTGCAAAGTCATAAATATAGTATGTTTAGTTAACATCCTGATGGAGAGTTTAGTTAACTCCTGAAGTTCAACATCCTTTTAGAGTTATCAAAAAATTTTCTGCCTTGTAATGAGAAGTTTCAGGACTTAACTTTCAAATATACAAGAGAGCACTGTTAATTACAGTCACCATGTTATACACCGCATCCCCCAGTACTTTTTATCTCATAACTGGAAGTTTGTGCCTTATGACCATCTAAGCCCAGTTCCTTCCCCTGCACCGGATTTCTTAATAGCATTTGTTCCTTGGCAAGTGCTTCCCCCTGGTGGTGGTATATTCCCATTGCAAATCAAAGAGCAGAGGGAAAAGGCCGTGGGCTGAATTCGTAAATTTACACGCCTCTAGAAAATGCACACCATTAAACAACTTTGAATAAAAGCATTTCTACATTTTACCTATGGAATTCATACTTCAACATCAACAACGTCCCAGTATGACAAAGGAAATGCTGCTCTGCAACATTTTGTAAGGACGTTGGTTCATTCATTCACTCATTCATTCGACAAATATCTATTAAGAGAACAAGAGACAATATGGCTAAATAAATGGGAGTACCCGGACGCAGACCCGCTGCAGCCGACCTAAAAACTCACCCTTGAAAAACCGAGACTTAAACCACCAGCTAGAATATGTCATCGGCGTGGAGAGCCGGGCTGACCTTGAAAGCAAGAGTAAACGGAAGCTATCCTTTCCCAATGTTTCTCCCCACATGTATTCTTTACGATAAGCAAGGGCTTCGCTCAGTCGGCCGGGCTCGAACCCGCGGACGACGGAGGGTGATGACGCGTGTCTGGCGCAGCTGCTCCAAAAGAAACGCTGGTTTCCTGCGGAACCTGAGGGGCAGAGGACCGGCCTCCCCAGCGCTCAGCATCTCTAGGTTCCACTCAGCGGCCCAGCTTTAGGTGCCAGACTTCCGGCGATTGCTCGTAGGCGAGCCGCGAACTCGCCTCCTGCAGGCGGCGCACAGCCCCAGCGCCGGTCCGGAACGGAACTGTCCCACGGAATCCGCGGCGCACGCTCAGAGTTTCCGGGGGGCGGAGGACAGAGGAGGACCAGGTTGTGCACGGCGGTACCTACGGCCCGGACCGAGACGATGGCCACGGGTGTCTGGGCCCTGCGGCTCCGGCGGGCCGCCCCCGGTGGCGGGGCTGGCTGGCGTGAGTTCCGGCGGCCAAGGGGACGGGCAGTGAGGTTCAGAGGAGGGTGTCTGCCCGGAGTGGGTCCGGGGCGGGTCCTGGGAGGTTCCACGGGGCTCAGGCGGGGAAGGCTCTTTAGGTCTCGGTTGCAGCCGCTGCCCCCTCCGGGCCAGTGGCGTACGGATGCCAGGACGTTAGCGGGTCTGGGAGGTAGGGGGCCGGGTCACTGGAAGAGCTTGGGGCACCTCTGGGAGGGAGCCCATGACTCGATACAATATATCTTTATTTTCTCGTTGTAATACTCGTACTTGCCTTACCAAATCCTGTTATTTGGGTTTAAATAGACTCAGCATTTCTCCCCCCTAGATATTGGTAATTTTGGCGTAAGACCTCCGATCTCCTGGAGTTTTGTTGTCCGCAACCTCGTATAAAAGCGGCGACTTTACTCACCTCCTCAATGGCTGCTCTAGGTTTGACCCCACTTCCTGGTTACTTTTTGCCCCTTATTGTAAATCACAGACAGGAATACGACAGAGGAAATCAGTGGGAAATAGAGTTCTTTTGGTGAAAGTGCGAAGTTGAATTAAAGGCTTGGATCTTGGCTAGTTGGCATTTTAATGATTCATGTTAGAAAGTTCACCTTTACTACTGAACGCATTTTGACGAGCGGCTTTCCAATTCTGTCGCTTCCTTTACTTGTGATGCGAGAGAGAGTAGGACAGCATGGGGTTGGCACCATGTCGTTCATTTCTTTAGCGTTCATATTTATTGTCATCTCTACACAGGATTTATAGCAACAGCAGCAGCTTCTGAGCTGTCACCGAGCCAACTGGTAGAAATGCAGAACAATCTCTTTAATGAAGAGAAAAACAGGCAGTTATCACTAACTCCCCGGACCGAGAAGATCGAAGTTAAACACGTTGGGAAAACTGACCCTGGCACTGTGTTTGTGATGAATAAAAACATTTCAACCCCTTATAGTTGTGCCATGCGTAAGTAACCCGAATCCGGATGTCGTTTTGACTGTTTTTACCTAAGCTGTGGTGGAAGGGTGTGTGCAGAGGAGACAAGGCGATGTAACTGCTCTCTGCTTGTCCCAGAAGGTCTCCTCTGTCTGGCATCTTACTGTCTGTCCACTGCCGCTTTAGCACTCGAGGGTACAATGGTCCTTGCAGGGTAGGTACTGTAATGCAGGTTGTGCTGGTATTGGTTTGAATATGGCTAAATATAGGGTGTTATAATTGTTTTGGGAAGAAGGCGGCAGACCTGAAAGCAGGGCTACTACCAGCTTGTCCCTGTAGACAGTACACTGGTGTAATGGGAACAGTCACCGTGAGGGTCTCGTTAAGGGATTCTGGGTAAAGTTACTGCCTTGGCTTCAGATGGCCAGCTAGTTTGGCCTTCTTTTCGTTGCTAGTCTTCATAATGTAGCTTAAATTTTTCATGCGCTTACCACTTTTCTCTTGGTGTGCTGTGTTGTTTGTATTAAATGCATGTGCAGTAAGCGAGTGAGTGGGAATATGCATGGGGTGTGTGCGACTGGTATAAAAATGTCTGTTGTGTTTATATCTTAAGGGAGAAACTGTGCACCATGTGTGCTTTGGTGTGGAAATGAAGGGAACAAGGCCTTTATATTCTTGATCAAAGTGCTTGTAGAGTAGCTTGGTAGAAACGATAATACTTAAATTTAGGAAGCCTCCCCCTGCAAATAGATATATACCTACCTTCTCACACATGTATATGATTAACTGCATTGTTCACACTTTTGGAAAAACTCAATGAAGATTCCATTTAAGTGACAACTTCAGTTATCAGCTTAAGTTAGCCTGTAAAAGTACACACTCTCAATGTTTATTTACTTTGGCATTTGAATTAGTATTTATGGTAAGTGTTTTGTATGGTAAGTGTTTTATGGTATTTTGAGCAGTATTGACCCTCTGCTGTATGATAGGTGTTAAATTGAAGAGGACGATAAGAGAAGCTCAGGCCCTCCAGGAGCTTTATTCATGTCACATGAACTCTGTGTCGTAGAGAGATGTGTGAAGTTCTGAACCACACTCAGCGTGACCTCCACCCAGACTTGCTTGTCATGTACACCTTCAGCCATTTACTAGACTTATGTTGAACAGCTTGTATATTTCTGGCCTGGTGGTAGTCTCTGGATGTACTGATGAGTGAGCAAGAGTAGACATGATACTTACCTTTAGGGAACTGATGTAGCAGCTGATAATTTAGACCCTGTAGTTTGACCACTTCTTTGAGTAGCTGTGTACCTGAAAACCATCTAATTAGGGAAGTAAGAAGTAGTTTGGGAGCAAGACCCCAACCCATCTAGAACAGACTTACTGTGGAAGTGTAGCTATATATATTTTCCTTCTACGTTGTGTATGCATATATCTGAATATGTCCATGTTGCTATTCTATGAATATTTAAAAGTAAGTCTTGGAAAGTTGTCTTATTAATTAATGTTCGCCAAATGAATTTCAAATTAGATTTAGCCTTAGTGAGCTTTGTAAATGCTTTGGTTAATTTTGGTAATAATCAACACTATATTGGAGGTGTTGGGTATTAATTTTTCATTGGTTACAGAGGTATATGTAATACTTTTGTCTCAAAAAAAAAAGACCACTTGCGGCCTCTTGCCTTTTTGTTGTTTTATTTAAAAGTGTAGCACTTAAACGTGTAGCTATTTGCTTTGAGTTTGTTTAGATTTTGACCTTCCATCTGTTTTAAACCCCTAGATTTAAGTGAGTGGTACTGCAGGAAGTCCATCCTGGCTCTTGTGGACGGACAGCCATGGGGCATGTACAAGCCTTTGACCAAGTCCTGTGAAATTCAGTTTCTTACTTTCAAAGATCGTGATCCAGGGGAAGTTAATAAGGTACTTCTGTCTCCGTATTTTCCCTCCCCGCCCCCCACTCCCAGTTTTTTCCTTCTCCTTTGTATTAAAATCTGTTTTCTCTGGAGTATGAAATGTGCAAATATACAAATAGCCTAGGTGAAATGTACTATACTAGATTGTGTTTTACTTGTTAGATTAGGCATTTTCATTGTTCAGATAATAACTACTAGCATCCATTTCTCTGTATTTTGGTTTCAGAAAACGAAATGGCATGCCTTGTACATTTATATCCTTGTTCAACTGACACTTACTGATCACCCTCTATATTAGTGATTTCATTCCCACAGCTACTGAGGGAATTCAGCCTCGGACCATCTTTTCTGGATTATTCAACTTTTAAAACTCTCTCTGCACCCCCATCCCCCTTTTCAAATAAATACTAAAGTCTTCCTTAATAGTCCTGTAAGAGTTTTATTAAGTGACATAACCCTTAGTCACGTCATTTACCCCTGAGGAACTCGCCTGCATGGTAACTGTTCGTGTACCTTTCCAGGGCGTGTGTGATCTCCCCTCGGCCTGCACTTGAGCCTCTCTTCCCGCTGCACCTTCCCACTCCCACCTTCTTCCCGCCACGTTGGAAGGCCTGGTCACAAACGGTTTATCCTGTCTTACCCTCCTTGCTCGCGCTGCTGCTCTTCCTTCAGTTCTGCGTATTTTCTTTCTTCCTGATGAAAATCCTGTTTGTCTTTTACAGTTCGATTAAAATGCCCTCTGCTCTGTAGAGCCTTCTTAGTGTCCTCATGTCCAAATTAATCACTCTTTTCTCCAGGGCCTCAAAACACTTGGCTGATGTCTTTAGATACAGTATTTTGTTTAACTTCTAGATACAATATTGAATTTAAATTTAATTTTTAATATTTAATTTTAATTTGACTCTGTGAAGACAGGGATTGTGTTCCTTAGGGGACCCTGTCCTTAACTGACATATAGTAGGTACTTAATAATATTTGTTGAAATGAAATACTTAAATAAGAAAATGATAGACAAGATATTGGGTTGACCAAAAAGTCTGTATAGTTTTTTTCCATAAAATAAATGTCAGATTTTTCATTTTTACCAGTAGCTTATTGATTTGGATATTTTGAGTATGTTGGCTATTTGCCATGTGGTGTAATGTTGGTTGTTCTCAGTTAATGTCTCGATTTGATCAGTCTCAACTTTAACTTGTCTATTTGACTGTGGAGCATCGCCCACTGTGGAGCGTTGCCCAGTGAGAACTCTCCAGCATGAAACTTCACAAACCACTTTTGACATGTTACATCAGTCAGTACCTTCTCCATACAATGCACAAATGTTTTTTTTGCATTCCAGTTGCGTTTTTGCCTTTCTTGAAATAGGAGGTATAATATGCCAAAAATATTGCTTAACTTCTTCCATCTTCAATATTAAAATGGCTGCACGAAAATTCACCCATTTTGATAAGTTTTTTTAAACGAACACTGATATGACAGCTGTCACAATAGAATCTAACAAAACTGTATCAAATGAAATTGAAGATAACTAAGCTCTACTAGAGCCATCATATGGAAAAAAGTAAAACAAACTTTTTGGCCAACCCAATAGTACTAATAGCCACCATTGAATATTTATTAGGTCTCAGACACTGTTATAGGTGATGCATAGGTGTTAACTCATTTAAGCATAGTAAAAATAAAATAGGTGCTGTTATCTCCATTTTCCAGACAAGTAAACTGAAGCAAAGAGAGATTTACTCCTTGACCAAGGTTACCAGTTTAGGAAGTGGCGGGGCCTGGATTTGAATACAGGCGTCTATCTCTGGAGTTCCACAGACATTTCAAGCACTTGTGTAGGATAGATGAAGAAGTACGTTTTGCTACTTGCTTATAAGGCCTGCGTTTAAACTTATTTTTAGTGCATGTAAGTAATGTGGTTGTGTAGTGTGTTCTGGAGCAGCGTGCCACACACAACCAAGTGAGCCCACTCTTGTCCTCACACGTGGAGGAGAGCTGATAAACACCCGGTTACCGTAGTGCTAGGGCGGGACGTAGGCGGACACGTACGCGCAGGACTCGTGTTTCTTGGTGACTCTGAGAGAGTCATTGCGTGGGTACCCGTATCAGGCACATCTGTGGATCAAAGTGTGCCAATAAAATGAGAGTCTGGTAGATGGGGAGGTTGCTTTGCTCTAAATATGTTTAATTGGAGGCACGTATATGCTGTTAGGTATAGGATAGGAGTCATAAATAGTTCTTGAAAGTTGAGTTTTCCTTCCATATTTGTATGTGTACAGACAGGTGTATATTAATGTATTTATTTTACTACAGCACATGTTTATTAACAAGTTAACTTTATCCTGGGTTAAAAATAAAGTTATTGCCAGACAATAAAACTGTTGGTTGACAAACATTATGGTGTCTGATACCTTGCACGGAAGCATTGCCAACACCATGATGGTGGTGTTTCATTCGGTCCAGGCAATGTCACGGCCCGATGGTCACTCGGTGCGTGCTGAGGATGGACAGACAACTGCGAAAGCTTTCCTAAGTCAAAGTTAGCCTCAGCTTTAATGTTGAATAGGCTTCAGTGAATCTTAGTGTGTATGTTTGTGTCTGTTTCTTCTCCTAGGCTTACTGGCGTTCTTGTGCCATGATGATGGGCTGTGTGATAGAGAGGGCGTTCAAAGATGACTATGTGGTCAGTTTGGTCAGAGCTCCAGAAGTTCCAGGTAATGTACACACACACACATATATATAAATGGACTTTCCATAATCTTTGAATATTTTGATACCTATTTTTGATGTTGTATAGAGTTTGTTTCTAATTTAATCTAGTATAAATTACCATCATACATACATTCCATTTATTGTGGGTACCAAAATCCATCTTATTTAATTATGGATGTCAATAATTAATGTCATAGAATTAGAGGAGAATGTGGGTATCATGTAATTACATTGTCTCACTGTTTATTCTCACCACTTTAAGCATTTATTTCCAAATCGAGTAGGTGGGGGATGAGGAAATAGCAGTATAAATAGACGTCTGGACAGAGCTGTACTTAGGTTGTATTATTCACCAGAAGTGGCCACAACTCTGGAGAGGGACGTCACTTTGAGGAAATGAAAGAGTTCATACTTTTGGTAATTTTGCTAAAACTAGGATTTTACAACAGTGTAGTAGGATCACATTTGTATTTAAAAAATGTAGAATATGAAGAAACAAGAGTGTGGCATGATCACGGGGAAGCAAAAAAACCCCAAGGACACATGTGTCCATGGAGAGAATGCTCAGTCTGAGAGATCAGAGGCTTAAAGAAAAGGATATATTAAAACCTAAGAAGAAAGAAAAGAAGGATCTTAGTGCACTCAAGGAAAGAGAAGTCCCCCAATACTCTTCCTGCTTATGCTTCCAATAAAACACACAGCGGGGTCCACCTTGCCACATCCTGGTTGGAACCAGCTTTATCGCCTTCTCCATCAAGGCTAAACTGGACTCAGTGCAGTCAATGATGGACTGTCTCCATGCCAAGTGTATACCTTGTGTAACCGACTGTGCAATGGCTGAGATTGAGAAATTGGGGCAGAAGTATCGAGTGGCTCTAGGGATCGCCAGGGATCCAAGATTTAAACGATTGCCACGCTCACACAAAGGAACCTATGCAGGTGACTGTTTAGTACAAGAATAACTCAGCACAAGTGTTATGTCGTGGCCACGGTTGACCAGGACCCTAAAGGAAGAATCAGGACGATCCCTGGGGTTCCCATCATACACGTTTCTAATCGCAGGTGCAACGTTGAGCACGTGCCAGGTGATTGTGGAGTCCTTGGTTCTAATGCTTAAAGGGTGAAGTTCCCCTGCTTTCCTTCAACTAACTCTCTTATTGCCAGTTTATTAAATGGGCTGCAGAATGAGTTGTTATTGCCCCACTCACCCACTAGCTCTGGTATGCGCTGAGTATGGTTAAATACACTCACTTTTTGATGTTGCTTTAAAAATGATACTTTCTATCATTTTAATATTTGTTACATCTTTTTATAAATCAGATGACTGCTCACAAAAAAATGTAGACTATGTACAGCCAAAATATTTGAAAAGCTTCATAAAGGATTTTAAGAACAAAACAACAAAAATGAACACATGTAGCAGATACCAAAAAAACTCACCATTTTATGTCCATTTAGTCATTTATCTCCTTACTAAGTAGTTTGTTCTTTTGGGATTTCTATATCCGGTGGCTATTTGATATCTCTATAGTGATGACATTTCTGAGGAAAACTTGAACGCTTTGACAATACTGGTGATTTTGTGTTAATAGTAGGTGAGTGAGTTTTTTGGATGGGGAGAGTAGGTAGAGCTCAGGGAAGCTCCTGGGACACGGTAGCATTTTTATGATTCGTAGAATTGGGGGAGATCGCTACCCCTCATTCTGTGGTTAAAATACTCAGTCGTTGCCAATTGGTAACGTTCTAGCCTTACAGATTTGACTTTGATTTTTATTTTGGTTGGATTTACAGTAATCGCTGGAGCCTTCTGCTATGACGTAGTTTTGGATCAGAGGCTTGGTGAGTGGATGCCAACAAAAGTAAGGAGACTCTTCAGAGTCTGAATTCTAGAGTCTGATTTTCTTTGGTAGAACAATTCCTATGTTGGTGTTACTGAATGGTGCTGCGTGTGGAGGATATTTAAAAGAATCTGTTTATCTATCCATCTATCTATGTTGTTGCCTTTTCAGTGTATCTAAGATAGAGATGTGAATGAAGGCACTCACAAGAGCATGGTCAATTGTATGGAAGGATGATGTCCTGCTTGACCTTTTCTCCTAATGCTTTCCGCCTTGTACTGTTCCTTCTGTTCCTTAAGATAGTGGTTTTTACCATGACCAGAATATAAAATATAGAAGCTTAACTTGGTTGATGTTGTGGTGGGGGCCTGGAGCCTTAAACTTGGATCCCCAGAGTACAGTCTGAAAACCATTGCTCAACCCTTTAGCCCGTTGCACACTGTAAGATCCCACCATTTGCAAGGGTCACATTGAGTGTGGGGGTGGGGGAGTGTGTGTGTGGGGAACTAAAGAGTCAGATTTTGACAAAGCTAACCCCAATAGCAACAAACTGAATAGTGGAAAAATAGACTCCTTGTGGATGGTCTCCCTTGGTGGTGTGATGCTCCTTGTTGTTTGGGACTTGGGTAGCAACAAGGCCTGGCCAACGAGGACGACCTAGTTCAGGTGCTGTGGTGGTGGTGGGGGGTGCTGATGGCTTTCAGAACTCAAGCCTAGAGACTCAGTTATGATTGGGAAGAGGCAATGCCTAACTCTTAATGAAGCAGCAGTGAATGTCCTGCAGATTGGGGGTCTGGCAATCAGAAAAGGGAAGGTGTGTAGCATACAGATGATCGGTTCGACTGTGTGCTTTTCTTCACATTTTAGTATCTGTTCCTTACAGTAGTTGGCTTCTTATGATTATAATTGGTAGTGTTTTTTTCTTAGTTATGCATCTTAGATTTAGTGACATATGGTTATTCCTAAAAGCAAGACTGTAAAGCAGATCTAGGTTAAACTCCGGCTGTGGAGGTTACTTTCTTCATAATCACACCCATATCACTTAGTACTGAGAGGGAAAGAGGGGTTGGCAGGAAGGGAGGGGTGGAGTGAGGGGTGAGGAGGAAGTGCAGGGGAAGAATGGGAGCCTCGCCTTCGTGACGTTCGAGTTTGTGTCAGCACAGCTCCTTCCTTTCCAAGTGCTCCCCCAGATTTAGGAAGGGTCGTTTATTGGAGGGGTTAAGTGAAAACTAGTAAGAACAAGATTCAGCTCTCATTCATTACCTATGCATCTTGCTCCCTCCTTTTCCTTTTTTTGGAGATCAAACTTAAAAAAAAAAAGAAATGTCCTAGACTAGATAATAGCCGGCTCCGTGGGACTGGGTAGGTGGCTTAGAGAAAGGAGGGGAGACAGCTATGCTAAACCACGGGTGTAGGTTTGTTGTGCAGTCAGTTACCCCTCCAGGAATGGAGAAGTTGTTTCACGCAAAAAGAAGTCTAAAGATAGGAAGTTTATGGAAAGAACTTTATTATAAAAATTATTTGCTTAACAGTGATTGATCTTTTCTGTTTTAGTAATGATTTATAATATGAAAACCTAATTATAGTTTTTATTTAAAATGTTATAAAAATTGTTAACATACCTGGCTGGTGTGGCTCAGTGGATTGAGTGCTGGTCTATGAACCAAATATTGTTAATGTGTATTATTGATCATTTTAATTGTATAAAGATGATATTTTCATTAAGTAGAAATTTATAATATTGGAATAGGACAGTGATGACATTACATTTCCTAGTGAAACTTTCTGAATCACATAAACAATGATTTTTTTCCACATGCATTTAAAAAGCTTAATTTTAGCCCTGGCTGGTGTAGCTCAGTGGATTAAACGCAGGCCTGTGAACCAGAGAGTTGCCANACCAAATATTGTTAATGTGTATTATTGATCATTTTAATTGTATAAAGATGATATTTTCATTAAGTAGAAATTTATAATATTGGAATAGGACAGTGATGACATTACATTTCCTAGTGAAACTTTCTGAATCACATAAACAATGATTTTTTTCCACATGCATTTAAAAAGCTTAATTTTAGCCCTGGCTGGTGTAGCTCAGTGGATTAAGCGCAGGCCTGTGAACCAGAGGGTTGCCAGTTTGATTCCTAGTCAGGGCACATGCCTGAGTTGTGGGCCAGGTCCCCAGTAAGGGGCGTGAGAGAGGCAACCACACATAGATGTTTCTCTCCCTCTCGTTCTTCCCTTCCCCTCTCTCTAAAAATAAATAAATAAAAAATCTTTAAAAAGATAAAAAGCGTGATTTTACTCAGTGTAAATAGATTTTTGTATCTTATTAGCATTTCTACTTGTTATGTCATTTTAGTAAATATATATAAGGTTGTATAATTTGAATGAAATACTAAAATTTCTTTGTGGGGTTAATAATTATTACCAATTAGTTATTATTAATGCAGGCTGACATTTTAATTACAAGTAAATTGCAAGTTTTGTAGTTTGTAGAGTTGGGAGGCATTGCCAACCTTATAGTTAGTGGCCCAAATATTTAATTACTGCAAATTAATAACATTCTTTTCTGACAAGTTTGCTTTGCTTATATTTTAGATTTATAATATTAAGCCTATAAATTGCCTTATCAGCTTTATGTTGAAATACTTTTAAGTAAATTGTTATAAATATTAATACTTTTCATTTTTAAGGAGAACCTACGTTCTTTCACAAAAGATGCTCACGTTTTAATTTATAAAGATCTTCCATTTGAAACTCTGGAAGTTGATGCGAAAGTGGCATTAGAAATATTTCAACACAACAAGTAAGTGTTGGCTCCCTTTAAAGCAAGATTAAATCTCCCAAAGTTACATGTAATGAACCAAATTCAGTTCTTTTTTAAACATTTAACTTTTATTGTATATATTCCCATTACCAGAAAATTCAGTTCTTAAGAATTTCTGTATTCTGCCCTGACTGGTGTAGCTCAGTAGGTTGGGCATTGTCCTGCAAACCAAGAGGTCTCTGGGTCAACCAGCACATGCCTGGGTTGGGGGCCAGATCCTCAGTCGGGTTGAGGGCATATGAGAAGCAGCTGATCCATGTTTCTCTCCTTCTCTTTCTCCCCCCTTCCCCCTCTCTAAAAATAAAGAAATAAAATCTTAAAAAAAGAATTTTTATATTCTTAAAAGTAGAACATAAAATTTCAGAGAAATGTCTTAAGTAAAAGCAAATTTAGTTGGAAAAAACTAAAAATAAAAATCGAGCTCATAACAGATCTATTTTATAGTAGCTGTGTTCTCTGGGTAGTTCCTGAAACCCTCCTTAACTGACACACTGGCGTTTTTCAGAATGGTTGGCCTCGGGAGTGTTCTTCCGCATGACATTAACTAATACGCTGAAAAACATGTGCTGTGTTTGACTGGATTTGGAGAATGGTGGCATAAAAAATTTACTCGTGTTCACTCTGAAGTCTCCCAAAGTAGACACTGAAAACAATAGTTTTCAAATGCATTAACCTGTGTAACTTTTTCTCAAAGCATATTTTCTTGTAGCGTATCCTGGGACCAGTGTACTTAGAAACCGGTAGGAATAGACTATTTCAACTGAACGAGAGTGGAAATAGAACTACAGAACCAAACCGCCCCTGAGTCTTTAAGAAAATTCCTTGGATTATCAGAGCATGTCAGGTCACCATGCCAAAATCCTAGGGTCTGCCGTCCAATAGAAATACATTGTGAGCCATCTTTAAATTTTCTAGAGGCTACATGAAAAAATAAAAAAGGGTGAAGTTAATTTTAACCATAGTTTTATTTAAACAGTGTATTTTAAATGTTATAATTTCCACATTAAAATGCTAATGATACTGTACAGTCTTCTGCTCGTACTAGGTCGTCAGAACACGGTGTCTACACTGCGGGCACATTTCAGTCAGGACTCATTACGTTTAAGTGTTCCGCAGCTACCATGTTGGACAGTGCTCTGGGCTTTCATACTGTGTGCACTAAGGTTTTTCTTTCTCATACTCAGCTGTCCAAGTCTAGCAGAGGCTTGTACGTCTTCAGTATCGAAGTTGAATGTGTGTGTGGTGGGGAGATGGTTTGGGGGTAAATTTCAGGGCACAGAAGAGTTTTGGAAGGTTCACAGTGGATTTGTGATTAGGCCTTGACTTTGGCTCTTAGAGGTGGGTCAGGAGTTGTAAATATTCAGGGAACTGTCTCCCTCAGTAATGCTTGGGGTGGGGTGTGACAGTAAGCCGGTGTTCTGTAAGTTGGCCTTTCCCAACCTCGCCAAGTGCTCACGTAATTTTGTATGGTGCTCTGGTGTGTGAATAGACAGGGCTCTGGGTAGTAAGTGGTGGAGTCAGGATTTGAACCTGGGCTGTGCGGTTCCGTCTGTGCTGTTAGCTATGCTGACAAAATGGGGTAGGTTTGGGAAACATTTAGGCAGAATTGACATAACTTGGTATGAACTGCATGAGGCGGGTGTGGTAGGAGAAGCAGGAATTAAGGACACCTCCCAAGTTTTTTACTTGGACATGTGGGTGTTTGGTGGTATCAGGTAGAAAGCCAGGGGACATGAGAACTAAGCTCTTTTTTCCCTAAGCTAGGAATAAGAACAAGTTTGGTGGGGAAAGAGGGGGTAACTTTTTGTTCACTTTGAGAATTTGGGAGTTCAAAGTGCTTGTGGAACACCCTAGTGGATGTCTGGTAGGGTCGTGGGTACACAGTTTGGGGCTCAGCAGAGGTAAGTGGGTTAGAAGCAAAGATGTGGAAGGTGTACTTGTGTGAGTGGTAATTCAGGCTGTGCAAACCGAGGAGCTAGCCCAGGGAGGGTGCCTAGAGTGAAAAGAGGGACTTGGACACAGTCCTTGAAAGGCAGGAAAACCGAGAGTGGCCAGAGAGCTGAAATAATAAGCATTTTGGGAAGTGGTGAGTGGTGCTGAGGGAAGAAAATGAGGAAGAGTGTCAGTCAGGTTGGCCCCTGGGAGGCTCCTGTGGCTTTGGTGAGACCTGGTGGAGTCCTGGGGTGTGGCCAGGTGGAAGGGCAGGGCCAGGTGGAAGGGCGGGGCATGAGTGGGAGGTGGGGAAGGGCAGGCTCCAAAGGTAAGCCGTCCTTTCCAAAACTGCGACTGTAACAGGGAGAGAAAGGGTTCCTTTAAACGTCTTTTTGTATATTGAGGATTAAAATTTATTTCTTTGCTGTGCCTTTTAGGTATAAAATAGACCTCATAGAAGAGAAGGCATCTCAGAACCCTGAAAGAATAGTCACGCTGCACAGGTAAGTGAAAATAAAAAAGTTGGCTGCTATGCTAATTTACAGTAAGGTGTGGCTTTATTATATTTACTATATTATTATATGTAGGTGTATACTGCATATATGTATACTACATATGCAACTAAAAAAGATAAACTTGTATCTGTTTTTGTTACTCTCATTGCCTTATTTTCTGTTGGTTTGTTTGTCATTCTCATAAAAAGTAATTGGAAGCCTAAATTACCTTTAGGAACAGTAGTGGTTTCTGTTCCTCATTTTAATGTTACTTTTATTTCTGCATTTTAGGGGTAGAAAACCATTGTTTAAAAGTGTAATTTTTGAGAGATAATCTTGAAGTTGAGAAAAATATTCATTATTATGAAGTGCATGCAGTAAGTCATGTGTTTACAGAAATACACATTCTGACTGATTAGTTACTGCTGATAGATAGTACCTGTAGGGAAGTTAGACTGGAGTGTGCTTTCTGATGCAAGGATGCGAGAGGTGAGACAGTGTGTCATGCGCAGTTGACTTCGTGGTCTGTAACTGTTTGCTCAGCTTCGTGTTTGGTTGATTTGGACTGAACTTGTTTCCTCTCGAAACTGCTCTGTTTCTGGACACGATCTGTCATGCACACGGAGTTCTGAACTCTGTTGCAGTGAGTTGTAACATTGTAGGTTGTCAGTTTTAGACAGTGGATCCATGGGATGACATGATTGTTCACTGATCTTAAAAACCTTAATTATATCATCGATGCTAATTTAGAAAAAGATTCACTCAAGTTTAATTGTCAAAGGTTTAGCCTCTCACTTTGGATTTTTAGGTCATGGCTGTTAGAGACTGCACTGAGCTGCACAGAATGTTCTTGATTAGAGGTATAGCAGCGAAGAGAACGAATAGATTCTTTAGCCCCAGTGTGTAGTGAATGATTTGATGGTCAGGTTTTAATTGTTGGTTTTCAAAATCAAACCAGATTTGGTGACTTCATCGATGTGACGGAGGGCCCTCTTATTCCAAGGACCAGTGTTTGTTTCCAGTACGCAGTGTCGGCGGCTCACTGTCTCCAGGCCCCCCGCTCCAGGCTGGTGCGAAGGTTTCAGGGTCTCTCTTTGCCCGTTCACTTAAGAGTAAGTACAGTTAAAGTCTGAGGCCATTCTCTTTGGGTATGGCGTGAATTTAGTCTTATTTATACCAATTTGAAGGGCGTAACATTTTAATTTTCATTAAGTTATGACTAATGTTTTATGAGTTCAGGTGTCTGATTTAAAAAGAGTTATTCCCAGGATGTAACCAGGTAATTCATAGAAGAAACGGTAGTTGAAAAACTTAAATCACACTGAGATAGAATTTTTTAGCTTTTCAGATTAGTACAGGAGAGGGTGCGTTGCCAAGACCTGTGGGAATGCCTTTTGGCCTTCCTTTTGGCGTGCTCTTCTCCCTAATTTTGACGGTCTCTTCATGGCCCGAGGCCTGTCATGCGCCATAGTGATCTCACCCTTTCTAATTCTCTTCTGTTTTTGATTAAACCTTTGACTTGGAGATACTTGTAGATTCATATGCAGGTACAAGAATTAATGCAGAGGGGTCTCAAGCCCCTTCGCCCAGGCTCCCCAACGGTAACATCTCACGAGGCTGCAGTACGGCAGCACAACTCACATGGGGACGTGCATGCAGTGAAGGCACAGAGTGGCCCCTTCACAGGGTCCCTCGTGCTGGCCTTTTATAGGCACACCCTTCACACCCACAGCCCTGCACCCCCTCCTCTCCCCTCGCCCCTGGCAGTTATTACTGTTCTGTTCTTCACTTCCTTGATTTTGTCTTTTCAAGAATGGCATATGAATTCGATTATGCATCTTGTACTCTTCTGGGATTGGCTTTTTTTTACTTAGAATAATTCTCTGGAGATTCATCCAAGTTACTATACCAGTGTATCAACAATTTATTCCTTTTTATTTCTGAGTAATAGTGTTTGGTATGGATGTACCACACTTTTGTTTAACCATTCATCTGTTAAGGGCTTTTGAGTTGTTTCTATTTTTTTGGCCATTAAGAATAAAGATGCTGTGAACATTTGTGTACAGATATTTGGGATATACGTTTGCCTTGCTCTGGGAAAAATGCCCAGGAGGCACGTGTTGAGTTTCTTAAGAAGCTACCAACTGCGTTCCAGAGTGGCTGTGCCATTCGCATTCCTGCCAGCAGTGGGAGTGATCGGTTTTTCAGACCCTTGTCGGTATTCAGTGTTGCCACTTGTTTTTGTTTGAGCCGTTCCGATCAGCTGTAGCGATTTCTCATTGTAGTTTTCCTTTGCATTTCCCTATTGGCTTATTCTGTTGAGCATGTTTTCATGTGCTTATTTGCCATGGCCATTTGTAAATCTTTTCTGGTGAAATGGATATGTCTGATCATGTCTTTTGCACATGTTCTAATTGGATTGTTTACTTTTTTATTACAGAGTTTTGAGAGTTTTTAAAAAATATATTCTACACTTTAGTACTTTGTTAGATAGCTAATTTGCAAATATTTTCTCTCTGTCTGTAGATTGCCCTTCCATCCTTTGAATAGGTTTTTGCAGACCAGAAGTTTTTAATTTGGATGAAGTCCATTTTATCAGTTTTCCCTTTGTGAATCAAGCGTTGGGTGTTAATTTAAAAAATTCTTTGCCTAGCCCTGTATCCTGTTTTTTTTGTCCTAAAAGTTTTATAGTTTTATATTTAAGTTTGTAGTCCATTTTGAGTTAAATTTTATATGAAGTGTGAGATTTAGGTGCAGGTTCATTTTTCTTGCCAGTAGATACCAAGTTGCTCCAGCACCATTTGTCGGAAAGGCTGTCCTCTGTCTGTTGAATTGCTTTGGCACCTTTATTAAAAATCACTTGGACGTATTTGTGTGGATCGATATCTGGGTTCTGTCTTCTGTTCCATTGACCTATGCGTCTGTCTGTCATGTCTCACAGCCCTGATTACTGCAGCCATGAATAGGTCATGGAATCAGGTAGGATGATTTCTCCATGCTACTCATTATGCACATTGTTTTAACAATTCTAGGTTCTTCCCCTTTCCATTTAATTCTAGGGTAATTTTTTCTACATCAACAAGTCTTAAAGGGATTTTGACAGGAATTGAGTTAAACCTTCATATCAAATTGGGGAGAATTGACATCTTTACCGTAGTTGTCTTCAGTCTTTTCGTTTATTTAACTTTTCTTTCATCTCTCTCATCAGCGTACATGGCCTTTACGTGTTGATTCTTCTCTGCATCCTTGCCTCCTTCGCTAGCTTTCTCCGTTTCAGAAAATGGTGTCATCCTTTACCTGCTTGCAGTAACCTTGATCCCGCTTCCCTGTGGCCTCTCTTCCACGAGCAAGTCCTTCCAGCTCTGGACTCCAGAGCGTATCCTGAGGCCATCCGCTGTGGAGCATCTCATCTGCTGCTTCCCTCATCCAAGCCCCGCCTACTCTTCACTGCCCTCCTTTGTTTTCGTTCTTGTCCCCACAGCACATTATCTACTTAGCAGCCAGAATGACCTTTTCAACACACAGATCAAATCATCTAATTCCTTTGCCCCAAACTTTCCGACGGTTTCTCGTAAACAGATTCTAACCCTCATCCTCTCTCATGAAGTCTTTCATTGTCTGGCCCCTGCCTACCCCTCTGACTTCATGTCTACCTCTTCCTACCCACGCCGTAAGGTCTTTGCATCAGGTCTTTGTTCTGCCCGAGTCAGGCACGTTTTCCCTTTGAACGTGCCGGTGCTGTGCGTGTCTCCAGCAGGGTTTGCGTGTGCGTATTCAGTCATTTTGCCTTTCGTTGTGAATTTGCCCAGCTCATTCACTGTGAAATAGTCACTGGCCTACCTATATCCCTCATTATCCCTTTTAACTGACTTAATCCGATTGATGTGGTCATTGTGCACTTGGGAGTTGTCATTACTACATTCTCATCATCCTCTGCTGCGTCAGACTGTTCAGGATTAAGGAAATCGCCTGTGATTTGACTGTTGTCTGAGTTAGTTTTTACTTGATCTTTTGGTTGATGCGCTCAGTCTCCCAGGTCTGCCGTTTCAGTGTGAAGATGTCAAACTGGCTCTTAATGAAGCTCTCCTTGTAATTATCATTTGAAGAATGACCTGTAGTGTGTTGAACTGGCTACTCAAGGAAAGAGCCATCGTCTGCAGGGAAGTCGGGCAGATTTTTGCTTCCCATTGGAAGGAATCCCTTCTGTGATGGTAGTGATTACAAAGAACACAAGAGGAAGAATAGCATATTTAGTGCTTATGCTTTTTTTTCTTAAATGCCAGGTGAAACATCTGCTCTATATGCTACCTTTTTCCCTACTTTAATTCACGTTTGTGAGCATTTTGCCTCATTTAAGTATTGCCCAACTGATTTATGTATTTGTTTTGTTTAAAACCTGTATAAAGACTTAGCTGCTTTTATTTTAACTTTATTGATTTATTTAATTCATATTAAATCTCTTTTCAAGGCACATGTTACAATATGGGATAAGCTATTGGAAAGGTCTCAGAAATTGGTAAGTGTTTTCAACAGCTAATGAGTACTCTTCTACAAAGACATATTCATTGAAATTAAGCAACAACAACAAAAAAAGAAAAGGAAAAGAAACAACAGTTGTCTGTTCTTTCAACAGACAACTAGTTTAGTTGTCTCAACAGCAAAAGCAGTTTTGTGATTGTTTATCCCAGTAATATTTTGGCAAGAGAAAATTATAGTTTGTAATTCTCTTTTGATTTTATTTGTTAATCTTATGGAAATGATACCATAGAACTTGAAGAGCAACAAGAATATTACTATATAGTAGTAATATTTTTTGAGGTTGTAATCGTGTTAATTAGGTGTTGTGATAATTTTCTTGTGTACTTAATGAACATTTTTAAAGATTAAGACTTGTTAGGTATATTTTAAATTTGCCTTGACTGTTGATGTATTAAACGCACAAATGTCCTGAAAAATCAGCTTTAAACACTTCTGTTTCTGTAGTTTACATTGTCATTCGCATTTAGATTTCATCCTCTCTAACCGTCAAACTGGGGAAACCTAGATATATGCCCAGGGTTAGTAGAGATGATTATATTTCTTGACCACAGCTACCCCTGTTCACCCTTCCGTGGGTAGATGAATACCTACCTCTGTTCACCCTTCCGTGGGTCCGGTGTTCCTCTTTCGCCGCAGCGACCTGATAGCTGTGCTGTGTGACCCGGCCGCATGAGCCCTTCCCAGTTCCCCTGATTTTCCACTCTGATCTGGCTCACAGGCACACTGCTCAGCACACATCAAACTGATTTTCAAGCCTGGTTATTTCTTCATGACCCTTCTTCCGTCTGGAGTCCGTTTCCCGTTCTCCTCTCTGTTGACATCCTACTTATCCTTCAGTACGTTGCCCAAGTCTCACCTCTCCCTGACACTCGGGGGAGTTGCTATCAAATACCTGGTTCATACCATTTCTGCATGATTATGTACTTCCTCACACCACACACTACTTTCTGTTTGTTCTTGCAGTTATATTTACATTCAGTTCATTAACCCATATAGGGCTTGTTATATACGCATGACCCCAAATTTTGAACCCAACACTTGGCACACAGGGTGGAGGTTACCTAGTAAATATTTATTGATTGTGTTTATGACGATGTTTACACCCAGTCTGTATTAATGATTTTACAGATGGAATTTATTATTTATGTACTACTTAGCCATAATAGTCTTGTGTAACGTTTATGTAATTTTTTTCATGATAAGAAAGTGTATTTGAATAAATGGAATAACTTTCTTTGGTTGGTAATAATCATTTTAGAAGAAGACACTAGAGAAGAATTAGTGTCAATTAGGGGAAGCTCAAGAAGTGATAAAAACTGAAAACTTTAAAGCAAGGAAAAATGCAGAAAAATAGCAGAGACAGTGACTCAGAGTACCTAGTAGAAATCAGTGAGTAGCTGTTTTTGAAACATTAATTGTGGCTCAGGTTTCTTCTTCCACTGTCCATGTTGCTTCTCTAAGGAGAGTAGGTTACACATACGGTCCATTGATGCAACTAACACAGACTTAGTGTTTTGTGCCCGGACCCAGACGCAAAAATGAACAAAACCTGCCAACCTCCAGGAAGTTGCTTTAATGGGGTAGCTGGACACAAGCACACAGTTTAGGTGTGCAGTGAGGCTCTGGCATGCAGAGGAGGGGGCCCCGCCAAGCTGGGGGTTAGTTAAGGAAGGCTCCCAGGGATTGATGCCTTCTGCTTGAGCTGCCTTTAAAGGATGGATAAAAGGGGCCAGGCAGGTAATTTGCTGGGGGACAGGTTGGGAGTTATCTCAGGAGAAGCTGTACTTGCCTAGCGGCATGGAGGAAAGGAGAGCATGTGAGCGTCAGATGAGTCTGAATGTATGGTCACATGCAGGGTAGGTGATGAGTCCAAAAAAGTTTGTTTTAAACAGTATGAAGGGCTCACCTTCCATAATGTAGACTTTGCAGTGCCTTCCTGAAGGTGGTTGGGGCAACTGGAGAATTTTAAAAAGAAAGTGACACTATTCATGTTTAAAAGCTATTCTGGGTCAGTGGGGATGATAGCTGCAAGTGAAGACAGTACTCTTATTAGGGGCATAGAAGATGATGACTTTCTGAAGTTCGGGCGTGGCAGTGACATTGGCTGTGCTTGAATATGCAGGGGAGAGGACTGTGGCAGCTGGGTGAGCCCTTCACTGAAATGAGGGGTGCAGGAGGTGGAGCAGGTCTTGGGGTGATGAGGAAGACGGGTTTGCTCTGTTTCTTTGATGTATCTGAGTGACATAGAATAAAAGTACAGCAGTTTGTGCCGCTCATTTAACCGTGTTTCATAACATGGATGAGATACTGAAGGAACTTACCTGTTTCTTCCTGTGTGCTTTGGCTTAAAGTCACAGAACCTATTATTGATGATGTTAAGTGAGGACTTACTGTATGGACATACAGATGCCTGTGAGTATTACACCCGTAATACAAGTGGGTGTAATACAAACATAATGTTCCAAACAGAATTTTACTTCCCAACAAAATAGATGGATTTAAAATATCTGTTGTACCACTGCTGGTGGTTTCCTTACACTAATGATTCATTTTATAGATGAAAAATAAAATAACAAACTGGGGAAACCTAGATATATGCCCAGGTTATATTTTGAATGGAATGGTTGTACTTGATAGTTTAGATTGGAAACTTGGCCTTGTATGTTTTCTTTTCTTCCTACTTAACTTTCTGTAATAATTACTATTGAAGGAGAAAGACAAAGGTCATTGTAAGAGATGGACTGTGGAATGGTTTTAAGTGGTGGGTAAAGGATAAAACTAAGTGTTTATTAGAAAAGTAAAGCTGTTCATATTTTTACAGGTGACTGAAGGTCAAACTACACCTACAGAGGAAAGTTCATCTACCTAGTGACTCCCTAAAATTTAAACCTGTATAATAAATTAAAATAAAAGTTTTTTATGTAGTGTTTGTGTGTGCTTATAAAGATTAACTGTCTTCTCTCACTGAGATTTATACTGATGTGTACTCCCCCCCACCTTAAAGGATAAAACAACTTATGTTGTTCACAGTAAAAATTTCACACAGAAATAAGCCTGTCCTTTTACACTCCCCAGATGTAACACCCTTTGGTGTGTTTTCTCCTTGTAGTCTTTTCTACACATGTAAACTTATACATACAAATACAAATGTACTCTTTTAAAGACATAAATATGACCAACTAGTTTGAGTTTTTCATTATTTTAAAGTGGTGCAGTAAACATCCTTGTGCAAAATGGCAAGTGTTTTATGTATAGACAGATGAACTGAGTATTGACTGACTGTTTCTCACATACTGGCTGTGTCCCATAGAACCTTTTCATTCAACCCTCACAAGCAGCCCGTTTCCACGTGGTAACCAAGAAACCGAAGGAGCTGGAGGCCAAGTGGCGAAGCCGGAACTGGGAGCCGGGTGACGTCACTCACGTGCTCTCCCACGTGCCCCTCTGCGCTGCCCACATGTCGGGGCGTCTGTAGGAAGGGGTTTTGGTGCTGGAGTTATTGACAGATGCCACCTGGTCCTAGCCTCTAAATGACAGTCCCAACAACAGCATCTGAGAGTTCCTGTTTCCCCATTCCTTGGGCAAGTCTTGATTATCAGCCTTTTAAAAAATATTTTGCCAAAATTTTTTCCCATTCCAGTCTGACCACTTTGGGTCCTGGGCTTGGTGCACGGGTTTCATCTGAAGACAGATTCCCTTCGTTGCTTGTGGATTCATACTTTGAAATTTTGTTCCTTGAACATACCAAGAAGTACAGAAAATACTGTAGCACCTATTTGGAAGTTTATCATGCTTTTTGGTGACTTCCCCCACTGTATGGATCTTCATTTCACTAAGTAGCAGAAACTTAATTTTCTAACTTTCTTTGGGACTTGGGCTCAGACAGGTATCTAAGTCTCTCCAGTTAGACACTCCTGTGTGACATTTGGAAGTGACACCATGAAAAGAGAGTGGCACGTGGGATCCATATTGTTGGGAACAGCGACACGTGGCTTTCAAGGTGGTAGCAGCAGAGGTTCCCTGCCTCCTCCGTGCAGACTGTGGGGCTGGCCCCGCTCGGTAGCTTTTCCCCTGCAGCGGCTCTGTGGTGTAATGACATTTGTCAGAGCTGTGCCACCTGATCTCAGCCTGAGACTTGTGAGCCGTTTGTTTTTGGCTCAAATTTGCTAGAGCAGATCCTGATGTTTGCAACCAAGGACACTGATGAACAGCCACCGCCCTGATTCAACCAGTTTGAACCTTTTCCCTTATTTCTGATCCTTGTGCTTTTAAGAAAAATGCACCTGTCCATAGAAAGTCTTCATGTCATTTCCTTCCAAGAAGAAACACTATCCTGTTGGTGCATATGCTTACCCATCTTTTACCCTTCTGATTTACATTGTATACTATTCTCTTATAAAACTAAACATAATTGGGTTCATGATGGATACCCTTTTGCAATTTGCTCTAATTGCTCAGCATTATGTTTTCGCATGTAGCATGTTGGTATGTGTTAGTATACATGCAGAGATGGTTGATACATGTGGGGCTCTATAGTATTCTGTTTACCATATACTGTATGATTAATCTCATGATTCATTTATTCTCATTGATAATCATTGAGGATGGTCATGACTTTTTAGTATTATAAACAGTACTGCAGAAAATATTCTTGTGTATGTTTTTTTGTGTATCATTTGACAGTTTCTCTAGAGCGTGCAGAAGCAGAAACGCATTTTCAGCTTTACTAAATGTTAGGCACCAAATAGTTAACTCTCCATCAGTAGTGTGATAGTTCCCGTTTCCCCACTCCCTCCATTTGTCATTGTCAGACATTCAAATATTGGGGCGGTGGGATGTGTGTGATCCTATCTCATTTAACTTAATTGGTTTAATATTGACTGTGAAGTGACGATGAGCATCTCTTCATTTGTTTATTACCCAACAAAATTTCTTCTGTGAGTTACCAGTTTATAGCCTTTGCCCAGTTTTTTAAAAATGGGATCTTTGGTCCTTTTATATGAATTGGGCCTCTTTATATATTCAGAAACTTTTGCCACTGCAAATATTTTCTTTGGTCTGGCTTATCTCTTAACTTTGTTTACTGTCTTTAATTTTTATGTGGACAAATTATCCTCCTTTTGTGATTTTTATGTGCGCAAGAAATTTAAGAAAGCCTTCCCTAACTTGAGGTTATAAGGCATTTTATTTTTTAAAAATATTTCAAAGTCTTCCTTTTTTATATTGAATTTACTTGGTTTTATCTGGCACGCAGAGTGAGGTGAGGGATTGAATTGTGAGTCCTCTCCTCCCCCACTCGGGTAGTCAGTTATTCTGTATTGTTTCTTTTCTCCCTACTCTTAGTGGTGGTGTCCCAGCATCATACATCTGACCCCTGTAAACGCCTGGCTGGCCTGGCCCATTCTCTTCCCTGTGCCAGTGTTACCGTTTTAATTATCAGCTTTAAAACGTGTTGATTTCTGGTGTGGTGAGTCCTTATTCTCCTTTTTCAAAACTGGCATTGTTATTGTAGGACCAGCTTGTCAACTTCTCAGAGGCGGGCCTTAAAATCATTTTTTTCTGATAACGTTTTACATCAAGTTTGGGTCAATGGTAATTTTTTTCCTTTCCGCTATTCATGTCATGTTTTAGGTTTTTTCTCCCCCTCTCTCTCTTTTTAATTCTCATATAAGGACGTGCCCACTGATTTTAGAGAGAGGAGAAGGGAAGGAGAGAGACAGGGAGAGAAACGTCATGTGAGAGAGAAACATCCATTGGCTGCTGCTTGTATGCACCCTGATTGGAGATGGAACCCACAGCCCAGACGTGTACCCTGACTTGCAGTCCAACCCGCAGTGCCCAGTTCACGGGACCACACACTCCAACTAACCGAGCCACCCAGGCCATGGCTAGATTTTCTCTTTAAAAAAGGATTTAGGAACCTTTCCCCGGCTTAAATCCATTCTCCTATAATGAGTATGGGTTTGTGGCAATTTCCCCTTGTAATTAAATCATTTGTTCATTATGTTTTGATAGCATTTTTGTTAGTACTGTGTATTCTCGTGTGGGATTTTTATAATTTGCTGGCAAGTCGTAGCTTTTTATCATTAAATAAGGATCCTCTGTATACCTAATAGTGATTTCCTATACTTAATCTGGTTCCTGTAATCTGTTTTTTGTTTAATCTGGTTCTATTATATTAAACATTTGTTAGTATTTACCTGGTATGTTTTTTTCTATCCCTTTTCAACTTTTCTTAATGTCATTATGTTTTAAGTCTTTTTTTTTTTTGTAAGCAGCATAAAACTTATTTTCTGTTTAAATCTAGTCTTGGAATTACTATCTTTTAAGAAGTCAGTTTTAATCCATGTACACTTTACTGTGATTACTACTTCTTTGCATTCTTTTTTCTCCTTCCTCTCCCTTATTTCCTTTTCCTTTTTCCTTCTATTTTAGAGGTTACATATTCTGTTTCTGTTCTTTCTCTATATGGTCTCCCGTTTATAGGTGTACCATTATTTTCTCAGTCCCTGTTGATGGTTGATTTTTAGTTCTTTCCTATTAAAATAATGTTTCACTGAGTGAAGTTTTATGTACAATCCTACCCGCATGCTGGGTCTGTAATAGAAATTCCTATAGGTGGTCTTTTTGATCAGAGAAGTATGTGCATTTTAAGTGTTGATAAGTAATAGATAATATCCTTTTAAAAATAAATTTATTCAGTGGGCAGATTTTAGATTTCATACATGGTTAAACTTACTGATAAGGAAGATCTTCAATTTTAGAGGATGCTACCACTCCAATGTTACTTCTAAGGGATCTCAGAGTTGGGTGTATGTCAAGTCCGCCTGTGGAGATAAAAGACAAATTTTCATATCTATATCTGTTTTTAATTTTTACTTTTTGATTTTAGAGAGAGAAAGGGAGCAAGAGAGAGAGAAACATTGATTTGTTCTTCCACTTATTTATGCATTCATTGGTTGACTCTTGTATGTGCCCTGACCAGGGATTGAACCTGCAGCCTGTCATACTGGGATGAATTTCCAACCACCTGAGCTACCTGACCAGGGCTTCTTATTTACATATTTTTAATTATGGAACTTCTTAAAGTGAATATGGAGACTGTCCTCTTGATTTGCAGAATTTAGGAGAAGCCAGAGCATTGCTTGAGCTGTCTGTAATGAGTCCATGCAAGTCAATTTGGAACAGCAATCGCTGACGCTGGGACATAACTTGTGTACCAGGTACAGATGGTCTCCAGCATCAGAACAAGCCGTGGTTCCAGAGTCGGTAGAGACTTGGATATATTTTCCCATTCCACTTAAGCAACTGAGAGCAAGGCCCTGAGCTGAGTGAAACAGAAAAGTTTCAAATGAGGTTTCTTTCTTACAGAAGCTCGTGATCTAGAAGAGGACAGCAGGTACACAATTAAAATGTGGGCAACACGTGAAACACTTTTGTAGGGGAGTTACACACTGCACTTTGGGAGAACAGAGGAGAAAGATCATTTCTGGGTGTGATCCTTTGCAGAGTTCATCTGAGTGCTTGGCATGGCCTCAGGGATTAGGGAGATTGCTGAGCTGACAGCATTTGGGAAAGGGTAGGATTTTCCCAAGTGGAGACTGGGTGTAATCACTTGCAAAGCTTTGGCAGCACGGGGGTGGGAGGGTGAGATAGCTGGCAGTGATATTTTGTGATTGCTTTATTAACTAATGCAGTCTTTCCAAGGCAGGACCTGGCGCCCAGTTCCTTCTCATTGACCTTCCCTAACTACTGCTCTAAGCAGGAGCTTGTAGTTTGGGTCTCGATAGTACATGGCCATTGAGTGTTTGCAGCTGGTGGTGGAGCGCAGGGCAGCTAGGTTTGGAGGGGGAGTACTTTCAAGTCGGGTGGATTTTATTAAAATGGGTAGGATGTTTTTGGTGGGGAAGGGTAACTGGGCCCAAAACTTAATTGCTGCCGTCCCCAAAGAGGTCAATGACAGGGTATCTCATCACTTCGAGCACATCACAGAACCTCTCATTATACAGTGAATGGGGGGTAAACCGACATTAAATTTGTATGGGTTCTGCTGAGCACCACTCCCACTTGCCATCGTACTGGCTGGAAACCACCTTCTCAGAATTGGTTTGGGC
The DNA here is from genome assembly GCF_014824575.4 of Sturnira hondurensis. Lineage (NCBI taxonomy): Eukaryota > Metazoa > Chordata > Mammalia > Chiroptera > Phyllostomidae > Sturnira > Sturnira hondurensis. Next base: position 21,054,419 of record NW_028088227.1, on the reverse strand, counting down.
ACCACTTGTGTTTGGATCACCAGGTTAGCCTGGTAAAAGGCAGTCTCTGCGCTCTGTTACAGAGTCGGACTCTCTGGGGTCAGGAGCCTGGGAATCTGCATCCTGACCAGTCTCCAAGGTGAGAGTCACTGCCCTAGCTCCTCAGTTATATGTAGAATTTTGGGGGGTATTTATTTGCTAGAGTGAATTCTTATTTAGCAGAAATCACCTCTTTGTGCCTTTTGGTATAAAGCACAGGTAGCAAACACAAGGCCCTTGGGCCGAATCTGGCCCTCCACCTTGTTTTATCTGCCCAGCACCTTATCTCTACCTGGTAGCAGTGCCGAGCTCTCACTTAACCGTTAGGGAGCAGTTACATGTATACAGTCCTAAAGTTACATTCGGCCCTTTGAAGGCAACCGCGAGGCTGATGTGGCCCCCTGTGAAAATGAGTTTGACACCCCTGGAAAGCGAAATGTTCACTGGATTTAAATTCATTTCTGTTTTTACGGTTGAACTTGGAATAATAACATTGATTGAGTCAGTAAACATTTGGGATAAGAATGTGCAAGATGGTGGATCTGTCCTCAAGGGTATCGCTTCCTTTGGTACAGGTGTTCACACAGCAGAGAAATTGTGACATGGTGTGTGAAGGGCTAGTGAACTGGGAAACGACTGGGCGCTGCAGGAAGGGTGATTGAAGAGAGAGAAGCGTATTTGGGGTAATAATTGAGAAATTCACCTAAAAATCTGTTACTGAGGTGTTTAGAAATACGTGTAAGCCAGGCGGAGACTAGTATTGGAACACTCAGATCTGTTAATAGTAACGGGAAAGAAAAGTCCCCTTTATGTGGACATCCTTTCCTTACCCTTATTGGTATGAGGGAATCTGAAATCCAAAGTGGAGAGCCAAACTCTGACGTGTAAGTTTTATCGTTGGTTCCACTGTTTTCCAGTCGTTAGTGGTTGAGAACCACAGGGGCTTTTTTTGAGTACTTCCCATTTGTGGGCTTTTTATTTCCTTCGAGCTCCCTTTTCAAGTTCTCCCACTTTCTCTGAGGTACTGGCCATCTTCTATTTTCAGCAGGATCTAATATAGCAAGTTTTCTATATATTCTTCAACCCCCTGACTTCTCTGTTTTCTACCTTACTCTATTTTTTTAACTGTTGGGTTTTTGAAGCTGCCAATGGTCAAAAGGAAAGGCCTCTAGTTCAGCAGATTTGGAGGGAAGCGGGGGTACCCTAGGCAACCCCCTTCCCATTCTTCAATTCTTACAAAAGAAACCATGTCCTGCGCACTTGAGTGCCTCGTTCAGGCCAGTAATCTGTGTACAAAACTGGGATCTTTCTGCCTTCTCCATCTTCCACAGAACCCACATTTTAGTTTCAGCCACCCTTAGTTTTTTACTGAAAAGTAGACGTGCGCACCAAGTCACACAGTTCATTGCTACTCAACCCTTCCTCCAACCCCGAAACACCCAGTCTTACTCAGGCTCCGAGAGTTTTTGGAGTGGCCGAGTATACTGGTCAGGAGGACTCCATCAAACTCCAGGAGATCGGGAACTAGAAGCCGAGGAGCCCTGCGCATCAGTGAAAACCCAGTGACCCTGGCATTATCTAGGTTCCCTGGGATGCCATCATGGATTATGGAGAGATCGGAGCTCATGTGTCCTTGGGGAGATTGCTATGGTAGATGTTTGATTGACGTGATTGAAACACTTACAATGAACAGAGTTTTAAAGCTGGCGTTTGCTTAACACAATGCATAATACACATTGTGCTTTCTATTTTTCAGTTACAGTTGACGTTTGGTATTATTTTGTACTAGTTTCAGGCATACACCATAGTGGTTAGACAGTTATATAACTCAGGAAGTGATCCCTCTGATAATTCTAGTCCCCACCTGGCACCGTACACAGCTATTACAGATGTTGTACACCTTCTGTGCCTACTTCATTGCAGTCTACTGCCCTTACACTCATCATTTTACTGGTGAGGAAGCTGAGGCTTAGAGAGATTAAGTCACTTAAGTTTCATGTAGCCCATTCTAGTGCTCTTCAAATAAGACATTTCACAGCACACTTGTTCAGAATGCTAGTTATAGCATTCTGATGGTCATAGCTTTCCATTTTAACAGACTAAAGGCAATACTATGTTAGTCTTATTCCAGGCCTATCTTGGGACTTTGTGGCTTTACCCAGCAAGCAGGGGTCTGAAGAACTGGGACTCGAAGCAGACTCCTCTTGTAGATAAACAGTGCAGAGAAAATGAATAGTCTGAAGAAACAGCCTTGAAAGCGACTCACCTCCATGGGGGCTCCACAGGGCCAAACGGTCATTCTAAGGGTTAGGAAGGGAACTGATCACAGCAGCACAAACAACGTGAACAGAAAGTGACCTACACCAAGGGGTGCCCTCCGTGAGAATATGTCCTAGGGGTCAGAAATGCTCCCCTGGAGATTTGCATAATTTCTTCCCATCGTCTTTGTGTGTGTGTGACTAACCTCTGAAATTACAGATTGTACCTTGCAACAGGCCACAACAAAATTATTTTTAATAACTAAAGACTTGAGATTTATTTGGTCATAGTGCATAACTGACAGAATGTTGAGAAGAGTTGCTAATACATTGAATATGCTAACAGTCACAATTGACTATTTATTTATTTGTAAGTGATGTAGTTCATTACGGAGAAACACTGCATAGATATCCAAACCTTGAATATTCTGTCAGATCATTAGCTTTTCTCTAACAAAGTGGGAAGGCCAGTTCTTGGATTATTTTTACTATAACATTCGTGTAGCACTTTATATTTTACAAAATAGTTCTCTCTCATGTGAACATTACAGCAACCTTGTAAAGTATTAGCCCCATTCTGTGGATGAAGAAACAAGCTTAGAGAAGAAGAGTGAATTCTCTGGCCCGATTGGCATTATTATGTGGCTAAGCTATTGAACCTAGGTTTGAGACTTAATTTCAAATATGAAATTTTTCAATTAAGTCTTTGTCCCTTGTAGAAAAAAGGCAAGGAGTTAGTTCTCAGATATCATTTACCATGCAGATTGTTAAAAATACTCCATTAAAAATACAAATTCAGTATAATACCCATTTGATTTCTTAAGATTAAAAATATTTTTAAAATTTATTTTTAATTATAGTTGACATACACTATTATATTAGTTTCAAGTATACACCACAGTGACCAGACACTTGTATACATTATACAGTGGTCGGCACAGTGGGTCTAGGACCCTCAAGCACCTTACATAGTTATTATCACATTATCGATTATATTCTCTATACTGCACTGTAGAGCCCGTGACTACTTTCATAGCTTGCAATTTATATAAAAGTATTAATTTTAAATTGAAGTTATCTAAACAGAAATTATTAAATGGAGGAAATACCAATTTCTAAATCTTTCAAAAAATGTGTGTAGACAGTCCATCGTATTACTGGAGGATTGTAGTCCTTCTAATTTCTAACAACAAAGATATTCTAGAACTTTGTTTCAGAATGTCTTCCGTTTATGTCTTCCAGTCGAAGCCTTAAGAGTGCTTATTAACAATTACAATGAACAAACCATAACTTAGAATTAACGATGACAAGAATACATTTTCCTTTAAAGGTAAAAACCAAGACATGTGCTTGCAGATTAAAGGAAAAGCTTTTGCATTCGGAATACTGCTGATAAAGCTTTTAAATGATCCAACTCGTAAAACCTGATTTAAGGTGAGATGGCCCAGGACCCAGATTATGATGAACACAGCACGACGAAGCCTTAGGTCTGAGTTTCTGCAGCCGGGTGACTCACGCGTCTCCGTCACCCTCCCACAGCGCCCATCTGTTCCGTGCGAACGCGAGTAACAGGCATCGCACCCTGTTAATGCTACCATGTAGGAGTCAGTCGAGGCAAAAACCCCTATCACGATTAGCATTAACAGCATACAGCCTACAGCAAGCTCCCAGCATGCAGAGGATGAGGCACAAAGAATTCAAACCACGGGTTTCCCCTTCCTGGTCTGTGCCACCTGCAAGAGGAAGAGAGAGATGGTTGTGCACGCAGAGGGGAGTTGTAAGGCTGGACGGAGATAAATCTTTCCTCTTTGTAAAGGGAAGAGCTTATTAAATCCCAGTAAGTAATTTCTTGAAAAGGGTAGAGAGATTGGCAATTAAAAGATGTTTCTTTTTTTACTTTTCAGCATATTTAAATCTTTTTAAAATTCTATTTTGTAGTTCTTATTTATGCATGTGTATCATCTTTACAATGAAACAAAACCACTCTTCAAAGTCCCTGAATGCTAAAATGCAAAGGGGGGTGGGGGGAATCTTGAGTTCTCACACGGTACTGTCTTTTCTGATATAAATCAGAAAAGATAGTATCTCTCCGGGGAACCAGACAATCTAAGTAAAAGGCCAAAATAGTCACATAGTCCTTAGGATTTATGAAAATGCTGTATGAGCTGGTTGAGGTTTTACCTTTATTGTTTTTTTAGGAATAGAATGAACGCAGCGAAGGGCCTGGCCTACAAGAAGCGTGCCCACCTGCTGCTCAGAGCTTGCTCTGGGGAAAGCACTGCGGGGGCTTTGGTTTTGAGCTGCGCACAGGACGTATGACTTAGAGTGCTGTGTCTCAAAATACTTGTCTTCAGCAAAGAGTGGATTCAAACTAAGAAAAAGATGAATTTGCTACTTCCTGTTAAAGAATGATTTTACTCTCAGATAAATGACGTTTCTCCCACAGCTTCTGGTTTCGGTGTTCCTCCAGCAGAACCTAGAAGTTAAAAGTGCTCTTCAAGTCTGTGGTCTCTTTCAGTCCAAGAGGGGAATCACCTCTTTTATTCAATCATGAAACCAGCTAGATGTGAAATTATGATTAAGTTCAAACGAAATGTATAAAGTTAAAAATTCCCCAATGAATAAATTTTTTGACAGGGCAGAATACCGTGGTTTGGAAATTCCCAGACCAAGGAAATATATTCTTACTGATAGTAATTTTTTTAAAAAGTTTCTGTTTTCTGAGATGAATTAGTTTAATGATGAAGGGCTTTGAATTAAATGATGTCAATTCAGGATTTTAGTTCTTACTGATTTTCAGTCAGTAAAGAAAGTAAAAATAAGGACTTTTTTCCCTGCCACACAGTACTTTGGCCAATATAAATATTCAATAAATATACATTAATATTCTAATGTTAGTTTTTCCTGAAAAAATACATAATTCAATTCTTATGAACTAATATAATACAATCTCCTCTTAAAGAGATATGTCTGATTTGTATTTAAAGTGAATTGCTTGCATACTATTCTACCCATAATTTTTCCCCTTTCCTTTAAAGGTGACATCTGAACACAGGTATTGAAAGAAATACATTTAGTGTGATAATTGAGTTTTTCTCTTTGATCTTCTGTGACTGTTCATGGGAATTGCCTGATCAGAGGGCTCAGAAGAGGGGCAAGTGTTTTCCACAACGTACTATGTACTATGTTAAAAATTCTAAAGCTTTTATTTGTTTATCGGTTCAGATGAAAGTTTTGCTGAAATAAAAAACATCACACAGGTCCCCTTTTGTTCTCAGTGCCCCAACAAAAACTGTGATACTGCATTATCTAGACTGCTCAGGCATGGAGAAGTCCCAGAACTGCAGAGAAATGAGCATTTGTCTGAATATACTGCACAACCTTACATCTCATTGAAAACATGATAGAGGAAAAGCATTAACCCCCATAAAGAGAGTACAAGGGCAGCTACTGGTGGACATTAGAATGGCCTTCATGACTGCCATTCGGTGGTGAGGCTGCACTCACTTTCAGCAGGAGGCTGGGCTTGCAAGGAGAACTCAAGAACTGCTGGGTGTCGGGTAGAAGTTAGTGATCACAGACTACAATGGCTTGTCTACTAGCCAAGCCATGGGGCAGAGGTAATGTCATGAGGTAATAAGAAGGGAAGTGGCTTTTTCTGGACTCACTACAGCCACTTGGCTGGTTGAGAAGAATTATTCACAATTTAGACCCAGCCATCAACAGTGACAGCTGCTAACCATTTGACAAACACATGACAAGCACAATTTGCGATGTATAGCAATTCAAGAGAAATTTATATGGGTTATATACCAAATAGAGTGGGGGTCTTGGCTAATTCTGAAGGCATACTCCCTGACTCCACAATATGAAATAGTGATCGCTGAGACAAGCTTTACTATTGCACAGTTCTTTTCAGTAGTTGAGGACGGGTATATCAAAGTAAACGTAGTACTTGAAAGAATTCATTACTCTGGAATTGAGTGTCAAAACCATGCATTCTTACCTTGAATAAAAATCTATCAAGATGGTTTCCTAGATAAAGAATAACAGCAAATATCTTTCATTACATGGCAAGTCTACCTTTCCTCTGGCAGTGAAAACTAAACCGCAGGCAGCACTATGGGAAATTTTCCCTAAATTATTCTTTTCTGAAGGATGACTTTTTTAGAGGGGGGCATATGATGTCAATATATCCTTTTATTCTTATCTTACTGATTAGGCAGGAAAGATGTTATCAGCAGTATATTAATTGCAGAATGAGCCCTGAGTTTGTCACTAAGGATAAGATGTTATCAGCAGTATATTAATTTGCAGAATGAGCCCTGAGTTTGTCACTAAGGATCTCTTTTCATATATGAATTGCATGTTATGTCCTTCCGCAGCTTTATAAATTTCTATATTTTCTTATTTGGCTGTTTATGTTCAGTACCAACCACTTAATATTTGCTTACCAAAAGAACTGTATGCCATGGTTTCATGTCAAAACCAAGCCATCATATGACTCCCCTGATTTTATTCACCCTGAAACCTACAAATAATTGGAAACTAATAGTTGTCACAGTTAATATTCATCCTTGGAAACTATTAATTAGTTGTCACAAAGTTAATATTCACCCATTTCTACTGAAAACATGATCCTGTATTGATATAGTTACACAAATTCTTGCTCCAAACCCACTCTAGGTGAAAAGTGATATAATTATGCTTTTGAAAACTGAAGTGATTGTTCAGGTAATTTTATTTACATATTTTCCCCTTGTTATTTAATCTTTTGTAATCTCTCTTTTATTGGGAAAAATGTAACAGTTAAAATGGAGTTCAATGTCGATTGCTAACGGCAACGGAGCCTGTAATTAATTGCAGGGAAAGCTGTGTCTGGCCTTCCCATTCTGATTCCATTTTTCAGTTGCTGTGCAGACTGGGTCATGAGAGTAAGCAGTGAAGATGGATTCAGGTGTCTAGAAATTAAGGTCCTGAGAAAACCTGGACTTGTTGTAGCTGCTCTTTGGAACGACACTTTCTTGGTTACCTCTTTGGACCTAGAGTCCAAAGACGCAGGTGACGGCAAACGTTCCGCCCCAGAGCCCTGCTCCTCTCAGTCTGCATTCGTCATCCTGCTCCCCCCACCCCCTACCTAGTCTGAATGACTTACCAGAACCACCATCCCCTTGGGGTGGGAGACCCTGGGTGGCAGGTGAGGTTTCAGATAAGCTTGGTCTTGAAATGCAAGTAAGTTACTTGGAGACGGAGGAAAAGGGTGGTGCTGAAACCCCGGCGATGGACACATCAGCGTAGGCTTGTTTACAGGTTAGGTAGCGAGTCATCTTTGAAGGTGGAGGTCAAGGACTGAGGCCCACGGTTGCAGGTGGGTAAGTTTTAATGGGATAGAGAGTAATTTCGAGGAAAGATGAGGATAGACCCAAAATAGTTCGAGAGCTTACCTTTTCCATGCCCTCCCCTGCATAAGATAAACACAAATTAAGTGTTTGAAACAATATAACCTAAGTTTTAGTTCAGTTCTCTGTGTTTTGGCCTCTCCGCATGCTGTAAAACCTCGCTGTTAAATTTCTCAGTAATTCTTTATAAAGGGCTTCAGTAGTCTGTGACCAAAAGAAATATTCAGGTGAGTGGTTTTCTGAAGTGTTTATTCCTGTAAAGTTTTGTTTAAATTGCATGTTTTCTGTAGAATAGGATTGTTCTGTGTTGCAGGAACTGATCTTAAAGTTAAGTCAACTGCACTGTCAGAAAACGGGGCAGAGTGATGTGTTTCTTCTGGAATTCACAGAAGTTCCATAGTTAAGAAGGGGTGGGTGGTGTGCCCTGCTACTCCGTGAGATGGGAACTAACTGGGGCCATGTTCTTCTTCTAAAAAAATGTAAAATAGATTGTACTGCAGAACTAATCCATATCCTGACCTCTTGGAGAATAAGATTACTTTACATTTAAGAAAAATTCCCTGGAGAAGCCATTGCTGGGAAAAAAATTACAAACTCGCTATAGCATGTTTTCATTCCACAAAAATTTCACAACCCTTCTCTTGACAGTTCTATTTAAGAATTCTTTAACAAAAATACCTACTATTCCAAAATAAGAGCTCTTTATTGAAAAGAATGGTTTGTACATGGAATGGCTCTAATACAACATCCCTTTCTATATTTTGAAATTCAGAAAATGAGTGTTTTACAAGATACATGCCAGTGATATGTTAACACATAAAACTAAGTGTGACATACCTTTGAACTGTCTCAGAAGAAAGCTAGTGTGGGTGTCACAGGGTCACTGTGGAAACATTATATTGAGTGACTGTTTAATTGTGAATGCACAAATGAGGAAAAATATTGGCCTTAGAGGACTGTAGTGCTTTTGTCAAGTTTAAAACTGAAAAGTTTTTACTGAAACAACTTGTGCAGCTTATTTACAAACCAAATAATCTGCCCATAGTGTCATTGTGGACAGTGATTCCTTCACTTTTCAGATAAGGCTGTGGAAAAACATGGGTTAAAAATATCTGCCGTCCCTCACCCCCACCCCCCACCCAAGTTGTTCTGCGGAGTAAGCCCAGCTCCTTAACCTGGCCCAGTGGGCTCAGGGCGGGGCGGAAGGACTTCCCCAACAGCCTGACCTCAGCTTCAGGCCTGGAACTTTGGGAAGATGCTATCAAACATGGATAAAAAGCAAGGGGCAGGAAGGGGAGAGCTGGGGGTTGGGTGGGATAGGGTGGGGAGCTGCGGCCTACTGCTGTAAACTGTGGCTATTTGTTCATATTTTATAGTTACTCAAAAGGTTGTCCATGTGTCTAGCAACTTCACATTTTTAGGATCACACTTCCAAGGGAGATTTTTTATAATTTTCCCTTTTCCACTTATAATTTATATTCAATACCCTTTCTCCCGTGCCCCCACCCCTCGGAAAACAGAAGCTGGATGGCAGTCGTGAACTCTGGAGTGTCCGCGGCCCTTTAAAGGTCAGACTTTCTAGGACGCCACCTCTGTGTACTCGACTCCATAGCATTTATTCTTGATACTGAATTTCAGAGACATGCCTCCTTAAGGAACTTAGTACATGTCACTGTGTGTTCGTCACATGTACAGATGTATCTGGCATCACAGGGGAAAATCCTCTTTTCTATTTCTACAAGTCACAGTTCATTGTTTTTCTGTTTCTGTACACCAAAATAGCCCCACGCAAGGAAGAATTTGTGTGTTGAGAGTGACGGGAGACCAGCTGAGCAAGCCCTGGGAGAAGTCGCTTTTGCCTGTTTAAAAATGAGTTTACATGTGACGTTGGCCCTGTGCTGCTAGGCGGACACCCCACTGTTTACCTCTCACACCCCCATAGTGTTCTGCCCTGGGCCTTACCGCCCCGAGGCCTCAGTGTGGTGCTCCTCAACAGCACGCTCTCTAGACACAACTGCGTGTACACACTCAGCCACTACTACGCCTACCTCAGACTGCGCCTCACTGAGGGCCTTCGCTCACCTTCGTGGCTTCTCTTTCTCTTGCAGACAGCCAACTCCTGGAGGCGAGTTCCCTTCAGCTCCTGGTGTGCCCCTCCCCAAGGTGGTTAGTTTGTCCCCTCCCCATTCTCTCTCAGAGCGGCCCTCACTGCACTGCAGCGTTTGAGTAAGATTCTAACTGACAGTTGGATTCCTGGGGAACTAGCGTAGTAGAAGTTTACAAATGTGGAAACAGACTAATGAGGTTTGTGGGTATTCTCGGTTAGCGGTGGACTGTTTACATTTAGAGAGTTCCAGACGTGGGTCTCAGTCCCCCCAGTGTGGTCGGTACAAGAGGACGATGGAACGTTCCACCAGAAATCACCCTCGGAGGCTGGAGGTGGAGATTCGCCCCCATTCCTGTTTTTAAAAACGCACTCGATGCCATGACCCTGCGTTTTCATTGTGTAGGAGAACATCCTTATTCTTAGGAGATGTGTGTGCAAGCACGCGGAGGTGAGAGGCCAAGTCTGCACATAGGCAGAGACAGAGAGAGAGAGATGGGGACAGACAGAAATCAAACAGGTGTGGCAAGTGTAACAACGAGCGGATCTAGGGGAAAGGCCTGGCGGTGTTATTCTGCTGTTCTCCAGTTGCCTGGGTTCCATTCCAGACCGCAGCAGTGCTGCTGGCTGTGTGGTATTTGATCGTTTAAGTCTCCCTTTAACCTCTTTAAATCTTAGTTGCTTCTCTGAAAATGTGGATAATATAGAACCTACCCAAAAGGTCGCCGTGAGGATGAACTGACACAATGAATACAGCCGCCGGGCCCATGTTCGGGGTTCAGTGGCTGTCAGCCACGAACTGATGCCGCGGGTCGCACACACCTGCGGCGTGCCTCTACGTGTCTGCACACCTATCGCACGTAGCACTTGTTTTAAAAGTACAGGTCAAGGTGCACTTACTACTGTGTAACTCAAACATCATATAAATTAGAGATTATTGAAAAACTCATGCCAAACTAAAGTGGTTCTTCGGTATCCTAATCTCTAAATAGGAATAAATAACTGCCAAAAAGTATACGAATATGTTTCATTGAAATCATTACTTTATCTTTGGGTTAAGGAGGAAAATCCATTCTGAAACCATTAATAACTCTTTAAAATCAGACAATTTCCTACCTTGTTAGGAATTTTTAGAGACCGCTTGGTACACATGCACTTTACCTTCCCAGCTGTGTTTGTATCTCACTTTCCAGATTGCTTTCATAAAATACACAAGATCAGAAATGCATGCCCAATAATTGCAAACACTTATGCAGGGCACCTCCTGGGCCAGGCACTAGTTTGTCTCCTGACACACACACACACACACACTCGCTTATTCCTGGTAGCAATCCTAAGAACGAGTGTTATAATCCTCTCTAGTTGCACCTGGGGCAGTGTGGCTCCGATGGTGGAGTTAACACGTTAGAGACAGTGGTAGGGAAGACAGGGCTGGGACACGGACCTGAGCAGCGCGCTGGCCCCGTGGTGGCCGAGCAGCACCGAGGAGCACAGCACTTTGTTAAGATCACCAGGAACCTCTGCTGTGTACGGACCACTCTCACGTAGGGAGAAATGGCATGCATGTCACTGCGCATCGTTCACCTTATCCAGCACAGCGTCACAGTGTCATTACGGCAGATGCTTGAGATTCTCCAGTCCTGCTTCTTCTGCTGTTGCCTTAACCCCAGGTACCCACGTGTGGGTACTGTCTTTCAGAACAGGCTCAGATTCTCCCAGTCTGCCCAAAACCATGCACCTGACCAGTATTAAGCCTCATTTCCTGGCGAGGATGTCATTGTGGGTAAAGGTAAGAACTGTGCCTTTGGTTCAAAGGGGTCTTCGGAGTTGTGAGTGAGCATGCTGACCTTCTCAGACATGTGATATGTTGATTGGAGGATAAACCTGCTTTGGGGGTGGTTTTGCTCAAGGCCCTGAATATTGTAAGCCCAAAGACAAGATTAAGGGTTTCATGGTGAGTGACAATTACATGGCAGTGATAAGATGAAAAGTACTGCATTTCCTTAGGGGTCTGAGATAAAAGGAATATGTATGAGAAAGGTGTTATCAGAGAAAAGGTGAAATAAAGAGAGAGAGACTTTTAAAATTTAATATTTTTCTTTGAGAGAAAAAAAAGTCTCACAGTTTTCTTATTCCACCCAGTTTTAGCAAACATGTGATAGTTTTGAGGCCAGTAAGATGAGTGGGAGGCCAACAAGCATTCTGTAGTCAGTTACGCTGGTCCTCACTCACTCTGACCACATGAACATAGAGAATACAAGTTCACTGAGTCCAGCTGCATCTTGGGAGATATATATATGAGAAAGTGAGGTGAAGTGTCAGTCATAGTGGAATTATAGAATTTCATCAGTTCAAGGGACTTTAGAAATGACTCAGTCCCAGCCACCCATTTTACAGATGTGAAAACTGAGGCACAGGAATTTACATGGAGTTGGGACTAGACACCTGTCATGGTTCTTAGGCCAGTGTTCTTCTGCACTGTGGGCTGGAAACCTAACATCAGTGCAGTCAAGTTATTAAAATTAGTCATTTCAGCGAAGCAATAGCCAATAACTCACAAAAATGTAGAGACACCCATGAGTCAAAGACAGAGGTGCTTCATCTAGGTGCAAAGTAAAAGGTCCACACACCACTCTCCGATTCAAGCTACTCAATATTTTAGTCCTCTTAGGCTTACAAAGGGATAATGAAACTCCAACCCCAGGAGGGTCATGGCTGAAACTTAGGGAAGCCTGGAGCCCACTGGTATGAGTGCAAAATCGTGTGTGAGGATGCACTTACATTTTTTTTCGGAAAAGCACTGATACTCTCCATTAGATTGGAGGTAAGAAAAATGGAGTGAAGAACTGTTACACTCTAAAATGAAAAACCTCCTTAAGTTGAATGGTAGCTCTTAGTCATGACATAGAACAGCCGATGAAAAACTTTTCAAAAGTTAAAACCTACGGCCTTTTGGGGTGGATTTTTTTTTTTTTTGATTCACAGAAGACTGATTTGATGAGCTGTGAAGAAAGATGAGTTATCAATTTTCCATGTTTGCCACTGGAAAATAAAGAATGGCGAAATTCACAGCATATTTTAACTAGTCTAAGTATTTATGCCGCTGCGTTAGAAATGATGTAAAATTGCAGAGCCATGTCCTGTTAGTCTGTCCTCTCACGTTCATGTTCACGAGTGTAGGGCTCACTCACTTCTATCTCCTCTCCCTCATCCAGGACAGCGTCTAGCCCAGGCAGACAGGTGATGGCCTTCCCATAAAGGGAATGTGACTCTTGGGGATTGTGCTTTTTTCAAAGACCAATAAGTTATACTTTTTACACATGATCACTCAGGTAAAATCAAGAGTAGAAGTCTGTGCTAGTGTTATTGTGCTGCCTTGAAACGGTGTCGGTCTCAGCCAGTGCTCGTGTTTCTGTTTCTTAGTACGTGTGGTTAGGAAGCTGTCCTGTGTCCAGGGGGAGCTGACCCCACCGTATGAAGGAACTGGGTTATTATTGGCCTTTATAAGGTAGCCCTTGCAGCAGAAGTAATTACTAAACGTGCTTTGGTCCTCTGAGAGAAATCAGGGAGGCAGCCAAGTAATTGAAATGAGCCTGCACGGAGAGACCAAAGGCCTGTGGTCTGCCCCCTCTGCCCCCATACTCCGCACCCCACATCTGTACCTAAAAGCAGGCTTTACACTGAGGAGCTAGTGACCTCACTAGAGAAAACACAAATTCCCTGAGCCACAAGTCCTCATGGACAAAATGGGGATAACACCACCTACCTGCCCGTTTCCTATTATTGTGGCTGTCACAGTAGACAATAGGCAGGAAATTGCCGTGGCAACTTTTTAGCTTATATTACTGCTCACATAGATAAGCAATTAAAGGCTGTATACATATCTATTTAAAAGACCAGTCCCGTGATTATTTAAAGCTCAGCTGCTCTCATTTGTTTAGATTACATATGATATTAAAGGTATGTACGAGACACTACTTCAGAGTAGTGAACAGGGATACTAAGGAGTAACTTAGGTTTGAAATAGCTACATAATTAATTTCATGCAGAAAGTATATCTCCCCTTAACCTCATTTGACACAAAATATAAACTAAGTTAAATACCATTGGCCTCCTCAAATCACATGGGATCCCGGATCTGCTGTATAATGTTAAAGAAGTAACTTTATTTCTTTGGGCCTCAGTTACTAATTTTTAAGGATTGTATCCTCACTTATATCCTTGTCAGGTGTCAGTGTCAGCAATTTCAGGTTACAGTTTGTTCAAAATCATCCTGATATTCTTGCTTAGCTGTAAAATGTGGAAGACTGACACCCACCAGGGTTTTGAGAGAAGAAAGAAAGATAATCCGCGTGCGCTAACAATGCACCTGGCATCATGGAAGCCAATACATACACAAGCTCACCGAACTTTTGCTAAGTCTTCACGTATATTAATTGGAGCTATGACATTTAACATGTTAGGATTCTAACTTCTATAAAATTCGAGTGTAGTATTAGTTACTTTTAAAAAGAAAATAGAAAAAAACACATGTTTCCAAGGCAATCCCATTTGATCCACCCTGCCCCTAAGCCTGTTCTGCCTGCACACTCGTCTGGTTGCTCTAGTAGCTAGGCTGGTCTCGCGCCAGGTTGCAGGTACCCCCTCTCCCAGCTAAGGAAACATCGGAGGGGCTGAGTGCAAGGTCTCTAGCGCCCTCTGTTCCCCAGGAACCCTTCCTGAGCGACGTCCCGTCCTGGGTGAGGTCCCAGGGACAGTGCCCCCAGTCTGCGGCCGGGCTGGGCACTGGGCAGCCACGTGCGCTCCACCCCATCCCCCGCCCCAGACGCTGGCTGGCTGGCTGCCTGCCTGCTGCTTCTCGGCTGGTGAAAGAAGAGGGCAGGCGGAGGGCCAGGGCAAATCCGCGTACCTGCCGGACCGGAGAGTCCTCCTTTCTTGCTCACACTAAGTGCTGGGGACTCTGCTGCATGTCCACTTCTGTCCCCGGCTGGAGGCGCCCGCCCGACGTGGCGAGTCGCACTGCGCCCTGCCTGGCCGCGCACAGGAAGCCCGCGCCTGCGAACGTGCGACCCTTTTATAACCCGCTTGTGACTTGTGACTCATAACCGACCAGGCGCCTTTTCTGTAAACCCCCACCCCTCGCCCCCCTCCTGCCTGTTCTTGGAACCTACAGCTTGAAAACTTTTTTCTTTTTAAAGGAAAAGTCGAAAAAGCCCAGTGCCCGGAGGATTGGTGGTTTTCCCCTTTTTCTTTCTCGTGGGTCATTCTGTCTGTTTTTTTTTTTTTTTTTTAAATCTTCATGTGCGGTGTACTTTCCTGTCTCCGTGCTGCAAGGCTTGGACTCCAACCTTTGTTCTTAATGAAAAGGAAACGCATTCAAATGCGCCTCCAAGACCGGTGAAGGGGAAGTAGTACTTTTTGCAACTGGGTGGCGTGGGTGTCTTTACACAATCCTTGCAGATGAGAGGGAGGGAGCCTCCTCCACGGAATCAGCTGAGTTCAAACTCCCGAACGGTGGGAGAAAAGGCCGAGTGACTCCACCAAGTGACCCCTCCCATCTTTATCTTCAAGAGTCAGCGTTTGGTTTGGCACACGTGTGTGTGTGTGTGTGGGGGGGGCTTGAGCACATTCCTACCTTGCCTATTACCCACATTTATACTTGGGGGTGTTAAATATAGCACTCCAATCTTCTTTAAGTGTGGCCACACCAACATTCCTTCTCATCCCTAGGACATGTTCCTGGAGCATATATGACTTCATTCATTTTAAATTTGGGCTTCATCATCTCCTTCTTTACCCTCCCGCATTCTCTCAAGAAAGCTGCGGGGGAGGGCATTTTCCTGGAGCAAGTCATTTGACACATTGGATAAAAATGGATACAATAGATCTAACACCACGGCACGTTTAAATTGCCTGCCTAGTTCAGCAACTCATTCTCGAGCCTTGGTTCAATAAGCTTCTAGACCTGAAAGACAAAAGAAAAAACTATGGGTGGGGGGAGAAGGGGAGGATGAGGTGGAGAAGAGGAGGGAATGTTAAGAATGGACTTAGCATCCTCACCGTGTGTCTCACACTTTTCAGTGGATAAGACAGGGCCACTGCTGGATTCCAGCGCAGGTCTCCGAAACTTGGATCTCCAGCCCAAAGGCAAAAGACATTTTAGAATCATCTGTATTAAGCTGATGTCGGAAAATGAGTTTCCAGAACCCCTAAATGCATATCAGAACACCTATCCCTTAACTCAGAGATGACCCAGGTTGGTTAAAGCTCTTGGGAGCATGTAAAATCCCTCTGTTCTTCAGGCTTCTATTTTCCCTCTTCACTGCCATTGAAAAACGAACGATGACAGGTGACATTTAGAAAGCAGCCACCGTGTGCCAGGTCCTGTTCTGAAACTCCTTATGTCTATTGACTTGTTGGTCCTCGCTGTGATCATAGGAGGGAGGGACGCGGAGGCAGAGAGATGAAAACACTTTACTTTAGGTTGTTGTTCGTAGTGGGTGTGATATTTAGACCCAGCTCAGCCCGGGACACGCAGCTCCATAGCACAGTCTCACTGCCTGCAGAGAGGTGCCGTGTCTGGGAGCTGGAGAAGGGCAGTGGGCTGTGCAGGAAGGAGTCACGATCCCCACCAGGGTGGGCCGTACCTCTCTGCTGGTTAAAGACACTGGCAAAGCCTTTCCAAACTTCCCTTTTCTCCTATTAGGACCTAGTTTGGGGCATCTAGTACAGTGGACAGATACATGGGTTTTTGGAGTCCAACCAACTTGCATTTTATACTAGTTCTAGCTGTGGGGCCTGGGGCTTAACCCCACTGTGTCTCAGTTTCTACATTTGTAGTATGAGGATAATATCTTCCACTGGGGACTGCTATGGAGTGAATTACGGCCCGGCGCCCAATTTGTGTATTGGAGCCCTAACCCCCCTAATTTGACTGTATTAGGGTACAGGGCCTGAGAGGAGGTGATAAAGGTTAAATGAGTTCATAAGAGGGGGTTCTAATCTCTTATGAAAGAGAGGCAGAGCCCCCAGAGCCCCCTCACTTTGCACAGTCACACAAATAAGAGGTCATGTGAGTGCATAATGGGTTGGTGGCTGCCTCCAAGCAAGGAAGAGAGCTCTCACCAAATACTGAATCCTGCTTGACCTTGACCTTGGATTTTCCAGCCACCAGAACTGAGAAAATGAGTGCTTGGTGTTTAAGTCACCCACCTATGCTCTTTTGTCATTATAGATGAGGATGAATAGATTGCGGCAGCTGGCACAACGACCTATCAGTGAAGAAGCCTTGCTAAAAACACCAGAAGTTCATGAAATTCTGCAGATACCACAACAATCACAGGGAATGGTTAGGAACCAGCCTGTAATTTCTCTCCTTAAAAAATTAATCATGGAAAAATAATATTTAAAAAAAAATCCCCAGAGGGCTGGTACTACACTCATGTTGAAGCTCAGCCTTTTGGAAGAATATGAGACACATTTCTGAGTGGGTAATACTTTTTAGATGGTGGTTGAAGAAACAGAGCAACATTTGAGGATGGACCGGATTATTTAATGTAGCACACTCTTCACTCTGTTGGACGGTAAAATGGAGCTAATTCATTACTCTGTGAACTTGTGGGTACTCTTTGTCCCTGGGGAAGGCTCGGGCTGGGCCCGCTTCCTCTAGACCCACCACTTGGCACAGCCGCAATTAATGCCTGAGGCTAAAAATGTTGCCTCACAGATGTTCAAACTTAATAAATAGTGTTTGTTTTATTTTTCAATCTCAAAGCACCAGAAGTTGTTGTTGTTGTTTCCTGTCCTAATTTAATTTTATTCTTCTCACTGTCTATAACATTTTGGAAGTTCAAACCTGGAGTGTGTTTTTTTCACCCACGTTTCTGTGAATGGGGTCCTGGTCTGAGTGTAGGTGACACTCTCAAATTCTGGGATGCCTTTCCCTTCTGGGGCTAAAGGAGGGGCTGTTTTTTTTTTTTTAAATCTCTCTCTCTCTTTTTTTTTAATCAAAGGATTGCAGTTTACAGACTACAGAGGATTAACCTTGCATCCGTATCTTTCCGACTGGGCCACTCCTGAAGCCCAGGAGGATAAAGTCACCCCTCTGAATACAAGAGTAATGCTTATTGTGGTCAGTTACAGGCTCTGATTGGCTGGCTCCTAATTCTAATCATTGGTATGTTCCAATTGTCTCATGAGAAGCTGCCTTCTGTAGATAACTTCTGTCACAACCTTAATGGTTAAACTTTTTGGTGATGACTTTGTTGTTGTTTTGTTCTAGGCCCATTTCTTCGTCTTCTTTTTTTTATGTTTTGGGAAGCCTTGTTGTCAGTCTGTTGGAAAATTTCATGCAGTGGAAGAAAAATTAAGGTCTCAGGACTGAACTTAGATCCTGAAAATATTTTGGTTTATGAACAATGATGGCAGGGAACCGTTTTGTCTACTATCATCACATACAGAGAAAATTCATGTGCCCCCCCCCCCACCCATGGCACTCACTTCATTCAGTATCTGACCTCAGCCATGTTCTTATCTCTACTGGCCTGTCCTCCTGTTCTCAGCTTCAGTTGGTGAACTGATGAGTCACTCATAGTAAATCACTCTTCACTGTCTTTTTTCCCCCCTAAAATGTCCAGGAAGACTTCTATAGAAGTGTCCAATATATTTGATATTAGTGACCAGAGCTTTAGGCGTGCTGATTTCTACCTCGTCTTTTGAACAAGCTTTTTGTCGGAGTTCCACATACTTATTCTTGCACAAAATCTTTCCTGACTTTTCCAGCCTTCAGAGTCTAAACTTTTTGTCCCAACTCTGTTATTAACTTCCATATTTAACATTGTACTTACCACTCGATTTTATTATTTAGCTGCATTATCATTGTTTATTTTGGTCTTGCTAGTGAAAAACGTAACGTCTTCCAGAATTCAATTCGTGTTTATTCTTTAAAAAGACTTTTTATTTATTTCTTGAGAGGGAGCGAGGGAGGGAGGAAGAAAGAAAGAGAGGAAAAGAAACATTGATGTGCAAGAGAAACATGGACTGCTTGCCTCTTGCATGCTCCCAGCTGGGAACTGGGCCTGCAACCCAGGCACGTGCCCTTATCAGGAATCAAACCCATGACCTTTCGGTTTGTGGGAGGACGTCCAATGCACTGAGCCACACCAGTTAGGGCTCAACTCATGCTTTAGTTAGAGCATTACTATTCTTCATGATACTTAGCCTGAGACCTAGTGTTAAACACAGATTATTAATAAGGCCTCAATTAAATTAACTTTCTAAGAGACCAGGGCCAACTGAAGGGCAGCAAGTATATGTATGTGAAGGTAACCTAAAGAGGGATGCAATTTTGAGTCAGCCCACTGAGGGTCTGTGGATGCTAATAAAGCATTTAGAATATACTAAAGTATTTTGTAGATTGCTATCACATATGTATGCACATTCATAAAAATCCATTGACTCATGAATGCCTTTATTCAAAGAATAGCAGAGATTAATTTTCAAGTTCTGAAGTTCAGAGCTCTTGATTTACATGGCCAAACTTACTCCTCCCTAGTCTCGCCCATCTTAGGAATTGGTGCCATCATCCACTTTATTGCTCAAGCATGCCTGATGTCTTGCTTTCTCTGGCCCCACATATTCCGTTTATAAAAATCTATAGACTGTACCTCTAACCATACCTAACCCCACTTACTTCTGTTCGTCTCTACTGCTATCACCCTAGTACAATCCACCCTCCTCTTTTGCTTAGTCAACTGTCTTAGTCCCCCCCTTTTCCCTGCCCTAGTGCATACAGAGCCAGGGTGATCTTTTAGAAACCTACCTGAAATGTTATATCCTTACCCAAAACTCTTCAATAGTCTTGCCATTGCACTCAGAAGAAATTCCGATCTTCCAACTTGGTCTGCCAAGTCCTGTAGCTGGGTCCCACTTCTTTTTTGGACCTCATCTTGTATAAATTTCCCATTCTTTTTAAAAAATTTTAATTGTTGTTCAAGTACAGTTTTCTGCCTTTTACTCCCGTAAGTTGCCCATTCTTAACTCTATTTCAGCCACAATGGCTTTATTTTTATTTCTGGAGTTCATTGAGCCTGCCTGTAGCTTAAGAATTTGTACCACTATGACCACTCTGCTCCTTCTGTTTATGTTCTCCAAACAGTGGGAGGGCACTTACTAAGAAGATAAGCGAACAGAACTTTCAGGTGGATACTTGTGCACCCCGGTGTTTCAGGGGCATAAACTTCACTGTTGCCAGTGAAATAGAAGTGCCCCTCTAGTGATTAAGCCAGGCAAGAAACCCACGTGACTTCTCTCAAGGGTAAACACTTTAGAGTATCGTTACAAATCATTTGGGTTCTTTGTGAGGGATGGTGATCCAGAGGAGGTCAAAGCCGAGTAATGACAGATCTGAGGATATAGCTAGATAAAGATCAGGATCTTGTCCTTCCACATAGGCAAACTGCGCCAAAGCGTCAGAACAGAGCGAGCAAGTGTCCATGGTGCTGGAGCGTCCGTTCTGAGGCCCCAGGTTGCTGCTGTTCCCAGCATGGCCCTCTACACCAAGAATTAGCACAACATAGCACAGGAGTCTGTCTGAAGCCCCACAGAAAACCTTGGTGCTCAGAGACAGAAACTGTCTTTCCCTTAGGCTAACCTCGTTTTCACCAAATGACCATTTTTATCCCCTAGGTATGGGCAAGATCCAATGTGAGCATTCCCTCCGTGCAAATTTAAACAGTGTGTTAGTCAGGGTTCTCAAGGAAAATAGAACCCACAGGTATTTGTATGTATATATGTCCATGGGTGAGTAAATGTATATGTGTTAGTGAGGTTTATTTTAAGGAATTTGCTCATGTGATGGCAGAGGCTGGCACATTGAAAGTTTGTGGGGTAGACCAGCAGGCTGGAGGGCCAGAGACGCCCTGCTGATGCTACGGGTTGAGTCTGCAGGTGGTTTGTTGGCTGGATTTCTGTTTCTTCTGGGGGGAGTCAGTGAGACCTTCTAGGGATTAGGTGAAGTCCAGCCACATTAGGGACAGTAATCTGCTTTACTAAAAAAAAAAAAAGTCTACTGATTTAAATGCTCATTTCATAAAAAAAATACCTTCACATAAATATCTAGAATAGTTTTTGACCAAATATCTGGGGCCCGTGGCCTGGCCAACTAGAAACATACAATTAGTCATCACAGTGGCTTGAGTTTAGGCCATACAAATTTCTTCTTACTTCCCAGTTCAAACCCAGGCCCCCAAGTTGCTCATGGGAAATCCCTGTGTGTCTGTGCTCACACGGAGAATTACAGATTATGGTAGTGAAGGTCTTTGATGTTCCTTACACCACGCACCAACAACGTCCTGCTAGAATGTCTTTAGAAGGGAATATCACAAAGGCATCCAAACTGAGTCAAACCCCCAGGGAGCAGCAAACCGGAGAGGCACTGCTTTCTATATGCTACTTGCCTCCAGGATGTCACACTAGGCAGTGGTGATGTTACCTCGTGACGAGATTTTTTTAAAAAAATTATTTATTGCATCTTTTTAAAAAAAGATTTTATTTATTTATTTATCTTCAGAGGGGAAGGAGAGAGGGAGAGAAACATGAATGTATGGTTGCCTTTTGTGCGTCTCCCTGCTGGTAGTTAGCCTGCAAGGGACCAGCCTGCAACCCAGGCATGTGCCCTGACTGGGAATTGAACTGCGATCAACTGATCCGCAGGCCCGCGCTCAATCCACTGAGCTACGCCAGCCAGGGCTCATGACGAGATTTTAATGGTAAGACCTCTATCCCCATCAGGTACCTCTGAGGACTCAGGTAGCACTCTGTCCCTGGGGTGCCCCACAGACGTCTGCCGCCTCCCATTCCCATGGTTAGTATGTAGTTGTCCTAGTTTCTTTTTCTAAAGCAAAAGTTTATTCCTTGAAAAGTTGTTATATAATACCATACTCTTCTCTCTCATTATGTATAATATACATACACACAGAAAAATGCAATGATGATAATAAACAAAAGAAGCTTACATATAATAGAAAAGGACTAAAAACTATAAAATTACTTTTACATAGTCTGCTCTCAATGTAAAAAATAATTGTTCTTTGACTTTTATATATTCTGCTCAGAGAGGAAAAGTTGCACCTTATTAATTCTTTTAATTCCTGAGTACCTGTTAACATTGTGCTTTTTTACTGGCACTTGTCATGTTCTTGGTTTAAGTGAAACAATAAGGACGCCTTACTTTGGGAACTACTGAAGTTCTTACTGCTTATAATTTATTGTTGGCTCTGTTTTTTAAAAATCACTGCATTGTCACTTTTGTTAATCAGATAGCTCAGACTACATTTATCATTTGATAGTGAGGCCAATCTTCTCTAACAAGAACTTTTGATATTGCCTTCCTCGGAACAGATGCTAAATTCAGAGAGATAGCAGTGTCAGGTGTCTTTGACACCCGGTTCATCCTTGATTCTTCCCCGATGGTTTGTAGGGAGTGCTAATGGCTTAATCCCTCCCCTTACATAAGGAGGATGCTGTAAACATTGAAATATATTTGGTAAGTCCCGTATTTTTAAATTAGCTCAATTATATTACAAGTGCTATTCTACAGTTGAGATACAAACATTGGAAGTCAGTGAATTTTAAGGTACGTAGAAAGTATACATAAACATGTGTTTCAGTAATATATATCTTTTGCTTTAGGGTGGGTAGAAATATACTCATACTCGTGTGTAAGAACGGACACAAAGATTTAACAGAGTTATATGAAATTTCACTTCTAGACTAAAATATACTTGTCCATTAGTGTCTTTTGTGGCTCATACTTTAGGGATGAAATTGAAAAGCCCTAAAGATTTGTCAATGTGTTCACAGTCTGCAAAATATTTTCAAATACATAATAATGCTTTATCATGATCTGAGTTCTTAAAAAATAATAATAACATTTCTGTTACCCCAAGAAAGAACACACACACATATATTTTCTCTTCTCTGTTCTACATTGTTCCATTACTGTAAGCCTTTAGTGAGGTGGCTCCTACTTCCCCTTCAAGTTGCGAGAGGGCCTCTCCTATAAGCTACAGGCTAATCATTGTGTAATTTGAAAGAGACATCCAAGAAAAGCCACCTTAGAACCACAGAGGAAAGGGCTGCACTGAGACTCGGAGGCTCAGACTTCACAGGAATATTTCAGTCCATAAACAAATGCCTTCCTGCTGGTCAGTAGACTGCTAGTCCAAGATCAACCAACAGAAGAAGCAGACGACTTCTGGAAGCAGACTACCAACCTATGACCATTGGAAAGATCATTGTTAACATGGGGTAAACCGAACTGTTAGAAAAACCTGGCCGACTGCTTTTTCAGTTTTAGCCACTCTTCCTGGTTTTTGTAAATGTTCCCTCTTGCTGCATTTACACGATGTCTTTACCACTGTCCTTAGAAATTATATTCACAAATTACTCTACTTAAGAAATGATACAAAAGAATTCAGAAAGTTCTACTTCCATTGGGTCAATTCGTAGAAAACAGAAGGTCCATATGATGTACTTTGTTTTGTATTTTTGGGTTTGAAACCATGCAAATGATTTATGAAAATACATGAAACAAAAATAACTCAATTAAGAAATACAATAACAAAAAATTGAAAGCAAATTAAACAAGTGAACTTAATTATGTACTAAGTTAGCAGCAAACAAAGAGAAATGATCACAGGGGGGTTTTAACAAAATAATTGGACTGCACATCCCCTGTGGGATATTTATACCATACAGAGAAAAGGTGTGAAGACATTCATCTGTAAATGACATTTGCCTCCTGGCAGGACTAGATTGTGTGCAAACACTGATACGATCTTTCAAGGAGTTAAACATCTTGGCTCGATGCATCTCCCGGGCGAGTGTTCAAGCATGAACAACAATATCCAGGACAGGCTACATAGTCTGTTTTTTTTACTTTATATTTTAGAGCAGTTTTAGGGTCACAGAAAAATTGAGGAGAAGGCACAGAGCTTTCACAAATAACTGCTGTCTCTTCACATGCATAGCCACCACCCTCCCCACCCCATGCCCGTTATCCACATCCCCCACCAGGGTGGTACATTCGTTGTGACTGATGAACGAGCACTGACACATCATAGTCATTCCAAATCCAGAGTCAACCTTAGGTCACTCTTAGGATTGTACATGCTATGGGTTTAGTCAAATACATGGCATGTGTCTGCCATTATAGTATCATTCAGAGTATTTTCATTGCCATACAAATCCTCTGCACTCTTCCTATTCGTCCCTGCCCCTGACTCCAACCCCTGGCTGCCACTGATCTTTATCATGTCCCCATAGTTTTGGCTTTTCCAGAACGTCATATATTTGGAGTTATATAGCACGTAGCCTTTTCAGATTGGCTACTTTCACTTAGTAATGTGCATTTAAAATTACTCAATGTCTTTTCATGGCTTGACGCTCATTTCTTTTAAAACCAGAATGTTCCATTGTCTGGATGCGCTACGGTTTCTCCATTCAAGTACCGAAGGACCTCTTGGTTGCTTCCAAGTTTGGAAGTGGTGAATAAAGATGGTATAAACATCTGTGTGCAGGTTTTTGTGGGGACATGTATTTTCAATTCTTTGGGGTAAATACCAAGGAACGTGTTTGCTGGCTTGTATGGTGAAAGTATACTTCGTTTTGTAAGAAACTGCCAAAGAGGCCGTTTCTGTTTGCATTCCCACCAGCAATGAATGAGAGTTCCTGTCCCTGCACACCCTTCCAGCACCTGGAGTGGTCGGTGTTCTGGATTTGGAACATTTTATTGCATGTGAAGTAATTTCTTGTTGATTTAATTCGTGTTTCCCTAATGACAGATGATGTGGAGCATCTTTTCATATACTTACTAGTCATTTGCATATCATTTTTGGTGACGTGTCTGTCAAAGTCTTTGCCCTATTTTTGAATCAGATTGCTTATTTTCTCATTGTTGAATTTTAATAGTTCTTTGTATATTCTGTGTAACAGTCTTTCCCCAGCTATGTCTTTTGCAAATATTTTATCCCAGTCCATGGCTTGTCTTCTCATTTCCTTGATGAATTTTACATAGTAGAAGTTTTTACTTAAATGAAGTTCAGTTTTCTAATTATTTCTTTCATGGATTGTGTCTTTGGTGTGTATCTAAGAAGTCACTACCATACTCAAGATCACCTAAGGTGTTTTCTTTGTTACCTTCTAGGTGTTTTATAGTTTGGCATTTTACATTTAGGTCTATGACCCACTTTGAGTTAATTTTTGTGCATGTTGCATATTCTTAAATAAAGAAAATTTGGTAAGCAACGGTCCAATTTTGTTCTAGGGATAGCTACCTGTGTAAATATGACACTTCCAGGAGTATAAGAAGCCTAGTACCACAAAGGTAGTAACATCATTTTTTTGTGTTATGCCAGTGGTGGAAGCTACATGTGCCCCTTCTTGCTACAGCTGGTTAGCCTTTCAGTTTTACTGCTCCGGTGTCTCTAGGTTGTGTGAATAATGTTCGGATGCACTGTGGAGTTTTCTGTTATTCTTATTTTCTTCCCATTACTACATTATTGTCTTCTGTAACAAAACTTGCTTTAATTTGTCAGAGTGTTAAGTGTCTTCATTTCCTCTCATCAAAATTACCTAGTGGAGCGAGCTCCAAGCATTTGGTTGACCACAGTTGACTGCCTTAAGCACTAGGGCTATAGCTGGTTTCTGTGGAGTCAGCGATTTAGTAACACCAAACTCACTGGATTAGTGTTCATTGGGGGAAATTCATGGGCACATGGGCAGTAGCAGATGGAAAAGTTTTTTTGTTGTCATTCACACTTGAGGCAGGTTGCAGTGACCTGATAGGAGATGTCAGATTTGGTGGGAGTGACATTGACTCCTGGGTTGTGAGGATGTAAGAGTCATGATTTGGGGAGCAGTGGCCATTTTTCTGATGTGATCCGAGGAGCCAGGGTCTCAGCCTTATGGTGGCAGATATTGGATATAATGAGCTAGTGACAGCATTTATTACATTCGCCTTCACAGTTGGGGAAGCATAATCCTCTTTCCCCATAGAGCCATGCCTGCCTGTAGATCTAGAGTAACAATTATTGCATTCCATTACGTTTGTCTTTCACTCCATGCTGCGGAGGGCAAGGACTATGTTTTATTTATTTATCTTGTGGTTTTATCACCTGGTAGGTATATTGCCTGTTTGGAGCCTATGCTTAATGTGATTTGATGGTTTACAAGTGAATAATCCATCTTTCTATTCACTCAAGCCAGAAACTTGGAGATGGTTCTTAATGCCTCATTAACCCCTCTATGGAATCAGCCATTTAGTCCATTTCTTCTCAAATATCCTTTATATCTGTCTTCCACTCTCCATCCTCACTGTCATCAACTTGGTTTTCATCATTGTTCACTGGTACCATTTCAGGCCTTCTTGTTCATCCAGTTCTATCCTTCTGTTATAAGTTGACCACATGGCCATGAGGATGAGGTTTTACACATGTACATTGGATCATATAATTTCATGCTGAAAAGACTTTGATGACTTTGGAAGACCTCACGTGACATACAAGATTTCTCATGATCTGCCCATTTTCCTGTAAATCCTCATTTGGGCTGAACTACTTGCCTTTCTTTCATGGAAAGCTATGCATCTACATCTTGATCACAAGGTACTGGTGATAGGCCCTCAGGGCAGAAACATTATTAAGACATGATTCCTGAAGTTCATTGGATTCCTAGTTGACCATCAGAGGCTTTAAATATTGTAACTGTTATAATAAAACTATTATAATAAAATCGATTATAGGAGCCATATAAGCACTTGAAAAAATATGTAACTGATAATGACAGATACAATTGTCAGGCACAGTTTCGTGGTGGAGAGGATAGACAGTAATCTATGAGACATCTGGAAGGAGAAGTAGGAATTGGCCAGGTAAAGAAGGAAAGGTAGATTTTGTGTTTTTAAGTTAGAAGGAACTTTTCCTTGTTAGGGAAAATGGTTGTGTGAGACTAGGAGTATGAATGGGGTTGCAATAAGCCTGCAATTAATGGAAGGAGCTACATTAGGAACTCTCTTGTGTACCAGGTTAAGGTGTTTGGATTTTGTGTTAAGGACAGTGAAGGGTTATTAAAAACCGTGAATGTGTAAGAGTGGCATGACCATATTTGTGTTTTAGGGAAAACATTTTGTGATGAATCTAATTAATGAATTGGAGTGAAGCAAAAATGGAGACAGCAGAAGACCTTGATAATGGTCCACTTGGTGAGTTATAGGAACCTGACTTAAGTCGGTGGCAGGGAGTTAGAGGAGGTATACACTGGATGGGCAGGCATAATAGTACTTGATGCCTGACCATGTGGGTCAAGAAGGATGAGCCGAAGATGGTTCTTAGGTTTGGGAGGAGAGAAAAACAGACACAAACAAATATGAAGAGGGTATAGGAGAAAGTCACATTGAACTTAGATGTTTATTGGACACCCAAGTGAAGATAAGAACACACAATGAGATATAGTATTCTGGAGCACTGAGCACTGGTTTTGGTTTCATATGTATCTTGGAGCCACTAGCAGGTAGGTCCCTTGGAGATTATATAATATGAGTTAGGAAATGTGTGAGTGTGAGAACAGAGGAGCTGAGAAGAGAGGCCTATTCAATGGCCTGAGAACCTCCATACTTAGAAGATGATTGGAGGAAGGGAAAAAGGAGAGGGGTAAGAAAGTTAGGAGGAAAACCCATGCGAGGTGCTTGAAAGCCAACCGAGGAGAAACTTTTGCGACAGAGGGAGACGTCCTTGAGAGTTAGGTGTGCCAGGGAAATCCAATAACATAAAAATAAAAAAAAATCTTTGAATCTGGCAACAGAAGGTCTTTGATGATGTTGATGAGAGAGAGGTGAGGACAGAAATGGGCTTCCGGCAGTGGTTGGAAGAGCAGGAAGAGCAGGAAGAGCAGGAAGGCACTTACAAAGTGGGGACTTAAGAATGTAGACAACTTTCTCAGTTAGGAAGTAGGTTAGTCATGAAGTGAATGATGCAGGGATGTAGCTGCAAGAACCAAGAAGGTCAAAGAGCAAGACTTTTCAAACAGAAAACATGTCAATATTTATATGCTGAACGGGAAGGGCTAGAAAGACAGGCAGAGCTAGAGCTCCAGTCAACGAGGGGTAGTTAATATAACAATATCCCTAAAGACATGAAGGAAGAATTCGATATAGAGCTCAGGGGAAAATACACAACCAGAATTTTCCAGAGAAAATTGTAACTGAGAAATAGGGAGATGCCAGCTTAAAGGCATAGATATGAACACTGAAGTCATTTGAAAAAAGATACATTTCACTTATTTTGTTAAAATCTGTGAATAAATGTCAACATTTTCCCTTGAGAGTGAAAATATGGAATGTAAAAATGTTAAACTAATAGCAAATGTCTAAATATAAAACATAAGATAATATTAGTAACAACTGAGAAGTAGTGATGGCCAGGATGAGGACTGAATATGTTCTAAGTGAGGTAAGGTAGCTGAAAATGTCTTGACTCACTCCCATACTAAGATGTCACTTCCTCCATAAAATATTCTCAAAGATCTTAGTCAAGGTTTCTTCTGTGCACTTCCATAGCGTCTTTTGCTTTTCCATAATTGCCCTTAACATACTGAGTTGTAAATATCTATTCACTTGCTTATACTTCACCCAACTTTTAAGTAATGTATGGACAAGACTAGGTTTATCTTTTTTTGCCATTTGATTATAAATCCCATCACAGTGGTGTGTACGGAGTAAGAGCTCCACGTGTATTTGTTGACTGAATATATCAGCTTCACTCTGAATCTTGATTTGCATTTATAGATTAAAAAAATGAGCATAATATAAGTAAAAAATAGAACATTTTTCTATCTATTAGGGATTAGTATAGATAGCTGAATCATATAGTGAATAGTACATAAGAAATAATGACCAAAATAGCAATAAAGGACAGATTAATATGAAATATATAAATTATAAGATACTTATAAATGAGTTAAACTCCTTTATTAAAAGAACAACACTTTCATGTAGAATTTTAAAAGGTCAACAGGATAATCTTTAGAAAAAGATACCATTCAAGCAATAATTACCTAAGAAGTGAAAAGAATGAGCAAAGGCCAATGCAAACGAAAAAAAAAGCTGGCATCCAAAGTAGAACAGTGACCAAATTGTACTGGTAAAAGGTAAAATTCACATTTTGCCATCCCTTTTCCATTTCTCTTTACTCCTTCATGTATGTGTGTATTTAGTTAGTGAGTTATTGCTATTGTATTTTAAAGCATATTGCAGACATCCTGTTCTTTCAGTAATAACCACTTAAATAGTGTGCACTAGATACTATAAGTTTTTATATCCTATAAACAGAGACTATGTTCACAGAACATTAGAACATGACTACCTAGTAGAGCACATAAAATCTATCTGTTATTGAAAAAAGCAGAAAGTTTACAGGACACAGTCCCTGAGCTCATGTAGGAAACCAGAAATTAACAATGTAAGTTTGATTTAAAGACCCAATCACTTGGAAAAAAAGTTATCCTAAGTAACTTCAATGTCTAGAGGAAAGCAAAAGTATAATTATAGGATATCTAGAAGAGAGTGACAACCAGAAAAGTAAGACTGTACTAAAAAAAATTTACATGTATTGTTTAATAAACAAGGAACATGAAGATTAAACAGGCTGTCTTAGTATAAGAAGTTATAAAAGGGCACTATAAGGAAGTTAAGAACATTAGTAGGACAGAACAGGAAGATTAAAGCAGAAAGTTATGAATTTAAAAACATTCTAGTATATACCTTCAAAACATGAAGGATCAATTACTAGACAAATTTTAATCAAAACAACATAAACAATAACAGCAATACAGAGAGGGAAGGAGGGAAGGAGGAAGGGAGGGAGAGTGTGAGAGAGAGACATTATAAATTTATCAATGAAAATGGTTATCACCAGTAATGTATGAAGTTTCATTATTACAGAGGTAATAATTCTCTCCATAATCATTTATAAATATAATATATTTCAATTAAAGTCGTAAAGCTGTTGCAGGGAGAGATTGACAAATGATTATAAAGTCCTCTCTAAAACTAATATTTAAAAATTTGAAAAACGTTTTGCAGGTATAGCTTCTAAGACGAGGGACATAAAGGAAAAAAATAAGTGAATGGGACTACATCCAATTAAAAAGCTTCTGCATGCCGAAAGAAACCATCAGCAAAGTGAAATGGGAAGCAACCATATGGGAGAACGTATTTGCCAATGACACATTGGATATACACACAATCTAATTAAACAACGGGCAAAGGACCTGAACACACATTTCCCCAAGGACTTACAGATGGCCATATGAAAAGATGCTCAACATCACTAGCCATCAGAAAGACGCAAATTGAAAGCACAATGAGATATCACCCCACACCTGTCAGAATGATGATCATTAATAAATCCACAAACAGTAAGTGCTGGCAAGAATACAGAGAAAGGGAACCCAAGTACAGTGTCGGTGGGAATGCAGACTGGTGCAGCCACTGTGGAAAACAGTATGGAATTTCCTCAAAATATTAAATATGAACTGTTTTTTGATGCAGCTATTCCACTGCTGGGAATATACCCTAAGAATCCCAAATTACCAATTCCAAAGAACTTAAGAACCCCTACGTTCATAGCAGCACTATTTACAATAGCTGAGTGCTGGAAACAGCCTAAGTGCTGATCAGTAAATGAGTGGATCAAAAAACTGGTACATTTACACAATGAAATACTATACAGCATCAAGAAAGGAGGAACTCCTACCTTTTGCAACAGTATAGATGGATATAAGTCAGTCATTTGATAAAAGACAAATACCATATGGTCTCACCTAGAAGAGGAATCTAATGAACAAAATAAACTAATAGGCAAAACAGAACCAGAGGCATGGAAATGTGGAACAGACTAACACTGAGTAGAGAGGAGTGGGGAGGGGGATAATGATGGAAAGATGGGGAAGGGACTAGTCAAAGGACATGTATGAATGACCCAGGGACATGGACCATGGTGTGGAGATTGACAGTGGGAGTGGGGGGTGGACTGAGTGGAGGAGAGCAAAGGCAGAAAATTGGGACAACTGAAATAGAATAACAAAAGTTTTAAAAAATAAAAAATAAGGAAAGTTGAAAACAAACCTAGTAAAATAAAGTATTTTATTAAACATGCTAATATGTAAAAAATGGTTTAAAGAGTAAGAAAATGATAAAAATTGTGGAAAGTGGTTACTTCTAGGTGCAGGTGTAGGATGAACAGACAAGAAAATAGGTAAATGCCAGTTAATGTTGTTGTTTGTGGGCTGGGTGATGGATTAATTTATGAAATGTTATCCATTTCATTATTAAACAACAATAGAATAAATGCTAAATACTCACATACATAAAGTGAAGTAGGTCTATTGCAGTAACTCTGATTGACCAAGAATTATGATTAACCCAATTTCATGCACCCAAAGCTCATTGTGAAAATTTACTGAGAGAAAATAGCTAAAGAAAATTTTGTAGGAGAATAATGTGTGTGTATATGGAGGAAGAGGGCAGGCATTTAGAAATAGGACTTCCATTTCTTGGTATTGAAATGTATCATAAAGCTATAGTAATAAGAATAGTGTACTTATTGTCCAGGAACACACAGTTGATCTGAGAAAACAGAGTGGGAAGTCCAGAAATAGATGCGTGGGTGTTTGTGTGCATTACAGTCAATGATGTAACGAAGGGAATTTAGCATAGTGCACCTGGATGAACTAGTTCTCAATAGATTTTTTAAAATTGTTGTTCAAGTACAGTTTTCTGC
The DNA here is from genome assembly GCF_014824575.4 of Sturnira hondurensis. Classification (NCBI taxonomy): domain Eukaryota; kingdom Metazoa; phylum Chordata; class Mammalia; order Chiroptera; family Phyllostomidae; genus Sturnira; species Sturnira hondurensis. The sequence continues at coordinate 21,022,804 of NW_028088227.1, read as the reverse complement.
CTTTGACCCCCATCCTATGTCACTCCTCCATAGATAGTTTTATTATCTTCATTAACTTGACATTTCAAATCAATTAAGATAGAATAAACCATTTAAAAATTATATTGAGACAGTTGCTAAAAACTCAGAAAAAGATCACATTTCATCCTTTATTCCATGATAATTAAAATAGATTCCAATGGGATGAGCCGTCTAAAGAGAAAAGGAAAACAGAGATGTTAAAATACATGAGCGAATAGCTGCGTATTCAAGAAGAATGTGAAAGTCTACCTCAGTGTAATGTCAAAGAAGTAAACAAAAAGACTCAATTATGGCCTCTTCTGTTAAATCAAATCCTTCCTCTAGGATTTCGAGGGTAGTTGTCTTCAGGAAATCCTGGTCCTCTTCAAAGAGATTTGCTTTTTCCGTGGTGGAGATATGACTATTTTTCTCATTCATGCTTGAAATTCAATCAGTGAAAAAGGATAGCTATGAGTGAGCTACAGTCTGAAACACATAGACTTTTTTACTCAGCGTATTCAAGTTCTTTCTTCATTTTAGAAAGATTTTCTGTATTATATATTTGAATGTTTTTAATAAAAATGATTTTGTTGGATTTAGGAAGACTGATAAATATTGCCCATTTCTTTCCCTCCCAAACTTGAAAGCAAGAAAGAAATAAGACCCAGCAGACAGACATATGGAAGTTTAATATGTTATCTTCATTATTTGTAGGCTGGAAACAGTGACTGGTGGACTGAGGCCCATGGTTTGATAGCATTCCCCCCAAATTAGATGGATTTACTCTCCACGTCTCACACCTCTCAGAAAGCCCTCTCACTTGCTCCCCGATGGAGAGCAGGCTATGCCTCTCCACAAACCAGCAGACCAGAAGCAAGGGCCAAAATGTACCCACCCACCATTTCCAGTCCTCGATTCCAAATTCACCCATCAGATAAAAATCACTCTGTCCCCGGAGAGAACGAATTGAAAGGACAGAGTAAAGGTAAAATTATTGTTTCATATTTTTTTTTCTGTAAGAGAATTGAGTAGAGCTCTCCTGTTGATAAAAGGACAAAGCAAGGGGAATAGGAGGTCGACAAAGACCCCTTGCTTGACCAGATTTTTAGTCAGGCTCCTGAACCTTCTCTTAAGCCCATCTCTGCCCTTCCTTGTAAAACCCAGCTTTAGAAAGAATCTTGCTAAGTCAGTTTCACCAGAGCCAGCCTGAGCCTTGGTATGTCCTCACCCTTCAGACTGCTTACCCTTCCCCATCCTCCAGGGAACATCTAATTACCCAGACCTGTCTTCAGCAAAGAGTCCTGTCAGGTCAGGTTAGTCAGTCCTCTGTACCCTGATTTTTCCCCTTAGTAATTTTCCATTCACTGACCCCTCCCCTGCTCCACGGCAATAAATTCCCGTGTGCTTGTGTCGCATTGCGAGTTGACTCCAATCTTTCTCCCCCACTGCAAAATCCCATTGTGGTGGTCCCTATGCCTGATGGTGGTCCTGAATAAAGTCTGCCTTACCATGTTTACAAGTGTAAATGAGTATTTTTTCATGTGATTATCTCAACATTATTTGGGGAGGGGGTGTGGTTTCCTACTTCAGATAGCAATTACGCCAGACTGTCTTCACCCGAATTTTATCATTTTTAGTTTCCCACTGATTGTTTCAATCTTTTGTCTTTTCACTGTGACTATCTCCAACGTTCCTCTACGTCAATTATTCAATCTGCAGCCACATGTAGTATGTTTCCTGATTTTAAGCATGTATTCATTAAGCCTTTAATAATGTTATCAATATTAGGTCCTCAAGTTGTTTTATTAAACCTGCAATCTTCTTATACATTGAAAAAACCTATGAGCATTTTTGTTAATGTTGTAAATAATTTCAAGCACTTTGAAAAATTTTCTTTTGCGACGTATGTATGGTATATTTTTTTCTTGTTTCCTACCTGCGAGTTCTCCCCCGTCTCTCCCAATCCTTTCTTCTCTCCCTCCCTGACTTCCTTGCTCTCTTTCTTGCTTTCTTTTTTTTTCCTTTCTTTCTTGCATGCTCGCAGTGCTATTCCTTTTTCTAGCTTACTCATGGTTGGGTGGCTGTGCTCAGAAATTTTATTTGATCAGATAGAATGTGGGAAGATTCTTACATCCCTTTCTACCATACCTTTGACTTATTTACTCCCTCCACTGCTTTGCAGATTGGGTACTGGATTTTTTTGTGTGTGATCTATCTACTTTTTTAAAAAGGAAAGATTTTATTTCTTTTTAAAGAGAGGGGAATGGAAGGAAATAGGGAGAGAAACATCTATGTGAGAGAGAAACCTTGATTAATTGTCTCTCTCACATAGATGATTAATTGTTTCTCTCACATAGATGATTAATTGTCTCTCTCACCCCCGGCCAAGGACCTGGCCCACAACCCAGGCGTGTGTCTTGACTGGGAATCAAACTGGTGACCTTTTGGTCTTCAGAACGATGCTCAAACCACTGAGCCACACCAGTCAGGGCCATCTACTTTTGGAAGCACAGAAGCCCAGCGGCAGCCTGGAGAAAGAGCTCAGCTAAGAGGGTATGATGCTGTTGCTGGAAGACTTGAGCTCTGTTGTGATGTCCAAGATTGTATAAACCAGTGGAGATGTGCCAAGATCCACTCACCTAGATGGGGGTTGTATTCCATCCCTAGGGGAGAATGACTTTATATTTCAGGTGGGATCTGCAGCTTGGTGTGGGTAGCTCTGGATTTTGTTTTCAGATACTTTTTCACCAATATCTTTCTAGAAATCATGTGTGGTATTTCTCAATCAGAAGAGGAGAATGATGATACCTTCACCACTCCGCATTTAGTTCAATAAGGGGTGTGGTCCATAGGATGTCCCCTCCCTCCCCTAAAGATATCTGTACCCTAATCCCCCAAATTTGGGAATATGTTATGTTACATGACAAAGGGGACTTTGCAGATATAATTAAAGTTCCTGGCCATAAAATCAGGAGGTTATTTTGGATTATTCAAGAGTGCCCAATCTATTCACATGAATTGCTCAAAGCAGAGAACCTTTTAAAAATTATATTATATTGATTATTCTATTACAGTTGTCCCAATATTTCGCACTTTGCCTCCCTCTATCCAGCACGCCTCCTCACTCAGGCAATCCCTTCACTGTGGTTCAAGTCCGTGGGTCATGTGTATAAGTTCTTTGACTATTCCATTTCCTATTCCATACTCTGTAACTACCTATTCATACTTCTTAATCCCCTCACCTTTTCACCTAATCTCCTATACCCTGCTCCCATCTGGCAACCATCAAAATGCTCTCTGTAGCCATGAATCTGTCTCTGTCCTTGTTTGCTTAGTTTGTTTTTTATATTAAATTGTTGATAGATATGTATTTATTGACATTTTAATGTTTATAGTATTGATTTTCTTCTTTTTCTTAAATAAGTCCTTTTAACATTTCATATACTAATGGTTTGGTGATGATGAACTCCTATAGTTTTTCCTGGTCCAGGAAGCTCTTTATCTACCCTTTGATTCTAAACAATATCTTTGCTGGGTAGAGCAATCTTGGCTGTAGGTCCCTGCTTTTCATGACTTTGAGTATTTCTTGCCAGTCCCTTCTAGCCTGCAAAATTTGTTTTGAGAAATCAGCTGACAGGCTTATGGGAACTACCCTGTAGGTAACTAACTGCTTTTCTCTTGCTGCTTTTAAGATTCTCTCTTTATATTTAACCTTTGGCATTTTAATTACAATGTGAATGCAGTTGTGAATGGAGGGCCCAAAGAGCCCTCCTTGCACCTATTTTGATTGGCACTCTTTGTGCTTTCTGGACTTGAATGTTTATTTCCTCCCCCAAATTAGGGAAGTTTTCTATCATTATGTTTTCAAAGAGATTTCCAATTTCTTGCTCTTTCTCTTCTCCTTCTGGCACCCCTATGATGTGACTGTCAGACCTCTTGAAGTTGTTCCTGAGGTGTCTTACACTATCTTCATTTTTTTATTCTTTTTTCCTTGTTGTTCTGATTGGTGGTTTTTGCTTACTTATGTTCCAAATCATTGATCTGAGTTTTGGCTTCATTCACTCTACTCTTGTTTCCCTGTAAATTGTTCTTTATTTCACATAGTGTATCCTTTGTTTCTAACTGGAGCTTTCATATATTGTTGAGGTCCTCACTAAGTTCCTTGAGCATCATTAAAACCAGTGTTTCTAACTCTGCATCTGAGAGATTTCTTATCTCCATTTCATTTAGCTCTTTTTCTGGAGTTTTGATCTGTTTTTTTTTTTTATTTGGGCCATGATTCTTTGTCTCCTTATTTTGGCAGCTTCCCTGTGTTTGTTGCCATGCATTAGGTAGAGCTGCTTTGACCCATCTCTTGGTAATGTGCCCTAATGTAGTAGGTGTCCTATAGGGTCGAGTGGCACAGCCTCCCTTATCATCCAAGCTGGGTATTTGAGGTGTGCCCTTTCTGTGGGCTGAGTACACCTTCCTCTTGTAGTTGAGCTTTGGTTGCTGTTGGCAGGTCAATGAGAGGGATTTACCCAGCCAGTCAGTTGGAAGGATTGGGTGTGACCACTGACCAGCAACCTCTGTCCTCCATGGAGGGTCAGCTGTGCAGGGGCAGGATGGTGGTGTTCTGATGTGGTCTGTAGCCACCCACTGGGTGCGCAGGCCCTGGGATTTCCCAGGTGGTAGAGGCCAATGTCAAACCTGACCTGTGTTTTGCCCAGGACCACTCTGCCTAAACTATAGAGCTGTGTGAGATGGCTGCTACTTGTGCTAGGCTTAGAGATTCCCAGGCAAGAACAAGCTGTGAAACTAGCCTGCTGCTAATGCTGTGCTTAGGGCCACTTAGCAAGGAGTACGGGGTTGGGAGCTCACTAAGGCCAGCTGTTGCTTGTTTGAAAGGATTTATGAATGGGCCAAGCCTTTCTTATCTGATCATATGGATAAGCTACTGTAAACAGCTGTAAGTTGGGTGGGACAGACTTTCAGGGGATCTTGAGGGTGGGACAAACAGTGTTAGATAGAGTAGATAGAGTCCTAGATATGGCACCCACCTGCCATCTTTCTGTCTGGGAGAAAGCTGTTCCCCAGTTCTCACCTTGATGCCAGACACTTCAATTCCTCCCTGTGCGCCACTGGTGCCTTTCAAGCTGCTATTCTAGTGCTGGAGCTCAGAGGGAGCGAGTAAGTTCTTGTGTTGGTTCTGAAAGAAGAACTGCTTGGGATTCCAGAAATTTCTTCCACTGACTCAATCCCTACTGGTTTTTGCAGCCAGATATGGGGACTTATCTTCCTGGCATTGAAATCCTGGGCTGGTGAACCTGGTATGGGGCTGGGACTCCTTGCTCCTGAGGTATCCCTCCTGAATTTTCGTGTACCACATGTGGGTGTGACCAGCTTGTTCTGCATATCTGCCCCTCTTATCAGTCTGTATGGGTATGGTTTCTTTAATTTTGTAGTTTTAAGATTTCCAATTTCTGCTGGTTCTGAGTGATGGTTGTTTTGTAGTTTAGTTGTAATTTTGATGTGGTTGTGCAAGGAGGCGAGTCTTGTTTACCCATGCCCCATATTGACTGGAAGTCTGATAATCTTATCCAAAGAACTTTGTGTAGCTGGAGGAAGAAGAGTTGTGTTAAAATCAAAAGTCGAAGACATTCAAAGTGTGAGGAGGATTCAAGGGGAAGCTGCTGGTTTGAAGATGGAGGGGGCAACAAGAAGACTTTAGGTGGCTTTAAGGAGGGGAGAGAGAGGTTCCTGGCTGACAGCCAACAAGAAAACAGGGACATCAGTCCCGCAGCCCAAATAACTGAATTATGTCAACAGCCTGAATGACCTCGGAAAGAGAAGCTCCCTGGGAGCCTCCAGGTACGAGTCCAGCTCGACGACAGCTTGATCTCCGACTGTGAAAACAGGGCTGGAGGAACCAGCTGAGCTCACTGGACTCCTGCCCCACAGAACTGTGAGACAACAAATGTGTGTTGTTTCAACCTGCTACATTTACAGTTATTTGTTGTGGCAGCAATAGAAAACTAACATGTGGAGGTGTTAGAAAGGTTATGATTTTGATGACTGACTGGCCTCTGATCAATCTGTGAGGGGGCAGGGTTAGGACTTACATGCCATGCTGCGCACTTCTGCTTTGAGGCCTTTTTTTGGTAACTTTTTAAAAAGGGGTTGATATTTTTAGTCTTTGCCCCTTTTTTGAGTACTGNACCAGCTGAGCTCACTGGACTCCTGCCCCACAGAACTGTGAGACAACAAATGTGTGTTGTTTCAACCTGCTACATTTACAGTTATTTGTTGTGGCAGCAATAGAAAACTAACATGTGGAGGTGTTAGAAAGGTTATGATTTTGATGACTGACTGGCCTCTGATCAATCTGTGAGGGGGCAGGGTTAGGACTTACATGCCATGCTGCCCACTTCTGCTTTGAGGCCTTTTTTTGGTAACTTTTTTTAAAGGGGTTGATATTTTTAGTCTTTGCCCCTTTTTTGAGTACTGCTGGTGAACTTCGTTATTTTTGAGATGTGTGCTTTAATTCACGGGGTTTTGGCAGAGAGAGAATTGGCAATCTAGCTTGGCTCAGCTGTCTGAATCCTGGAGTTTCTTGCTCATTGAGTCTTTAGAAATGAGATTGAGGGAGGATTCTGTGAGTCTAGAATCAAAACGAATTGTCAAAAATAAGGGCTATTTATAAAAAAAATGTGTGTGTGTGTGTGTGTGTGTGATAGTTAATTTTCTATGTCAACTTGACAGGCATGGGGCACTTAGACATTTGCCTGAACATTATTTCTGGGTGTGTCTGTGGGGTTGTTTGCAGAAGAGACTAGCGTTTGAATCCTTAGACTGGGTAAAGCCTACTGACCTTCCCTGTTTGGGTTAGGCATTATCTAATCTGTTGAGGCCCTGAAAGAAACAAAAGCTGAGCTAAGGGACAATTTGCTCTCTCTGCCTGACTGCAGGGACTAGAACATTGATCTTCTTTTGCCCTTGGAGTGGGACTTACACTGCTGGTTCTCTTGGCTCTTAAGACTTGGACTTAGACTAGAACCATACCATTGAGTTTCTTGGGTCTCTAGTTTGCAGACCAAAGATTGTATGACTTCTCAGCCTCCATAGTAATGTGAAGCAATGTTTTATGATATTCATCTGTCTATCTATCATCTATCTATCTATCTATCTATCTATCTATCTATCTATCTTCTCTTGGTTCTGCTTTTCTGGAAAACCTTGATTAATACAGTGTACATGTATATTTATGTGTATACACACATATACCATGATATGTTTTCAGTCTTATTTATACATGAAAGCCAGGAATATAGGTTATGTGAAAAATGGCATTGATATTTTGATAGGGATTACATTGAATCTGTAGATTTCTTTGGGTAGTATGGCCATTTTAACAATGTTAACTCTTCCTATCCATGAACACAACATATGCTTCCATTTATTTGTACCTTTTCCAGTTTCTTTCTTCAATGTCTTATAACTTCCTGAGTATAGTCCTTTTACCTCCTTGATTAAATTTATTCCTAGGGTTTTTTAATGCAATTGTAAATTGAGTTTTTTAAATTTCTATTTCTGATGGTTTACTATATTGTGTAAAAATGCAGCCAATTTGGGAGTATTAATTTTGTGTTATGCTCCTTTACTGAAATCTTTTATCAGTTCCAGTAGATTTTGGTGGAATCTTTAGGATTCTCTCTGTATAGTATCATGTGATCTTCAAATAATGACAGTTTTATTTTGTCTTTCCCAGTTTAGATTCTTTTTACTTATTTTCCTTGTCTGATTGCTGAGGCTAGGGCTTTAATACTATGTTGAGTAAAATGGCATGGTACCAGCATAAAAACAGACACATACATCAATCGAATGGAATAGAGAGCCTAGAAATAAACCCATGCTTATATGGTCAACTAATCTATGACAAGGAGGCAAGCACATACAATGGGGTAAAGATAATCTATTCAATAAATGGTGTTGGGAAAACTGGACAGATACATAAAAAGATGAAACTAGACCACCTTCTTACACCATATGCAAGAATAAACTCAAAATGGATTAATACTTAAATGTAATATCCTAAATCATTAAAACTAGAAGAAAACATAGGCAGTAAACTCTAACATTACTCTTAGTAATATTTTTGTTGATATATCTCCTTAGGCAAGAGTAACAAAAGCAAAGAACAAACAGGACTACATCAAACTGGAAAGTTTTTACACAGCAAAAGAAGCAATCAACAAAATGGAAAGACAAGCAACCACCTGGGAGAAGTTATTTGCTAATGATACATCAAATAAAGTGTTACTATCTAAAATCGATAAAGAACTCATACAACTTAACAACAAAAACCAAACAATCCATTTTAAAAATGGGGAGAGAACCTGAATAAACATGTCTCCAAAGAGGACGTATGGATGGCCAATAGACATCTGAAGATGTTTAATGTCACTAATAATCAGAGAAATGCAAATTAAAACTAAATGAAATACCTCCACTCACCTGTCAGATGGCTATCATCAATAAATCAATAAACAACAAGTGTTGGCAAGGATGTAGAGAAAAGAGAACCCTTGCACATTGTTGGTGGGAATGCAGACTGGTACAGCCAGTATGGAAAACAGTATAGGGGCTTCTCAAAAAATTAAAAGTAGAACTGTCGTATGAGCCAGCTGTTCTGCTTCTAGGTATTTATCCAGTGGAATCCAAAACACTAATTCAGAAAGATATATGCATCCTTATGTACACTGCAGCAATTTTTACAAGATATGGAAGCAACCCAAATGTTTACCAAAAGAAGATTGGATAAAGAAGATGTGGTACACATATACAATGGAATATTGCTTGGCAATAAAAAAGAATGAAATCTTACTATTTCTGACAACATGGATGGAGTAGTGGATATTATATGTGAAATATGTCAGAGGAAGACAAATAGCATATGATTTCACTTGTATGTGAAATCTAAGGAGCAAAATAAATGAACAAACAAAACTGAAATAGACTTATAGATACAGAGAGGAAACAGCTGGTTGCCAGGTGGAAGGGGGCATGGATAGCTGGGTGAAAAGGTGAAGGGAGTGAAAGGATAACTGGTAGTTATAGAACAGTCACAGGGTTATAAAGTGCAGCATAGGGAACACAGTCAGTAACATTGTGGCGACGACATATGGTACCAGGTGGGTAGTAGGCTTATCAGAGGGATTGCTTTATAAATTATAAGTGTCTAATTACTGTGCTATACACATGAAACCAATCTAAAATAATATTGAACGTTAACTGTTGGGGGCCACTGTGTGTGGCATCGGAGACTGTAGCCCTGGGAGAACTGGACCTTGAGAGAGGTCTGTAAGTCTTGACCACAACACTGGGAGTGTAGGAGTCAGGCGTGACCCGAAGCTAGCACTGAGCCCTCTTTAAAAAAATTAGAAGTTAAAAAAAGGAATGAGTCTCTTCAACAGACCTATAGATTGTATTGTTTTGGCCTTTCAATTTTTCATTCCACCACCATTTTCTGGGTGCTCATCACATATCAGATGCAGTACTAGATGTTGAGGAGTCAAGGATGAGTAAGGTAGACATTATCACTAACTTTTCAGAAAGTTTGTGCCAGCCCAGGAGACCAGGTTTGGTTCAATTAAACTAGCAAAGGTGGGGGGATTTGTATTGATGTGAATATAGTTGAACCAGGCACTCTTTTGCATTCCTGGGATCTACCAGTGTAACTGTTTAAGGGTGTACTGGGAAGTACTGTTACAGAACAGACCTGGGGGGTGAATGATATACTATTACTGAAAGGACTCCCCTTTTTCTCCAGGGGTTCCCCCCATACTAGTTTTGCTTTGGCCACCACCAAAGGAAAGATATCTCTCAATGCCAGAGATTGGTGAAAAGGAATTATTTATTTAAAAGTTATACTGAGAGTAATGACTTAATGTCTTCATTAAAATACTAAAATTCTTTAGACTACCCACAGATGCACATAGTCCTTCCTTCTCCCCTTTCCCCAGTCCAAGGTACCGTATTCTCAGGAAAAGAAGTAGAAGTCTGTGATTCAGGCTCCTGGCACTATCAGCTGTGTCACTGCCACAATCTCTAGTTAATCCAAAGCCATGTGGCACCTTCTCACAGCCCACCAGCGAGAGTCCTTTCACCCCTTTTCTTCCAGGCAAAGTCTCTCCTGCTTCCTAAGCCATGTGGCAAGAGGGAGCAACCCAAAGCTGCGTGGTCCCAACCTCTGCCCAAGCCATGTGGTGATTCTCATCAAGGCTGCCGTGTCTGCATTTAAACCCCCATGCCAGTCCTCCTTTGCAGCCCCATTTCCAACTCCTCCTACAATCAGTTACACCTGCCAGGACTCCCGTACTATTACAAGTTTACTGGGCTGCCATCAAGAGTCTGGGCAGGTGTGGCCCCATGGCATGGAGCCAATCATCTCCAAGCTCTCACGCAGGCGCTATAACCAGGGGAGTTGCTTCCCAGTTACAACCTGGGTTGAACTCACTCCCATCCCCTTAGCTCAAAGCATGGCCACAGCTATTTAACATATTTATGAAACCAGTTAAAAGTTATAGATATGTTCAATGACCATGCCACAGGTTAGCTGCAAACAGTTGCTGTACAAAACAGCTCTCAATGGCCCTGCTCCATGTGTTCCATCCCCCAGCTCAGACTGGGGGGAGTGAGGACATCATATATATATTTTCCCTAATATTCCTTGACCACCCTGAGTTCTGAACCCATTACAAATTCCTATTTGGGCCCCCGCCTTGGCTGCACCCTGTTATAATACTAGTCACTAAATAAACACTATCAAGTAGAGTATATGCGTGTCTAGGGGTATGAAGTAGGAGCTTGGACCCAATCATTACCCAGATGAAGGTTTCTTTGAGGAAACCTACAAGATAGTTGATTAGGAACTCACTGGTGGACAGGGGAGGCCTGGAGAGGTTGTTAGGTGGAGAGAGCAGCAAGCCTGAAGACCTAAAAAATGCAGAGAGTACGGTGAGGTGGTGTGCCTGGTAGATGCTTTGACTGGTGGGAAGAAGGGAGTGAACTGAGGTTGGGCTTATTGCGGCACAAAAGGTCAGCAGCCGCAGGTGTCACCGTTTTGTCAGTCTTGCTCAGCGACCTCAGCAACTCGGGGAACAGGGAGGTGAACCTGACTTTTATTTTTTCGGCTCTATTGAGATATAGCTGACATCTAACAGTGCGTAAGTTTAAGATGTATGTTGTAGTGATTTTATGTGTGTATACATTGCAAAATGATTACTGCAATAACGTTAGTTAATCCATTCAACATCTCACATAGTTACAATTTTTTTGTGTGGTGAGAATTTAAAAAATCCACTCTCTTAATAACTTTCAAATATACAGTACAGTGTTGTTAACTGCTGTCGCCATGCCCAGAACTTCATCTTACAACTGGAAGTTTGTACACTTGTATCACCTTCCCTTATTTCCTATACCACCCCTTTTCCCCACCTTCGCAACCACCAATTCATTCCCTATATTTGAGTTCATTTTTTTAAGATTCTACATGTAATATTTGTCTTTTCCTGACTTATTTTACTTAGCATAATGCCCTCAAAGTTCATTCATGTTGTTACAAATAGCAGAATTTTCTTCTTTTTTATGGCTGACAATATTTGTGTATATGTGTATTCACATCTTCTTTATCAATTCATTTGTTGATGGACACGTAGGTTGCTTTCATGTCTTGGCTGTTGTAGGCAATGCTACAATAATTTGTGGGATAAAGATAAACTGTTTGAGATAGAGATTTCATTTCCTTTGAGCATATATTCAGGAGTGCGATTGGTGGGTCGTATGGTAGTTTTATTTTGAAATTTTTGAGGCTCTTTTGTACTGTTTTCCACAGTGGCTTCACCAATCCACTTTCCCACCAATGGTGCACAGTGTTCCTCTTTCTCCACATTCCTGCCAAAGCTTGGTATCTCTTGTCCTTTTGATAATATTCTTCCAGGTAGGTGTGGGGCGGTGATACGTGACTACGGTTTTCCTTTGCATTTACCGTGATGATTGGTGATGTTGAGCCCTTCTCACGTGCCTAATTAATCCTGGTTTTTAAACACACAGCCTTCACTAAACATTTGTTTATACTCAATAGAGTGGGAAAATTCAGGGTGTATGGCTGCTGAGATGAGTCTCTGGGTCAGCTGTTCCTCGTGTTGTGTGGCCGGTGAAACCTCTTTTTTCTTGGATGGGCCCCTGCGTGTGCTGGTGTCTGCCTTGCCTTCCCTTCTTCACCAGCTTCTCCACCTTGTACACAAACACTGATCGAACACCCTGTTGGCCCCTTTGGTTTGTACTTGGTTTTCTATCCCCACCCAACAAATTGCCGCACACAAAAGTAGCTTAAAACAACACAGATTTTTAGTCTACAGTTCTGTGGGTCAGAAGTCTGACAGCAGTCTCCCTGGGCTAGAATCAAGGTGTTGGCGGGGCTGTGTTCTTCACCCGAGGTTTCTCGGGGAGAATGTGCTTCATGGCTTTTTCCAGCTTCCAGAGGGGGCCCCTTCCAAGCCAACGAATGATACAATGTGCTTCCCTGGTCCCACCTCTTTCTCTGATTCCCTTCTTCTAGTTTCCTCTTCTGCTTTTAAGGCCCTTGTGATGACCTTGGGCCCACCCAGATAACCCAGGGAGATTCCCCCCCCCCCATTNCAGTCTCCCTGGGCTAGAATCAAGGTGTTGGCGGGGCTGTGTTCTTCACCCGAGGTTTCTCGGGGAGAATGTGCTTCATGGCTTTTTCCAGCTTCCAGAGGGGGCCCCTTCCAAGCCAACGAATGATACAATGTGCTTCCCTGGTCCCACCTCTTTCTCTGATTCCCGTCTTCCAGTTTCCTCTTCTGCTTTTAAGGCCCTTGTGATGACCTTGGGCCCACCCAGATAACCCAGGGAGATTCCCCCCCCATTTTAAGGTCAGCTGAATAGCAGCCTTAATTTCCTTCGCCATATCACATCACATGTTCATAGGTTCCGGGGACTAGAATACAGACATTCTGCAGTGGGGTGCTGGTGGGGCATTGTTCTGTCCACTGTGTGATCCCTTAGAATGTACTTGTCTTTTCTTATGTGGTGACATAAAACTCGGATCTATGTTTTTTTTCTCTAGGTACTCCTCTCTCTTAAAGAGTTGATTTCTTGCTTGTCACCCCGGCGCTCCTCATTTCATCCCTTCCTCACCTCGTGCGCTCCCGTACCCATCCGCCTCGCTGACTCCCAGACCTGACATTTTCTGGCCTGCCTTCTCCTTCATCTATTATCGAGGACAATTTTGAATTGTAGGCCCATTTGGTCATTTGTCTTCCAACAAGACATCCCCATAACTTCTTCCTCATGCTGAGAGTTACGTGGTTAAAATCAGAGAGCTAATCTTGGTGAGCAATGGTAATGGACCCTCCTTTGGTTTCCATCAGTGAACAAACACCGGCACTGCCCCTCTGCTTGTGTTACGCAGTAATAGCCGCTGTTCTTAAAACTGCAGTGCTAATTCATTCATTGCTTTATTCTTCAATAACTTTTTCCAGAGTTAAGAACAATGCTAGAGAGATGGATTATGAAGAGTTATAGAACTAGAAAGGGTCAGAGGCAGTGCACATTACCATTTAGTATTTTTGCAATGTGTGCAAAGTACTTAGAATTAAGATTATTTCTATTTTCACTTAGAGGGAAGGTTAGTAGAGATTTTTTTTTCTTTTAAAGAGAAAGTGCCAGTCAAGCCATTAATCATGTGAAAACAGTAAAGAAGCTTTTAGATTACAATCACTTACCTGAAAAATTAGGTGAAAATTTCATGACAAATCACAAAAGTCTATTGAGTGTGTGACTGAAGAAATCTTCAGTGTTATGGCAATAGTTTATTATACAATTTAAGTATTTTGATTTAATTCTATTAGAAATCTGGATTTATAATAAATGTGAAAATGATTTAAAGGCATACTGAAGATAGCAACTTTCTGAAATGGCAACCTGAACAATATTATATTATATACTATATTACATTCTGGTTATATTCTACTTTAATCACAGGTCATTTTAATTTTCTTCTAGTTTTTATTCAACAGGCAAAGGAATGTTTAGTTCTGTAATTTAAATATTTAAACCTTAAATAGTTGTGGACACAAATTAAACCTACCTAGAAATGTTTAAATCTTCTTACTACCATAAAACAGTTTCGAGTTTCTCTGAGACATAAAATAATATTTTGAGGAAAAATGATAGAATAATATGTACTTTTGTGGTTTTCAAAAATGCCACTTCTAAAAAGTACGTCAGGATATCAGCAAGAACAGTGAACATACTGTAACAAGCACTAGATGAAATAGTAGACTTTTTTTTTTCACTTACAAAAGATAAGCTATGTTTATTTAGAGTCACAAGCAGTTGACTCGCTCAGTGTGACTCAGATCACAAGAAGCCATTTCCACTTCCCTCCATCCTGAGTCCTAGAGCTGGGGCCAGGGTCGAAGGGGTGCTGCTTGGGTGCATGCCCAGCTTTACAAGTTTCTCACTGAGGGCAATCTGTGGCCGTGGGAGACTGGCCAGGTGGGTCACCATTAGCAGGTCATGGATGTTGCTGGTGAGTATGTCTCCGTCATTGGGAGCTATCCTGGGTACTTGGTGAACCAGATGCGTCAAGAAGCAGCCCACAGCATCGTCAGTGGACACCTCTGCAGACAGTACGTCTCCAGCATCCTGCCACACTGTCCGGAGGGCACCCTGGACGCCAGCCATCATCCTGATACTTGCTGCAAGTCACTGGAGAGTCCAATCACCTGGTTGGGGCTGAAACAGGTGTTCAGAACCAGGTCGACTCCAATGCGTTCAGTGTCATAATATGCATATTTCACTGTCCAAGATGTGAACATCACCCCTGTGATCTTCCCAGGGACACCCATTGAAGTGCCCACCTAGCCTTGTTGCTCAGGGCGACCATTCTGGAGGCCCCGAGGTGAATGCGGTTGGGGGCTTCCCGGCTGTAGTATTGGGTCAGCCCAGGGTACCCCGTAATGTTATGGCCTGTGACGCACCAGCCCGGGATGAGTTCATTTGGAGAGACTTCACTGTGCAATTCATACACGTTCTTAGCAAATTCCATGTCAACAGCCACCTCATCTTCTGACTCACTGTGCGGCACTGAAAAGCAATTAGTGACTTTCACTGAGTGCTTGTCAAGGTTTCCCAGCAGAGTTCCAATAACTTGGGCAGCACCCTCATTGCCTCATCGCTCTTAGCTGTCCACGATGGAGGTCGAATGACCCAGTGCAGCCAGACCACACGGCCACTAGGGAAGTTGCCTGGTAGGGCAGGACCAGCCAGCGACTGTGAGAGAAGCTGCGCCAGGGCTGGCGCTGAGGTCGCTGAGGTCGCAGCTCCTGCTGCCGCAGAGTCTGGGGATGAGGCTGGTACTGGAGTTGGAGCTGGAACCCGCTCTGGAACCGGAGCCAGCTCGGGAACCGAGGCTGGCGCAGGGTTCGGGGCTGAGGCTGGGGTCGCAGCACTGGATGGCGTGGCCGGAGGAACACTCGCCAGGACTGCCCTCGTGACCACCTTGTTGAGGGAGCTAGACTTGCATTTGTTTCTTTGATTGCTCTTTGGCGGAATTATGTACTTCTGAGACCAAGGCCATTTATGGCCAGAGGAACCGGAAGAATAGAAAGTCTCTAGTGGATTTTCGGTTCATTTTCCCAATAAACAGCCATTCATGAAAGAGTTAAATTATCCCTGGGAAGTTAAAATGAGTACCTCAACATGGCCTCTCAGGCACCCAACACTTGCCTTTGTTCCTGCAGTGAGTGGAAGCTCCTTGCTGGTAAGTGTTTGAAGTCGTTGAAAGTTTGAAATCCTGAAGGTGCTAGAGAATAGTTGGAGAGACCTATATTATTGATTTTGTTTTTTTCTTCTAAGGGTTACAGGTTTGTGATGAGCTCTCCTAGGCATTCAGGTGAATTTGGTTTTGCGGGGTGGGTTCACTTTAGGAGGCGGAATTGCAGCCTGGTTGTACAATGAGGGTCAAATGCAGGTGAGCCAGAGTCACCCCCACAGGTCTTAGTGCTCCCGGAGTTCCAAGTCAGTCGCCGGTGATGCAGTACGCTGGACACATTGGCAACAAGTGTGATTAGTAAAATGTTTACTTACCTGACAGTTCTGATGTTTTTCTTTACAAGTGTAATGTATCTGGAAAAGAAAGGCTTTTGTTCAGGACCTTCTCTACCCAATCGGAAACCTGCTCTGCTTCCGAGCCCCGGGCTAAAAGTGCTTAGGATGGTGATTGTAATCTAGACTCATTTTATAGGCCCTCGAGGTATCAGAATCTGGGTTCAGAGAACAAATAAGCCATGATATGAAACATTAAAATATAGGAAAAGGTCATCCTTTATTTCTTAAAATATGGACAGAATCGACTATGTTCCTAAGAAGGAGTATAAGCAGTACGAGGGGATTTTTGTATGCCTTATGTTGCAGTAATGAGAGGAATCTAAATCACATTTCCTGTAATGTCCCAAGATTGAATGGTATATGTATTTGACTTTTAAAAAAGCACATGTTGAAAAAAGGAAACCAACATGTATTCTATGCTAAGGAATAGGAGGGTGGGACTTCAGAGAACAATGTGGGTGGGGAGTTTTTAGAATGAGTTTATCCACTTGCAACGTATTCAGAAAATTTTGATCGAGACAGTCTTTTGATTTCAGCAACACATGGGATTTTACATTTTCTTTGAGCAATTTCTTTCCTTCTCAGTATCTTTTAATTGCTTAGGTTAAATTGTATTATGTCATAAACTTAAAGTTTTATGGGCTCAAATGTAAAATGATTCTTAAAAATAAAGTATAAACATAATTTTAAGAATACAAATTTTTGGTGATATTTGAAAATTCTTATTCAGTGTAGTACCCAATAGGTGAGAAAGACTTTCTAGGTAGATAAAATAGATTCCATTGCCTCACTTCTCCATATCCATACTGACTTGTGATTGTAAATTAAAGCCCTTATATAGTAGAAGATAGATAATGACAGACTGAATTTTAAAGTGAATTAATCAAAATGCATCCTATGTACGTAATTAATATTTCAAGTATAGCAAGTTATATTTACTTAAGTAGGTACTTAGAGGACAACATAGGATACGAAAGTTACAGTCAGTGAAACGTGAATTCTTTAGGTACCAATACAAAAATTAAAATCAGAGAATTTAATGGATCTTATTCTGGGCAACCTATCACTGCATGTGAATTTAAAGAATTTATAGAATGGGATTATATATTGGTTCTCTTCTAATTACCATTTTATAATGCACTTAGTATAAATCAGAACTTTTTTAGATAAAAATGTAGGTTAGTGTAGAACATTACAGTTTAACTGAGATAATTGGATTTTTTTAAGGGAAAGACTTTTTAAAAAGATTTAAAAAAATTTATCTGTAGAGGGGAAGGAAGGAGAGAAATATCAATGTACGGTTGCCTCTCGTGAATCCCCTGCTGGGGACTGGCCTGCAACCCAGGCATGTGCCCTGACTGGAAATCAAACCACGATCATGTGGTTTGCAGGCCCTAGCTCAATCCACTGAGCTACACCAGCGAGGCATAATTGGATATTTTTGAATGATGTTTTTGCATTCCTCTTTATTCCTAAAATTCCACTGAAAGGAAATAGTTTGTGAGTAGTAACAGGCCATTCTATTCTTAATTTAAATATTTACTTTGGGAAAGATGATTTGAATCTTACTCATAAATGAGTTTTGAACATGCTCAATCTAAACAACAACTGAGCATGAGTCAGCATGGATTTTTGACAAAAAATTCCATCAAATGAATTGACATTTTAAAAACTGTAATAATCATGGTCATAGATACACCTCCCACCACCCCAATTAAAAAAAAAACACAAAAAAACCTGTCTAGACACAGTTGCTTATGTAGTTAGTTTGATTTTAGAATTCCTGGAATACAGTAATAATGCCTCCCATTTGCTGGGCAACTACTTTATACCAGACAGTCTTCCAGGAACTTTTTATGGTTTCTCAGAAGTCATGGGCAGTTATCCTCTCATTACAGATAAGGAAGATGGGGTCTCAGGGGTCAAGTGCCTTGTTCCAGGTTGTTCTGTAAGTGGCAGAGGCGGAGGTGGAATACAGGTCTGTTTTCCCCTCAACCTCTGTTCTCCGCCTCCACCTTCAGCTGCCTCACTCAAGACCAAAGGCAGTGCTGGCTCTATGTTGACCAGCTGTTAGGATTTTTCCGGGTAACAGTGATTCCTAGAAGGTGGGACTTTCAGTGCTGAGCTTGTGAAAGTGTTGGGCAAACCCAGGCAAGCTGGTCCTTCTGGAGGTGTGCTCCTACAGCTACTGGGTAGTCAGCTCGGTGACACTGCTCCACTAGAAGCTTCCTATTCCTGCCAAGTTATCTGCACTGCTAAGGCCATTTTTTTTTAACATGTAGCATAAAATTCAGAGAGCTGTTTTCTGGAATAACTGGAGAACTGTATTGGCCAATTCTTGACACACAGAGAGTTTGAGTCTGCTATTTATCAATCCCATTCTTTAGCATAACTTAAGAACTCTTAAATAAAATATTTAAATTTTTTGTCACAGTCCAAGATTATATAAAGAGAATGAATATTCATTAAAGATGTATTTGCATCCTTTGTCTTTAATGCATACAGAATCAGGATGTTTTCTGATTAAAATGCTTTCTTATTCATGTGGTTTGTCACTTACCAGTCCTTTACTTTTTTGTTCAGTCTAATCCCTTACCTTGTGAGTATCCTCACATCTTTTTTACCTGAAATGTTTTTTTCCAGTAAGACTGTAAGTTTCTTGATGGCAGGTTATATACCTTTAAATCAGCATAATAGGTAAGATCACATATTCTGGGGATAGACTGTTAACTTCTAGCAGTTGACTGTGAGCAAAATTACTTAACTCCTCTGTACCTGCTTTCTTCACTTTTTAAAAAAAAATCCTCACCTGATGATATGTCAGTTGATTTTAGAGAGAGAGAGAGAGAAAGAGAGAGAGAAACATTTATCAATTACCTCCCATACATGCCCCAACCAGGGATCGAACCTGCAACCCAGGAATGTGCCCTGCCCTGGGATCAAACGTGCAAACTTTCAGTGCAGGGGAAAATGATCCAATCAACTGTGCCACCTGGCCAGGGCAAAGTGTAAATTTTCAGTGAGGGAAGCTACTCCTACATCTTTGTAATTTTGTCGCCTAAAGACTGACACACTTTAGGATATAAGTCTTTTAAATATCAGATAATTTTAAAATACACTCTGCTGCCATCTGCCATATCCGCTACATTGTGGCTGTGATTCAGGACTCCTATTTTTTAAAGCATTTTTAAAATTTAATTGTTGTTCAAGTACGGTTTTCTGTCTTTTACTCCCATCCCAGCCCACCCCCCCCACACCCAGTGCTCCCCGCCTCCCTCCCATTTCCACCCCTCTTAGTTTTTGTCCATGTGTCCTTTATACTTGTTCCTGTGAATCCTTCCCCCTTTCCCCTGAAATTCTCTTCCTCTCCCCTCTGGTCACTGTCAGCCTGTTCTCTATTCCAGTGTCTTTAGTTATATTTTGCTTGCTTTGTTTTGCTGTTTAGCTTCCTGTTAAAGGTGAGATCATATGGTATTTGTCTTTCACCGCCTGACTCATTTCACTCGGCATAATGCTTTCCAGTTCCATCCATGCTGTTGCAAAGGGTAGGAGCTCCTTCTTTCTTTCTGCTGCCTAGAATTCCATTGTGTAAATGTACCATAGTTTTTTGATCCATTCATTTACTGATGGGCACCTAAGTTACTTCCAACTCTTGGCTATTGTAAATTGTGCTGCTATGAACATTGGGGTGCATAGGTTCTTTTGGATTGGTGTTTCAGGGTTCTTAGGATATACTCCTAATAGTGGAATTGCTGGGTCAAAAGGCATATTCATTTTTAGTTTTCTTAGAAAATTCCATATTGTTATCCATAATGGTTGTACAAGTCTGCAATCCCACCAACAATGAACTAGGGTCCCTTTTTCCCCACAACCTCTCCAACATTTGTTGTTTGTTGCTTTGTTTATGATGGCCATTCTGACCAGTGTGAAGTATTATCTCATTGTGGTTTTAATTTGCATCTCTCTGATAGCTAGCGATATTGAGCATCTTTCCATGTGTCTCTGGATCCTTTGTATGTCAGGACTCCACTGACATATGGAGACATTCTACTCTTGGTGAATCAAGAGAAGTTGCAATTAATTTAAAGAGGAACCATGGTAGTACATACAGAAAGCAGCTGGGGTTTTTTTTGTAGCAATTGAAGTGTATGGGTATAAAACACTAAATAAAGAAACCCATTTGAAGGATGTGTATGGATTCTGATAGCCTTTCCCACTTACTTTATAACTCAAAGGTTACCATGTAACATACCATATTATCATATAACATAATGACTTAATGGTTATTTATGAAATTTTAATAAGTGCCAAGCATTATGCTAAGTAGACTAATACTAATTATTGTTTGCATTAACAGGTTGTGATAAAGTTTATGAAGTATGACTAGAAATGTGAAATACTGACAGATTCTTAAAGGTGTTTATTTTCGTTGAATGTTTCTTTAATATGTTCTATTATCAATAGAACAACATTTCTAGGAAACATCAAGGCAATTTTATGTGGTGGTGTAATAAGGGGGAAGATCAAAATTAGATGCTGAAATTAGGACATCATCATTGTAAGATGCTTCTGATCTTCTGAACTCTTTCAAATGTCTCCTACATCGTTATATTAAACATGATACAGTGATCTTTGAAAATGGAGGAAGTCTTTCTGGGGTGTTAACTTCAGAACATTTCAGGCCGGTATGACTGAATTATCTCTCCTTAGTATCTGAGTGTTAGGGTTGCACCTAAGAGCAACACTGAAGTGTAGCTGAGATGTCTGGGAAGAGCGCCACAAGCCAGAACCTGATTCAGTGACAAGGGCCCACCTTCCTTCCTTGCTTGTCTTCCATTTCTCTCTCCTTAGATACAGCTTTTGAGTCCTGGCTATTTTTTTATTCCTTGAGTGACAGGGGACAACTACCAAGAGAGATGATTATAAGGTCACCGAATGACCAACATAGTCTATTGGAAATTTCATGCCAATGAACTCAACTTTCTATAAACCACACCCTAAATAATTAATAAGTAATGACGGGTAATGTATAAATTGATATCTTTTCCCCTGCGCTGGGGAAGGGCTTCTCCTGTTCGGCAGAGCTGGTCTGCAGCATAGATGCGATGCTTGGCATTGAGGCGGCAGCTCTTTTGTGATCATAATGATATTAGGAATTTTGAGAGAAAAAAGTGCCTATGCAGACGCTCTGTGCAGAGTTTTGGTGCTGCGCAGGTGAGAGTTACACAGTGTCACTGCACGGTCACTCACTCTAAGATCAGCCAGTTGCTTGTGACCTGAAGCTGGCAGTTTTCAGCAGCTCAAACTCAGAAGTGAAATTGGATGGTCTCCTCATTACTCAGGCACGAGGGGTCCCGGGCTTCCGTTTCCCTTTTGGTGTGGAGAGGAGTCTGTTTTCTTTAGGTCAGACATGGCCCTTTCTGCCCCTTTTGAAGGGGACTGCCTTGACAGAGGGATTCTTTGGGGCCCTTGTGATTCATAATCAGAAGGCAAAAATGCTGAAAGAGAGGGCCATAGTCTTGGAGGTGGACCAGGAGGGAAAGTTTCTATTTTCCATTTTTAAGAGCCTGTGGATAAAGATACGACAGTAGTGGTTCCACGTGAAGGAAGTGAATAGGAGGCTTAAGAACCATTTTTGGGGGGGGGGGAACAAACTGGACTGNATGGTCTCCTCATTACTCAGGCACGAGGGGTCCCGGGCTTCCGTTTCCCTTTTGGTGTGGAGAGGAGTCTGTTTTCTTTAGGTCAGACATGGCCCTTTCTGCCCCTTTTGAAGGGGACTTGCCTTGACAGAGGGATTCTTTGGGGCCCTTGTGATTCATAATCAGAAGGCAAAAATGCTGAAAGAGAGGGCCATAGTCTTGGAGGTGGACCAGGAGGAAAAGTTTCTATTTTCCATTTTTAAGAGCCTGTGGATAAAGATACGACAGTAGTGGTTCCACGTGAAGGAAGTGAATAGGAGGCTTAAGAACCATTTTTTTTTTCGGGAACAAACTGGACTGAAGTGGTTGACTTGATTATTTACATAGTAAATGGTTTCATCTGTTTCTCAGTAAATTTTCTTAGTGGCATAAGGCAAATAATAACTATAAATAAAAGAGTTGTCTATGATTTTTGAGCACAGAAAATTTCTATATCCTGGTTTCTGCTAAAAAACGTTGAACACACATTTAAATAGTGTTGATTTAATTACTAGTCTCCTTTGTTCTGATGCTGGGTCTAAGTTTCTAGCTAATTCCTACTTAATGGAGTGAGGTGTTTCTAACATCCAAAGAGACAGTTTGGGCTTGTGGTTGGATGACATGTGATTCAGCTATTGCTGGTGCTTTCCTAGAGCTGAGTAAGGCAGGAATTCAGTTCATCTCTGCAGAAATAAGCACACGGGCAGCTTTCGGATCTTCCAGAACTCCAGGTGACTTTTGTGGGCCTGGAAGTTTGACCACGGAGGCAGAAGGTTGCCGCTCTAGTTTACATGATACACAACTACTGGACATGTGCTCATGGGGAAGAGAGACTGTGTTTTCAGTGTTACCACCAAGTAGTTTATCTGATGGGGAGGCAAACACATTGAATCAGTCACAAGCTTGTAATTCTCATTAGAAAGCAGACATGGCCAAAGCAGACATGGCCCAGTGTCTATTGGTTCTGCTATGGCTAGAGTTAAATGTCTTTATGCATGTGGGTGTGGCAGTCCAGGACACAAATAAACGGAAGGTCTGAGCTGCACACAGAAAGCAGCCACTCCGCTGATCCAGACATCAGAGCACTGCCCACTTTTAGGAAATAGCACTGAGTCATCGCTGCTGTGAGAATTTCCAAGCAGCCAGAAGAACTGGATGGAAGAACAAGAATCCCACCACTGTGTGACGGTGGTCCCCTAAATCAGAATGATATGGTGCTTCAAACCTTTCAAACATACTGACGCGTGGTCCTTTGAGACACTGAGGCTCGGGGCAGGTAGGAACCCATATGCCGAAGACCCCAGTTTTGTCAATAGACTATGATATCAGGGTCTAGATGCTGAGGGCTGGGTGTTTTCTGAAGGACAGTGTACCACTTGGGGTCTCTACTTTCCACATCCCTTCCAGTGAGACAGCTGGTGTGTAGTGTTCTTTGGAGGGGAATATGGAGATAACCATGGACTTCTGATTATTTGTACATGCCACAAATGTTAGGGATCATTGGACATTTTTGCCAAGTTGTTTTCCTTTTCTCAAATTTTGTTGCATTTTTAATTTTTTGAGTTGTTAGCATAAATATTCAAACTTTTTGCATGAGCATGAAAAGCAAGATTTTTGTACTAAATGTTCAGAGCTTCTGGTTGGTGTTATATATTTAAGGCATGTATACCTCATTGCTCCATTGCAACACGACCTAACATCTAGTTAACATGGAGAAGCAAATTAATTCTTTTTAGTGTGGCCTCATGAGAACACAGAAGGAATAGATCCATGACATTCAGTTAAAGGTGTTAAAAACTGTCTTTCCCCATATTTTGGGTTGTCTGTTACCATATTGCAAAACACCCCCAAATTTAGTGGCTTAACATCATTAACTGGGTTGGTGAGATCAGCTGGGTGGTAGTTCTGGCGGCTGGTCCAGTTGTCATTTGGAAGCTCCTTCCGGCTGGGACACCCCAGATGCCCGATTCCCAGGGCTGGCAGTGGTGCCGGCCGTCGGCCGAGAGCTCAGCTGAGACTGTCAGTCAGAAGGCCTCAGTTCTCCTCACTTTGGCCACTCCGGGGGCTTGGGCTCTTCGCGGCGTGGTGGCAGGGTTCTAAGCGTGATTCTTCCAAGTGTGTGTGAGGGCCCGCTGCAGATCTCTTTAGGGTCAGTCTTGGAAGTGACATAGTATCACGTCTGTCACATTTCTATTGGCCAAAGCAAGTCACGGATTCAAAGTGATTGAAGAAGGCTCTTCAATAATCTGTGAAGAAGCCAAGATGTAGTGACAGCGTTTATGGCCATCTTGAATCTGCTGCAACCTGCCTTTCTCCGAGTCTCACACACGTCGGAGCTGCTCCTGAGTCTTCCTCCTCTCTCGCTCCCAACTCTGCTCAGAACTGCGCCCCACCAATGTGGTCCTAACCCCCCTGCTTCCTTTCCAGCCTATACCTTTCGTCTCTCTACTATATCCCTGCGCTTTCTGGTATAGACCCAGCCAGCCTTTTTAGTTTATTCAGTATTTCTGCATTGCCTTGAATTTCATAACGAGTTGTTAATTTTTTAGGATCGTTAGTAACATAATGCTTCTTAATGAGACCAAGCAGGACTAAGGGGTGGATGTAGCTTTTAATGTTATTTCTGTCATATCTATGTGTAAGTGACACACAGCACAACAGGAACTGGTTTTGGTTTTAATTGCAAAAGACACCAATGGACTTTTAGAATGTGACCCAAGAGGAGGGTTGGCAGAAAAGGGCTAGGACTGAGTCCCGGAGATTGCCTGCGGCGCATTAGGATGAGATTGACAGGATTGGTGCTTATTGGGCACCATGTAATTTTTGAAGAGAAATGGTGCTACCTTTAGGGAAATTTCAGAGTGTAACTGTGACTTGAGGCTTCTTAGGAGCAGGTCCCTTGCAGAAGTTAGTCTCTAAAGACGATGTACTTAAGCAAATATATGTTTTGGCAGGCCTGTGCCTAATAATGTCTCTAAAACAAGAGTGTACACTGAGGTCTACAAACCGTGCATCTAAATATGAAAAAAAAAATGGACTCAAGTGAATCTTCTGTTAAACAGAATTTGTTTTGTCCTCCTCCCTGGACACATATACCTTTATATTGACCTAGGAGGCTAGGTAAGAATTTTTGATTCTCAAGCGTCTCAGAGTTCAAGGCTAGAATGGCTGCATCTTGGTGTTTTGAGAGCTCCTGCTGGCCCCTGCCTGCTCCTCTTCCTTCTACCAGCAGCCCCCTCTTGTGCTCAAAGGGGCCTCACCACATGGGTGTGGATGCTTCAGAGCTGTGTCCATAGTCCCTAACACAGCAGCCCTTTAGCCATTCTCGCCTGGGAGGAACCAATGGCCAGTGCCGTCTGCTTCATTTAGGAGCGACATCTGGTGAAGAGTTTCATTGTGGCCTTGGAAACAGGCTTAAAGATGTCTGGTGGGTTCATAGCAAGATCCCAGGTGCACAGGACCTGGCCTATAAGGGGAGGCACAGGCTGCACATGGGCAAGTCTGATTCTCTGTGCGCCTTGACTTTGGAGGGGCATGGTGGGAAGGGGGCAGAGAGAGTCCTCTAAAGCACAGGGTGCAGGACAGGGGCCTCACCCAGGTCAAGGGTAACACTACTTTTAGCCATGGGTGTGCAAAAATTCAACCTATTTTTCTTTCCCACAAGTAGGTATACGTTCACAGCTAGAGTACCCTGCACTTTTCTTCATATCACGGAAGTTCAGGAAAGAGTGAGACTATTGGAGGTTAAATAAGAAAGAGTACAAATGGGTGGAAAGCATGGAGGTTAATGAGGGAATGAATGAGGTTGAAGCTGGCCGTGGACTTCACCACAAGAGAATTAGGGGCTGAGTTAATGGGACTGGGCTGGGCCATGTGACCTTGATCACACATGGCTCTTGTCTAATGAGGCCACCTTAGAGGAGATGGCCACATTGGGATTCTAAGCACTCAGATTTTTGGAACAGCCTACTGATTATAAAATACCCATGTGTAAGACATACATGTGAAATAAAAAATATTGAAGGGCTTTCAAAAGCATTTCCAGCTGTCCTTTCTGCCCAGAGACTAAAGGAAGAGAAAGTTCTCTTTTGGATGTCCTGAACCATCTTTCAGTCTTGACCCAACTCAGCCTTTCTCGAGGTGCTACCTGCACATGGGTGACTGTTTCTATCTACTACTTCCTGAGTCATTTGTTAGTGCAGGTTTGCATCATTAGCTGCACCTTTTAAACAAATGTTCAGAGTGTTTCCTAATCACTTTTTGTGAGCATGTTATAATAACAGGTTGTGCCTGTTGGGTCATTCGAAATATTATTATTTTTTAAAATAATTTTTATTTATTTAAATTTGGGGATATATACCATGGGCTGGAATAAGGATGGTGATGGAGTTCTATGTATGTATGTTCAGGTGAATGTGAACATGAGTGTTCATACTTGTGTGCCATGAGGTTATTCCTGAAATCAATCCGGGCAATTCAGGCTGTGGTTCGGGAAGGGACTGTGTCCTAGGCTTCCAGAGCATTGGGAAATATGGGGGCAGAGGGGCACGAGTAGGTTTACAGTTGTTTGTATGGAAAATACAATAATTTATACAATACAGTAATTAATAGATAGTAATACAGGAATAAGCTCTGTGTTTCCTGTAGTCACAACTGTAAACTTACTTTTGCCCCACCCTGTGTAGCATTTTCCAATATGAGAGAGAAGGGATTGCATATAGTAGATTTCTGGCCATTCCCTGGGGAAGTTAAAACTCAACAGGAAAATCAGAATGTTTTCCTTCTCTTAATTCTCT
The DNA here is from genome assembly GCF_014824575.4 of Sturnira hondurensis. Classification (NCBI taxonomy): domain Eukaryota; kingdom Metazoa; phylum Chordata; class Mammalia; order Chiroptera; family Phyllostomidae; genus Sturnira; species Sturnira hondurensis. The sequence goes on along the minus strand of NW_028088227.1, from coordinate 20,996,151 downwards.
ACTTTTTCTGTTTATTTGGATATGAAAAGTTAGAAAAGAGAAAATTATTTTTATTTTGAAATTTATAGCTCCTAAGTAATCAGGGCACAATAGGTAGCCATATATTTACTGCGACGTGGAAGGACAAAACTCGTCTGATGAAAAATATCTCTGTGTAGGCAAGAACTCGCACTCTAAGTTGGTACAACCTATGTCACTTCACTGGCTTAGGGAGCACACTTCAGAAAGCTCTGTTAAAGTCGGAAATGTTATCCAGGAAAAAAATCAGCCATTATTATCTATTAGAGATGATTGCATTTTCTTCCAGACTGTGTGGAAAGAAACGTAGCACAACTTTTATAAAGATTCTAAGGAGAGGACCTGGGATGGGGAGCCAGCCGGCCGGCTGGAGTCTTTTCTCAGGGAGAGCTTTGAGTTGCCAGGGGCTGTGCACTGGGGCCTGGATGGAGCGAGGTGAAAGCACTTTGGAGAAAATTGAGAGAGGATAAAACAAAATTTTGACTTTATAATTTTGCTCAGAGGAAACCTTGAACATTTAATTCATTTATTGGCTTTTATAAATAGTTATTAGTGCTTTCTGTATGCCAGCTATTCCAAGTTATTTATTAGTTGCTTTAAACCACAAACTATGAAGTGGGTACAATTAATATTACCCTTATCATGCAGGTGAAGAAACTGAGGGAGGGGGGTATTTGCCCAGATGATAGAAGTGGCCACGACTTAAATCTAAGTGCTCTGTCTCTGAGTCGGCGATCTTAACACTACCCGTCCGCCTGCTCTGCATCTGCAGTATAAAGTTGTACTGAACTTCAGGATTCAGAGAGAAGCACAGTTGGACTTACTCCTTTACCTCAAATTTTCTTTTAGAGAATCAGATGATGGTGACATAGCTTGTTGACTTTCAAATTGTTTCCGTTCTTGCCACTGTCTAGTTACCATTTTCACATGTCAGGACGGCATTGTCCTGTAGTTCTCTGCCCTCCCTCCCTCTCTCCCTGCCGTTCATTTACTCCAGTGCAGAACGTGACAAGCTATACTCTTATTTAGTTTCTAATATCTGAAGGTGAAAGGGCTTGTGGACTATCTCGTAATGCATCAGTGTATAAGAGATGAGTGTTTCTAGGCAAGATAAAACAGAAACTATAATTTAGCAAAAAGTTATTGAGTACTTCCTAACTGTTAGGCATTACATTCAGTACATTACAAGAATTTGGTAATTTAATACTAACACAAAACTATGAAGGACCTACTATTTTTTGCCTGCATTTTGTAAATGAAAAAACAAAAACAAACAAAAAACCCCCCTGAGAATTGCCTTGGGTGGTGTGGTTCAGTGGATCGAGTGCTGCAACCAAAGGGTCTCCGGATCGCTTCCCAGTCAGGGCACGGGCCTGTATTGTGGGTGGGTCCTCAGCTGGGGCCTGTGCCAGAGGCAACTGATGGATGTGTCTCTCCCTCTCTCCCCTTCCCTCTAAAAAAAATAAATAAAATTTTTTTAAAATACTGAGAATTAAGAAAGTAAAAACAAAAGATAAAAAATAAGCAAAAACTCCCCATAAAATACCTAGAAATGAACAGAATCAAGATATAAATCAGCACCCAGACTGTCTGTATTTGAATCCTAGATTTGGCTTCATTAGTGTAGATGAAATGAGTTAGTGCATAAAAAAGATATAGATAAGCATCAACTGACACAAAAGCAAGTCCTTAATAAAAAATATCAATTGGGTCCCGGCTGGTGTGGCTCAGTGGATTGAGAGCCAGCCTGAGAACCAAAGTGTTGCTGGTTTGATTCCCAGTCAGGGCACATGCCTGGGTTATGGGCCAGGTCCCCGCTAGGGGGTGTGCGAGAGACAACCACCAGTCATGTTTCTCTGCTTGTCTTTCTTCCTCCCTTCCCCTCTTTCTAAAAATAAGTAAATAAAATAATTTTTAAAAGATATCAATTAGTTTTTTAAATTTTATATGGTATTTTATTTTTTGTTTAGTTTATTAAATTTTCTAAATTAAACTCTAAAATACATACAAAAAGTACACATACCCTAAAGTATAGAACCCATTGAATTCTCACCAGTGGAACACTCCCATGTGATCAGCATTCAGACCAAGAACAGAATACGGCCAGTACTCAGAGTCCTCTTTAGCCTCATTTAAGGCACTGTCCCTTGATTCCCAAAGGCAACCACTATCTGACTTCCAACAACATTGATTTGCTGTCAGCTGCTTTTGTTCTTTGTATAAATGGAAGCATATAGTTTTACTTATTTTTCTTTTTAGAGAGAAGGGAAAGGAAGGAGAAAGACTGGGAGAGAAACATCAATGTGTGGTTGCCTCTCATGCATCCTCTACTGGGGACCTGGCTGGCAACCCAGGCATGTGCCCTAACCGGGAATTGAACCCATGAACCTTTGCATCGCAGGCCCATGCTCAATCCACTGAGCTACACCAGCCAGGGCCAGTTTTACTTTTTTGAGTTGGGCTTCTTTCACTAGATTGTGAGGTTCACCCATATTGTTGCATGTAGTTAAGCTCGTTTATTCCTCCTGCATTATATTGTGGAAATACACCACAATCTATTTACCCACTCTACTGTTGACAGGCATTCTGTTAGCTCCCAGTTTGGGTACTTACAAATAGTGCTGTCTTAAGTGGTCTAGTATATGTCCTTTGCTGAGCATACGTTAGCTATTTTTATTAACCATTATGTACACTAGAGACAATACAGCATAATGGTTTAGTCAGAAGGAGGTCAAGAAAATCCTGAGTTATTAGCTTGTGTTAAAAATGAATGTTACAAGTGAGAAAATATGAAAGAACAGAAATAAAAAACAACTCAGTAGAGCTTAGCCATAAGTTCTCTGGTTCATTGTATGTTGTGAGAATCTCTGTTTACAAAAAGTAAGACACATCCTATAACTCATAGATAAAAGGAAGGGCCAACAGACACTGACATATGGGAGGATTCTGGTACAGTTTCCAGGATGATGAGAGCTGTGCTGGCAGTTCTGAGCTGAAGGCCATGGTGACCAACAGCAGACACAAGGTGCCCTGGACTCATCAGTCCAGTCCCCATACAACAAAAGTTTAGGGGGAAACAGGATGGATGATTTCAAACACGAACACTTGGTAAGGAGTGTGTGACTATGCTCCCAAATAATCACAGTTGGGTAGGTCAGCATGTATGCCACATGGAGACAAACAGCATAGTAATAAGTCAGGGGCAATGTGTTTCAGAGAGAGAACAGTTGGAGAGACAGATATTGCCAAAAGGTAGGGTTTGGTTTTTAGAGTCGTCAGCTTCTGGCAAGAGACACAGCTGAATGCTAAATATTGGGGGAAATGTGGAGGTCAGACTTGTTGACCTGATAAAATTAGCATTGCATGCGTTTTAAGAGGTGTGGGTAAACATTCAGCTAAAATCGTCAGACTAAATAGTGTATCTTCCACTAACTACTCATAGACATAAATTTCCGCATGAAGAGATGCTCTCATTATTCACAAGTGAATGGCAGGGAAATGGGAAAGGGAGACAAGGCGGTGGGAATACGTGTCAGAGACATCAAGGATTGAAAGACATCTTAGAGGCTGTCTGCTCCAACCTGCTCGTTGTACAGGTGAGTAAAATGGAAAATTGCTCAGGCTGAGTCAGGCAGCCTGTGTTCGTGTTGCAGGCATCAGACTGCCTCTTTCTGCCCGATTTCTCTACTATAAAATGGGTTGATAATTGTCCCTGTCTCAGAATTCTTTTGACGTTTAATGACTTCAAAGAGTAAGAGCTAGTGATTGGTTTTTGGTGAGTGACCTCAAGTTTCACAGATAATTAGCACTGGAGTGGCAACTAGACTCCAAGTCTAGCAGAAAATGTTCAATTTCGCGTTGTCCAGCCACACCACATTGCGCCTTGCTAGTATCTCAGAAACTTTTTTTCCCCTTGCTCTGATTGAAGGCCCATTTTAGAGTACACATGAGAGGCAGGCAAATGAGATCAAAATAATCAATTTTCCTACTCATAAAAATCTGGATTGGAGGGTATGACTTGGATATCAAGACAACAGCGGGAGATTTCTGCCCAATTTATGCGCTCACTCCCTTCCCCCAGTTTAAACTGTGGTAGAGCCCACCAAGAGGGAAGTTTATTGGCAGCTAAGACTGCTGTCTTGCTAGGGTTGGGGAGGGAGTATGAGAGATGGGTAGAAGGGGCAGAAAGATTCCAAATCCCTCTTGTGTGGGAGTTTTGAAATATGAACTTTATTTAGTGAATGAATATGGACCAATGGCTGTCATCCACCAACTAGATGATGTGTTCTGCTTTGAGAAGTAGATCACTCAGTAGGCGTTTTTTGGGAGATGATCAACGGTTGGTCAGAAGAAGAAGAGAAAGGAGATTCTGGGCAGAGGGAACAGTGTGTGAACAGGTCACTCCCAGAGATCAAAGAGAGGCAGGGATGCCGGTGAGTGAGGAGCAGTGCATCACTCTTCTCTTCCTGCCTTTTCCAACAGTGAAGCTGTAATTCAAGATTTAAAAATGAAAGCCCTGGCTGGTGTAGCTCAGTGGATTGAGCACAGACCTGTGAAGCAAAGGGTCGCCGGTTCGATTCCCAGTCAGGGCACGTGCCTGGGTTGCAGGCCAGGTCCCTAGTAGGGGACACATGAGAGGCAACCACACATTGATGTTTCTCTCCCACTCTTTCTCCTTCCCTTCCCCTCTCTCTAAAAATAAATAAAATATTTAAAAAGATTAAAAAATGAATAAGAAGAACTTGATGATATAGAAATGAAGGGGGAATGTAATTTATTGATTCATTCAACTGATAGGGAACAGCAATGTTTTACACTCAATCTCCATTGTATCACTGTTTCAAAAGCCCTGCAGAGGCTTATAGGGCACTAGGAAACCACCCGTACTCCTTCCCACAGCTTTCAAGGCCTTATCTGATCTGTCCTCTGCCGACCTCTCTTTCCTTCTTACTTGTTATGATCCCTCCACCCAAGCCCCTTTCTGGCCATTGGGCATACCAAACTTGCTTCTGCTGAAAGGCTTGTGGACTCTCTGCCCAGATCTTCTTTTACTTTTTAAAAAATCTATTTTTGGCCCTGGCTGGTGTAGCTTAGTGGATTGAACATGGGCTGCGAACCAAAGGGTCGCCGGTTTGATTCCCAGTTGGGGCACATGCCTGGGTTGCAGGCCAGGTCCCTGGTGGGGGCCAAGTAGGAGGCAACCACACATTGATGTTTTTCTAACTCTCTCCCTCCCTTGCCCTGTGTAAAAATAAATAAAATATTAAAAAATGTATTTTTGAATTCTTTTTCTCAGCTTTATTGAGGTATTAATATACATGACATGTAACATGTAATTTAAGGTGTGCAATATGATGATTTGATGCACATATACAGGGGATGGCAAAAGTAGTCTTACAGTTGTAATACAAATAAGTAATAAATAATAATGTAAACTTACTGGAATTTATTTTTCATACTTTTGATTTTTTTCTTCTTCTTCATAAAGAAGACCCTTTAATATTCCATGTAATACTGCTTTGGTGGTGATGAACTCCTTTAGTTTTTCCTTGTCTCTTCTCCTTCTGGCACCCCTGACCGTGCGATTGTTGGCATGCTTGAAGTTGTCCCAGAGGCTCCTTAAACTATCTTCATTTTGGGGGGTTCTTTTTTCTTTTTGCTATTCTGATTTAGTGTTTTTTGCTTCCTTAGATTCCAAATCACTGATTTGATTCTTGGCTTCATCTTCTCTACTGTTGATTTCCTATACATTATTCTTCATTTCAGTTAGTGTATCCTTCATTTCTGACTGGTTGTTTTTTATCATTTTCATGTCCTTTATGCTGTTGAAATTCTCAGTAAATTCATAATCCCTGCTGGTCTTTACAGCCAGAAGTTATGGGGACTTTTCTTCCTGGTTTTGGAACCCTTGGTTGGGGGACTGGTATGGGGATGGGATCCCTTGCTCCTCAAGGGGGAACCTCTGCAACCAAGATATCCTTCTGATTTTTATCTGCCCCTCCTACCAGTCTCAATGTACCTCCTTTTTTATATCCTAAGTATAAACTTCTGTTCAGCTAGATTGCAGGTGGTTCTGAATGATGGTGGTTCTGTAGTTGTAATTTTGATGTGGTTGCGGAAGGATGTAACACGTTTACCTATGCAGCCATCTTCACCAGAAGCCCCTGTGTTGTATGTCTTATTGATAGCCACTAACAACTGAAATTACACTGTTTATTTATTTGTCTACTTGCTCATTGTCAGGCTTTATCCTAGTAAAATAAAAGCTTCCAGAGAACAGGAATCTTGTTTGTGTCATTCACTGCTGATCTTTAGAGCTTGAAAGACTGCTGGCATATGAATAACAAATAAGCAAATAAATTGGTGAATAAAATATAATGTATAAGCATTGGAGACTTCAAGGTCAATAGTGTTTCTTTCAAGGACTACGGTCTAGGTGATTAGTTTTAGTGAAATGTGCTAACTGCTAGTAGAGGCACATGCAAAATGTTGGGGAAGGACAGAGACGGAGGACTGGAAGGCTTCAAAGAAAAAGCGATTACAAAGTAGATCTCCTCAGGAGATGAGAGAGAGCTGGCCAGCAAAAGAAGGGGAGGAAGCCATTCTAGGCCATGTGTGAACAGCCTGGTCTTGAAAATCAGAACAGTGAAGGGAGTGCAACTCCAGGCACTCAGAAATGTCATTCTGGCCTTTTGTGAAACAAATGTCCAATGCAGCTAGACAAATGTGTGGTGTCATTCCAAATGAGGGATCCTAGCACATTGATAGGGTGGTTCAAGAGGTATTAGAAGAATTTTTCTCAGCAATAGCTATAAATCCCTGATAAGAATGGAGGGGCGTCTAAAAGGCTTTCAGATATATTTAGATTTTAACAGAAAAAAATGTAAACAGAAGGGGAACATGCTCTTGGAGAAGTGGAATGAGGAAGGTGAACCTTAAGAATGGTGTGAGACCAGAAGTAGCTGTCAAAAAGGACTTCAAAATCCTTAGTAGGAAGAAAAAAATGTAAACCAACAAGAAAAAGATAATCCTTCATTTATGAAACTTAACCTAATCTAATAGTTGACAGAAAGATGGCAAATCATTCAGACTGGAAATGTTATAAGCAGCAGCAGCAAAAATGCAGAGAATAAAATTCAAGGTAGCTGAATGTCATTTATATGAATTTATAATATATTTATATTCTAGACTAAAATATATCTAAATTAATGAAATAGTTGGAAGTTTTGATAATGGGGAGATTTTCTAAGTTCTCTGAAATACGGAGAATGAAAGATAGAATCATCAGAATGAGTAATAGCAAGTACAGAAGAGAAAGACTTGCCCATCCAAGAATGACCTATGAAGGATGTAGTTCATTCTGGTTCAAGAGCACTGAGCAATTGCTTTTACTCTTCCCCAGTGGCCCATTGGATTATACTAACTGTGTCTGAATCCAGACATTTCTGTCTTGGCTTAGTTGCAAAGATTCACACTTAGTTTATTTTTGAATATGTATCTATGTATTTTCCATCAAGTATCCATAGTTCTCAAATATTGTGTCAACAGATGCCCTTTGCTGAACTGTGAAACGTAGAAAGTCTCTCAGAACCACAATACTTTGGTTGGACCTTGATCCCTTACCTTGAGGAGTTACTTATTGTTTTAAGGGACTTATTCTCCACTATATTGGAAAGCTATCATATAGCTCACAAAGACCTGGTCTTCTACCCTTAATTATTTAGCAGGAAATATATATTCTGAATGTCTCTGGTAGACATATGACACATAAGTGGATTTTTTGAGGTCTTTGAAGGGTAAAAGGGAGAAATGATTAAAGCATCCCTGGGGAAATGTGAAGAATTCTTTGAGTCACAAAATTACCCCCAAATACAGCAAGTTCAAAGGGACTTTTTATCTGCATAGTGAATAAAATTATTTTTCATGCAAACTGCATACACTTTTACAACTTAGAATTTAGCAACTCATCTAAACCACTGAACGTTAGGAAGTATTCCTGACCAGATTCTTAGAACTTACACTGTTCCCTTTTCTTCTGAAGCCTGTTTGTTGTGAACATATATGTCAAAAATGATTTATGTGCTTCATGATAAGTCTTAGTCCATGTTGTTATTCAAAATCTTCCTGTGCTGATTCAAGACCACTGAAAACAAATTTATGAGTTGACATGGTTGAACTATGAAAAACTGACGTGAAGTTTTTAGATAGTTTCAAATAAATTGCTTAACTGAATTCCACACCTCTTTCTGTTTAAATGGTTTCAAATTTGAATTTTACATTGCATGAAGACTACACGTAAAGATATTTATCACTGGCATTTACTAAATTAAAAATTATAGGCAAGGTGAAAGCATTTTTTCCCTCAAGACATCATTATTTTGCCCTCAAGATAATCAATTTAGCAATACTAATTATATTCCAGATGATTGATGTACTCTTTGTGTCTTAAAATTTTTTTCACTCAGTAGCTTTTTAAGTTGCATTTTCTAAATACACATGTTCCCATGCCATAAGCATCCCCAAGAGTATTGAAAACTAAGATTTTTTTCTGTTAAATCTAGGAACTACTAAGGAAGAGTCTATAATGTTGGTAGAACACTCTTCAGCCTTTTCCTGTTAACCTTACTGTAAGAAGGGAAGACATTTTTAAAGAGTACATGAGAGGCTCTGTAATATATTAAAACAACTCTAGAAAGACTAACAATAAATATAACCAAGCATGTTGAAATGTTCAAAAAAGTAAAGTTTATCTGAGGGAAAATATGAAGTAAAAAGAAAGGGTAGCTATACTAAAGTTGGTTAATGTCAATGTACATATAAGATTTATGATGTGAAAATAAACTTATATGTCTCCATAATGGTTATCCAAGACCAGTCTCTTGATGTAGAGTAGATTATGGTTATTACTCAAAAGAAAAAGATGGCTAACGCTTCATTCCCTACCTCTCATTTTCCCTCCCTTTTTCTCTCTTCCTCTCTTCTTTCCTTCCTCTCCTTTGAGTAGTTTATTTTGTGCTTCCATTGTGGTAAGTACTGGTAATATATTCAGCAAGACAGAGTGGCTCCATGCTCTATGGGGATGGTTGTATACAGATATAAAAGTGGGGAATAAGTGGGAGATGTTTCTGAGTGATCAGTCTGCAGATTCACCAGGTGCACATTGCTGATCTCATCTCTTTATTCCTTTAAATCTGCTCTTGCTGTTGGAGCTTCTCTATTAATATAATTATATATGTATCAAAACTTACAAATATTTAAAAATCTATCCTAAATTTTTTAGTCCCTTTCCTTATTTCTTGTCTGTCTTCATTTTTTGATTGACTTATTTTTAAGAGATGAAATGGTGTGACAGAGTCCAGATAAACAGATGAACTTGGTCTATAAATTCTACCTAAAAAAAGATAGGAGCCATTCTGAGCTAAAAACAGCTCAGGGATGGAGCTCTTGCTGGTATCTCTTGGAAGTGGAGGGAAGCTAAGGAGGGGGAGACTGTGAAACTGGGACGAGAGGTTTTACCATGTACGCACTGAGTTCTCATTCTGTACTCTACTCCACTATGATCAAGGTCTGTTTGCTCCAGATCCTGTCAGCTATGTCAGACTGTTGTGGAAATAAGCCCACAGACTCAATGTTGATTTAAAAATCGGACACGCAAAGAGAAATGAGGAGGACTGACCACCAACGAGAAGCCAAGGGCCATTTTACTTCAGTACTCTTTTTGTAGATGAACTATAAAACTCAAGATTCCCCTGACATTTCTGGGCATTGTTGTGAACTCAAAGGTGAAGGAGACCCTTGCAGTCACAAATAAATACATTTAACACATATATTTGAAAAGAGATTCAAGCATATATTTTGAAAAAAAGGTAGAGCAACCATAATGGAGGTCAGATACACATATGAAGAGATTCAAATTTACATTTTGAAAACGAGGGGGGTCATGAACAATGTAAACAATGCAAAATATACCTGTGAAAGAGTATTCAGGTTTACTTACAAAACAAAACAAACAATGGGGCCACCATAGTTGTTCCAAAGAACACAGGGACTTGTGACATTTAGAGAATGAAGCATACAGGATATCGTCTGTAGGTAGAGCTAACTTTGAATGCATGAAGTCAATTTCTGTTGATTGTGATAGGGGCTGTTTGCCCTCATCAGAGGAGATGGTATCAATGTGAATTATGAATAAGGGCAGAGCAAGCTTTTTAATGGCATTACAAACAATTTCTATGGGAGCACAAGGGAGAGAATTTTAACCCAGGGGGTCAGGAGATAAGTCATGAAAAAGATTTCCATGTATGCACCTTGAGGAAAATTTCTAAGGGTGGGGATGAGGGAGGACAATAATCTGGGATGATGCTAGCTACTCTGAAGGAAGAGGAAATGTCACTTGTTTATTCTGCAAGTCTTTATAGAGTTTTTACTGTATATCAGACAATGCACTTGGTTTAATGAGACCATTGTGTGATGGGAACTTATAAATAGATAAATGGAGACAAGTTTGACAGAAGTATGATGGAACTTTAGTTTTTAGGCAATTTTATATAAGTTTGGTCAATGCTTTTGGGTCTTATTTAAAATAAATAAGGTCACAAAAGCAGGGGCTGAGAATTGAGGGGGTTGATTCTGTGTCTTCTTGCTAGCTTGCTGCCCGGCTGCAGCAAGATCCTGCAAGATTTTTTTGTAGATCCTGTTAGCCGTATTCTAACCTCTAGAGGGAACAGGGAACCCTTCTGCCGTTCCCTGTCCATCTCCAACAGGAAAGCTGTATGGTCTAGAGCCATGGGATAAGGTCACATACTTAGGCTTGAGTAACGAGAAAGGAAGTAGCAATAAAGGAATTAATGTTTACCTTCAGCATGCAGTTTTCTTTTAATTTCTCTCCCTCTCTGTTTCTCTCCCCCCACTTCCAATTTGCATTGTTTCCCATTTTGTTTTGCATTGCCTCTTTGACCCACCTTCCATCAGAAGAACTGTGGGCCTTAGGAAACCAAGGAGGAGGCAGTCAGGGGTCCAGGGTAAGGGGATAAAAGGAACAAGACGCCTTGGTAGATCTTTAGTACCTGCAAGATGCAGGTTGACCAAGTTAGGTGCTTGTTTAGGTGGTGCTGAACAGCAGTGGGAGGTTTAAGCCCTAGCTGGTAATACTCAGTGTACCTGTGTCTCTCATATTTCATGTGATGTACAGAAATCTCCTTGAAGATCTGGCTATGTCAGGAGCAGATGGCTTCAGCAATAATGAATTCAGGCACTCGACTATCTTTTGATGAAAACTGGGCTAATTTCTCTTCTTATTCCATTGGTTTAGGAACTTCAAGGTAATTGAACATGATTATGTGCCATGTTCCAGCTATTACATGCCTTTGCCTTTGCACACTTGGAAATCCTTATCTCCTGCATTCCAGCAATCAGAATATAATATTTTATTTATTTCAGTATTTTTGTTAAAGTATGATAAACTGATGAGTGTCTTGGGGGGCAGGTAGTTGTTGGAAAGACGTTCTTAAAGGAATATTACAATTGAATGAGTGCCTAGCTCATACTTCTCAAATATGAATATGAATACGAATCATGAGGGAGTCTAGTTAATACACAAATTCTGATTTAGTAAGTGGTTGGCACCTGAGATTCTGCATTTCTAATCGTCCTCATGCAATGCTTTGAATAGCAAGGATTTAGCACACCATAACCATGTCAATTACATCAACAAGTGGTATTCATGTCCCAGTTACAAATTTACACTAATTTCTTGCACCTCAGCTACTTGAAATGTGGTGGCAACTTGCTCTGTTTACAGCATCATTCTAACACGTTTAATCATAACATCACAAAGCAAAAAGAGCTGGGGGAGTAGGTCTATCTACAAAAATAAGTATATTTTGAAAGCCTACTGCAAATCACTGGGGGCCAGTTTCAAAGCAAAGGGGTAAAAAGCTAGTAGACCTAGGTTAATGAAAAAAATGCTTAAGTGCTTCTTTGTACTATAGGTCTCTGTACAGTTTCATTATGAGGGCCCTCTTGGGACATTAATAGAGTTCTCAGGTGGAGCATTGTCACTGCTCTTCGGCCTTGGGAACAGTGAAATCGTCTTTGCTCTGAAGTCATTTCCACTTTTATGATGGCTGATCAGTTATTTGAGTAGTCCTGTTGCTCTTCTAGAAATAGTGGGCACTTCGAGGGAAGGTAGAGGCCAAGAACTCTCAGAAACATTAGATAATTGGGAAGAAAAGGGTACCCGAGGAGTTCCAGGTTCTTCCCAATTCTCATTCAGGTCCTCTGGTAGTTCCCTCCTTTCCTCCACACGAATGTTACGTCCTAGCTTGCCTTAACCGCTTGCCATTCTATGAACACAAATGATCCATGCCCGTCTCAGTACCACTCCTCACACTGTTTTCTTGGTCTCTTAGTCTACTTAAGCTGCTGTAACAAAATACCACAGGCTAGGGGTCTTAAATCACAGAAGTGTATTTCTCACAGTTTTGGAGGCTGGGAGGTCCATGATCAAGATGCCTCAAGATTCAGTGCCTGGTGAGGACCTGCTTCATGGCTTGTTGGCCCCCACTTTCTAGCTGAGTGCTCACATGGACTTTATTTGGTGCCTGTTAGTAGAGAGAAGGGCAAGAAGGAGGAGACAGAGAGGGAGGGGAGTGAGAGAACTCTGGCTTCTCTTCTTCTGATTTCAAGGGCATTCATTCCATCAGAAGGACATGCTTTCATGATCTCCTCTAAACCTGTGTACTTCCCAAGAGCCCTACTTCCAAATGCTATCATATTGGGCTTTAAGGTCTTAACCAATGAATCTTGGAGGCACACAAACATTTAGTTCGTGACACTGGGCATATACCCTCATCCACTGGTTTTTCCCCTAGTTGTAATCATTGCTATCCAGTGCAAGGAACTTCTGTCACTCAGGCTTCTCGTTACTCAATTTAATTGAATAATTCTTTTACAAATTACTCAATTTAATTGTCAAAACAAGCTTACAAGTTATTGTCATTACCTATGTCATTACCTTAAAAATATTGAATCCAAGTGTTGAGAGGATGAGACTTTTCTGAGGATCCACTAGGCTGTTGGGAAGCAGGGTTCCCTCCATCCAAAGAGTGTAACACAACAAAGCAGTGGCTTTACATCCACAGCGACTCAAGTTGTGGTCATTGGACCAGCACTCCCAGCATCACCTAGGACGTCAAATGCTTGAGTGGTCCTCCAGACCTGTCAAGTCAGAAGCATTGGGTGAGGCCCAGCCATCTGTGTTCCAACAAGCTTTCCGGGAGGTTCTGATGCATCTCAAGTAGAGAACCTCTCCTCTAAACAAGTGTGAGAAAGGAAATTACAGATAACTGACTGCTTATTAGTGGAAGTTTGTTTCCATGTTAACATTGGGTATATGTTGATGTAAGCAATATCTATCAGATGTAATATAGGTTAAAACAGGCACCTATAGTTCACTCTATGGAAAATCTTTCCATCCTGTAAGGTCAAGTACAAATCTTACCTGCTCCATAAAGATACACACACACACACACACACACACACACACACACACATTTTGTCTTTATCACTGCCACTTCACTTGTGTCACTCACTCATGTGGTGGATGTAAAGTATCATCTATTCATCTCCATCAGGGATGGGATTATCTTCCATCATTTTGATTCGGCACAACAACAGTAGTGTCTCATGTACAGTATTTGCTCAATAAACATTTGTGAAGTTCATGAGTAGATTTCCATTTACAGAAAAACTTTACCTGTGTCCTTTTGCTTGAAATTTCATACCAGAATAATTTCTGATTATTAAAAAACAATGCTTTGTTCCCTTTCATTTTTGTATATATTTATTTTGAATTATTGCTAGCTCGCAGTAGAGAAGAGCATCTAATGTATAATGAAGTCTATATATAATTTCTAAATGTGATATTTGATTGAGGAATACATACCGGTTTAGAAGCCAAACATTACACTAAGGAGAAAGGAGGAAATCAGGAAATCTAAGACATATGTATCACTTTTGGAGTAATTGAGCATTGGCTACCTGCTGAATTAGCTTAAGATCCACTACACAAAGGCATCTCTGACAGTGCTACTACTTTTGATTTGCCTCCGATTGGCCCACTCTCCAGGTTAGTCATACACTGCTTCAAGTGGTCCTTAAGATAGTATTAAGAATTTGGTCTAGTTAGCCATAAAAATGGACTCTGATGGATCCAAATAGATTTTTTTCTGTACTGGTCCTCAAGTATACTCCTGTGGACATGTACTGCAACCCTAGTTTTTGTGGTTTTGTGCTGCTCCATCCACCTGATTTATCTCTGCATCCTAAGCAGGATCTGTGTAGGATAAAAGTACAAGCCAAGGAATACCTGGCTACGCAGCCTCACTGGCACTGCAGATTCAATGGTATGCAGTGGGTGTTGCTGCCATCCAGTGATTCTCAGCTGACCAAGGCTACTGCAGAGTCCAAAAGCCAAGGGTGCATGTGACTGAGTAGACTGTGATGCTTGCAGAACTACGTTATGTCTTCCCAATGGGTTGGAAAGGGTTGAAACAGTGCAGTGCCTTAATCAGATCTTTAAGAAAAAAGAGAGGGAGGGAAGATGGGGGCAGTGGGGGCAGGGAGGGAGAAAAGCTCTGATTTGTAGCATTTGCTAATTTCAAGCTATTAACTTCAAAATGTGAACAATAAACTCTCGGGCATACCACTGGGCTAAATGGACATGATTTTTAAAAAAAGAATCAACCCCAATTTTTGTTTCCTGTGCTTTAATAGCAATCAGGGACTTAGCAACAACTAAATACACCCCATATATCAAATACACCATATATTTCAAATATAATCTTTTGATTTTAGTTAAGAAGTCATCTGATCCCACTCAATACAAGAATTGAAGGTTGAAATTGAGAAAAATCACTTTAAATGTGTATTTCAGATTTGTCTCAGATAGGTACTTATCTCCCAAAACTAATTTTTCATTTCCTTTCTTCCTTGAAGCCAGATTTTACCACAATCTTTGATACATTTAGAGTCAACAGAATCAGGTTTTGTTTTCTAGCCAGTGTTTGGACCCAGAACTTTCAGGTAGTTTCTGTGGTGATGCAGGAAGAGACGGGGATGCAGTGAAGGGAGCATCTCTGGTTTTAGTTTAAGGTCAATGAAAGCTCTCATGTTGCATATTATTTAGGTTCAGACAAATGAGTCTGACCAATGAAATTTTGTGCTTGATTTAAACAGGATGAAAGGATGTAATGGTAGTAGAGGGGTGGTAGATGTAGTTTTGATGTAATAAACTAGTGACCAATGTTCTTACACAATAGCTGCAAACATCTCGGGGACAGGAGGACATTCTTGATCTTAATTTTTTGCTCCAAATAAAGAAGAAATATCTTGGCATGTGTTCTGAAATATATATAATCATTTTTGTCCTAGATGGGTAAATAACTTTCTGGAAATACATGGTGGGGAAATTTTACAGTTGTTTGTATGGAAAATAATACAGTAATTAATTCATAATACAAGAATAAACTTTGTCTTATGTCCTTACAATTGTAAACTGACTTTTCCACTATCCTGTATATGTATAAATACAGAAATGTTAACTTAATTAAAATAATTTTTGTTTTCTTTTTACTGAATCTACAATGATAAGAGAAAAATTAGAAGGTGCAGACTAGCAGAGAGAACCTAGAATTGGTGAAATTTTGGTGCATATACTTTTGGACCCTTTTCTGTTCTTTTTAAAATTTACTTTTTGTTACCTGATGTTTTTCTCTTAAAATACTTTACATGTCAATAAGTACATATCTTTGACATGATATTAACTGGCTTTCCAGCATTTCATTAAGCAGGTGCACCCTGAATTAACCTGTTCCTTGTGTTGGATGTGTAGATTGTTACATGCTATTACATGCTGCACTGTGATGACTATCTTTATAGTCTACTTTCTTCATATTTTAATATTGTTGTCATATAAAATGGATGTAAAATTACTTTCTTGTATCTAGATGTGGAATTACTGGGTTATATGTAAGAAATGTTACTGGAATGATTTCCTTAAAGGCAAGTGTGGAATTTTAGGTCAAAGGTCAAATATGTTATCCTAACTTCTTATACATATCAGCAATCACTCTCCTACAACTTCAGATTGGTTTATATGTCCATTATGAGCTCATCACACATGATGTCACACATTCTCTATCACAGCTTCTTTTTATATATTTTCCCAGTATAACAAGTAAAACAAATTATGATTATTTCTCATTGGCTTACCTTTTGTGTTAGGAATAAGCCTTGTCAAATGTTGTTCAGCTGTTGGGTCTTTTTTATATAGGATGTGTTTGTTACCTATTGTCTCCTTAACATTACCACAGGTTTAACCACTTAAAACAACACTCGTTTATTGTCTCACAATTCTGTGGGCCAGGGGTCTGGTGAGCTAGGCAGGTTCCTCTGGCTCAGGTTTCACAGGCTGAGATGGAATTGCTGGCGAGCTGGACTCACCGTATCTGGAGGCTCCGAGGGAGCATCTCTCTCTCCAAGCTCATCAAAACTGTTGACAGAATTCAGGAACTGTGGCTGCAGGGCTGAGGTCCCTGCTGCCCCGCTGGCTGTCAGCCAGGAGCCTCCCTCCTCCCCTTAAGGCTGCCCGATTTCCTCATCATAATCCCCGCTGCATCTTCAAACCAGCAGCTTCTCCTTGAAACCTCCGCATGCTTTGAATCTCTCTGACCTTCCCTCAGTGACATCTCCTCTTCCTTCAGCTACAGAAAGTTCTTGCTTGGGAGCTCATGTTCATGGATTGGGCCCATCTGAATAGAAGGATCCGGTGATCTTCCCGATTGAGGTCTGTAACCTTAAGTACGTCTGCAAAGTCCCTTTGGTCGTGTAAGACATGTTAGTCAGGACTCTACAGAGAACCAGCTGACAGGGTGTATGTCTTTATACTGGTAATATTATAATATTTATTTATTTATAAAATAGGTGTAAAGTAGATGTGTATTTATTTATTGTGAGGAACTGGCTCCCTCAGCTTTGCAGTCATTGAGACTGAGAAGTCCCATGATCTGCTGCTCTCTGCAAGCCGAAGATCCAGGAAAGCTTGTGGTGTTACTCCAGTTCAAACCCAAGCCCAAGAACGGAAGGAGCTGACAGTATAAATCCCAGGCCTGGGGCAGGAGTAGATGAGATGAGATGCGCCATTGCAACACCAAGGCGGAAAAAAGGAGCCTCCTGTTCTTTGCAGGCCCTCAGTGGATTATATGATGCCCACCCCCCTTGGGAAGGGTGAGCTCCTGAGTTAGCCCGTTCAAATGCTGATCTCATCCAGGAATAGCCTCACAGACTCACCCAGAATTAAGGTTTAGTGTGGCACCCCATAGCCAGCCAAGAAAACATATAAAATTAATAACTATCTCATAACGTGCTACGCTGATTGGTTCTACGGTTTAAGATGTGGATATCTTCAGAGGACCATTCTGCCTACCATGTCATAGAAGATCTCCACTCATTGGTCTACCTACCAAGTCCTTCAGTTCTAGAGCAGAAGTAGGAAGTTGTGTTTTTCAGAACTGAACATGCTCATAAACAAATGTGATAAGAACTATTTACTACTTATTTATTTATAAATGAAGATATTCAAATACACTCAGAGTAGAGAGAACAGTACAAAGAAGTCCACACACACATCACATGACCTCAACAAGTTGTCAGTGTTTTGCCGATCTTGATAGAAGTTTGTTCACACCCTGCTTCTTCATTTTTACCTTTCTTCAGAGAGAAGAAAATCTCCTTGGGAGGTGGGAGGGGATAATGGGGGGGAAGTGGGGAGGTTTTCAGGTGCATCTGTAAAGGACACATGGACAAAACCAAAGAGGGGTAGGATCAAGGGTAGGAAGTGGGAATGGCCGCGGTGGGGAGAATTATGGTAGAAAAATGAAGACGATTGTGCTTGAACAACAATAAAAAGTTTAAAAAAGTAGAAAAAAGAAAATATCTTTGTTTTGTGAAGACTAATTTACCTTCATATTTTATTGGGAATTGTAATAGCTTTCTATAGTATCACTTCAAGAACAAAAGGATATTAATTTAACAAAGCAAAATGAATGCCATGCTTCCCTCTCATTTACTGGGTGCAAAGTAACATTTGGGGTATTAAAATCTGGCCCAGCTTACATAGTTGGTGTTATGATTCATTGACGTTTCATTGATGTTTTGTATTAATTGTCTTGCAACACAGCATTGTCTTATTTCATTCTTGTGCTGATAAGGGAAAAGTGAATGAAAGGGAATGGAGGAATTAGTCAGCTTTTCTCAGAGAATTTAAGAAATGAAACTCAAATTGCTCAATAGTTCTGCTTCTTTTCATTTTTTGTCTTGATGCCAAACCTTGGGTATTTGCAGGGTAAGTTACAATAGAACCTACTTAGGAAGACAATTCACTATAATATCATAGTCGCTCGCCATCACTGGGTGGTAGAAAGGTGTCAAATAGACCAAGATCCATGGATAATCTCAAAATAACATTCCTGGATTTGCAGTGGGGTTTCATCTCGTATTTAACTGAGCATGTGCGCATCATGCTCTGGGAATTTAGTCTGGACAGAATAATAGAATATAGCACAGAGATCGTGCTCTGGTCTCCGAGCACCTCTGGCTCTGAGAAGGGTGAAAATGTGCCTCCTTCCAAGTGTTCCCACGAATGGGAAAATCAGGTTAAGCTCTTTCATTTTGAAGAGCTCTTCTCTATGTAAACGTTTTTTGATTAAAATACAGGTACAAGAATTTGTTTACAGAATCATTTTCAAATTGATGCAGAGAGCTCTGATCTGATCCCTGGGGAGGAGGAGGGGGGGCAGTAGGAGGAGGTTGTGGGAGACAAAGGTACACAGTCTCGGATGGGGTTGTCGGACAAGCTGAATGCCTCTGGAGCACGTGGAATTATGGGCCAGAAGATTTTAAATAAAAGGAGGACTGAGATTGACTTTTTGGCTCTCTCTTCCCGGAGCACGCCTGGATGATTGTGCTGCAGCTGCGTGCACTTCTGAAGGACGGTATTCTGGATGGGAGAAGAAACTCTGGGTGCTGCCAGTACCGGGCTGGCCTGGCAGAGCGAGGCAGGGTTGTTCTTCTTCGGGTGTTTTAGAAGGGACGGGCTCTGAGGCAGAAGCCTGCCTTTCTTCCAAAATCTCGTAGTTTTTGTATCTTATGCTGTTTTGTAAAGTAATCCTATAGAAATAAGATCGTCAAAAACTAACAGGGGAATGATAGAGGAACTCAGGAGTTAAAGATTTCGGCTTTAATTGATAGGCTTAAATGATTGAAAGCTATAACTAAAGAGGTTAGCCTTAATTGATAGGCTTAAGGGATTAAAGCTAAAACTAAAGAGTTAAGGATTTTAGCTGTAATTGATAGGCTTACGTGACTTATGGGTGTGGAAAGCCCTTATTCCAAAATTCTGTAGGTTTTGAATGAAGACTCCGTTCCTTTATCACTGAAAGTTCGCCTTTGGAATTTGCCTGCACAGTGGTGGTGGTGGTGGTGGTCTGGAAGGGGGATTGCTCTTTGGTAACAAAACGTAATTTATTACTGCAGTGTGTTATCTCTTAGAGAATGATACATGCCTCTTTTACAGAACTGAATGTTTGGACGTTGCATGCCAAACCCTCCCCTCTCCTCTGGAACCATGATCCATCAAGTATCACTGCTTTTGGCTCTATCCGCCTTTCCTACATTTTCAGTTATTCTCGTTTAATTTCACACTCACTCACAAATTTGTGCTTCTATTTGAGAAACACAATCACTCTACTTTTCTCCCCATACCAAAGACCTTAAATATTCACTTTCTAGCACCGATGTGTTTAAATTTTTATGTTATTTTCTATCCTTGTCATGATGATGCTTCATTCTTCACCCGCCAGCCACCCCAGCAACAGACTCTTCACTGAAGCTAACAGCCGTGTTCTCACTGGTCATACCCTTTAACTTGAGCCACCTGATACACTAACCACCCAACTCACCCATCCTTTCTTCGCCCAAAGCTCTCCTTTGTGTCTCTTCAGACACTTCTGGTCTTGTTCTTATTCTACTCCTCGAACTAGTCTTTTTTTCTTGTTTTGTGTATGGTATTCGTTTAGATGTGGGTGTCCCAGGGGCATCTGCCCACGGCTGCTTCCTTTTCTGTTCTCAGTTCCCCTCCCAGGCAGTCTAATCTCAGGACTTCAACTCTACTTTCGACTACACTGCTGCTACATCTCTGCTGAACTCCTGGGTTGTTCCTCAACATTCAGTCTCAGTTTCCAATTCCTGGCTTGACATTTCCATCTGGGTATTTCTTGAGCACATGTTATATATCAGTTTAAATAATTGAAGGTATCATCTTTCCTCCTAAATCTGCTTTGATCACTATTTCCTGTATTATTTGCAATGACTACTTTGTCTCTGAGGTCCAATGTATCAAGGTCATCTTTGATTCCTACTTTTCCTGTTCCTTGAATCTATACCCATAATGAGTATCTCCCTCCACAAGTAAATATCATTTAATTTCTAATTTGCAATTCTATAACTGCTTTTATATTTCAGAACCCTATTATCTTTGACTAGGAATATTATAAAAGTATGTTAACTTTTGTCTCCTAGCTAACTCTACCCAGTTAGAATGGGAAGTCTGGTCAGTTTAATATTTCTTAATTTTAGTTTTTACGTCGCTCTTCCCTTCAAATCCTCAATGACTCTCTTTTGTAAGACAGTAGTTCTCAGCTGGAATGAGGCTTCCGCCAAGGGGACATTTGCAGACATATTTGATTGTCGGAACTGTGGCAGGAGGCACCCAGGATGCTGCTAAACGCCCTGCAATGCATAGGACAGCTCCCTGCAGTGAAGAATTATCTGGCCCAAAGTGTCAGTAGTGCTAAGGTTGAAAAATTCTGGTCTGATGAACAATTTACAAATAATTAAGGTGGCATTCTTGTCCTTATTGATCCCCCATTTACAACTCCATGAGATTTTTATAATTGTTCCTCTTTTCCGTTTCTCGCCTCTAGTTTTTTGCTTGTACCTTTGTTCCCACTCACTGGTATTTTCTTTCTTTACCTTGTCCATTAAAAAGAAAATCCCCCCCCAGTACCATTTATCTCTCAGTGTTCAGTTTGATTGTCATATCTTTTCTAAGACCCCATTATAATCCTAACTGAAAGTGATGATCCTTTTCCTGAATCCTGATAAGGATTTTTTTTGTGTATCTCTCTTAACATTTTCGTGTCTTTTAAATGTTATTTATATAAGTGTCTTTTAAAACTGATTCATCTTCACATTTTTAAAAATACAAGCTTTATTGAGATATAATTCACAAGTATAAATTCAGTGTAAGTGTATAACAGGGTGCAGCCCAGAGGGGTCCCAAATAGGGATTTGGAATGGGGTCCAGAACTTGAGTGTCCAGGAAATATTAGAAAGATATATAGGATGTCCTCACCCCCTCCCCTGCACAGGTGTGAGTTGGGGAAAGGGACACATGGAGCAGGAACATGCAGAGCAGTTTTGTACAGCAACAGCTTTGCAGCTAACCTCTGGCATGATCATTTAACATATCTATACCTTTAACTAGTTTCATAGATATGTTAAATAGCTGTGGCAATGCTTTGAGCCAGGGGGATGGAAGTGACTTCCATCCAAGATGTAACTAGGAGGCAGCTCCTCTTGGTTACAGAGCCTGTGTGAGAGCTTGGAGGTGATTGGCTCCACGCCATGGGGCCATGCCTGCCCAGACTTATGATGGCAGCCCAGTAAACTTGGAAGAGTACAGGAATGCTGGCAGGTGTAACTGATTGTAGGAGGAGTCAGAAATGGAGGTACAGAGGAAGGTAGGCACGGGAATTTAAACCCAGATTATGCAGCTCTGGTGGGAGAGAACTACATGGCTTTGGCAGAGTGGGGATCCCCACAGCTTTGGGGTGATCCCTTTTGCCACGTGGCTTAGGAAGGAGGACAGACTGCCTGGAAGAAAAGGGGTGAAAGGACTCTGCTGGTGGGCTATGAGAAGGTGCCACATGGCTTTGGATTAACTGGAGATTGTGGCAGCAACACAGCTGATGGTGCTGGGAGCCTGAATCGTGGACTTCTACTTCTTTTCCTCAGATACTGTACCCCAGACTAGGGCAGAGGGAGAAGGAAGGACTGTGTGCATCTGTGGGTATCCTAAACGACTTTAATACTTTAATGAAGACATCGGGTCACTACTTTAAGTCTGTATAGCTTTAAATAAACATTTCCTTTCCTTTTCACAAATCTCTGGCTTTGAGATGTCTTTCCTCTGGTGGCGGGCATAGTGAACCTAGAGGGGGGTCCTTTCAGTAACAGTATATTATAAACCCCCTTGGGTCTGTTCTGTAACAAGTGTACAGCTACAGTGTAGTGATGTTTAGTTTATTCAGAGAATTGGGCCGCCATCACCACTACCTGATTCCAGAACATTTTCATCGCCCCCCAAAGGAGCCCGTCCCCATCAGCCGTCAGTCCCTGCTTCCTCTTTCCTCCGGCCCCCAGGAAGCACTAGTTCCTGTGTCCACGTTTTCATTATTCTGGACATTTCCTATCAGTGGTATCTCATGATGAGTTGTGGCTTCTCTCACTTAGCAAAATGTTTTCAGCGTTAAAATCTGTGCTGGGCAAACCATGATATAAGATGTTCCATCCATAAGGTTGGCATTTAACTCCGCAGGTACTGAGCAGTTGTTCAAGACTTTCCTGGCTAGTGTTATTTATCGACCCAGTTCCATTCATGTTTGATCTTTCAGAAACATGTTCATATTTCTTGCTTGTTAAGCTCTGATTTATGTTAAAGCTAGGATCTGACAAAAATGAATGTCAAATCTATAGCGGGGGTAGTTAGAATTAGAATTCTCTGAGTGGAGAAAAAGGCTCAAAACAAGACTTAAAGCACCTGCAAAGTAATTGTACAAGGGGAGATCTAAAAAAAACCCTTGGAATCTATTTATAAAAATTGATATTTGTTCCTACTGTTTAAGCTTCAGTCACCTTCAAAGTACAGTCCATTTAATGCAATACACATTTTCCCGCTGCTCCAGACCGTTTTTGAACTTCTCGATTTTGATGCCTTTTAGTGCTTCCACTGTTTTTGGTTGTATCTCTTCCACATTGTCAAAATGTTTCCCTTGGAGGATGTTTTTCATCTGGAGAAACAAACAAAAGTCGTTGGGGCAAGATGGAGTGAATAGGGAAGGTGGGGCACAGGGGTCATGCCGTTTTGGGTCAAAAACTGCTGAATACTCTATGTGGTGTGGGCAGGTGCACTTGTACATCACCCATCATGAAATGGGCAAATGTGTTGACTCCTCAAAAAAGCATTCACTGAAGCTGAACACAACCTCTCATAACCACACCCACTGGTGCACTGATACAGATGGGTTCCTAGAACACTCACCTAGCAGGGGAAGCCTGTGTGTGTCACAAGGGGTTGGTCCTCCAGAAGATAATTTCAGTTTTTTGGGGGTCCCCTTTGTATATAGAGAACCTTGCTAATATAACCAAATTGGGTGTAGAGTCAGTACAAAATAATGACTCACCTGAGTCCTAAACATTCTAAAAGAAATGCAAATGTTAAACTTTTCGGTGTGCATGGCACTGCTTTCTGAGACCATTTAGATTACTTGGGAAAGAATGTTATAGGCAAAGAGGGAACATTAAGTTCAAAGCCTTGAGCAAGGGGCTTGCCTGCTCTGTTCAAAGCACAGCAGTGAGGCCAGTTTAATTAGGATGGATTGCAAAGGGAAAGTAGGAGGGGATGTGGTTGGAGGGGTAATAGGGACCCGATTGCATAGGTCCCCCTATCATGGTGAGGACTTTCAGCTTTTATTCTGAGTGAGCTGAGAAAGCACTGGAAGGCTGTGAGTAGAGGAATATGATTTTTTTCTCTTCTCTGTCTCTCTCTCTTTTTTGATTGTTGTTCAAACACACTTGTCTCCATTTTCACCCCACCACTCCCCACCACCCCAGCCATTCCCACCTCTCACACTCAGTCCTACCCCACTTTGGCTTTGTCCCTGGGTTCTTTATACATGTTCCTTGATGACCCTTCCCCTTCGTTTCCCCATTATCCTTTTCCCCCCTCTCCTTGGTTACCGTCAGCTTGTTCTTTATTTCAGTGTTTCTGGTTCTATTTTGCTTGCTTGTTTGTTTTGTTGATTAGGTTCCACTTATAGGTAAGATCTATAGTGTTTGTCTTCACCACCTGGCTAATTTCACTTAGCATAATGCTCACCAGGTCCATCCATGCTGTCATGAAGAGTAGAAGCTCCTTCTTTCTTTCTGCTTCATAGTATTCCATTGTGTAAATGCACCACTGTTTTTTATCCACTAATTTTCTGATGGCACTTAGATTGCTTCCAGCACTTGGCTATTGTAAATTGTGCTGCTATGAACATTGGGGTGCATAGGTTCTTTGGAACTGGTGTATGGAATTTCCTCAGAAAATTAAAAGTGGAACTGCTTTCTGACCAAGCAATTCTACTGCTGGGATTATACCCTAGGAATATGATTGCTTTAATAGAATATTTCTGCACTTTGGAGAATACACTGAAGCTGGACAAACATTTAAAACAGGGAAGATGGTGAAGTGGTGACTGCAATAACATAGGCAAAAATAATTTTGCCTTGGACTGGATAGACGTGTGATAAACAGCCAAATTGTGGACAGATTCTGAAGACAGAGGACATAGAATTCACTGACAACTTTTCATAGAGTGTAAAAGAAGGAAACACATCAAGGATGATGCCCAGAGTTTTGGACCGATACCTGAGAGAACGGAGTCATTGATTCAGTGGGAAAAACTTTGCAGAGAGGACATATAGGTGGTTCTGAGGAGTTCAGTTTTAATCACCTTGTTTGAAATGCCTTCCCATTAGATTTGTTGGGCAGGTGTTTGAAGTTCGGAGGGGCAGTTCCAGTTGGAGGTGTAAGTTGAGGAGTCACTAGTGTGTGGCTAGTACTTCAAGCCACGAGACTGGGTGAGATCAAGTAGAGGAAGTCTATAGATGAAAGAGAGAAGCAGCCCAGAGACTGGGTTCCGGAGCAGTCTAGAATCTAGAGGTCAGCAGATGAGGGAGAACCAGCAAAGGAGGCAGAAAAGGAGAAGAGGCAGGTGAGCGGGGAATGTCTGTGCTCATTAGAATGCAAACTGTGTGAGGACAACCCTATGCTTGTTCCGCATTGTACCCTTCTCTAGTATCTCATTCACAAGAGGCAACCGTAGATACTGGCTGAAGGAGTCAAACAATGTAAGACATGGTATCAGTAGCTTCTACACGAAGCAGAGTTCCTCTTTTCCATGCTGCCGAATTCTTGATCTTTATGGAAGTCCTTTTTCTCAGGCACCATGACTGCAGACACATGAAGGATGCAGATGCATCCTTCTCAGATGCAGGTGTCACTTGCAAATGTCCTCCTGTCATTCTCATACTGGTAGCACTGTCCTCTAGGGCAGCCATCGGTTCTATTTCAACCCTCTGCATTACGCAGGAATAGGTGTTGTCATGTGGACCATTTTCCTTTCCTTCTTCAAGCTCCCAGATGGTGATAAGCCTGCATGTGCATTCTCAGAGAGGAGGAGTGCCTTAGGTCTTTGCCTCCGTGCCCTCGTATTTTCTTTTCTCTTGGCCAAGCACATTCTCCTTTCGATACGTTTGTGTTTTGGGAGAGAGTCACTTGTGACCTCTCAAAGAGACTTTCCAACTGCATCAGTCTCCTGAGCCCTCAGTTTAGTGCCACTTGCCCCACTGAGCACTGGGACCAGAAACCTGATGAATCATTTAGTCCCATTACTCTAGTAATATTATAACACGGGTATAACACATTTCCTTTGTGGTGCCTAGAAATAGTGTATGCTAACCCAGTTACAGACGAGACGTTACATGTGATACATTACTGACAGTGTGGAAAATCTATTTGAACATGTATACTAGATAAAATAATAGAACAAAGAATGAAACTCAGAATTTTACTTGCCAACTTTTTACCAAAGGAAAAAGTAACATTTAATTCATGAAGCTCATAATTATCAATAAAAAGGCACACAAAGTATGAAAGAATACATTTTAGAGTCATAGTTTTTAGAAGTCCAAGTATTACGGTGACAATTCTTAAAGTTGTTAGAGAGAGGGTGATGACAAGTATGTCAGAATGCTCTAGAAATTACTGGCATCTTAAGGTCAGCAACTGAGTGACGTAAACGCAGAATGGGGCATTTACACTGAAATGATTTCAAACTTTGTCAAAGACAATAACACTTAAAAAGCCTCTTGTCAGAGGAAATGCCAGCTGAATAAAAGTTTTCAGAGACCACCCTGGCTGGTGTGGCTCAGTGGATTGAGCACTGGCCTGCAAATCAAAGGGTTGCCAGTTCGATTCCCAGTCAGGGCACATGCCTGGATTACAGGCCAGGTCCCCAGTGGGGGACACATGAGAGGCAACCACACATTGATGCTTCTCTCCCTCTCTTTCTCCTTCCTGTCCCCTCTCTCTCAAAATAAATAAATATTTAAAAAAGTTCCAGAGACCATAATTTTTTTGTATTAAAAGTAATTTACAACTTACATTTTAATTTTCCCCTTCTCTACTTTGTTACATACTATCCTGTAACTTTCAGTTACTTTTAAATTTATAGATGTCAAATATTTTACTAAAATTTATTTTTGGGTGATGATTGCAATGTAAGAGAAGTCATTTTTTTTTCTTGGTCTTCTTTATTGTTCTGAAGCCAATGAAAGGCATCAGAAATTGTCTGGATTGTTGATAGTCCCAATCTGTTTGGGTTCTTACAGTAAAATACAATAGACTGTGGCTTAAACAACAGAAATTTATTTTCTCACTGTTTGGAGACTTTAAAAAGTGAAAGTTTTGCAGTTGCATAAATTTTTGTTTAGCTGTAAAATGAAATTAGGTGTGTTTATACATTAGTGTGGTATGTAGTTCACATAAACTACATACCACACTAATGTATAAACACATAACTATTTCATTAGTTATGAATAGTTCTGAAATTATTCATATCAAGTGGGCCCAAAAGAAGGACCATGTTGAATACACTTTTTAAAAAAAGATTTTATTTATTTATTTTTAGAGAGAGGGGGAGGGAGAGAGGAAGAGAGGGAGGGAAACTTCAATGTGTGGTTGCCCCTCACATGCCCACTACTGGAGCCCTGGCCTGCAACCCAGGCATGTGCCCCGACTGGGAATCCAACGGGAGACCCTTTGCTTCACAGTCTGGTGCTCAATCCACGGAGCCACACCAGCCAGGACCAATGAACACACTTTTGAAATCCTCTTTAGTATCACTGCCCCTATCAGACCTTTCCAAGGCAGTCCCGTATTTAATTTAAAAAATTCAGCTGAACAAGTTCAGGAGACAGCCTGCGTGTATATGCCTTGAGTTTGGCTTTGTCCTACCGGCTTCCTCAGTACTATTGTAACCCTTAGGTTTTAAAACGGTTTCTATGTGTTTTGGCCTTTTATTTATTTTAGCTGCTGGACACACCTTTTCCTTTTCAAACTGGTGTGCTGATGGCCTTTCCTTGTAATAACAGTTGACATAATGCTGTTGAGCTGAAAGAAAACACGGCTAAGGAAACACTGGCTGTTTCCAACTTTCTCAGACGTCTGTGAGGAGGAATGCAGGTGTCAAACCAGGGTCGGGTGCAGGAAGGGACACCAGGGCGCGGGGCTTGGAGGTGCAGCTTCTCAGGCGTGCTTCCTCCTTTCTGCTTGGGATTTACATTCCCAACCCCGACCCCCCCCCCCCCAGGATATGGACTTAGAATGATAATGAGATACCTTTTGTTTTACTTGTTCGATTAACAAATGGTTTGAACAAACAAAAACAGCCATTGCGGACAAATACTTGGAGATATAAACCTTCCCTTATTTTGGTGGTAGGGGTGAGAATTCCTCAACTGTTTTGGCAAATAAATGTGACATCCATTATTGGAGTCAAAACTCTATGTTTTATGGCAATTCCAGCTCTAGACATCTCACTTACATTAAAAATCACATTGGGTAAAGAACATGTATACATGTAATACCCTTTGTAGCATTGTTTTTTTTGTGACCATAAACCATGAACAATCTGAATGCCATGCACAGGTGACTTTATTAAGTCACTTCCTGTGGTTCACATGCACATGCACAGGCATGCGCAGTGGAAGATGATATATAGGTTATTTAAATGTTCCAACTGGGAGGGATGCTCACAATATACTGTGAGATGAATAAAGGCAAATTCAGAGTAGAGTGAATACTATCAACCTGTTGGAAAAAACCCTGAACCTAACACCAGATTTTGTGCCCTTCTTTCCTGCTGGAACCACCGAGGGTACAGAAGAGAAAAAGGACAGTTCCTGCTGTGCCTGAAATTTTTAACAAAAAGCGAAGGGGCTTTTCAGAGCTGGAGATCAAGCTCCCAAGGAAGAGGTTTGTTCAAAGGACATTTTGGAAGGAGGAGCTAATCTCCGAGGAGGGTGAGCACTGCCGCAGGGACAGAGGCAGATGAACAGAACCGAAGCAAGAATGTCTAGGATGACAAGAAAAGCCGGCAATTTCTAGGCACCTACAGAATCCAAGGTGGCCTGTCCTTAGGATCAGTGTTAATGATGTGAACCCAAAGTTCCAAAAACTTCTCCAATGTTGCCAGATTTTCAGTGATACCTTCGTAAAGGCTTTTGTGAATGTGCTGAGGATTGTGGAACCATGCGTTTCACAGAGGTACTCGAACCTGAAGTTAGTGAAGGAATTGATTTGCATGTGTGATTATGACAGTTAGTAAGAAGCTAATTGTGCTGACAGATAATACATTGCTTGCTTGATCTCTTGGTAGACATGGCGTATTCTGCATGGGGGATCTCATTCATGAGGGCCGTCCTGTTGGAAATTGTTTCCAACAGAAGCAGACAATTTCAGCTGGCCTTCGAATTATCTCCTTGAGGTGGGCTGAAGAAAAAGACCAGGCACTTTGTAGGAGGTGGAGATGCTGGCAATAGGAGAGTCTAAATCAACAGGCTTGTTAGAAAGATGAACTAAGGTATGTACCATAATTATTTTTGTAACCTGGTCAGTTAATGAACAGCGACTTCTTCCAAACTGAAATGTAAAACAATCCTCCCCTCCTCCACTCCCACTCAGGAGAAAGCAGGTTATTGGATTAACCACGAAGAAAATGGGACAAGTACACACTGAGTTCTTCATGATTGTTACTTAAGGGAGATGTGGGGAGGTATATTTCTCATTCACCAATTCGTTCATTTGTTATATCATAAAAGGGAAGACACAAAAATAGATAGTGGGTGGGAGGGGGCTGACCATCAATATGGCAGCCAGCCTCAGTATCATCCCTCTAAATGTGAGCGGGGGGTTGCCTCGGACTTTCTGAGCACAGAGATTTGAAGATAGAAATTGATTGAGGAGGAAGAGAATGTCTGGACCATCCACATTGCCTACAGTTACTGACAGCCGTGCTCCCCTGTACGGGGGTTTTCAGGTTGCCCAGGGCAACTATCTTCTCAGTTATGTGCAACAGTGCAGTAGCATCCTGCTTCAGGAAGAGTTTTAATCTGACCTCTGCCAACTTCCTAGGGTGGGAAGAATAAAGGCCACAGAAGGTTACTGAGGGACAGAGGTGCATTTTCTATGGATAGGTATCAGTCCAAGCTTCCAGATGAGTCGAGAAATTGACCAGATATTCATGCTTTCGTCTTCGTCTCACCCACAGACCTAGGCACCCATTTCCATGTGGGTGTCATTGTCCAAAGATTTGGTAGAAGTACATGGTAGGATAATATTTGAAGTTATTAATCTATGCTGTTTTTCTCCCTATACAAGTATGTATTCTCCTCTCTCTGTTCCTCCTCATTCAAGCAGATAATTGACTACGGGAAAGTGTGAGTTGGGATAATGTTTCTGACTACTAATTATCAGGAACCCAAAGTGAAGGATAAGTCAGATAAGAGTGCCAGAAAAGGCAAAATGAAGGAGGACTTGAGGGCATTGACCAGGTCCTTTGGCCAGAGATATAATAAAAGGGAATTTTCCAAGCTAAAAAGAGATGCCCATAAGAATAA
The DNA here is from genome assembly GCF_014824575.4 of Sturnira hondurensis. NCBI lineage: Eukaryota > Metazoa > Chordata > Mammalia > Chiroptera > Phyllostomidae > Sturnira > Sturnira hondurensis. Next base: position 20,966,010 of record NW_028088227.1, on the reverse strand, counting down.
GGGGGTGTTGGGAAGAAGTGAAGGGTGGAGTTTGTGGGGGTAAAAAGATAGGGTCAGTGCCTGATTTTCAACCACATAAAGAAAGGAGTGGTTAGACCTGTAGAGGAAACACGCGTGTGGCATTGTCACAAATGAAACTAAGAGGATCCGTTTTCCCAATGGCAGACGTTTTGGGATTATATTTAAAAAATGCTGTAACGAATATCCTTGTGTCTCTGTGCAAGAGTTTTTCTGGGATTTACACTTTAGAAGTTGGCTTGCTGGGTCCTAAGCTTCAAATTTTGCTAGATATTGTAAAAAATGCTTTCCAAATTATACAAATTTGCTCTTTTTTAAAAAAGATTTTATTTATTTATCTTTAGAGGGGAAGGGAAGGAGAGAAGGAGAGAAATATCAATGTATGGTTGTCTCTCGTGAGTCCCCTGCTGGGAACTGGCCTGCAACCCAGGCATGTGCCCTGACTGGGAATCGAACCGTGATCCTGTAGTTCACAGGCCCGCACTCAGTCTACTGAGCTATACCAGCCAGGGCTTAAATTTGCTCTTTCAACTTCTTATATATTTTCTTCTCAAATGTAAACTACATTCTCTATAGTAAAACTTTAATGTTTATTAGTCATTATTACTTAGCATTAAGAATTTGAAAGTTCTCTTAGTTCCCCACCATACCTGTCATTGTTGGGCTTTTGACTTTTTTCCAGTTTGACAGACATAAAAATGAACCTTGATTTAATTTGCATGTTTCTATTGCTAGAATGTTATAGCTCCCCCCTCCATGTGTTTATTGTCTGCACAGAACTTTCCTTTTGTGAACTGGAGGTTTATATTTATTTCTTTACTGGAATTTTTGTCTTTTTCTTGTGCATAGGATATTTTTATGTATTCTAGATTGCAATTATTTCTCAAATATCTTTAAATATTTTCTGTCTCTAGCTTGCCTTTTAACTTTGTTTATGGTGTCCAATATATAAGACTGGAACATGTTAATATCTTGAAATGTATTCATTTTTTAGTTTGTACTTAATGGTTCTTAATAGATTTAATTTTTTGGATCAGTTTCATGTTCATAACAAAACTGAGCAGAAGCTACACAGATTTTCCACATGCCCTCTACCTCCACAAATGCATAACCTCTCCCATAATAAACATCCTTGTCAAAGTGGCACATGTGTTGCAACTGATGAACCTTTTTATATTTTAAGAGATCTTTTCTTCCATGAATGTTATGAAGCAATCTAGTTTTTTCCCCTAAAACTTTTTAAGGTTGCTTCGAGCCTTTATGTCTTTAATCTATGTGGATATCCTGTTTGTGTATAGAATAAGGAGGAATTTAATTTCCTGTACATTTAAAATTTGGTTTCTCAATCACATGGGGTTAGACCATGCTCTTCACAGAATTCACCGGCAGCCCCCACTGAAAGATGCAGGATAGCACAGCAGTTCCTAGCAGGCATCAGGATTAGACATTGCGGGTCAATCACTGGGCGCATGGTAAGGCTCAGAAACCAAAGAGAAAAACAGTGGTGTCATCTGGAGCAGTCAGTGCGCTGACCACTCTGCAGTCACCCATGTTGAGGACATTGGCTGATGGGGAACTAGGGACAGTCACTGATTAAAACGGGGCACAACTGGGCGGGCCACCCGACTAGGTATCAGAATCTGGGTCAACAGCCAACCACCAGCAAATGGAGCAGCAAATACGGCAGAACTAATACAGCCACAGAGTTTTTCAAGCAACTGTAGACAACCAAGAAGAAAGTATTTTCTGGATAATGTTTAATATCACTAATTTATTTAATATATTTAACATATATAGGATATTTAACATATACTATAATCATCTTTAAGTTCTTAAAAAAACTGAACCTAGTGGACAGAAGGGAAAAGTCCTCTCCTAATTGTTTAGTTAGGAAAAAATAAGATTTTGACTTATCCCCCCCAAAAAGAATAAAATAAAATCAAGTATAATAATTTGAGGAAAGATTATAATTTTTCTTATAAAATTTATTTTCTATGAGTAAAATAATTACACAGAATTCACAGTAATTCTTGTATTTATATGGCTTTTTAAAGAAAATAAAGAAAACCTTGGGTTACAGAAACCCCTTAAGTATGGTTTCTAATGTAAACTCCCAGTGCACAATATCTCAGTTACCAGAATCGCCCCACTGTGTGGGTTCTAAGATGAGTATCTAATTAAACATTTGAAATATAGATCAATCTTTGTAATAAACATTTTTAAAATAAAAATAATTAGCTGGGAATATCCCACATGTATTCTGAATCCCCCAGTTTGCCCACGTAATTTTTTCTCATTGTTCTGTAACACATGGGATTCTTTCTATGAATGACATCAGTCTGGAAATACCCCATGGTTTTCTGAGTTATAAATGGACATCTCGCCACGTATGACTGATTATATTATGATTCATACTTTCACTTCTGTTTTTTATACTATCATTTTGAAAAGTGAAAATGAAACTGTTTCACTGGTAAGCAGTTCACAAGAGAGAATAAAAAGTAATGTGAGTATAATGTTTCACAAAACGTTTCAGGATTATATTTCAAATATTTAAAAATATCTTTGAAAACATTGCGACAACCATTTCTTAAGGAAGAAGCAATGCAATTGTAAAAAATTGCTCTCAGAGAGTTAATCGCTCTCTGACTATTGTCAGAGTTCTGTTTTACATAGAAACATTTCTTCCAGCATCTCTCTCTGTCTAAAAACTGGTTTTCTGTGTAGAACTCAGCCTTATACTTCTAGAATTTGTTCCCTTAAATACTGAACTGTGGTAGAAAAATGATGATAGCTAAAGAGTTAGAAAAAAAGAAAGGAGGGAAAAACATTGGGAAAGAAATGGGAAAAAAGAAAAAGGAAGGAAAGGAAAAAGGATAGATGGAAGGAAGGGAAAAAAGGAAGGAAAGAAGAGGGAAAAAGAAAAAGGAAGGAAAGTGACAAAGGATCGATGGAAGGAAGGGAGGGAGGGAGGGAGGGAGGGAGGGAGGGAGGGAGGGAGAGAGGGAGGGTGGGCCTTGTGGAAAGTTCCCATCTGACTCCAGGTTTAAGAGCCTTTGTTCACACTTTAGGTTTCCTTGGGGCAGGAGTCACACCTGCTCATTGTTGCGTTCCATCGCATCTTTGTCAGTTCCTGGCACATAGCAACGTTCAACAAATATTTGTTGAGTAAATGAACACAGTAGCTCACAAACAATTTCTGTAGCTCATGGTTTTCTGGGGAAAACCACAAGAAAAAAATGGCTTCTGAGGTCTCAGGATTTTAGTAACCATGAAGTATCAGGAATCTAATGAGTTTCTCTCATAAGATCCTTAAAGTAGCCTCACAAGGCATGAGACCAAAGGCTAGGTGGCCCAATGCCTTGTGATTCTTTAACTTTACTTGTTAGAATGAAAATTTAGCCAGAGATTATGAACCCCTTAAAGATGAACGTGGCTTAAAAAAATCTTTTTATTAAGTACGTATTTACCTTTCTGAGCTGCCTGTTGCCAATGGCAGTTTCTCCCAAAGAATTGTCTTGTGAGTCCTTATGTGTTTTCCTAAAGATGAATTAAATCCTCACCTTCAAATCTCTCCTCCCCAGACTAAATTTTCTTTTCTACCTACACTGCTTGATGCTTGAGTTTCAAATTTACCGACTCCTTTAGCTTAAGGCATTGAAGAACCATCCTATCTAAGAGAGGAAGGCACCCTCTGTAACATCCTCAACACCTTCAGATGGGGCAGTCCGTCAATCGCTCTGAATTTCTAAGACGTTGAAACACAGGAGGGAATGGCTGTGTAAAAGGTAAGGTGTAAAAAATGTCCCAAGGGCAGCACATTTGTGAGGATTGTTTAGTGGGAAATATAAAAGTTATCCCTCCCCAAAACTGTCAGGAGAACCCCAACACATTTAAAAATATTAGAACATCCAATGTCAGTTATACCAAACACCTGAGATGAAAACATCATTGAGAATGTGCTAAAATATTAATAAAATTATTCCTATTTTGAGCTACTATCTTTTCTGATAGTTAATCAGCAGTGGGTTATGGGGCAGAATTGCTATAAAGATTAAATGGATATTAATGAAAAGAGAGTCAAATAGTGAGATTCTATTTGAAAATGGAAGAAAATTAACAGCAGAAATATGGGAATGAACTTACTGAAACAGAATAGCTAATAAGCCAATAAAACTTGACTTGTAATCTGTGAAATATTTTTAAAAGAAATAATGTGTTAAGCAGAAAGGGAGTTGGTCAGTCTGGCACATGAGAGAAGAAAACAAAGAATCCATGAAGTACACTCTGGCAGAGAATTTCAGAGAAATTTGTTCCCAAGATTTGTCGTGTTTGGTGCTGATTGTTGAAATTGCGGCATTAGTTATTCATTGCTTGATGTCAATGAACATCTTGTTTAAATCAGTCCCTACTTATTCTGAATTCAAGTTCACTAAATGCTATTTTGATTATAATTTAATTTCTGACATAACTTTACAAGGAAGGAATGCATTGGCCAGAGGATCCCTTGGCAGTTGTATCTTTCATCATAATTAATGTTTTTTTTTTCTCCTGGTTTGTACAGACATCTCCTCAATCTAGTTTGGACAAGTTACACTCCCCAAGTTTGACCTAGTCCGGGTGCTGACGGGACTGATTATTCACGTAGACAAGGCAGAGCTTTGAGCCCAATGGCTTCCCCGAGGCTGCTGCCACTTTGACGAGCCCTCCTGGCCTTCCCCCTTTCTGTGGGGACAGTGTGAGAGAGTACCTGGTGGAGTGCATGACACAGCCTGGTGCTCCACAAATGTGAGTTTCCATTCTGAAGTGTTCCCTCCAGGAGCTGGTAGAAAGAAGAGAAAAAGGAAATAGTGTATGGAGAAGAAGAAAGCATGGAAGAAAAAGAGAGCAAAGGAGTTGACTGAAGAAATGCTTCATTGACGTGGAGTTCTGTTAGAAATTTCCCTGGTGATGGCATATTGTACCTTGTCAAATGTGATGGTTAATCTCAGGTTTCAATTTACCTGGACCATGGGGTGCACAGACATTTGGCCAAACATTGTTCTAGGTATGTTTGTTAACATTTGAATTGGTAGACCTCGTAAAGCAGGTTGCCCTTCCCCATCCAACCGATTGGTGGGCCTCATCCAATCAGTTGAAGGTCTGGATAGAACAAAAGGCTGATCCACTTGAGCAAGAGGGTACTCCTTCTGCCTGCCTGCTTTTGAGCTGAGGCATCAGTTTTTTTCTTGATTTCAGGCTCTAACTGAATCAGCGGCTCTTCCTGGGTCTCAAGCCTGCCCATGTACTGACTGGGTCTCCTGCATGCCAGCTGAAAATCTTGGCATCTTGCCAGCCTTCACGATCACGCGAGCCATTCTTGTTCTCTGTCCATATACATCCTATTGGTTTTTTTTTCTCTGACTAACCCTGATTGGTACATCAGGTGCTTTAAAGAAATGGAATTTGGCTAGACAATTTTACTTTTGCAAACGAATCAGGACTTTAATGCATTCATTGGCAAGGGAAAATATTTTCATCTAAATTAGATTTTCTGTGACTCCGTGTAAATGTGTTTTCCATTTTTTCTTTTTAATGAAGACACATCCCTTTCCACAAACACTTGTCAAATTTATCCCCAGTGGTGCAAAATTAAATACAGTAATTAACTTAAAAATGGGGTGGACTTTCATGTGAGAAATGTCTGTGGTGCATTTCGTCTGGTTGCTTTTATTTGTGTTGCTGCCACACTTTTCCTGGAGCTCAACAGGCTGTTCCCTCAAATCCCCAAACTCAGGCCTGACTCTTCCCTTCAGTAAACTGCCCACTACAAAGTCAACAGCTCTACAACTCGCAAGTCCTGCCAAAATGCTTCTGAGGATAATTTATTATAGGAAAATATAAATCAATAAGGTTATACTCCATCCCAGTAACATAAGAGCATTCCCCAATTTCATAAGCATTCCTTGAGCACCTACCAACGTAGCAGACTGGAGAAACAAAGATGAAACAAACACACACTTTTTCCTTAAAGAAGGAATATGGGAAAATAGATGTGAAAGCTCAGAGGGAAAGGAAAGTGCGTGATGTTTATTGAGCATCTCTGCGGCTTTGCAGTGGGTCTTCACAACAACATTCCAGGATAGATACTCTCATTCCTTGTTCCTGAGGATGCCTAGGCTCAGGGAGGTCCTCTGGTTAGGACAGTAGAAATTATGAAATTATAGCTAACGTTTGCTGAGCATCAGTGAGACAGCAGAGTTCAAACTTGTCTCTTACAAAGCCAGAAACACATGAGTTACTCTTTCTCCCTCTCCTTTACTCTTCGAATGGCATCCCAACTTTAAGATTTACCGGTTCTATTCCAGTTAATCCAAGGATACTGTCATTTCTCACCTAGATCATTGGATTCCATTCCTACATTCTTGTTGGTCACCTTCCAATTTCTTTCCCTCGAAGTAGCCGGGCTGGATTTTTGAATTTCAAATCTCATTGATTATAACTCTTCTCAAAATATTGCACAGTTTCTCATATTCACTGGATAAAGTTAAAAAATCACTGTCTTAGAAAACCAGAGACAAGGTTCTAGTTTCTGGGTCCTGACTACTACTCTATCTGCATTGCATGTCAAGTTTCTCTTCCTTTAGACACACAGATCTTCTCTCATGGCCGTGTTCTAATCCCATGCCTCTGGCCATAGGACCTGTTCCCTCTGCCCAATCTGCCCCTGCCAATGTTCTCGAACATTATCTCCTTCTGAGATTTTACCATAATCGGGATTTTTTCATGCGACCCTTCAATCATTGAGTGCATCCCCCCCTAGACTGGAAACAACAACAATCCTGAAAGGGACTGTGTCTTTCTTTTTCCTCCTGTTGTATCTCTGCCCTAGCAAAGTGCTGGCACATAACAGAGCTTGACAAATAAAGGCATGTTCTCCATCAGTTCTCATATCCTGTCTCAGAGATACTTCCGTTCCTCAGTTTACATGTGCAGCCAGAGATGTTCAGTTGGTTTATTGACAAGCCCCAAATTGTAAAACCAGTAGGTGGGAGAACATGGTATTTTTACTTTTCCACACTATCTCTTAGATCTCTCTGTTCCTTGAGCTTTGGAGAATAACAAGAACCATAAGACTATGCTCATGTCTCCGCTTCCCCCCATTTTTTTGTTACTGGATTACATTGAGCACCTGGACTTTCAGTGATTGTTCTTATTTCTGAACAGACATTTTTGTTTTGGAAAAATGAACTGACTAGCTTTTAATAAAATCTGATGAAGAAAAAATAACCGTGGATGGTTCCCATAACCAGAAACTCTAGTTATTTTTGATTCAGTGGATGATACTAATAAACAAAATTTTCTTTCTAGATGTGCTTCGAAAGAAGCTGAGGTTACAAGAAGGATGATTTAATTCAAGTACATACATACACTGACAAATTTTTACCATCTCTATCAGTAATACTCAGGATGACTTGTCTGGTTATACTCTTTTGATTAAGTTGGGCCACATACAATGGCTGATAATTATTTTTAACTACAAAACAGCATATTCATGTGGTTTAATTCCTTCAAAAAGAGGTATTGTCCTATCTCTCCTCTGTGTCCTAGGAAACACTTCATTTCTTTTTCTTTTTTTTAATCCTCACTTGAAGATATGTTTATTGATTTGAGAGACAGAGAGAGACAGAGAGATATGAGAGAGAAATATTCATTGGTTGCCTCTGATATGTTCCTGGACCAGGGATCAAACCCTCAGCCTCAGTATGTGCCCTGACTGAATATTGAACCCGGAACATTTTGGTGGATGGGATGGTGCTCCAACCAACTGAACCAACCAGGGCAACCTTTCATGTCTTGTCAGCCCATTGAAAAGAGGCCAATTTTGATCAACTTTGCTCATTAGAATGTTGATCCCCTTTCTTCCCCATTACTGTATGTGCATCCGTCTTCAATCTGGAAGCTGTGAACTAGTTAGAGGTTATCTGCTGTTTGATCAAGGGTACTTAAGCCTCATATAGTAAAAAGAATGGCGGGACTCATAAATTCTAAGGATCTAGTATATTTATAACTCTTCTTTAAGAGAAGGCCCCTAAACAATATCTCTCTGCATATCTTTCTATGACTTATGGTGATTGCTCACGTTGCATGAAAGCAGTGGGCACCATGGATTCAACCAGTGATCAGGAGGTAAACTCTATTAAAGAAAAGGAGGTGAGAAGTCATGTGGACCAGAGAGATGACCTTGGTTTCTGAATTTCCAGTTTCTACTTTGTCTCTAGGAGGCCCTGCTATGCTTTACTTCTCATCTGTGAATATTCATGGAGTTTTTCTTTTATAGCTTTCTAATAAAACTCTTTATGTGTGCTTGTTAGGGGAACTCTCTTCCTCATCACCAGACACCCCCTGGCCAAGATAAGAATGCAATGGGATGACTATGTGAGGTTTTTTGTTTTGTTTTTCTTTTCTTCTTTTATAAACTGTAAAGACAAATACGATGAGTGGCTATTTAAAAAGAGAAATGTCCCTTTTCTCTGAAAGTTGGCTTCCAGAGTAGAAATTTCTTTTCTTTTGGCTAATTGGATTGGCTGCAAAAAGCCAGTAACCGAGGAGAAGATGTTGCTTCAGTGAGGTATGAATGCATGTTATTAGATAATCAACCCCAATGCACAAGCAAACATCATTCATTTGCAACCCAGAGGCTTTAGGAAGTTGTTCAGTTGAACTTCCCCTTTTCCCTTCAGGAGGGATGAATCGGAACTCCTGTGGTTTATGGACAACCAAGAGGATCACCGCTGGCCACACTTCAAAACTTTCTTGAACAGCTATAAAATCAATTGGCTTAGACCTTAAGTACCATTGCTCATGAAAAGCTTTTGTCCCTATGAACAAGTGGTTTTGAAAAAATTTTCGCCAAGGCACAGAAGACACATTGGAGAATATTACAAATGAATTCATTTTATTTATTTCACAGACCTTTTCACTGTCCTTTCAGAGGGGGTTATCCAAGCAAAGATTGAGCTCAATTTAAAGGGCAAAGATTTGAAATCAGAAGAATCACCTTTTCTTTATTTCTAAGTAGCAATTTTCAATGCTCTCATATCTTGCTTTTCTTTATCTACAGATAAGAAACTCTAGGGGTGACTTACATTTCCTTTAGTAGGGTTTGTTCAGTTAGATAGCAGACATCTTCACCCTTTTCATGTGTTATCTTTGGTACCAGATGTCAATAGGGTAAAGAGCCATTTTGGAGTTCTTCTAAGGGTAAGTGATGAGTGTAGGGACCATGTCAAGAGTCTATAAGAAAATAGTGTTGCTGGTTTAGAACTCCGAGGACAATATCTCTTAATCGGAGCAAAGATTGTATTTGAGAGATTATGTTTCTTATCCCTGATAAGTAACATGTTGCATAGTGTTGGGAACCACTCTGCCTGGTTTTAGGAGTTGTAACTGCCCCCCCAGGGCTAAGGCTGAGTGAGCGACCTCCAGACTGGGAGCCACTAAGGAGATAAAGCCTGTCTCTGCTTCATCCCCTGCCCCCAATGCTTGGTTGGTTAGTCAATAATGGGTACAACCCCTCAGATGAGGGGAAACCTAAGCCAGACATGATCACCTGGGTCGCCATCAAGGAAGGACTTGGGGGCTGCAACAAAGAGGGAGTGATGGACCCTCACCCCCCTGGCTATTCTGACATAGTCTGAGTCCCCATGTCCGTCTGGGAGAAGTGCTTCCTGTCTCTAATCCACCTAAGTCTGAAAACCTATGATGGGGGAGGCTAGAGCAGGATCTGGTATGATTGGGCATAAAAGAGTTCCTAAAAGTCCTGCGAAGCCTGCTTTGCTAAGAGTGTTTTCATTCATATGTTAAGGGTCCGAGCAGGAAATGAGTATGTCTCCCAAAGCTTTTGCAATCCCCTTACCTGACAGACACTGACTCAGACTAAGCCCTCAGATTCTTTGAAATGTTACCTATTGTTTGATCCTTACCGCCTGTATTCCCGTGTTTTACAGCCCAATAAAAGCCATTGAGGAAAGGGCTCCTGGCCTTTCTCCTCTGAGAGATTGGTCACCTCTCCTCCCCAAGCAGATCATGTCTTGGTAGTTTCACTTTCATCTGTGGTGGACGGGGGGACTTTGTGGGCAAAATTGCCCCCACAGCACAGGATGGGATGTAGGTTTCTTTTTCTTGGTGGTTAGAGAGAGACTGAGCTAGAAGGGAACTGGTTATTATGAGATAAAAGCACAAACCTTCATGAATGTATATTCCCCAAAGTTGAACTTGAGACTTTGTGTAGCCTCTCACCCTCTCACCCAAGCCTGCAGTCATTCAGACATTCTAGAATCAGCAAAGTGTATTAATATTCTGAAGGTTCTGCTGGTTCTGACTGCTCGCTATTTCTTCAAGTCTTCCTTAAGCACTGCTATCAACAAGGGGCACTGGTAGCTAATGTCTATACCCTTTAAATGTCTACTATGTATCCATTGCCATTTGGGCCAAATGGAGAAAATGATGTAATTTGATCATATTTCAGGCACTATACCCAAGTCTCACTATGTACTATTGTATATTGAATTTTAAAAAATCCTAAAAAGATGTTATTGAATATATGTGTATTTTATAGATCCAGAGACTGAAGTTTGAAGAGGTGAACCTGACAGCCCCCACCCCAACACACACAATTATTAAGTAAGTAGAAGTTTCAGGATTCATATCTAAGTTTATTTGATTCCTAATCTGGTATTCTTAACTAATATAGTCTACTACGTCTAAGTACCAATTTTTTTTTGCCTTTAAAGAACTGAAATTTTAGTCACACTTGTAAACTTGTTAGTAGTTGGTCAAGCAGGTTATGGTGGAGGAAGGCATAGACACTGAGCAAATATGGGGGTGGCACCTAAACTGGACTGATGGGGTGAGACATGCATCCTGGAGAAGGTGACTGTGCTGGATGAATACGTGTCCGTCAACACTGATGAAAGAAAACCCAATTTTGGGCATTGGGGAGGGCATGTGCACATAACTGGAAATGAAATTATTTTTGTGGAGTTGGGACAAGAGTAGAGATTGAGGAGTCATCTTGGATGGGAGGAGAGAAGTGGGGGTGACCGCATAGGGGGCCATTGTAGAGCGTGCTAAAGGATTGGATTTCATCCATAAATCAATAGGAAGACCTCGAGGACTTCATGAATAAGAGTGAAGCGATCAGATTTGAATGTTGAAAATTTCACTTTGGAAGTTGTATGGAGGTTGGGTTGGAAGCGGTTGGAGGAAGAGAAACCAGGTTTTACTGTTAAAAAGTAATTTGTGCAAGAAGAGATGAGTCCCCAAATATGATAGTGACAATGTGGATGAAGAGGAAGGGAATATCTGAACAACTTTTGGAATTGAACTTACTGAACTTAGTGAGAAGATTTTGTGTAAAGAGGAGATGAATAAAAAAGAAAAAAATCTCGAAGATGATTGCCAGTTTTCTCTCTTGGCTGATTGTTTCCTCACAGGAGTGGCTACTCAGGAGGAGTGGATTCACACTAAAATAATAGGGTGCCTCTATGGGATACTCAGGTGGAAAGGCTTAGAGCTGTACGAATGGATGGAGCTTAGCAGAGAGGTGTAAGCTAAAGTTATGCTTCTGGTACTCATTGGCATGAAGGTGGTACCGCAACTCATTAGAGAGGAGGACAACTTTTAGTGACAGTGTGAAGGAAGAGGAAGAAGAGGATGAGTAGAGAAAGCTCTGCTATTTGCAGGATAGGTAGATGGAAAGAAGCCTGTAGAAAGTAAAGAGAAGGAAAAACCAGGTGGGTAGAAAGTAATCCAGGGCTGATTGTACAGTCAAGTAAACAAAGGTACACGAGAACTCCCAAAAGAAGAATGGCAGGAAATAGCTTTTAAGTTCTACAGAGGAGTAAGAAAAATGGAAAAGCAGCCTTTCAGTCTAGCATCGGGATGATGATGGACATGCCTCTTCAGTTTAATGCCAACTTTTGTTCCTCACTGTCCTAACTGGGATAAGGCTTAGTGCGGTCAGGTGGCCGGGGAAAGAGGGGTCAGCTTGGGGATCGTATACGACTGTAATGTCCACAAAGAGATGGCATGGCAGAAAAGTATTTCTCTTCCCTCCCACCCAATCTTCCTATCTTTATTGCTTTAGTCATGCCTACAATGCAATTACTCTAAATCAATCAACTTTTTTTCTTTGGGTCCTGATGTATGTTTAATGCAGTTTGAGTTTATTTCCTTCCTTTTCATGCCGACTTTTTCAATACATACACTCACTACAGGATCTGTTTAGTTTGTAAACTTTGAAATGGAATCTTAGCCTCCTGAAACTGCTTATTGGTGACCTATTTCTACTGAAAACCAGTGGCCTTTTCCAGTCCTCCACCCCCTGGGTTATTCAGCTGCATGTGAGTCTGTTGAGAGCCTTCCTTGGAAACAACTCTTCCTCTTCCTCTCTGTGTCACCACAACAGTCTCAGTCTTTCCCCCCCTGGGTCTTACTTGCTTCCACATCCGAGTCACTGGAGTTTCTCAAGGACTAGTCTAGCTCTCTCTTCTCTTTTACACACTAGTTTCTTCACAGAGTTTTATGTACTCAGAGTTTTATCATAAAGCTGACGATGAAAAATATTACATCTACACCTGTGATCTGAGCTTCTAACTTGTACTTAACTTCCGTATTTCCCAACCACTAGAATCCTACTGTCTTCTCATTCTTCAACAGATTACTTGACTTTTGTCCTTTTCTTGGCCTTTACTATTTTTTAACTGATAAAGACCTCTTCCCTTTCTAGGTTTCTTTTAGATTATGCCATCCAGATTAGTATCTGTCTTAAACTGCGTGAAAACACTGTTCTCCAGTTGCTTGTAGATGTCTTGAGGACAGCACTAAGATTAGTATTCCTTGTATGACACTTAAATACCTAAACAATTTTTATTTTCTTTTTAATGAATTTATTAAGGTAACACTGGTTTATAAAATCGCATAGGTTTCAGGTATACAATTCTATAATACATCATCTGTACCAAACCAGATAATCTTTCACAAAATCCCAGCTGGACGGCATTTAAAAATGCCATTGTTGTGAAAAAAAACACCACCACCAAAGCAGACTGAGATACAGACACCAGGCACCTAAATGCAGCAGACCCTCCTGGTAGAGCGAGGGGAGTGGGAGAAGGGAATTCGCTCTCTCTGTCTCTTTCCCTCCTTGTCTGATAATTAACTACTATGTCTACTTTCTAAAAATGTTAGTGTTGTAGATGAAAAATGAAACATAGGTAAACACCAGAGTAGAAATGGTTTTATACCCTATAATAATGTAATACTTATTTAGGGATTTGTGTTTATTGTCCAGCTAAGTTCATTTAATATCGAGACAATTAGAATGTGAGATTTAAGTGCATTAAATATTAAGGGTCATTGAAAACAAGGGTCATTTAAACATACTAACCAAATGTTTTTTCCTCTTCTTTGTTAATTATTTGACTCTGGAACTTGATGTCACTAACATGTTTTCCCATAACCCTGGTTAAGAAATAAGTAAAACAAAATTTAATGGAACATTACAGTGGGATATTTAGCAAAATTTTATGACTCACAACTTGGAGAATGCAATTAATTATAATTGCTTTCATTAAAATCCACTACAATCTGATTTGTGCTGTTAATTAGAAAAAAGTCTATGGGTGGAAAATTCTGTATTGAAGAAATATTTTGTTTTGTGTGGTATTGAGGAAAGCTTTTCAAAACTTTCATGTGTTTGATTTGAAAAGCCTTGTACTAAATATCAAACAAATTGTAGATATAGTGAAAAAATTAATGGAACAAGCTTTCTGAAACAGAGCCTCACAAAAAGAAAGCATTTTTTTCATTGAGCTTAATAAAAGAATCATTTCCCTTTTTCCCACTTAATATACCAGGTTAATCTTAGAAAGTACATAGACCTGTTGATGTATTGTCTGGTTGAGAAATGACTAAAATTCTATTCTGGACCAGGTCACTTGAGTGGTGGTCAAATAATAATTATGATACTATTGGGGCTATATTTAGAAAGATTGAAAGCTCAATTTGAATTTCTTCAGTAGCCAAGTCACTGCAATGCCCTTATAATTAACTTTTTTTTTGCACCTCAATTTTTCTGTTATAATTTAAAGGGAAATTTTGTTCAGAAAATGTAAGATATTATTTAATAATGAGAAAAATTGAATTCAGAAAAAGAGAAAAAAATATGAATAAAGTCTTGCAGGAATTTTGCCAACTGAGAGATGAGGGCTGAATGTGGGTGAATTATAAATGTAGACAATTGGAAATCACCAGTATCTTACTTTAGTTTACCCTGAAGAAATATGTCTCCAAGATGGTATGTTTCAGGCCCTAGGTATCAGCTTTTTTTTTTTTTCAAAATTGCTTTGAGAGAGAGAGAGAAAGAGAGATCAATTTCATTGTTCCACTTGTTTACATATTCATTTGTTGATTCTTCTATGTGCCCTGACCCAAGATAAAATCAGCAACCTTGGCATATCAGGACGAGCAACCTGGCCAGGACCCCTAAGTATCAGGTTTATTTGTTGTGTTGCTACCGGGCTTTCATTCATGTGTTTTATTCTATCAAACAGTTATGTGTTAAATACCAACTTTGTGGTGAAGTTCTAATGATTGGTGATGCCAGTAAAGCCTGTGATGAACTTACAGCCCTTATTCTTGCTAAGTTCTTCTCATGCATCCTCACCCAGGCCTTATTCCAAAATGAGAGTCATTTGTAAGAATCACAAGATGTGCTTTATACTTTGGGGATTGCAGTATCAGGAAAATGTGTTTCTGGCCTTTGAATGCATCTTTTATTTATTTATTTTTGCTGCCTCTACTTGAAACAGAAAGGAATTTGAGACTAAGAGGTAGAACTTGGAAAGCCTGATACCTGTTTTAAATGAATCAAATTCTGGATCTATTTGGGGGAAGATGAGCACTGTGAATTCCGATTGTATGGGTACAGATTCTATTGTTAAGCTGTGCTTAGTGATTTTGTGATACATGTTTAGGTGGTAGCTGAGAATTAGAAGGTGAGAGACAAAAGAACGTAGGCATAATCCTGTTTTAATATTCTCCCTACTCTAATGATCCACCTGGGTTTGCTATTTCTAATTCACAGGATAATCTTTTAAAATAAAATTGGTTTTTATTTTTTATTTTTAGAGAGAGGGGAAGGGAGGGAGAAAGACAGGGAGAGAAACATCAATGTGAGAGAGAAACATCAATTGGTTGCCTCTTGCACGTGCCCTGACTGGGGACTAAACCCGAAGCCCAGGCATGTGCCCTGATGGGGGAATCGAACTGGCGGCTTTTGCTTTGTGGGACTATGCCCAACCCACTGAGTCACTGCAGTCAGGGTGGATAATCTTTAAATAATTACAGAGGTGGGTTTATAGACAGGTCAATTCTTTTCCAGAAGAGAATTTTATTTCAGTTGTACTTTTCTCTGTATTCTGTCTCCTTTCTCTCCTCTTCCTTCCTCTTCGTAGTTATATCTGCATGGCATTTTCACGCAGCACGTCAAGTCCAGGCTATTCCCGTAGGACTTGTCAGTCCTAAAGGACATTTTCTGAGAGAGAAAATTTACTGCCACTGGGACCGGTCACCTTCAAGGGTATGTCCCCAGGCCATGCCTCTTCTTCTAGGCTTCTCTGACCCCATGTAAATTACGATCAGGAGGGAATTTCCTCATTTGAAGTCTCGTCACTTCAGTAACTTTCTAAATAGAAGTGGGAGAACCCAGAAAAGTTTAGAAAAAATTTTAGTTCTTCCTGGCATTTGCATCTTTTCTTCCCTGAACATCACTTGGACATGAGGAACTCTTACTACGTTTTAGGAACACATATGAATCAATTCTCTGGAAAAATGACTTTGATTTTGGTCAACAGCTGGAGACTACCCTTTTCTTCTCCAGGAACTCCAATAGTACAATGGATGTTCAATGTGACTGGGAAGAAAGACTACAAATGTTGCTTGTTATTCATGTGTGTCCCTTCATATAAGTATAAACGTGGGTAAGAATATGAAGTATGCATGTACTTCAATTTTCTTAATACTTAAAAAAAGTGTATACTATGGACAGCCATCTAGAAATTTACTTCAAGTTTCCATGGACTCTGTTGTGTAGAAACAGACACTCTCATACTTGTTTTCTAAAACAGTGAAGAAAGGAGATGACCAAGAACAAACGTTCCATTTGATTGATTGGTTGATTGGGTCATTGATTATAGGACTCTAGAAGATTGTACTGTGTGGTTGTGTAAGAATGAATGAGGGAAGGGCCTTGGCTGATGTGGCTTACAGAGTTGGAGCATTGTTGTATAAACTGAAAGGTCATGGGTTCGATTCCCCTTTAAGGCACATGTTTGGGTTGCAGTTCGGTCCCCAGTCAGGGCAGGCGAGAGAGGCACCTGATGGGTGTTTCTCTCTCCCTTCCTACACACCCCACTCTAGCATCGATAAGCCTGTCCTCGGGTGAGGATAAAAAAATTAATGAACGAAGGAGGGGAAGAGGGAGAAGGGAAAAAGAGAGGTGGTTGAGGGAGGAGAAAATAGAGTGTTCGGCAAATAAAAAGTGCATATCTATACTTAAAACATAAACTTCAGCTTAAAATAATGCAAAGTGGAAAAGCGTCTATAAGGGACTACTAAGAAGAAAAGGATTGGTGACATTGGGTATTTTTCACTAACTGAAAAATTCTATAGGTATGTTTTTATTTCCTAAGGTATGTGAATAAGTTCTGTACTTTCAAAGATGCATTCCCTCTCCTTATAAAAAATTAAAAAATCTAACAAGGAAACTAGGACAGACTCATAGAGAGCAGGCTAACAGCTCTGGCTGGGGTGGGAGGGTGGGGGTGGAGGGATCAAGCCAAAAAGCAAAAGGAATCATGGACAGGACCAGCAGTGTGGTGACTCTGGGGGTGGGGGAGTCGGAAGAGGGTATAAGGGAAATGCTAAATGGTAATGGAGAAAATATAATGACAATCAGCTAGGCAAAAAACTAGAGGTTTATCAATAAAAAAGTTACGACTTTTCACTCAACTTATTATTTTGATTTGACTTTGGTGTTTTCCATTATCCACCTGTCAAAATGATCAAACTGCTGCTAAAAAGGATTCATAAATTAATATAATTATTTGTAATAATATTAGATCTATGAATTGGAACAGAATCATCCTTTGAAAAGTTGTGAAGTAGTGTAAATTAAGTACATTCAAACATTTTGCCATAAAATAAGAATAAACAGGGTAGCCAAAGAGAAAGTGCTGAGATATTTACAGTTTGAAACCATTCTCTTCATAGTGAAATATCTATGAATACTTTTGGTTTTGGATAAGAAAATCCATTTTCTCCTCAAAATCTACTTTTGACTTTTAAAATGTTAGCTGTAAAGGCATGAAACTGACCTTAGTTATGCACCAAATTAGTAAACTCAGGTATTGCTTTTCTTCCTTCTTGGTTCAACTCTTTTTTTTTTAAGAGAGAAGAGAAACATGGATGTGAGAGAAACATCCATAGTTTCCTCTTGTATGTGCTCTGACGGGGGACTGAACCTGCAACCTAGGCATATGCCTTGACCAGGAATTGAACCAGAGACATTTTGGTTTATAAGACAGTGCTCCAACCAAGTGAGCCACATCAACCAGGACCCTGGTTCAACTCAAATAAAAATACATGTTTCATACTGGCTGATTATTGATCCTAGCATTTTTATAGACCTAGCATATGTTTTTCAATGTGATTTAATATAAACAGCAAGTTCAATTGGAAGTCCTTTGATGCTTAGTATTAACATGCAGCAAATGTGTGGTCCATAGTACATACTCAATAAATGTTTGTGGAAAGAGTGAAATTTTTGAATTGACTATTTTAGATATATTGGTTTGCTTTAGTTTGCCCCATGAAAATAGTTTGCTTTCTCAAACTTCTATGCTATTTTGCAACTTTGTCCCGTAAGTCATAACTAAGCCCAGGCCTTGTAAGTATAGATGTACCTGAATCAATCCATCACCAGCTCTACAAAAATAATTTTAAAATTGTTCAAGGATTATATCTTTGGATAAGTACATCATGTATTAATTGGTCTTCAATTTAAATAGTAATTCACACAGAAAAGTGAAACTTTACTAAAGTATACAAATTAAAAGTGAGAGTAAAACACCTACCCTTATTACACATGATCGTTTTGGGATTGGGAATACAGGCAAGCTATTGTGCTCTTGACCTGCTTGCCATGTTGGGTTCAATTAACAGTCAACTCTATGAGCCATGCTCCTAGAGTGCTGATTGGATGGACACACCCACTGCCCACCCCACAAAACACTGTGGGCACTAGAAGCCCCAGACATATATTAAAAAGAGGCAAATACCTTTGAGAACACCTGGACTCCTATATTTCTCCCAATTCCTATGTAGAGAACTTTGTGATGAATGAAACCTTAGTGTTTATAAATACCCAAATAATTACAGTGAACCATTTAAAAGTTATAGTCTAGATTATGAAAATAACTTTTCCTGGAACATGAATTACTGGGTTACCTATTGTTTCAAGGAAAGTAAATAAATATCTTACAGATGCAGACTTAGACCTCTAGGGTTCCATGTTTGCCCTTAATTGATGAATCTCGCTCTTATCTACTGTGTAATGCTCCTACTTGTATGGATTATAGACTTTAGAGAGATTTTTAATATAATTCATTCACTCATTCTTTAAATCTATATTGAGAGTCTCAACAGGTTTGAAATGGGGGTAGAGAAGTAACAAAGACAGAAAGAGCTGTTTTCATGGGGTATACATGAAGATGTTCTTCTACATAAAAAGTTGCTATGAAGGAAAAGCTTAATGTACTATCATGAGTGTAAAAGTTAGGAGAAGCAAATAAGAAAAACAGAAGTACACAACATGTTGGTTTTTCTTATGTCCCTTTTAAAGCACTTCCGTCTACCTAGGATGCCCCTGCAGGGAGACATCACTGACCGTGGTCCCACTCCCCAGGCTGAGCTAAGGGCCCCGTCTCTCTGCCCTCTTCTGGTGTTCTGTGCACCTGCGTTTGTACTTCTTTCATTGTCTTCACCATGTTATTAGAAGTTATCTCTCCATGTTTATTTCTATCAGTGAGTCGTGCTCCTCATGAGGACGGTGACAGATACAAAAGCATCTGTCACAAATCAGTGCTCAGAGCAGCTATCAAGTTCATGTCGTGTCCTTTTTTTCAGCTCCCACACCAAATTTGTGAATGGCAGCCTGAGAGTAAATCCAGTCTCTCTGCTTCCCCCACAAAAGTGAAGCAATTGCTCCTACTCGAACCACAACTTGGGCTACAAATTCACAAGACGGATCAAAAGTGCAGTAAATTGTTTGCATGGAAAACACATTAGCACATTCTAAAAAACCATTAAACCAACCAACCAATGAACTCAACAAGCCTGAACAAAAGAACAAATTGAGTATGAAAATAACATTAGAACAAGTTCAATATACCTAGAGGAAAAAATCATCATAATAATGTGTGTTAAACACAGTTCTTTTCTAAAAGTTTATGTCTACCTTTTCTCTTCTTTATGTAACTTTTCCTCTTTAAACTTAAATGGCTCAAAGGGAAGAGGGGTGATATGTCAGTTTTTCTTCGCTTTGAAAGGAAACCTGAGAGTATGGAAAGATCTCCAGAGTTCAAGTCCTCCGACCGCCTGTTCGGTGAGGAAATCCTTCCTCGTGTCTGTCTAAGCCAGGCTAGGCCAGAGAGCTGCTCCTACCTTGGCACACACTACTTGTTTGTTCGCTAGCTTCAGTTGTTGGAAAGTCTTTCTCCATCCTGAGCTGAATTTTCCCCCCATATTCTAGTTTGTTCCTGGGAGGTGATTCTAGACCTCCACCATAGGATGGGTTGAAATGCTGTCTTCTTCTGTAGATTAAAAAATCCCAGGCTTTTTTCAGGTACATTTTGACAGCTCTTCTAGACATGTTACCTTCATAAAAACCTTCTTCCTTTAATTCTCCCTATATTGCAAATGCCCCTGCCAGAACGTGATGGGAAACCTGATTTGAATAAATTTCAATTCAGGAAACAGATATTGAGCACTGAATAGTGTGCCGGACACTGTTGAGCCCTGGGGCTGTGTCAGTGAACGTGATCATCTGTCCTCCTGAATGACACAGTTTAGGAGACCCAGACACTCAATGAGTAATTACATGTGTGGGGAGTGTAGTGGAAGAAGTTGCAAAGTTGTCTAGAGCAAGAGGAATTTAATTAATCCTGGAGAATCATGAAAGGCCTCCATGATAAAGAGAGATTTGAGCAAAGACTTAAACATGAGTAGAAACTAGTCATGATAACAGAAGTCTAGACAATGGAAGTGGTACAAGGGGAGGACTCATGGTTGAGAGGTATCCAAAAGTCCAAGGGAAGAGGATGTTCAAGAAGAGGACCCTAAGCAGAGAGGGCCCTGGCTTGCTGCCACCACTGGGTAAGGGGGAAATCAGCTGTTCAGAAAGGAGCAAACAATGCACTCTCTTCTTTCTGTGTCTTGCTATGTTCCTTTCACACTGTTTCCTCTACTTATTTACATTACAGTTTTAATAACTGTCCTAGTTATTGAAACATATTACCTCAAAAACAAATGCTTTTAAGGTTTTACTTTGGAAAAAAGTACTCAGGCTGACCATCTGTTTTCTTCCTATCTAAGTATACTTTTGTGCCACAGTGGACACTTAAAGGAAGACTAAAAAATATTTAAAGAATTTAGCAACAAGGAATTATTTATTGGTGACATTGCAAAGTGGCTTAATGGGAGAGGTAGCCAGATTGCAGTGGTTGTAGAGAGAATGGTAGGTAAGCTAATGGATACAGAGAATGCAGACACTTTAAGGAATCTTAGTTATAGAAGAAATAAGGGAGACAGGGCAAGTGTCTATTAAAAAAAGGAAGAAAGGAATATCAATTTTCTTTCAAGGACTTCCAGTCAAGATGGCAGCCTAGGTAAACATGGCTCTCCTCCTTGCACAACCACATCAAAATTACAACTGAACTATAGAACAACCATCAATTAGAGCTATCAGAAATCAAGCTGTATGGAAGTCCAACAACTATGGAATTAAAGAAGAGACCACATCGATGCTGGTGGGAGGGGCAGTGATGCGGAATGGGCTGGCCCCACACCCACATGTGGTGGATAAGAACTAAGAGGGATCTCTCTGGAGTGAAGGGTTCCAACCTCACACTAGGCTCTCCAGCCTAAGGTTCCAGTGCCAGGATGATAAGTCTCCACAACTTCTGGCTATAAAATCCAGCAGGGATTGAGGCTGAGGGAGACGGAGACTGCTGGACCCTCTGGCAGTTCCTCTTAAAGAGCCCATGCACAGACTTACTCAGACTCACTTCCTCTGAACTTCATGGCGGCAGCAGATTGAAAGCCACCAGAGAAATATGGGGAGGTACCGAACTATCCAGCATCAGGCTGAGATCTGGGGGGCAGCTTTCTCCCAGAGAGAAGTGCTGGCAGAGTCCACTGTCCCTGCTCTAAGCCCTCCCCACTCAGAGCTACAGAGCTGGCAGGTGGGTGCCACGTCTGAGATTCCGTCAGCCTGAGTCACACTGTTTGCCCCACCCTGAAATCTTGCCCCACCCAACTGTCAGGCCCACCTAAACTGTTTCCAGTGACTTTTCCATACAAATTGCTTGACTTGGCCCATGCTTCAGATTTTCCTAAATTCTCTCAAACAAGCAGCAGCTGGCTTCAGCAAGCCCTATACCTCTTGCTAAGTTGCCCCAGGCCTGGCACTAGCAGCAGCTCGCCTTGGTTTACCGCATGGTCTCACCTGGGCACCTCCAAGCTCAGCACAAGATGCAGCCATCTGCAGATCATGCTGTAGCTTATCTGTGTGACCCTGGTCAGAACACGGGTGGCGGCTGAACTTGGACATGCCCACAGCAATCAGGGATCAACTACAACAGAAATGTGCACATAGCCCATACAGTGGGCACACCTCAAGTACCCAGTTTGGGTAATAGCGGATGCTGTGCCACTGGACCCTACAGGACACCAACTGTAGTAGGCCACTCTGTCAAGCTTGGGAGACATAGCAGCTCTACCTAGTACATAGAAACAAACTCAGGAAAGCTGTCAAAATGAGGAGACAAAGAAACATGGCCCACATGAAAGAACAGGACAAAACTCCAGACAAAGAGCTAAGCAAAATAGAGATGAGCAAGCTACTAGCTGTAGAGTTGAAAACACTGGTTATAAGGATGCTCTAGGAACTTAGTGAGAACCTCAACAGTATAAAAAAGATCCAGTCAGAAACAAAGGATACATTAATTAAACTAAAGAATACTTTATAGGTAATCAACAATAGAGTAGATGAAGCTGAGAATCAAATCAGCGATTTGGAATATAAGGAGGCAAAAACAACCAATCAGAACAGTAAGAAGAAAAAAGAATCCCCCTCAAAATGAGGATGGTGTAGGGAGCCTCAGGGACAACTTCAGGCATACCAACATTTGCATCATTGGGGTCCCAGAAGGAGAAGAGAGTGAACAAGAAAATTGGAAACCTAGTTGAAAAAGTAAAGACAAAAAACTTCTCTAACTTTATGAAACAAATAGACATACAAGACCAGGAAGCACAGAGAATCCTGAATGAGATGAACCAAAAGAGGGGTTCCCACACTAAGACACATCATAGTTAAAATGCTAGAGGTTAGCCTTGGCTGGTATGGCTGGTATAGCTCAGTGAATTGAGCACCGGTCTGAGAACCAAAGGGTCACTGGTTTGATTCCCAGTCAGGGCACATGCCTAGGTTGAGGGGCAGGTTCCCAGCTGGGAGGCATGAGAGGCAACCGCACATTGATGGTTCATCCCTCTCTTTCTCCTTCCTTTCCCCTCTCTAAAAATAAATAAATAAAATCTTAAGCAATTAAAATGCTTTGGTTAAAGATAAAGAGAGAATCTTAAAAGCAACGAGGGAAAAGCAATTAATTAACTAAAAGGGAACACTAAAAGGGAGCCCCCATAAGACTTTCAGCTTATTTCTCAAAAGAAAATTTGTAGGCATGAAGGGATTGGCGAGACTCAAAGTGATGAAAAGCAAGGACCTACAACCAACTCTACCTAGCATAGCTGGAATTAAAAGGCAGATGAAAAGGTCCTAGAGAAAAAACTAAAGTTCATCGTCACCAGACCAATATTACATGAAATTTTAAAATCTTCTTGAAGAAGGAGGAGAAGGAGAAGGAGAGGAGGAAGGGGAGGAGGAATATGAATAATGAAATGACAAGAAATATAAATCTATCAATATTTGAATCTAAAAAACAAAATAAACATGTAGAACAGAAACAGAATCAAAGATACAGAGAATGTTCTGATGGTTGCCAGATGAGAGAGGGGTCAGGGGGATGGGTGAAAAAGGTGAAGGGATTAAGAAGTACAAGTTCGTAGTTACAGAATAGTTATGGAAATGTGAGGTCCAGCATTCAAGATAGAGTAGCCAAACCCATGGTCACGGACAATGGCATAGGGATTGCCTGAGGGAGTATGGGGAGGCTCAATGTAGGGGTGTCAAGAGGAAAATTGGGACAACTCTAATAGCATAATCAAGAAAACATAATTTAAAAACACAAGAGAGATTTTATGGTGCACTGAATTTCTCTGAACTTTGATCATTGACTTACCAGCCTCTAGAACTGTGAGAAATAAATGTTGGTTGTTTAAAAATATTTCCTTTGGCAAGGTTAAATATCACTGGAAGGGCACTACTGTTTTTGGACAAGTAGGAAATATAGGAAAAATAGTTTTCTTAAAAGGATGCCTTATCCATGGCCTTTTTTTGCTTCCAGTTTGGTTTGGAAGGCAAATTTAACACATTAGTAATGATGAAGATAAGACATCCTATAGTAAACAATGGAGTTGTATGATGAAAAAAAGAAAAAAACTCAGTAGCATATAGTGAAGTGACAATACATTCAAAAGGTGGTAATAAGCCAACTTGGACTGGAGGGTTAGAAATAGAAAAGTTGTTGGAGCTTTCCTCCTTTACTTTCAAGCAATTTGACTTTGGACAGGTTATGCAGCCTTTCCAAACCTCTGCTTTCTGTATGGAAAGAGGGGATCGTGATGCTGAACTCAATTTTTTTTTTATGCTTGTAAAGAAGAGCTAGTCCTTGTAAAACTCCTACTATGGTGAATGTGCAATAAATGATAGTTCATATAAAATTTTAATAGAACATGGAACTTAAATGAAAGAGAGACTATTAGTCTATCATGCTTTGCACATAGTAGGTGTTCACTACAAGCAGGGGAGATGGAAGAGAGAAGTGGAACACACGTTGTGAGCAAATATATGAAGCTCTAAGAACATCTGTGAAGGCCGAGAGGACACATGACCAGGGGGACAGGCCATGAAGCACAATTCTGTTGTGTTCATGATATTAGGAGATTCTGAGAGTTCAGGTACTTGGAAGCTAACTCACAAACTATAATCCATGAAATAAGTATTCATTATATTGTTTCTCACAAGAGGTACAAATCTTAGCCCAAAATGAACTAGTAGTATAAAAAACATAACTAAAATTTAAAAAATCTTCAATTCCCCTGGAATTAAATTCCCTAGCTACCACAAAAAACCATTTCAGTTTTTCTTGATTTGTCTCTAAATTTCAGGGGAATTCATGTAATTTCAAGGTGGCATATGACCCATCTTGCCCTTGAGTCATCTGTCCATGCAGATATTTGATGACTGATCCATGGTTCCATGTGGTCCTTGCTCACTGATCCATTCAGTAAATCACCCAGACGACTCTCATTCATGGCCACGTAGGTGTCAGGCTCAGTGGGTCTCTCTGTTACTTTCATGCCGGGCTTGAGGACTGAGGCATCATTCTATTGCTTTCATGCCATTCTCTGGCAAGGGACTTCCCCTGGCACAGATCTACGCCTTTTTGTGCCTTGCTGTCTAATCTGTAACGTTATCACTGCTCTGGGTTTATGATCTAAGAAGAGGGGCAAATATCCACGTTTGTTCTCTGCTTCCTAAACCAAGTCAGGGTCTGGCTCCGTCGCTGAAGTTTTAGTATGAAAGTAGAGTGAATACTGTGTTTCTCTAAACTGCCACGCTTCGTCTTTCTTCTGCTCTTCCCCAGCCTAGCAGATTATTTCCCTAGTGCGTAGGGGAAATCCCTCCCCGTATAAATCTTGATGGTTTCCCCTAGACTCATGTTTGCCCTTAAAACAACCCTTTTATGGGTTCAGGATTTTGGAAAATATAAACCAGAGACTTATAGGAAGTTTCTGTTTTCCACCCCACCCTGTCGCACCCACATCCTCAGGAAATAACTCAGAATACAGTATTTGCCTACACTGGGTGAGCAGGTGGAAAAGGGAAAGTGGGAACTTTAGGGAGAAATTCATTTATATTTCAACATCCTGTGGTAATGACAATGCATCACCGTTACCTTACAATTTGCTATGCAAATTGGGACTGGATAGAGACCTTACATTGGTTATTTCAACTTGGCCAGTCTCCTTCAGCAAGGCACTTGAGCACATTTTTATTCGTCTGTATTCCTCATCCACAGCGTTTGGAAAAAAATTCTGTTCTGATTCCTTTAGCTCAATTTATGAAAATTCAGATTAGTTGGCAGAAATGTTAGTGTCTGGCAATCACAATTCTGAGATCATAGCGGCCACATTTTAAGTTAGTTATGTGGGTCTTGAGCTCATTTTACAAAGGAGATGACGGCACTGCCGACTTTCCTCTCTTGGAAGAGTCCTACACAGTCAAGGCTTATTTTCTGCCCAAAGTTTCTTGGTCACTTCCCAAGGGCATAAAATTACTTTTCGCAGTTTTGTGGTGAGTAGTGGAGCATATAGCATTTTTACTTACATTTTTCTTTAATACAGAAATCAATGAGCAGGTTGGTAGAGTTTCAATTTAAGTCCGTGCCTTCTGGAAATAAATCCCTGATCTGTGCTGTGCAGAATGAACAAAATACCAGGCTGCGTTCCATTCAAGAGCGGGTTTTCTAATCTAAGGAGTGTTGCATGGGTCTGTGATTGCTTTTATGTCCTCGTTTCTCTATTAGATATCCGCTTCACCCTGAGTGTCAGATAGTCTCTCTGTCAGATAGTTTAGCATCCCCAAGGGATACCTGTGGGGTTTGATGCTCTAGCCTCAGCATTTTCAATGACGCAGCACAATTTGAATGGGGAATGGCAAAGGAGTGAGTGACTCATGACACGAGTGTTCAGTCTTGCTTTCCTAAATGTCCAAATAAATATTTGGTTCTAGGTTGGAGTATAAACATCCAGCTGTACAGAGAGGAATTCGTGGTGGAGAGCGGCCCAGCCCTTTGGGAGACTTTCTTCAAGAAACTGCTGATCAGCTCCTGCCATGAAAGCACAAGTGTGAAGGCAGCCGTGAGGCTTCTTTTCACCCATGATGGCAGCAGTGACGTTGTTCAAGTGCATTTTTACTGAAGCTGCGTGTGACATTATTCTTGAACAGTTGACGTGTTGGGACCATCTGGCACGTCGCTGCACCAGCACCATATGGTGAAGTGCCAAGGGCAGGAAGCTGTGGTTTTTTTCATCGTGCGCTACTAACAAAAGACTCGGGAGTCAGTAACTGTTTGACATTCCTGAAAGGGTGTTCAAGTTGGAGAGCCCACCCTTAGACAATAAAACAACGGGCAACAGGGTAATAATTGTGTGTGTGCGTGCGTGTGTGGGCATACATGGACTTACAAGATGTGGAGTCACCCCAGGGACCCAGGACAGTCTGGTTTCGTTGCTGGAGCAGATAAATTACAGAGCAGTGTGGCTGCCAACACATCACTGTTTGAACTGAGCGAAGTAATTCAAGCAGACAAACACTTTAGAGGGTTAGGGTTTCATTTTGTTTTGTTCTCTTCCCGTCTCCGACACACGAGACAGAAAAATGAGGGAGGCCTCTTGTATTCTGCCTCTGCCTGTGCCCTCCATCAGTCCTAAATTCTGCTTCTGGATGGGTCCTATATCAGTCCTGCAGTCAGCACTCACCTGGGACAGCACAGCAGGGACAGCAGGCTTCAGGGCCTTCCTCCCAGGTGTTAGGAAATTCCAGGAGGTGCAGGCTTTCCAAACTGCTGGTGCTTCCAGAACGTTTGTCAACAGGTGTTAGTTGATCACAGTTCGGCCGTAGCATCTGTAATGACTAAAATTACTGCTACATTGGACTCAAAACTTTACAGAATGGCTAACTACTGGTCTTACGAGACAACTGTGTTTAAAGCCACAATGGTAGAGTTGACATTTCAGGAGTCAAGAAGACTAAAATGAATTTGGATCCAATACCCAGTAAGTGTGAATGGTGGCAAATTACTAAGTCTGCTTAAATATCATTTTCATTATGAAGATACTGAAAACTTTCTTAAAGATTAGTTGAGAAAAGAAGTATGAAATCATCTGACAGATTTAGGGCTCAGTAACTTTTAGGTGAATTACTTAAAAATCACCATTTCTCTTGTCCTTTAACCTATATAAAATTTTAATAGAGTTTAAAGTAAAAGGGATATGCCTGTCCACCTGATTTTTAATTTTACTTTTCGAACAATGAGTGTTATTTTCCCCCAGGTTTCCAGCATGATGGAGAGGGTACGCTTTCAGATTTGTGCATGTGTTTTCCATTTCTCCTTTTGCCTCTTAGATTTTAAGAGATGGGTGTCTGTCGTAGAAGAGGAAAGGCTGTGAGAAAGCTATAGTGAGTCAGCTTTGTTTTCAGCAAAGCAGAGAGAAGGCGGATTGCTTAACGAGGGGCAGGGGCAGGGGCAGGCTTTCAATGATGTTGCCCTTGAGACTCGTTCATTTGTGGGGACGGATTGCACTCTTGCTTGGCACGGTCAGTCTGGAGGACAGTCTGCACTGGTCAGTTTTCAACTGCATGGGTAGTCCACATGGGCATAGTCAGCCTTCAGTTTCCATAAAGCTTTCTAGGTCATTTGGCATTGTTTTACTTTGTTCTGGAAAGAAGCTACCCGTCAATTGACTTGCTTTTGAAAAATGTCTAGTCTTAAGAATCACAGATTTTCATTCTTGGAAACTACTTTATCATTTAAACATTCAATCATTTATTTAACCATGAGTTCACATGTACATTTATTTATGCTTTCATATATCCATGCATTCCAGAAATAGGTTAAATGCTGGCACAGGTAAATCACTGGGCCACATCACCTGGTTGGGGCAGTTTATCTGGGCAAATGCTCTATCTACTCAGCAGGGTTGTGGGAGTCCTTGTTTGTAAAAGGGTCCTCTAGACAAACAGAACCAATATGTTGTTTGCTTGTTTATTATAAAGAATTGCCTCTCCCTGACTTGCATGGCTAGGTTTGGTTGAGTGTCTTCCTGCAAACTGAAAGGTCACCGGTTCAATTCCCAGGCAGGGCACATGCCTGGGTTGTGGGGCCTGATCCCTGGTTAGAGTGTGTGTGTGTGGCAACCGATTGATGTTTTTCTCACACATTGATGTTTCTCTTGCTCTCTTTCTCTCTTCTTTTCCCTCTCTCTCAAATAAATAAAGAAATACAATCTTAAGAAAAGAACTGGTTCATGCAGTTGTGGAAGCTCAGAAGTCCCAAGCAGGCTCAAGACCCAAGAAGAGCTGATGTTTCAGTGGGGACGGCAGGCAGGACAAGACTGGTGCCCTGGCTCAAGGCAAAGAGACAGGAGTGGTTCTCTCTCACTCAGGGGGAAATGCCAGCCTTGTTGCTGTATTCCACCCTTCAACTGATTGGGTGCAGCCCACCCACACTGGGGAGGGAGATCTCAGCTTACCCAACCCAGTGTCAACCTTATCGAGATACACCCTCACAGCCACACCCAGAATAAGATTTGACCAACCATCGGGTCATCCTGTGGCCCATGCATGTTGAACCAGAAAAAGAACCACCATACCATTTTTATTGTTGAAATAATGCAACACTGAACTCAGTGAACAACCGTGTTATGAATTAAAACTTGTCTTCAGAACGTCTGTTTTTCAGAGCTTGACAATTCCTTTCTGGAGAGCCTGTCGTTTCCTCATGGCTCTGGTATTTATTTTATGTTTTCCTTGAAATTACAAGTACTCCTAAAAGTTATTGGTTGGCATCCTGCTTTAGAATGGTCCTAAAGTTTGTCTATGTAATGGCTATTAAAATATTCAGATATCAATCTGGCCCTAGGAAAGAACAAATATTTAAATTTTTAAAAATGCATCAACATTTTGAGGCTATGCTCTATAAGAGAACATTTAACATCCCACATGTCTTTCATAAACATTTCCCACTTGCCCGTGTGCAGAATTTCTATTGGCATGATCATCTCTATTCAATTGCCATAAAGCACCTCCCACTAAGAAAGCTGCTTTGGATTTTTATATATTTTAAGCAGCACCATAAAAAAGAGATCTCTTGCTCTTTTTTAAGGAGAAGGAGCAAGAAATATATTTATTGTCATACGGAGGTTACCTTTAAAAGCAAATCCTTGGCCAAACCCTCTCTTTCTCTCCAAGTCTCTGTCTCCTACTACGGTCCCCTGGTCTTCTGTTCTCATTGCCAAATTCAAGGTTTGCACATGGCCTCTTCCTTCACGCTGAGGGTCTGTGGCTCTGGGGTTTGGCATCATTCATTCTCAGATTACAACTCAGAATTAGATGAAATAACTGCAACTTCAACTGAACCGTGCCTTACATGAGAATTCGTGTTAACTTACATGCTCTTTCATTTACATTCTGAATGGCCTTCACCCAATTCACAGCGACATTTAAATTAGGGGGAACAGATAGTTAAAAATTAAATTTGTGTTTTGTTTAGATAGGCCATGGACCCTACATACCCAAATGCATAACTTAAAAAAAAATCCTTTGCTCCCAGGCTGGCCATAAATATAGCTGGGATAGTCAGCTACCACACCTATGGCATCACTCAGAGTGAGGTAAAACCCAGGTGCTGCCTAATGCGTCCCTCCTGTGTCCTGGCTTATGAATAAAACTCATGTGGCCATCAACACGTGTCCAGCCCTGCTCTCTGCCGCTCCTGCAGCAGAGGACTCCGCAACAGTGCCGTCCACTCCACCCTCGCCCTGTATCCCCTGTGAAGTGGACGTTTTCATTGCGCTCTCTCCAATGAACTCTTTTACCTGGTACAGCACCTATCATTCAAAATCCCACCAGAACACACACATTCTATTCTGGAGAATTCTGTAGGCTAGAACAAGGCTTCCTAAATCTCATCGAAAAACACTTCCTTCCCCTTATACCTTAATCCAGTTAACATGTTAATTGATAACATTTTTCTTTAAATCATTAGAAATCTGATGCCCTTGTTTTAGGTCTCTAGCCCTTGACCACCAAACTTCCTTCGTAAATAAATTCCTTCTCCCTATAAGGCAGGCACCTAATGGTTTAGTCGCTAGTTGAATTTTATTTTCAGACCGATCTTCCTGAAACTAGTCAAGACTTGTAGGGAAGCACTTCTCAAGGCGTGGAAATGTGACTCAGCACTCAACACGGAAAACCAGTGGGGAGCGAGCGGCACACAGGACCACGCCCACAGAGAGGTTTTCCCGAGGGGAATCAGGCCTGCACTGTAACTAGGCTGCTATGAGACTTGGGTTTTGCCAAAATTCCCTCACCATGACTTGAGACAGCAAGGGTTTACTGCAAAGTAACTTCCTAAAATCTGAGCTAAATCTCACAAGTATGGAATGTTAACAATCCAACCGCTTTTCCCTTTACATTTGCAAATATCCTGCTTCTTTGATGTAATTAGCAACATCCTCGCCTTTGTTGTCTCTAAAAGGTAACCACCTAATGTGAACCCATGCCCAGTAAATGAGGATTTACCATTACACGCTCCTTGTAATGTACCCAGGAAAACAATAAAAGCCTGTTGAGGTGGGCTCGGGCCCCCTCTCTCTGACTCAGAGAGTGGCCATGCCCTCCCTTTTTCTCCACCGGATTCCTGTAGTCTGTGCGTATTTTTTCTCCAGCAGCTGCAACGTACACGGGTCCTGCCGGCCAGGGTCCACCACAAAGACTCATTTGTACAGAATAAAAAACGAATTCTATGAAATCAGAAATTACATGAGAATGCTTTTTAGAACATATTTATATAAGGTGATGATGAAATTTAAATTCAGAAACTCGAAGTTTTTAAAATAAAACATTGATTCTAAGGAAGAGTACATTACATATGCGATCGGAAACTTCAAATGCACGTAGCCGCCTAGACTGGAAGTTCTTCCATTGGAGAGTTCGGGGCATAGTTATTTTCTGAAGTAGGTGTATATTATAGATGTCTAGTTGCAGGTTTCTAAGTTCTAAAAAGACGCTATTTAACCTCTGTCTCTTGCGTGCGATCACACAGAATAGATTCACATCCAGATCACTTCTGTGTGGGGACAGCTCGATTGGAATGAGATGGACTATAACCAAGTGATTTCATTGACTGGAAAGTTTTACTATTCCTGGCATTTGAAAAGGCACCGGGCTTGTACTTTCTACAGCATTTATACATTTCCTTTTGATTTTACAGCAATACTGGTGTAGGCTCAGTTTATTTCTCACACTACCTCTCTGGAATTGAGAGAGAAGATGTGGCCTGGAGAACTCCCCTACACAGCCAGGTTCCTGTTGACTAATTCTGTGATCACCGAGAACAGGCTCCCCGTCCCGGAGGCCAAACGGACAGCAGGCCCTGCTCGGCTCGGGGAGGGTGGTTTCTGCGACACCTCCTCGCTGTGGAGGGGAAGAGAATCCAGCCGACCTCTAGTCACACGTTCACCAACCGTTCTGAGGGTGGGAGATGAGGGCTGTGGGTGTGATGAATGCCTGCATGAGTCACGGGGGAGGGGGGCGTTCGTGGGTCTCTCAGTCAGATGCCACTTTCGTATGAGAGGCTTGGAAAGCCCCTGGCACGGGAGGAGAGGGTGATGTCTCTTTCAAAAGTCCTCCAGTATAAAAAGGCATTTCCATTTTCAAGAACCCTGCGAATCCCTGGGAGAATGACGAACTAGTCCCTGTACTAGAGCACCCCTACCCCCGCGGACCCCCCAGTTATTGGTGTTTGCTTTTCCTGTGGGAGAACCAGACGGCTTCTCGCTGTAACTTGAACCACAGGGAGGCCTGTGCCGTTTCTTTCTTTCTCTCAGCTCAGAGACGCCTATGTGTCGGCCAGGCAAGGTTTGCTCCTCCACCCAGCTGTTTCTTTTTCTCTCTACTTTTATTGTTGACACTGTTACAGATTTCCTCAGTTTCCCCACCTTTGTCCCCTCCACCCGGCGCCCGCCCGTGTCTTCCCTCTGGCCATCACTGCACTACTGTCTGTCTGTGGGTTATGTATGCATGGTCTTTGCATCCAGCTTCTTTGTTTTATGTTTTAAATATTATTTAGAAAATTAAATGGATTTGAAGGACGTGCTGTCCCATCCTCATAATAAAATGATAACTTCTCATTATGGGAAAGTTGGAAAAGTGAAAAGAAAACAAATTATTTAGTTTTGCTCAATCAAAGTAAATCATTGGTAATTGTTAGTTTTTTTTAATTCCAATTCTCTCCTATCATGCCCCTTGCCCCATAAACTTGTCCCATTCATTTTAGTGCTGGATTTTATCATATACTTAAAGCCTTTCAAAATTGCAGCATTTACAATAGCCAAGATAGAGAAATAACCTAAGTGTTCATGAATGGATAAAGAAGATGTGTGTGTGTAAATAAATATAAATGAATGAATGATAGAATGCAACTCAGACATAAGAATCAATGAGGTCTTGCTGTTTGTGATGACATGGATAGACCTGGAGGGTGTTATGCTTGGTGAAATTACTCAGACTGAGAATGACAAATGCAATATGTTTTGCTTACACGTGGAACATGAAAAACAAAACAAACAAACAAAAAACAGAACACAAACGAAACCTCATAGATACAAAAACAGACTGGTGGCTGCCAGAGGGGAGGGAGGCTGGGGGCTGGGCCACTCGGATTATAAGACAAACCAGCCACAGGGGTGTGACTGGTCCATAGTATTGTATTGCGTGTTTGCAAGTGTGCTTGCAACGTGAAAGTGCTCATCACAAGAAAACTTTTTTTGTAACTTTGTATGATCACAGATGGTATATCAATAGCAAATCACCAAATCATTATGTAAGACCCTTGAAACTAATATAATATTTTATATCAATTATAGTTTTGTTTAAAAAAGACTTATACACGTTCACTTTAGGTAAATTAGTAAGTGAAGAGATGTATACAGAAGCACGAGAAATATCAATCGTCAGTGTTAACATTTTGGCATATTTCTCTACCAATGACAGTTCATTGTCAGCATGAAAGATGGTTTCTTTTATAACCCAAAACTTCCTATAAACATTACTTATAAAAGCTGAATAAGACTGGACATTTTAAGGATATATAAAAGCTTTTTAAAAGCAGTCCTCAAAATTATTTCCAATATACTATTTTTTGAGGAAACAAGGAGAAGCCTGCGTCCCCGAGTGGCCAACTCTCCTTCCTTCCACAGGCTTTGATCCCTAATAAACATCTTGCACCCACACCCCATCTCCAGGTCTACTTCCAGACGTTTCTACCTGTGATACCCCAAAACAATGGGAGAACTTTTGGTCTCATTTTGATTTTTCTTCCCAATTCCTGCAAATATAAATTCCCTAGAAATGTACAAAGATTTCCAGAAAGAAATGATAGTGTTCCTCCAGTCCTTTTACATACGTCTTGCTGGTTTTATTTTGGTTTTCAGAGACTCCCTGCCTTATATATAGATTATAGGGAATATTTGAAAACACAGGCAATGATTATCTTCCACATAATGATGAATACTGAGTGCCTACTAAGGACCAGGCACTGAGTGAATGAATTGTATTTCTGTTATAGTAGGAAGCAAATGAAAAACTTGAGGCCTCCTTCCGGAATACAGGTAGAAACTCAGGATTTACAGAACCTTCTCATTGCGAAGGAGGGAATAAGATTGGGGAAAAAAAGATCCCAACTTCTAAAAGCATTTTGGGAGAATCACAGATTCGATGAATTGCAAAATTCAGATCCATTACTTAGAAAGCTTTATTCAGCTTTCCAAACAACCCTGCGCCTTTTCCTTGGATTTACTAACAAAAAACATGACAGAAAGAGTGATTTTGGTTCTCATTGGCCATGACTATTATCGGTGGAAAACGAGTCCAGGCAGTGTTGAGAGGAGGGAATTTTCTGAGACCTCTGCAGGATGAAGGGGTTCCAGGGTAAACTTTATCGATGGTATAAAATTAAGAGGGCTCCCCCCCTCCTGACTTCCTAATGTCCCACCTCTGTTCAGTCTTGTCTTCAGTAAGGCCAGGATAAAGCCCGCACCTGGTTTCTGCTCTGTATTAAAGTACCGTCCAGTTCAGCATGCGTCTAGCTCCGTGTGTTTCCAGCTGCAGTCCGTTGCTGTGATGCAGTGTGCGGGCTCCCCCCTGGGGCTTGTGCACTGAGTCCATGCCGCCAATGGCCACATGGTTTTTAAGGCCACATGGCCAAGGGCAGAACAGGTGCAGACTGAGTGTGTGCCATCAGGTGAGGGAGAGAGAGAGAGAACAGGGCATGCTCACATGCCTCTTTGTTCCCCTGAGATTACATTAGTCTGGGCTTGGAAAAGACCAGAAGCTTTTTCAAATCGGCCAGTAAATTTCCCAAGTTTTTGCAAGCTTTGGAAAGCTTTACACCCCATAGTTAGACTTGTCACAAGTGGGCACAGGTAACCAGATTCTTAGTGATTGCAAACAGTGAACTGAGCAGAACGCACAGAGAAAGAGAGTGAGCAGATTTATTAAGCGATAGTACACTCTGCAGAGCATGGGAGTGAGTGAACTCTGAGCAGAGATTGACCCTTAGCAGCAGGAAGGATTCTATTCTTATAGGGCAGCTCTTCCCTGGCTAGTTTTGGCGGACTTTTGTTGTGCATGTACAAGTAGTTATACCACTTTTAAGTTACTGAGCTTGTGGTCTCCCATGATTTTCCTTGACTGCCTGTTGCAGGAGGGGGTCCCATAATGCTAACTTATTATAATGCTATTATAATGAAGCAGGGGTCATGTAGCATCTTCTGCGCAGGTGCCCTCGTGATTCACCACGATTCAGCACTTTTCCAGGAAGTGGGGACACCTAGTCTTAGAAGAGGGTCTCTGTCCTGTACCGATGTCCTTTGTCCTAGTCCTGGCCTGCCCCTGGAGATTCCTCACTCCTGAATACCTCCTGCCTCAGCCCGACAAGCCTCTTTTGCCAGTACCTCCCCTCCTGCCCCCCAACAACCTGGCACTGGAGGGGGAAAGATAGGGAGGAGTGTTAATCCCTTTGGGGATAAATGCTGTGATCCCCTGGGGTGTGGAGCTGTAGCTTCCTGGCTAAGGAAGCCCGCTTGTGCTCCCCATTTTATTAAGCTCATTGCCTATGTCCATTTGCGCCCCCATTTTAATTAATGATAAGTTAAATACTGATGGTAACATGATCAATGCGGAGAAAATCATTCAGTACTTTGCTTGCACAGGGAAAGTCACAAGTGATGATTCATCGATCTAATTTTCTTTGTGATTAATAAAGCATTCTGCACGCCACAACTAACCTGTAGTTAGAGATGTGATTTTTCCCTTCCCCTCTCCTTTTCTACTCCCTTCTCCCTCCCTTCCTTCACCCTCACTTAATCCCCCCTACCCTTTATTTTGCTTTATGGAATTTTAAAGAGGAGCTTCAAGTTATAACTTTAAGGTGTGCCACAATAAAGTTGTTGGTATATTATTGAGCTACAACGTCTTGAATGACCATTTCCTCTATCATATTTACTACAGATTTAAGAGAGTGTGTTGGATTGTTTTAAATAGACTTGTTTCACAATAAACGTGTCCCTGTCTAATTATCAAATACTCTTTTAGAAGTAACTCACAAGAGATTTGGTGGAGAAATCAGCAACCTCTCATTCATGCTGGCGAGCTTCCCGGATCCTTCTTATTGACCAGAGGTGCCGGGAAGTGGCTTATTGACAAAGCCTGCATTTGGCGGCTTTTGTTCTCTCTCTCCGAGGCCATGTGAAGAGGAAGGGTTATTTCTCCCAGCGCCGAGCTTCTGGTTTTTTTTCTTCCACGTAGGCATTTTGATGTATAACATGGGCAACTGTGCACCCGGTGTGTTCTCTCGAATGTGATTGTGGTTTATACCAGTGGGTAGCGACAAAAACACTAACGATCTTACAACAATTTGGATTCTGATGGGTGAGCAGGGCGAGGGAGAAATAAACCTAACAGCTTAGGTGAGGCTGTGGCGTTGAAACAGAAGGGAGTTTGTGGTGAGCGGCTGAGGGGTGTGGTGTCAGAGTCACGAGTCCTTGCTTGAGTGACATGCAGGAAAGGATCCCACCGTTCCTTTGCCTCGGGAAATGCCAACATTTTCCAAATGCGTATTATGTACCAGATGGTATTTACGTATTTATACGCTTTTGCAGAAATGAAGATGGCGGGATGTTGACATCAGAATTTGCATCAGGGCCAAAATAGTGTTTAGAGGGCTCTTTGGCCCCTTTGGTCACCATCTGGGGGCGTTTTTCAGTTTCATTGCCTGACATAAGCAGTGGTGACTGCCACCTGCCCACTCAGGCTTGCACGGAGGGACACGGGCCGGGAGGAAGGGACTCACAGATGAAGATATAGGTGGGAGTCAGGGATGCTATGGCCTGAGAAGATCTCATAGTTTAAGGACTCTGAATTGCTCATCGCCAGTCTCTCACCTTCGTTAACACGTATTGATCCGTCTACACAGGGGATCAGGGTGCAATGACTCTTACCTAACGCCACTGATTGCGTGCAACTTTGAAGTTGGCCTTTGGGACAAAAATATGAGACCAATGACTCGCATGAGGATCAAAAGCTCTGCAGTCCCTCCTCTGGAGTGTGACTCCTGGGCAGAGAAATACGCCAGATAGGATCCAAAAGTGTCTTTGAGGGAAGATTCCAGAAAATTCTTTAATGCAGGGCTCTAATGTAAGTATCTCACTTTTAAAATATTGGTCCAGTGTTGCAATCATAAGATTTTGGGTATATTGAATAAAGTAAAATATGATATTAGAATTAACTTCATCTGATTCTTCTTTTGAAATGTGGCTACTAAAAAAACTTAACATTACATTTGTGGCTCGTATTTGTGGCTTTCATCATGTTTCTACTGGACAGTCTTGCTTTAGGTCATGTTTACAGGTAGTTACTGGTGACAACTTGGGAAAAGTGGAAATCTCATCTACACACCCGATAGAGAAAAGGGTGTGCAGATGGTTGAGGACATGCTTGTGGAGAATGTCCACATGTGCAGATCTCGAAGGAGGAGGAGGACGGGAAGGAGCCAGATGGTAAACGGGACAGTGAAGAGAGTGCTGTCACAGGACAAGAGGAAGAGGGAGTTTAAGAGGTGGGTTAGGGAACGGGATCACTGTCAAGAATTTGGCACATTTCTACCATGGTTGGAGGACATATGGAGGATTGTACTCCAGAAAGGTGAATGATCAAATGTAAATTTTAAGAAATGGATTTTGGCAGCAAAATAGAGAAAAGCTTTGGTTGGGGAAGAAGCTGAATCCCAGGTGGTCAGTTAGAAAATCAGGGCCTGAGAACAACCCAAAAGCCTTTAAGCATCGATAAAGCCAAACAGAAAAGGATCGTTTTCACTTCGGGAAAGAACTTTCTATTTATTTTCTTGTAGTGAAAAATGAGGTGAGATTTCGGTAATTTGAGACATGTGTCTTCTGTTTATAAAACCCAGGAAAATGGGTTGCGATGAAAATCGGTGTCACAGGTGATTGAAGATGCTTTCTGTGGGGAGCAGAGAAGCCTGTGAGGAAATCAAAGACACACAAAAAAGAAAAGATTTCTAAGAAACCAAGGTTGGATTTGTATATAATTTTCCCATGCAGGAAAAACTAGAAAAGAACCTTATTCCCCATCCTTGAAATCCTGACAGCAGAAAAGAATGGTTTCTGAAAAGAGTTTTCCTTGAGGCTCTGGCTCCATAAGTTATGACCATTTCAGGTACATCTAAGTGTTCACAAATCGAACCAATGTGTTCCAGCGTGTCCTTTACAGCAGAGATCGCGGAACGGAAAATGATTTCTTCGGAATGCTGCTGTGGGCAAAGAACCAATGGGAAACTATGGAAGGACAAAACTCGGGGTAAGGAGTGAAGATGAGCTGACCGTTGGGAAGATATTTGGACTGTGTTTAAGTGGCTGGTATCAAATCTTTGTGAGTTTAAAGGAAACGAGAGGAAAAAAGATGGTAAACAAAAATCAGTGGAAGTGTCCATGCGAGAACTGAACCAAACGGAAATGGCTAGTCAATTAGAGACATGTAGAAACTCAGTTCTGAGAGGGCACCTGAGACTCTGCTGGAAGCTATCAATTCAGAATTAAGATAACCCCATCTGTCATAGTAATAATAAAACAATGACAACAATAATAAGCAGTAGCAAACATTTATTAAGCAGGTATTATGTACCAGGTAGTGTTTATGTGTTTATAAGTTTTTACTGATTTATCACAATAACATCACAAAATAAGTATTTCTTCAATGTTTTAGAGGAGGCGCAGTGAGGTTAGGTGCTTTGCCCAGTGGGACACAGCTGGCCCTCCGTTTTGTCCTGGCTTCTCAAATGCTAGGAATACACAGGCCACAACAGGCAGCGTTGGCTGAGTCATACTGTGGTAACAAATGATTCGAAGTCTTAGGGGTATCTCATAGTAAGGGTTCTTTTGCCTGTTTGTCTGTTTTAAGACTCCATTTCAGGGTCCTTGGTCCCCTTCATGCCTGGTCTTAGGTGGAAGAAGGAGCTCCTGTAGAGAGCGCTGTTCGTCTCCGGGCAGAGGAAATAGTGATGCAACGGGAGAAACATGTGATGGCACTCATGGCTTCATCGGAAGGTGAACCTATCAATTTCTCTCATGTTTCTTTGGCCAGAGTAAGATATATTGTAAGCCCATCAATGGTGTGAGAGGTGTAATGCTTCCCAGGGAGGGCTTGAAGTCAGAGGACCCATGAGAAAGGTTTTTTATTTTTTATTTTTGATTTGTTGGTCATGTGAATCTTCAGCTTTCCAAGAAGTCAGTGTTATGATGCCTCCGGCCCCCTCAAATTCATTCTTGGGCTGTCCCTAACGAACAAAGAGTGACTGGGTAGCAGATCATCGTGCAGATGGAAGACTATGAACTTGAGAGCAGCTTCCTCTCTCCCTATGACTGGTAAGGGCAGCTAGGACACAGGGAAAACCCTGGCTGAGCAAGGACCTGGGAGGAAGACAGGATTTCAAGAATATATCAGGTCACGTGAGACAGAAGGTAAGGACGGACCTGGGCTGGGAGTTGGTAGATCAAAAAGACAGCAATCCCAGGATTTGGTGAAGGCTGATGGTTTATCACAGAAGCTATCAAGGAAAAAAACCCCTCAGTTTTTGAAAGGTGGCTCCATGCCCTGAATTCCTGTGTCTGAAAAACACCTCCCCTCCTGGGGGGTGAGCTCCTGGGGACTCTGCTCTGAAGTGATGGGTGTTACTATGTGTGAAAGGGGGACGATTACTGACAGCCTTATTTATGTAAATGGGGCAGGATGATGGAGGCCACCCTGTAGGCCCAAATCGCGCAGTCAGGACAGGAACCCACGTGGGCCGTTAGGGGGAACAGACACATTAGAGAATGGAAAGAACACTTTAATTCTCGAATCACTGTTACATTCAGTGTGAATTTGCTGGATGAATTGCTCATTTTCATGCAAGTAAATCTGGTTTAAGGACTCTAACTACAGATGTTTCCACAGAGATGTAAATTGTTCTTGATGAACACAGAGCAAGCCATGATCACTTTCTGGAACCGAGAATACAGTCGCATCGGCTGAGGGTAAAACATTTAGAACTATGTAAGACAATTTATTCTCTTTTCCAGTACTGAAAATCTGTAAAATGTGTAGTGATAACAAAGGAACATTTGGGAAATAAAGACAAAAAATTTAATCTCATTACCCATATATGCAATAATTTTCCTAGTTTTTGTTTATTCCTTATAATCTTTTCTTACATATAAAATCTGTGTAATTGGAGATTTTAAAGTGGAAGTAGTCTTTATGATTATAATGGCTGCAAAATAGTCCATTTAGAATTAACATAATTTAATTTATTTTTTCTTTAAACAATTCTTATTTATTTATTCATTTATTTTATTTTTAGAGAGGGGAAGGAGGGAGAAAGAGAGGGAGAGAGACATCTATCAGTTGCAACCCCCCAAATGGGGACCTGGCCCTCAACCCAGGCATGTGCCCTGACTGGGAATTAAACCAGTGACCTTTTGGTTTGCAGGCCAGTGCTCAGTCCACTGAACCACACCAGCCCGGGCTATTATTGTCTTATTCCTAAACATTTATTTCTTTTGAGTTCATCATTATTGATAATGCTACATAGATGGCTATGTAGAATATGTGTATTAAAATATAGTTTCTGTTTGTAGTACAATGTCAAAACTGGGGTTACTGGGTCAAAGTTTAGAAATGCTTCATGATTGTGTGTAAATTGGTTTAAAAATAACTGCATCAATATAATTAAAATGTCTATACAATTCATTACAATCTCACTTTGTTCAGGAATTATATTTAAAGATTGTATAAATTGACCAATTAATACAAAAATATTGTTCTTTGTGTTGGGAGGTGGGGTGCATAGGGTGAAGGAGAGTATTGGGGGGAAATCGGGACAACTGTGATCGAACAACAATAAAGAAATTAAAAAATATAAATACTTGGCAGGCTGACTATTGTCCCACATGCGTATTTACCAGCGGCCTGCGTCACAATTCGTTCACTCACTCATTGGTTCATTCAGACACAGTACGAATAGTTTTTGAGGGCCTGTGATGGGCCAGGCCTGGTTTGGGTTGTGAGGACACTGCAATGGAGGAGACAAAAATCTCTGCTGTTACAGCTTTTGTATTCCAGGGTAAGAAGACAATAAACACAATAAATTAAATTACATAGTATGTTGAATATCATAACTCCTGTGGATAAAATGAAACGAGATAAGAAGAATAAGGAGTTTTGCCCTGGCTGGTGTAGCTCAGTGGATTGAATGCAAGCCTGCCAATCCAAGGGTCACTGGTTGGATTCCCAGTTGGGTCACATGCCCGGGTTGCCAGTCAGGTTGCCAGTAGGGATGCGTAAGAGGCAACCACACACTGATGTTTCTCTCCCTCTCTTTCTCCCTCCCTGCCCCTCTTTCTAAAAATAAAAATCTAAGGAGTTTTGGGGAGGAAGTTGCAATAGTCAATTGGGGTATCGTTGAGAAAGAACTATTTGAACGGACTGTAGTGACGGGGGGTGGGGGGGTGGGGGGTGGGGGTGGGGCAGGTCCCATGTGGGTGTCTGAGACAGGTGCTGCAGCCAAAACCCCCAGGTTGTCCAAGGGCCCAGTGCAGGGCAGGTCTGCTATGCTGGAAGACACATAGGGAAGTTAATGGAACCAGAGCAGAGTGAGATCTTGTTTTGCTCTGATGATATTTGTTCAGCAGGAAAGAAAATCTAACTAAATCCAACAAAAGAAACAGTGTTAAGAAAGAGGTTGTCAGCTCCAATGCTAAAATTAGCCAAGATACCCAGACATAAGACAATGGAAGCAAGATATCCACATTCGATAGAGATGAAGGCCCTCGGATTCCACTGGCCAGAGCTCAGTCGCATGGCCATACTCAGCACTACGTGCAGTTTGGCTGTGAGCCCAGAAAGAGGAGGATACTAACTGTTTATGCAGAGCTTGCAAACTGACCCGTCAGGTCTGTAATTGTGGCTGCATAGTTACCAAATGGGACAATTGGGAAAGTAACCCAGGTAGGTCCTTCTTCCAAATATCAAAGCCCGAATCCCAAGAGTCTCTTTTCTGGGTGACTGTGTTGAGCATCTATATTTGGAACACACTTAGTGAGTAATCTATCTTTTGGAAATAAAAACGTATCAAAACATTTAAAACAATTCTTAAAATAATTGGAAGTAGCTATGACTATAACACAGAAGAGCCACCAGGTGGCAGAAGAACTCCATTCTTGTAAGCCTCCCGGCTGCTTCCTTAGTTTACCAGCCTCGCGTCTCCATCTGTTTTTCCCTTTTTTTCCCCTTTTCCGGTTTGTTGGTTTGAAATATAAAGGGATTAAGTTCTTTAAAAGAATTAATGCTAACAGTCTGCATAGACTGCAGTATTAAAAACGTATGTTGAAAAATGCTTATTGTGTCATATTAGTGAACTATTCAGAATTAGTCACTAAAGGCAACATTTTTTTTTAATATTGAAGTCAAATGTGTCCACTGAATAAGCTTAAGTGCTAGGAAGTCAACGAACCATAAGATGCTATTTTTTAAGTTTT
Organism: Sturnira hondurensis; assembly: GCF_014824575.4. Taxonomy (NCBI): domain Eukaryota; kingdom Metazoa; phylum Chordata; class Mammalia; order Chiroptera; family Phyllostomidae; genus Sturnira; species Sturnira hondurensis. Next base: position 20,923,554 of record NW_028088227.1, on the reverse strand, counting down.
GAGGCACAGATTTTATAGACATACTAATACATACTGTATGTGTTAAGTTTATTGAGAACTCCGTCCTGGGCTCTGAATAATCAAGGGCTGCTTGATTCAAACAGATCTTAACTGAACCCAGGTTCCACCACTCGGACACTCACCTTGAGCCAATTTCTTAGCACCTCCCAGCTTCTGCTATAAAATCAGGAAACAGTGCCTGTTCCGTAAGGTTACTGTGAGGAGTCCCTGATGTCACCACAACCAAGCGCTTTACAGGTACAAAATTAGAAAAGTAAAGTAAATGAAAAAAATTCCTTCCTCCATTCTAAATTTTTCTAAATGGTAATTGCTACTTATGTTTTACCGCAAGACAGAAGGCTGAGATACACAGGTAGCTGGCAGAATCATAACCCAGTTCAGATGTGCGAAAACAGCATGCTGTTAAAGGATTTCAGAGTCGAGAACCTGTGTTCACTGTTCTGAAACCCCTCTGCACTCCTGGTTAGGAAACCTGGTATCTTTAGGTGTTGTAATTACACATTTGTTATGTAAGGTATATAATGACTTAGGCTGTATTGTGTTATTCGACACATTGTTGAGAAAGGGGACTAAATAATGTGTTTTATCGGCAGGCAGGAATCCTCTTCTTTACCCTTCTCCACGTAATTCACTAAGGAGCTGACAAAGTCACAGCACAGGCTGCGAATTACTCTGCAGACATCAAAAGGACCAGCCCTAAGACTATGCTTTTTACTTGGGTCAATGTAAGAAATCTCATCAAGGTAGGTAGGGTTTTTTGTTTCCTATACTGTGAATGAACTAGGTTGCTCATAAGTAAGAGGCATAAAGTCACATACTCTGCACAAGGCTACTGGCTAAGACACTACGAGGATGCTTGACAACCCAGCATGCAAACATTGGAAGGGCTCTGGGGACACCTTTCCCTTGGCTGCAAAGAATAAGGAAGGAAGCACAGATGAAAGGGAAGGCCAGAGGAAGATGCGGCCCTGAAGAAAACCGGCAGTCGGTGCAGCAGCAGAAAAGGCCCTCCGTACAACACACGGGCCACTGATATTTGGGTCCACAGACTCTAATTGTAGCTACATTTTGTGATAGATATATTTCATTCTAAGGATTGAAGACCTTAGGCAGACTTTAAATTGTAGTCGATTTTGTCCCAATAGCCTGATGATTTGGAAGTTACAGTCGTATTAAGTCCATTTGGTAAACTCGAGGGACACTGGGAAATTCTTTCAGAACTTGAATGGGAGAGCGAAACCCTGGAGTTCTCGGGCTACCTCACTCTCTCTAAATGTCAGTATTTCCTGTCGGGTCTGGCTTCTGTCTCTGCTCGGCTAATTAGCTATCATAAACAGGGAAATCGCCATAGCAGCTTGTTCATTCACTGTATATGGCCAAGTGTAATGGGATGAAGAAAATTTCAGGACTCTCAGAGCAGAAGAGGTGACGTCTTTGCTCCTGCCACTGGAAGCCTGGAATACTCCCTCCAGCCTCCACTGTGGAGATTCTTCCTGTGCTTAAGTGTTCTGTCAGGAGATGGCTCCGTGGTGTTTCTCCTGACTCTGAGTTACTACACTCCTTCTCTCTTCGGCTGTGTCCGCCACCAACCCCCCCCCCCCCCTCCCGTCTCGCCATTGGCTTGTCAGGGGTGAACCCAAACACAGCTGCAGGGCTGGACACCGCCCTCCCAACTCCTAACCTTGGCCTGTGGTTGTCCGTCTGGCACTTTTCTCAACTCCAAACAGAGAAGAAAATCCAGAGTGGTTTTTCCTTTATTTTTATAGTGATAACGTATGTGTAATGTAACATTTCCTATTTTAACAATTTCAAGTGTTTAATTCAGTGACACTAAGTACCTTTACCACATTGGCACTCTACACTTTTGGTGGAGTTTTTAGGGGTTTCTACATACAAGATCTTGCCATCGGTGAACAGAGGTAAAATTACTTCTTCCTTTCCAGTGGGGATGCCTTTTATTTCTTTGCTAAGCCTAAGTGCTCTGGCTAGAACTTCCAATACTAGGTTGAACGGAAGCCAGACACGAAAGAACCAATATTGTATGACTGCACCCATAGGAGACGCTAGAGAAGTCACGCCCACAGGAATGTGGGCGTGGAGCTCTCAGTGGGGATGATGGAAAGGTTCTGGGCCTGGAATGTGAACTCGTCTCCGGCTTTGCTTGTCGAGGACAAGTCAGCATACGATGCTCCTTTGTCAACGGTTAGAAAATAAAAGGGAACTAAGGGGGTCGGGAAGCAGAATTGGCTCTTTTTTGGTTTAGTTTTTATTTTCATAACCATGAACTTAACTCTGCATCCCAGCTAGACTTGTGGGGAGGGTAAGGAAAATATTGGTTCCAAAACCAGTGAACAGCAGTCCAAGCTGATGGGGCGAAGTGTGTTCTCCCGGGCTACAGAGGGAATGGCCTGGTGGTTAGGATAACAAGGCAGATCAAATCCGTTAGAGTTGCCCACAGTCAGAGGTGGTGATCTTCTTGCTGGGCTTGGCCTCCCTGGGCCAAAGTCTCTATGGTTTTCACAATATTCCTGCTGTCCTTCACCTTGACAAGGACCAGGGACCACGTGCTTGCCAGCCAACCACTCCGTCTTGGTAGTGTGGATGAGGACAGAATTGTCTGTGTTGGGTCCAGCATTTGCCATGGACAAGATGCTGGGATCTGTGTGCTTCAGGATGAAGTTTTCATCACCAAACGTCTCCCTGTAGATGGATTTGCCCCTGAGTCATTACGGCATGTGACTTCTGTGAAAGCAGGAAGCATTATAACTGTGCCTTTTCTCCCCAGTGAACAGAACGTGACAGTTTTTTGTTGCCTTTGGAACTTTGTCTGAAAACGGCTTGAAAGAGACATGGGCCCAAGGTGAGGTCCAAGAACACGGTGGGGTTGACCATGGTTGGGAGTGGGCCGCACCAGGGGTGGCCGTGTCTGCAGAGCCTAGAACTGCCTCTTCTGACTGTCGTTGCCAGCAACTCACCTGGGGAGCAGATTTGTCCTCATAATCGCAGGTTCTTCCAGAATAAAAGTTTGGTTTCTGTGCACATAACCCACCTGTTTGGGGCACAGGAAGGATTCCACTGAATGACTTTATACTGTCTCTCGTCAGTCTCGAAGCTGCATGTCAGAGGGCCAGCAGGTGAACACAGGACACACTGTACGGGTTGGGAGAATGGAATGTGACTGTCACAGGGAACGCTGCTGCGGCAGGATGAGACCAGGAAGAGTAGCTCTGTAATTTGGAAATTCACTAGGGGGTCTTTTTGTATTTTCATATTCAGTGACAGTTACGAAGAGCCCAGCGAGCAATCTTGGCTCCATCAACCTGCACCTTGGCTCGTATTGATAAAGAACGAAGGCCTAGGTCATGCAACCAGAGAAGCAACCTAGAGCTGCCAAAATGCTGCCCACAGCTAAGAGAAATGGAAAGCTGGTGATGAAGGAGACGGATGGTGGTTATTAGTTAGGACTTCAGGCTCACTGCTGCAATAGGCATTGTTCCAACAGGCCATTATGTCAGGTTCTGGCGGACACAATGGCTGCACATAGCTTGAAGGGGACTTTCACGTTTGGGACTCAAGGGAAAGCATGCCAGGAACCGTGCAGTACTAGCGGAGGACTGTTTTGGAAGTAGAACCATCTCTTAATCCATTTACTTCTGTGACCACTGGTTCTATACAGCACTTGACTGGCTCTGGACAGAGGCCACCTGACATTTTTCAAATGTGCCTTCGCTGCATGCCTCTCACTTCCTGCCAAGGGCCTTCCTGGTGCCTTCATTGGATGTCCTGGAGAATATGCTCAGCTCTGATGGATGTTCAGCCTGGTCTCGGGGGAGGTAATGCCCCAGGAGATTCTCTTGTCCATTCAGGGATGAAAGCAAATTGATAAACGCATTCTGCTTTCTCCCCCCAAGCAGAGTTCTAAGGCATATTTCATAAGAGTCCTCAGAAGGTCCTATGAGATCAAGCACTAAGCACCGATTCGATAAAGCCTTCGTTTACTGAATTTTCCTCCTTCGTTGTTTTACTTTCCTCCTCCCTCTTCCCTGCTCCCGAGGAAAATCACTTCCTAAGTAAAGTACTATGCCCAAGAGGCTGTCCCAGGGTCTCCTTTCAGGCTAACACATGCTCAGGTGTGGCGGAAAAACCTTCTGCATTGGGAATGGGAGGCACAGGTAGTATCCATCATGGTGGGTCTGATGAACTAACCAAAATACTGAGATTAAAATACTATACTCAGGACATAGACAAATCAACTTCTAATATTCTGCAACAACCTCTCATCACACATACAGTTTCCTTCCTTCTGAGATTTCATAATAGCAGTTGGCCCAGTGATGAGTTAAGAGGAATTAAGCAAAATAATTACGCTGAAGGTTAGAGGTGTGGTGTTTATTTTGAAGGTATCAATTGGGTCCTAAGAATGAGTGGGTAAGAACCTGCCATCTAACTTTTCCAGGATGGATGCTTGATAACGGAAATAGCAAATTCTAGAGCTAAGAGCCAAAGAGAAGTGGAATGCCATTTTATTACTAGTGAACTGTCAATGTATTAGTCTTTCCCAATACAGGCCTATTAGTTCAAACAAAGGAAGGATTCCTTCTTTTTCCTGAACCTAATATTATTCCATTGCATGCCCAGAGGGACAGAAAGTGGAGAGAGAGAGATACATGCTTTGGAAAGTCAGTCTTTGCCTGGCTCTGCTTATTACACAAATCCGTTAAGTAGGAGGAGAAAGCAGAGAGCTCTCTCGATGCTCTTTAAGGACATTTTACTGTTAAGAAACTTAGTGCCATGTGCCCACAAACAAGCCCGTGTCTGATGATCAGCCATTCCTCTCTTGTGGAAGAGTCAATAGTGAGTGGAAAGAGAGAGCGGACGCTGGAGAAACCAAAAACGCGTCCTCCACTCTGGGCACGGGGTGGTGTGGGGAGAGGAGCAGGCAGCGTTTCCCTCACCCCAAAGGTTACCATGACCTGCTTTCCCCATGTGTTGGGGCGAGTTTCACCTTGTTCTCCTGCGGAAGCTCCAAGTACCAACAGTGTTGAGCAATTCCCCGAGCCTGGAAACTGTCCCTAAGGCATTTAGTCAAACATCCAATAGGGGAGTCTCAGCTGAGGGCATTGGCTGGTGTGGTTTATTTATGTGAGGGCCTTGCTAGACCACGAGGGAACAAGGCAAACGAGACCCTCTGAGATGAACGCGAGAAGGCAGAGCATTTCCAATCTGTCACCCGAACACGCTCCTACATTAGTCACAGAACTGCAGTTTACATGAACTATAAGATAAGACTGCACTTATTTTATCCATCCACTCACTGATGGACACTCAGGTTGCTTCCATAGATTTGCTATTGGAAATAATGTGACATGGGTGCATATACAGTGGAATATCACCTAGCCGTGAAAAAGAATGAAATCTTACCATTTGCCACACCATGGATGGACCTAGAGGCTCCATCTTATTTCACGTGAAATAAGTCAGACATAGAAAGATAAAAACCAGATGATTTCATTTATATGTGGACTCTGAAAAACAAACAAACAGGAGCACAGTCATAGAGAACAAGCTGATGATCACCAGATGGGAGGGGGTTGGGAAGATGAGGTGGAAAAGATGAAGGGGATTAAGAAGTACAAATCCCCTGGCTGGCGTAGCTCAGTGGATTGAGTGCGGGCCTGCGAACCAGACCATCGAGGTTCGATTCCCAGTCAGGGCACATACCTGGGTTGCAGGCCAGTTCCTTGCAGGCTAACTACCAGCAGGGGATGCACAAAAGGCAACCATACATTGGTGTTTCTCTCCCTCTCTCCTTCATCTCTAAAGATAAATAAATAAATAAAATCTTAAAAAAAATTACCTTAAAAAAAAAAGTACAAATCACCAGTTATAAAAATGGCTGTGGGGCTGTAAAGTACAGCATATGGAATACAGTTAATAATGTTGCAAGGATGTATGTAATGAATTATAATAATGTACAATATCAGATAGGTACTAGACTTACCAGGGTGATCACTTTGTATGGAATATAAACGTTTAATCACTATGATGTCCACCTGAAACCAATATAGCATTGTATGCCAGCTGCAACTGAAAATGAAAATTAAGGTTAAAAAATTGAATCTATGTTAACCTTTTGGGGGAGAGTGAGAGAGAATTGTGTTTGGGGGCAGTTCATGGGGAGAATTCTTTGAACTGGAGATGATTCAACATTTACTTAGAACCATTGCCATTATGTGCCAAGTAGAATTCCAATTGTGTGCAACAACTTGTGTGAAAATCACTGGGGCAACCGAGTCAAGTTCAGAACGTTCAGGTCCGAGGGAATCCAACCAGCTAGGACTGAGGAGTGTTCAGACCCCGCAGCACTGTTGGCCCCGGCAGCTGCCAGAGGCCTGCGGAGGAGCTGCGGCGAGCAGGCAGCGGTGACCACCTGAAAACGCGACCCTCCGCTGGTGAGCGGCTGATGGTGCGTTTGTTATGTCACGCTCACAGAATGCCTTGTAGCAGAACGTGATGGGAGGGGCTTATTTGGAGCATATAATGCAAAGCGTCTCTGGATAAATGCATTTGGCTTGGATGTGTCTCCCTGCCTCCCCTTTTAAGGACTCTGCTAACCCTCAAGTCGCTTACGAATATGCAGACATATTGTCCTTTAGGAAGGAGTCTGGGATTCGGAGTTAGAAGAATTCTGTGGTATGAAGGTTTATGGCACCCCGAAATTCATCTGTTAAAATCCTAGAGACTAGTGGGATTAGAAGTTGGGCCTTTGGAAGGGGCTTAGCTGATGAAAGTGGAGTCCTCAGGAGGAGACGAACGTCTTTACAGAGGTGTCTGGAGAAGCTAGCTCGTCTCTTCCACCGCGAGAGGTCATAGCCAGAAGGCGCCAGCTATGAACCAAAGAGAGACCCTTCGCCAGGAAGCAGCCATGCTGGCGCCTTAACCTTGGACTTCTCAGCTTTCCAAATTGTGAGAAATTTCTGTTGTTTATAAGCTACTCAATCTGTGAGGTTTTGTTATGGCTGCCCAGATGGACTAAAACAAAACAAAACGAAACAAGAAGATTTTCAGTCCCTGCTTGCAGCTTGCAAACTTGTGACTTCGGGCAATTTACATAATCCTGTTGTGTTTACATTTCCTGATTTTTAAAATAAGGATTATAATAAGGCTGCATATCTTAAATTTCATGTGTCCATTCTAATTTGTATGATTCTAATGATTCCACCTTGGACAAAGATTTTTGAATTTTTAATTGAGATACTTCTCATTTTACTTAAGGTAACAACCAGAAACTACACGATAGAAATGAGGTGCAAGACAATCTTTAGATAGATGTCAGGTGGCTGGCTTCAAGCTTTTTGTTTTCTTTACTGAACGCGAGCCCCGACCTTACGACCTTACGTTATCCATCCCCAGCCTGAGGAGCTCCTTGGTGGAGGCAAACCCAGTTCCCTGGGGAGTGCTGAGGAGCTGGGCACGTGCTGCTCACACGTGCAAAACCATAGCAGCCACCTCTGGTCTCAGCTGAAAGCAGACTTGGTTTCTATACAAATGTTTTAGCCGCTAGTTTCATGGAAAGTCCCGAGTGCTTTCTCCCTTTCTTTTTCTTTTAAAGTTTTAATTCTGAAAGAATTGTAAACTCACAGGAAGTTGCCAAGATAGTACAGAGAGGTCCAAGTGTGCTTTAGGCAGTTTCCCCAATGGTTCCCTCTGATGTAACTGCAGCCCAACATGCAACCCGGGAATCTGACCCTGGAACAGGATGTGTCTGACGTTGGTACAGTGAACGCCTGTGGTGTGATGCCATTTTAGCACGTACGTCGACTCATGTAAAAAGCGTTACAGTGAAGATACAGGACTATTCCATCACCACAAAGATCTCTTTCGTGTGATCAATTTATAATGCTTGTTCCCTCCCTCCCAACACTAACTCCCGAGAACCACGAACGTGTTTTCCATCTCTATAATTTTATCGTGTCGAGAATGCGATAGAATATTGAATGACATGTGAAATAACTCATAAATAAAAAGCATCATCCATCTCCAAGTCACACAGTTTCTTCTTTTCCTGGGGAAAGCTTGGAGATCTGCACAGAGTGTCACGATGTCGCAGACTGGAAAATTTACCGTTTGCTATGCCCTTCCTTCGGCCGGCATTATTTTTCTCCGTCCCGTTTGGAGGGCATAATGCCGTCCAACTGTGCCTGGTTCCACACCTCAACAACAGCTCCACGGAAACGGAACTTAATGCATGCCGCGACACGGGTGTGAAAATAAATGGGCTGTGAGGAGGGAAATGCCAGCTCTGCCTCCCGCCCAAGTGAAATCAAGGCGAGACAGCTGTGCCTGTAAATGAGGCCATTCGAAGAGTTAATATGGGAGACAGCCCCACGTAATTGTGAGTTTCCGTGGAGCTACTCACAGACCATGCTCTAGAAATTAATAAGAGTGCTGAAGATGGGGAGGGTGTACACGATGAAAACCAAATGAAGGGGTCTGTTTTCTTGTAAGGTTCGGCGGCACTGAATCCCAAGACTGCTCAGGCTCTGCCGGTCTGTGGTTTAAAGGGTATTTGGGATGATTTACACCAAGGCTATGTAGGAAATCAAAGCAAAGCAGGATAAAAATAAAGAATGATCACTTCGTGTTCCTAGCCGGGTAAACACATTGGAAAAAGGAAATAGATTGGTCATTTAAAATAAAGTATCCCTCATGTTTGTCACCCACGTGAAAGTCCGTACAACACATGGTGTTTGTCAACACTATCAGCTTTCATTTAACTTCAGATGTTGGTTCATTCATCTCAAACTCATCCCGAACAGTTACAGAGTTTCTTTTCTGTACTGATACCATGCTCAGAGCTTGCATACGCTCCGTGTTTAATTCTGATAAGAATCATTCTTCAAAGGTATGACTGCTATACCAAGTTTTTAGTCAAAGAAATTGAGATGCTGAGTTGTTTTTTTTAAAGAATTCATTTATTTATTTTTAGAAAGAGGGAAAAGGAAGGAGTAAGAGAGAGAGAGAAACATCGATGTGTGGTTGCCTCTCACAAGTCCCCTACTGGGGACCTGGCCTACAACCCAGGCATGTGCCCTCACTGGGAATCAAACTGGCAGCGCTTTGGTTCCCAGGCTGCCATTCAGTCCACTGAGCCACACCAGTCAGAGCTGAGATGCTGAGATATTATTAATGTGTTGATATGATAAATTAACCAAAAGTGGAACTGGGGTTTGAATCCAGTTTTTTTCAATACCTTTTCCACCTCAATACCTGTTTTATGTGCTCAAATGGTACGTTAAATTGAATTAAACTTTTTGAATTGAAAAATATAAAGTGTTTTTAAGCAATTATTTAATGGCCTCTGAAAATTGGAGGCAACCTAATTGGGCACTTTAATTTACCTGCAGTGTAGCCAGTGTGAGAGAGGGTGGTAACATTCTTTTTTCTGTTTGTGCTGTGAAGATATATTTTATTGGATTATATATTCAGGTGGGGCAAAAGTAGGTTTACAGTTGTGAGTACACAAAACAGAGTTTATTCTTGTATTATCATTTACTAATTATTGTATTATTTTTATATGAACAACAGTAAATCTACTTTTGCTTCCCCACCCTATATCCTAGGAGATCATTTCTTTATTTTTTTATAAAGAATAAACATCAATAACATCTTGATCATGATTTCTCATCAGGAATCTAAGTCAGAATCACCTGGCAACATTTTAAAATGCAGATTTCTGGGTTCCGTTCTTGCCTATTGAATCAGAACTTCTTGGTTTGGTCCGAGGAAGCTGCATTGTTAATAAGAACACTTGTCCCTTCTGCCACATGCAAGTTTGAAGCCACTGTCCTGGATGCTGCCGTCCGCAGTCTCCACCCACCAGGGTTGGTGGCAGCACAGCCGAGCCTCTCAGAGTCTGATTCAGCTTATAACTTCCGGCCCACCCCTGAGCCAGGCCCTCCTACCCACACTACATCATGTCTGCAACCTGTCAAAGCCCACCTGTCCATTGGCTGCCCATCGAAGCCCACCGTCCACGATGACTCCTTGTTCACCACGCCCCTCTGTTGAGTTCTGCGGCACCCTCCACAGACCCTGGGAGCTCCGGCACATTTCCTAGCCTCTCAGTCTGGACCGGGGTCCCTCCTTCTTACCTTCCGAATCCAGTGCTGTGCTACGATGCTGAGAGATACTTGGATTCTTTCCTGGTCAACACAGACCTTTAGTTCTACAGGAGAAGTCTCTCCTCACCAAGGAAATAAAATAATTCTTCCCTGGTTGGTTTGCGTATTGAAATTAAAGATGGAAAAATATTTATTTACTCAGTGAATGAGGAATTAGTGCCTTGCAGGAGCCGTGATTAATCACGCTCCACCTGGAAGCCAGGGAACGACTGTGCTTGTAGAACCCATCAGCTGCTGAAGGGAATGATTGCACTGAAGGGCGCTCTGCTGTCAGTCCCGTAATTTTATGTCCCAGTTGCATATTGATATCCTCTAATAAAAATTGTTTGAGTTTCTCTCTGAAACATCTGGGGAGAGTCTTGAGGAGATCATTTGCATTAGCTAAACACTGAATCATAAAGCTATTTCCAGTATTCTGGGAGGGCAAACCATCTTTTATTCTGTGAGATTTAAGCAATCATCTAAAATGAGCATTTCAGAACAACAAGAGTAATGATTTTTTTAAAGTATGGGGAGCTATAACATTGCATTAAACGATTACTTAATTATTAACTGAAGGATTTCTTTGCTGCCTCCCATACTTCAGCGGGTCAACATTTCACGTGAGCAATGGCATAGCTGAGGTTAGGCGCAACCTGCTAAAGGTCTTTGTGACCAGTGATTCTTTAACTCAGAAAGTGTGGTTGCTGCCCGTCCCATTAGCCATTGGGGAGCTTCAGTAATTGATGAAGATCTTCACAACTTTCTGTGTTGTGAAGTTGTCTGTCGTTCCCTCGAACTTTATCTCCTACTGGAAACAACAGGCTGAAAGGAGCAAGTCTTGGAGAATCAAGGTGGCGAGTGCTGGCTCTGGACACGTGTGGGAAGAAGAGGCAATTCTGTATCTTCCCACTACCGTTTTCAGCCCTGAACTTTGATGAATGTGGAGCAAACACAGTTTGGGGGGTCAAAGCTGAGTCTGAATCCTGATTCCACCCTTTACAAGGAACCTGGGAGTTAAACTTCGGGTTCTCCCCTCATTTGTACGTGAAGCGACCTGGCTGGACTGAATGACCCTGCTCACGTTTTCCACCTGGCTAATCACAGGTGAAATGGGCCCTTCGGCTTCACGTGTCAGCTCAGGTGCTCCTCGCTCTTAGAAACCTCCTTTCAAGCCTCAAGCCAGACAGGTGACCACTTTGTCCCCACTTCATATCCCTCATCGCGTTCTATTTCAATAGTTACACATCCATACCTCTGAAGGCAGGTAACTTCATGGCATGGTATGTATTACTCAGGAAAGAGGGAGTAAATATTTGTGGAAAATTTGGTCTACACAAGAGGGATTTAAAGAATAGCCCTAAAGACTGAATGAAGATGACATTTGTAAAGTTTCTGACACATAGTAGGTATCCCATAGATTCTGGTTTGCGTTTTCTCCTTGTTGCTCAAGACAACCGTGACACTGTGGCCCGTCCTTCCATCCCTGCCTCCACCAAAGGTTGATAATCCAAACCTGCACAGTGTTTTCTCAGCTTTATGGTTTTGCCCTAAATCCCACCAGCAGCCTCAGTGTCTGTAGGAGGCTGGGTGTTGCCAGAAGCAGCAGCTGAGGTAGAGTTTGGAGCCTGGAGGTTTTATGGAGAAAATTGCACATTGAAAGAAAAGGCAGGAAGCAGGACCGAGCTGACCTGACATGTGTCCACAGCCTGCGTGGGGAGTCCCAGAACGAAAATCCCCCCAAGAGGAGTCCTGCCTTGGGTGGAAATGATGAGTCCTCTGTAGCCCTGCCTCGCCCCGTCATGGGCTGGCAGGGACCTAAGACAAGCCTGGCCCTGGGTTCCACCACCTCGATGAGAGGTTGCCCACCGCACATGGACAAGAGTGTCACCTGGTGTTGAGTGCTGAAGTGGATTGTGAAACAGCTAATACCTGGACATGGTTGGTCAACCACACACACTCCTCACATTTCACAGCAAGTCCTTTCTCGATGGGGCATCTGAGTGGCGCGTCTCTGTGTCTGTCCTAGTGACAAGTGAACATTTAGAACTTGGCCTCGTGCTCTTGCAGAGATGCTGCCTGTTTACAGAACTCTCCTAAAGAGCAGGGAGACTGATGAGGCATGAGAATGGCCTCTGTGGCACGGAGACATAGGCCCTAACTACTTGAACTGGGAGTCTTTATGCATCCTTCAAAATCTCACCTAACCCATTTGTTGCCGGGGTACTAAAATGGGTGGAGTTGTACCATCTCTGTTATTCCTCCTTCGCTTCCCCGTCCTCAGTCATGCTTCTTAGGAAACAGAGTGGGGAGCATCGTTGACACATGTGGTCTGAATCTCTCCTGTGTGAAAAAGAGGGACGTGCAGGCAAGTGCGTTTGTGGTTATAGGAACATTCGTTCCTGCTTGGAGAGAAACCAGCCACCATCAATACAGAAAGGGAGTAGTATATTTTAGCATACACAAAATATTTTGTAAAAATGGATGGATATGAGCAGATGCCATTCTTATCTTTATTTTAACATTTAACCAGAGATTAAAAGAGCATTGTGTTGTTAAAAGATGTATATCTAAAACATCTCTATAAAGCTACAAGACATATGATAGAAAGTGGAGACACTAGAGTCAGACAATAGACCTGGGGCTGCCTGTCCAGGGCTAAGCTCAGCGTAGAGCACCGAGCAGGGAGTGTGGGGAGAGCTGGGGCTGGTCTGGCTGGATGGGGTCCACCCTAACTCGAGCTGACTAGTCAGTCACTATTCAGATATGAGTGCAATGTTGTGCTAAAATAATTTGATGACAAAGGAATTCCACTGCGTGTTTTAAAATGCTACAAGTTTTCAAAGGACAAGAATACAGTATAATATATACACACAAGAATTGTACAAAATAAGTTTTTAAGATTTGAAAATTGATTAAGAATTTTGTAGTGTTCCACAATCACGTGGCTGAGGCAGACAGGGCTCATTAGGAAGACATTGACAGACCAGACAGCAGAAGCTGGGGCCTTGGAGTTCTGTCTAGACTCAGGGTCGAGGGTTGACTATGGGATGAGGGAGCCTTTGAGAGGAAGACATGCAGGTCCCTGGGACAGCAAGGTGCAGCATGTAAAACCAAGACGTGAGATGTTTCTAGGTGAGAGCTCTTTAACCAGGGTAGCCTTTTTTGGTTAACTTGTAGTGTTAAAGGCCTGGCGACGAAACACCTGCTGGGGCCCTACTCCTATTTGGGAGTGCAGTGACCTCCACCTGTGGTATCTGCCAACTTGGGCTATGAGCTGTACGGTATCTTCAGGTTCAAGTTGGATCTGCCCTAGGGAGGAGAGAGGGAGGATCCCTGGGGCCTGTTTTATTGGACCGCCTATTTGCTTTTGACTCGTAGAGGTTTAGTGACAGGGATTTCATGTCTTCCAGACAACCCCAGTCAGCAGTTTTAAGAGCAAGGAAAGAATGTAATAGAAATAACAGTAATAAGAAAACACTTTTTTAATATTTCTCATTTTGTCAAATTAGTCATTATGTGGTCATGAAAAATACTAGGAGCAGCCTAGAGTAGATTTATCTTTTATTTGACTGTATAGTTCACAAAATACCTCTTTCCCTTTGGTTTATACTATTCAAAGAATGCTTTCTAAAAATGAAAGTATAAATGAAATGCAAAGATATTTGAGAAGAGGCTTGTGAAAAGATAATTTTCATTTTTTGATGGACACAAATTACATCTTAATTTTCAGTTTTTAAAAAGAAGTTACATATTTTAAATACATCTGAAGTGCCTTTAAACCCATATTTCTAATTTATATTTTTACCTTTCTTTAAGGATCACCTTTATCATAAATTTTTATATGTTCCTCTACTCTATTATTAATTATTGTACACAACTATAGTATTAATGAGAAGTGTCAATATTATTTTGTTATGTTTTAAAATTTTACATAAATTATGACATATTTAAATATATTCTGAAATACACTTTTTTCAAATATTATATTTTGGGCTATATCCATGTTGATATAGGTCTTTTAATGTCTAAATTGCCTTAGATAAATTTATCACATGATCTGATATGCCATGTTTTATTTATCCACTTCGCCACTACTAAGAGGACATTTAAAATGTCACTTAATTACATTCATTAATCTAGCATTTGCTTTAGAAGAACTTTCTGAACTAGTACTCTGTTCAAGGTGTCACCATAAACTGTTTGACTTAATGAAGAGCTTCTGCCTGTGCTGTAAAAAAGAACTGCCCATTTTGGGGGGGAGTTTGAGTACAACTGGAGGCATAACTTGAAATCTTTCCTGAATGTATTTCTATTTTATTATGATTCAAATGCTTCTTAAAGATATTATCAAGGTTTTTGTACACATGCTGTTATACTTGAGAACAATAGTGATAGGTTTGGGGGGATGTCAATTTCTAGTCATTGACTAACACGTCCACTTCCTTATGATTCTAGACTCCTGACACAGTAGACACAAGAATGACATGGTGAAGAGGCACAGTATTAACTTTTTCTTTAACCTCACCTACAAGGGCTTTTGCAAACATGGTGGAGAATGTGACCTGGTCCTCAGGCCAAAGTGAAGGTTTCTGCTACACTCCTGGGAGCTCCTCACACCGGCGTGTCCCAAATAACTGGAGGTCTGGGGACACTGCATTTCTTTTCTTAATCTGGTGCTGAATTTTCACTTATGGAATTTGTTAGAGGAAGGATCTGAAGACCATGGCTTATGAAAATGGAACAACAGAATACATGCTGTAATTAGTTCTGGTGTGTTAGCAGACTACAGGATAGACCAGATATACGCATATGATTATTTTAAGTTAAAGTATTGCAGGTATAAGTGTTTTGTAGAATGGACTAGACAATTTATTCAATGAGACATTTTATCATCATGCCCTCTTGATCTCTCAACCACATACATGTATAATCTATACATACACTCGAGTACTTAAAGTGAATCAGAATGTCTAGCATCTTAACAATGCGAAACACAGTATATAATAGCTCCCCAAATGTACTTTTATAAAACTTTTTTGCAATTATAAGTAGAGAGCCATTTTGAGTAATTATTTCAGTGTCTGAGAAGTGTTACCATTAGAGACTTATAGAAAAATATTCTTTCAGAACATAACGTATTTGCAAAGTCTGGAGGCTCCTTCCATTATCCTTCTACACAGGAGACCTAGGTAATGACATTACGTAGATAATTTTACCGCAACAGAAATAATAGAACCATAGTCCATGATAAGAAAGGCTCAAGGGGTACTTTAGTTCATTAGCATGAAAAATGGCTGCATACCTTAAACTTCTGTCGACTCTCATTTGTATGACTCTAATGACACCACTTCTAACAATTTCAGAGGAAAGGTTTTTGAATTTTTAATTGAGATATTTCTTATTTTACTTAAGGTAACAACCAGAAACTACACGATAGAAATGAGGTGCAAGACAATCTTTAGATAGATGTCAGGTGGCTGGCTTCAAGCTTTTTGTTTTCTTTACTGAACTCGAGCCCCGACCTTACGACCTTACGTTATCCATCCCCAGCCTGAGGAGCTCCTTGGTGGAGGCAAACCCAGTTCCCTGGCGAGTGCTGAGGAGCTGGGCACGTGCTGCTCACACGCGCAAAACCATAGCAGCCACCTCTGGTCTCAGCTGAAAGCAGACTTGGTTTCTATACAAATGTTTTAGCCGCTAGTTTCATGGAAAGTCCTGAGTGTTTTCTCCCTTTCATTTTCTTTTAAAGTTTTAATTCTGAAAGAATTGTAAACTTACAGGAAGTTGCCAAGATAGTACAGAGAGGTCCAAGTGTGCTTTAGGCAGTTTCCCCAATGGCTCCCTCTGATGTAACTGCAGCCCAGCATGCAACCTGGGAATCTGACCCTGGAACAGGATGTGTCTGACGTTGGTACAGTGAACGCCTGTGGTGTGATGCCACTTTAGCACGTACGTCGACTCATGTAAAAAGCGTTACAGTGAAGATACAGGACTATTCCATCACCACAAAGATCTCTTTCGTGTGATCAGTTTGTAATGCTTGTTCCCTCCCTCCCAACACTAACCCCCGAGAACCACAAACGTGTTTTCCATCTCTATAATTTTGTCATTTCGAGAATGTAATATAAATGGAATCATGTTCTATGTGACCACCTTTCTCTGATAGTTTCATGGAAAGTCCCTAGTTCCTGCTCCCCTTTCTTAAACTTCTGCTTGTCTGCTACATCTCAACCATGCCCAGCTATTTTTAGCTCTGACATTTTGTGATCTTAGTCAAAGAATCAAGTGCAAAAATGTAAAGTGACCTAGCCACTTTGCTAATTGCTATGGAAATTTGGATTTTTGGGGACAAAGCTCATTTTAAATGTATACATGCCTACTGGACCTTAAGGGTCTCAAGGTCCCTTGAGATATATTCTAGGTATATCTAGGGGTAGAGATATACTCTACTCCTTTCTCTCGAGGGGTAGAGTATATCGTTTTCAAGAGCATGCATTTCTTATGAGCATCTCTTCAGCACCTGCTATATAATGTTTGACACCTAGCTGGCCTTTAATACATTTTTGCATGGAGGATGAATGAGTAAACATCTTTTTATTTGTAGGGGGAATGTGTTTTTGCATGGAGGATGAATGCATAAACACCATTTTTTACCTCTGGGAGTGGTAAGGTTGATGGCTTGTGAGGCTATGTATCTCTGTGAGTGGACAACTTGTGCTAAATGACCACCATGAGGAAGATCACATTGATGGAAATGCTCCTGGAGACTAACGTTTCTTTACTTTGGGATTGCTGCCTTCCTGTGCTGCAGGTGCGTGCAAGTGTCTCCCAGCCCAGGCAGAGGCGTAGACCCGCTCACGGGTGGCTGAGGGGGGCCTTTCCTGGTGGAGCACGGGCTCCTGCCCCTGGTTTCCATGTCCAGGAGAGAAGGAGAGATCCTTCTCCCGAGTGCATCATGCTTAAGCACTGCCCACCTCTATGAGGTGGGGGCTTATACAGGACCCAGCACAAATAGCGCCCCCACTTCATTATAGAATCTTAAGCCTGCAATTCTATAATATAACACTGTCACACATAAGCACGCCATAGGACATTTTAGGTGAAATGTTCACCCTGACGTCCATCTCGTGCGAGACATTCACGTGCCCTACCAACCACACTATAGCAGGTGTTACTTCTGCTGGGACCTGTATTGTAGAGCCCGGAATTGTTAGGTTGGGGGTTTTTAAACTCATCTGATACGTCATGGAGCATCACTGAAAGCTTTCCATTGGTGCACGACATGACGACCGTGGTGCTCCACTGAAAGCTTATCAGTCAGAGGGAAGCATCTAGGAGGACAGACTACAGGTGGGCAGGCTATTGGTAGCAAGAGCTTGAACGGCCGAGTGAATGAAAAGGCAAATTGCCCCCAGTACAAGGGACATTTTGCATCTGTATAATGCTTCTGCTTTATAAAATGCTGTTGTATTAATGCATTACACATTCATCATGATGAAGTGAGGCAGGAAATTGGGGGAAACAAGGCATAAGAAGCCGTGTAACTTGCTCAGAGGCTTCTCCAGGCTAAGGCTAGCGTACAGGTGGCCGAGTCTTATTCCTGTTGTTAAAGCTTGGCCATGAGCTAACCAGGGAAGGGTTCACTCTGTCGGTCAGTACGAGAGTGTTACTGAACAGAAAAGGGGGTGTATCTGCGTGCCGCCCCAAAAGCCAAACCTGTGCAGCAGTTTCTGGTGAAAAAGGAGAGGTTTTATTTGGAGGCTGGACAATCTGAGAGGAGGGTGGACTCTTCGTCTCAAAGCTTGCCTTCTCTGCAAGACCAAGACAAAGGCCAGCCTTCCTCAGCAAGACCAAAACCAAAGTCGGTGCCCAGAGTTCCTGCTCCATTTTAAGGGGCCATCCTTTGGAGCCTGCAGGTGTTGCTAAGTGGTCGTCCAGGTGTCTTAGCTTGTCCCAGCTTCTGCCCGTTTCAGGCTCCCTCCTGGAGTCTGCGTGTGGAGCTCCCATGGCCACACAGCTGCTGGGGCTGCTCCCAGGCCAGAGAGTGTGGGAATGCCCCTGCAATTGTTTCCCCAGGCCCACTGAAAGGACACACCAGTGCACCATCTGGGTGTGGGTCCTGAGCAGCGAGCCACGAGCGAGCGAGAGAGAAAATTTCTTTGTTTCCTTGGGATTATATTAGCTTATATGTAGGATGGGTCAGGTGCTTTCTCAACGCGACCAATCAACTTCTCAAACCTTTGTGGGCTTCCGGTGTGTCCGCCTCCCACACAATCCCTTCTTTCCCCTGGCTTGACTGACAGGCCTCTTTTGCCCAGCAGCTCTCTCTGCACCTTTTTGGTGTTTATGGCTCATGTGCCTACTTTCCCCTGGTCCTACCCCCAATCTGGTACCAAAGGAGCAAGGGGAAGGGCTTTTCGCATGCTCAGTGTAAGAACCTCCTCCTGCTGCCCTCTTGGCGGCAGAGGGGGAGGATTCCTGGGTCTCTGGTAACCATCCACAGATAACAGATGGGACCAGGTGCCTTGGACAGAGGGCTAAGTCATATAGAGCTCAAATGTTCCTGAAAGAAAGAATGGAGGCATTTTACTCAGAGATAGCTTTGACCCCAAGGCATAGAGAACATTTCAGATATTCAGGTAAAGTATCACCAGATAGCATTTCTCAAGTTGCCACAAGCTTGTCCCTTTGCCTCAGTGTACACTGAGGCAGGTGAGCAGGCACGGTTCTTAATACTGTGCAAACTGACAAATGGCCTTGTGGAAACACGATAAAGTATATTTGAAAAGCTCGGCTACCTTCTACACGAATTTGTCAATTGAAAATCTATTCAGAGTATGTAACGCATGAAAACATCATTTCAACTGTGGCCTGTTTCTGTTAATAATGGTATGTAGTAAGACCCACTTAAAGAGGCTACGATGTTAATGTAACAGACTGATTCCAATTGACCCACATGAGACATTTTTCTGTCTGTTACACTGGCACCATAATAGACGTCCTAATTTAATGAGCACATTATACTAATTGAAATAAAGACCCAGGGGTGGAGAAGTAGCAGAATAACACTTGCTAGTGATCACCAAAACATTAAATTACTGACATGGAAGATCACCTTAAGTATTACAGAGTTAAAGGCAAGATGTTCATTCAAAAATGAAAAAAAAGACATTTATGAGACAGCAATGACAAATGGAATTGGTCAAAAAAACACATGCAGAAATAAAAAAACGTAAAAAATTAAATACCACTGAAACAAAAATCAAAACAAAATGTTAAATAAAGATGGTTAAGTAAATTAATATCAGAAAAACTAATGTAGACCCGAAAGTCTAAAATACTCTACAAATACAGCAAACAATGTTACTGTAAAAACTTGTACCTTAGAACCGCTCTCTTGGTGGGAACTGGACTTAGAATATCATCCGTTCTGTCCTGTTTTGACAAGTGTCTGTCTCAGAAGTCTTCCCTGGGCACCTACCTTGGGCCGGGGACTCTGCTAAACAACGAGGACACAGCAATAGAACAGGCATCGCTTCTGCTGTCACAGAGCTTAGAGTTCAGCAAAACTGAATGAAATCACTACACAATAGTAAATCCAAGTAAAAACTCAGAATATGAAAAAGGAAGGATGTGATGAAGTTTGCTGATCTGGTTTAGGTCAGATGAGGACACCCAGGAGGAGCAATGTTTGGGCAGAGACCTGAAGGGGGGGGCGCGGGTTAACTATGTCCAGTGAGTGGAGCATGTTGAGACGATCCCAGGCCCAGAGGCCCAGATCTGTGCCTAGAAGAGCTAAGTGTTCCTAGGGACCTGAGAGAAATTCGTGGTATGGGAACCTAGGGAATGAGGAAGCACAACATGCCGAGGAACTTGAGCAACAGGAAGGGACCAGAAAATGTGGAACCTTCAAGGAGACACTGTCTTGGAGGACACCCAGAAATACAGCAATGAGTACACAGCAAAGGGCTCACATGGGTGTGGCATTGACGGACTGGAAAACACTGTGCTATCCGGGGGAGAATAGATGGGAAAAGGAGAACAGATGGGCAAAGGGGCGAGAATGGGTGTCTTCTGAGGAAGGTACTGGAAGAAATGAGAAATAATGGGCAGATCTGAAAAATCAACAGAACTTGACAAGTAGACGCTGTAGGATGTGGGAGAGGAAACATACATTTGCTTCTTAGTGCTCTGGCTTATTGAAAACTGGGTAGGCAATAGTAAGGAATGTGGAGACAGGGTACACCGGAAGTGGAGTAGATTTCAGGGCAGCTGGGAGACTGGGGAGAGAGTGAGATCTTGATTTCAGTTTTGCACGTGTGGCATTTGTAGTAGTTTTGCCAAGGCTATATGATGTTGCCTAATTCCAGAAGGTGCCATGCACACAGAATCCAGTACAAACTTTGCCCCTTGGAATGGTCACTGTGGTGCTGCTGTTTTTGCATTCACGGGAGAGTGGTGAGTAGTTACACAGGGCTAGTTTTTCAAGGAAACATCTGGGTTGAAAATATTTAATTGAATCTATGATGTCACCACTGAAAAATATAGCATTATTTTATATGCCACTAAGAATGAGAAAATCACAGCCACTACCATGGCATGCCATTCACTGCAACACCCAGTCACATTCAAAGATGTGAAAATGTGGAAAAGTGAGCATCTTGTTATTGACATAGGCCTATGGTGGGTGATTTTAATTGTATGCATGGATGACACACCTCGGGCGTGTTGAGGGAGAGGAAGAGATAGCCTAATAAGCAATCTGAAGGAGCTGCATTTTTGGCCTGGATGGAGGTAAATGATTCGAGAAAGTCAAAGGAGAAAGATGACGGAGAAGGTACAGAAGGCACAAAGACAGCCATAGAACTTATCAAAATAAAAATAATAGTGAACTAGGAGACTTCTATTTGGTTGTGTAGCACGGATAGGAGTCATGTGAGTGGGTGGAGAGTGAGAGGTAGGGGAGAAAATAAAACGGCGGACATAGACACATTTTTCAAGAAGTTTGGTTGTCAAGAGTAGGAGAGAGGCATAGGAGTAGTTGGGGAAAGAGTTGAGTAAAACTTTCTTTGTACGATGGAAGAGATGTGGGCATGTTTAAAAGTCAGTGGGAAATGTTGAATATACAATAGAGGAAAATATAGCTAACAGTATAAACGAATGAGACTGGGAAATGGCAGGATGCACAGCCCAGGTGGGTAGATTGGTCTTTGACACCTACCGTTAGCACAGGCACACAAAAAAGAAGGAAAGCAGAGGGGATCCGCCGGAACTGGGTTTTGCCAACTGGGTACAAGAAAAGATGGAGAGAGAAAAAAGTTAGTAATTCAGGAGAGAATGTTACTAAGATTATGACTCCTGAAGTCTAAGGTGAAGATCAAAGGGATGAAAAGGCAGGTCAGATGGGCTGAGAGATTTGAGAGGCATGGATGGACAGGACTCCTACCCTATCAGCTCTCTTTCTTCTCTTGTACATTCTGCCTGCTTCGAGCAAATGGATCTTTCTCACTGGCTTTGAAACCTACACCTGTCCAGTCTTAAAATGATCTCACAGATGCAGTGTGGCCGCAAGTCCGGAATAACACATCATTGTGGACAGTGATTTCACAGGCAGAGCCACGCTGGCTAGATAGAGTGTGACCACTGGCGTAGGCGACTGAAGGAAAAGAAAGAGAAAGTCTTCAGAGGAAGGAGAAACTCTCCAGAGATAAAGGGTTTTGGGGAAACAAATCCTTTGAGGTGATCTTTGATGCCACAAAGATAATGTAACTTGCGGTGACTGGGACAGCTGTGGACAGGAAGTTGGTGACGAGGGACGGTGGATGCCGCTAAACAGCAGGAACTGTCAAGGGGAGAGGTTTATTTTAAAAAAAATCATTTCATTTTCAGAGTTTACCAATTGAGACGATATAGTATGTATGAAATAAATGACACAGGAAGGAAAAAGATAGGGAGGAGGAAAGAGCAAGAAAACATAGGGGAATCTAAAGCTAACAAATTTTACTCGGAAAGGGACATTATCTCTTTCGTTCTTACCTCATTTGATATCAGAGCTTCTCCTGTAGCCAGGGAATGGAACCACTGCCTGTAAAGATTTGTCTTGTCGCTTGAAAACAGAGTCCGGTTAAGAATGCCTGGTCTTTCCCCGTGCTCCAAGGGCCCTTCTGGAGTGGGTGCGGAGTGGGTGTGTCAGCACTGAAGCCCCAGTTGAAGCCCCCCAGCCCCTTATCCTGAGAATCCTTCTGCCGAGGCCTCTCCTGAACTCTCAAGAAGGTAATGCTGTTTTCGAACCCTCCTGGGTCCCGCTCAGTCTTCCAGCTTCATTGAAGGGAAGAAGAAACGAGTGCAGGAAGCGAATTTGACTCTTTGCTCTTCACAACCTTCTGTGAGAGACGCACTGTGAGCCCTTGGGAGCTGTATTTTACCCTGGATGCAGATTTGGTGTTTTGTGCTACTGTTCAAGGATGGAAGAGCAGCAGAGACCTAAATGGGTGTGCACAACCTTGAACTCTCCTGGAGAGGCAGAGGGTCATCCAAAAGAACTTGCCAGTCAGTCCTATTTGTGGCTATTAATGGGAGAAACAGAGTTTTACTAGAATCATTACTGTTTATTCCTTAAGATAAGATAGAGAATTTGGCTTAGATTTGCATCGGATGAATCGTTTACGTAGCTATTTGTGACTTCAGCAGCAGGCACTGGGGATGTGCACATAGTCCCCTTGCTTGCCTCACATACCATCAGGGCACATTGATATTGAGAGGCCAAATTTAACGTGAACGTCACGGATCTCTCCCCAAGATAACATCCGTAGCTCCTTTTGGCCTCATTCTTTATCAGGATGAAAACAATTTAATGTTTATGCCACCACAGCGGGCATTCAAATGTGACTGTCATCTTATACTGTCAGTGATTTCATTGATTATTGTTTTATGTCTTACCCCATTTCAAAGTTTAATTTTTGTTCTTTTCAGTGTCAGATCTTTGGAGTTCATGGATGCCTGTATCGGTAGGTGGTGTGGATGGGGGCGTTGGACGGTGCAGTCATGTGCCCCCACCCTTGTAGTTTTGTTCCGTAGTGACACGGAACTGGAGCCGCAGGGGTGTGATGACCATGGGAAATCCATCCTGACGCTCCCTTGCCCACGGACCAAAGGCATCCATTACTGCTTTACCGTGGAAAGAGCGTGGGATCCGGAGCGAGATACTTCCGCGACTTCCTCGCTTTCTGACAACACTGACCCGATGGTTTAGTTTTTCTGGACCTCACCTTTCTTCACCATAACGTGGAAACAATTCCACCTTCATCCTAGGTTTTTTGGAAGCACTATGGGAGCTAAGTGCCTTAGACATTTGCATAGCACCCAATACATATTAGGCGCACAATAGATGTTCTTTCTTTTTTGATGGAATAATAGTACATTCGGAGAGCTACAACGGATTACTTTTCACTTCATGGTACGCTAAAAAAATAAAATACTTGTAAATCTTGATCGATATTACAATATAATAGAGGACTGATTTAGTATTAATCCTATCATTCTATTACTTTTTATTCTTGAAGTTTGACATGATTTATTTCAGTAGAGATTTTATTTTATCATCCTTTACTATGATTTAACCATGGGGGATCTTTGGTGCTGCTAACATTTATCAGAAAATAAAGCCAAGTATTTCTTTAGTAACATCAAAAAGGGAGCATTTGGGGAAATTGTCTCATTTTTAAAAAATATATTATTTTTTTTGCAAGGAGAAAGGGCAGCCATATGTGCGCGCATTTGTATATGCTCACTAACATTTAAACAGATCTTGGGGATGAATATGTTACCAAAAGTTCTTTTGAAAATGGCACACATATTTAATTATTTCAGAAAGTGGTTTTTTTTGGGGGGGGGCTGGTTTTCTCTTGCATGCTAAAAGCTAAAATAATCTACTTGGGATTTTATTAAATTATCTTTATCTTATAATACCTTACTATAATATCTTAAAATATTTTGTCATTAAGAAATTTGGGATTACAGAGTTAGAAAAGCAGTCACTTGATTAAAGATTTTGACTATACATAACATAATCTTGAATGATGATTTTTTTTGAGGGAATGGGAAAGATCAGAAGTTTATCTTGTGCTGCAAGACAAGGTTGGCTGAATTTTAGCGAGCAGGAATAGCATGTACTTTGAAAATGTATGTAAAAACAAGTGTACTTTGAATTCCTGTTTTGCTTTTACCATTTCATGCCATATTTGGAAATTATTCCCTTCCCCTTCTCCATCACAATGTCTAACCCTAATTTATTTGAAAATATTCTAGAGTGCTTCTGAGGCAATTAGGACGTTACTAGGTAGCTGGAGCTGCGCATTGACAAATTTTCTAAATACATGGGCACATAGAGGATTGCTAGGGACAGTTAGCATTTGGTATGACCGACCCTGTGATTTTGTATAAGCCTTTCAGCCCCACTGTCAAGATGAAATTTATGATCATCACCGCATTGCTGGGAACAAGCAAGCAAGGACCTCATGGCGAACGAGGCCACAGACTTCTGTAGTCCCAGCTGTGTGTTCCCCACTGCTAGCAACACACCTACCATGTTAAGCAACTCTAGACAGCACATAAAATCTTGCCCCTGGTCAGAACACTGTATAAAACAGGCGTCAGATTCTAGGAAAGGGTAAAGTGAAGGAGCATTTCAAGAAAATATCAGTTAAGGTAAAATTATTATTTCTTTTCCTCTTCTTGGTTATCTTTTTTTTTTTTAGGTTTATGTCAACAAGTCTCAAACTGTGGGCTTGTGCACTATAGGCCTGCTCGGTATATTTGTAATTTGTAATTAGCTCTGTAAGCAATTATGTTGTAAGTTCTTGCAACTTAACATGAGGTCTGTGGACCAGCAGCGTGGGCAGCACCTGGGAGCTAGTTAGAACTTCAGTCTTGCCCTGGGCCCAGACCTATTCAGTCAGAAATTGCATTTTTAAAAAGATGCCCAAGGAATTTGAATGTACCGTCCTCAGCCAATATCTCAAAGAATGGTGAACACCCAAGGTGGTGCGAAATAATCCCTCCTGTTGTCTTAAATTTTATTTAGAATATGTAAGAAAGGAACCAAGTTTATGAATCTATACCCTGTGGATTGACTCTGGCGCCCCCCCGTGGTTCCAGACGTTCAAAGTATCTGAGAGGACTCAATACAGCTCAGAGACTTGCACAGAACTGTTTTCACTTTGTTCATTTGCTTTCAATGTTTTGCAATGAAGTGTAATTTTTCTGTGCCTATTTAAGTGGAAAAGCTTTAAGAGATTCTCCCAAACAAGAAATTGCCAGGTAAAGTGCACAGTAACATTTCAAGGGCTGCTAACATCACTTAGTCCAAGTAGAAAGTCTTTGTTAGTCTAATTGTGACATTAAGAAAGCAATAAAAAACCCAAAACCAAAACCCATGAACCGACCCTAAGTGCATATGTGCATATCGAAGCTTTATGAAATACCGGCTGTAATTTTGACATACATTAAAAGTGCTATAAAGATAAACTTAACTATAGCTGAGGCAATCACATTGTTCTCACTAAAATAACAAATCAGTGCGAATTCTTTTCTCATAATTCGATATTAAATATTTTAATCACTTTTTAGTAAAGAGAAGTTTTCTATACCATTAAAAATAAAATAAAATTTATTTAAGATATATTTTCATTTTCATGTTCCCTAAATTTTAGACTTTAAGATTCATAATTACATAAATATTAATTTAACAATAAAATATGTAAATTGTTAATTATATACACACACTTACATAATACAAACATATATTACAAGGTTAAAAATTTTGTACTGGTAGTCATGCATGTGAAAGAAAAGAAAGAAAATAAAAAAGAAAGGAAAGAAAGTTTCTGCTTTAACACCTGGAATACAATCTAGTATGTCATTTCTCTTCAAAGGACCTACAAAATAGTTAAACAAAAAAAAAAAGAAAAAAAGAAAATTAAGTTAGATACAAAAGTCCATACTAAAGCTAAACTCACCTAAAGCTAAACTAAAATCAAATACATAGAAAATACTATTGTAAAAACTCTGATTTAAATCAATTTAAATAGAGAACTTTAGTAAATGATATAATATATGGTATACATTATACATATCTTTGTTTATGTAAATGAAGATTATACTGTCCACAATATTAAATAAATTATAAAAGAAAAAAATAGTAAAACAATACAGTTGGCAAGATACTTGTTTTTCATTAGTAACTCTGAGAAGTAGTATAAATGGTGACATTCATTATTAGGCAAATGGTTGTAAAATATATTTGTTAAATTAAAAATAATTTAAATATTGAATTAATAAACCATTCAAATTGTTTTTAGAATTTAATAAACAGTATAAGCGAAGAGCTAGTATACTAAAGTGCCTCATGTGAATGGTATATAACTGTAGGACAGTCCAAAGTGCTTTCTCTATTTTGTCTCACTTCCAGTGAACTTGTCACAGACGTCTTGAGAGCAACTGCACAGACACAGACAATGGTATGGTGGCCACCAGTGGGCAGGGTGTGGGGACAGTAAAGGGTAAAGGGGACCAAATATATGATGACAGAAGATGATTTGACTTTGGGTGGCAGGCACACAATATAATATACAGATCATATATCAAAGAAATGTGCTCTTGAAATCTATATAATCTTATAACCAATGTCACCCTAAATAATTAATTGTTGGGAACTGCCCTGCCTGGTTTCAGGAACTGGAATTCCCCCATTACTAAGGCTGAGTGAGTGACCTCTGGACCATAAGCCACTAAGGAGACAAAGCTTATCTCCTTGGCAGGAGTGCCACTTCTGCTCCCTTTTTCATAACTGGGCCCCAATGCTTGATCAGTTAGCCAATGACAGGTAAGATTCCCCAAGGGGGGAACGACCTAAGACAGGCATGATCATGTGGAGGCCCCAGGGAAGGACTTGAGGGGCTATGGACCCTTGCCCCCTTGGCTTTGATGAAGCCTGAGTCCTCAGTCTGTCTTTGAGAAGTCTCTGAGAATTCCTTGGCTATCTGCCTCCTTTGCCTGACTTAAGCCTGAAACAATGACAGGGCGGTGCAGTCCTGTGCTGGGAATGGTGGGCTCCCCCGGTGATCAGGCTTGAGAAAGGATACATAAAATCTTATGAAGCCTGCTTTGCTAAGAATGCTCTTAGTTAAATTATAAAGGCCCAGCAGGAAATGAGTTTGTTTCCCAAAGTTTTGTAGCCTCTTAGCTGATAGACCCTCATTCAGAAGAAGCCCCTAATAGTTCTTTGTATGCTATCTACTGTTTGATCCTTACTGCCTGACAATGATTAATGAGCTGTACCTGTATTCCTGCATAAATTAAACGCAATAAAAGCCTGTCTAGGCAAGGGTCAGTGCGCTCTCCCCTTGAGAGAATGGCCAGGCCATTCTGAGGTGCTCCCCCCTTGAGGGAGTGGCCGTGCCGTCCCTTTTCCTCCACAGGACTCAGTAGTTTGTGTGAATTTGTCTCATATCTCATCCATGATGCTGCAGGCACTGTGGGCTGGTGCACAGGTCAATTAATTATAAAGGAATAGGTGGAAATCTGGTCAGTACCTCTTTAAAGACGAGAAGTTTTAGAACATGAGGTGGTTACCACTTACTGTCACACTTTTAATAAAGGTATTTGTATTCGGATCAGAAAAATGCACTTCCTTTTCTATATTTTCTGTTAAATCTCCAAATTATTTTAATTTCCCATATTTGGGGGATGGTATTGGGAGGTCCCAAAGTTAGTGCCCTGAAGTTTGTCACCAACTGTGTTCTCTAACTGATAGCTTATTTTCATGCGATAGCAAATAATTAGCTATAATTAGCAAATAATTGGCGAATTAGTTAATCATAATTAATCTAGCTTCCTTCGGATGTGTCAGAATATTATCCCAACAATTAAATTTGTTAAGATGGTAGTATGGACAGGAATTTCTTGGTGTGTTTGATGAATATTGTACACGCTTTTATTTCTGTAATTGCTAGGCAACAGACTTCCTTCCCCCTTTTCTCCTGGGCACCGGGCAAGACCAAGGTTTCTAGACTCCCTGGAAGTCAGTGGGGTCCTTTGATTGAGTTTTTAATGGGGCTGCAGATTTCATCCAAGCAGATGGGCCTGTCATCCAGGGATGTGTGCTTGGATTATTGTGGCAGCAAGAAATATAGACTGTATTTGGATTTGTTTGTCGTAGGAGTTTATTCTATATTAACAACACATTTTAGTACAGTATGCCAAATATATAGGATGCTTAATGCAGTAGGTTTTAGTTTGGATTATTTTAAGTGAGGTTTTTATTTTTTTCCTTCAAATTTTCACAATTCAGTGTGTATCTCTGTTGACCTTGCTTGGTTATTTTTTTTCCTGTCTCTGGGCCCTGATTTCTGGTTTATACACTGTGGGCGAACCGGTGTTTAAATCTTACTTCCCATCACATTTGATAGGAAAGCCTCTTGCAGCTTTCTTGGCTGCCAGCTTAAGGCTTTCTGCTAGGTTTGCTTAATGTACTGATTTGCACAATGGGATAAGCTAGAAACATATTTTAAATCTGAAAGCTCATATTCTGCTGAACATAGCAAACATTGCGAGAGAGTACTACCACGGGCTGAATCTGTCAGTCCTCCACACCCCTTAAGCAAAGTCTCCTGTTTAAGCCTCAAAACGGGCGGAATGCAGACTGTGTTGATGAAAAGTTGTCTTCCCATGTACCCCTTGTAATACATCTGATGCTTCTGGCTGAAGAAATTATATGCTGAACATTAGCCACTTTAGGAAGTAATCATCCACACTTGACCACATTCGTAACTATTTTATACTCGCTTTGTGAGTCCCTCGTCATTATGGAGCCTTGAGAGGGAGAGTAACAGTTAGGAAACTGTACAAGAGTGGATCATTCCAGGACTTGCTGACTTCCTCCTCTCCCAAGGACATAATTCAGAGCCCGTTTCCAAGGTTCAGAGACTTTTCCCTTCATGAATCATAAAATTATTAGGCCCAGAAATCCTCAAGAGATGACCTAATACTAATTGCTGCATTTACATATACCACAGTCTACGGAGCAAAGTAAATTATTCAAAATCCCTGGGTGAATCATTTTCCCACTTAAAATCATCTTTACACAAATTACTTGAGGATGTAGGTGACAGATTCACAGAAAAATAATGAGACTGTGAGAGAAGAAAAAAAATTAGCCCTAAATTAAATGTTTCAAACACAAGGAAATTGTGAATAGAAGCCCCTTAACTGGAGTAGGAATAAATCTGCTACTAAACACTTCTTACCGTTTGTTGCATTTGAATCTTGTAACTGAGCCTGCCCACTGGAGTAATCGGAAGTTTAGAGGAATTTTGCCACTTACTCTGAGAGAACAAAACAGAAATGCCTGGGACCGGCATTCAGGTTTTCTTTACTCGGCCCCAGTAGTATTTCCTCCTTGTGACACATGGCCCATATAACTCCTTCCTCGCAACATGGTCTTCTTTTCTGATTCTCCCTAATTAAGGGAACCCGAGCACAGCTGGGGAAATTTCTGTCCAGGGTATGTGCTTAGTTGGGAATTTTAGAGATTTTGCCAAATCAGCCACCTTGGGAAAACATTGTTGGGAGGTCTCCAACTGCTGAATGGATGGGGCAGAGAAACACAGTCTGGTGAAGTAGCTTTCTTTGCCCTTAATAACCAAGTATGAGTGTGCCACGTAGGAGCCCGCTTCAGAGAAAGTAATCTGAAAAATCATTCCTAAAAGGGTTCTTTTGATGCGGAGGGATGTGGTTCTTGACCCAGTGAAAACGCAAAGTGGCATGATCCTTAACCCTCAAGCCAAACACATACCTTAATTTTGATGACTAAAATTTTTGCATAGAGAAACCCACAAGACTACTTTATTTATCTTCTTTCTTGAATTCATAAATTATATTAAGCTTTTTACATTTATTGATGGCTTTTAAAGACTGACTTATCTGTGTTTATCTCTCCTTAATTTTATTATTTAAAGGTGGTCTTCTTATAAAAAAGTGGATTGTTGCCCAGAATTTACTATCCACCAAGAGAATGTTCTGATATGTGTATCACTAAAGGTCTTGGAGAGCTGTGAGGGCTTGATGGCATTCTCAGATTACACAGCTAGGACATGGGTCATCTATCCAAAACTTTAAGCCTAAGCAAATTTTAATTCATTTCCTATATCGCTCAGTCAACACATTGCAGCTTGCTCTATCTAACCCACTGGGCTACCAGACTGACAAAACCAATCTATGTTGATTGGATTCAACCTGATCAAGAGTTTCTTTGCATCTTTAACAAAGCAACAAAATGAATTTGTAACAATTAGGATGCTGACAGGAACAATTAAAAAAAGACTCATTTCCAAGTGGCTCAGAGGATGAGAAGGCTAAGTCTCGTGTATCTGCAAGTCCATAACATTAGCAATCCAGTGGCCCCAAATTCCTTTTCTCTTCTTTTTCTTGGCTCTGTTGATGTAGGGTGCCTTTCCTGAAGACGATTTTGCAGTTTGCGGACATTGCATGACAATATTCAGCAGAAAGTATTGAACACTCTTTTCCATTATTCCAAGCAAGAGTCCTTCAGTCTACTCTGGATCTGACCATTTTGTTAACTGTGCAATATTAACTGTGGCTAGGGGAGTGGAGTGAACTGTTTCGCTTAAACTAAGAAGGATCCATTCTGGAGCTGGGTTGGGGCAGTGGTGGTCAGTTTCTTCTCAACCACAGGTGCTGAATGGAAATATTTTGAGATGGCTTTTCCTTTCTAGATGGTGATAATATTAATATTAATGAAGCTTTATTTCATTACAGGTCAAATCACAATGTTAACTAGATTGCATTATTTTTAAATGTATTTTTACTTTACTTTACTTTAACAAATGAATGTTGAGTGGACAGCCAACATCAACCATGGGAGATTTATTGAGAATTACTAAATCAATACTGTGGTATCAAATATCTATATTGTATTAGTGTACATACTTAATCACAGTGTAAGGGAAGAGTTTACAAATACCTATAAAATATACTATAGTGTGGTTGTGCAGTGAATCTACCAACCTTTGCTTCCCAAAGTATTCATTTCTAAACATTTTGCCTGCGCTTTTCTAGGAAACCATTTTTCTTTTATATCCAGGGAGCATACCTTCCTCATAACATGATGTACTATTTAATTTTTTGCTAGTTTTAGGATAATTTAATTTTTTTATATTACGACCATAAAACTAAATGAAAATCTACTAGAACCTATTTTTGAAACTAATTAATCATAGACTGAAATCTCTCTTCTTTAATGTGATAGAAAAAGTATTCTTTCCTTTCAAACTTTCATTCTCTTTTCTTCCTTCCCTGTTTTTTCTTTCTCTATTCTTTCCCTTTTCTCTCTATCCCCAAACTCCTGTCTNATTAGTGTACATACTTAATCACAGTGTAAGGGAAGAGTTTACAAATACCTATAAAATATACTATAGTGTGGTTGTGCAGTGAATCTACCAACCTTTGCTTCCCAAAGTATTCATTTCTAAACATTTTGCCTGCGCTTTTCTAGGAAACCATTTTTCTTTTATATCCAGGGGGCATACCTTCCTCATAACATGATGTACTATTTAATTTTTTGCTAGTTTTAGGATAATTTAATTTTTTATATTATGACCATAAAACTAAATGAAAATCTAGTAGAACCTATTTTTGAAACTAATTAATCATAGACTGAAATCTCTCTTCTTTAATATGATAGAAAAAGTATTCTTTCCTTTCAAACTTTCATTCTCCTTTCTTCCTTCCCTGTTTTTTCTCTCTCTATTCTTTCCCTTTTCTCTCTATCCCCAAACTCCTGTCTATGGTGAACATACATAGTTAGCTTATATGCTGCTGCTATTATGTGACCACACTGATGATCGTTCCTGCAATAATTCTAATAATTACAGACTATATTGCTTACCAAAAATCCTTTTACTTTGATGTATTTCAGAGTTTGCTCTAACATTTCATGACAAAAAATACACATGGGGGACGTTTTCTAAGTTCTTGAATATGAGAATGTCTTTGTTGCTTCCAAACATGAATGATTGCTTGGCTGGACATAGATTTGAGTACAAATCGATAGTCATCTTAACTTTATAGAAGTGGAACAGCTTGCTTTGGAAATATAGAACTGTAAAAAAGAATTATGGCATTTAAATGGTTTTCTTTTTTCTATGGTGCCTGTTTTTCTGCCAGGATGGTGTTAGCTTGCTTCATTTTTTTTTGTTTTTGTAATTGTCAAGACCTGGTTTTGTCCATTCTTTTTTCATTAAATTTGCCTATCTTCAGGTAGGCTTTTATTTTATTTTTTATTTAATGTCTCAGCTCTCTTTGGTTTCATAAACTTATCTTCATTTTTATTTTCTTTGTTACTTCTGGATCTTCTGCACAGAGTTTTTCTTCATCACATGCTTTTGGAATTCTTATTATGAACACGGGGGAAGGCCTGGGTCAATATTCCATCCTCCTATTATCTCTTCCCTTACCGTATTGATCCCTTTGCTATTTTTTTCACTGTTCTGGGTGGGTTAGGTTATATTTCTACTCTCTGGAGCCACCAATCTGCTGTTCACTGCCTCCACTGATTAATACTTAGAAACATAATTTTTATCTGGGAGCAACTTCTCCTTATCTCTAACTATTCTAGTTCATAGATGTATTGCCCTCTCATATTGCATGGACATTAAAAATGTGAGCCTTTCCAAGTTTTCTTCTGTTTCTATCAGGAAGGTTGTGTCATGGATGAAAATAATCTCTGATGCTTCCGATAGATCTGCATGCTAATACACTAACTTAAACGTGTTTTACTTTTCTGTCTGTTCATCCTTACAGAAGAGATAGGTTTTTCCACTATTGAGAAGTGGAATAGTTTTAGCCAAGATTGTATGGTACCCCAGTTGAAACTTTGGATTCACAGGCAAAGAAAGTCTGAAAGAATGTTCAGTTTAATTATTTTCCATGTTAGGATTGAAGTTGTCTTTGAGGAGGGAAAGAACGCCACCAACAGAGGCATTTGCAAAATAGAGTTTCATTCCTATGAGGTCTTCAAGTGTTAGCAGGGGGTGTCCAAAGTTAACTGTGACAAAAGCGACCTCCTCTCACCACCCAGCTGTGGCATTTTTATGACTTGTGTCGGGGGCCATGTATCTTCAGCAAAACCTTGGAAGGATTGCTGGTACCACAAGCTCACTGCTCTCTGTGGTAATGTTTACTAGAGAGTATGGGACAAAAATAGGTTTATATTTATTTGTATGGAAGATAATATAATAATTAATAGCTAATACAAGAATGATCTCCGTTCAGGTACACACAGTTGTAAACCTACTTTCGCCTTACTCTGTGTTTTCCAAAGCCCCTTTTGAGGTTGTAATTTTCCCTCAGTGACGGACTCATCACTCTGAATTAGGGTTCTAGTTGGGGTACAGCACCTACTCCCCCGAATGGCTTCTTGTTTGCATTTGTTACCCTGCGGGCTGGTTCGTCTCTTCATATGGCCTTGATGAAAGTCTGTGTAGTAAAGATTCCTGATGCTTCTGGTCTGTGTATAGCGCCTTTAAAAAACCCCCAAAAGTCTTGTGGTGATACAGATTTGTCCCCATTTTCTGTTATTCCTTTGGTCATTTCACTAAAAATTTGAGACATGGAAGACATGAAATAGAGGAGCTTATTTTGCTGTAAACATTTTTTAAATTATGTTTGGGTTTGAGTCTTTCTGTTCCTGCTCCATGATATTCAGTTCAGAGCCCCATCCTGGATAGGTCATTTCCCGAGACCAAAACCAGATTTGATTCTCAATTTTTAGGGGTCTGCTATTGTTCAAAGCTACCATTAAAACAGATTATTTTTTCTTTATGTGGAATCCATCAGTTGTATAACCAGAACCTTTGATCTTACTGTTTTTGTGTCTATTGCCATTGCACAAATTTGTACAGAGCCGATTCCATAGAATTTCTCCATGTCATTGTCTTTGAATCCCTTGAAGTAATTTCTGTCTTTGGTGATGGCTGGATTGGATAACTCTTCTTATTTCCAGCAAAGAAAAGAGAAGCCATCTTCTGAAGGAATATTGTCTGAAAAACTCTCACTCCTACATTTTTTGCCTTGGGCTTATTAAACAAAACTCCACTTCAAGGATGCTTCTGCTATTGGTGCTGAGATCAGCCCAGAAGGTAGACTCAGTGTTGCTATTTGCTTTAAGCCCATTCCATAAGCGGAAGATGAAGTTATCAGGAAAAAAGCCTCCAAGACTTATTTATGTAAGATTTAATAATATTGTTTACTAAACAAACTTTCGACATAAGATCAAGATGTTCTCAAAAAAAGTGTTTCCAACAGAGTGCTTTCATTTGTTCTAACATGTTTGCTTACTTCTTTTACTCATCTTGTGAATGGCATTAACTAAAATCTACTTCAGGAGGTCAAGTATTTTGAGATAGTTTTTCCTTTCTAGATGGTGATAATATTAATATTAATGAAGTTTTATTTCATTACAGGTCAAATCACAACGTTAACTAGATTGCATTATTTTTAAATGTATTTTTACTTTACTCAAGAGCCAAAAGAAGCCAAAGTTAGAATTTTGTCTCTTAAATATTTACTCTTTCCTTCATATATGAGAGGTAATGTAATCAGTGCTTGCAATGAAAATAGGGATGGAACAATTTGCCAGTTTCTTGCTCCTTCAATCCATGAAATAATACACAGCAAAGCATTAGCATATATTCTGGAGCGGAGCAGGTGATGTGATGATGACAATGATGCTGATGCTGATGCTGATGTTGCTGATAACAATGATGGCAATTACGATGGGATGCTAGAGCCATATCTCCTCCGAGTTGTCCAGGCTGCTATTTGAGAAGCATCTCTACCTAGTAGAAGCATTTTCTTAAGAGAAGTTGCTTTCACGCCTAGTGTTTTAAGATGATCTTAGCTCTGCCCTTCTTCATGAAGATGCAGTGCAAGCATATCCTTTACCCCAACCTCCATCTTCCCCTTCTCCAAATTCTACTTCGTTCTAGTTGTTCTTCACTTATGTGCCTCATGAGTAATGGGGTTTACCTAAGTGCATTCAGCGTAGTAGAATCTTGTGCAGGAAAATTTTGCGCACCATCAGGGATGCCTGCACTATCCTCAGAGTGGTGGCTGTAGATGGTAGCTGAGGCAGCACCGTTATTTGGATGATTTCCCAGAAGAAATTTGGAGATCTAAGAGCGGTAGCAGGGAGGGATTTCCCCATTGGTCTATATTTTCATTGTACTTTAGGTCCCTGGAAAGGATCAATATATTTGGTACCTATGCTCCATTTCTAAGTGATAGAGTTTCAAGCTTCAATACTAAGTTGAGACTTGATTCTTTGTCAGTGGCCGTCTACTGTCAGTGAGCGCCTCTGCCCATTTATCTCAGAAGCCCGGGGGAATCCTACCACTCCCGCCAGCCCTGATCGTGGGAGTTTCCTCAAATGAGACCTCTGACTTTTTTTCTTGTTTCTCTTTCATCATTTCTTGCCCAGGTAGCTGATCTATTTTCACAGATTGAGTGTTCACCTGAACACTTTCTGTGCTTATTTCATATTGTCTGTCCTCTGTACTCGCTTATGATGATCACAATAATAATAACCATCACAAGATTTCCCCACTACCTACAAAACTTATTTCATGATATTTTTCCAAATCAATAATCTTGTCCAAACCCTTTATTGTGTCAATGCTTAATATGTTTAAGTATTATCTTTTTCAAAGAAGGTCAATTTCCTTTTTGTAAAAAGGCTTTTATTTACTTATTTTTAAGGGAGTGGTGAAGGGAGGGGGAAAAAGAGGGAGAGAGACATCCATGTGGTGTTGCCCCTTGAGCACCCCCAACTGGGGACCTGGCCTGCAAACCAGACATGTGCCCTGACTGAGAATTGAACCAGCAGCCCTTTGGTTCATAGGCCTACACTCGGTCCACTGAGCTACATCACCCAGGAGCTAAGAAGGTATATTTTCTAAAGTCCAAAGCCTATCCTCTCATTATTTTCATTTCCTCTAGATCTTTTAATAATCAAAGTGTGGTCCATGGACCAATAACATTGAAGTCATCTGGGAGCTTGTTAGAAATGCAGAGTCACGGAATCCTATTCCAGACTTTCTCAGTCAGAATCTGCATTTTTAACACGATCCCCAGGTAAAAGCATCATGTCTGAAACTTTAATGTGAAAGCAAATAGGCACATGTCTTGTTTTAACAATTGTAACAGGATTTGAGCACACTCTCCGGTAGGCTGCTGCTGAACCTCGGATCCCATTTTGAGTGGCAGGACTGCGGAGCGGTCCTGTCGATGGCAGAATGCTGTGCCCGCTGTCCGGTAAGGTAGCCGCTGGCCGCATGTGGCTGGGAGCTACCCTTTTGGTCAATGCAGCAACACCTGGGGCACTTAGTGGGAATTTAATAAATATTGAGAAAGCGAAATAGAAAGAGGTGATGCCATTAAAATTAAAATTCATTTCAGATCCTCTGGTACGTATATTAAAAATAGAAAAGTAGATTGAAATATGTGTAGAGTTTCTAAGAGCCACACATATCGCCTGACAACAAATTGTCTTCATCGGTAATCAGTACAGTATATTATATTCAGATCACTTGTACTTTTTGTCTATTCATTTGCACCAAGACGCTGACATGATTTTTCAAAGCCCTGACTTGCACAGACTTGGACATTACTAGAAACAGCACCGTGTTGCTACAGGAGGGATTTAGTTTTAGCAATGAGTTCCCATAGCTTTCTGGGCTCTTTCCTATTTTGGTATACCTATTCACTTATTTCTTATTTAAAGTGATATCAGTTGCCCTAGAAAACCCCAGGTTTTACAAAGGAACTGATAACACTTGTTTCTCTTGATTTTTAAAAAAGTTTGGAATGATGTACACACAGGACAAGAATAAATTTTGAGCAACAAATTCTAGCAGGGGTGTCCAACCTGTGGCCCATGGGCTGCTGCAGCCCAGGGTGGCTGTGAATGTGGCCCAACACAAAATCCTAAAATTACTTAAAACATTATGAGATTTTTTTTGTGATTACATGTCACAATGTATTTACTGTGTGGCCCAAAATAACTTTTCTCCCAGTGTGGCCTAGAGACTCCAAAAGGTTGGACACTCCTGTAAATCTAGATATATACACACACACACACACACACACATACTTTATTTGTATACACTGCACACACACACACACACACACACATATATATATATATTTACACACTTTAATGTAAATAGTGTGCTTTAGGCTTTGCCAATGGGATAAAACATATTCACTCAACAGATATTAATCTGATCGAAAACACTATGAGAATAAAGAAGGCGCTCATGCAGGAGGGAAATATGGGTCCAAGAGAGGGCAGAGGGCTGTGTCACAGGGTGCCCTCTGCTGGCTGGAGCTGGATCCAAGCCAATGGTCTAGCTGCTTTTTTCAGTCTTCCCAACCTCCACCTTCTCGTGTCTACATCTAGAATGGAGAGTTGAATATTTTATTATTTCCCTTTCCTGATACTTAATCTCTGCCCATGTCACATCTCTTCTTTTGATTCTTCTCGCTTCATAATTTACAATCTCAGGGACAGCGCTGTCTCCATAAGCTTATTTCATTTATCAAAAGGAGTAGAGGAAGATGTGAGTACCAGACCTTAAGCAGATTAAAGCACAGTTAAGTCCACACACTTATAAGACCTGTGAGTATTATGAACACCAGGGAGCTGTATGGGAGCTTACTTTAGAAGTGTCCTTGCTTTTGTCCTTTGAGACTGTTATGTGAGTTTCCCTTTTTCTTTCCATTTAAAGTGGGTCACTAAGGATGGTCACTTGCTGGAAGATGAACCTTAAGGGCTATAAGTGCAATGGAAATGAAGTAGATTTTTAAAAGTTAAGAAATGCAACTACAACTTTAGAAAGTGTTTGGAAAAGAATGATAAGTGTTTGCATTTAGTGCATTTCAGGAGAGACATGATATGGGCTTATC
Source organism: Sturnira hondurensis (assembly GCF_014824575.4). NCBI lineage: Eukaryota > Metazoa > Chordata > Mammalia > Chiroptera > Phyllostomidae > Sturnira > Sturnira hondurensis. The sequence continues at coordinate 20,885,326 of NW_028088227.1, read as the reverse complement.
TGCTGCGAGCCATGCGTGTACATTACTGCCCTTGCTCAGAAAAAATACCCTTGTCAAATTCCTCCGGTATAGATGAAGCCTCTCTCCGCACGCTGCAGCGCTGCAATTGATTTAACCTTCTAGGAAAGATGAATTTTGCAATAGGTCAGCGTTCTCTGTTCTTTTTTGTTTTTAATAGTCTTCTTTACACTTATTATAAATACCAGTGCAAATAAAAATATGGCAGATGCAATGCTTCATTTTCTTCCTCTTTTCTGTAGAATCTTGATGTAGCTATAAAATATATGTCTTGTTGTTTCACCTTTGAATATTAAATTAATACCTTATAGTTGTAGGTTATTAACACAACACTCTTCATGGCAAAAATCATGTCTGTTTAATAAACTATCATCTCCTTTTGTTTAGAGTTATTTCTATGACTTAGAAGACAGTCTATCAACTTCTTATGTTGGATAAGTGATTGCATAAATAATGAGGAAATTATAGGACTGAGAGTGAAGAGCAGTCAGTTATTAACCTAAAGAGGTTAACCTAAAGAAGGACATTTTATAAGCAGGAGCTATTTGAACGGATTCTGGTAGAAATAAGAAACATTTTTAGAATTCTCCATAATTTCAATCAACATTCCTTATAGTGCAATAAAAACAAAGTAATTTGTGGGAAAGACTGTGTCTTCCTATATTTGAACCCCTGGATGAACAGTATTATTTAAAGCTTGTCTCTTTTCTCATCACAGCTTCAACCAGCTTCACTTTTCCCTTGGAAAATCTCTTCTGATGTTTAGTATTTGATGCTTGCCAATGACCTTGTTCACGGCCTTCACTGAATTTGTTGCCAGAGGTAACTTTTATTTTACAAACAAAAATACTCTTCTCTTAAGGTAAGTAGGAAGAATGACCAGGCTTGAATTTGGGGTCTTTGTAAAAAATTATGCACAGTTCAATTCTACCACATATTTTAAACTTTATGTTTTGTACCATATTTGTTTCAGACTAAATAATCCAAATTTCTGATCATTAAAGTTTTTCTAGTCATGGACAGTTGAGTAGAGAGATATTTATATCTTACGATGAAGAAAACAAAGATTACAAGTAAGCAGTTTTGGGAGAAACGTGATGTAACTATCAAATGATTGGTATATATTCAGAGCTGGTGTTTTGTCTGACAAATTTCAATATATCTTCTTTTTAGGAGAAGAAACAAAAATTTAATCCTTTATTATAAGCAATGCTTTAGGTGCAATGAATTCGACCATTTTACCTGTCTTTTTTGTGTGAAAAAAAAATGCTATCCAACTTTTCAGTTAATTGTTCTTCTTCACTGTTAATGTAGTTTATCTAGGGGTGACTTACGAGACCAAAACTAATTATTTCACACTGTTATGTTCCCTTAATCATCTCACATTTTTAACACAGAATTACACCTTTTCGTAACCTATTCAGAGTGCCTTGATTAATGTCACTCATATATTTGCAATCCGTGATTCTGCATCTTCATGTGGGTGGCATGAGGCAGAGTCAGGCTTTTCGTTTGAATACACAGGAGTTGGCAAGAGTAGGCTTATGGCTGTGAGTACACAAAACAGAGTTTATCATTGTCTTGTTGTTTATTTATTAATTCTTGTATTATTTATTATTATTATTCACCTACTTTTGCCTGCCTCTATTCAGAATGTGCTAATTATCATAAAACCCCTCCTGACCTGGCCACGGTTGGACACTGGCCAAAAGAGAGGGTGATTCAGTGCAGCTGTGGTCCTCTCCCCGCAGTATTCAAACATCCCGATGTGCCCATAGTCAGTCCATTTTCCTGAACGGGATAATCATAATGAAGATTAGCATATAAAAATGCTTATTATGTATACTGTGAGTCATTTGACATGTATTATATCCTTTAGAATTAAACCCCAAATCCTTAATCCATTGTACACATCTGTTGGGGACTTGGCAAGATTCATTTATGGTGCATTTATTCTGGGTAATTTGAAGAAACTTCAGTAAGGGCACTATCTACACGTCTATAGGCAGTTTTAGTTGAAAGCGATTGGTACTGTACCTTGGAGAACCAAAGTGTGGAACTAGCAAAGGAAGGAGGCTGTTCCCACCCCAGGCCCGAAGGTGCACAGGGATGGAGTGGTTTGGGGAAATTGAGAGAGAGTAGCAGTGTGGAGAGGGGCAACGAAGGGAATCAGTGGGGACACGACACCTCTCTCTCTCTCCTGCAGCATTCGGAGTTCCTGCTAGTGCCCTGTACTGGCCAGACCCAGATGAAAAGGACTCTTTAATTGGAGTGGAAGCCAGCCTCCTGAGCACAAAACAGATGGAGAAGGATGAAGAAGGCATTTAAAGAGGTAAATGGAAGGTATCTACATAGTCCCTAGTCTACCCAACGCCGGGTTCACTTCTGGCCCAGTCTATACTGCCCAGGCCCGGTTCACTTCCGGCCCAGTCTATACTGCCCAGGCCCGGTTCACTTCTGGCCCAGTCTATACTGCCCAGGCCTGGTTCACTTCCGGCCCAGTCTATACTGCCCAGGCCTGGTTCACTTCCAGCCTAGTCTATATGGCTCATACACAGATTTTGAACAACCTCACCTACTATTTGTTTTATCAGTTGCTTTACTCCTCTCTGTATTTTTTCCTAAAGCTTAAGCTCCCACAAACCCTAGGGTCATTTTACTTTCCGACCCACATGCTACAAAGACTCTCTTCTGGAGTCTAGGCCGGACTGGCTTCCTCAGTGTACTTGTGTGAGGTCTCGGAGGTCATCGCCATCGTCTTTGGCCACGCCGTCTGCTTCTCCTCCATCACCAGTTCCTTTTTCATACGTCATTTCTTTTTTTTAAAACCTGACACCTATTGCATCGCGGTAATTCTCCTGTTTACTCCTTTCTTCATTAGAATTTGAGTGTATAGGGCAAAGACTGCGTATCTTCCTGATCACTGTATTTTACAGAGGTCAGAATAGTTCTTGGCATGTAGATGCAGTTCACTGATTTAAAAACAACCTCTATATACTTATGTCCTTGTAACAATCTTCCTCATTCTACTGACGCAGACCTGAGGGACAGGTTTGTCTAAGGCCACACAGCTATGCAGATAGCACTGAAGTGCAAACACAGATATTCTTGACACTGGTGTGAGAAATCTAAGTACTAAGTTGTGGAGCCTCTTCAGAGGCTGACGGGAACAACACTGTGTCTTTGTTCATGGCCTGGCAGGGCCATGAAGCTTTAAAGGATGACTAGCTTGTAAACAAGGGGATAGGTGAGTGATGTAGGGGATAGGTGAGTGATGTAGCTTTAAAGCTTATGAAGCTTTAAAGGATGACTAACTTGTAAACAAGGGGATAGGTGAGTGATGTAGATTCGGAGTCCTTGTTAGTAGCAGAAGAGAGGGGAGAATTTAGAATTCTTAACTGCAGGTTAAGTAAATCTAAATACTGGTAGTTCCAGAATATGCTTTTGGACTGTAAACATTTTCCAATCGACCGTATTTCCTATGGAAAGCAACTTCTGTTCTGCATTGCTTTTCATGGTGGTTAGGCAAAAACAGCAACAGCTTGTTTGCTGAAATGCTAGCTCTTTGGATTAAAACATAAATTATAAATGTGCACATTTAGCTCTTGTGGAAAAGAATAGGTGCAATTTATATCCTTTCCTCATTTTATATTTCAATTAAGCTCATTTCTTTGCCTTCTCTTGCTTTTTGACTCAGATCCAGTTGAAATGTGGAAAGCAATGTCACCTTTGGTCCAAAAGGGACATTTTTGCGTCAAGTAGTCCATTCTACTGCTCTTCCCTGGCCTTTGTTACACAAAATGGAAACAAAAGCTGATAAAGATGTTGGCACGAGAGGTGGGAGTGGAAGCACTGGGAATGGGGCGAGGAGAATGGGACAAAATATGTTTTAGGCATTCACGCAGATATTGTCCCACAATTTCTCTTTGTGTACAATTCCTCGGGGACCAACCTGTCTGCTGGTGTTTTTGCTTTTCACGCTATGTGCATTTCTCGCTCACATCCACTGTGCTTGGCTTCACAAAAAGCCACGCGTGGAGGGAGAGATACAGGCTGCCTTCACTCCCCTCACTCTCAGAAGTCCTCACCTTGACACTCTCTTTTCCAATTTAAAAATTTGGTTTTGTTTGGCAGGGAGAGACAAATCATTTTATCTTTATAATCGATCATTCTGTTTTATTGATTTGTGCTCCCTACACTTCCCAAACTATCCTTACCAGGGTTGTGTTTTTGTGCTATTTGGAAGTCAGATTCCTGGTCAATAGGTGTTTACCTACTTAATGGTAGATATGAAGTTATACAAGACCCGTCTTAACCACTCGTCATGTTGAGGGGTCTCAACACATGCCTGGAATATATCACTCTTCACCTGGCGGCTGGCCATTTTTGTAGTGAACATGACCTTCATCCAAGATTTCAGCAACTCTTTTTAAAAATTAATCAATTAATTAATCAATATTTTTATCATCACCCCAGGATATGTTCACTGATTTTATAGAAAGGGGAAGGAAGGGAGAGAGGGAGGGAGAGAAACATTGATTGGTTGCCTCCCAGCCAGCGACTGAACCTGAAACCTAAGCGTGTGCCCTGACCAGGAACTGAAAATGTGACCTCTTGGTTTGTGGGACAACACTCCAACCAATTGAGACACATAGACCAGGGCTCAACAACTCCTAATCTGTTTTTTAGTGACACTAAACATGGGGTAGTTGTCAAAATATATTTATTGTTTAAAACATCACAGTGAGGTTGGAAAGAATATTGGACCAAAATAGAGGTCAGCTTGAAATAAGCCCTTTGAGTTTCTAGATGCAAATGAACAAAACCTTGTCTTGGGAAGGAACATGCAGAGAAGATTCTTTTGCTCCCTTAGAGCATAACTAATTAGCATAATTATACTGTTCAAAGGGTTATATGACCTTATTTTTTCTGCTTATGTAATAAATGTGTCTTCTTGTAGTCTTGTTTTATTGGAGTGAAATCTGGCATGAAGCAAATTATTGCCACTCTTGCCTTCAGAACAGGATCATGCTAACTAACTACCTTGAACTGAGATGACCTTAAGTGGTCCATTTCTTTGGTTGAAAATTTTTAAATTTCAAGTTGGACTGAGAATTACATAAGAAAATCATTAATTTGGACTTTTAAGAGAAGCTGAATTGCTCATATGTCATCTCAAGGAAAGAGAATCAACTGAGACTTGGGAAAATCAGGTACCATGAAAAGCTTCACAAATTCAAAGCATTATTACTACCATATCAATTGATTAGCTCATGACTGGATTGTGTGACTAGAGTTTTCAAGAATGCCATTTGCGATGTGAGAGAGCTTGCTCTTGCCCTAACTGATCAGATTGCATTCATTTTTGAGGGCTATGTTTGCCACATACCCTTTGCTTTTGCCGTGCTTGCAAGTGTCCATGCCTTTAATAAGCTAGCACCTTCTATGCTCCCTCCACGATTCACTGGAGCCCAGAGTGCACTTGGTCCCTGGTTCATGGCAGTTTGGGCAAGGACTGTCCTCCAGCCTGAATGAAGTCCTGTTGTTCAAAGGGGAACTGCTGCCCCTTCCTTCTGGTGGATTTTAGGTCAACTTTGCAAAGTCCTTTGAAGCTGGGAAGTCAGGTGCTGCTGGCCCACTCAAGATCTGATAGCTCTCTGACTGCAGGTGACCTTGAGTTACAAGTCCAGAGCCTGACATATGGCATGCAGTTAATACAATGTTCGCTACATTTTCTTTGTGAATGTATAATAATTTTTATAGCAGGAAATAGTAGGCTTATAAATGAAAACAATGAATCAGAAACGACAATTAGGGGAAGTATGACATAGCAGAGATACCATGAGAGCAGCAGGAACAAGCAAATTCAACAGACGTGTCAGCCCATTTTTGAATTTTGGGAATCTGAGTATGTGGGAGGGTTGAGTATTGAGGGGATAGGTTATAATGTCTCTCTCCCTATTCCGCTTCATTTGCCCTTTGTAACATTGAAACTCTTGAAGCCTCTCAGAATTTGAAGCAGACTGTATGGGGTGTGGCTAGGAAATATGACAGGAAGGTCTCAAAGAAGACAATCTTCGTGTTTGGTTATTTCATCCTTAGTGAGCAAGGTGGACATAAGTGATACGCACACAAAGCAGTCCGTAGCCCCGTCAGGCAGGGCACTGCCTGTCACCACAGACTCAGGGGTCCCTGGGTGTTTAAACCTTTGACTAGAACTCCCCTCTCACACGCAGCACGCTTCTCTTCAATTCTTCAAGCAACAGTGGGGTAACAGGGCACTCTGAGAACTCCGACCCCCCTTTTGTTTGTTTTTGCCTTGCATTCTCTTCAACTTATTTTTTTCCCCTTTTTGTACAGTTATCCTCTTTTCTTCTCAGAATAGCCTTTTGGGCAGAAGGTCTTATCAAGCTCTCAACAATTTTTAGTGGCTCGTATCACTGTGACCGTAATTCACGGAAAGCACAGAGTTCTGTTCACGGTCCCAGTCCCCTCCACCTCACTTTTTTGGAGGGAACTGAATGAGAGGAGGGTCCTTGTGATGAACGTCCAATTGGATCCTCTATCCCTAGAGTCCAGGGGTATGTTTTTTTTTTTTCATATTGCATTTACCATCTCTGCTGAACATATTAACGTTTTTTAATTTTTTTTAAATTTATTTAATTATTTTTCAAGTACAGTTTTCTATCTATTACTCCCATCCCATCCTACCCGCCATGCTCCCCCCTCCCTCCCATTTCCACCCTTCTCAGTTGTTGTCCATGTATCCTTTATATAGGTTCCTCTAAATCCCTCCCCTATTTCCCCTGAAATTCCCTCCCCTCTCCCCCCTGGTCACCGTCAGCCTGTTCTCTATTTCAGTGTCTTTGGTTATATTTTGCTTGCTTGTTTGCTTTGTTGTTTAGCTTCCTGCAGCATTAAAATAAAAAGACAACCAACTGTATGGGAAAACATATTTGCCAATGATACTTCAGACAAAGGTTTAATCTTCAAAATATACAAAGAACTCACATGACTTCACTCTAAGAAGACAACTAACCCAATTAAAAAATGGGGAAAGGACTTGAACAGACACTTCTCCAAGGAGGACATACAGAGGATCCAGAGACACATGAAGAGATGCTCAGTATCGCCTGCTATCAGAGAGATGCAAATTAAAACCATAATGAGATACCACTTTACACCAGTGAGAATGGCTATCATAAACAAAGCAATAAACAACAAATGTTGGAGAGGGTGTGGGGAAAAGGGGACCCTGGTCCACTGTTGGTGGGATTGCAGACTGGTACAACCATTATAGAGAACAGTTTGGAATTTTTTCAGAAAACTAAAATTGGACTTGCCTTTTGACCCAGCAATTCCACTGCTAGAATTGTATCTTAAGAACCCTGAAACACCAATCCCAAAGAACATATGCAGCCCAATGTTCATAGCAGCACAATTTACAATAGCCAAGAGTTGGAAGCAACCTAGGTGCCCATCAGTAAATGAGTGGATCCAAAAAGTATGGTACATATACACAATGGAATTCTATGCCACAGAAAGAAAGAAGGAGCTCCTACCTTTTGCAACAGCATGGATGGAACTGGAAAGCATTATGCTGAGTGAAATAAGCCAGGTGTTGAAGAATAAATACCATATGATCTCACCTTTAACAGGAAGCTAAACAGGGGTATGTTTGGCTTCAGAGTAGGAACCAGGAGCTGTACCTGATTCTTTTCAATTACAATAACCTTGGGCCCTGTAACCCTTAACATTTATATACTCATATTTCTTCTTTTTTCCTGTTTCTGTCTCCATTATTTTGATACCTGTTTTACTCAGTCAACTTTTTGACACATGGGCTTCCTTTTCAAAACTTTTAACTCCAGTTTCCTCCAGTCATATTGGTGTTCATACTTTGACCTTGATCATTATAATAATAATAATAATAATAACGACAATAATAAGTAAGATTTATTGAGCACTTACTATATTCCAAAGGTTTTTTTCAGCATCTTAGTTATATTTTCACTCAGTTCTCGAGCAGTGCTTCGAATTAGGTACCTTCATTATCCTTATTTTGCAAATTAAGAAACCTGGTGCAAAGGGAGTTAATCCTTCTTGTTACAGGATTAACAATTTATTTACTTATTTTCAATTATACCATGTAGAGTTATCGACTATAGTCTCCACATTACTCCTTAGATCCTCAGACCTTATTCACTTTATACCTGAAAGACTGTAGCCTTCTCCTGGCCTCACCCTTCCCCCGGCCCCTGGGAAGGTCTTCTCTGCTCTCAGAGTCTGCGTGCCTTACATGGCACAGTCAGGCCCACTCATGAAGTATTTATGACCATACTCTGGTTACCACCCCAAGCTTAGGAGGAAGCAACTGAAAAGTATAAACTTTTATTTCTCCTTTTATTTTATTATATTATTATATGATGAATAAAAAGTCTGCTCTGGCAGAGATGAGTTCAAATATGGGAGACAGGAATCCTCACACAGGGCTTCAGCCAAGGTGGGCCAGGGGAGGGAGCCTGGGCCAGGAGCCAGGGCACCACCTGGGCAGCCACGCCCAGGGGAGTGAGTCAGGGTCACCACTGGGGCCCATCCCCTGGCTGTCTGCTCAGAAGTCGTCAGACAAGCACCCAGGCCCATACGTGATGGTTGCCTGCTCAAAACTCCTCCTTTTCTTAGGAAGAAACTGTGGCCAAATTGGTTTTCACTTGAACTAACATTTGTAACCCCATTGATAGAAATGTGACTGAGGCATAGGTTGTACATTGTAAATTTTGGTCAGAAAAATCACCCAAGTTGAGTATGTGATTCATCCATACCTCTTTAAATTCCCAGAAGTCATTTCCCAACAATGTTCATGTTATTATATAATGATATAAAGATAAAACACTTTATATAAATTGTTTAAGGACTAAGATATCATGAGATTACGGTTATAGGAAAGTTAAATATATCAATGACTTTGGTGTAACTCAGTCATATTTCTATTAGATGTTTTTCAACACTTCATAATTAAAGCCAGTTATATTTTGGGGGGGAAGACACAACTGTTGTGATTTTTTTCAGTTCTTTGATTTCTCCTTAGTTTTGATGAATTCTTGAAACAATTCAAATAAAGTATTGTGTTTTATTCCCTGTTTTATAAGATAAAACCAGTGGGACATTCTACTTTCAGATATTTTTGCTAAAGTATCCCTCTCATTGTGCTGAGAGAAAAGGCAGTGTTTTTTTTTCATTTGGTGAGTTTTAAGATGCAAAGTTTGTAAGTACAATACACTCTCCTGTGACTTTCTCCAACACCTGTTTCCTCTCTTCTAGTTCTCTTGAATAATTCTCACAGTTCTTGGTGATCTGCTAGTCGGTTTAGCCTGTGAAATCTTGGATGGTACCAAATATATTACCGGTGCTGGGAGATGGACTTTTGGAAAGTAAAACAGAGTGGTTATTTGACAGCCTTTTTCATTTAATAAGAACTGAGATTTCCTATAGTGATTGATAGAGTATAGCCCTTCTTTACTTTCTTAGATTAAAATACTATATTAATACTAATGAACATAAGTGAATATATACTCCCCAGTGAAATTAAATATACATGCTTGTCAGTTTACAAGAGAGAGTTTTACTTTTAAGCCGTTTATTAATGCATGTGAGTCACTATCAGAAATAGTTTAGTCTCAGCTTGGCAAACAGCCATTACGATATCTGGGCAATGACTTGCAGGACTTTGTAATAGCACATCGTGAGTACATGACAGCCAGAAGCACGCTGTCTTCACTTACGTGGTTTCTGTAATTACCCACAGCATTTTGAGGCTCAGCTTATGTCCATCTACATTTCACAACTTACTCCCATTGTATTGATTGTGGTTGAACTGCTATGAGTTTAGAAGGTCTAACGAATCAAAGAGCAAATAGTTTTGAAATTATTTATAGTTCTGAAAACCCCAAGGGAGCTTTTAAATAGATGTCAGACTCTGCCAGTGTAAGCGAAGATCCTCCGTCTTCAACACCACCACTCCCGAATGGCTGGCAGAGGATGGGTTGGGTGTTGGAATATAAGCAGTATTTTCACAGTAATTTAAAGAAAAAATTCCCCTGCATTGTCACATATCATAAAAAGCTCTTGGGTGCTTTACTTACCTTAATGATATCTGATTTCCAGACCTTAATCCCCTTTATTTTTCCTTTATTTTGGGAGTTCGTGAATTATTATTATTTTTAATAATTTGTACTCTGATTTTATTGGAGATATGGAAATATTCATAATTACTTAAAGATATTGTGTGTGTGTGTGTATATCTATCTCCTATGTGGTGATGGTTGAAAATTTTGGCAGGTGCCTACTGAACAAATTATAAGAGGCTTTATTGACAAAAACTGAACATATTTAATTATTCTTTTTATTCCTGAAGATGAAGCTGAATACATTTCTTGGAGGATTTGTTATAATAAGAAGCCAGTAGAGAAGAAAAATATTCTCACAATTTATCTTATTCAAGAAGATTTTCCCAATTATTATCAATGGGAATAATTGTACCTGAAATAAAGGCAGTCTTACACTAAATGTTGTGATTTTGGTAAAAACTTAGTGAAAATATTCTAAAATTCTGAGTATGTTATTTTAAAAAAACTGGAAAGTACTTGATTGAAAGGTCAACCCAAAGAAAAGAAAAGGAAAACCACTTTCCAACTTCATTTCCATCAGGAGGCAGGTGGTCTCACCTTCTGTCATCTTTTTAGGCCCTCTTGCTGTCTATAATACATTTTTATTAGGTATCTAAAAAAGCAAACAGCTTAAATGACATTTTAAAACAGAAAGTATTAGGAAGAAAAAAATTATGAAGCCCTCTGACCTTTCTAGAGGGAACTCTCTCATGACCAAAATCAAAGTTCTTTGTCATCTTGGGGAAGAAAATAAAAAAACATTTGGGTGCAATTGAGGGGAAACTGTGCAAGTTTCAAAAAGAAACAAATTGAAAACGCCACTCGGGCATGTGTATTTCCAGGCAAAGATCCCTGAACTGCAGGGGGTTCGACTTTGGTGTAAAGTTTTGAACTTTTTAGATCTTCACTCTGTAGCTTTGCAGGATAAAGCTTTAGGGACTTCAGTGGTCTCAAAAGGTTCCTTGTGCTATCACAGGTTGGATCCATCTATACTTTCCAAATCAAAATTCATTTATTTAATGAAATGCAAAGTAAATTTGGGTCTTATTTTTGAGTTACACAGTGACAGCTATAATACGTTGATGCTGCCTTGCTTAATGCTATGAGACGTGTATTATCATCTCCATTTGCAGAAGAGAAAGTGAAGGATCGTGGGAGATGACATATACACCCAAGGCCAGGTGACTAAGAAGAGGCAGAGCTGAAATTTTATTTAAGTCTCTCTGACTTCAAAACCCACACCCTTCACTGCTCTGTAATATGTACAATGATGGATAAATGACTGCAAATTAATATGACTATCATTAAGACTTGACTCTGATGTGTCATCTTCCATGTTAGGAATGTAAATTTAGCTACAGATATCCAGGTCAATGAGATCCTATTATTCGTATCTTCTTTGGCCTTGCTGATTTATCATGTACTTGATCTATCAATTGCTACAAGAAGAATTAAAAAATCTTCTCTGTAGTGGTTCATTTAAACAACTATTTGTGTAATAAAGAAAATAAGAAAAATAAGCAAAACAATTTTTAACCCAGGTATTTACCATTTCCAATGATCTTCATTTGATCATGTGGTTATCTATGGGGACTTCAACTAAAGGTTGAGACTTAAAATTTGTACATACATGTATGTATAATTATATATCTTACTGTGTCATCAACAATGTTCTAACATTGGCTTTAAAAACTTTAATTATTTTTTCTTTTTTAAAAAAAATTTTATTTAATTCTTGTTCAAGTACAGTTTTCCATCTTATATTCCCAGCCCTGTCCCCCGCCAGTGCTCCCCACCTCCCTCCCATTTCTGCCCCCCTACCTTAGTTATTGTCCATGTGTCCTTTGTACTTGTTCATGTGAGTCCTTCCTGTTTTCCCCTGTGATTCTCTCCCCTCTCCCCTCTGGACCCTGTCAGCCTGTTCTGTATTTGAGTGTCATTGGTCATATTTTGCTTGCTTGTTTGTTTTGTTGTTTAGATTCCTGTTAAAGGTGAGATCATATGGTATTTGTCTTTCACCGCCTGGCTTATTTCGCTCAGCATAATGCTTTCCAGTTCCATCCATGCTGTTGCAAAGGGTAATTATTTTTTTCTTTAATGCATGCAATGAGCACCCCTACACTCAGTGTCAATGCCAGGGTACTGTCCATTTTACCATCATCGAGTAAAGAAGGCAAGTAAGATCTTAGTATTACTGTTAACATAGTTTTAATTTCATTCACCCACTGAAACGGGCTCAGGAACCCCCAGAGACCCATGGAATACAGAAGAAAACTGCTCTTTTAAATGAGGTAAACCACTACCAATATAAAGGTGAGGTTTTGTTTTGCATGTGAGCCTGGATAAGCTAGATGTTTGACGGAATCTCAGACCTGTGTGTCCACGTAAGGGGAAGAATCAGGGATTTTTTCTAAAAGTGATTTATTTCCCAACAATGTAATTTGTGTCCAGTGAAATAAGATCATGAAACTTGGAAAATAATGTCATACATTAAATAATTATAATAGCACAGCCTGTTATTGACTTTGATTCTTCTAAATTTCTGTGAGTTATACCTGAACCTAGACCATCTCTGGAACAAAATATTAGAATAAAATACATATAAGGATAATAGAAGTAAATAAGTGATTTTATAAGATAAAGTTATAAAATATTTCCTTATAAATATGAATAAATTTCTTATCTGCTGAAATCATGCTGAAATACATACTAAATGCACCCTGAAATGTTAAGAGTTTTGTGATAATCAGAGAATCATAGAAACTTAAAGTTAGAAGTATGCCCTTGCTGGTGTATCTCAGTGGATTGAGTGTAGGCCTGTGAACCAGAAGATCGAGGTTCGATTCCCAGTCAGGGCACGTGCCTGGGTTGCAGGTCAGTTCCCAGCAGGGGACGCATGAGAGGCAACCATACATTGATATTTCTCTCCCTCTCTCCTTCCCTTCCCTTCTAAAGATAAATAAATAAAATCCTTAAAAATATCTTTAAAAAAGTTAGAAGCAGTTTTTAAGGCTATTTTGTGAAAACAATGTTAAGTTGCTTGAGTCCCAGTAGTCAATCTCTTTCAAATGGTACTTCCAATTCATGTTTAGATACCAGTTGGGATGATGACCTCACTCTCAAACTTAAAGTGTTTGGGCAAATCTCTGTGATCTTCTCCCAGTTTCAGATACTTTTATTTAGCTACTTCTTTTCACAGTCAGTTAAAAGAAGGTATTTGCCTTCTGAACTCTCTTTAAGTGTCTCCATTGGCTCAACTACTTTGTTGGAGACTTCAGACATTCTTGAGCACATGACCGGCCCAGGAAAAACAGATTTTGATTTGGATCACTTTAGTAGTAACAGTTCTTGCACAGAAGAGAACATGTAACATTGTTCTTTCATTAAGTGAAAGGCGATTCCACAGCCGGCATTGATGGCACTTTCTGAGGCCACCTTTAAATTCATGACATGTTGGCAAGTGGAATGATATGATGTTCACTCTTCTAGAAATATACACACAGAGGGTCATCACCAGGCCACAAATACCCACTGGGGGAAGGGCCATTTTTAATGCTCTGTGTGAGGCTGTAGTTGTCGTTTTCATCTTTCAGTTAAAAGGTTTCACCTTCGCTGAGCCTCGTTGCAAGTTTTCAAAGTTAAGAAATAAAAGCAATAGCGGTCTGAATGCTGATAAATAAATTATATTTTTCTTTAAAAATGAATTATTCTCACAGGAGCAACGTCAGCAAGAAGAGTGTTTTCATACCTAGTGGTGCCAGGAAAACCTAATATGCCAAAGGCTCAAATCCCCACAAGGAGAATTCAGAAATATTACAGTGGATCCACTACAAGCCTCTTCCAAACGGTGCAACAGAAACACGGGCTTTCTCCAAACCCATGATTCTCTGAATTGTTTGTTATTAGAAAATGTGATTTCAAGTTAGAACCAGAGACACAATAAAAATAATTTTGGTAGATTAAAAATGGTGTTATATGAAATGTACTGGTTTCTGGGTTTATTTTATGACGCTTTTTAAAAAGACTTCCTTCATTTATCTTTAGAGGGAAAGGGAAGGAGAGAAAGAGAGAAATATCAGTGTGTGCTTGCCTTTCATGGGTCCCCTGCTGGAAACTGGCCTGCAACCCAGGCATGTGCCCTGACTGGGAATCGAACTGCGATCTGTGGTTCACAGGCCCGCGCTCAATCCACTGAGCTACACCAGCCAGGGTTATTTTATGACGCTTAATTACCCTTTTATTCTGTCTTCTATGATGTCTTTCTTACATCCCCGTGTCCATCTGTTATGAAGGCATCAAGTGCCAAGTCTGAGGTTCAGAGGATGTGATGAGAGGAGAAGTGAGGTTATGAAGCAAATGGCCGTGTCACGGTGCTTTTTCGGCCTTTGGAGCTTATCTGGGTCTAGGTCATCTCAGCAACCTTCCCTTGCACCCAGAACGGGCCATGAGATAGAAATGTCCACCACAGACCTGGTCTAGAGGCGCTCCTCAGCGTTTTTATTTATAAATTTACTTTTAATATTAATCAAGTTATTGTTATTAATCATTATTATGTATTTCAGGAAATGTGCGGTGACTTGTGTTCCGGGTTTCGCCTTTTCATTCCTTGGTACAGAATAATTTCTTGATGAGACCACAGAGGGAATTCAGGTTCTTTGGGAGATTTTGGGCTGGGGTTTTCAAATAAAATATAGGCTATTTTTAATTTCGATATAGCATATTGAAATACATTGACTTTGTTAATTTAGATTAACTTTGTATTTTAGGTAAATATAGCTTCTGTAGGAGATATAATTAACCTAGCATTTCAGATACATAATGAACACTTTTTTTGTATAAGTATGTCCCAAGTATTGCATGGGGCATCTTTATGCTAAATATTCTTTGCTACTTACTGAAATTCAAATTTCACTAGGTGTTCTGCCCCACCTTAACTATGGCTAACTCCTTCTGGGTGAGGGTGTCCTCGTGCTGGGCTGGATCTTGGTACTGGAACAGACTGACTACGCAGAGCGACATGACCCAGCAAAGGGAGACACTGAGTTCGTGTTGTGCGGGGCTGTGTAAAGGATATGCCGTAGAAATATCGGAGGCCAACTGTGGTCCACTGGCACTCGGCTGGTTGTGTGCTGAACGTTAAATCTGAGTTGTATATTAAAACCCACCTGTAACGTCGCTCGTTTTTGTTATTAAAAGTAGAATAACATGCCATTATGAGTATTTATTTGAAATACAGGAATTGTTTTCCCTTCTGTAACAAGCTTGGCTGAAGTGTTAGAGACTGTTGTGGCTCCGTTGGGGACTTCGGGGGAGGAACGTGATGTGTAGAATCGGAACAGGTTTTGAAACGCGGCACGCACATTCCGTAGCCTTCTTGAGTCATAACGTCCACATTTATAAAATGAGGGTAATGTAAGCTCACCTGATAATGGAGTGGTGAATATTAAATGAGGTAATGCAGATGGAAGACTTGCACGGTGACCTCTTCCCCTTAGGGATGGGAACACTGATGTTAGATATCCCAACCCTATTGGAGCAAATCAGTTTCTCAGCCAGATGGAAAATTGGACCGTCAATTTCCTTGCTTCTTACATCTTTTCTTGCAACACTTGAGCCTGACTGATTTCATGGTATCTTTTATCTTCCAAACCTTTGTAATATTATTAAAGCCTGACCTCTTTATTGGTGGGGTCTTCTTGGGTGACGGCGGGGCCCAGGAATCGTGTGGGAGTTGATGGTTTGGGGAAATGACTCTTTGACCCCCAGGAATGTCAATGAACGCAGTTAATGATGTGAAAGAACCGGCGGTCCTCATTTTCATTTAATGGGAACGCCTTCTCCTCCTTGTAAAAAATGCTTCGTGCTTCACTGACCTCATCACTGGGCGTTTCTATGATTAAAGCCAATTTTAAATTTTCAGCGAAGTCTGATGGAAGGACACTGGGCACTTGCTCTGGGAGAGTGGGATATTTAAATAGGTTTTATTACTATTTAGGTAGAGTAAGGCCCATAGATCAGCAAACAATTGACATTTAAAAGATAGCCCAATACATTTAATTACAAAATTAGACCTAGAAAAGAGCGTTTGTTACATTGCAGACCCCCGGGAGTCTGGAGCACACCTTGAAGCCTGGCACATCAGTGCACTGAGGTCGGTTAGGAGCCAGAGGGAGAGGGAAGTGTGGGCTAGAGTCTTTGTTGTGGTTTCCAAGGGAAAAAATGACAAGGCCCAGCAAGCAGGCTTAGAATTGGTTAGTTCAAACAATTTGAAGAGCTCTGGGCCTGGGGCTGCCCTGAGCTGTCTGGAAGAGGGGCCTGGGGTGATCAGAGCCCATGGATGTGGCCCAGAGTGTGTCAGCTCCCAAAGGCAGTGGGTGGAGGCACACAGGCTCTGGACTGGTGGCTTTGCACTTGAAAAGTACACCCACTGTTGGGTTGTTTCCCATCTCTAGGAACATTCTTCAAGACCCCGTCGGTTTAAGTATCAGACTAAAGAAAACACGGCATGATTAATACACGGAGACTGAATGCTGACAATATAGTTAAATATCTTGGTCCTGTTAGATTTTAAAATACCTTTCTAAAAAGAGATCTATTCTTAGAGAGAAATACTGAAATATTTACAGATGTCTGTGATCTGCTTTGAAATAATTTGGAGTGGAGTGAGGAATAAGTGTAGAAAATAAGTTTATACTTTATTTGTTCTAAAGTTAATTTAAGATGATCCTCTGCCATTAAATGATTGTACAACTTTTTAAAAAAATAAGTTATTCATTTTTATGAGTCTCATTTCCTTGACCTTTCAGATGGGAATAGTAATATTTCTCTCACAGATGATGTAATATACAAGAGAAGCCTAAAATATGGAAAAATATTATTAATAGTAGGTGGTCTCTGGCAACACATTGTATCTTAACATGTAATGTGCCTGTGTCTGGTTATGAACTGAGGCCATGAACAATCTGGTTCAACACTCATAGAACACAGAAATGGGATTGTGGTTTTAGTCGCTGATAATTTCATTGTGTATTTTCACTTTTGTCAAGGTCTTCTTTTAAGCACTCATGACTTTACCTTTCTTTTAAACTAACAAATTCAATTGGTTCAATTATGGTATCAGGTAGTAATTTACAATTTTTCCTCTATGTTTTAACATAAGAGTACCAGGGGCTACCCTCCCCCCCAAACGCAGAATTATTTCTGGAGAGTGGGCTCCTTGTAGTACAAACTTCCCCCGCTGGGTGAGCGCCCTAGGAACCCACCTGTTTCAGTGTGCCAGCTGGCGTTGTTGTGGGAGGCTGCGTTCAGCTTCAGTGAATTTTTTTGAAGACTTCACTTGTTTGTCTCTTTCGTGATGGGTGATTTAGGAGCTCACCTGCCTGCACTGCACTGAGTGTTCAGCAGTTTTTGGCCAAAGATGACATAACCCCTGCTCCTCACCTCCCTACTTACCCAATCTCACCCTGAGCAACTTTTGTTTCCCCAATGGAAGAAGTCCTCGAAGGGGAATGAATGTTTTGTCAACATGGAAGAGGTGAAACACCAAGAAAAGCAGAAGCATTAGAAGCCATCAAAATTGAGTTCAAAAACTGTTTTAAACGGTGAAAAAAAAGAGCACTTTGAAGGTGACTGAAGTTTAAACATGTAAGAATAAATACACAATTTTTTATAAATAAATTCTGTTTTTGGGGGGGTCCCCTCTGGTATGCATTTTTATTCATCACTTTTTTTCAATGAGAAGCCACAGATACTGGCCTACGATAGCACTGCTGAGATCGAATTTTTACATACAAAAGATTCTCTGTTCTCTGAAATAGAAATACCGTGATAGAAAAATACCAACCTGGAAGAAAAGCAGGGACCATTATGAATGTAAAACATTTTTTATGAAGATCAGCAGGGGGCAGTAAGATTCCACAGGAAAAAATATAACACTGTAGCATTCATAAATTATTTTTATTTTGCTTCAACTCCAAACTGATAACACCCTAAACTATATGCTTTTCTTAATCTTCACTATAGCTGATAGTGTATCTTTTCCTTTTAACCCTCAAAGTGTAGGAACACTTAACCAATTTATTTATCTGCCAATTAAAAAATAAAAACTTCTGATTTCTTCATCTGCATTTTGGTTTGTCCCTCATACAACATTCAAGTGCAATGCTATTTTCCTCCTGTTGACAAATATAGAGTAATTAGCGTTTTTCACAGACAAGTGATTACCTAATAAATGACCTTCTGCAGGCAGCTCTATTAAAACGGAGCAAAAAGGATGTTTACGAGAAGGGGTGGCCAAGAAGGAAAGCGTGGGGACGAAACAGGCTCTGCGTAACCAAGAGCTTCTTCAGCTCCCAAAATAATGAAGGTACTTACTGGGCAAGCAGATTCTGCACTAAAATAATTATAAGCCTGATAGGACTTTAAACTATAAATACACATTTATGATTGGCTATTGCAACAGTTCATAAATTCCGTGCAAGTTTAAGGGTAAGGTAGTAATGAATATATTCACACAGGACATCGGCAAGTAAGGGAAAAAATAGAAACTGGAGAAAGACAAAAAGAATACTGATCAGTTTTCATATGTCTTCTCTGATTCGAATACACATAAAGAATGAGAAAAAGTATGAGCTCTAAGTGCAATATTTTTGAAAGTGTATTTTTGTGGAAATGAAATTTTCTATAAAACATTGCTACAGGGTTCTTGACTAGAGTATTGGATATGGTCATATATTTTTGCCTGTTGCCTTCTTCGTGTTTATAAACTACATTTTTAAAATACAATAAAAATGCAGGCTCTGTTTAGGATTACAGTGGCCATGGCATTAGGTACCATTCAGATTCCCAGTGAATGACCTTGAAACAGAAGTTTATTGCTAAGAGGTACTTTGTCCATAATCTCAGCCAATCCTTTAATTTTATTAGTGAGAAATCTTTAGGTGGAAAAGGCCACTCGGAAAGCTTTCTAAAAGGATGTAAGCTATTTGCCGCGGTATCTCAAATGGCATAGAGTTTTAGGCCTCCTGACTCTAATCTGGTCTTTGCTATTCTGCCTTTCTATTTGAAGTGTAACCTCTTATTCACTCAGAGTTCACACACACACATGTCTGTGCATGTTATATATATTTACCTACAGCTGATTTATACAAAACACATATATGTGTATAATGGTTGTGTATATATTATATACACATATTTAACACATATTGCATTTTATATAGCAGTGATATAATAGTTTCATAAGGGTTATATGTAATATATGTACATATGCACATGTTTATTATGGTACATAATGTGTATTTTAACAATACATATAATATATATGCATAGGTGCACATATACACATACACATAGTATATGTATACTATATAGAGATATATATATTATTTTAAAAAACAATTTGGGTAACAGTGTGATTCCCTAAGGAAAACAGGTGAGGCCTGTTCCACGTGCTTGCTCCCTTTAGCTTTTAAGTGGAGGACCTTTAGATGAGTTCACAGGAATAAATATCCAGAGCCATTAAGGAGTGACCCAAAGGCACGAGTGTGCCATTTACTGCTTTTCATGTTAGTACAACTGAGGTTCTGTTCCAGAGAAATCAGAAGGAGAGTGGATAAGACATCGAGCAGGGAGAGCTGTTTTCCAGTAAAACTGACATTCCTCCGGGTGGGGAGGCCCGAGAGCGGCAGCGTCAGAGACGGACAGCTCAGTTTGTCCCTGAAGGAGCCCGTTCCTCTACATGATCTGGAGCTGGGCATGTTGATCGCGTTTGGCTGGCTCAGTTCATCCCTTCCCCCTTCTCGTCAATATAATTAAATCAATTTTATTATGTGCTGAGCCTGTGATGACTCAGTGTGGCTGTGTTAACTGCCAGTGGAAATGGTTTGTGAACTACATTTCATGCTGGTTCTCTTTCTATTAACAAAAATGGAATTTTCAGGCTTCATTACAAGATTAAACTCTTGATAGAATTAAAGATCGTTGATCCTTTCCAGGCAGTTTTCCCCCTGGGACCACCACCTGAAAACTAGAGCTCCAAACCTCAATTTCCCCAGGGATGTGTGTTTCTCTGCCCGCAGTGGACACGCACCACAGTGAATTTTTGACCTTGGCAAAGAAGGTGGACAATGTACAAATGAATTCTTTGAAGTGAATGAAAGAATCTTACAGAATAGAAGTATATAACCACCTCAAAATACCCATGAACAACACAATATTAACTTTGACTCTAGAGACATGGACGGTTGAGATCTCTATGAAATGGCAAAGGATGCCTTGCTGTTTTCTAAAACAATGACTTGTTTTTAATTTGTGGGTAGTGGAGACGCAAGCAAACTTTCTTTTAAGTCTGGGGATTGTTTATTTCTCCCTTGCAGCTAAAAAATTTTCCAGAAACACAAAAAGCATTGTCTCTTTGTTTGTCTCTTTATTTTTGACATATGTGTTGTGTAATCAGTATGTTTCTGTTATTGTTTATCAAGGGGTTCAGGAGCCTATGGCTAACAGATTTGCAACATAATGAAAGCAAAAGTGCAAACTATTCGTTTATCATACCGACTTCATTGAGCTACTGTATTTCTTTTGATGCATTCCTCTGAATGGCAGATTCAAGAAGCTAATTTGGAATCAAATTCATACATGAAATTCATACATGGAAACATGTTCGGAGAAGGTATAGTATTTCATACGACTTGTTAAATGTGAGGTTGGTACTCACAAGGAAGACTGGTAATTTTCAAATTTTATTTTTAATGAACTGAGTTATATTTTCTCCAGGAGTTTAAATGTGGGCCCAAGAATCTGTCTTAGATTAAAGAGCTCTGGGCTAAAAATCCCCCTGAGTTTCTCCCTGCCCTCTCCACCTTGCATCTGTCATAGTGTGAACTAACACGATAGGAGAAGGGAAATTTGATTGATACGTGGTGTACATATTCACTTTGCACACCGTACTACCTGAAACTCTCACAATGAGTGTGTGAGGCGGGTGACAAGTGAGGTTGGAGTGCCAATCAGTTCTGGCAAAGCCACAAGGTAGTAAATTGCAGAAGTGAAATTTGAGTTCAGGTCTATCTGGTGTCAAGATCCATACAGATTTTCCCCTCTCTGTTACATTTCCTTTTTAGTTTCAATTCAGTTGGCTGATACTTTACAAAATAAAAACTGCCCTCAATTAAAAATACCTCTGTATTATTTTCCTAAAATCTTCCTAAGGCCCAGTTCATGTGCCAAACAATCCCTAATGTGAGGACTCACTTCAAAGCTGGTAGCGTGGAGAGGGTTTATTTTGAATTTTTTGATGTTGAAGACACACATATAATAAACTGACCATGTGGCAACCTTTCTTTCGCCTTTTGCCTTTATCCCTTGATCTTGGTTTCTAGCCTAGCTTTCTCAGTTATAAGTTAGTCGACACAGCCCATTTGATTTTCATAGGGGTAAGGGCATTGTAAATACGTTGTAGAGGAAATGTATTTGGAATAAAGAGAGATGTGTTTGGGTGATTGCAAACATGTTCCTAATTTCTTCTTATTGTATCGTATGCTTTGCAATGTGGCTGCAGCTCCTTCCAACGAGCGGTGGAGTCTAGTTTGCTTTTCTTTTGATCTAGCGTAGCCCTGTGACTTGCTTTGGCCAACAATATGTGGCAGAACTAAGCCAGTTCTAAGCTTAAGCTTCAGGAGAACTTGCAAGGTTCTGCCTGCTTCCTGCCTCGATGCTACCTGGGAAAGCCCAGACTAGCCTGATGGTTATGAGAGATGCATGACCCATCAGGGTGCAGAAGAGAGCGGACCATACGTTAGAAAGTGTAATGGGAAAGCAGGAAGAAGAGGCCGAGAAATTAGGACTGGAAATTAAAGATCAGGTGAACTAGAAACATAGTTTAAACTGGATGGGTGAAGACCAAGATAGTTAAAAATAAATCTTCATCCTTAAAGTGATAAACTGTCCTGGCTGGTGTAGTTCCATGGATTGAGCGCAGGCCTGCCAACCAAAGCACTGCTGGTTCAATTCCCAGTCAGGGCACATGCCTGGGTTGCAGGCCAGGTCCCCAGAACAGAGTGCAACCACACATTGATGTTTCTCTCCCTCTCTTTCTCCTTCCCCTCTCTCTAAAAATAAATAAATAAAATATTAAAAAAATAAAGTGATAAACAAAAAGTAATATCTAAGATTAAGTAAAGAGTGTCAACAGATATTTGTATTCGACAAAAAAGTTTTACTTTCCCTCTGATTGAAAAAAAATCACTCCTTGCATGTTATTGAAATTTAAGTAGCTGGGCCTTAAGTTTCTTGCTATTTCCTGCCATCCATTGTTCGAAATGACCGAATAAAGTAAATCATTTTGTTTTGGTATGTGAGCTTTATGTTACTATTCTCTTTACCGCTGAAATGAGCAGTGGAAAATAACCTTTTTTGCAAAGTTGGTCTTTTAAACTATACACCAGTGTTTCAAACAGAAAGCTAATTTTCAAGTTCATCAGATGTGTATTTATATGGAGAATATATCTGTCATATAAACATTTTGTCAATCACTGCCTTCCTTCTGTTCTGACACCGTATGCTACAGTACCATCAAAATATGATGGATGCTGTGCTTGTTCCAAGTGAGAATGAGTTATGGCAATGACAAGTGTGCTACCAAAGCCACCCATACTCTGACAATACTTCATTAGCAGAAGCAATCACTGAACCTTCGAGTAGAAAATAAAAGTTGACAATTAATTTAGCAAAGCCTTTAGTTTGGCTCTCAAATTAGTTTATCCTTTGAACACAATTTTTGCCTAAATCAACTCTTAACATAAATAGTCATCATGAGTCTGAGGTCAGAAACTGATCAAATGAGGGAAATGATTTTAAGTTCAGTAAGAAAATCACTTATTCTGCTTCTCCTCTGTACACTTTGAGACTGATTTAAAAAATATAAGTACAAACAGCGTAAGATGCTGGGGGTAATTCAAAAGGGATTTGAAGAAGATGTTGCTTGAGGAGTTGGTCCGTGAAAATCTGAACAGAAATAATGATAAACTAGAATATTTGATATATTTGCAGTAGGATGTTTTAGGCTACCCAGTATATCTATATCTCTACATGTTCTTTGTATTTATTTTCTTAGGGATTTATATGCTCCTTGGGGATGTTATTATAAAGAGAACGGCATTGATTTGTGAACATGACTGAATGTAAATATAATAGAACAAGTAGCCTGAAGATGTAAATATACAAATCTGGTAACTTAAAAATAAGTTGAGAATGAGTGAAGAATGTTAAATTATATCCTTGGAGGTCTCGATTCAGAGTGGCTATTCAAGCCTCGTACGCACACTTGAGGAGAGTATCTGAGATACTACATCAGGCTCTTCTTCCAGACAGCACTGAATTGATTTAAGTAACAATAATGATAATGAATGCATATAATAGCATATAAAATTCCTTATGTGTCAAGCATTTGGCCTGCGTTTGTGTCACAAAATTAGCAAAATTTCCCCCAAATATATATAACAAATAATAGATGAGTCATCTTCAATTGTCAACATCTTACCTAAAAAAAGGTAATTTCATGTAGTTCAATCTATTAGAAGTATTGGCAAGCAAATATAAAGGTGACCAGAATCAGCTGTTTTGCCCAAACAAAAGTAATTGGATGCCTGAAAAATACCTCTGAGGTTAAAAGAAGGATGTCCAATGAAAAAAGGATAATGGCCTAGAGCCAGTGAAAGTATGCAATGGGAATCTTCTGGAAGACAGTGGTTACAGGATTAACAACAAAACAGGTGATGTTGGTGAGCTACAGAAACAAGTGACCAAATACATTCGAATGGAAACCAATAATTTGTGAAAAAGACAGTGTGATAGAGAGTATGGAGCCAGAGAAATCCAGCATGATGCCCTCTAAAAAGCACTAATAAATAAGTTACAAATCTGTCTCCTTGCCTTATTATACAGCATGCTAATCCCCAAGGTGGGTTTTTTATTATTGTGAATGTTAATTTAATTTTGTCTTAGGGGAAAAGAAATACAGGTTTTATTATCTGAATAATATGAAGCATCTGAAAGTTGTTAATTTAACCACTTTGGAATTAGGTGCCATTTAAAAAATGGATAATGGATATAGTCACATATCACCAACACTTTTTAATGTTGTAAAAATGAATGAGGAGAAGTAAAAGGACAACAGTAAGGCATTCCCCAAGTTTGACATTATGTTTCCTGTCTGTGAGCGAAATTTAGGGAAAGCAGCTCATATTAGGGAGTGCCATTGTGGAAGACACTGAGAAAAGTTTCCTGGGTGATACGGGAAAGATTCTGACAGTGCCCTTTTGGGGGGAAGCCAATGCAATGGTAATGGTTGCTCATTGTGTCCAGATGAGATGAAGACTTTTGAGTTCTTTCTATAAGCAGTTATTTTGTGTTCTTTCTATAAGCAGGCTGCATTACTACAACAGTGAGACATATATCGTCCGATGACTACTCTTAAAATGACCCCTGTTTAGAAATCACGTGCGTTTGCTTTCTACTTTTATATGGAATAGGACGAAACTTGCCCTCCCTACTCCTTAGATTACCAAGGTTGGTAAATTGTTGTGCCCCACGACTTCCCCTTGGAATAAAGCAAGAGAGGATTAAGACCAGTGTTTGCCTTTGCTGAAAATTGCGGATAAAACCCTGCTGCTCACCAACTTCTGTCCTCAACATGAGCAAAACCAACTCCGCAGCATAGACCAGAGTTTGGTCACAGATCACAGATGTGATCTGTCTTCAGATGACATCCAGGTATTGACCCAATACTGTCATTGGTAAATTATGTGGCAAAGTTGAACTGTGTCCTGAAATCATTTCGTTCTTAAAATAAAAAGTTTAATTATGATCTGGTTTGCGTAGGCAGATCCACAGTACATGAATTAACTTTAGAATGCCTATCAAACACTTTAACTAATATGCAAAATTTTGTGCGTGGGCATTATATTTGTTGTTTTACTTTGGAAGAAGTCTTTAATGTTATTATATCTTTAGGAGTATCTGAGATATAAATAAATAAGTACAAAATAACTCCAGGACAACTGGCTACAAAGACAGTTGTCACCCGTCATTTGTCCCCTACAAAGGTGGGCCATCTGCAGAAGGAGCCCAACCTCATTACCCAGAAGAGATCTAGAGACTCAGCAACAATAAACTTAATGGGAAAGTATCTGTAAAAACCAAGCAAATTCAACCACAAAAATAATTTAAACATAACCCACTGGGTATTCTGTATCTGAAAGAAAATTAAGAAACTGGTCTTGAAAAGTGAAGTGTTATCACAACCTGTTAGTGACTCTCTAACATTTCAGTTAGAAGGAAGACTGATTCTACAATATAACTCAAGAACAGAAAGATCACCCAACTCATTCTCCCTTCTCTGTGCCCAAACTCACCAAGCTGTCTTTGATAATAATTTGTCTTTCAGCGTTGATACATATGCCCACAGAAAGACAGAATACTAGTCGGTGGATACGAGTATTTGCTTTCCCTAGTAGTTGAACATCTCAGTATAAATTAATAAATGGGAATCTGGCTTATGCATCCTCCCGTGGGTTTGGTTAGTATTGGTCCACTCCAAAGGTTATGTGTTCCTATTGCAGCCCACAGTTCCTGAAACACAAGTAGAAGTTTCAAGGTCTAAGAATTTGTTTTAATAGAGCTTACCTAAACATTCTTCTTGCTTTCCAAAGAATGATGGTCCTGGAACAATCGTTTAAAAGAAAATCTTGCAAATAGCTCCTTTAAAGTTTAAAGCATATAAAATTTACAGTTATTAGTCAACTCTTCAGATTTTGAAGGGGCCTCAGAAATAGAACATGTTTTAGTAGATTAACTCATTGGATTAAATGAGCAAATTAACTCATTTGGAAACCATTCTCTTTGCATACTGAATGAACATTCTTGTACGTCAACAGAAAATATTTAAGATGATTTTTCAGAGTTATCTAAGGCTCTACAAAACCAGGAATATACAGAAATACTAGCTTAGATGAATTCTCTGATATTCCAGGAAATGTCCTTTATCTGAAAAGAAAACCAGTTTCTGTGCTATTGGATGTCAAGGAATAACGTGGTTCTATAGAGGAGAACATGTGAGGTCACAGGAAAGATTAGGCATGGAATAAGGTAAGCCTGGCATGGGAGCAGGCAGACAGCCTTTGTGACACCCACCTGTCCTTTATCAGGATGACTTGTGGCCATGACACACAGGCCTGAGCATCTGACCTTGGTTGGTAGTGGTCCACATGCCATTTAAAAAATACTTTCTTACCTCTGAAGAGGAGATACAGTAATAATGTAAAGAAGTTCAAATGACATAAAATAGAGTAGTAATTCGTGGTTAACAAACCATGTAAAATTGATTATTCTGCTTATATGTGTGTTTATGCCATGGTCCGATTCTTCATATATGTCAGCACTTAAATTAATGTACAGAAAAAGTGTTTAAGATGAATATGACAACTTGATACCAGCGCAATTGAAATGAGTCATGAAATTTGCAATTTTTTAAAAATGGAAGCTTTAAGACAAATTTGAGTAGCCTTTTCAATACTTTAAAACTTGTACTTACGTCGCATACAGACTGTGTGGAATTCTGTACCTAAATGATCTGTCCGTTTCTGGAGGCATCGGGAGAGCAATTCCTAGAATGCATGTGTGCAGAGAGGTGGTGTAGCTACGGGAAAGTGAGTGTTTTCTGCGCCCATGGCCGGTAGTTTCCTGATTGCCCACTTCGTTACGGAGCTGTGCTCCCTGTCACGCTCTGGCTCTGGTGACACCAGAGGCACAATTATTTTCTAAAATGAACATGGGGGAGGTGACAACAAGTGTCGGGAAAACCCAGGGCCAGGGAATCAGTGTCTCCTGGAGTAAAGTGAAAACAATGGATGAATTATATACGATTAGAAAGAGGAGGTAATTGGTTAATTACTCATGCATTTATTTGGGTATTGCCTGAGTATTGACTTGATACCAGGGCCTTTATTTTGCACACTAGTCTAGAATATTAATGCAATTACTCCACGATAAATACTGAGTTTTTACTACGTCTGTGCTGCACACCCCGGATGGTGAATTTGCAATGCCTATTATGCAATGCCTTCAGCACATGAAGTTTTGTGTTTGAAAATGATGACAATGATCATTCTGCTGATAGAATATATTAAAAATTCCATTTCAAAAATACGCTGCTGAATAATGACAAAGAAAGTGAAATATAAAACCACAAATTTAATTTTATATTATTTGGTAGGAAAGAAATGAAGAAGTATAAAAAATACTTCGTATCATCTTTTAAAAACTTAGAATAGTTTAAAAAATTATATAATAATTCATTATATGGCCATACCATAATTTACTTAGTCATTTCCTTAGTGACTAATTGTTATACAACGTGTATTTTGGTATGTAAATATTTACCAGTTTAAGTTTTAGATCAGCATAGATTCTCAGAAGCAGAATTTTGACATAAAGGGCATGGTTCACTTTTTGGCTTTGGGGGTATAGCATCAAGCTGATTTCTAGAAAGTTGCACCACTTGGCACTCAGACCAGCAGTGTATGGTGAGGATCGTCACAGACTTGAATGACTAAGAAAGGGAAAGAAAAGTTACACCTAGTGTATACCTACTGCTCCAGGCACAATGCTTTTCACACATACTGCATTATTTAAATATCACAGCTACTCTGGAAAGTTTTGTGGTTGAAGCTAAGACTTGAAAAAGAGCTTGAATGTTGCATAGATTTGGAAGAGGTGAAAAGAATGAGGAAGTGCCTTCCAGATGGCAGAAACTCCTGGAACATGAGGTTGTGAGCAAATGTCATTCTGTGGTCTCTGATGTGACCCTGAAATAGCACCTCCGCTCTCTCTATCTGTTCCAAACCAATCGAAAAATAAGACAAGAGTAAGGCCGAGGGGAACAAAAGCGCCCCTTCTGTGGTGAAGGGTTTCCAAAAATTAAAATCCCCCAGTTAGTCAGCAGAGATAAGCTTTCCTACTCCACCCCATCCTACTCCACTACCCCTCCACTTTGAGGCAGGACCCTTAAAATTTAAGACTTGGAATAAAAGAGGAGCATGTGTGTTTCCTGCTGGTAGGTTCATTCACAAGGGAGGAGAAAGGAGCCAGACTGTGGTTGCCTAGTCATTCCTTGCAATCTCGGCAGCGGATAAATGATTCCTCAATGGGGAAGAGAAAAGAGCAAGAGAGAGAGAAAAGACTGGGATTCCTAAAGCTAGAAGAGGCACATGGAAACAACACAATCAGAAGCTGAGAATAAGCAGTTTATTTCCTACCACACGCAGCTTGAGGGCCAATGCCAACAGGGCCCCGTTATGGTTTACACTGGGAATTCCCAGAGGCTGACCCCTGGGCCTTCTGAAGTGTCATGGTGAGGAATCAGCTTTGGCCTTTGGGGGGACCTCTGGTGATTCCTGAGCAGTAGGGACATAGCATAACCTTTCTATTTCTTTCACATTGTAGCTGTCTCTTTTGATCAGCTTTTGAATTCCAGGCCGATAGAGAAGATGCAAGTTCTTCAGTAATGATTGTAGTTGACCTTGGCATTCTGTCTTCCACTATGTTCTTCCACTGTGGGCCCAAATCAAGAAAACAAAAATTGGTAGTAAATAATTCCATTGTGGGCATCATTCTAAAATGATGGCTCGGGGTTAGGAATAGTCAGTGGCCACAGGCAAATGATACAATGACTAAGTTAATATTTAGTGCCTCTTGTGCCAAATCAGTACTATTTTTCTAGTCACCCACCTTCCTCTCTGAGAAGAGATAATTCTATGGACAAGTCAATGTGTCTGTTACATAGTTTGTAGATTTGGGGCACAGATGGCATGTTCAGGTTGGAACGTCTGAGTCAGGGAATGATGGTCCCCCCAGAAATGAAAGCGACACACACTGAGTTTTTGGTTAAAGCATAAAGCATCCATCAGCAGCCCTCAATGGCTTTGCACGCAACCCTTAAAGAGTAAGATATAGGGACTGAAGTATCTGTACAATGTCAAGACATAGTGTTTCTTGTCACGGACGATTTCCTGTGCTTTAGGACTCTGCTGTGAGCCAACAATCCAACCCCTGGCCTTGAACTCTTCACTTTCCTGTGTAAATAATCAGGGCAATGCATTCTTGAGGGCCCCAACAGATCAGATCAAGGAAACAGAGTACTTTTTCCTCATAGATTTAAAAATATCATTGTTGAGTGTATTTGAGTATGGTATTTCCCCCCAGAGTTTTAAAAAAGGTGATTGTTCATAATTCTTGGGCATTTCGTGAAGTGGGCAATGTTGTTCTTCATGGTGCTCATTGCCTTGTGGGGCAGGTGCAGACAGCCCTGTGGTGCTGGGCCTACAGGTCGCTCTGGAAGGTCATGGGTGTATATCTCTGCTTCACTGCACTCAAATGACATTCCCTATCTTTTCCCATGGGAATGTTCATCAGACGTTGGGCACTTTCTTAGTGCTGCTGGTGTTCACACAATGGTAACTCATTCTGTTCTTTTCCACCACTTTCTAGAGCCCACTCTTGGGCTGCAGCCTATTTTCCCAGAGATTCCTGAGCTCTCTATTGCAGAACAAAAAATGGTTTGTGGCTTGAAAATATAATGTTCATAATTTGCTATCAAATGCAGCTTTTCCACCATCTCTTCCTATTCCTCCTCCTGGTGAGAGAAACAACAAAACCATATTTCCTTTAATCTCAGTAATTTTTGAGATAATTTTTAAAGAATAATAAAATGGAAGTGTTAATATGTTCTCTTTTAAAATGTTCTTTTTAAAGGGGAAGGTATTACTTAGACAATATAAATTTTGCCAACAAGGGCTCTTATAACACATTACATTTGTGGAAAGATATTTATATAATTACAGAAACTATGATTGCATGATAAAGAAGCCCAACATATACCCCTGACCAGGTGTGGGGCAGCCAAAAGTCCAAAATACTTTTTCCATTGTGTTTTACATAAAGAGAGGGAGACAATGCCATACCGACACCTAATCTTCACAGCCCATCACACGAGAGAATTCGAAGGCCATTGAGCACTGAATTTTCCTTTGTACTGCAATTACACGAACACCTGTGCTACCTAGCTGTGCACTGAGCCCCGTGAAATGCAGCGTTCCAGAGCTGTCAAAA
Organism: Sturnira hondurensis; assembly: GCF_014824575.4. Lineage (NCBI taxonomy): Eukaryota > Metazoa > Chordata > Mammalia > Chiroptera > Phyllostomidae > Sturnira > Sturnira hondurensis. The sequence goes on along the minus strand of NW_028088227.1, from coordinate 20,854,976 downwards.
GGTTTCATTTCCTGCCTTTAATTCAGGGCCCTAATTGTGGTCGATCTGGCTATTATGTTATACTATGCTTCACTTATAAGCATATATCAGAAAGGCTAATAATTTTAGATTAAATCCAGAGGGCTCTTGTAAAAATTCATATAGGTCTGTTTATCTTTTTTAAAATAGGACTTATGGTATGTTTGTAAAAGGAAATTGGAGTTTTCTGTAGTATAAAAACAACTCTTAAATCATGAGCATTCTTGAGCAAAATATGTTAACCTGGACTCAAATGCCTGTCATTTGATATATCTCAGCTCTAAGTCCTGAGTTATAGTTTAAGCTCTGTCCCTACACGAGGAGCCTGAGAAGTTGACTTTATTTACTGGCTTATATGCTATAATTGCAACATCTGAACCAATTTACAGTGATTAAAAAAATCTTAAATCAGGCCAAGTGATCTGGAAAGGATATTGTGTACTGGATTAAATTATTTGTATGACCATTTTAGAAGGTATAAAAATTTTAGATTATGTATTTAATAAATTACTTTATTGAAATAAACACAGCTCTTAAGAATCAACACTCTAGTGGAAACAGAATATGTCATTTAAGAGCTCACAGGAAGATGGCTAGGAAGAAAACGGTACCCAATGGTAATAAAGTCAGATTATAAAAAAGGTGCCTGTCCTATGATGCAAGTGTGTACCAAGCAAAAGATTGAGTTCTTGTTGTTAATTTTTTCTAGGCAATTCCACATAATCTTTTGTTTAGTATAAACAAAAGATTTTCTACTGGACTGGAAACTCTTTGAGGTTTGGGTGCTTGGTCTCTGACCTCAGCTCTCAGCAGACCCTATGACACCCAGTAGGCTGTTAAGGACCCCTGACATTCGTTGAACTGAAACAAGACTCACTTTTGGTTATTGGGTATTTTTAGTTCGTCTGTATTTCTACAGATTTCTCGGGCCTGGGACTTTTAGCAGGTCATGGGCATCCAGCTGAATTCTTAGGTTTTTACCCAGGGACAATTGAGGTTGTGGTAGACAAATCACCCCTGCTCTGTGCACCCATGTTGCCTCGTGCTTATCTCCTATTGTGATGCACGTGTTCTATAACTGTTTTTACGTGTTTGTGCGCCAACAATCTGAAGGGAAGATGCTGGGTCTTCTCAATTTTTTTTTGTATTTCTTGCCTGGGCGCTATCGAGCTTAATTAATTAACTTTTTTGGTAGGTACGGTCACTGAAATAAAAATCTAAATTTTTCTGTTCACTGATGTAGATGTAAGAGAAATTTTATGCTTAGAAGATTAATGACAGCAGTGCATGTTTAAGATTTTAATATATTTCACCCTTTTTTGTGCATGGTTTGTCAATATTCCAGAAGTGAGATTAAAGGCTTTTATACTGTAATGAAACATTACCCAAAATATCCTGTAATTAAAGGATAGAACTTAGCCAGAAATAAAATGAAGTCCTTGGAATGGATAGGTGATAGCAATGTTTACACCAAACTTTTATATAATTAAATAAAACACTTAAAATAGTTCTAAGTACAAAAGAAAAGTCCCTTATATGTCTCTGAAATTAATATGTTCTGTTGGATTAACCCTTCCCATAAAATGTGCCATCTTCCCTGTCCTTGTAGAGTGAATGCTGTCATTCATGCCATTTTTAATTATTAAGTGTATTGTAAGAAGCCAGATGATTTTAGGATCATTCCTGAAGCCATGTGTTGGGTGGAAAACTAAGAGCTGTCAGGTCTGTGAAGGGGCTATTTCAAAGGCAATGAAACTAAGTGACTGTCATTTAAACCTCCAGGAGGGTCCCCATTACCCTCTAGATGGGCTTCAAGCATTGTGATGAACTTCCTCGTATCCCCAAATTCTGTCCATCTCTTTTGCCTCCTTGGGATTCAACCAAACTAACCTATTTTTCAGGTACCCAAGTGCCTCCAACTCTCTTTTGCCTCGAGGCCTTCAATGCGCATGCTTGTTGTGCCTGGAGCGCTTCTGTTCCTATTTTCACCAGGTCGATTCCTCCTCTTTGAGGAATCAGCCCAGAAACACTTGTTTCAAGAGTCGCCCCTCATCCCACAAGGGACCCTCCCAGGTGCACAGTGCTTCTACTGCTGCGCTCCGCGGAGCAGATTGCCTCTTCACTCCTCTGACATTCTCACTTGATTTTACTCTCCGTGAGAGCTGGAACCAGGTCCTCCTTAATTCTGTTGCATCCCCAGTAGCAAGCGCACTCGGTGCCTGGAAACTAGAAGGCTCTCAGTAAATGTTTCTGGAATGACTGAGTGCATTGTACCCATTTTTTGTTATCCATGTTTTCTCTGGAAATTTCTCCTTAAATTATCGTTACAAGTGTAATACATTTATGTTTAGCTTCATAGGATACTTAGTACTTGCTATCCTTATGTTTATTTTTAAAGGGTTAAGACTAAGGTCATGTCTTTTGTAGACTTTAAGTTTCTTTTAAAAAATGGCTTATCAGTATTGCTTTTTGGTGTTACAAAGGAAAACAGTCAGTGGAACTCTGCCACTTGCCTGAGATTAGTACAAAATTAAATGAGTACAACGCGCCTGCACCCCAGCACAATTCGCTCGCTTTTGCAGTTTGACACCAAGGGTGTAGCTCCTAAATGCACCCAAAGCATCTCATTACGCAAAGCAGCCCCTCACACTGATGACCTTCCTGCTTTAGCTCCGCAAGCGCTCTGATGCAGCAAAGCCTAACTGCAGTTAATTGTGGAGCTTATAATAGATGAATGAATTACATTAAAAAGATTTTTATTACAATTTTCATTGTATGAATTTCTTTTGTAATAAAGAGAATGGACATTTTTATGTAGATTTTTAAGAGACAGCTGAGAAGCCTACCATTATCTCCCGGCAGAGTAAAAATAAAAAAGGGTGTTAAGGATGTTAAAGACCACTTGGGTACCCATAGTAAACCTTTGCATTTAATGGAGTTTTTGACATGACTTTGTTCATATTAATTTCTTCCCAAATACTTTGACTTTATGGAAAAGAACTTTTAGATGGAAAATTTTCAATCCTCATTTGCCTCTATCTTCTGGGAAAACAGGAACAAAAGATATAGAAGTAATTTATCCAATTCAAAATTATTTGAATTTCTTTATGCTTTGCTGATGGAAACCCTGTCCTCTGGAAGCAGCGTTAGCTTAGTTCTCCGGGGTCCCTGCCCATTTCCCTCGGCTCCACAGAACGTTCTCAGCTGACACAGGCATTACTTTACCTCCTGAATGTACTTTGTTTCGACAGGATGCCCAGCACGTAGCTGGGGCGTTTGGGCCTCCTGTGGGAAACTGGGAGTGGATTTCTGCATCCCTTTGTACGTTGACTTCAGAATCTGTCATCTTTGACTTTCACGATGATACGTTATAATAGAGCTTGGTTAATGGGAACCAGTAGTCAAAGTTAGGTGAACTCTTTTTATGGTTACTGATTTAAAATAATAACAAAAATATGTCATATAACTATGAGAGTTTAATTTTGCGGACCTTAATTTTGTATTCTCCTATTACAGTACAGACTCAGGTTCTTACTGAAAAGGGTCATTCTGTTTTAAGGATCAAGAAAGCAATAGTATTGCCAAGAAGCCCATAACTGAAATTTTATGTTTGATTGAAGGACAGGGCTACCTAATAAGAACTGGAATATTCTCGCCTTCAGTGAAACTCCTTATTGGCAAACATGAAGCATTTAAAATTGTACTGTTTAATACGAAGTTGCTATTATTAGATAATTGGCATTTTGATATAATATATAGTTTCACCCTTATCTGTGGTTTCACTTTCCACGGTTTCAGTTGCCTATAGTCAACCGTGGTCCCAAAATAGTAAATGGAAAATTCCAGAAATCAACAATTCATAAGTTTTAAATTGCGAGGCACTCTGAGTAGCTTGATGAAATCTCATGCCATATGGTTCCGTGTGGCCCAGGACGTGAATCATCCCTCTGTCTAGCATGTCTGTGCCGTGCGTACTACCCACCTGTTTGTCACTTAGTAATTGTCTGGTTTATCAGTGTCACTGTCACAGCATCACGGTGCTTGTGTTTAAGGGACCCTGATAATGGCTTAAACTCAGTCACGAAGTCCATGTCATTCACTCCCTTGATCTCACCGTGTGGGCGTCTTATCTCACGCTATCAGTAGAAGGGTGAGTACAGGACAGTAAGATGTTTCAGGAGAGACCACATTTATATAACTTTTTGCACAATATATTGTTATAACTTTTGTTTTATTATTATTGGTGTTAATCTCTTACTGTGCCTTTATAAATTAGACTTTATCATAGGTATGTGTGCATAGGGAAAAACATAGCATTCATAGGCTTTAGTACCATTCAAGTTTCAGACATCCTCTGGAAGTTTTGGAACATACTCCCTTTGGATAAGGGGGGATGACTATATTTTTTAAAGGACTCAGGACACCATTTTTTTACGGTGTTGTATTAAATAAATGAGCATTCCTTGAGCTATGCTTCAGGGAACACTGGTATCCTGAGAACTATTAATAGGTGTTTTGGGAAAAAAGGATTCCTTGACCAAATTAGATTGTTAAATGTTGCAAGCTAAATCGCCATCCTAACTATTCACAATATCCACTAGTATTTTAAAGGCACCAAAAGCTCCCAAAGTGAAGAGACCTGTTTCACCATGTTCAACCCACTATTTTTAAGAATCTTAAAAAAATTTGATTTCTTAAACGATCAAATATTATATAAACTCAGAAAAACCACACAAATACACAGCTTAATGAATTCTGAGATGTGCACCCTTGTACCCACCTTAAGGTCAGGAGGTAGAACATTCTCTGTCATCGCACACGCTGCCCATGGGCCCCCTCCCCTAATCAGATTTCACCACTACTGCCCCCGTGGTCCTAGCTTCTTTGGTAGTCCCTGTCTTACATTTTCTCCTCCCCGTGAATGCACTGTGATTTAATTTTGTCTTTTTATGTATGGCTTTAAACATTTCAAAATCTCTCCATATAACTACGTATCTATCATACTGCACTTTCACATGTGCCTCTGGTTTTCTTACTTATTGACGTGTAATGAGGTGTAGGCTCGGTTATTCAGAAAGCCTTCTTCACAGGTGGCAATATTGTCTGCCTTCAGGACAAGCTTAATGATTATTTTTTTTTGTCTTTTTAGGACTGTTAATTCTTTAGGGGCTACATGGTGATTCTCAATTTTTAAAAATTTCTCCATTTATCAGCCAGAATACTTCCATAAAGCAAAAAATTCACTTTATTTATTCTTTGGTTCGCTAAAGTTAGACAGTTAAAATAGGAAATGCAGAATAAATGACCGTTTTCCCCTATTAGTTTTTAAAATAAAGGACTGAAACCTTAGCATTTTCCACAGGTGACTTTTTAAACACATTTGCTGTATTTTGATCTCTTAAAGGTATAATCTTTATTTTGTTCAAGCTCTTCCATCCTTGGTAAGTAGAAGCTCTTCAAGTGGCTTCCTTTGTGCTACCGATTCAGCCCCGACAGCCCGTTACAGTTTCCTTGCTGTCTGGTCTGACAAGATGCCTAGAGTTTGTCTTCTACAGTCTAGGAGTCAGCCTTTTCCCTTTTCTCTAACAGACTCTGGAGTCTTTACTGGAAAGTAGTATTTTAAGACCAGGATCTTGGGACTAAGGATTCTCATTGCTACTGAGCTAGTCATTGGCCCTGATCTTTTCCAATTTTTAAATATAAAATATTACTTCATAAGGATGCTTTGACTTCTTTTATTTTTTATGAATCTTAAACAAATTTAATCTTAATGATCAAATATTACATAAATTCAGGAAACCACACAGATATGCAGCTTAATGAATCCTAAGATAAACACCCTCGTAACCACCTTAAGGTCAGGAGGTAGAACATTCCCTTGCACACTTCTCGTAGTTGACTCGGTTTTAAGTTTTTGCATTTCTTCTGTTTTTCTCACTCGCCCCCTGTCTCCCATTAGTGACTCCTGTTAAATCCCGTTCTGTGGTTGGTGCTATTTTATCCCATTGGTTTTTGTCTCTCTCTTTCAAAACCTTTTGCTTCTTCATTTCTCTTTGACTTTCATTTTTCCACTTTATATTTTATTTTCTTAACGCATTATCATGCTTATTTGCTCTTGTGTTACTTTCTGTCTTTTGTATTGCTTTTATGGAATAATTTTTCTTAATTTCACATTTTTTCTAGAGACTTATTACCATATTCCTGAGTTTTTCTCTTCTGGCGTTTGCTGTTCTTTATATCTTGGGTTGTTTCTTATTGTCTTGATTGGCTCATTTAGAAGTGCTTGTTTGCATTTACCTCTTCCGTGGGCTTTAATCTTCATGCGCTTTCATTTTGTGTAGAAGTATTATTCTCCTCATTATGCTGTATTTTCTTATAAGAATTTAATATGGGGCTTCATCTTGATCCTTTTCTATTACTCATTTTTTAATGAAATGTAGTTTGATGAACTTGAATGGGAGTGTGTCACAAAGATTTTCTAATTTTGTTGCACTAAAGCTCCCCCTTCTGATGTTTCTATAAATTATTCAAAATAATGGTGTGCTTCGTGAAAATGTTTGAACCTCTCTTCTCCTAATTTCATCTGGGCATTCTTTGTCTTTTGCGTCTATTATTTTTATTTTGCTCAATTTATACTTCATTCTCAGGTTTGGTCTTTAGTATAGAATTTGTCTTAAAAGGCACTTTGGCTGACTAGTTTTAAGAATTTATAGGGCTCATGCTGCTTATATTTATTCATATTTTACCTTGGATTCCCAGTTCCTACCTACTACAAATATTTTGTAAGCTGTATACAACTAAATAAATACAGTAAAATATTTATTATGGTTGTCTTTCTCTTGTTCCATCTAAATTATTAGCTGTTTGAGGGCAAGAGATAAACTTGTTTTAAATTTTGAAACTTAATGATGCAGGGGAAGAAAAAGAATTACGTCTACTTGTTTAGGTTCTTTTGGCTGAGACCCTCTGCCACATAAAAGATAGGTTAACAGGAGAAAACAAACAGAAGTTTAATGATATGTACACCTCCTGTACACATGGGAGATAGCAGGAATTTTGAGGAAGGTCTCAATAGAATATTCATTAGGTCTCCAGGTGTGTCCTTTCAGGGCTGATTGGTTGGAACCAGGGCCGCGGGGTCACAAGTCAATGCAGCTGGTCCTGATGTCAATTAACCATGAAACACTTGTCTGGTTTTGTTGCTTTTCTGAGTCTGGAGCTGGAACAAAACTGAGGCTTAGATATTATCTCTAGTTTGACCAAAACTCTGTCTCTGTGGTCAACAGACTGGAGGCTTTGTTCCTAGGATTCCTTGATGTAGGTCAGAGACTCATTTTCTTGACGGTTTAATGCTTCAGGGAGTGGTCATACAAGGGCTTGTATGGGAGTCCCATGAGGCTATTCTTCAGCCCCCTTGCTCCTCCTCTAATGGGATCTACCACATGGCCAGTGACATCCCAGGGGCAGAAAGGTCAGGGGAGGGTCCCAACAGAATGACCAGCAATAAAAAGTTCAGAGGGTCAAAAGGGCATGCAAGAGGAGGAAATTTCGCCCTGGAGGGGAGGTCTCATCTTAACAATTGTCTGTTGACTTTCTGTATTTGGCCTTTTGTTCTGACTCTGCTCATGTCTTTCTAACTGTTTACTATATCATTTGCATTAAATCAACGTTGAAACATCTAGTTGAACATGGTCTAAAATTTGAAATAGAGAATCTCCAGCTTTGCTGTTAGTAAGTGTGGTGGAATTCTGTTCAGACATATAATGAAATATGAATATGAAAAGGACAGAATGAGAAAGGGACAGATCTGTTGATCATCGTTTCTTAGAAAAAGGACTCAGCGTCTACAAATGGTAAAACAAAACATTATAGGGGTCAGCAGAGACTGTCTCGAGTAAGGCTGGTGTATGTATGCTTTTACAGCAAGTAGCTTCAATGTCCGTGGCTGTTTTCTGTAGCTCTATAAGTGGATTTTGTGGCTCCATGGCTTTGTCCATAAAGAAGGATCTATATAGTAACATTCAGTAGATGCACAAACCTGGCTAACATTTGTTAAACATGATATGTAAAATATTCTCTTCAGCATCTTACTTATAGTTTTATTCAGCTCTCAAACAATGGTTTGAATTAGGTATCTTCATTAGCCTTATTCTCAATGCAGGAGGAAATGAGGTATAAAACATTAATGATCATAAAAAAGCAACAACTACAATGGGCTTATTTCGTCCTGAATCTTCAAGTAATTATTTTGTGAAATTGAAAGTCTTTTAATCTGTCTGAGACCCAATATCCCTATGTAAAATAAAGTATGTGATCTTTAAGATCTTCTCAACTTGTAAACATCAGCAAAGCATTTCACCTCTATTTTTAATCGGACATTTTCTTCTTCTTTCCTTTTGATTCAAACTGTCCTCATCCAGTGTCCCGACTCACCGGCCTCCCTGTCCTCTGCAGGACAGCTTCCTTCATCATGAAGCCCATAGGTTTTGGTCAGCACCAAATAATCTTAGGAACAAAGCCTCCAGCCTGTTGACCACAGAGACAGAGTTTTGCTCAAACTAGAGATACCATCTAGGCCTCAGTTGTGTTTCAGCTCCAGACTCAGAAATGCAAACAGGGCACCTTCGAGAAACAAACAGGGCAGTGTGATGGCTGACATCAGGACCGACGCCCTGATCAACTACTCCCTACCCCAGCATCGCCGGATCAGTAGAGACCATGACCTTAACTCTGCCACAGTTAATATTTTCCCCCTATATAGCCATCCCTTAGAAGCCATTAGGGGAATCCTGTCTTAGAGCAATAACTCACTCACCTTCAACTCAGGGTTTGGCACCACTTCCTTAACTAATACTTTTACTTTTTTTTGCTGCAAACTCCTGCTCGAATTTGATGTTCGCAGGGGCATGAACATCTTTAGTTTGGTGACATTTAGTCAGGGGACATTTCCTATTGGCTAACATATTTTAGTGGAGTCTCTCCATTTTGTTTTAGCACATTGGTTGCCTAGGAAGATGTTATAATCATATATTCTTATAATTCAGGTAATCATATATAACCATAAATTCTTGCAGGGAATTTGGTTTGCTAGAAATTTTTATCTCATTCAATAACATGGGAAATACCTCCAAATTAAAAAAGTTATACACTGAATATAATTTGAAGATGCCGTCAATGTCTTTGAAATGGAGATGAGATAGGGCTCTGTGCAAAGACTCTGCTAAATGTTCAAGGGGAGGGTCTTGCCAGCTATGGTTTGGGACTCTTAAAAGCACTAACTAGTATAGTAACAAAAGCACAGCACATGAAAATTTGTAAGAGGAAGATAAATTGGTACTCAGAGGGAAATTCACAATGTTCGTGTGTAATTTTGAATATAAGAAAAAATGACAAATTGGTGACCTGGGCATTGAACTCAGGGATTTTAGAAGAAAAGCAGGCTAAATCTTCCCCACAAATGTACAGAAGCTTCTAATAACAGATTAGAAGATAAGAAATGTGGGGAATTAAAAAAAACAATGGAGAAAAGTACCCAAACCAGGAGCTCATTCTTTGCTGTATTGCACATAGATAAACTCATTCTTTGGTATAGTTGCACATAGGTAAAGCAAGGAATATGTTTGATGTTAGGGTTGAAAAAAAACCGAAAGGCACTTCATTCAAACTGACAGGCAAATAGCACTGTCTAGAAAACATTAAGGAGGCTGCTTTATCGTACTTGTAGGAATGTATCTGACCTGAATTCTCCAGATAGTTCAAGCAACTGTATGTGGTTTTCACGTAACACCTTCCTTCTGGGAATTTCATAGCTCTCTGAACTAACAAGAATTATTACCGCCGTTAAGCAAAAACTTTCACGAATAAAAGCTTTTCTGAAGGAAAAGATTTACGGAGCCATATGCTGGCCAGAAAAGGACCGGGTCCTGGGACATCGTCTAAACCACCAATTTCAGGGCCAGATGGCAGAGGCCACACGTTTGCTGTTCTGGGACTGATGGACTGTTTTATGCAAACAGTTTGGGGGAAGAAGTAATTTGTTTTGAAAAAATTTACGTTGCCTGTAGTTCAAGTGAGGGTGGGGGGTGGAGAAGGAGAATCAGGGCTAGTTCTGGCTTAGGTGCCTAATCCGGAAGGGTTTGCTCCTTCAGATGGGTCGTAGGCAGCCGTCTGGAAAGTTTATGAATCAGCGAGAGGCGGAGGTGCTGGGTGGTCAACGGCACCTGTCTGCCTCTTTGGATGAACATGGAGGTATTCAGTTTCCACATACATGCAAGAATGTAAGTCGTCTTTTTAAAAAATTTTACCCTGCAGTTGTCAACTGAGAAACCTCCCTTGTCCCCTTCTTCCACCCTGTGACCTGCCGTAATTTAATTTGTAATATCTCAAACTTTTCTCTTCGGCACTGCCATCTGGCAGGTGAGAAGAGTAAACACTTAAATAAACCTTCCTACACTACATTCGATTAATGGTAGTCTTGTGCCATTTTCCATCATTTGTAAACTTAATGACAAAGCTCATTTTGAAAACAATACTTCAATGTGATGGCTTCGGGAGAATGATCTGAACAATTAGGGAAATAAGTTATTAATCAAAATGATGAAACAATCAGTGAAAAGACTTCAGATATGCATGAAAAACATACACTAGAATTGCATGGCCTTGAGTTTCACAAGCCAGTTTTCTAGCTTCTCTTTCCTTCTCATTTTAAAATTGTTTTCCTTGATTATTGTTTTTTTAACCCCCTTGGGGCACCTCTCTGATATGCTGATTACTTAATGGATGTTTACCTTTGTATGCACAACTTGAGAATGTTTGTATTGTTGAAAGGTGCTTCTGTAATTTCCTTTTTAATTGAGTTACAGGTGTAACACTTATGAAAATAATAATAATAATATCATTGAATTCCATGAATGTATTAGCAATCTAAAAACTTCAGAATTGGGGATATAAAGGTAAAAGTTTTTTTAAAAAAATAGAAAGTGAGATATTGGTAGAAGCAAATAAACAGATATTCGGGCCTTTTACAATAACTGTGACAATTTTGTGACAGTCGAGACCACTCAGAAGTTAAGTTTGACATTTCTTTACCACTTTATTTGATCTTTTTCTAGGAAGATGCATTCTAATCGTCCCAGGTGTATTTTGCTTCAGAGTGTGAGTCCTTTACTTCTTATGGTTATACATGTTTTTGAATTTCTTGAAAACAACTTGAAAATTCTGAAAAGTGGGGATGTTGGTTAGACTGCTTTTATTCACCATGGTTTAAAAAGTGTTCTTTTATTTTTAAGACTATTATTAGCTTAGCAATATATTTTATTACTTCTTCAACTTACATGATAGCTGAGATTATTATTTAGAATTAAGTTGGTAGCTTGGACTGGTTTTCTTAGACTAGGTCCATCGGAGGATCTTTGGAAGAAGACCATTGCCAGCCCTTCCAACCCCAGCGCTTCTCCAGAAGCTGCTGCACCCACCAGTGTCCAGCAGACTCTGAATAAGTTTGGGCAGGTGTCACCAGACAGAACCTATCTTCAGGTCCTACCTGTGTGCTTCCTGCTGTGTCCTCTGTGCTCCCTAGACACTACAGATTGCACTGTTGAAGAAAACTCAACTCTACTCTCACGTGCAAATTCTGGAAATATGGGAGAGTTGATGCTAGAAATTCATGGATTCAGGTATTGTTTATGGTCTACATAATAGCTTTATAGTGATGTAGGGACAGCTTTATAAATTTTTCTTGAGTCCAAAAACAGAAGACATAGAAATCTTACTATTGTCAATAATTTTCATTGCCTTGGAAAATACCACTAATAAATACCTCACTTTCTGACAGTCATTCAGGCTCAAAATATTGGCTCCACCTGGATTCCCTCATTTCTGTCACTCTGTGAATACAGTTTCTCAAAGTATCCTGCCAAGCCTTCCTTATCTTTATCATCGTAATATCTCAAACTCAGGGCCTGGTAACTTCTCCCTGCAATTAATGTAATTGAGTCCAAACTAGTTTTTCTGCTTCAGTCAAGCCTACCTTTTTGTTTGCTTGTGCGTTGTAATTGAGGACACCTTCAGTTTTTCCTGGAATGCTCTTGATCTCAAGGTACCTCCCAATTCTATGCTTAAGAGAAACTCCTATGCATGTGTATATGAAGAGATTTATTATAAGGAACCGACTCATGCAATTATGGAGGCTGAGAAGCCCAAGATAGACAGTTGGCCAGGTGGAGAACCAGTGGCAGAGTTCTGGTTTGAGTCAGAGTCTCATTCATGAGTCGGGAGAAGATCGAAATGCCAGCTCGGATAATCAGACGGAGAGAAAGTTCTATCTTATCCCACCTTTTCCTCAATCAATAGAGTGGGTAAGGCCCAAGCACACCACTGTGGGGACATGTTTACAGTGCTTTACTATGTCTCCCCACTTAAATGTTAATGTCATCATCTGAAGACACCTTCACAGACACGTACAGCATAAAGTGTAACACAGTATCTGGGCACCCTCTAACCCATTCACGGTGACATGTGCGATTGACCATCACACTTCCTCTGGAACCTTCCCTGATGTTTCCATCGAGAGGAGCTGCCCCATGGCTGTGAGCTCCCACAGCACAGAGGGCATATCTCCTCTGTGGTCATGTTCACAGACAGTGTATTAGTGTTGGCTGGGTGCATGACATATTTCCTCTGGCTGAGAGTAAGGGCTTAGTTATTATTGTCCTTGGGTTTAATTATTAATATAACATCCCACATTTTCTCTGCCTCTCTGCTCAGAAGGTGGTAAAAGTCTAGCTACAGTATCTGTTTTTGAACATTAGCCTACGTGCATGTAAATATGCCTGCACAGTTTCTAGGTGCATGGTTTAGAGACTGGACTTTCACCGTGAGGAGAAGGAATGCTATTTCGTCTCTAGCCTATGGGCAAATTCATTCTACTTTTGAATCCACATAAGGATTTAAAAAAAAACTTTGGTTCTCTTTAAATCGGTACAAAATAACCAGATAGAAGATGGTTGATCATAAATAAGGGAAAATAATATGAGATTTTTTTCTTGTTCAGTTATTTTACTGACAGTTGTCTTCACGTTAGACACTATTTTCATGTAAGAGTTCAATTCATCTTTAAATAGCAAAGAATGCATTTTGTATAATACAGGTGAAATACATCTAAATTTTTTGCTAAATGTAGGCCATTAGAATTCTAAAAATTGAATCTTTAAATTACATTGACCAAGGGATAATTTTGTGCAGGAGAATACTGTAAAGTAGGGTTCTTGGGACTGCAGGGGCAATTGGCTGGCGTCCCCCATGTTCTTCAACCATATTTTCCAACTGTTTAGGTTTTGACAAATAAGGCTTAGCAGGTGGGGTCAGTTTTGAGGAACCACATGGCAACCAGCTGATATTTAAGTGACGCAAGAGTAATCTGAAACAATAGTTCCACAATCCCACAACCATCTATAGGGCACTGGCTGTGTTTTGCCATCTTTTCAGTGAAGATGATTTTTAACTCTTTTTGACTCTGTGGTATATGTATCAGCTTGCTTTTTCTCTTTGTGGGGGGCAGAATTTAAGCTCTCATAAACCTAATTAAATAGGAGGTAAAGTACACTACATTTTAAGGAAGTTTTCAATAATTTTGTTTATTGCTATACAGCATGCAATGCATACCTCTTGCTAGAAAGCGAAAAATTCTGAAGCCCTGATAACTAAATCAGACTTTATATTAATGGCAATACAAATCTTTTAAATAGAAACAAAACTGAAAACAACTTCTAAACGAAAGAAGTTGGTAATGGAAGGAAAAGTAGAGGCAGAAATGAAGAGTCTTACCAGTTTTCCGGCATGCAACCCAGGTTTTCCCAATCGCTATTTGATAAGAACTATTTTCAACATCTAGAAAGTTTACCCGCCTCTATTCAAATATACCTGCGGGAATGTCAACTCAAAACAAAGTTAACTTTTGGATTGTGTTCTCTTTTCACACCACTGCTCTCTTCTACTGAATTCTGGGCATTCACCGTTTATTAGATGTGAAAAATAAGCCTCATCTGGACTCCCTCAGGTAAAAATATAACTGATAAAAATAAGACATATAAAATAATCACTATGTATTTTATTTATTAAATAACATACAAGTTCTCATTTATAAGCACATTATATAGTGCTTACAAGATTATTGGGAAACTGAAAGTGTTGAGATTTACATTTTTTAAAATTTAATTTAATTTATTTATTTTTAGAGAGAGGGGGAGGGAAGGAGAAAGAGAGGGAGAGAAACATCAATGTGTGGTTGTCTCTCATGTGTTCCCTACTGGGGACCTGACCTGCAACCCAGGCATCTGTCCTGACTGGGAGTTAAACCGGTGACCCTTTGCTTTACAGGCCCGTGCTCAATCCACTGAACTACACCAGCCAGGGCCTACAGGTGTTGAGATTTAAAAGCCATGTTTATGAAACCATCCTCTATGCTGGTTTTATAAAATAAGTATTACATATACCAGCCTTTACATGTAAGCACACTGTTGCTGTTAGGGATTTCTTTTGTAGATATTCTTTTAAGGAAACTACTTGAAACATTCTTCCTGAAAATTTGAATCAGATTCTTTAAGACCACAGATATCCAGTTAACTATACATGTATGTCTTAATGCTTTAGTTTACTGGTCCTACATAAAATTTGGCTCATGCTCTTAGATAAGAATTGGAAAGAAAGCCTTGTGAGAGCTGGAATTCACGTACTTTGTATTTACATGAAGGATGCACAGCAAATATACCGTAAAGTCTCCTCTGAGTATGAGGCAATGCATTTAAAAGTTAGTGTAACCACCCACCTTAAAATGAAAAATTAAAGAATTCACTGTATAACAGTATATTCTTGACATGGGAATGTTACAGTTTAATTCACTGTAACCCCAGCAGGGCATCTGTACCCTGTGATCTGGGAGCTTCCTACCTGTTAAGCCTGAAATACTTATTCAGCTGCTGCACCGTAGGTGGCATAAAAATTATACTTTCAGATAAGACATCTGCCAGTGATGAATAAGAAGCTGGATCCTGAAGACATAATTATTTAATACTTCCCTGTGCCCACTCATTGCGACCTATTCCCAGCAGGAGGAAGCCAACATGGGACTATATCGAACAGAATTTGCACCTAGGTTTCCTTCAGCAGAATGACTAAAAGTGGTGCATGACTTAGAAACTTATTTGTATAGTCACTTACACTAGTTTATTGAGATAAACACTTGCAGATGTTCTTTAAACTTTTAATATTTTATTTATTTATTTTTAGAAAGAGGGGAAGGGAGGGAGAGAGAGAGGGACAGAAACATCAATGTGTGCTTGCCTCTTGAACGCCCCCTACTGTGGACCTGGCCTGCAACCCAGGCATGTGCCCTGATAGGGAATTAAACTGGGGACCCTCTGGTTCACAGGCCCATGCTCAATCCACTGAGCTACACGAGCCAGGCATCCTTTAAGCGTTAAAAAAAAATTCACACGTGTGAAGTTTTTGATTTTCTTGTTATTTTGCTATAACATGGCTAGTGCTAATACTTTGAATAAAACATAGTACTGACTGCATTTTTGTCTTTAGTTTGGGTAGAAGCCTATTATTACATCTAAATACAAACCTTAAGTTTTTCTTCCTCCAATTTGTAACTGGTAATTATAACCATAGTCATGGTTCGAGGAATAGCAGAGCTAACGTTGACAGATCATTCACTACGTTACAGGCACTGGTTACTGCTTCGTATATATCGCCTCACTCAAACTTCACAGCTCCTCTGTGCCTAAGGTTCTGTATTTTAAAGAAGAGGAAACTGAGACTCAGAAAAGTTAAGCACACGGTTAAGGTTCTAAAGCCATCATTGGAGGAGGTGAAATTTGAACTTAAGGTTTTGTTTCAGAGGTCATGCTTTAAAACTCTTCTTCTTACATACCATTTTTTTTAAGTAGATAAAGTTATAAATATAAAGGTTAGAGATTTTACTGCCTATATTTTCTCCTAGGATTTTTATGGTTTGGGGTCTAACATTTAAGTCTTAAATCCATTTTGAATTTATTCTTGTGTGTGGTATAAGGAAGTTGTCTAGTTTCCTTTTCCTGCACCATTTATTGAATACATTATCGTTAGCCCATGGTATTTGCTTGCTTCCTCTGTTGAATATTAATTGACTAGAAAGGTGTAGATTTACTTTGGGGTTCTCTATTGTGTTCTATTGATCTATGTGTCATTTTTAATGCCATTACCACATGGTTTTGATTACTATGACCTTATAATATAGTAATGGAAGCAACCAAGTGTCCATCAGTAGATGAGTAGATGGAACAACTACGGAGCATTTACAGAATGGAACACTATTCAGCCATAAAAAGAAAAAAAATACTCTTTATGATAGCATGGGTGGACCTAGGGAACATTATGTTAAATGAAGTAAGTCCGTCAGAGAAAGACAAATGCCGCATGATTTCACTCATATGTGGACTCTAATAAACAAACTGAACTGACGAGCAAAACAGAGACAGACTCATAGAGAGCAGTGTTAGGAGGTGGAGGGATTGAGCAAAAAGGACAATGGACACAATGTACATCGTGGACACGGACAGCAATGTAGTGATTGTGGGGTGGAGGGAGTTATAAAAGAGATAAATTGTAATGGGAAAAGTACAATAAAATAAATATAAAAGTTAATGAAATCATATTTATAAATAACCTAGAAGATGAAAGTAGAAAAGAATGGGACAACAGTTGTCCACAGAGCTTGGCTTTGGGTACATTGGTAAAAAGAGAATTGGCAACGGGAAGGATCCGGGTGCACATTTACTGACACCTCCAATGCAGTGAGGAAAAAGCTCAGTCTGTAGAGGTACAGACTCAGTGCTTTACACACTGAAGCAACATAACTTACAGAATTGCTGAAGAATGATACATAATTTTATTTTGCAAAATCGAAATATAAAAACATATAATTAAAACAATTATGTTTTTGTGGTTGTTTAGAAATACAGAAATAAAAAAAACCATGTAATTAAAACCATCATGTAATTTTTTGTGGTTGTTTAAAAAAGATGAAACGCACTGTAAATGTATTTTTTGTGTCTAAGCCTCTTTTTTTTAGTTATTACTAGACTTATTTTATTTTTCTATCAGAATTTAGCAATAATTCCAACCGGAAGAAAACATTATATGTTCTGCTATCATCATTCAATGAAAACTTAAAAGTTGTACTTTTCATGGGTGGATAATACTATTGCAATTTCTTTACAACAATAAGAAAAGTTGAAAGAAGCACAGATTGTGCAAAGAAATGCCAAGATGTCATGATCCTGATAATAAAGTAGAATGACAGGGTGAGTGGCATTTTGGGTCTGTTGGCAGGTGCAGCTGTCTCAGATTGCCAGATGAACAAGCTGAATTGCTACCTAGGCTGCGAATAGGATACTTAGGACTGAGAAGGACTCCCAGTCAAGTTGGTGGTATAGGCAGACACAGCTGTCCTCTTTGCACAACCATATCAACATTACAACTAAAATATAGAACAGTCATCACTCAGAATGACAGAAATGAAGTTGAACGGCAGTTTGACAACTGCAGAATTAAAGATACCACGTCCTTCGAGACTGGCAGGAGGGGCACAGACACAGCATGGGCTAGTCCCTCACCCACGTGTGGTGGATAAAAGTTTGGAAGGGATATCTCAGAAGTGGGGAGTCCCAGGCTCACACCAGGTTCCCCAGCCCAGGGTTCCAGGGCCAGGAAGATATGTCCCCACAGTTTCTGGCTACAAACATTAGCAGGGACTGAGTTGATGGAAGAAACTTCTGAAGCCTTAAGCAGTTCCTCTTAAAGAACCCACATATGGACTGAGCTACTCAGAGTCACATCTTCTGAGCTCCAGCACTAGGCTAGCAGCTTGAAGGGTACCAGTGGCATACTGGGAGAAAGTGAAGTTTCTGACATCAAGGTGAGCAGTGGCCATTGTCCCTTTGCTAAACCCACCCCGACAGAGTCAGCAAGCTGGTGTAATATCTGAGACTCCATCAACCAGGCTAACACTGTTTGACTCACCTTGGAGATCCCCAGAGACTCTGCCCCACCCAAATTATAGGCCCACCCAAGCTGTTTTTTTTTTTCATATGAATGGCTGTCTTGGCTCATGCTTCACAACTTCCAAAATCCTCTCAAGTAAATAACAGCTGACCTCAGTGAGCCCTAGGCCAGTACTAAGAGCAGCCAGCCTAGATTCACAGCTTGACTTTGGGAATCTCTAAGCCCAGCAGCCAGCTCAGATTGCTTTATAGCTCAGGCTGGGTGGCTGCGGGAAAAACACAAGTGGGGGCTGACTTTGGTCTGTACCACCAGGAACCTCCAGGGCCAGTGCACCTAATAACAGCTACAGAACACAATGGAGCACCACTACCCTGCCCCTACACAGCTGAGCCTCAATAGAGGGCAGAAGTCACAGCCAATCTTTGCAGCTGATGGGCCTGGGTAAATCTCTCCCATTGATCTGCCAACATCCACCAAGGCTTCACTATAGGAGGAGGGTGTACTCAACCCCCATAAAGCATGCACCTTGAGTACCCAGCTTAGATGATAGAGGAGGTTGAGCCACTAGACCCTACAGGACCTACTGTATTAGGCCACACTACCAAGACACAGAGTCAAAGCAGCTTTATCTAATACCTAAAAGCAAACATAGAGAGGCTGTCAAAATGAGGAGACAAAACATGCCCCACATGAAAGAATGGATCAAAACTCCAGAAAAAGAGCTAAGTAAATTTGAGATAAGCAATCTATTAGATGCAGAGTTCAAAACCCTGGTTATGAGGATGCTCAAGGGACTTAGTGAGGACCTGAACAACATAAGAAAGATACAGTCAGAAATGAAGGATACATTAATTGATATAAAGAACCATTTATAGGGAAACAACAGTATGAATACAAGAATCCAATCAATGATTTGGAACATAAGGAAGCAAAAAACAGTCAATCAGAAAAACTGTGAGATGATTTCTCAAAGAAACTTTGCAGGCTAGAAGGGATTAGCAAGAAATACTCAGTCATGAAAAGCAGAGACCTACAGCCAAGACTTCTCTACACAGCAAAGCAATCATTTAGAATATACAAATAGACAAAGAGCTTCCCAGACAAGAAAAAAATTAAAGAGTTCATATTCACCAATGCATTTTTATATGAAATGTTAAAAGGACTTACGTAAGAAAAAGAAGATCAAAACTATGAACAATAAAATGGCAAAAAATGCAAATCTATCAACAGTTGAATCTAAAAAACAAAGCAAACAGGAAGACCAAAGACAGAACCTTAGATATGGAAAGCATTTGATGATTGTCAGATAGCGGGTATAGGGAAATGGGGAAAGAGGTGAGGTGATTAAGAAATACAAATAGGTAATTACAGAATAGCCATGGGGATGTAAAGTACAGCATAGGAAATGAAGTAGCCAAAGACTTTATATGCATGACCCATGGACATGAACAATGGTATGGGGATTGCCTGAGACAGTGGGGGCTGCTGGCTGGAGAGGGGCAAAGAGGGAAAATCAGGACCACTGTAATAACATACTCAGTAAAATATAATTTAAAAGAGACTTAGAAACTCCACAGTAGTTCTGCATTTATTAGGCATTAGGAAAGGGGCACTACACAATTTGTTATAATATGGAGAATCTCTTTTACTTCTTTCTATCTCTCACACACACTTCTCTTTGTAATACAGGTGTAGTTCATGCATTATGTTAAAACAATCATTGCAATAAATGGGCTCAATGAAGGGCTAAATTTTGCTTAAGGGGAAAACTATATGTCCTTTGTACCTCATGTTTTGGGTGAAAGCATGTAAGAATCAGTGTTTGCCTGCAGATGACAGCAGGGAGCAGGAAGTGGCAAAAAGCACAGTTTATAAAAGGATAAAAGGAATTTTGGAGGTTGACATGTATGTTCATTGTCTTGATAGTGATCATGGTTTTATGGGTGTACACATATATCTGACCTCAAAATTTACATTTTAACTATCTGTAGTTCACTGTATGTTAACTTCACTTTAACAAAGCCTTTTACGATATACACCTAAGAACATTGCAGATAAAGTGACTGCATTTCTCAGTCTAACCTAATCTGCCTTTGTGTATATATAAGACACGGTTCATATGTCCATCCCTCCTGCCTGTCTTTCCCAATAGCATTAGAATTTGTTCTTTATATGGATGAGTGGATGTTTTAAAGTCTTAAAACTATAGCACATGGCTAAGTGAAGTACATCAAGAATAATCTTGTGGATATAGTCTCATAACACCAACAGTAAAATTTCTCAAGTGTTTTACATGTGTTAATTCATTCAGCACCCTCACAACTTCCCTTTGGGTAAATGTATCATATTCATTTTTTTAGGTAAAGTCACAGAAATGCAGAGTCGTAATGCTAGGTACATGCATCATTTTACCCACAGTTATGTTCATACCGATGAGTTTCCTCTCTTATATTCTCAACCCAACATGGTGCTCTGGTCTAGTCAATGAAGCTTTTTATTAGCGTCATGATCTTTCGGCATCTGTGCCCTCTTAATAACTACTTTCCATACTCTTTTATCATAGCTGAATGATGACAGCTAACTAACAAATGGAGAAAGTTTTTTACCCCACTTGAATAGCTTGTTGTGATAGGATGCTATAATGGGGAGCTTGTTTCATTTTTATTAAGCAAATTATTTGGCTCATGAACTTGGGAATGCAGAAGAGTGCACCTGGTTCCAATAATTTTAGCAGACTTGATCTGCCTCTGTCTTACTCATTCTATGATATGCTTCCTTTTAGAGCCATGAGATGGGCACCTGCACTTAAAGATTGTAGCATCTCTAGTCCTATGATTCAAGAAAATGGAGAGTTCTCTCTGTTTCATTACATCATTATTCCGCAAAATTACCCACGTAGACACTTTTTGCTTGGCCCTTAATTACTTTCAAGCTTGTGCTTGCTTCCTCAGCCATGTGGTGGGAGTATGGTAAAATCTGCCCCTTACTTTTGAAAACTTTTCATTTTAAAATAATTTTAGAGTCATAGAAAAGTTGAAACAGTAAAACATAGAGTTCCCCAATATTTTTTGCCCCAGTTAATATCACAAATAATAACATTAAGATATTAATATTGGTAGAATATGAGCTAATTAAAAATATATAAACTAAATTATTATTATTTTTATTCAGAGTTTACAAGTTTTTCCATTCTGTTCCAGAATCCATTCCATTCCATTTATGCTGTTCTCTTCCAGCCTAAGAATTCCTCCATATATCTTTGTCTTTCTAACCTTGACACTTTTGATGACTCCTGGTTATGCGTTTTATGGAGTTTTGGTAAGGATAGCAGAGAGGTGCTACGCACTTCTCTTTGTATCATATCAGCACATCCAAGACGTCAGCCTGAATTACCAGTTAAACCGCTGGCATGGTCAACCTTGCTTACTTGGGTAAGGTGCGTTCTGCCAGTATTATCCATTGTAAAGTTGTTCTTCTCTCTTTCCATGTTCTGTTTCAGAGGTCTGCCATTTTTTTTTTCTGCAAAAAACCCAAATACTAAATAGTTTTGGTTTTGTGGGCCATATGGTTTCTGTGGTGATGCCTAACTCTGCTCTGTAGCAGGACAGCAGAGATAGACAAACCGGAAACATGTTCCCGGGCGAGTTCTGGTCAGACTAGCTGACTCCTGCTCTTCGTGTTAGAAGGCAGTTGTTCACTCAAACTGCACTAAGGGGAGGGGACTAAACTCTGGATGCTCGAGGGAGAAATATCACAGAAGTAGTGGACATAGTTAAGCCATCACAATAATTAAATATTTGGGGGAGATACTTTGAAGGTATATGAATATCTTCTTTCTTGTTAAAGCTTCTTCCACGAATTTTAGCATTCAGCAGTGGATCTTGCCTGAAGCAATCGTTGCATTTTAATGGTGATTTTATTGTCCTCATTCCTCCCACATTTACAAGCTGGAATTATTTTTTTAAAGAAGTGCTGTTCCTTCTTCTTCATTTGCTTATTATTTCAATCCACCAGTTTCTGATATTAATGTGACATCTTAGATGTTTATTTTATTCCTTGAGAGATAATTCAATATTTGTTTTCTTGGTCATGTTGTTACAGCTTTGGCCACTGGGGGCTCTTCCAGGTTGGTTCCTACCTGGAACCGACTACAAATTCTCCCGGTGCATCTTGTCTTCTTCCTGCTCCAGAGCTGGCTAGCCATTTCCCCAAGGAGCACAGGTTCCTTTCGATGGTGAATGGCATTTAAAAATCAATACCTGGAGCCAGGTGTGCTTATTGCTACTTCAGTATTACTGTTTCTGGGTCCTTTCAGTGGATAAAACCAGGAAATGATATATATTGCTAACCCAAGTGTAGGCCTCTATCTGTATTTATTTCTACAGCTATCCATCTGTTTATGAAAATAAACATGAATTCACATTCGTACACATAACTTCAATTCAGCATCGCCATTTTATTCTAGCATTTCATTTCCTTATTTGTAACTTCTTTATCCTACAGTGAGAAAAATAGCTCTCATTTACTAACAGTATGAAGTTGTTTCAGAATTTTTAATGTGCACTCCTGTAAGAAAGAATAGTGAGTACAGTGTTTGTTCTCAGTTCTTTTTGTTGTCAGACTTACAGTATCAAGTCATAACACTCTCTTTAAAGTAGCTTAGGAAGTGTTATTTTTCACCCCTTCAGTGAGGTTACATCATACAAACAGGTATAGTCATTGTCATGCTCTGATTCTTTCTAGGGTTCCCCTGACATCCCATTTGACTATATTTTTAGAATTGGGACACAGTGAAATTCACTATTTGTGATGTGTTGTTCTGTAGCGCCCCTAGAGTTCTGCACCCAGCACTCCGGACAGAAGTGTCCCCGGACCTTGAGAAAGCTCTGAGTGGTCTCTTTCCCACACTCTGCCACCCCTGGGCACCACCAATTTTTTCCTGCTCATCTCCTTTTGCATTTTCTGGAAGGTCACTTAAATAGAGTCAGACTTTATGCAAACACTTTTCATTTGGCTTATTTTACTTAGCAAAACACATTAAAATTCATCCATATTTTTTAAAAAATGCATCCATATTTTTGAGTTAATCAGTTGTCCCTTTTTATTTTTGAATGGTACTACATTGTAAGAATGCGCCAGAATGTGTTTCCATGTTCACCTGTTGAAGAACGTGTAAGTTGTGTCTAGTTCTTAGTGATTATGAATAACACGCTGTAAATGTCTGTGTACAAAGCTTACACAGACACCAGCTTTTAATTCACTGGGAAGTCTTCCTAACAATGTGGTTGTTGGGTGGTATGAGGAAATGTAAAACTACTAGCAAGCTTGACGTGGGGATGGGGAGAAGAACAAATATAACAAATAGAAATAGAGGAAAGACTTATGGCAGTTCCCAGCATGAAGCAGACCTTAGTTTGGTGAGCAGAGAAAACATGAAATTAAGATCAGATTTTCAGTGAACATCTTGGGCTGGATATAACTGAATTGAAGATGTTTTTATGACTCTTTAGACTGAGCGAGCAGAGAAATCACAGGACGTGCCAAGTTTGCCTTGAGGGTGAATAATTTTAAAGGGGCGAGGGAAACACAAAATGTGTGCCTATAATCATTACACATGATGCCTTTCAACGTGTTACTTGTGTTTTTCAAAATCACCCAACAACTGTCCATAATTGTCCACCTGAGTGGACAATTATGTTCACTTTTTGGTGAGTGATTTACTATTCAGTCATTATATATGAGAAAATTGTGCCAATTTCTCATTATTTCACTATTATGAAAACAATAGCAATGATTTTAGGTGAGGCCATGATAAAACTAGCTCTGATACAGGAGTTATGTTAAACTTTGTTTTGCAATCAGTGAAATGAGAACTAATTCTTTTGGTCCTGTAGGTAAGAAATTTATGGGAGAATCATGATATACTCCTTTTTACCAGTAGTTATGAAGAAGAGCCTGAAATGTGTATTCATTGAGTGAATAAATAAATGGAAACATTATATGAAAGTGGTGCTCAGTAAACACTGATATTTGTATACATATGTAAATGATTTACAGTAACATCATTGCAAATTATGCTATTTCCTTATGTATTATTTATTTTGACAGAAAGTATAGAGAGTCTAACAATTAGTTTTATTTAAATGTGATGCATTAATCACCAATAATTGACAATCAATAGTGTGGGGACTTAGGGGAGAGAGGTCTGAGTTGGATTTCTAGATTCACTCCTCACAGTGAGGCCTGGGGCATATAACTTCTCCAAATTTCCTTTCCTGCTGTACAATCTAGGAATTCTAACTACTGATTTCAGAAGTCATTGAGGGAATTTAAAAAGATGTTGATATAAGGAAGATTTGGCTTATGGTGAGCCCTCGATAAATGTTAGGTCTTACAGCTCTTATTGTATGACCAGGTCAACTCATAGTATTCCTATCTTTTTTGGTAGACTCTGCATATGAGCGCAAGATCATTTCTCCGTGTAATTCTCATTTCAATCAAATGAGTTCAAGACTCCATTTGCAATGTATCTACTGGTTATTTGAATGAGGTCTTCTGCAGTTCACCAATCATATAGAGATAAACGTAGAGGCTGAACGTACTGGTTTTCTAGTAGTCACAAGTGTTGACTAGAACCGTCTGTCTATTTGATACGGTAGAGAAGATCATTTTGAAGTAAATGCCTTATTGAGACATTTCCTCCGGCAGATCTAGTTCCCTTGGGAAGGAAACAACTGCCCACATGGAAATCGCTGAGAAAGGCACATTTGTGAGCAGAGAAACCCCCTCTAAAGGACATTTCCTCTGCCACTTGAGGAAAAAGAAGGATTACCTGGGCAACATAAAACATTTTTAGATAACTTTACTGATAAAATACATATGTGTATTAATTCAAATTTTAAGACAACACAAGAACATGAATTACATATAACTTGCATTCACTTGTAAACTTTTTTCAAAGATACACAAAAGTAGAAAAAATAATGTAATGACTCTCTCTTCCTGCCCCTCCCCCAACCCCTGCATACTTTCAATACCTTACATTAAAAATGACCCACTCATGGCCAGCCTTGCTTCATGTATTACCCCCCTCATCCTCCCACTCTTAGATTATTTTGAAGAAAATCTTAGACATATCTTGCCTGGGCTCGTTTTTTTAATCTTAGAAAAATACAATATTATAATTTTTACAGATATCAGGGCTCCCTGTGCCATTGACTTCTTTGTCAAACAGGGAACACTTTAAAAGCTCTGTTTATATTTTAATGAAGTGCAGTATGTTAGTTAATAGTATCACTCAAATATATTGTAATTTTTTTAGCCAAAATATCATACTTGGAAAGCTTTGAAAAAAGTTTACGGACAAAATACAGATTTGCAAATCAGTACATAATCTTTTAAAATGAGTAGTGGCAAACTAAAGACCTTATGGCATATAAAAAGATAATAATAGAATTGAAGCTGTCATATTTTTCCCAACTTAAATCCTTACTTGTATTAGCAACAGAAAGAAACAGAAGTGTGATTATCATATTGTCCTTAAATGGAATACTTTTCCTTCTCAAAAGTATGTAACCATTTAGAAGTTCAAGTGGTTTGACCTTTCAGTTCTTCGAGATCATATCTTGCTGGCTATCCCTCATTTTGGAAATTATTTTTTTGGCAGTAATTAGATTTTCTTTTGGAATTTTATGAACTGAATTTTGGGAATATTAATTATATTAGGGCATTTTAGAGTTCAGAAATGCATAGAGCTTAGAGTTAAAAGTTTGACCAGGATACATTATAGCATTTGAGTTTAAGAGTTTCCATGTATTTTCATAGAAAAAAATGTTCTCTAAACAGCAATCATTCCATGCAGTTGGGATTTAATGGAGCAAAAAATTATTTTGAAGGGCATGGTGATTTATTTTGCTTTAATATGAGAAAGAGTAAATACACACATTGTACCTACTCCATTTAAAGCACATACTTCACAAAATATTAAATTATCTTTCAAGAAATATTAAATCATCTTTTCTAAACACACAGTAGTCGATGAGATTTTAAAAATCAAAAGCTTCACATATGAATTAGCATTTATATTCATCTACTTCATAACCGATTTCTCATTTAAAAAAAAGATTTTCATATGTATTTCTGATTCTGTTTCTTGTGAGATGTGAAAGGCTTATTTTTTATAATTCCAAATAATGCCATGGTGCAGAATCATATTTATTGTAAACCTCTGATAGTATTTTCTTTGCATGTAAGTTTGATGATAAAGTATTCAGTAAGTAAAAAGTACAGTTTTGATTTTAAAAAACTTTAAAAAATTTTAGTGTGACAGTGAGAAAAAAAGAAAAATGATGATTTTAAAATCAGAGTAAGAAAATACAAGCCTCTACTAGTTTAACAACATTGTTTTTGAATTAGTTATTAAGAAGTCTGCATTTATCGAAAACAGAAAAGGTAGTAAATTTAAATGTCTTTTTAGATTGACTTTGAAGTTAATTTTGGAGTCACTATAGTAAACTATTACTAAATTCCTATCTGCTCTTAAAAATAACACTTTTATAAAATATATTGGCTAGATGAAACCATTTGAGTTAATGAAATAAACATTTGAAACATTTGCAAATGAGAAATTGCCCAACTAAAACTTCTTCATGTTGATCAGTGGAAACGAAGAGAGAATTAGAGAGTCATTTTGTGATTCCATGTGATTATTTGGGCAAGTTTGATACGAAACAAAAGGTTACATTTTCAGAACCATTTATGAAAATTTGCCTTATAGATGATTACAAGAAATGAAAACTTCATTGTGTTTTTATTATGTCCAACTGATTGCAGTAACTATTATGGGTTCTGAAGATAAAGAACATAGGTCACTCTCTTCAGAAATTATAATACTCAACTTACTGCTAGCTTTTTAGGAACTTGTATTACACAAAAAATAATATACCCCAAATCAACAATCTTTACTGTGGTCCTTTTATGGACTGGTTATTTACCAATTTCCTCACATAATAAACTGGAAATTTGCTTGCTAGCTTTAGGTTTTCTGGTCGTATTTTTTCAGTGAATATTTACTGAATTATATATGGATGACTTTCATGGTACATTGGCTCTGTCATATGCTGTATTTTCATTTGGTTTGATATTGGTAGGTTCCAGGAATACGTTGGATCAACAGAATATTTGAAAGGACCAAAGGGGGAAAGTGCCAGAGGAGAAGACAGACATGTTGTGAGGAAAAGCACACTATGAATCAGGAAGTCCACATTAGTCCTGGTGGCTCAGGTGTGAGCTCAGAGCAAGAGATGTGCAGCGAACATAAAAGGTTAGGAGCTGGCTCAGCACACAAGAATGGATTTGCAAGGAAGCCTGAGCAAAGCCAAAGCCCCCGAGTGGTGCTGCGTGGCCACAGAAGGCCCTGGCTCAAGTCAGGTGCTCACCTTCTCCCAACAGTTCTTTTCTGTTGGTTCGAAAGGTTTCATTTTTCTAAGTGGTCAGGTGCCTCTTATAAGAATGAATTTCACAGTTAGCAACAGTTCTAAGCAATTCACTGTGGGGCATCCTCTCTCTGCCTCATTGGTTCCTAAATTGTTCTTATCTCCTAGACAACAGCTGCAAATTCCAACTTTGTAACCCAGCTCCGAGTGCTCTTCCTTTGGGACACACGCCACCTTCTCTCCACCTCCAGGTCTGCGCCCGAGCTTCACTGTCCCTGGCTTTGTTCCCTGAACATTGCCACTTCCAGTTGCTGTGACGACTCCCGGCTTCAGCTTCAGTGCTGCTGAATCCGGCCTCTAGCCAGCGGGTCCCGATCACACTCATCCTCATCCAACAGGAAGTGGGCGGAGGTCCGGTGGAGGCAAAAGAATAACAGAGGGGTACGTATTATATATGTACGCATCATTATTAACACTAATCAAACTGAGCTTTTAAGATTTGTGATTTTTTTACCTCAATAAGAAATAAAAAGTAGGTCTGATAAAGCATATACATTATAAACCCATTTAGGCATAATAGTAATATACATATATTCATTTACAAAAGAAGAAGGTGAGTTGCTTGCATTTTCACTGTCCAAAAGTAACCACTGCAGTCATTTGGGTAAACATTATTTCAGAGACCATTTCTTCCAGGGATACAGACAACAGTGTGGTGAAGGTTGGGGGGAATGGGTGACCAGGACTGGGTGGAGGTGGGCAATGGCAGGAAGGAAGGAGGGACTTTTGTAATAGTGTCAACAATAAAAAATAAAAATAAATACTATTGCCTGTATATGTGTATATATAGACCAGAGGTCCTCAACCAGATCCGTCTCTCCATCTCCACCCTAAGAGATATTTGGCAACAGCTGAAGGAACTTTTGGTCGTCACAGCTGGAGGATGCTAGTGACATCTAGTGGGTGGGTGACACCAAGGGAGCTTCTAAACATCCCACAATGCACAGGGCAGTCCTTTCCCGGCTCCCTAACAAAGACTCATACAGTCCAAAATGTCCATAGTGCAAAGGTTGGGACCTGATGTAAACAGATGGATATATGTGTATATCATTAGGCATGAATGGATTCATAGCACGTGCTTTTGCATATCTGCATTTTAATTATTTTTTAATTGCAATAAAAAGCAGAAGTAAAAACACCAATTTTAAAGTTTCAGTTTTATTAACTTTGATAATTGGGTGTATCCATGTCACCATGATCAGAAGTAACATGAAGAAGGTTTCTATCACTTGAAAAAGCCTCTGCATGTTCTTTTGGTCAATATTCTAATGTTCTCCATATAGCAGGAGTGTTATTTCTGACCTCCACTTCATATTCTTGGAAGTGTTATGAGTTTGATCACACCCTGTGTGTGTAGGTGTGTATTTTTTCAGTCAATGGAAGCATTTCATTAAATGTTTTTGAAACTTAGCCATGTTCTTGAGGCAATGGGTAGTCCCTTCCTGCTTTATCGTTGAGTGGTATTTTGTTCTATGGAAATAACACAATTAATTATTTGGTTGATGAGCACTAAGACAGGGTCACACCAAGGGTTAGAACAAGGATAAAGTAAAATTCAAAGGAACATATTAACAACTATTATAAATGAACTGCCTTATCATAAAATAATATTATACCTTTGATTACATCATCAACACCATTGATCAGAATGTATGATAACATCTGTGTGAAACAAGTCAGATTGCTCGAATATCCTAAACATTATAAAAATAAAACAATGTTTTGACATAAACATTCTTCCATAAAATATTTTGGAAAGAAAGAAGTAGATGAGAGTAAGAAGAACATGCGGAGTGGTGAGGGAGTCTGGTTACCCACACATCTGGAGCACCACCGAAGTTCCTTTCAAGGGCTGTGGGCATCATGCCTCCTGGTGCACTGTGAGAAGGCAAGTAGAATCAGAGACCCACACAAATTTTCAAATGGCACTAAATCAGCCAGAAATTTGGGGAGGGAATTCTTTCTTTACTACTATTGTCCATGCAGTCCAGTAAGACTGCATAGTTTCAGTGGTGTGAACAGGAAAAATGACCTCAGATTATTTGCTTTGAAAAAGGTTTATTGAGAACTAGCCATGCTTAAAAGTGACTCAGACTTTCCCATGTCAGAAGCAAATATCTGATTGAATATAGAGTAAGACTCATTAACAAAAACGGGAAGTTTAGGGTATTATACTGAGGTGGTTTCAAGGGCAGGCTCTTCAGTCCAGCCTCCTGGGTTTGAATCTCAGATCTATCAGCCCTCGAGCTTGGGTGATTCGCCTTACCTCTCAGTGCGTCTGTTTTCTCAAGAGTGAGGTGGAAATTAGATGTACATTTTGTGAGTTTTAAATGAAAACATGCTTATGAAGTACTTGAAACAAGGCCTGGTGCCTAGGGAACATTGAATGATATTACTTTTAATTAAAATACAGCCGACTTTGGATAGTAAAATGATGTTTAGTGTATAAAAGAGGCCGTATGTGTGTCAAGTTGGGAGAAGAAGATTTAACTCAGAATTAGTATGTGTTTACTGAACTATAATTAATTTTCCCAAACCTACAGAATTCTTATGAGCCAGAGGTGAGAGTCGAACCAAGATTGGCCTGGCCCAGATCTTTGCTCCTGACCAATAGGCTGCGTGAGCCCGGCTTCCCTGTGCTGTCTGTACACATCCTCACCACCCCAGGTCTACTGCCCTCCACTTTACTGAAAGGCTAAGAAGGAAACTCCCTCTCCATCCACCTAGAAAGATCAGATATAGAGATTTAAATGCATAATAGATGATATTTCATAATAACAATATTCTAGAAGCCCTTTTCCCCTCCTTTTTCTCACCACTACTTTTCTGTTTTCAGTTTGGCTTTTTTGTTGTTGTTGTTACATTTGGTTTTGGTATTAGGATGGCTTATTTCCTTTCCTACCTTCTAGGCTATGAACTTCTTGTTTCCAGAGTTCCTTACATAATGAAAATAGTTTTGAAAAAAATAATATCCCGAAATTGATGTGAAACTTGAAGGGTGGATCCGCTTGAATTACAGCTTTGGGAACAGGAATGTGACTTACCATCTGTCTATCTTCCTATCATCTATCTATTATCTATCCATTCATCCATGTATCTCTTATCTCNAGATTTAAGTCAGAATTAGTATGTGTTTACTGAACTATAATTAATTTTCCCAAACCTACAGAGTTCTTATGAGCCAGAGGTGAGAGTCGAACCAAGATTGGCCTGGCCCAGATCTTTGCTCCTGACCAATAGGCTGCGTGAGCCCGGCTTCCCTGTGCTGTCTGTACACATCCTCACCACCCCAGGTCTACTGCCCTCCACTTTACTGAAAGGCTAAGAAGGAAACTCCCTCTCCATCTGCCTAGAAAGATCAGATATAGAGATTTAAATGCATAATAGATGATATTTCATAATAACAATATTCTAGAAGCCCTTTTTTTTTTCTAGAATACTTTTCTGTTTTCAGTTTGGCTTTTTTGTTGTTGTTGTTACATTTGGTTTTGGTATTAGGATGCCTTATTTCCTTTCCTACCTTCTAGGCTATGAACTTCTTGTTTCCAGAGTTCCTTACATAATAAAAATAGTTTTGAAAAAAATAATATCCCGAAATTGATGTGAAACTTGAAGGGTGGATTCGCTTGAATTACAGCTTTGGGAACAGTAATGTGACTTACCATCTGTCTATCTTCCTATCATCTATCTATTATCTATCCATTCATCCATGTATCTCTTATCTCTTTATTATATGTCTGTCCATCATCTATCATCTGCCTATTATCTATCATCTATCCATCTATCAATAGACCGATCAATCTATCATCATCCAATCATCCATTCATTCATGAATTACCTCTCTATCTGTATTGTGTACGTGTCCATCATCTATCATCTGCCTGTCTACCTCTCTCTCTGTCTATGATCTATCAGTCAATCTATCTGTCTGCCGACTTACCTACCTACAGATCTGGAGTGGTCTGCTTCTGTCTCTCCTTGCTCTGTTGGTAAGGGGATAGTTTTAGATCTCACTCAGGAAGCTCCCAAGGTTTTGAATCAACACCTGTTAAATTCTACTATATTTAAAAATACAACACTAATTTAGACATAAATACAGGATATCTCTGAAGTTAGTTACCTAAAACCTAAATTGAACACATAAAAGCATTCAAAATACTTTTTTTTTTATTGGGCAGAAAACACCCAGGACTTTTTACTTAACATGCTTTAAAGACAGTTTGAAGAAGCAGTGTATACAGGTATAGAATAAACTACAGAGGGAGCCTGGAAGAGTCTGGACACTCCCTTCAGGTGTGGTCTAGGTGTGTAACTCTCTCGTGCTCTGCAGCATACTGCGGAAGAATGTTGACAGGATGTGAGCGCAGGCTCTGCACTCGGGACTCACTGTTGGGACTGGGAGAGCAGCGAAGGAGAAGCTCATGGTGCTGTAAACTGGCCCCTTCGCTACACAGCACAGAGGATCAAAAGTAGGACTTGTTAAGGTCAGCCGTACGTATTCCATATCCAGGAATGGGTGGAAGGTGGGTGTTTGAGGAAGTAAACAGAGATGTCTCTAGCAGGCTCCAGCTTTTCTGCAGGTTAGTGAAAATGGGAAGTATTTTGTACCCATTTGGGCATAATGGATAACCGGATGAATTTACTGTAGGAATGCTGACACCATGGTATCTGACCACATCAATGACTAAACATTTTTATGAAGGAGACAACCAGAAAACAGAACAATAAAGGAGTGACACCATTACACACATGTGCGTGTTTATCAGTCGCATTTGTTGACCTCCGTGGTCTGCGGAGGTGACATTGAGACTTTCCTGAGCTCTTTTTTTCATAACCTAGAGGAAACCTGTTCTTTCTTGGCTTTTCAAAGTGCTAAGTGAATTATTTTTCTCCACTTGAGAAACAAACAAAAATTGTTTTTACATGGACAAATTAAAGGTTAAAATATAGAATTACATCATGGGACCCAACAACCCGACTGGAAGAAAAATTACTTCCACCTTGTTAATCAGAGGATAAGCTTCTTTGTGCAAAATATAAAAATGCACAACATTGCTGATGGAAGCTAGTATTATCTACAAGTTATAATAATATTTGTTTCAAGTCACATACATGGTTTTCCCCATTAGGCGAAATAAATAAATAAATAAATAAATAAATAAATAAATAAGTAGAGAAAAATAAAAAGCCACACTAAGGTATCCTTTCTTGCGTGAGGCTACATTCCTGAAATATTTAAAACACTGATTTTCGTTTTCTTTCTTTAAATTGCTGTGCTTTTTTTTTCCTGGTCACTGGACAAGAAATGCTTAGACTATTACAATAAGATGTTACTGATTTCTGAGCTTATGGATATTATTTAAGAGGAAAGGGTAAACTTTTGTCACGGATACATGTAATGAAAACAATTCTTTCCAAGTCACCAGTCATTGACAATATGCGTAGAGAGTGCAGCATTTCACTGGATGCTGAAACTGCCTAGAGCTGGTTAGATGGTTCACTTTGATAGGGCTAGTTAAAAAAAAAAAATCTATTGCTGGCTTAGGAAAGAATCATTTAAGCTAATTTTTATAAACGTGTGGTTTCCCTGTGCCTTTGTGGAAGTAGGCTGGGTCTCCAGCTCCTAGAAGTCAGGCCTGGGGGTTCTCCCTCATTGTTTCACTCAAGATCAGGTGATTTTTAGAATCCAGATAGTAAGCACTCAATTCTGCCTTCTGCCCAAAGTAACTCACAATGGATGTTCTGAGGTGTGGATTCTTTATGACAGGGACTCCTGCACAGATCTCTTGTACACTGAATGTTGAACAGCCCTTGCCATTATTTTGACAAATTTTCTAAGGTATTTTGTGCTAGTTTCGACAAATGGTCATGATGAAGCTGATTCAGATGGATGACAGGCAGCTGTAGTGCGCGTCTCCCAATTGATTTTTAGTCATGGAGTGATTCAAAAAGTCTCAGGAAAGCCTTAATCTGACTTGACAGTGGGAGATCCGTTTGCACTGTGAACTGTAGTTGATTGTTAATGGGCTGGAAATACTCAGCAGAGGCTAGCTTTGCTGGAGCAAATCAAATAATTACCATGATTAACTCCCTATGTAATAAAGAGTATTTATAAACCCTGGCCTACATGATTGTGTTGAAAAGTGTAAATAATTATGTAAAAATAAATATAAACTTATATGTGCTTGGCCATCACATAAAGTGGATTTGCCATGTCATTAGGGCTTGCCTAGATATGTGTATATGTGTGTATGCATACACACATGCATGTTTGTGCATATAACTGCACATGTGCACACTGTATACACACACATACTCACATATACATGTGTATATGTGTGTGGGCACATGCCTACATATGTATGTATGTGTGTGGATTCATAATATACACAAAGGTTAATACATTTTGAGTGATGTTTTATACGGTGAAATCAAACCAAAATAAAATGCACAGAAATGTCTTTCTGTAAGTATAGCTTATGTATTATCTTGAAGTTCAGAGAACTCATGTTTGTAAACTTTCTGTTGTTTCTGTTCATTGCTGGAGTGTGCTTGTGGCAGAACAAGATGACACTGAACTCAATTGGGAAATCTTCATCTACGTGCTGCTTCCGCAACTTCACACGATCCACTTAACACTGTGTTTTTCAAGCCTTTTTCATTATTGTTCTTCTAAGAAGATTTTAGATGCTCTTTGCTAATGATCCCATCCCCACTGAAATTTAATTTCGTAGATCTACTGTACACCTGCTTGTGTACTATAGTGAATTCCTAGTTGTGTATTGTGTGTGTACTATTTAAAATTTTTTTCAACTCTCTCTCCAAGAGCCAGTTTGTGCCCCCTCGGCAGTGATATCACTTCCACTGAGCATGTGTAACTTAATATATTATTCAATAATGTAAAAGTCATTTATTAAGCATCTGCTCTATGTCAGATATTATAATAGGTGCTAAGGATCTGAAAAAAATCCTTCTTGCTTAGTAGAAACTCACAGTCCATGAGAATGATTGCACTGTGGAAAAGCAATTATGATACTGTGAAAGCTCTAGTGGAAATATGTCCATGCAGATGAGGGGAGAAACTAATGCTCTGAGGATGAGGGAACAAATCAAGAGGAAGATAAAGGGAGACTTGGCTTTTGAATAATGAGGAAGTGTTTGTTGCACAAAGGTGAGGAGCAGGGCTTTCCAAGTAAACAAGCCAAATGTATGAGTTGTCTAAGCATGAGATCGCAAACTTGGTGGTTTTGTTCTTGCCTGTAAATAAGCTTAGTATAATGTCTACAACACAGAACTATTAAAAGATTAGAGACTGATTTATTTTGGGTGTTCTGTTTATAGTGAGTTTCTGGTGAACCGAAAATTCAGTATAAAACTCTTCTGGTTTTAGCACTTACTAAACATACAAATCGTAATAAATGAGGAATACATAAACTTTACCATCTAAGCAAAATGCAAGTTTGTTGACGCAGGTCTCTCCTTGGGGCATCTCACAGCACGGCAGGTGGCTTCCCTCAGCATGAGCAAGCAAGAGTGAGGCAGGGAGAGTCCAAGGTGGAGTTCCTGCTCTTTCTGTAACCTCATCTCAAAACTGACATTTCATCATTTTAGTCACATCCTATTCTTTGAAAGGAGATCATTCGGTTTGCCCCCCCCCCCCCTTACTTAAGAAAAGGCATGAATACCAGGAGACAGCAATCATCAAAGACCTTCCATACAATCCGTTAATTTATTTCTCAATCCAATTGAGATGTCAATGGAAAATAGATCATGTTTTTCTTGTCTTATGGAAGCACTTAGTTCTAAAGTGTAGTCAATGCTTGATTATTAATTCCTCCTGGAAGATGTCTGGTAAAAGATAGCTCATTGGTCATGAGGCATCATGTCCATGTCTGCACAGCTGCGATTGGATAAAAATCTCTTTCTCCATAATTTCTCAAAGTGACATTGGAGGGCTAAGCCTATTAATGCATTTTAATAACTGCAAGCAGATGTTTGAGACCATTAATCAGGGTGTAGAAGATGAGCTGGAGGTTAAGGGGAGATTGACTAAGGGGAAGTTGAGTTGAGACCTTTGTGTCTGGAAGGAGTCATTCTTTTATGCGCACATTTACTGAGAATGTAATAAGTACTGGTCTGGGTACTGAGAATACATACAAAAATCTTACTTTTGTGCTGTCAATTCCAGGTTAAGGGAAGGGTGCAAGACCACAAAAGTTAGGATCTAGGGTCATAGAGCAAGCTGGCACTGGACAGGAGAGGGTCACTGGAAAGAAATGCATTGTGCTATGTATTAAATTATTAAAATGTAATTCTTGGTATCTCAATGTCCCTAGACCCACAGAGTGGAGACTACTCACTTATCATAAAGAGAGGCTGATGTTAGGGATTACCAACCACTTCCATTCACAGGAATTTGCAGTAGAATTAGTTGCAACGTTTTTGAAATGCATGTGCCTCCTCCCTATTTCTGCCTCCTTTTCCTGTCCACAGTATGAGCAAGAAAGATACTTCCCCTTTTTCTTAGGAAAGAGAGAGGTGATGAAGGAAATTACTAGGAGAGTTGAGCTTGTCTGTGTCCTTTGAGTTTGGGGAATCCAAGGGCTGCAGTGGAAGATGTGTCTATATCTGCCCGAGGTGGGTGGGTGGGGGGGGAGGGCAGAAGAAGACAGGCTGTGTTGTGCTGCTGGAGATGGCTTCTCCCGACGGTAAAGCGAATGTCTGCTGACATTGAGCGATCCTTCAAGTGCTGTCTGCAGTTAAGTCAAGCGAAAAGGGGACCTGCTGGTAGCTCAGGGGCTGAGGCGGAAGCATAAAGTCGCCAATAGATGGCGCACTACTGCTTTATGTGAACTGCATTGAGAGGCATCTAGTGGGCGAGGCTGCACGTGAAAGTTTCAGCCTTAAGTGCTTTTTAAACTCGGAGAACGCTGTCATAAAGGATGGTAGCACTACTCCCCTAAAATAGTGGTCCATTGCCTCTAACCCTCTCACTTTCTCAGCCTGATCCTAGATGGGCCAGAGCCTGTGCTGGAGGAGGAAGAAGGAGGCCAAGTAGAATGGGATGCTAGATAGTCCTATGTCTCTCCCCCGACACAGTCTTTCAAGGCTGGGGTGATCACAAGCCTGATGGAAGGGAAGAACTGTCACTTTAAATTAAATGAAGGTGATCAGTGGTGATTTGTTGGAGGAGTAAGTGAGCGAGTGCTGTTTTGAGGGTATATGGCAGGCACTGTCGTTACTGAACGAGGCACTGGATGAAGTACGTAAATACAGGCCAACAGCAGTGACATGGAAACCAAACGAGGGGGCCGGGGCTCTTTGGTTAAGACTCCAGGGTCAGGTTTCTAGCATTGGGCTCTCAGGCCCTCAGCCCACCTCCTGGACTCCTGGACATGCCACTAAAATCTCTTGGAGACTAAGTTTCTTCTTATATAAGATGGAAATAATCATAGACTCACCCTCTAGGGCTGGGGGAGGATTAAATGAGAGAACGGCTGTTAGTTGCAGGGCGCGGAGAAGGCTTAATGTTGCTTGTTGATGTTAAGTAACTGACGAGTTGAGAACTGTAGTATAATAAAGGTTACACAAAACAGCAGCTGACATCTGGTGCAGGCCGAGCCAACGTTTTTGAAATCAGTCTTTCCCTACTCACTTTTCCTTTTCGTAAAACATTACAACTTCTTTAATGAAATGTACACCTTAGACCTCCCCTCCCAAATAGGCCATTTAAATAGAAAAACCTTAGCCCGATAGATCTCATGCTGCACGTTTCACAAATTGAAGCATGCAAAATAACGAAAGCTATAAAATTAAAAATAAATTCGCTCTTAAAAGAGGAAGTAGCTTCAGCACACCAAAACCACACCCATGACAGGATATGACAGGATTTGGAAGAGTCTGTTGAAAAATCATATACATTTGTCAATGAGTCTGGCACCTGGAATGTCTATATTTATCAATATAGTTTCTTGTTTAAAAGATGTTGCAACAGCCCTGGCTGGTGTAGCTCAGTGGATTGAGCTGGGGCCTGCGAACCACACGATAGCAGTTTGATTCCCAGTCAGGGCACATGCCTGGGTTGCAGGCCAGTTCCCAGCAGGGGACTCATGAGAGGCTACCACACACTGATATTTCTCTCCTTTTCTCCTTTCCTTCCCCTCTAAAGATAAATAAATAAAATCTTTAAAAAAAGATGTTGCAACAAAAATAAAGCCAGTTTAAACTAATAATGAGAAACTCCTCGTTACCCAAATCCTAATACAACTACTTTTTTGTCCCTTACACTGTCTATCCCACCTCCTTTGTCCATGTTTTTACAAACTTCAAATGATATCTTTAGTTTTACAAAAAGGAATACAGTAATTTCTCAGCAATGCAGTAGTTTTATCTTATCCTCATTAGTGTTGGACTTTGGACAGAGAATTTTGACTATTTCTAATTCCACTTGCAAAATGTGACATCAGATTTATTCTCATTTCCATTTATATAACTATTAGTTATACTAAGTATACCCCACTAATTTAGTCTTATTTTGTATTGATATTTTTAACCCACTTATATACGGGGATCTTAGATATTTCTTGTCGATTTTTGTGAATTTCTTTATGATAAAATATTGGCCTAATATTAACATTTTAAATACAAATATGTCCTCCATAGTTAACTTTTTGGTTGTTTTTTAAAGACTAACAACTTTATAAATACTTATAAAAGCAGAATTTTTGAACTGACATATACACTATAATGGATGTTTGTGTCCTCTTACATTATTATCCTTCATCTGCTCCATAAAATTGGTTAAATTCATATCTACAAATGAGTGACAAAGATTGTCTGCAATGCTAATAATTGAAATATTAACTTTTATTCCTTTAAAGTGTGCCGATTTAAATCACAGATTTCTAAAGATCGTTTTTGAGAAATCTCCAGATGAATCTCACATAGAACGTACTGGCTCTCTAGTTGCTGGGCTAGACAGTTTCTATCTAGGTTTGAAATTTTATGGCATTTCAAGCCCATTTTTAACTTTAAGAGAATGAAAAATTGCAAAGACTTCAAATTCACAGTATGCCCGAGGCAGAGATGGAACTGAATTCAGCTGGTGCTATTATTCATGATATACAAAGCTAAAAATTGAAGTTATATTCTTTAAATAGTATATTAAATTTGTCTTGGGGAAAACTTTATTTAATGAAGGAAGAAGGTTTCCAATTTTAGGCTTTCTACATGACTAAAGTCACGTAGAAATGCACATAATCTGTATGAAAAATACTTTGTTTTGTCTTCAGGTTTGAGGGAAAATTTTAGAAGGATGCTTTATTTTTAAGAATCAGTTACGGATCTAGATAGCAAAAACCACTCTCTAAAGTTGCATAGCTTCATTTTAAAGGAATATGTCAGTATATATAACGAAACACATGAAAAAAATCCAATATTTCATTATAAAACCTAAGCCTTAGAACATTTGGGTCGTCAAGAAAATGACACTTTTCAGGTACTGATGGTTAATTTACGTCCGCCTGGCTGGGCTGAGGGTTGCCTAAGGACCCGGCGGAACAATACTTCTGGCTGTGTCTGCGAGGGTGTTTCCAGTCAGAGATTAGCACTAAATCTGTAGACCAGTGAAGAAGGCTACTCTCACCAAGGCGGGGGAGGCATCCAATCTGTTGGGGGTCTGAGTAGAACAAAAAAGGCAGAGGAGGGAGAATTTGCTCTCTGTTTGAGATGAAACATCTATCTTCTGCCATTGACATCTGGGCTCCTGGGTCTCTGGCTTTTGGATTTGGACCGAGATTTGTGTAGCGGGGTTCCCTGCTACACACCCGGGGTTCCCAGGTCTTTGGGTTGAAACCGAAACTGCACCACCAGCTTTCTTGGTTCTTGCTTACAGATGGCAGGTTGTGCAACTTCTCTCTCTCAATAATCATGTGGGTCTATTCCTGTAATAAATTCATACAGCTCTATTTATATCCATTTATCGCTATCTCTCTATCTCTATCATCTGTATCCATACCTATGTCTTTTATTGGTTCTATTGCTCTGGAGAACCCTAAGTAATACAGTAGCTGAGGGTTGGCAAAGTGTATAAAGAACTGTTTGCAAGGGATTGGAACACAGGTTATTCACTTGAATTCTCAGTTTCTTCGTTATCCAACATAAAAGCAGAAATACAGTGCACTTTTGAAGTCATTAGTTTATTCCTTGCTCACGGTAATGAATTCCTCATTAGTCCCAGAGCCTGGAGTTCCAGAGTCTTGCATGCTCTTCAGCATTCCTTCAGCATATCCGTTCCCACACATGCTCCTCTGTACAGCTGAGCTGGGCACTGCCCAGCCTCCAAATGCAACAATCAGTTTTCAGATTCACTCTTAATCCTTATCTTATTTCTTAAGCTCAGCACATGATTTATCAGCGAATTCTGGGGGCGCTGTCACTGTTAAACCTCCCCACAGGCTTCTTATTGATAGCATTTCACTTCTCAAGAAGCCCAGTTTAATTGAACACAGCCGGCCGGAAGGTACGAGACCTTGAATCCCATCAGCAATCTTTCATTGCCACGTAATCCGCATGCAGTACGGTTTAAGTCACTTCATAAGTTTTGTCTATTTAAGTATGTTATCCCCTGGAGAGTTTATTTTCCTCCAACAGGGCGGCTGTTCTTTGCTCTTCAGTTACACGCGTAGAGAGGATGTGGTTTAACTTCCTGGGGTAGTATTATATCTCTTTTGCAGAGACAACTTCTACAATTCATGTACTGTATACCCGAAGCTGGGAACTATTATGGCATTGCACGTGACAAGGAATATAACAAGAGGAACACCCTCCAGAGTTACCTCTGGTGCCCTCATCTTTCAAGAGGAGGGGATATTTTTGTTGCACTATTGAAATTTGTTTTATGAATTTTCACATTTGTCAAACTATATTGAGTTTGTATCAAGCAATGTGCGGGACAGGGAAAATACAAAAATGATGTCTGCTTACCTGTCTTCAGGAAACTTTAAATCTATCGATCTCATTTGTGGTCATTCCTTCAACACTTATTTTATTTATAATAATAACCAGAGGTTAAAGCAATCATGATGCCTTGCATCATTTTATGGTGTGCCATATTTCACTGGTGAATTAAAAATGGTTATCACCTGGACTCATTTTATTCATTGATTTGCTTATTTATGTAACAGGTATTTTAAAACACTTATTAAGTGCTGGTGGGAAAAACAGATAAAAATTAATACATACACACATACTGTACACTTAGAAGATGTGGCAGGCCTGGATTCATGCGTCTTCGATCTCCCTACAAGAGCAAATACTCTACATGAGTATAGTCAGCCTGCAGCTTCCTGCAGGGGCCTGCAGGGCCCTTGGAATCTGCCTCAGCTCTGGAGCCGCAGAGGGATGGATCCAGACAATGACTGGGCAGTCCTTGCGAGCAGGACACACCCACGTCTGCCCAGTCACAGTACTCCTCCAGCAGGCCCCCTTCGCCTTAGAGTCTCTGATGGACTGAGGGAAGGCTGCTCAAAGTTGCACATCAGTCTGAAGCTCTTAGCCAGTCTTCTCTCTTTCTTCCTCTCCTCCCACACCTGTTAGACGTGCATGCAATCCACCTACTCCTGCTCCCCTCTTCTTTCTCTTTCACAGGCAGTACTTCCAGTTAATTTCTTGTACTTCTGTCTGTCTCAGTGCCTGTAACTTCTGTCTGTAACTCTGTCTTGGTGCCTGCTCCTAGAGAGACCTGAACTGCCACAGATGAGGATAAGTATAATGGGGAAAAAAGAGGCCGCATGGGGAATGGGTTTGCAAGATGGAAAATAGAGGTTAGTGATTTTAAAGCTTAGTGAGAGGCCTGTCTCTGAGAAGTTAAGGTTTGAATAAATCCTTCAAGGAAAAAGGAGTGACCTATGTGGATAACAAGGCAGGGGGAACTGCCAGTGAGAAGTCTGTTAGAGGAGAAGGAATTGTTTATCAGTCTTCTTTCACAAGAATTGTCACACTACCTGAAAAGGAGTGTGACATCCACCTGCAGGGTGGTGGAGGGAGGCGACAACTCTGCACTGATCACTGAAAAGAGTCTGATGGAAGAAGGATGGCTTCATGGGTTCCGGAATGTGACTTCAGTTTTTTTCCAGAAAAACTGAAGTCACAGTGTTTCAAGCCGTGAAATTAGGGACGGTGTTCCCATCGACACTGCTGCACTTTATGAAGGGACATACGTGGATGGTTTTGCATGGCTGTTCGTAGGTGAACAATTGTCCTAGGAGGACTTGAAGTGAGCATGACATCCTCTAGTGGCTTTTAACCATTTCTGAGGGCAAAAGCTAAAAATGATGTAATAGTAGTAAAAAATTAAAATAAATGCCTTATTAAAATAATACACAATTTGACATTTTGCTCATTTTTATTGATATTATACATTTGTTTAGGAATTATGTTTTGTGGTTTTTCTGTTATATCCCCTAATATAATAAAAAATAGCAAACTAAACCGCTAGATTACTTTG
This sequence comes from Sturnira hondurensis, assembly GCF_014824575.4. Lineage (NCBI taxonomy): Eukaryota > Metazoa > Chordata > Mammalia > Chiroptera > Phyllostomidae > Sturnira > Sturnira hondurensis. Next base: position 20,812,913 of record NW_028088227.1, on the reverse strand, counting down.
TGGCTCAGGATGAATTCGCCTCGGTGGCGAATTATTTTCAAATCTCTGGAAAATCAGTTAAAATGCCCTCCTGAGAAGGAGCTAAAAAATAGAAGTGTCATGTTTTCCTCTAGTTTGATATAGAAGACCAGGTGATGTGGGGTCAATGCACAGGATGGAAATGGGAAGTATGACAAGATAAATGATGTTAAATAATTCCCGGAGGTTCAGCTGGCCATCTATCTGGTTAGCAGTGGGAAAGGACCGGCCCGGGAGTGATAAGTCAGCACGGGAAAGATGCTAACAGCATAAAGGAGGAGACCGGCATAGATATTAGAGGCTGAGTGGATGGGAAGCTTGTTCGAAATGAGGTAGGTGTGTATCGAAGAGGTGGATAATATTTCACAAGCCCTGCAAACGCTAAAATGGAATCCAAGACTGAGGCTGGAGGCAGAAGCAAAATAAATCTTAAATCTCAAAGTGCTTAAAGATGAACGGGAGTGCACACATCCCCAGCAAACTTTTTGATACCAAAACTTTTCTCTTGAAGGGGGAATCTGTCAAGACAGGGTCCACAGGTCAAATGACACATCTTCTTCCCCAACACAGAGCACTGCTCTCTGGTTTGATGAGAAAATATTAATTTTACCCTCTAGATATCGAGTCCAAGTCAGTGCATTGCTCTTGAGCACACTGTTTCCCAGGGCTGTGGCAATAAAACACGGTAAGAGCAACGGATCTGCAGCAGATGGAGGCATCGCCAAATCCCCAAAGCTTTGCTGCCTCTGTGTTAACAGAGGAAGGCGGAGGAACAGATGCCAGAAACAATCAGGCAGCTCTCGGGGCAGGAGAGTGAAAACTAAAGGAAAACTGTATCTTGCCAGAGCAGACGGTCACAAAATTAAAACCTCTGATGGTCAAAGCCTATGTTCAGTTGGCGCTTATCACTGACTTCCCTAAGAAAAGAAACAGTATGGACAGAAAAAATGCAGCTCCCAGAGGCAACTTAATTCTCTCTGAAACCTTGGGAAAGTGGTGGAAGTGAACAAAAAAAATTTTAGAAAGAAATTTAGCCATCATAGTTATTATAGATGCTACTGACTAAATATTGAAAATAATATGGCATAAACTTAATAATTATTGCTATCAGATGAAGGTAATGATGAGAATTCTAGTGACTAGTTTTCTTAACTTGTAGAATACCAATAATCAATATTATGATTATTCATTAGTACTTTTCACCAATTTATTTCTCCTCCTGACATTTTTGTGAGTTTCAGTGTGGTCATGTGATATTATTTTTTTAATTAAAACTTTTACAAAAGATTTTATTTATTTATTGATCTTTAGAGGGGAAGGAGAGAGGGAGAGAAACATCAATGTATGGTTGCCTTTCATGCATCCCCTCCTGGGAACTGGCCTGCAGGGAACTGGCCTGCAACCCAGGCATGTGCCCTGACTGGGAATTGAACTGCGATCCTCTGGTTCGCAGGCCTGTGCTCAATCCACTGAGCTACACCAGCCAGGGCCTTAGAACTTTATTTTTAAAGATTTGTAAGTTTCACAGCAACCTTAAGGTGCAGTTACAGAGGTTTCCAACATTCATGCTAACCCCACGCGTGTATAGCCACCCTCATTAGTCAACATCCCCCCAGAATGATACATTTGCTGTAATTCATGAACTTCCATTGACCTGCCATGGTCACCCAAAGTCCGTAGTTTATCTAACAACATTGTGGTTCACTCGATATTGTGCATTCTGAGGGTTTGAACAGATGTATAATGATGTGCATCTATCACTAAGATATCAGCAGAGTATTTTCGCTGACCTAAAATTCCTTTGTACTCCTATTCATCACACTCCTTTCTAGAATCTTTATGCTGTCTCCATAGTTTTTTTTTCAGGCTGTCTTATAATTGGAATCATATAGTATGTAGCTCTTTCAAATTTGCTTCTTTCATTTAGTAATATGCACATAAGGTTTTTCCATGTCTTTTCCTTGTTAGATAGCTCATTTCATTTTAGTATTGAATAATAGTCCACTGCCTGGATATAACATGGTTCATTTACTCACCTTCTGAGGGACATCTCAGTTGGTTCCAAGTTTTGGCAATTATGAAAAAAATTTGCTATAAACATCCACGTGCAGGTTTTTGTGTGGATATAAGTTCTCAAGTCCTTTGGGTGAATACCAAAAGGTGTAATTGCTGGATCAGGTGGTAAGAGTACGTTTAATTTTGTAAGAAACTGCCAAACTGGCTTCCAAAGTATCCGAACTCTTTTGCATTCCCATCAGCAATGAGTGAAAGACTCGGCTGTTCCACGTTTTCTCTAGCATTTTTTTCAACCCCCCTCTTCCCTTGGACCCTTGTTCATCACTGATCTTTTTTTTCTTCTTTTTAAAAAATTATTTAATTATTTTTCAAGTACAGTTTTCTGTCTATTACTCCCATCCTATCCCACCCCCCATCTCCCCCCTCCCTCCTATTTCCGCCCTTCTCAGCTGTTGTCCATGTATCCTTTATATATGTTCCTCTAAATCCCTCCCCTATTTCCCCTGAAATTCCCTCCCTTCTGGTCACTGTCAGCCTGTTCTCTATTTCAGTGTCTTTGGTTATATTTTGGTCTAGCATTTGATTTTGTAAGTGTTCTGGACTTTGTCCACTCTCACAGGTGTGTCGTGGAACCTCATTGTTGTACTTTGCATTTTCCTGATGACAGATAATATGCAGCATTTTTACATAGGCATTTGCCATCTGTACATCTTCCTGGGTGAGGTCTGTGAAGGTGTTTGGCCCATTTTTAGATCAGGTTGTTTATTTTCTTATTGTTGAGTTTTAAAGAGTCTTCATATATCTGGATTACAGTCTTTTATCAGATGTGTCCTTTGCAAATATTTTCTCTCAGTCTGTAGTTTGTCTTCTTATACTCTTGACATTTTTTCACAGAGCAGAAGTCTTAAATTTTAATGAAGGCCAGTTTATCAAATGTTTTTTTCATAGGTTGTGCCCTTGGCATTGTGTTTAAAAAGTTCTTGCCATACTGAAGTTCACCTAGGTTTTCCCCTGTGTTATATTTTAGGAGTTTTGCAGATTTTCATTTTATGTTTAGGTCTGTGATTTGGTGTAAGGTCTGTGTCAAGGTTTACCATTTTTTCTTGCATAAAAATGTCCCGTTTTTCTAGCATCATTTGTCAAAAAGATTATCTTTGTTCCATTGTACTGATTTTGATCCTTTGTCAGAGATCAGTTGACTATATTTATGTGCATATATTTCTGGGCTTTTTATTCCATTCTTTTTTTTGGTAGTGCTTACTTCCTTATCACAACTTATCACATTTTATTTTCTTATTTCAATGCTTTTTTGGTGTTTATTTTAACATATGAGATCTGTAAGAGCAGGCATTTTGTTGTTTTTTTAAAACTATCATATCCCCAGTGCAAGAAGGTTTTAGCATATATAAACACTGTATAAATATTTGTTGAGTGAATAAATGAATAAATTCCTGCATTAGAAAGTTTTAGAATAGAAACCAGCCCCTTGAGCTTTAAGAGCTTCTGTGCTCTGGTGAATGTAGATGTGGAAGAGATCCTTTTTAAACAACATAAAGTTTGAGATCCTTTCAATCTTTAATTTGGAGTATCTATGTCTGTAGCTGATACAATTTTAATTCTTACTTTTAAAAATAAATTAAAGAGATAAACGTTTGACAGAGAGGGATCAGCGCTATAGTGAGGCAATAGTAACTCTATTCCATCTCATATTTTTCTCCTATGTTATTGACATTTATCAGTGAAAGGGACATTGTTTCTCCCAACAGTTGTGACTTGTCTTCCTCCTTTTTTGGAAATCCCTTGGGACAGTTGAGAGCTTATAGAATCCGGCACAAAAGAAAGCTCTGTCTGAACTGTAGAGACTAAACTAGACTGCAGTTTAAACGTCTTTTCCTTCCGCTTTTCTCTTTGTGGTTGACATTGACATATGGTTTTCTGAAATAACTTGGAGCATCGTGTGTGCTTCGTCTACAGGTCTTTGCTTATCGCACAGAGCTTTTTGGCTTAAATTGTGCTTCAGTGGACATCTCCCTGTGCCTGCAGCTGAGAGTTCTTGTTTTCACCATGATGTCAGATGTTGCATGGAGAGCAGCTGGTATAGTGATTCAGACATAACCGGGTCAACTTCCTAGAGCTTATTATTTTCTCATAAAACATATTCATCTTTTCTTTTGTTCTTGGTGATGGTGTTTCAAACTGTACAAGTGATGCATAAATTCAGCAGTCTCTTGTGCTCTTGAAAGGAAGGTATTACAATGAAAAAAGTGCTACTTAAAAACACTCCTCGAAGTGAAATCCTTAGATTACAAGTTCATTTTGCTGAATATATACTTGGTATTATAATAACATTATACCACTTATGTTATTTCATTGGAATAATAATGACTATTTCTGTTTTTCTTCCAAACACCCAGGAGAAGTTGTGTGCGTGTGTGTGTACATGTGTGAGTGAGTGTTTGTATGCGGTGTGTTACGCTTTAAGAAGGCTCATTACAAAGGTTACATGATGTTTGTTTAAGGAGGATTTACTACTTTTATTTCTAGGGATAGATGGCCATGGGACATATTTTTCAACTTACTACCTAAGGCCGTACAAATATGAACAGACTGTGATAGTTATTTTGAGTAAGGGCTGATGAGGAAACAGACACGTAAGGGTGAATTCGATGTAGTCAAAGATCGTAGTTCACACTTGACTGAATTGCACTCTTTTCACAAGATAGTATTTCTGAATTAAAATTAGACCAAAATGAAGTACACTCTCTTTTATATTTTGGAAAGATAAAAACTTAAAAGACTAATTTTGAAAATTATCCCATAATTATCCCATAATTTTCAATTTTGAGTTGAAAGACTATCATGTTTTTGTTTCCCCCACAGGAAAGAAAAGGTGATTTGTGAAAACGTGGCGCCAACGGAGCAAGTAAAGCGAATTGCGTGAATCCCGCCCAACTCTGGGAGAAGAGAACAGAAAGTCCCATTTTATCTGTAATTGACTGACAGATCATGTTCATTCAAATGACAATTTATTTAACCGTTTCTTTCAGCTAAGCAGTAGGCTAGATGCTTGGGATGCAAATGTTAACGAAATAAAAATCCTTGCTTTTATGGAGTTTACCTTCCAAAAATAAAATAATATGTATACTTCCAGATGGTATATTTCTTATTCAATTGGCTTGCACTGTAAAAAATATTTTTGTCATACATTTTCTGATTATAGATATAATACATGAACTTTTCCATGATTCTACCACCTAAACAACTGCAAACACTGTTTACCTTTCTAATCATTTATATTCTGAAATATTGCATTTCACTCAAGGTAAATTTTTAACATTTATTTATTTTTCATCTTATTTTATTCACTCATATGTGGCATCAAATGGACAAAATAAATTAACAAACACAATAGAAACAGACTCATATATAGAAACAGACTGACAGCTGTCAGAGGGGAGGAGATGGGTAAGAGAGGGCTGGGTAAGAGAAGTGAAGGGATTAACCAAAGTGCATTTAAAAATAAAATATTTGTTGCATTTTTATTCTCATTGTAATAGTCATATGACTATAAAGAGAAAAGCAACCTTCTATTTACGAACTCTTAGACTGTTAGGTAGAAGATCTGTGTAAAATATCTTTGGATGAAACAGAATATATTTTTTGGATAAATTCCCATAAGTGACATTACTCAGTAAAATCATACTGGTATTTTTAAAACTTTTGGTAATATTTTCAAGTTGACCTCCAGAAGGATTGTACATTTTCCAAGACTCATGTATTTTAAAATCTATTTAAAATTGTTCAGGTAGGTTTTTAGAATGGTGACAATTTTCATTTTTACTTTCATTCTGATATTTGTTATTGTGTTGGCTATTCCTTAGTGCTCTCTCTCAAACATTGTTCACTTACCTTGTACCTTCAGCTAAGAGGATTATAGTAGTTATAGATATGTGGAATTGTAGAGAGCAGGTGATTTCTTGGAATGACAAATTCTCTGCATGTATCAAATCTAGCTTCTCTGTGCTTGGATTATTGAATTTTTCAGAGTCATTTTTTTATAGGGAAAAATTTCAACTGTATTCGTGGAAAGTAGCAATGCATTGTTCAGCATCTCTTTGTGGTCAGTCTCTACACCACCTATGACCCCAGTTTGAGTGCCATGAATGCCTTTTTTAGTGCACTAAGTCACCGGGGTTGGGGTAAGGGGGAAGTAACCTTGAGCTACTTCAACTCAATTCAACAAATGCTTATCACGCATGACATGTCTGACCCATACAGGCAATATCCATGTGAGATGAGGCCCATTCACCTCGGAGCACTGATTCAACTATGGCGTTTCCTCGTGGTTAGCGGAAAATTCCCATTACTTGGGATTACGTCCCGCTTATTGCCCTGTGATACTTTTTCCATAATTATGGATTTATGTTTTTTTCACAAAAGCTATCTTGTAGCATTCAATTTTTGAAAGTAAGAAAAAATATTTCATATTTTTTAGATACACATCAACTGAAAATTGACTAATTCCCTGAATAGGTCATCAGTATTGGTTGAACAGAGTCACTATATATAAGGTTTTTGCTACAGTCACTTTGCATCACCACAAAAGGCTGTGGGGGTCTCTCTATGAGAATATGATGGATGCTGTATACAAGGTAGACTTAAGAAGGAAGCTTGAATCTTGATTTAAGAGATAGAAATGAAATATAATTTCAAGAACATAAGTCAGAGTTGATCTCCTGAAATGCACAGTTTAAGCGAATCCAGATGTTCTGCCACTTACTCAATAGATGTACAAGTGTAAAGAGATCAACCATGAGATATATTTGTAGTCTTATCAGATATTGGGGTGCCCAAGTCTCATTTATTGTAGGGATACTGGGGTCATAGTGAAATATTTTCATTTATTTTTAATATGTTTAAAAATACTTTAACATGTTTTTAAGTAGTAGAGAAGAAGTCTCATCACATCAGGATTCTTTTCAGGCAACTCCTATCATGCTTCCAAACCCAGAGTGAGTGAGTATGCTAGACTGAAGTCACCATATGATTTTTGTCTTGTCACTAATGAGCTGGCAGCTGGAATGGTGGGCAAGCCAGCTGATTGCCTTTCCTTCCTTCTATTTGCAACTTTCCCGCAGGAGAATATTCTTCACTCTGGACAGTGCTAAGTGCCATATATTTTGCTTGGTTTTCAAATACCATTTTGAAAAAAATTCGTTTGCCCTATCAGATAGATGATCCTCTGATTTATCAGGTCTTGGCTTCAAATTACATTCTACCATTTAAAAAATACATGTAATAACATGGCTATAAATACACTGACTTAAAATGACCATTTTAATAGGAAAGACTCATTTGTCCCAAGATATACTGTCTTCTGTTCAAAAGTATTGTATCAGAATGCCAGAAGATCATTGCCACACGACTAGATTTGTGTGTGTGTGTGTGTTTTAACAATGCCCAGAAATTTCCACAACCCCTAAGATGAACTCTATCTTTAAGTAGAGAAAAAGAAAACCTGTAGAAGAAAATACTATTAAAATTCAAATTTTTTTCATACAAACCATATTTTTGTTCATTAAACTTACAACTAATATCATTGTGTGTTTGGAGCAAAAAGAGTTGAAGCAGATTTAAAAGTAATTTGTATATGTATACAATAACAGTAGTATAAGTTAGATCTTAAGAAAGTTGTGGCTTAGTGGAAAAAAGTTTTTTGTTTTTGTTTTCCACAGGGATCCCAAAAGAACACTAGAGAAAGGAGCAGATTAAATAGTCTGGTTCAATAGGAAAAATCTTTATATGTGTATTTTCACCAAAAACACTTCAGCTAAGCCTAATATCACTGTTTCACAGTGGTATGTGCTTTTTGTACACCCTGAGTGCCTTTGGGTGAAATTCTGGTATTATTATACAGTGTTTGTGATTTTGGGAAAGTAACACAAATTCTTTGAGAGTTGATTTACATATGTTAAGTAGGGGTAAGTAGGGGTAACCTCACAGCCAGTGTGAGATTTCAATAAGTATATGTAAAAAGTCTCAGTTTTACTAGCTTTGAAATATATTGATTCTCTTGTTCTGTAATTTGAACTGGAGAGCTAGCAGCTGGGTCCTTGCCCCTTAGCATATATGAAGTCTGTTTGGAAAAACTCCAGCCATTCTTAATATGCCAAAAGCGGTTTGTGTGACATCGATGTAACCTGGCAGACAAGGAGAGTAGACTGAAATACATATGTGTAAACAATGATGACTTCACTCTACTAAGACAGTGGGGCTTGTAGACACCATTGAGTGAGCATGTGTACTGTGTGGCCATCGCATTCAAGATGACTGATCAAGTAGAGCAACAAATCTGCTTCAGATTTTGCATTAGGGCTTGAACATTCTCCATGGAAACTAAAAGCACAAACCAGAATGGAAGGAAATATTTCAAGTCATATATTTGGTTGAGAACTTGTATCTATTGATAGAATGTGTAAAGAACTCTTACAAAGCAACAATAAAAAGACAAATAACCCAATCAAATTGGGTGGAAGATATGAGTTGATAATACTAAAAAATATATACAACTAGACAATTAAATGCTCAACATCTTTATCCATTGGGAAATGCAGATAAAACACACAATAAGATACTACTTCACCAATTAAGATTGCTATAATAAAAGAGGTAACTTGATGAGGGTGTGGAGAATCACAACCTTCATACTCTGTTGGGAGGGGTGTAACATGGTGCAGGCCCCTCTGGAAGACAGTTTGGAAGTTCTTCAGTGTCCTAGGTAGAATTATCACATGAACCAGCAATTCCACTCCTAGGTAGTGGAATTTGTTTCTCCAAGAGAAATAAAAACATATGCACATGAGAAAACTTGTATATGAATGTTCTTAGCAGTTAGTCATAGTGGCCAAAAAGTGGAAAGAACCTAAAGTGCCTATGATAAATGCAGTAAGAAAATGTGGTATATCAATACAGAGTATTATTTGACAATAAAAAGAAATAATGTATGTATACATGTTACAACACCGATGACCTTGAAACATTATGCTAATTGACATTGAAATAAAGAACAAACTGACAGTAACCAGAGAGGGAGGGGGAGAGGGATAGAAGGGGATAATAGGGGAAGGGCCGTTAAGGAACTTGTATAATAAGGACACACATGGACAATGTCAAAGGGAGTAGGTTCGAGGGTGGAAGGCAGGGATGGATGGGGTGGGGGGGGGCATGGTGGGGTAGAAATGGAGCCAACTGCACTTGAACAACAATAAAAAATTCATTGTGCTAATTTAAAGAAACAAACGCAAAAGAGCACACATTGTGTGATTTTATTTATATGAAACATTCAGGTTAGGCAAATTTATTGCAACAAAGGGAGACTGCTTAGGGCTAATGGGGAGAGGACAATGGAGACTAAACTGATTGTGATCGTGGTGATAGATGTGCAACCATGTTAGTGACAAAAAACCATAGGGATGTGCACTTTGAATGGGTGAGTGGTGCTGCATGTGAAATGCATCTCAGTGAAGTTGTTTCAGCTGTTACTAACAGTGCATGTGGAAGGGAAACATTGAAATCTGACCACACTGTCTGCAAGAGGCAAGGATACTTAGATAAGACATATCTAGTTGGAGTAAATGGCTAGACACTCTTCGGCACAAAGAGCAGCTTAGTTTGTAGAATTTTCTGTTTGACTGGCAATAGCCATTTGATCCTAAACAAAGGAAAGTGGACCAGATGGTAAGATAACTCAGAACTGATTTCATAGGAACCTTATATATTGATAGCACATAACAAAATAAATTATATAGATACCCATACTATACACAATGTACATATTTATATGTATGCACATATAGCTATTTATATACACATGTTTATTTTATTTTTTAAATTTGAAGATTATTAATATTTCAGGTTGAGTATTTTCAGTTACTTTAAAAATACAGAGAAAAAGTGAAATTTAATGTGTCTGTTGTATGTGTCTGTACACATATGTACATGACTACCTATAGATAGCTATTGTTTACTTCACATAGTAAATGGGTTGACATTCAATTTCTTATATTTTTCAACCTTGTCATTTCCCTTCATGTTTTAAAGCCCTGAACAGAGCACCTCAATAAAGCATGAGAGTGAAGAGCAGGGACTTCCGGGCATATCCAGTAATGAATGCTACTAGAATGATCCAATTTCATCTTATCCTTCAATATTTCCCCTCCTCAGGGTAAGTTCAGTTCGTGCTATTGGAAAAGTGTTAAATTATCGTTTGCATCCCCGAAGAATATAACACCTGAGAGGAGACAAAGCCATTTGTATTCAGAGGCATGTGCAGGTGGGAAGTTTGTTCCTGGTTTCATAGTTCGGGAATGTAGCCAGAAAACAAAATAGATTAATAAACAAAGAAAAAGTATAGGGCTTATTGATCGCTAATATAAAAATTAGCAAGTGTCCAAGGTAGATAGCTGGCTTGGAAATGACTCTAGAGTCACTGGTGCTTAATTGCAGACGTGCTTACGCATGCAACTCAGTCTTAATGCCATGAGGGCTTCTTGTACTGTAATGAAAATGCTGCTGAAGGTTTGTGCGTACCTGCAGTACCAATCTAGGTTCAGTTTCAGATGCTCGAACATGCCACACTGGTTTTTTCTTTCTGATGTTCTTCAGCATGTCTAACTACGAAATACTGGTGTGAATATACATTAGCATATAGCTGATAAAAGAGGTGGAAGTGGCAAAATTACATTTCTCATTGATCTCTACATTAAATATACAATGAAAATATAATAAAAACAAAGACAAATCATGGTGTATTTTTAAAAAGTTAGAATCTGATACTTTCCATATTTTAAAACTATTTTAGTTAATATTTGTTAGTTGATAGTGGGGTTATCTTTGACTCATCATTATACAAGATAAAAATTATTTAAAATGTTGGTATTTTTACACAGTTAAAATGAAATATTTTTAAATTAGATTTATCGGGGTGACGCTGGTTAATAAAATTATAAAGGTTTCAAGTGTACAATCTATGAGACTTCATTTGTATGTTGCATTGTGTGTCTACCCCCGAAAGTCACACCTCCTTCTGTCACCATATGTTTGACCCCGTTTACCCTTTCCTACCACCTCTTCTCCCGCCCTGGGAGCTCCCACCAGGCAGCTCTCTGTGTTTATGAGTTTTCATTTGTCTTGTTTGTTCACTTGTAGCTTTCAGTTTTATATCCCACATTGTGAGTGACATGATAAGGGTCTTGACATTTCCCCTTCTGACTGCTTAGCAGGATATTCTCAAGATCAGTCTGTGTTGTTATAAATGGCAGTGTTTCATTTTTTCTTATGGCTGGTGGTCTATTGTCTACATCGTATCACACCTGTATGTAATTATTTATCAAGGGACACTTTGGTTGTTTCCATATCTTGGCCACTGTTAATAATGCTGCAATAAACATAGGGATGCATATATCTTTGTGAATAAATGTTTTCGATTTTGGGGGGTAGATACCCAGAAGAGGGATGGCTGGGTCATATGGTGACTATTTTTTAACTTTTCTGTGAAACCTCCCAGGGGTGTCCAACCTTTTGGCATTTCTGGGCCACACTGGGAGACGAAGAGTTGTCCTGGGTCACACATTAAATACACAAACACTAATGAAAACTGACGAGCAAAAATTTTTTTAAAATAAATTTATGATTTTGTGTCAGGCTGCCTTCATAGACATCCTGGGCCACATGCGGCCAGCAGGCCACAGGGTCAACACCCCTGTTTTCTTAAGTGGCTGTACGAGTTTAAATTTCCATCAGCAATGAATGAGTGTTCCATTTTCTCTACAACCTCTCTAACACAAGTTATTACTTGTCTTATTGATGTTAGCCATTCTGTTACATAACAGGGATGGGAGGTATGATATACTATTATGGAAAGGGCCCCCTTCTAGGTTTGCTTGTCTGCCACCAGAAGAAAGACGTTTTTGAATGTCAGAGATTTGTGAAAAGGAAAGGAAATGTTTATTTAAAGCCATACAGACTTAAAGTAGTGACCTAATGTCTTCATTAAAATATCGAAGTCCTTTAGGATACCCACAGATGCACACAGTCCTTCCTTCCCCCTCTGCCCTAAACTGGGGTACCATATCTCAGGAAAAGAAGTAGATTCAGGCTCCTGACACCATCAACTGTGTTGTCAGCCAGGATCAAGCTGAGTGGTTCTCCTCTGCAAAGCTGTGGGGGTCTCTACTCTGCCAAAACTGCGTGGTTCTCCCCTTAATGGCTGCCGCATCCAGGTTTAAATTCCAGCACCAATCCTCCTCTCCAGCCCCATTTCTGACTCCTCCCACAATNTTCATAGACATCCTGGGCCACATGCAGCCAGCAGGCCACAGGGTCAACACCCCTGTTTTCTTAAGTGGCTGTACGAGTTTAAATTTCCATCAGCAATGAATGAGTGTTCCATTTTCTCTACAACCTCTCTAACACAAGTTATTACTTGTCTTATTGATGTTAGCCATTCTGTTACATAACAGGGATGGGAGGTATGATATACTATTATGGAAAGGGCCCCCTTCTAGGTTTGCTTGTCTGCCACCAGAAGAAAGACGTTTTTGAATGTCAGAGATTTGTGAAAAGGAAAGGAAATGTTTATTTAAAGCCATACAGACTTAAAGTAGTGACCTAATGTCTTCATTAAAATATCGAAGTCCTTTAGGATACCCACAGATGCACACAGTCCTTCCTTCCCCCTTTGCCCTAAACTGGGGTACCATATCTCAGGAAAAGAAGTAGATTCAGGCTCCTGACACCATCAACTGTGTTGTCAGCCAGGATCAAGCTGAGTGGTTCTCCTCCGCAAAGCTGTGGGGGTCTCTACTCTGCCAAAACTGCGTGGTTCTCCCCTTAATGGCTGCCGCATCCGGGTTTAAATTCCAGCACCAATCCTCCTCTCCAGCCCCATTTCCGACTCCTCCCACAATCGGTTACACCTGCCAGGACTCCCATATCCTCCCAGCTTTCCTGGGCTGCCATAGTGAGTCTGGGCAGGCGTGGCCCCATGGCGTGGAGCCAATTATCTCCAAGCTCTCATGCAGGTGCTGTAACCAGGGGGAGTTGCCTCCCAGTTATGTCTTGGGTGGAAGTCACTTCCATCCCCTTGGCTCAAAGGATGGCCACAGTTATTTAACATATCTATGCAACCAGTTAAAAGTTATAGATACGTTAATGACCATGCCAGAGGTTAGCTGCAAAGCTGTTGCTATGCAAAACAGCTCTCCATGTTCCTGCTTCATGTGTCTCTTCCCCCAGCTTACAACTGTTGGGGGAAGGGGTGAGGATATCTTATATATCTTTCTAGTATTTCCTGGACACCTTGAGTTCTGGACCCTATTCCAAATTCCTATTTGGGCCTCTCGTCTTGGCTGCACCCTGTTACAATTCTAACAGGTGTGAAGTGGTATCTAATTAGAGTTTTTGATTTGCATTTCCCTAATAGCTAGTAATGTTGAGTATCTTATCACACAAGGTCTGTCTGGAAAAAGTCCAACTGTTGTAAATATAACGAGAATGATTTGCATGACATTGATGTAACCTGACAGCCAAGGAGAGTGCACTGGAGTGCACGCGTGTGAACAATGACAACTTCACTATACTAGTCAGTGGAGGTGGTGGACACTGTTGCATGAACATGTGTACTCTGTGGCTTTTCCATTCAAAATGACTGAGTAGAGCAATGAATCTGCATTGAGTTTTGCATTAAGCTTGGACACTCCTCTGTGGAAACTATCTGGATGATTGGAAGGCCGCAGCTATGTGGTGACTGGCAGCTTCATCACAACAACACGCCCACCATGCATTACGTCTTGTGCAGAGTTTTTTGGCAAAAGATCAAATCACCCAGCTGACTCAGACCCCCTACAGCCCAGATTTTGTGCCTTGCAACGTCTAGGTTTTCCCCAACACTAAAATAACATTTGAAAGGAAATAGATTTCACATTATGATGAGATTCAGGAAAATATGATGGGGCAGCTGATGGTGACCAGGAGAACTGTGTGAGGTCCCAAGGTGCCTTCTTTGAAGGGGACTGAGGTGTCATTGTCCTACATACAATGTTTCTTGTATCTTCTTCAGTAAATGTCTCTATTTTTCATATTACACGAATGGATACTTTCTGGACAAACCTCAGGTATGTGTTACACATTTGTATGTTGTTTAATTAATTAATTGATTGATTAATTTTGTTATATTATTTCCATTGCCATTTATTCCCTTTAGATGCCCTTCCACCTTAACCCACCCCGCCCCTGCAATCACTGCACTGTTGTCCATATCCATGTCCATGAGTCCTTTTTCTTCTATGCTTTTTCCTTTGTATGTCTTTTTAGAAGAAGTGTCTATAGAACTAAATATTTTCTTCCTCCCTGTGGCTTTGTCCTCAAAAGAGCTATTTAATAATTATAAACAGTCTGACCGGGACTCCACTCTCATTTCCAGGTTGTGAAAGTGACCTAGGTCAAAGGCATTTCATTTAGAGGTGAGTTCGTAAACAGGAACTCTCAGCTGGAAAGCTTTCTTCTTACCTCTTGGTTGGAAATCAACTGTCCATTATCATGTAACTGCCAGGGAGGAATTTATCTGTGATTGAGGAGTAAAGTTGAGGTGGCTACCAAAAAGGTAAGAAACAAAATTCTGATTATATTGTTTGTTCAGTCAGTAACACAAACCAGTAAACTCACTTTTTTGCTGGAGACAGTTGTAGTCAGAGTTTCTGTCAGCTGTGCCAAAATGAACCCTAGTTTACATATTGTAGAAGTTTCTCTTTACCATCAATAATTGATGTGGTCAAAAAGCATATTATTTGAGAAGAACTTAGATCAAAAGCATACCCAGGTGATGTAAATGAACAAATTTAAAAAAATATCTGGTTTGAATTATAGTTTAAGAAAGCTCATCTTTATATTTGTCATTCTTCTCTTAGAAATATTTCTTTTTCCCAATACAAAAGGTGGGTACATGTCTTTAGTAAGACTTTATAAATTATGGAAAGTAGATAGATGGTCAATCCTTCCCTTCCCTTCCCTCCCCCCTTAGCCACCATCCTGCTCTCTATCTCTGAGTCTGTCTTTATTTTGTGTGTTGTTCAGTTTGGCTTGTTCATTAGATTGAATGAAAAGGAAAAAGGACTCATGGACATGGACAACAGTGTGGTGATTGCGGGGCGGGGGGAAATAAGGGACTAAATGGGTACTATGACAAAACCAAACCAAACCAAAGGCTTATTCCTTTTTTGTTGTCCTTTCTCAAATGGTAACCTTACTTTCTCAACATTGTTCAATAAATAGTCCATTCATCATTAAAAAAAAAAGAAAGTAAGTAAATGAAAGAAAAACCCAA
This sequence comes from Sturnira hondurensis, assembly GCF_014824575.4. Classification (NCBI taxonomy): domain Eukaryota; kingdom Metazoa; phylum Chordata; class Mammalia; order Chiroptera; family Phyllostomidae; genus Sturnira; species Sturnira hondurensis. Next base: position 20,797,498 of record NW_028088227.1, on the reverse strand, counting down.
TGCTTTTGGAGACAAGGTTTCCCATCTGGCTTTTTTTTGCTCTGCAAGAATAAGAGGCACACATTCAAATAAAACTCAATTAGACACTTCCCTGATTAGACCATAGCAGTGGGTATCACTGATTTAAGACTTGGTGTCCTGTATTGGTTCTAAAATTAAAGGTCACTTTGAACATTTTTTATCCCACTTATATTGATCCCTTTTGCATTTTTCTTATCCTGTTAATATTTATCATGTGTTCCAGGTCTTACATGCAGAGGCCAACTTTGACAGAATGTTCAAATATTTTGTTACTATTTTCTATCTGTCTCCCCTTTCTCCAGTTATATTTTGATACAGTTTGATCAGTCAACTAAACATTCAAAGGGGTCTTACCTAATTCCCATTTGAGTCTAGATTTCTCCAATCTTCTTAGAACATTAGACATTCTTTAAAGTATAAGGTAGTATTTCGTTGTGGTTTTGATGTGCATTTTTCTATTCATTTTTGATGTTTGTCACCTTTTCTTGTGCTTGCTGGTCATCTTACACCTTTTATGGCAAAATGTCTTTTCAGATCCTCTGCCCATTTAAGTTGGATTATTTGCTTTTTTATTACCGATTTATATGAGTTACTTATATATTTTGGATATTAACCCCTTATCAGATATATGATCTACAAATATTTTCTTTCATCCAGTAGGTTGGCTTTTTATTTTGTTAGTGGTTTCTTTTGATTTGTAAAAGGTTCCCATCAGAAATGGTAATAAGGAGGGTCATTTGGGGTCTACAGAGATACCGCAGGGATGAGGGCTAGAGAGAAATGTGATGTGAGGCAGGAATGAAACCAAGTAGTTAGAAAGATCGGGGATGTGCATCAGGGCATTTAGCAGACAGGAAAAATGAGTCCGTAAGTGGCAAACATGACTAAGAAGGGCGTTGACGGATTCTGATGCCTGCTTCTCTCTCCCTCTCTATTTTTGTTTTACCTTATTATGTAAAAGAGAAATAATTTGATTTTTCTTAACTCTGCATAAATTATTTTATTAGGATTTTAAGACATTTGAATCAACTTAGAAAAAAATTGACTTTCAAGTCCAGTTAAGTACAAACCCGCAGAAAAGGTTCAAGTCATGTGCTTTGTGCCAACCTAAAAATGTGTTTTCAGATTAATCTCCTGATAAAAGCTGATTGTTCATTAAAATCTCTAAGCCAGAAGAACAATAGATTTAGGTAAAAATGAACTATTGTGCAATAACTTTTTTTTGGCTGATTTCAACTTTTTAAAAATTGGAAAATAATTTTTATCCTTTGACACAAAATTAATGTAGATGAATGGGAAGTACTGCAAGATAAAGTGTTATGCATTTATTATGACAGAAAAACTGTACTCATTTGTTTGCTTGGGGTTTTACAGTCACTTCTCATATGAAGAATTAATTGAATGCATTAAACATTTTAATTTGAAATCAAAATGAACACTTTTGTTGCTTACTCTTCAATAGGAACACCCTCATGACTTGACTAGAAATTGCATTTCATATGAAGTAGTGAATTGGCTTTTCTCCTACAGACAAATTGGTTAAGCATTTAAAAAATTCAGTGCTTATTTTGTGCACTAAGACATCGCTTAGGCAAAAGTTCACTAAAGCCCTTGATTCATCTGCATATAAAATGCCCAGTGCTGTGGAGAAGAGAGGGCTAAATGTTCCATAGCATTGCAAATTTGCCCAATAGAGGAGAGAGTGCATTAATTTACCATTAACTTGTTAAATGCCATTGCAATATTTTCACTTTTTATACACTTTACAAGCCAATTGAAATAAAAACTGCAAGATTTTTATGAAATCAAAGGAAAACCATAACTAGATTTTGCCTTTTGAATATTATCATAGAATGCCAGAACATTACATTCTGCAAGTAGTAGAGGTTATTCATGAAGGCAGCTATGAAGTTCCAGGTAGTAGTGAAATACCTTCTAATCAATTTTTATTTATACCTACAGTAAATATGGTGCTTTCAGAAGCATAGAGTACAATGCATTATTGGGTGGCATCTAACATTCTGTACGGTACCTATAATAACTAAAAGTTCTGAAAAGGAGCTGGACAAAGTCAACAAATTGAAAATAAGCATGTTGCTTCTTACTTGCCATCCCGAGAATCTCAGTCAAGCTGTGGTTGGAAATATTGAGAAAAGGTTCTTGTGATGAGTATAAAAATGACTTAGATTAGAAGGTAGGGGTTCACATAATGGAGATATTTTCACATATTTCTCATAAACACAATTTTTTATCAGATCCATGGCTGTGCATGGGCATAGCTTTGATAGCTTACTTATATTCTGCACATGATGTTAAATGTCTTTTTTTTAACAAAATAGAATTGTTTTTTCTAGAAAATATGTTAAGACAAATAGCAAACCACTGAAATGTCTTCATTCTTTTTACTAAAAAATAATGCAAATATTTCATAACTGAATTTTGAAGCCACAACGTTCTAAAGTCAGCTGAGGAGTTATACAAAAATTCTATTTTATTCATTCCTAATATTTTTCACTATATTTCACATTCTGTCTGTGGATTATATGATATTCTTTTTTGAACATTTACAGATATTATTTGAAAAATGTAGATCTTTTGAAATGATGCATCAAATGAATGCATTATTTTCTATATTTTAAGTTAGTCCAGATAAAACATTTTTAACCATTGAAGGTAGAATTCTTTTAGAAGAGATGTATCTCTTCTAAACAAACAAAGAAAAATTCATAGAGGCAGACATCGGTAGGTAGGTAGTTAGCAGAGGGAGAGGGCTGTGGGCGGAGGCAGAAAAGTGTAAAGGGACCCCATGCACGGTGACAGGAGACTCGACTTTGGGGGGTGAATACCCGGTGTTCACAAGTGTGCATTTCTAAGACACATCATCTGTTCCATAGGTCAGATGATGAATCATGGAAATGTACAAACCCATGCCATTTTATTAACTAAGGTCACCTCACTACATTTAGTAAACTTAAGCAGAGAAATAGCCAAAAGATTATGCTTTCATCTTATCTTAATTCATATTCCCATAAAGCTTGAGAACCAGATCACATAAGTGGACATTTCCTTTCTGTTCCTCCTTCACATTTTTAACGTTATATCTTCATATTTTACTGAAAAACTGTTTATGAAGAACCATATTCCTGCATTTTAATTAATATGGCTATTGGCAATATCTTTTGTTGTTCCCAGTGATTAATGCCACTCAGAAAAAAGAGAAGGAAGGGTGAAAAAAACTTGCTTCTTTCATGTAATTGTTATATTTTTAATTGCTAGATAATAATATACTTTCTTCTTTCCTTTTGATTGCTAAGATATTAAGGAAAATTTTATGCTCACTTGTTACTCTTTTCTTTAGCTATGGTGTGGGTCTCAAAGTGGATGCTCAATAAAAGTATTTGAGTTTTTTTATTGCATGCTATCTTAACTTTCTTTTGCAATGAGTAAGTTTTTCTCCTCACTCTTCTTTTGTTTTGAACCATTTTGTTGATTAAATTAAAATGTGGGAGTGACAAATAGGGACTTTGGGGTAGGATGGAAATGTCCTGTATCTCTATTTTTTGAAAAAGATACACATTCTATTTTAACTATATGATATTCTAGAAAAGGCAGAACTATGGACACAGTAAAAAAACCAGTGGCTTCCAGCAATTACGGGGTAGGGAGGGATAAATAAGCAGAGCATAAAGAAATTTTAGGGCTGTGAAACTCTTTTGTATGAAAAAAAAATAAAGGTATATTCATGTTACTGCACGTTTCTCTAAACCTGTAGAATGGACAACATGAAGGCTGAACCCAGGTGTAAACCATGGCCTTTGGTTGATGTATATTGAGACTGGTGGTTACATGGTGTATTCACTTGTCAAAATTCATCGAGCAGTGCCCCTTTAAGAATAGGTGCTGTTCATAGTGTCTAAATTATATTTCAATAAAGGTGATTTGAAAAAAGCTTGTACAGAATAAATATTCGTATACTGACTACAGTTTTCCGTGGCATGCCAACAAATCAATACTATACACAAAGGAAACATTTTACTTCAAATTCTAATAAAAAGCACCTTTGAGAAAGCTTACAATATTTACTGTGTTTAGTAGTGAGGACAAGACACTAAATCATATGAAACAAAAGTAAGCATCAGAAAATTAACTAAGAATAAGACCTTGGGAAATTTCTCCTCTTTAATAAAATTAGACCCAGTGGCTTCTTCCTCATTAGAACAGCAGTAGATTTTATGTTACTGCAAGAATCTTATAGTCAATGCAGAGTACGTATACATTTATATATGCATTTTCTACTGGATTAATAAAAGGTTAAATGAAAAGTTTAGATGATCTCACCACATTTTTACAAGCCTACACATATTAAAATGCAATATCCATGATTGTATAGGAAATAGAATACTTTAGCAGCCATACCAGGTATGCCAGTCCTTAGGATATCAAAAACCTGTCAGACGTGTTCTTTGGTGTCTGGGGCTAAGGCCCGGTGCCTGGATTCTGAATGCGAGGTGTCGGAATTTCGTATTGGATGCCTGACATTTGCTAAGAGAGTGGAGTTCAGTGGTTCTCACCGCAGAAGCAGAAGGTAAATAAATGAGGTGGTGCTTTGCAATTAACTTGATTGTGGTAACTAATGCATGACGTGTGCCTATATTAAATCACTGTATTTTACACTTTAAATTATGCAATTTTACATGTCCATTTTACCTCAGTAAAACTGGGAAGAAAGAATTCAAGATAGCTGCTGAAACAGTTCTGGGTCCTGTCTCCCACAGAACCCTCGGACCAAATCCAGACCAAGGTGCTTCGTTAACCATGCATGGGTGATCAGTCATCAGGAGGAGGCTAAAGAGAGGGATAAATGTGGAGAACAGACTGGATTCCACAATCAAATTAAACACTTTTAAAACACGATTAGGAACAAAAGCTGTAAATAAACCAAACCAGTCACAAATAATAACCTAACATGACCAGGGAGATAGCAACCCAACAATAAATAATTTAAGTAAGAAAATGAGCCCATAGAAGGCAATTCACTTTGAGCTTAAGAAAGGCAGAGAGAAAAGTACGGTATCACAGGGTACAGAGTGTTTCCACATCAAACCAGCAGGCACAACAACAAATGTTACAGAAACCTGGAAGAATGAGACCCACTAAAACAGGCACACAAATTAAACACACACAAACACCCCCCAACATGTACACAACTCTGACTTCTCCCCCCACCAAGAGTCTTATACTTGGTGCATTGAAAGAAAGCATCCAAACTATTACTGAAACAGAAGCAGCTTTAAAGGTCTTTGTAGCTGAAGAGGAGGAGGCAGAGTACAGACTACACTTGGAGAAATGTGAAGGTAAAGTGCTCGCTGGAGAGGTAACGGGCTTAAGAGAGTATTTGAAGGAAACAGCAGACATGGAAGGCTGAGGATGAGGGATGTGTGAGGATGTCACTTGGGGAAGTAAGAAAATAAATGTCTATGAAAGAAAAAAATGGAGGATAAAGGTAAATTTATTCACCATCATGTGGCAGTTTGGAGAATATCCCAACAGGGCGGTTACCGGGACTGGGCATTGACTTGGGAAAGCGCGGAACACATGTCTTAATGAGGAGAAAGGGGACACACAGAGACTGGAATTTGGGAAGAAAGAATGAAGGGAGGGATATGTGTCTATATGGATATATTCGCCTTAGTATGTTTAGAAGCATAGAATAAAGGCAACACGAGGATGGCAGACAAACGAGGACATGCTAACAGTGGGGCGCCAGGGAGTAGGCTGACTTCGGTCACTAAAAGATGATCAGTCTTGGACGCGCCCAAGTTCTGGTGGGACTGCTGGTGTGATGCGGTAAAGTTGAGTGACGTTGCAAAAATGGTAAAGCAGGCAGAGCCACGGGAATGGCTGCTGGAAAATCTACATTAATATTCATGGCCGATACTTCTTGAGTATTACTAAGTGGCAGGCACTCTCCTTCTAAGTGAATTGCATGGTTTAACTTATTTATTATTCATAGGAGACAGGAGCTATTAATATCCCTGTTTCTTTTTCCAGCAGCACAGAGCATTTAAGCAACTTGGCCAAGATTTCCCAGCTTGTAGATGGCAAAGCCAGGCAGAGAAACCAGCCTTTTGACTCTAGAGATGGCGTTTTCAACCCCCTCACTCTACTGATCCCCATTTTAATGCATTTAATGAGCTGCCGAGGGACCGAGAGTTTTAATTCTTCTGAGGCAGCTCTTTTAAGGACAGTTTCAAGCTGCAAAAGGACAGATGCCTCTCAGGGTCTGAATAATGTTGGGCATCCCCTTTTCATTGTCCAGAGCAGGTCTGAGGCTTTCTGCAAGGAAATGACATTCACTCGTGTTCCTGTCTGTCTCCAAGTGCCCCTTTGTCTCCCGACCTCCTGTTAGGCTAGGTTGGGGTTGGGCTCATTCATTTTTTCCCCATAAACATCCAATGACTTCCCATGTTTGAAGATGAGGCAGTTCATTGAAGATAATGGAGGTTGATTCTGTTTTCTCCTGCTGTGTAAAAGACCATCTCACAGCTTTGTCATAAAAGGACAACTATTTGTTATTGTTATGTTTCTGCAAAGTTGGAAATAATTTACTTTCCTTTTGTGATAGGTAATAATAGTTACTAATATTCACCATCATCATCACCATGTTATAATGCACAACCAGTTTTAGAGAAACCACACCTCTTCTCTTACTGGGATCCCAATACCCTAGAGTCAGGAATATGACGTGTAGGGAACCTCAAGGACTGGTCTTCCCAGGTGACTCCAGGAATGTTTTAATGAATGCAGCCTGGTATTGTGGAAAGAGCTTTAGACCAAGTATAGGAAACATGGGGCCCAGTCTTGGTAGCTTTGCTAACTTGGACAAATTATTGAGTCTTAAATTCTATGAGTCAATTTCTTAATACCCCCAGTGGGGTGGCTACTCACCTAATTAGCTTGTTACCACGTGACTGCGGCAAACCGATTAACAATGTAGGTGGAATGCTTTGAAAAGGGTAAATCACTAAACCAACAATACCTGATCTGTGTTGGAATCTTTTATACCATGGTTTCATATGTTTGCAATGCTTTACATGCATCATGTAATCTATGAGGTAGACGGCATTATTATATCCGTTTTGCAGTTGGGGACCCTGAAGTAAAGAGAGGGTCAGTAGCTTGCCCAAAGCCAGGCAGCTCTTAAGTGGCAGAATGAGGAGCCAATGGGAGTGGTGCTCACTCCTGAGAGGGCAGATTTTCTGTGTAACTCCACTAAGAGCCACCGAGAGAGCACAGAATGACTGGGTGGAGTTGGGGGAGGCTGGCGGGGTGTGGGGGCTCCGCACCATTCTGACAGTGAGTAGCTGAGGACAGTCTTTCACGTTTATGGTCTCTTCTTGCCTCATGAGACATTGGATATCCGGGAGAAGCTATTTTGTCTCAGGCTTTCTCTCAAGAGGCCTCTAACTAGTCCTTCCATGAATTCCACTCCAGGGCTGAAAACCAACATTTTCCCTCAGGAGCTTGGGGCTCTTACTCAGGGCTTTTCGATGTTCAACAGAGCAACTGGCTTGGGCCTCAGTGATTTTGTTTACCTTGTTTGAACTTGTCATCTTGTTTCTTTCATCCTATTTTTATTCTGTAAAACAGGAAAGAAGAGCAAATGGGAAAGTGATAGTGTTGAGGATAGCCCAAGCCCCAGACGCTCATTGTCAACGGCCTGAGTCAGAGGTTTTGGCTGAGCATCCAATTTCCTGCATCCCCTGCCAAGCCATGGTCCTAGGATTTGAAGAATGGCAACAATTCCAAGCATAAAATGAATGCTGTAATAAAATCAGATGATAAAAACGTAGTAAGCAATTCACCCCCAAAACAGATGTACCCAGTTGCACAGGTAGCTAGACTTGGAAAGAAATTCTGCTTTTGTAAAACCTGTACATTTATCAGCTCTCTAAATAAAATTCATAATTAGCCTTAATTCTTCCTCACATTCCCAAGTGCTTATAACTCGAATTGAAAATGAAATCACTGGTGAAGAATGAGGTACTAATATATATATTTTTTAATTTTTATTTATTTATCTTTAGAGAGGAAGGGAAGGAGAGAAGGAGAGAAATATCAATGTACGGTTGCCTCTCATGAGTCCCCTGCTGGGAACTGGCCTGCAACCCAGGCATGTGCCCTGACTGGGAATCGAACCGCGATCGTGTGGTTCGCAGGCCCACGCTCAGTCCACTGAGCTACACCAGCCAGGGCTAATATTTTTGTTATTCATTTAACAAGCATGTCTTGACTCTCTACTTTAAGGAGCCATGGTACTACAGCACAGGAAAGAAAGAGATCTCAGCCCTCAAGGAATTCCTGAAAGGGAGACTGGCAAACAAACAAAGGAGGGACTAGCTTGCAAGAGTGCATATCTTCAGTGGGAAGCTGCAGAAGGAGACCTGCTCAGCTGGGACAGTGTTGCCAAGGGAATCCCAAGAGGAAATGCCCCCACACAAGCCACAGTGGAGAAAGAGGAGGGGCACTCTCCTGTATGCCCAACTAAAGGCTTTAGCCAGGAAAGATTGCATCAAAGTGTGCACAAGCCAGCATCCAACTGTGACAGAGGTCCCAGCGAAGAGGGAGGATGTGCCAGGCTGCAAAGTGAAAATCAGTGGAAGCGGAGCCAACGCGGATGAATGAATCGAGGTACGGTGGGTACTTTAGGCGAAAACCAAGGTATGATTTAGTGTGTGACTCTGTGCTTCTCCTTTGTAGCTGGCTACATTTGGCTTCTGTGCAATGCATGCTGGAATGGCTCCCTCAAAGCCAAGGCCTCCCAATGTTACCTCTTCACAGTTGGGGTTTACACACAAGTTAGTGGTCTGAACCCACCTAGAGGACTTTGAGGGCAGTAGTGGAGAAACAATCGTCTGGGGATTTCCAGTGAACAAAGAGAGCACAGCAACTTTCCCATCTGGTCCTCTGACCTGGGATGAAGAAGAGTGGGCTCCATTGAAGAGTATGTGTAGGGAAGTGCCTACCAAAACACGGAGAAGGACAAGGCTCAGAAAAAAGTCTTCAGAATGCCCTCTGCACTTGCTCATCTCTAGTAGAGCCATTGTTCCTGGCTCAACTGTTTTTTAAAGGTTTTTCATTCATTTATCTTTAGAGGGGAAGAGAAGGAGAGAGGGAGAGAAATATCAATGTATGGTTGCCTCTGGTGTGTCCCCTGCCAGGAACTGGCCTGCAACCCAGGCATGTGCCCTGACTGGGAATCGAATCGCGATTGTGTGGTTCGCAGGCCCGCTGGCTCAACTTTTAATAGTGAAAAAAAGTAGTCATTGATGCCATGACTCTACCTCTAATTTCTAAGTACCCACTAGCTCTGGAACACCTGTTCAGTTGAAGCTAGGAATGTAAATTGCCCCTAATAGAAGTGATGGGCAGTGGAATTTAGAGCTTACCTAGATGGGTATTTACAAATGTATATGGTCTGTTAACTCATAGAAAACAAAGAGTTTATTACCCCAAAATGGGATGTTAATGTGATGTGAGCCTGTAAAAGGTAGAGAGGTTGAAGGTTTTCCCCCAGCTGTGCAGGTTGCATGGATAGGTGGGCTTGGAAATTGCTTTAGGACAGAGACACACAGAAGCGTGAGACTTCAGGTTAAAGCTCAAATTCTCCTGCCTGCACCTGTGACAAGGGCCCAGAAGAGAAATCAAGTAGGTTGGTCAACTTTTACTTCATCTTATTTCTTCCTTGATGTATAATTGCTCTTTAGTTGTTTGGAGTCATTTAAAGTTCTCATCTTTCTGTCTGTAACACATGTCTGCAGAAATTTTAAAAAGGACAAAGTAAACATTGTTATTACACTGTTATCTCTCTTTTAAACTTGGTGAAGAATAAATTGCTTTTCAGAAAGTTGATTGATTGACGTACCCCATTATGAATAACACGGGGCAATCTACTCCATAGAAAAAGATAGCTCTGTCTTCTATTTGGAAGCAACACAACTCTCAGAGACCCAGGCATGTTTAGTGTTCAAATTAATGTTCAAGTTTAATGTTCAGAACCTGACTTGATAGACCTTTCAGTGTTTGTTTTGATGAATTATCTGACTAATTGATTGATGGGCCTTTCCTTATTGGGCTGCATTGATTGTGAAGGTGTCTGCAAAAAAAAGGACCATGCTGTGTGTTTTCTGAATAAATTCAGCCATTAGTCTTTTATACGGGATTTAGAACAGACTGTAGCTCAGTCAGTAGGCACTGGGAATTCAAGCCTGTGTTTCAGCCTCTTCAACTCTTCTAATGATATATTTTATATATTTTATTATAATGTAAAATGTAAGTTCGTAAAAAACACCAATATTTTAAAAGCCATCATATCATATAACTATATAGTCAATATTTTGAGTTAATATTCAATGGCTTAAGTATTTATGCAACTGTATTATAACAATAATTCTTTACTTTTGGCTTGTCCCAAACCCTCTGGGCAAAATGGAGGAAGACACCCTCCCTGTGTGACCCCTATTTGTTTGAGAAAGTTGTTTTAATTTCCAATGCAACTGCCCCTGGATTCTGGAGCTAGGCTTCTGCATTCGAACCCTGGTTTCACATTTTGTCATTGTCAGGCTGTGGGTGAGTTTCCATCATTGCCCTGTGCCCCATTTCTCCTTTCTGAAACTAGGATCATGTCACCCCTGATAACCATTCTGAATAACCATTAAACGAGTTATTAGATACACAGCACATAATAAGTTATTGCTTTTTATTACTTCAGTAATCCTAGCCTAGAGAACTGGCTAGAGAATAGCCTAGAGAATTGGGCTCACATTTTGTACTCATAGGTTTGAGAGGATGTTGATAATGTATTAAAATTCCAGAAGGCCTGTTTTTCACTCTGAATTTCTATAAGGGCCATTGTAATTAAATCACAAAATTTAAATATTTCATCAGTTTCTCCTAAACAGACAGCTATTGAGTATCTATCAAGTACCATACTTCGAATTACCTTTAGGGATGCAAAGACAAATAATCTGATACCTCTCTTTAAATCTCCATCAAATAAGAAGGTTCTCAAGCATTTGAACATGGCATTCATACTTAAGCAAACTTCTCTAATGTTCCAACTCTTCGGGTTAGTGTTTAATCCTCAGAACTTTCATACACATTAAACATTTTCCTAGATTAGTTGTATAAAAAAACATCAAATATTCAAAATATTTGTATCCATAACCCTTTGACGTATAACTAAACATCTTAAAATATAATTTGGCTATAGTTTATCTTCAGGTAAATTACATTATTTTAAATGTGGCTGGTTAGATACAAGGCCAATCATTTTATTTTTAGTAAGTGTACAGTGAAATTGTTTCAGTGACTATTCTAGTAAAAATGATTTTACTAACAATATTTTCTACCCAGTCACGGAATTAAATAGTATAATTAGAACTGGTGGTGATTTTAAATCAATTCTATTTAAATTTTAACCTCAGGATTCAGGGACTCACACTGATAGGAAAACCTATGTAGTTCCACACATAATAAGTGTCTGCCTGGTTTTCATGCCTTTTGTTACCTGATACTGCTGTTCAGTGGCATCTTCTGTGTTGCCAGGCAGTGGACTCCAGGCCCCTCAACAATGGACATCACTCCTGCCAGGCCTGTCTACTTGCAGTCCTGTCACCTGAGCTCAGATTATCCTACAGAGACCCTGGGTAGTGTCCCTTGGACTATGGTCTAGCGTCCAGGATCCCCTCTGGGGCACAGCACACAGGCAGGGCCCAGGACCCATCTCACCTTCATGATTTCCAATATTCTTTCTTCTGACTCTTTACTGCTGTCAATATCCTGTGCCCTAGGTTCACCCACTCATCACCTTCAGAGGGCCTAAAACCTAATTGGTTATGCTTAAGTGGCAGAGGTGGTTGGGAGGGTTGTCAGATGCGATGGCTTTCTCTTGCCTTTGGAAACACAATGCATTCTTCCTTTTGTGATGTGCTAACCCTTCTTTCTCTTTCCTCCCCCAACCCCTCTCTCCATGTTAGTATCAATAGAAGGAATCAAATGATTTTCATGAAATATTATGTACGGTTAAAGACTGAAATCCTGAATTTACATGGGATTTGTGCTTTAGTCTGTTGTTCTAAATAAAATATTAACCACTATTTTTCTAATAAAATTTAATCAACTTTATTGATTTTTTTGGAAGTAAATGTTGAGTCATGTGATGGAACTGATATGTTTATAGGATTACTAGTTATCCATGAATTATTCATAGTAGCTTTAGCTTCTGGTGGTCTTTTTATCATTCATTATTTCATAAGTTCTAAGTCACCTCCAGCCAATCAACAGGGATAAAAGTTTTGATGTTCGTATCAGCTAAACAGGTTGGGGAAAATTATAACTTCCCTTAGGAAGTAACAAAATGTTATAGAATGCATTTGCAAGCCAGATAAACTAATATGTAGATTTCTTAAGTTTTTGCATAATAACTCAATTTCTCTTTACTTATTAAAATGTTTCAGTGGATAGAAAACTTAAATATAAATCACAACACTGTAAAAGTCTTACAGGAGAACATAGGCAGGACAATTTCAGATATTCTATGCAGCAATATTTTCACTGATATGTCTCTTAGAGCAAGGGACATAAAGGAAAGAATAAACAAATGGGACTTCATCAAATTAAAAAGCTTCTGCATGGCTAAAGAAAACATCAGCAAAACATAAAGGGAACCAAATGTATGGGAAAATATATTTGCCAATGATACCTTGGACAAGGGTTTGCTCTCCAAAANTAAAAGTCTTACAGGAGAACATAGGCAGGACAATTTCAGATATTCTATGCAGCAATATTTTCACTGATATGTCTCTTAGAGCAAGGGACATAAAGGAAAGAATAAACAAATGGGACTTCATCAAATTAAAAAGCTTCTGCATGGCTAAAGAAAACATCAGCAAAACATAAAGGAACCAAATGTATGGGAAAATATATTTGTCAATGATACCTTGGACAAGGGTTTGCTCTCCAAAATATATAAAGAACTCATATGACTCCACACCAGGGAGACAAACAAGCCAATTTAAAAAAATGGGCAAAGGACCTGAACAGACACGTCTTCAAGGAGGACATACAGAGGCCCAGAGACATATGAAAGGATGCTCAGCATCACTAGCTATCAGAGAGATGCAAATTAAACCCACAATGAGATACCACTTTACACTTCTCAGAATGGCCATCATAACCAAGTCAACAAACATCAAGTACTGGCAAGGGTGTAGAGAAAAGGGAACTCCTAGTGCACTGTTGGTGGGAATGCAGACTGGTGTAACCACTGTGGAAAACAGTATGGAATTTCCTCAAAAAACGAAAACTGCAACTTTCTTTTGGCCTGGTAATTCCACTGCTGGGATTATACCCTAAGAATACTGAAACAGAAAGGGTTTCAGTATTAAGGGTTCTTAATTCTAAAGAACCTACGCACCCCAATGTTCATAGCAGTGCTATGTACAATAGCCAAGTGCTGGAAATAGCCGAAGTGCCCATCAATAAATGAGTGAATCAAAAAGCTGTGGTACATTTGCACACGGAATACTGTGCAACAGAAAAAAATAAGGAATGCTAACTCTTCATGACAGCATGGATGGAACTGGAGAGAATTATGCTAAGTGAAATAAGCCAGGTGGTAAAAGGCAAATATCATATGATCTTACCTATAAGTGGAACCTAATCAATAAAACAAAAAAGTGAGCAAAATAAAACCACAGATGGAAATAAAGAACAAACTTACAGTAATCAGAGAGGTGGAGGAAGGGGGACAACGGGACAAAAAAGGGGAATGGTCATCAAGGAACATGTAGAAAGGAGCCATGGATAAAGACAACGTGGGTAGGATTGACTGTGGGAGGTGGGGGTGGGTAGGGCAGGGGAGAGTGGTGGGGGAGAATTGAACTATAATTGAATAAAAATAAAAAAGAAACTATAAATGAATAAAAATTAGAATGTTTCAAATAATTCTTCTTCTTATTTTTTTAATCATTGTTTAATTACAGTTATCCCACCTTTCCACCCATTGTTCTCCCCTGCCCTGCCCCCTCCACAATCAATCACCGCCCCGTTGTCCATGACCTTGGGTCATTTATATATGTCAAATAATTCTTTAAGACAAGGTCATTAAAAATGATGGGTAAATCCTAAAATTATGGAATATCTGGACCTTACTGTAGACTTACAGTGACGTTGTCTTATAAAATGACCTCTTGGTGGAGCCGGAGCACGGTTTGCATGCTCAGCTGGAGAAAATAAAGTGTACAGGTAAGGATTTCATTGCAATGGGAGAGAATAACAAATATGTAGTCCTTAAATTGTGAGCTGTTTTCTCTGAGCGATAGCTAACGACCATAAAAACATGTCCATTGAGGGAACCAGGGAGACAGGCTGCTGCCTAGAGGGACACAGGAAAGGGTGGTCTTGGAGAAGGGTTTTGCAATGCTAGATCCATGAAGCACTGAGAAGCAGAAGAAGCATCTCATAGAGGGTATCAGTAAAGAACATAGTTTTATATTGTCAATAGTGCACAGGTCTATGAGGTCAGTACAGTCGGAACATGGCTTATTTGTTGAAGGAAACTGTTAGAATGTTCTACCAAAGAAGTCACTTATTTTGGAGCGAGGCAGGCGTGGATTGCTTTTTTTTTAGAACAAAATAAAATTTTTATTGTGGTATGGGTATTTAACATGAGAGCTACCCTCTTAACACAATTTTAAGTGCACAAAACAGTATTGTTAAACATAGGCACTAAGTTGTGCATCAGGTCTCCACAACTTACTCATCTTGCATGACTAAAACTTCATACCCACTGAACTACAACTCTTTATTTCCCCCTCCCCTCAGCCCTCAGCAACCACCTTTAAACTCTCTAATTGTTGGAGCTTGACTATTTTAGATATTGCAAGTCAAATCATATAGTATTTGTCCTTTTGTGACTGGCTTATTTCACTTAGCTTAATGTCCTCTGGGTTCATTCATATTATTAGACATGACAGGAGTTCCTTTTTTTTAAGTTGAATAATATTCTATTGTCCATATTTACAACTTTTTAAATCTGTCCACCATTCAATAACATTTCGTTTGCTTCTCTGTTTTGGCTGTCGTGAATAATGCTGCAGTAAACCTGAAAGTGCAAATATTTTTTCAAGACCCTGATTTCAGTTCTTTTGAATGTACACCCAGAAGTGAGATTGCTGAATCATATTGTAGTTCTATTATTTTTTGAGGAACCTCCATACTGTCTTCCACAGTTACAGCAGTGTACAAAAATTCAAAATTTTAACCCTGGCTCAGTTGATTTACTGACTTGGTGACATGAAGAAAACGTGTTAATATCAGTGTGATCCTCAGTTTCCTCATTTCTTAAATGTGGTTGTTAGGAGAATTACAGCTGTTACTACAGGTAGTTAACTAGTTATTAATAAGTAAGAGAGAAAAGGGAGTTAGATATTGAGCTTAATAAACTGGGGAGCATGCGCCTGTTTGCGTCACCAGGAAGCTACAGCTTCACACCTGCAGGGGATTGGAGCCTTGCTTTGCCAAGTGGATTATAGCTCTTGCCTCCCCTCATCCAGTGTCAGATTATTGTGGGGTACAGAGGGAGGTGCTTCACCATAGAAGCCTGTCAATCTAACTAGGGAACGGACCTATGAAAAGCCTGCAAAAGCTTGGGAAGCTGATTGGTTCTTTTGAAAAAGCACCTGGTCTATCCTACACCCCAGCTAATATAGTCCCAGGGGTACAAAGAAGCTCACTCTCTCTTGCTTTCTCTCTCTCCAGTTACCCAGTTGTCCTGTTCATTTGCACACTCTCTCACCCAGGAGCAAGCAACCATGCAGATACGGCAGCTACTGGGGCCCTTGGCGGATGACGAGAGCCCCAAAAGGCTGAGATTTAATGACAGGCAGAAACTTTGGACCCTGGCTTTTGTTTTGTCCCTGCTGGGGACACAGTTATACTTATTCCATGGTGGGATGGACAGAGATGGGACTTTGGAATCCCAGCGGTCTTTTTCTACATAAATACATTTTACCACACCACAGTCTCCTGTGTGTTGATCCTTGGAATGTTTTCCTTGTGACCCTGTGGAAGAGGCTTAATTTCCACTGGCAACTGACCTGTTCAATATAAAGTGTTTGTTAGGTGAACTGAAATCTGCAGCTGCTTCTCCCCTGGGGTAGTGGGTGCCACTTTTATTATTTAGTATGCATGAACACCCCATTTGTTTGAAAAAAAAGTAAAACAGTGAAGTCAAACAAAAAAAGACAAAAACTCCACCAGCTGTTTATTTCCAATGTTATCACGTACTGTGCAACTTCTCAGACACTTTTATGTGTGTGTGTGTGTGTATGTACATGCAATTAAATAAATAAATTCATTTGTCCCAAAACAGACATCAACTTTGAAAATATTGGTAATAACTAGGGTCTTCCGCTAGATAATAATTTTTCTAGGTTGACACATTCACACCAGCTGCATAATATTCCATAGTGTGCGTGAGCAATAGTGTACCCAACACCTTGATATTGAACATTTAAATTTCCAGTTTTTCACTATGATAAGCAAGTTTTCACTAGGTCAGCATCAACTTGGCTACATGTCTGATTATCTTCTTAAAATGAACCTCAGAAGTGGAAATGTTAGTTTTGTGTATATAATATCAAATTGTTTTCTAGACAAATTGTGCGTTTTAATAGCTTAAGTAATTTTGTGGGTGATTTTTCCCTTATATCCTTGTACAAAAAATTGTACCATCAAAGCTTTTCTTGTACCAAAGAGATATTTATTTCAATTATTTAATTCGTAAACATTGTTTCATGCACTAAGCTTCCTTTAAAAATGCATATTCAACTTTATTTTGTCTGTGTATATCTTAATGCTTTTTCTACGATGTCTCATCTCGAATTGAGCCACCTTGGAAATGTAACAAGTCTCTATCTGGTGAATTGATAAGCTCAAGAAAATGAAACTTTTCCGGACCTCATGTCCTTTCTCATTAATACCTGCGATGCGTCCAACACGAATGTGAAGCTTGAAAGGATCGATAAAGACACAGCGGGGATAAGCTTCTGCTGGAGAAGCTTTGATGGGTATTTTTTTCAAAGAAGTGAGTCTATCTCATCTGAATGTTCCATTTTAAAAAAGAAATTTCCCCCAAGGCAATACTGCTTTTCAATCCTAATCACAACCTCATTACCAGTCAGGTGTTGTTCTGGAATGGATATTTTCAACCCTTTTCATCTTATGGCACACATAAACTAATTACAAAAATTCTGTGGGACAACAAAAAATGTCATATTTTTTGCCAGTTGGATAAAAAATAGGTATAGTTTTGATTTATTCACACCAAAAACCTTGTAGTGTTGGCTGGTGTCATTTAACAACCTAAGTAAAAGGATGTCAGTGCTCTTGACTCAGTATCAAGTCCTGCATGGTTTAAAAATTTCTGTGGCATACCAGTGTGCAAGTCACTGTTCTGTAATTTTACTACGAATCTCCTTGAAAAAGAAATATGTTAGCCACTCTCCAGGTAAAGCAAGGTATGTTTAACAAAAAATGAAACAGAATAAATAAAACTCAATGTAAGATACACTTTGCTTTTTTAATATTTCAAATAGAAATTTAATTAAAGCAGATGAAGTAGAGTCTTGTGTTTATTTTACAAAATAGTTCAAAAATTTGTAAAAGATATTTTTCATAATTTAAAATGCGGCTCAGGGCAGAATAGGAAATCCTAACCTGAAGATTCAATAGTTTAAACTTAAGTAAACGCTAATATTAGAATGTCAATAAGGGTCATTCCACCAGGTTACATCTAGTCTTCATTCTTTCCCCAGTGGATAAAACGTTAAAGAGATAGGAAATGGGGAAGAAAGAACATCAAAAGAATAACCTGAATAACACTTTTGGGTTTGAATGAAGCAAATATGCATGGTGGGCATGTATTTTTTTTCCTAAAAAAAAACAAAGTACAAGAAAATGCATTTGTTATTCCTCAATGAGATACAAGAGGCAAAGTGTCTGGTGGTGGAGGGACCCGTTTTGCTGCCCTGGAGCTGTCGTTTGGCATTTTGATTTTAAGCTGATTATTAGACGAAAGACCCAGAAAGGAGCTTTGAGCTTTCCCTCTTTTCTGCTCAAGAGATTTAGATAGAAAAACCTGCTTCAGGAAGGAAATTTTCACGATGTTCACCCTAGCCTAATTTGAATGAAGTACGGTAAATAGGAAGGCTCCAGGCAGAGGTCTGCCGCCACCAGCAAGGATTTGCCTGACACGTGTGTCTGCTCTTCCTCAACCTCGGAGATCTAATACCCCGTCTTTGCTCATCTGCTTTGTCCCAAATGTCACGTGTATGTAATGTTGCCTCACTGTCTTTGGCATATTCATGTGTTTGTATATTTCCCATGCACATGCATTAAATTTTTTTTCTGTTAATCTGTCTCTGTCAATTTGATTATTAGCCCATCCAGAAGAACTTAGAAGACGGGACAAAAAGTACCATTTTTTAAAGCTCCCACAGAACCTAAGTTAGACTATTATAATGTAGAGGGAAAAAAGATAGTTCTGTGTTAGGATACATAGAAAAATAAATATCTTCTAATGTTCCTAGAAACCTAAGTTTATTCTTAGATAAGCAAGAAAAGCTCCATATACTCTAAAATGCTCTAAAATGATGATAGCCCCTTAAAAGGACATTTGGCCACAGCATCACATGTATTCCCCGCTGCTGGAGGAGCTGGGAATATGCTAAGTGCCACACAGGCTGTGGTGACCACATGCCAGCCTCCTGCCTGGATCTTAACTACCACGACTTTCCCCAGGCTATGGAGAGTCAGGAATTACTTCTCTTTAGAAGGCAAGTAGTTGAAAGAGGCCTGCGCATGATGAAGTTAGTGAAAGTACAACCTTCTAATTTCTCCTGAAATGTATCTGAAGCTCCTTTAGAGTAATGCAATCATCTATTTCTATCAATTTGTATGAGTAGCTGTAACTTACAATTCAAATAATTAAACTATGTGAGCCATGAATCTCTATTGCTTTTGTTTATCTATCTTTTCTCGGACTATAACTGCAGGATATATAGGCAAAAGCTAACATAATAGGATGCAATGAGCCACTTAAAATAGTGGATTTGGGGAATACCAGACAAACTCCTACAACTAAATATTTAGCAACATGGTCAACAATAAAATTCTAGGCAAATAGGTTGAATGTCCTGGGGAAATTATTATCATTGTTATAGCATTTATGTTGCCTGTAGTATATATAGAAAGGCAATTTTAGAGACTTCTGTTAAAGTAAAGTTTTATTATATTATTGGTATAAAGCTTTATAATTATATTTGCCTAACATTCTTATTCTATTCTGGTCATTTCAAATGGACATTAAGGCGCTATAAAAACTTAAAATGGCTTAGACAATTGTAATGACTTCAAAGGAAATCAATACACACAGTGTTGAATTTTACCCAATAGAAATATAGTCTTTTCATACTTAATAGGACACAAAGCACAAATCAGGCAGAAAAAAAAAGAGTGTGAATTACTTTAACTAATTTGTTTGAACAGGACAGGAAAATAACTTCTCTTTGATCTTCCATCTGTCTGAATGCTAAAAAGCCGACACCTGCTTCTTTGTAACATTATTGCTCTCCTAATAAATGTTAACAATTTTCACTGGAAAACCCCTTTGCCACTGTTTTTTCCTTCCACAGAGTAATAAACCCACAGTCAAAATGATATAGATATATGATGTAGCTTTAGATGGTATAGACCGGAGAAAGCTGTCAAGAAACCATCATGGCTGACTGCTTGTTTTACACAGTCTTGTGTCCATGGGACTCAAGTGAGCTGGTGGGCGCTCTAAAATAGAGAATTAATAAGATTTACTTTCTAAGCATGTTCCAGATAAATTGATACCCAGGTCGCTGTTGTTTATGTGACCATTCTTGGCAGTACCACACAGCTGCTTCTACAACAAGCTATTCATAGGAAACTGGATAAATGTCAGGTTTGCCTATTAGATATATGTACGCTGCAAAGTCACCTAGTTTTATTAGCATTGGTTTCCCCAAATATAAGGCAGGACTAATAAGAGTTACGCCTGCCTTTCTCACTAGATAAAATTGTTTTGAAAATAAATGAAATTATCGAAGTGCCAGATCTGGGGACAATTTAGGGGGATTTACTAAATAGTGAAGTTTGGGGAATTTATTTTTAAGGACTCAAATTGAGTTACTTATGTAGTATCCCATGGAGTAATATTAATACGTATGTGGGGGAGTGGATCTGTGCAATTATTTTGGCATGTCCCAACCAACTCTGCTCCAGCTGAGATGTGTTCAGCTTGCTGGTCTGCACACCAACAAGGGGTTATTCTGTGGTGTGGCCTGAGTGTCATCATGAAAGGACAACTGACTTGCTCAGGGCCAAAGGTCAACCACCCAACTGAAATGTAAAAGGTCATTACTTAATAGCCCTTTTGGTCATCCTTTTCTTCATTTGTTTTCTACACTTATCTCAGCTACAAATAATGCAAGGCCACTCTTACTAAATTCTGTAGTTAATTAACCACTGTAACTACTAAACCACAGCCTTTTCACCACATTGTTTCATTGAGTTATTCCAAAATAAAATAGGATTTAAGGTTCTAGAGTCAGGGTCATTTGTTGGTCAGAAAGCCGTGGGACAATGGCCCTAAAGAATTCAGAAAAGAGCTGATTTAAAAATCAATGGTCAAGCTATGGCTAAAGGCAATATTCAGGGGTTAAAAAGGAAACAAAAGCATCCTCATTCTTTCCTGGGTAATTCTGAATGCTTTTAAGTGTCCTAAGGAAAAAAAAAGCTTTGGGCCAGTCACTGCAGAGTTAACCACAAATATTGGACACTGAGTTTCAGTTAAAAGGGAAGAAAACTGGCGAGGTGACCGTTGATGTCAGCAATCCAACCCTCCACTCCAGACTTCCAATCCTCCAACCGGGCTTCACTTCTTCTTCTTTTTATTTTATTTTATTTCATTCTGAAGAGAAATGCAATTAAATAGGATAATGTACAGGCACCCATGAATTCACCATGTTCAACCAAACACCATCACATTGGTTTTAGAATATTTCTTTTTTTCATGTTTTGTTTTTATTTTTTATTGTGGTTCAATTACAGTTGTCCCCATTCCCACCCCCCCCCTTTCTTTCCCCTGCTCTGCCCACCTTCTACCTCCCACAATCCTCTCCCCTCATTGTTTTTGTCCATGGGTCTTTTATACAAGGTCCTTGACTTGACCCTTCCCTCTTTCCCCCATTCCCCTCGTCCCCCTTTTAGAATATTTCTATGGGAAATAGAACATTATAGGCAATGTTTTAAGTTCTCTTTGTTCCCTTCCAGTGTTAGTTTCCTCTGTTTTTCCCAGAAACAAACACTATTTTGAATTTTGGATCCATCATCATGTTTCCCCTTATTATATTTTAAGGAATTTTAAGATACATATGCATATATAAGATACATATGTATCCATAAACAATAAATAGCACTGCCTTTTAATTCACATATATATTCTTAGACTAAAAGTAGACTTTTTGTTTAATATCCTAAGATATCTATGTCCATGCATATAGATTTGTTTTATCTATTTAAACTGTTTATTATTTTATCACATAAACATACCACGTTTTATTCATCCATTATGGGTACTTTGATTATTCTATCACAATGTTATGGTCAATTCTCTGTGAAGATGTCTTTATATACAAGGTCTTGAAAGCTTCTCTAGGTTTTATAGCTAGAAGTGAAGTCGCCATATAAGATACACACACTTTCAAGTTTAGTAGGTGTCAAATTGCTCTAGAAACAGATTAAATCAGTTCACCCAACTACATGCAGCAAGTAGGTTATCCCTTCAGTTCCACTTTGATGGTATTCCTACGCGCGTTTTCTTTTAATAGTTGATCCTCAAGGGAAGCACTTTCATAGGAATATGCTGGAAAAGACTAGGTAGGGTGTCCAGCATCTTAGTCTGTCAGATTCTGTTTTGGGTAGAGAACTGATCTGGGATCCAGGTTAGGCTAGAGCACACATTGGCCTCTTACAGAGAGGTGAGAGTGTGAAATTATCAGTCTGTTCTTAGGTAGATACTCAAGAGACGACACCAGAGGTGGGTGCAGCTAAATGATTTCACTTTCTCCTCTACTTTTAGAGAGGAGCGTCCTCTGTTTTGCCCACCTGGCCTTCCTCGGGTCGGGCTGGTTCGTGTCTGAGCTGAGCCAGTATTTGTCATAGGACGCTGTCCAAGGGTAAGACACGTGAGCGCATACCCAGACAAAGGGGAGGATTGTTTTTCTTATTTATAATCTTGTTCTTTGATTTGGGAGGGTTCTTGGTCATAAAAGTGAATGGGAGACAAATCTCAATTGCCACTCCAAAACTTTTGAAATAATTCACCATTCAGCTCAATGCAGGATAAGCAGTGCCGATGATAATCAAAAACATCCCTTAGTTCATTTTTTCTAAAATGAATGGAATCTTGAGTTCAGCGAATTTAAGGCATGCTGTGATTTACAATATAGTCAATGCCACTGCCGAGGAGGCTTCTGTTCTGGGTTGACTGTGCTTTCCCGATCCACCTGGTAGATGAACTCTCCCAGCTCATTCTGGGTCTGCTGCAGGATCCCCACCTATGAGAATCCCTCCCCGGGGCTCTCCTCTCCATGTGTGCTCTGCCTGCAACACAATGCTAATTTGTTTCTTATTGGTAACACTCGTATCACCATATTGGAATTGCACAGTTACGTGTTTGTCTCCTTAACACCACGAAAGAAGCAGCATGGGGGCGTAGATACATTGAAGACTCTGGGTTGGAGTGACTCTTGGGTTGAAAACCATCCCTTAGTATCCGTGTGATCTAGGGCAAGCTCCTTTAACTTTCTGGACCTCAGTTTTCTTACCTATAAAACATGTATAATAATTTACTTTCTCCACAGTATTACTGTGAAGATTAATTGAGCTAATGCTGTTTAGATAGGAAACCATTTGGAAGAGTGACTGTGGGCGTGGAAAGCACAATAGTTTCAGTTACTCCTACATCTTTGAGGGCAGAGACTGTGTCTTCACCCACAAAATTCAAAGAACCTCGCACTCCACCTGGCAAATGAAGAGTTGCATAGAACTGTGTGTTCAGTTCTGTAAACACAAATGTGCCTATTTTCTGTACAAGCATCTATGTGGCATATACTTTGTTCCAGTTGACACGTGCTCCCTTCTTAATTCAGCCTTAGAGATGCCTGTTAACTTTTCTTTGTTTTGACAGATGTTGAGCTTGTCACCTTCATGCCACATCTGCCCAATATGTCATGAAAGGAAGTGAAGAAGGATGATAATTTTTAACAGCAGGGAGCATCCTATTGGCACAGCATTTGGGACAAAGACATTTTAAATGTTACATTTTTTTTTTTTCAGCTACAAGCCTAAGAAATACATTTATGTCTATATTCTGCTAGAAGGTGCCACCTTCCCTAACCGTAATAGACGGACATGTTTGGAGAAGACTGAAAATTTTCAGGAGCTTCGTATAAGTTGTTATAGCTATAAGCAGCAAAGTAAAGAAAATATTTTAATTTAAAAAGTGATTATTTCCAAATCAGATGTTTGTTGTCTTTTGATAATAAATATTTTTTCTGAGGACATACTGCTAAATAAAAATTTTTATGTACACACAAAAAAATTTTACATTGAAGAATCTTACCTTTCTTTGTTTCCCAATTGGCAGAGCACATTTTAAATGTGAAGTGCCAATAAATGGAATTGCAAAGGTTCTTAGAACTGTTTACTCATTTTAAACTTTTAGCTCTTTTCTCAGCCATTTGTTTTTTAATGAAAGTGAGAGTTTATGTGGCTATACATAATATAAATCTGTGAACTTTCATCCAAGGTGTTAGAATGGGTGGGTCACACCCCTGTTGAATGTTTTTTTTAAAAATTCTTTATCTTACCAGCATTCTTTAAAAACAGCCTACAGCAAGTTGGGAAGATTTTAATATATTTTTAAAAATAGCTGCTCTTAAATATTTGCTTAAAAATACACAGAAACTTACCTCTTTAGTTCACTACAACTCAGGGAAAGAGTTAAAAATGGACTTTCGGAGCAAAGGAAGAGTGCAGCCTTGTGTAGGTTATCATATTCTCACAGTCTCCATTCTTATAAAAAAAGAATTTCACTGTGACACAGAGGAGTCTTGAATGGCAGCTCAGAGACAGTGATAGCCGGTGCTGGAAATAACAAAGGGATTTTGGTTGTCCTTGATTATTCTGTTCTGGAAAAAGTAGAATCCATGAGAAGGACAGGAAAGGAAATCTTATGGTAAGAAAGGAACTAAATGTGCTACACAAAGCAGTCAAAAAACACTCCTTATTTTTAAGCTAACATCTTTTATCATCAGGCTTTCTTTGAGCCAACAAACAGGAATTTCACATTTGTTCTTAAGGAATAAGCAAGTTTCTTTTTTCTTTGTGGGTAGATTTACTTGGCCTGAGTCTGTACAACTTTTTTTTAATATGCAAATTAAAGTCCAAGAAAAGGCAACCTTTCAGAAAGTCTTTGTCTCCAGACGTAGTGCCAGTAGGATGCTTCCAGCTCTTAGAAGTCATCCGTTCTTATCTCTTTCCACAACATTTTCTTCTGGTCATAAATGCTGATTTATTTACAGTTACCTTGCTTAGACCACCATTATAAACTTGAAATAAAAATGTATTTATTTTACTACAGCTACTGCATTCAATGTCAGAGTCCTTTAAAGATTTCTTCAGGTGTTATACCTTTTGGGAAGGCGATGCCTTCCCCCCATGTTCTACGTGGTTATATTGCCATCCATTCAGAGTGATACACGCTAACCTTCAAAGGAACATTTTAACTTAAGTCTTTTAGAAACTACAGACTCTGAAATGCCTTACTATTGTTCTAAAAACAGCCTTTGAGTCAGCTTTTTAAGAACGACTTATAAATTCAGTTATTTGCAAGCTGCATCAGCAGACACAGAATGCAGACTTTGCTGCATGTGAAACAAAATGGAGTCAAAATGTGGTTTTTGAAATACAAAAAGGACAGAAAAATCCCGTCTGAAAAGATAATCTAGAAATGAAATATAAAGTTAACTTACCGGTTGATTTTCTGTGCACCAGTACCTGGATCCCTAAATTTACAGGAAATGTTAATTGAAAATAGAAAAGAGGGGTGGCTAATGAAGGTGAAGAAAGTGAGATAAATGGAAATTGGATTCACTGAAAATGAGGTAAAGTACTTGGGATGGTGTACCTTTAAATTTATATTTATGTGATTGGCATTTACACGAAAGACTTGTTCTAAGTTCATTAGAGATGAACAAGTCAATATATGATGCACTTCACCGTTATTGTAGCTCATGTCTTTTATCTACACACAAAAATCTAACAAACAAACTGAACTAACATGCAAAATAAAGAGGCTCATAGGTGGAGAGTAGGATTATAGCTCTAGGGGGTGGTTAGGAGGTGGAGGGGTCAGGGAAAAAAAAGGACTCATGGACACGGACCACAGTGCGGTGACTGCAGGAAGGAAGTGGGTATAAGAGAATAAAAGGCAATGGGAAAAATATAATAAATTATTGTCTTAAAATAAAAATAATTATTAAATTAAAAAATGCTACTGTGACAAAACACAAAAGGAAATATACTTTTTTCCATTTAAAAAACCAAGAATTTAACAGAAGGCTGTTTGTGGAGTGATTTCTGAACTATTTTGATTCATAGGTGACTATCTTCTGTTTTTCTGATCAGTATCTCTGAGTAGAAATGATTTTAGAACCCTTTTCAGAGAGAATATTTTAAATTGTTAAAAGATTCTGTTGTCAATCAACTCTATAATGTTGTAAAATGATTGTTTTTTAAGTCGTATACTTGCAGAAGGCTTTATTCAACCTTCAGTTCATAGTATAAGTTCATTTTTGCTGGGAAAGTGTTTTTAAATTTAGTTTAATTGTTTCTAAAAAATCATTAGCTCACTAATGATTTGGTTATAAAGAAGAATATATTTAAAAGATTCAAAGTTCTCAGTGTAACACGTAGAACATATTTGAAATATAGATGGAATTTTTTTCTACTGCATTCTATTAGCATTAAAGTAAATTTATGATGATAACAATAATTTTAAAAGATTAGAAATCAAGTTATTATATGTAAGTGACTTTGATCATTTCAATTTAAAATATAATAAAAGAAGTCAATATTTTAATATATTTATGTCAAACTAAGTTGACTAAATAATTCCTTTGAGGGGAATAAGGTAAGTCTAATTATAAGACATACTACAGAGTTCAGTTACAGTTTTATTAAACATATCCTTGAAGATTCTTTGTTAAAAACTAAAAATAATTTATCAAAGACTTGATAACTACTAGTGCAATTTTATTTTTATACTACTTCTCTCACAGACTCAGATCAAAAGATAATTGAATCAACTAGGGTGTTAAAAATTTCAACTCTCACTGAAATGCTTAAGCTATTTTTAGGAATTATGTAGAAAGTTATGAACATTAGCTATGTTAAAATCACACAGTCACCAAATTTTAAATTTTAATATGGGAATTAGTTTACTTGAAAAGCCCACTGAATAAAAAGGATCGTGGATTTGCAATATTGAGAAGGAAGATGAATGATTGACAATAAATATGTCTCTAGGTTGTCAAAACATTTAGACAGAAGAGTGAAAATCCTGGTCTATCTTCTAGCAGTTCTATCAGTTTTGACAGCCGTGATGGCTCTAGAGTGGCTCATTGAGAGCTCCGAGCTGTGATGCACGTTATTTTATATTTCCCTAAGGAGCCCCAGAAATACGCTGTGTTGCTGACGGTGCCGAGGTTAGAAGTCGTGCGGTGGTCACGTGATGCAGGCTGGGATGGACAATGTCCCTCCTTGCTGGGCATGTGCACAATGTCCCTAGATTTAGGGGGTAAGTGGGTTGCTTCATGATCAGTCATTTCTCTTGGTGACCTCCTGGTGACCTTGCACCTGCTGGGATGACTGTACTTGAACTTCAGAGTGAGAAAGGCCAGGCAGAGATGAAGCCAATCTCTGTCCTTAGTTTTCACCCATGTCTTCCAGCCATTGTTCCTCAGCAGAAGTTGGAAGTGCGTTGTGGTTCTCTTCTGCTCAGTGCCACAGGCACTTTCTTCTCTGGTGGGTAAGGCCAGAGCAGAAGTAGGAAGAAACGTGTCTCCCCTCACTGTGTCCCCTGCCTAGAAACTGCACTCCAAGGACGAGCTTATTTCATTTGTCACTGTCACCTGGCCAGCCCTGCTCCTGGCAGCCTCCTAGCTCTGCTGTTCCCCAAAGGGACTTGCTTATGTCACCTCTCCTGGAAGTAGCGGGAGCCCCAGCAGCTGTGTTGGCCACTCGGTGAGGAGAGAGGCTGACCCATCAGGCCTGGATGTCAGGAGGCTGGTTTCTGGAGTTCACAGCCTGCCTCAGCCCCACCTGTCTGGGGTGGTGATGGGGGAGGCAATTCGTTATCTTCTTTAGCGCACACCCAGGGTTCTTCCCTCAGGAGCCTTTTTTAGAGGAAACTTGTCACCAACATGTACATTCCGAAGCCGGCAGGAGACGGCGATACTAGAGTCACAGAGTCTCAACATGTAATCACTTTCACTGTGCAGACATACTTGCTCACAGGGACCTCAGTAGTGAAGACATCCCCTCATCCTTTAAACAAGGACACTCGGCCTCCAAGGCTTTATTTACCCCACAGCCCCTCATTCCCCGCCCACCACTTCCTGCTGGGGTAAACATGCCCCTCTCCTCCTTTCACCCTCTCTTCTCTCTTCTTATCTTCCCTGGTTTTCTACTCTTTTACAAACCACTCTATTTTCACAAACAAAGCAAAGTGTATATGGACATTGTTGAGGTATAACAAAAGTTACTTTTAGAGTGACAGAATGAGCATCAAAACCGATACTTCACCTTTATTAGGTATCTTGGACATGCAATATATTTTGGCATCACTCTTCTGCAGACACAGAAAGAGCATTTTGGGGGGAAGGCATTCAGGTCCTAATGTAAATGCTGTGAACACAGTTTGTGAGTTACTGCTGGAACAGTTTCCTGTTAGGTGAGACCGGATGGGTTTCCTGTTCCACGCTCCCTTCTCCCCACCTCACACCTCTGTCTTCTCCGAAGGGGTACAATTTCAGTGTTCTGAGCAGAGAAGCCAGGTGTGTTATGAGAACATAAAATTTCCTTTTTTAACTCAATGAAATTGATTTAGGAGAACACATTTGCTTTTCCGCAGTTCAGAGAAATGGCTCAGAGAAATTAAAAATACCAACCCCCTTCAGTTTCCTTCCTTTCATGGCAGGTCTGCTTCCCTGGTGAGCAGTTTTTCACATGAAGAAAGCCTCGAGAATGTGGTCTGTTAATATCCACTTGAAAAAAATCTATAATGATAGATGGTGTAATAAATAAGCAAGGGCATGCAATAATAATGGGTTTTTAAAAGTAGAAATTGAAAGAAAAGAAAAAAGTATATTGATTAACCGAGGCTTCCCGAACAAAAATCATCTAACACTTGTAACTTTTTCAATATTTTATAATGTAATTATTCACATGTACATATAAGTATGTCTAAGAGTTCTGTTAACTCTGCCTGCTTACTAGGCTTTTATAAGAAAAAATGGCTGTATCCGCCAGATGTAGTCTTTTTTTTTCAGTTTATTTACTTTTATATTTCATGTCTCGCTAGACTTTATTATCAAAAGATGACATGCCCACTGCTCACAGCAGCTGCAATTCATTAGCCTAATGGATTGGAATTGTAGGTTGCCTTAGGAATTGTCTATTGTGTGCTAAAATCAAATGTAAACCCTGCTGTGAAAAGTCTTGACACTATTAAATGTGAAAAATGCAATGTGTTCAAGAAGATGTTAAGAAAAGAGATGTAGGGCATTTGACTAAGCAATGAGAAAGTCCTATGAAGTTTCTACCAAAATAGAAAATCCTTGTGTTTTCTTCTTGGTTAGAAGAAATCAGTAACTGTCATTCACCGCCCAACAGGGCTGGATGAATAGTGGTTGCTAACGTTAATTATCCCCTTTCCTACCAAATACCAGCCATAGACTATTTGTATGTACATCCTACTCTTATTTAAAATTTGCCCCATGAGTGCATTCATTGTTTCCACAGAAGTGCTGGAGTGCCTGCTCTGAGCCACACATTGAGATGGCACAAGGTTTAAAGACATGTCAAAGCTGGCAAATGAATACTAAGGAAAACTCTTGCAGCTTGTCACGTGCTCGCTGGTTCTCAATTCTTCTCCCCTTAACTCCATCCCTGGGCACCATTATTCCCTAGGCAACATGTGTAGTTCTGTGAGTTCTCTGGTGGAGATGAGGTCTGCAAGAAATGGTCTGGGTTTGCCTTTCCCCAGTGTAGTGTTGACATAAAGGGGAAAATGAGGATCTAGAAGGGGCCCCTCATATTGGCCTGGGGAGCAGCTTCTCGGTGAGGTGAGCTGTCTATTGACAGGTGGTCCAGGAGGGCACATACAGGGGGCTTGTGTGCTAACTCGGAGGGAGGTAGTCATCACTGCCACTGCGTAGGTGGACAGTGTTGAGGTACCTTGACTCACCTCTTCAAACTTGCAGAGACAAAGTTGCCCTCAGAGATTATTTGTGACTGTCTTGCCTCTTTATCTCCCTTTGGGTTTTACTGATTTGTTTGAGGATAACTTTATTCTATAGAAATGTATTAAGTCAGCCCTGGCTGGTGTGGTTTAGTGGATTGGGTGCCAGTCTGTGAGCCAAAGGGTTGCCAGTTTGATTCCCAGTCAGGGCACATGCCTGGGTCACATGCCAGGTCCCCAGTGGTGGGCATGCAAGAGGCAACCACATATTGATGTTTTTCTTTCTGTTTCTCCTCTCCAAAAATAAAATAAATAAAAATCTTTTAAAAAGACTAGCAGTTTGTCACTTAGAGAATGAAAAATATCTGAGTCATGATTTAAAATAAAACAGGTATTTGAATACAATGCTCAGTTATATAAGAGGTTTAATTTTCAGACAATAAAAACAGGATAAAAACTCTAAGTTTATGGGAGATGTTATTTTGAAATACATATCTCAGAAAGAGACAAGGAAATAGGAAAGAAATTAGACACAAAGACTACCAATCTTTAAAAGTTCAATAAAAATCTGAATTTTTATAACTGAAATACTAGCATTTTCATCTAAGTATCTTAGAAAAGAAAACAAAAAGTTGGATCATAGTATGCTAACAATCTTCATCTAGGAGAAAATTTCTCTTTGCATGTTGTATTAACTTCTTTTAGGGTGAACAAGTAACTCTTCTGGTCTTATCTGTCATTGTTTTTCTGTCTTTCACATATTCTGCCTTAGGCAAATAGACACATTTACTCATCCACACACATAGAATTCATATATTTACTTAGTCTATGTAATGTGTCATAGTACTTCTTATATATACTTAGTGCTGTGCTTGGTGCAGAGAGAAATACACAGAATATTTGTTCCTGACCTCCAGCCTGTACATCTGGAATATGGAACACCCACTCATTCACTTGTTGCAACAGGCAGTTACTGAGTGCTTGCTTATTTTGAGCCTGTGGTACATGTATGTGTTCCATAAATGAAGGGTAAGGGAAGTACTGAAATAGGATGGGCTGGGGTCAGGGAAGTAGAGAATTGGTGATGAGGAGAGAAGCTAAATGAACCCGAAGGAAGACTAGGGCTCATAGGACTAAGACAATGCAAAAGGTAGAGTCCAAGCACATGCCAGGAAGGCAGAAACAAGGAGAACAGAAGTAATCAGCAGTTTCAGAGGGAACGGGCTGCGTCACCGCCAGTCTGCAGGGAGCCTGGGGAAAAGCTGCTGCAGTCCTGGAGTTGGTGTGGGCATGGGGTGTCACCAAGTGCTGGTGGGAAAGGGGTGGCCTGTGAAGCCACGTCTGGGACGCAAGGATCAGATGTAGACAAAGGGAGGAGAAAGGAGAAGCACTTCTTCCCGTGCCATGGACTTACGATTCGTGCACAGCGTGCTCATACTGAGGGACCCCTTTCTCTTTTCTGTGTCAAGTTTGTCTGATTTCTTCAAGTCCATTTCCAATTCATCCTTTTGGTCTTCAGGCGTGTCTGTTGCTTAAGTCCACTCACAAGTGTTTTAAATTTCCATCGCTATCATTTCCATTTCAAGAAGTCCTTCATTTATATATTTGTGAATTTGTTTACTTTAAACTGCCTGGTGAGTAGTGATAGTTTTTTTCTTACTTGATCAGTTTTTAAATTTCACCTTTTCCCCCACTGATTATTTTATACATAGTTACTTTATAGTCTGTTACTATTTACAGTAATCTGTTGCTGATATTTCCAATACCTAACACTTGGGTTTTAGGACTTAATTTCACTGCATTATTTTTACTTCATTTCTTCCTGATGTTTGCTTATGATATCTTTTTAAAAAATTTTATGTATTTATCTTTAGAGGGGAAGGGAAGGAAAGGAGAGAAATATCAATGTATGGTTGCCTCTCTTGAGTCCCTTGCTGGGAACTGGCCTGCAACCCAGGCATGTGCCCTGACTGGGAATTGAACCTCCATCGCGTGGTTCACAGGCCCGCGCTCAATCCACTGAGCTACACCAGCCAGGGCTGCTTATGATACCTTATATCCTTGAATGTTTTGTGCACCTGTATACAGGGGTGGGCAAATGTAAATTTATAGTTGTAATACAAATAAATAATACATTAATCAATAAATAATACAAATATAAACTTTGTGTCATGGAACCACAGCTATAAACCTACTTTTGCCCACCTCTGTGTATTCACACACATAAATATATATCGCACATATAACACATCAGGCATATTATATGTATTTTTAAAAGTGAACTTAATCTTGGATAATTTTGAGGGCTGAAATCGCAGGGTTTTTCTTCCAGGCAGCCTTGGAGCTGTGTGTCTGCCACAGCTCATGCCCACTGCTCCCCGGGGTCTGTTTAGCTCCTTTCCGTAGTCTTGGTTCAATGCGAATTTCTCGGATTCCGCTTCCAAACATTTACAGGCCCATGATTTAGTCCCTCCCTCATACCTGCTCACCTCTCCTGGTCCCTGCTCTGGCTCCTTCCCTTCCGTCTCAAGCTTCCTGTGCTCTTTTCAGCTAAAAACGGCTTGTTATTATGTCCCTTTGAAGAGTTCTGTTACTTTCATTGAAGCTAGAAGTATATGGAAAGCTGCACGTGCCGTGATGACTCCAACGTGACGAGTTAGATCGTCACATACACGTTTCACAGAACGCTTACATTCATTGCATTTTTTAAACTTTATTTTTGTTGTTGCCACTTTCCGTGGACAGTGCACCAGTTAGAAAACGCGATGATGACCGCGATATTCCCACTGGATGCCAGTGACAAAACTCAAATACGTTTATGAAAGGCAACACTGCTAATTATCTTTTCTACATCTTATCATTTATCATGTAGGAAAACAGCTTGCTTTTAGAAATAGAATATGGCTCCCTACTCTATCTGGTTTTTCATTAATTCCGTGTTTGTTTTTGTGCAACAAACTCATTCAGTGAGTTGTCTTTGGAAAATTCCTAATCTATGAGCTATTATTTATTCCGCATTTTATATCACAAGACAAACTTTTAAATGGCTCATGAAACAAATAAACCTAATTGATTAAAGATTCACTCATATTTATGAGTTTGATTAGGCAATGTGCATTCTACACACAAATCGCTTTGTGCTGCTTGGGTTCATTTAAGGCATCTCATTGATATTCATAAATGAATATTGGTATTTCATTATTGCAGCACTTTGCTAAAAAACAGCAAAAGAAGGCAATTTGATTTCACAAAGAAAACCTCCCATTTCCATACGCTGGTGTTAAGGAAGTGGAGAGGGAACGCAGTGAGAGTGAAACAGCAGGGTGATGTACAGTCACTTTTTCTAATTCCTTTACCTGAGAGTATTTAAAGTGGGTAAATCTAAGAACTGGATTATCTGTAAGAAAATCATAAACCAAGGTGATCACAGCACCAAAAATGTAATCACTGAGTGAGAATGAGGTTACAGAGCAGACCAACCAAACATTTGCTTCCTCCTCCAGGCGCTGTTCTTCACACCCAAGTTGTAACCACTCTGTCTTCCTGAGAGGTGGCTGTGTATCCAAGCCTCCAAGGCCTCATTCTATGAGTTCATCTGTCTCAAGCACAGCCCTAAATTGTCTTTTTGCTGTTCTCAGATTTGCCTGCAATCTTATCTTCCAGCTAATGACTGACCGCCTGGGGCTCTGAGACTATGTTCCCTTGAGACGATGCTGCCACCAGGTCCCTCGTTTGGAAGTTCCCTTCCACAGCCGTCTCACCTGCTTGTGCAGGATTCCATTAACACAGGACTACAACTGCACGGTAGGTACACTTGGCTGAAGTGTACCAGAAATAACAGAAGGGATTTCGATATGGATGATAAAACTTGAAACTGGATGAAAAACATCAAAACATAACTGTTCTGATAGTTAGCAGAAGAAGTGTCCATCCAAGTGCATGCATGCAACCACACAAGTCTTGCTTGCTTGCTTGTGTACATCCAAGTATGTACACACAAAACCGCCTACCCCCACACAAGTCTTGCTTGTTTGCTTCCACAGCAGTCCTCCGTCTCTGAGAGAATCCTTCTTCCAGTCTTCCAAGGCAAATTTGCAAACTCTTTTTGAAAAATCCTGTCCATTACCAAAAGGAAATTATTTCTCTTTAGAATTCACTGCTTCTTGGTATCGTGACAATCCAAAAGCAAAATAGTGCACAAAATTGACATTTCAGAGAGAAGGACTGCAAAGCTGACAAAGAAACTATTTTGAGGGAGTCTCCATGTGGCCCATTTAAACTGAAGTTTAATCAATATTGGGTTATTTTCCCAGGGCCAATATGCCTTGTCTTTCTGATGAAAATTTTCCAGTAATTAAATCTTAGAAAGCACACATACACACTGAAAGAAACAGTAACACTACTATGAGTCATTATGACTTAATTGCAAGCTAAGAAAGATAATTAGCTTTTTGTTAACTATATCTTCACATTCTAAGGTATTCCTAGACTGAAGGTTATAGCCTTTTCTTCTCTTCTTTCTCCGTTTTTTTTCCAGAGTAGCTCTAAAAATCACTCTACTTATAAAAAATAGTTTCCTTGTTGAAATATTTCACCAAACCAAAGGACTCTTATTGAGGGTCATCTTTGTACAAAGACTTAGCAGGAGTTTTATCTTCACTTCCTTTCCCAATACTGGAAGTATAAAGGAGACATAATATAGACTTTATAACCCTTTTTTTTTTTCAGAGCAAACCCTCAGAGTGGGGAAACTGTGATTCCAGTTATGTGTATTACAGCTATTACTTTCAAGTATTTATAATCTTGTGGGATTGAAAACATATAACTGCATTTCTAGACACTTCTTGTTACCAGGATATTGGTTCATAATTAACTCAAATCTGTTGTTCCTAAAGCAAGAATAAATTGAAATATATATTCAGTGGTTGAAATAGGGGAAGTACTTGGCTAAAAGGAACTACACTTTCAAAAAAATATGACAACAAATGCCCAATTATAAAGAAAACATATTATGGCTCATACTGTCTAATGCTCATATCTGTTCCCAATGTGCTTTGCTAATTTAATTATGTCAATCATCAAAAGATGATTTCAATGTTTATATGGTTTATTCACATAAAGCTATACTCAATAGATTTTTTTTTGTTTCTAAATAAAGGCTACTGGGACAATCTGAATGGCATTTAAGTCACCAGCATGGCCACAACCACTGTTTTTTTATTAATTTCTCTGCCAACCAAGTGTGAAGCAACTGTGAGTAATTTAGCCTTGGTCACCACAAATCAAAGAGAGTGGGGGCATTGGAAATTATCCAAATTATATGAATTAATTTGCTAGATTGGAAAATTTGACCTCCAAAGAGCTCTCCTTTGTTTTGTCTATGGAAGCAATGAACTTGACGATTGAACAACTAACAGCTGAATGTGTTGGTGGTGGAGCAGCAGCTGGCAAATTCTCCTGCTACTCTGATCAAGTTCACATTTCAAACCAAATATTTAGGGCCAAAGTTAGATTTTTTTTCATCCTGAATTACCTCCTTTTGCCATCCACATGGATTAAATTTCCACGATCATTGCTGTTCTTGGTGTTTTTCTCTTTTCATGGCCACTGACAGATGGAGCCAGGAGGGATTTCTTGATCAAAGATTGGAAAGTTTCATTCCACTAAGGCTTCCCGCACATTGCTAGATTTATCTCCTCCCGTGAAACACATTGACCCCAAGCCCACTCTGAATGACGCCTGATCTGTAATCTCTGTCACCTGACCGTTGACCTCAGTGCAACTGTTACACATTTTTTATTAGAGAGAAGAAAATATTTTGAAATGGTTCGAAAAATATATCTAATCCTCATTACAGTACATGTATTCTCAGGACAGTAATGGAGCTTGATTTAACAGAAAAATGTGATGGCTCATTCTGGTGGTTAGTTTACAGCCTTTGTATCTTGTTTGCCAAAAGAATAAAAAGTGGGCTTTATGTAACCAATGAAAATAACGAGCATTTTCACGGTTGGGCAAACTACGAGATGGCTAATTTTAATCTGCTTTATGCTTACAAGGAAGTTTTTATAAAAGGCTGGTGAAATAGACTTCTCAGGAAGACTGGATCCTGAACTTTGCCAATGTGTATGTTCTTCTTTTAAAAAATCATAAATTCATTATATGGAGAGAAGACATAGCAGGGAGTCAAGGTGAATTACAGTGAAAGTGAAAACTAATAAAACCAAAATAAATCTTGTAGTTTAAACATTGAAGATTAGATTCAACTCCGTTAGGAAACAAATTATGTATGTTGGACAGAAATGTTGAACTAAACCTCACAGATTAATAGTAAAAGTTCAATTTCTCATAATGTTATACTGCAAAAAATTATGTAAAAGCTTTATGAACCCTCATCCTTGGCACTATAATGTGGCCAGAGCCAAAATATTTTTAAAGGCTTATAGACAAATAGTAAATTGTAAAAAACAAACTTGAAACGTGCTAAGCGGCTCAATTTTATGAATGAGTATTTATTTACTCCATAGCCCTGTTCTGCATATCAGCAGTGAGTCTGAGGTCATGCATTCAGCACTTCTTTCATTTTTCATTGCTCCTCATTTGTTTTCCTGGTGAAATACTAAGCTCACAATGTGTAATGAATTCTTGCTTAATGAAAGGAATGCATCTTCATAAATTCATGCAGAAAGTTGATGCTATTTATGAAAAGACCATTAGTGCTTTTTTAGATGTTTAAATAAAAATAAATGTGCACAATGGCAGCCAAATAATAGAGTTATGGGATAAATAGAGTGAATTTAAATAAAAGCATCTGTAGACCTTCATTTTGCTCTTCTATTTCCCAAGTCAAATATTTGGGTGTCAACAGTTGTGCGTGATCCTAACACTGGAAATATTCTGTTATTC
The DNA here is from genome assembly GCF_014824575.4 of Sturnira hondurensis. Lineage (NCBI taxonomy): Eukaryota > Metazoa > Chordata > Mammalia > Chiroptera > Phyllostomidae > Sturnira > Sturnira hondurensis. The sequence continues at coordinate 20,760,894 of NW_028088227.1, read as the reverse complement.
CCCAAAGTCTGTATCACTTTGTTTAAAATTCAAATAATACTGAACTTTCATATTTTAGCAAAGAATTTAAAAGTTCTTCAAAAGTGCTCTTCTGTCCCTGTTGGATAATTTATAACAGTGATGGTCTCCCTAATGCGTAATTGGCTTGTGGGGAAATTGCTATTTAATTTTGAGTTTGATAACATAGACCCTAACTGCTAAGAAATCCATTCATCTCAGAGGTTGATCCTGCTTTTATTCAACAAGGAAATATATTGAAGTAATGCTATAATCTGTGCAGTGACCATTTAAGGATTTCAGTGGTTCTCTTGTTTTTCCTGTTGTCTATTACAAATGAAAGGAACTGAGTTACAAAGGCGGTCTTTTATTCCAGTTCGTGTCCTGTCTCTCCACTGTTTTAAGAGTGTGAATATCTTCTCAACTATTTTGTAGGTGCTTCTGGGGGAGAGTCAACAGAAGAACATGCTCTATTATCAAGGAATAAAATTAGGAATTAAAATATCTGGGTCTCAGATGGCATTGGTTTTACGTTAAGTGTTGTGCTTGAAGAGTAAATAATTACTTAACTTTGGTAAAAATCATTAACACAGGTTTGTCTACACAATGCCCATTTTTAATGTGCTACTTTTTACATAATAATGCAAGATAGTCATTATTATTATTTCTACTCAGTAGTTGAGGGAGGTGAGGGTGAGAGAAATTCAATAAGCATGCATATGATCACACAGCTTTGGTAGCTGGACAAAACATCACACTTCCGCTTAGTTTTCTCCCAAATCAAAGTTCTTTTTCTTACACTGGATAACTCTCAGTAGTGATGAAGCTTAAAATTACAGATCCAGTTCTAAAAGGTGTGTTAAGTTTTCTACTCTTCTATTTTTTAAAGTACATTTTACTGATTATGCTATTACAGTCATCCCAATTTTCCCCACTTTGCTCCCTTCTGCTCAACATCCCCCTTCCTTCTAAAAGTCCCCCCTTAGTTCAAGTTCATGGGTCATGGGTATAAGTTCTTTGGCTTCTTGATTTCCTATACTATCCTTAACCCCCCTGGCCTATTTTGTCCTTAACAATTGTGTGTCTTAATCCCTGTACTTTTCCCCACATCCTCCCCTTTCCCACTCCCAGCTGATAACCCTCCAAATCATCTCCATTTCTTTGATTCTGTTCCTGTTCTAGTTGTTTTCTTAATTTGTATTTGCTTTTGTTTTTGCTTTTCATGTTCAGTTGTTCAAGTTGTGAGTTTGTTGTCATTTTACTGCTCACAGATTTTGATCTATTTCTTAGATAAGTCCCTTTAGCTTTTCATATGATAAAGGCTTGGCAATGATGAACTCCTTTAGCTTTGCTTTATCTGGAAAGCACTTTATCTGCCCTTCCATTGTCAGTGATAGCTTTGCTGGATAGAGTAATCTTGGATTTAGGTCTTTGCCATTCATGACTTGGAATACTTCTTTCCAGCCCCTTGTTGACTGTGAGGTTTCTTTTGAGAAATCAGCTGATAGTCTTATGGGAACTCCTTTGTGGGTAATTCTTTTCTTTCCTCTTGCTGCTTTAAAGAGTCTCTTCTTATCTTTAGTCTTGGGTAAATTGATTATGATGTGCCTTCCGTGTTCCTCCTTGTGTCTCATTTCTTTGGGACTCTTTCTCTGGGCTTCCTAGAATTCCTGGAAGTCTATTTATTACCCCAGATTGGGGAAGTTTTCCTTCATTATTTGTTCAAATAAGTTTTCAATATCTTGCTCTTCCTCTTCTCTTTCTGGCACCCCTACACTTCAGATATTAGAACACTTAAAGTTGTCCCATAGGTTCCCAAGCCTCTTATTTTTTTTTGCATTTTTCTTCGTTCTATTCTGGTTGGATGCTTATTTCTTCTTTTTGTTCCAAATCATTGATTTGACTCCTGTTTTCCTTCCCTTCATAGTTGGTTCTCTGTATACTTTGCTTTATTTCACTTTGTGTAGCCTTCATTTCTTTCTTCATTTTGTGACTGAGCTCAATCAATTCTGTGAGTATCCTGATTACCAGTGTTTTAAACTCTGCATCAGATAGGGTGTCTATGTCCTTGTAGCTTAGTTCTTTTCTGGAGTTTTGATCTGTTCTTTTGTTTGGGCCATATTTCTTTGTCTTTGTGCACCTGTTACATGGTAAAGGGTGGAGTCTTAGGTATGTACCAGGGTCGGGCAATCCTTTCTGCTGTGATGTGGTGCTGTCAGTCTGGATCAATGTTTCCTTAACTCCTTGGTTGTTGGACTTCCATGCAAATGATTTTCTAGCAGTTCTGGTTGTTCTTTGTTTTTAAATTAGTTGTTATCCTTCACTTGGTTGTGCAAGGAAGTGAAGCATTTCTACCTATGCCTTCATCTTGGCTAGAAATCCCAATCCTATGACTATCACTTTTTAAAGGAATATTAAAGGTTAAGTGGATCTTATAATAAAATGGGAAGAATGTAATACCCTGGATTTCAGCAGACCTTTAGACTGACTTCCATCACCTGTCAAAGGGGGGCAGGAACATCCAACACATTTAGGTATTTGAGGACATGATGATATACACATTGAAAGTGTCTGCTGCATATTTGGCACCAAATAAATATCAATTCCCTCGCTACCTTTTTACCTTACTGAGGTATCTAATTAAATCAGATAAACTACTGACAGTTATTGGGGGTGGTTAGAGGGTGGGGGGATCAAGCAAAAAGGAAAATAGACCCATGAACAGGGACAACAGTGTGGTGATTGAGGGGGAAGGAGGGAATCGAAGAGGATCAAAGGATCAAATGGTAATGGAAGAAGACAATAAAAAATTAAAAATAAGATGAAATGAAACACAAAGACAAAAAACAACTAAAGACCAAATCTACAAGGGATTATATCAAGTGGCATTTGATAAGTTAAAGTGAAAAACTGAGAAAATTATATTACAATTTCTATTCTCAAAGTTTTATTAGTAATTGGATGATTTCATTTTTTAAAATAAAATAATCACTGTAGTTATAAATAAAACACATTTTAATAAAGTTTTCTTTTTGTTGATTGGTGTGCAAAGCCATGCAAACAGTAAGATAAATATATCTAGTTTACGTATAGAATACGACACTATCAAACTAATTTTAAAACCCCTGAAAAATAAAACAAGGGTAAAATACTATAGTGGTCTTTGAATAGTTTTTAAAAGAAATTCCACACATACTTTTTTTACTCTTTTTTTGTCATTTTTTAAGAAAATGAAATTTCTTTATAGATGTAAACTTCCCTCACCAATGCCTATAAAAATGCTGTACTACATATCTATGTTACCAAGTACTCCATTTTATTTTTTATTATTTTCTGTATTTATTTTTTCACATTTTTTTACTGTTGTTCAAGTACAGTTGTCTCCCTTTTCCTACCACCGCTGCCTCCACCCCACCATCCCCACTTCTCCCCCTCGATTCTACCTGCCTTTGGTTTTGTCCATGTGTCCTTTGTACATGTTCCTGAAAACCCTTCCCCCTTCTGCCCCGTTATTCCCTCCCACCTCCCCTCCGGTTACTGCCAAGTGCTCTTTTTCAAAAAGCAAGCAAAAAACCTGGCCTGTGTGTCTCCGTTGGTTGGAATGTCATCCCCTGTACCAAAGGGTTGTAGGTTTGACTTCTGTTCAGGGTGCATGCCTAGGTTGTGGGTTTGATCCCAGTCCATGTTTCTCTCACATTGATGTTTCTCTTTCTTTCCCTCTCTTTCTCCCCCAACCCACATCCAGGACCAATAAACATAAGATTTTTTTAAAGCAGCGTGTAAGTTTTCCACATTATTTTTCTGAAGAGAATACATTTGCTTTTCTTTGACACATATAATGAAATAAGCAGTAGCAGAAATAGTCTGAGTCCAGTGATGGTGACGTGTAAATTGCACCCAACTCATGTCACGACTGCAATTTAGAGTTAAAGAGTGTTTGCACACCCTGTGAATTATCTTCCTCTGCAACCAAATGTCTATCTTAATTCTGAATACAGACCTTAGGCAATTATTAATCTTTAGTAGCAGGAAAACTCAAGCCCAGTCTTTTTATGTTACCTCATTATTCTTGTTCATAAATAAAAATTTAATTTCTGTAATGGCTCATAGTGCAGTCAACTGTTATATTATTAATTATAGAAGTGCTGCTAATGCCTAGAAATGATATTCTAATAAGGTTTAATCTCTTTTCCATATTCCAGTGTCTTTAATAATTATGTCTCTGGTTTTCTTCTTGCTTTTATTTTATTTGCAAACAAACCCAGCAGTGCAGGTTGTAATTTCAAGTTGGCTCGTGTTTCTGAAGCAACCATATCACTCATAATTCAGACTCTGTGAATTCGGTCAGAAAAAAAGGGGGAGAAAGAAAGGCAGCTTTATTTCAAATACTGACTGCAGTCTTGAATCACCTCTCAGACTTTGGTTTTAAGAGTTTGTCTCTTCACAATTGCTGAGGGACCTTTTATATATCTGGCAATTGTTCCTTGAAAGTTTTTCAGCTGGAAATTGTTTTGTGTATCGTAAGAACGTATTTTTTGTTCGTACTTATTCTTTAAAGCAGTAGGGAACTCTCCAGAGAGAAAGAATAAAGACCTGTGGTCATGTAGATAATGGCCTAAAGAGGGTGAAAATGGAACTATTTTGTTCCTACATGTCTGACAGTTTGTTTCTACCCAAGGGGGTGCCCATTACTATCATGAGAGCTGTGTTATTTTCCTTTATTAAGTATAGGGACTGAGGTCTAAGTTGCTTCGGTTAATGTTTCTTCTCCTTTATTATCCACAATGGATAGTATTTAGTTCTATTATGCAACCCCCATGGCAATTTCTCTGTTTATCTTTCTTTTGTCCTGAGAACATTCTAACTTTAGTATGATGTATTTGTTTAATCGCTCTGTTTACTGGATTAACCCTTGAGAGAGAGTATTAGTGATACCCTTATTCCATGTGTTGGAGGATCAGCTCTTCCGGGACATTTTACCTGTTTTATGGTGCATGACATTGATGAGAGCTCACAACGGGGAGGAGGAGCCGAATCTCCAGGTTAATTTCAGGAGGGAGAATAAGAGTGGAAATTGGAATCTATTCTACTTGCTCCTCAAATATTTACTGAGCAATCTGTAGGTTTTAGTTGCTTATCTGTACTAGGAACATAGACAAGTGGGAAAAGTATTTAAAAACTTAATATCATTTTTATAATGTATTAAGTATGATCAAAGTAGAATGGGACACGGTGGCCTATCAGGGAATTTTCTAGTCATGAGGGGTGATGGAGATTATGGAAGAAAGTGTCTAATTAAAAACTAGGAGGCCTAAGTATAAAAATTTGGATATCACCAAAATTTAAGGAACAGAGGAAAAGAATAGAAAGGGTATTACAAGACATAGGAGGTATACAGGGAAAAGCAAAATCAGAGAACCAGAGGTAAAGAACCTTACAGAGGGGGGTCATGAGTAACATAATAAGCTAGCAGGAGGACACATTCTTTAAGGAGATATGTATTCTCCTTGGATTTGACAACTTTAAGAGCAAAATTCAGCAAGCTTTTCCTGTGAACTATCAGAAAACAAATATTTTAGGCTATACAGGTCGTGTGGCCTCTAACTACTCAAGTCTGGGTTCTCGAGGGCCTGAGCCATCTCGAGAATGCATGGATGAGGGAGTGTGGCTGTGCTCCAGCAGAGCCTTTTCTACAGTAAGTGGCTCCAGTGTGACTGGGGGCCAGAGTGGCTAGCTACATGGGGAAACAGAGGCAAGAGAGTTTCAGTTAACCATTTGAGACTAGATAGCAATAGTGACAGAGGCTAAATTACACGTACTCTGAGGCTCAGAATCTCTTTTACTCTACCAGTTTTGTTTACTAACCCCTTATCAGATGTATCAGGGAATATGTTCTCCCATTCTGTGGGTTTTGTTGTTGATGATTTCTTTTGCTGTGCAAAAACAAACATGTTAGTTTGATGTAGTCCCATTTGCTTATTTTTTCCTTTGTTTCCCTTGCCTGGGGAGATAACTCCGATAAAAAAATTGCTATAAGCAATGTACCAGATTTCGCTTCCTATATTTTCTTATAGAATTTTTATGGTTACAGGTCTAATGTTTAAGTCTCTGGGCCATTTTGAATTTATCCTTGTGTGTAGTGTAAGTTTCTTATGGCTTATTTTGTTAAGTTGTCCATGGTTTAAAATGATCCTCAAAATGTGTCATGAACTTGGTAGTCTTCCATTAGTAATATCTTTTGAAATCATTAACATTTCTGCAATACCAAATACACTGGATTGATAATTAAATTTGAAATCAGTGAAGTACATTTTTCTTTGTTTATTTGAGATATAATTGACATAAAACATGTTAGTTTAAGGTATATAACATAAAGAATTTATATATGTATACATTGTAAAATGATCCCATATTTTATTTTATTTTAAAAAATATTTTATTTATTTATCTTTAGGGGGGAAGGAAAGGAGAGAAGGAGAGAAATATCAATGTATGGTTGCCTTTTGTGCATCCCCTGCTGGGAGTGGGCCTGCAGGGAACTGGCCTGCAACCCAGGCATGTGCCCTGACTGGGAATCAAACCGCGATCCTCTGGTTCGCAGGCCCGCGCTCAATTCACCCATATTTTTTAAACAGTATTGAGAATGTTGGTGGTACTTATAGTCCAAAATACATAAAAGTCAGAGCAAGAGGAAATAGAGAAAAGTGTTTTTACTACACACTCACAGAAATAATTAGAAATTAAAAATGAATGTCTCAGCAACTTTAAATATATATCCTGACATAATTCCCATACTGTAGTCTTTTAACATTTTTATTTGTTTTCAGAAAGAAGGGAAGGGAGGGAGAAACAGAAGGAGAGAAACATCAGTGTGTCCTTGCCTCTCACAGGCTCTCCACCGGGGACCTGGCCCTCAACTCAGGCGTGTGCCCTGCCTGACCGGAAATCAAAGCATGTGACCTTTTGGTTCACAGGCCATCACTCAATCCACTGAGCCACACCAGCCAGGGCATATGGTCTTTCAAATTATATCAATATGTGCTACTGATTAAAAGAGTCACGGGTGTTCTAAAGGTTGCATTATTCTCAAGTATTAAAATATTAAAAATAAAATTTGTGAAATTTAATTTGAGTATGATGAGTTTCATGTGAGTCTTTAATATACATGTTATAGCTATCTTCATTCCAATTTTAATATGACTTTTTCTAATCACATTATCTAAAACTCATATTTTCTCTGTGTAACGAAAGTGGCCACTCATTAAAAAAGTGTCACCATTTTAGCATGTCTTAGTGGAGAAAGTGCGTGATAAATGTATTTATTCTTGTATGTATATGTGAATATAAGAAGTAATGAATGACTGAGTGAATGAATTCCTTATTCATGATCTTCAGAAGGTCTTAGGGTCTTACTGCTCTGTGAAAATCTCACCTGGAGACAATAATTGTATTTCCTACATGGGGAAAGAAATAGATAAAACTGCTGGTTAGGGTGACTCTTTGGCAATACTGATGGAACATTAAGGATCAGCAGGGACCCCCAGGGCAGGTTCCACCCCATAGCATCTTCTGGATTGAAAGCAGCAGGGGAATGCGATTCCACATCATTTCCCAAATCATTTCTCTTCTTGAGAAGAATGACTAACAACTGTGAAGGAAAATTGAAGTCGTAGTAGACTTTCGAAAAGAGAAGGGATTCTGACCATGAAAGCCTATGGAAATAAATAGACCAAAGTAATTTTTAAACAATGAAAGTAACTTGTAAAGTTTTTAAACGTGCATGTATCTTTATATTGGATCTTTTAATTACTTGGAATTCCAGGCTCATTATTTTGAATGAAAATTTTATATTTTAACAACGATACATTTTTATGTCTTATTTGGTACAGTAAGAACACATTGTCATTATCTTAGAAAATATAAAAAGAAAACCTCTGGCTGAATTTGAAAAATTATGTTTGGTGAATCATTACTTCTTTTAAGTATAAAAGAAAACATTTGGATTCCTTGGAGGTTCAAACAAATCTGAGAGTCCAGCTTGCCTCTGAGAAATTCTCATTGGATTTATGGGCTATTATTTGCATAAGATACACAAACAAATGTTTCCTTTGACTGTAGCTGGTCTGCTGTGCTTGTTCTCTCTTATTTTTCCCTGCCTCATTAAAAACAGGGATGAAAAATTAAATTGGCCTAAGGCATTAACAAAATCTTAACTGCTGGAAGCAAAGAGATGAGCGAGTCTGCTGGGGAAGCTAACCTGTTCTGTGCTGTTTGGGACAAACCCCAGCACCCTGGGCCTGTTTTGAATGTGTACTATTTGGTGAACATAATAAATGAACGAAAGCCACAGGAGAAGGACAAATCACATTTTGTACAATTTAGACAAAATATCAAGGATTTTACAATGGTGTTTTGGGGGTCTGGTTTAGGATAATATTGAAACATTGATAAAATAATGCTGAAACAAACACTCGGGAGAGGAAGAAGTACAATAACATGCTGCCTCTTTATCTCCAGTGGATACCTGGAAATGTGCCATGAGTATCTCAATCTTCCTTTGCAGTGGAGAATTTTTTCCTACATATCCAAAATTATTGCCAGATTATCATTTAATCTGGTTGTTTTAATGCCAGTGTTTAATCAGGTTAGAGGAGTCCTTCTCCAATGTACAGTTCTTAGAACAAAGCGTGACCTATAGTAAACACTCAACACATGTAAATAATACATAACATACTTTTATTAGTGCTAATGGGTAACTTCTTAGCTGAGTCTCTGCATATAATATCTGACCCAAGGGTTGGATAAGCCGTGTGAAGTCTGTGTCACCATGCCAGACAAAACTAAAATCTCCTTGTTCAAACGGTTTTTACAAAGATTAAAAGGTAGCACCACGCTGCTTTTACTAGAAAAAAACTAGTAGCAATCGAAAGAAAATGTGTAAAAATGACATGAGAAAATACATTTTAAAAGTTGTTCGTAAGTTAGTTAGAAACGTAAAGATGCTGTCAAAATGTATTTTGCATGATTTAAGACGAAACCTTTAAAAAGGGGGATAATATTTGATAAATTATCCTATCAACTGCTGTACATAATCCTGTTATTTTAGGCAAGATAATTGCAGGGTAAACAGCATTAGCTATTCATTAGCTGTAGCTGTTCTAGCTAATTCTTTCTCAGCTGGGCAGATTTAATTTAGTGACAAGAAAAATACTGCAAATCAGTCCTGTCATATGAACTAAATAAAAAAAGTATAAATAAGTAGGAAATAACTCATACACAAATGAAACCAGTCTATCTTTAAAGAATAAAATGTCTCACATCTGGTGGTGGTAGTACTACATTAGAGAATTGTAAATGCTGTCAATAATAACATTGGCAACCAATAGAGTGTCTTGATGAGTGCTATCAGAGTATAAATGTATGCAAGATGTTCTAAAGAATCCCTAGCAAAATACTTAAACAGTATCATTTTTGTTCGTCACAGTATTTTTTTGTTGGATTGAAACCAAGGTTTCATTTTTGCCTTAGGCATATTGTTTATAGGAAAAAATGCGATTGACTTTTATATTGACATGTAAATATTATCATTTATTCTCTTAATAGAGATAAAAATTTACTTGACATTTTCACAAAAATACTTTTAAGCCAAAACAAAAATTCTTATGGGAAATAATAAATATTTTCCTCCAAATCTTCAAATTTGGCAACTTGGTTAATTACGTCTTCATTTTTGTCTTTCAAATCTTACCTAAAGTAAGGTTTTGAAGAACAAAATGTATTTAGATAGTATTTCCATAAGTTGCTATTTCATGTTAAATATTTTCCTGCTGGTAAATTATGCATAAAATTAAATGCCATACTGGAAAACAGGTCACTTCTATTAGGTCAAAATACCTAATGGACGGGCAATTTATTTAAGGTTTTGCACTCCGACCCTCGTATGTGTTTAAAACATGTGTAAACTGAAATGCTTTCTAAAGAACGATGTTGCTGAGCGTGAACAATTCGTCACATTGGTATCACAATATATCCGTCACATGTTTTACCATCACCTCAGGAAGCTCCTTGAGTAGATCCATGGATTGGTGGAGAGGAAACATGTCACAATTAACTTGGAGAAGAGAAGCCTGTGGGTAGTGTACAATGATTGGTATAGATCAGTATTTGTAACATTCTTGTAGAGAAGATAGATTTAAATATCGTGTTTTAGTCCAAAGAAACAGTGAATCTAATTTAAAAGAGAAAACGTTTGATTCATTTTTTCCATAATCTTAATATCCAGATATTAAATCAATAATTAATGTTTGGGAGTTTTCTATTTTTATCAACCTTTTTCTAGGATATAAATGATCTATCTGTCATCTATGTGCCATTGGTCTACCATCTATTCATGTATCACTTTGTCTATCTGAATAGTGGACATTTGGTTATATCCAAAATCTCCATGTAAAGGGGAGATTTCCCCAATAAAGGGGGGAAAATGGGACAACTGTAATAGCCTAATCAATAAAATATATTAAAAAAACAAAACAAAACAACAACAACAATAACAAAACAACCTCCATGGAGACATTTGGTCCATGCCTGCTCATCTGCCTAATCCCATGTGCCATTGTTAACTAGGCTTCTGAGGCAATACAGCTATAACACAATTATTAGGGCAATAAAATAATATAGTATTTGTTATGGATTAATCCTGTAAACTAAAAGTATAAATAAGTGTTATGGGCTCTTTAAACCCTGGCATGTTTTCTGAGCATCGGTGTTGTGACAGGAACAACTACCAAAGACTGTTCGGTATAAATCAGGTGTTATATGTTCATAGGTGGTTGAACAGAGCCAACTTTTAAGAACCTCTTGTCTAATGTTTCCCTAGGCAGGACCAAATGTCTTGCAAGGGTCCGTCTAGCTCCATCTCCTAATAGCTTTCCACAGAACAAGTAGCAACTAGCAATATAAAATTCCCCTTCACAGTAGATTTTAGGCCCCATAACTACCTCTGGGGGACCACATATCAGGGTGATATTGGTTGAACAAAATAACCTCTAAGGTCCTTTGAAATGCTAACATTCTATGTAATAGGGATTACAGTGGGACCATAATAAAGCTTTCTTAGGACAGAGAGAGATGAATATATAAACAAATATTGAGTTAAATGTGTCCTGGCTATAAATGGCTATACTTTTCATTGTTTTTTGCCTCTTTGATCACGTTGGTAGTTTTCAACTTGAAAGTCAATATGACGGAAAGTGAAATGATAAAGCAAATTCATGGATTTGTTTGGCATTTAACTAAGCATCTCCTGTGCATTGAGAACATCACAAACTTGTGGCAGTGAAAGAATGTGACATAATCCCAAACATTTAGAATATGCAGTGCAATGAGGGAACATCTAAACAGATACTGACAACGAGATGAGGTAAGTGAAAAGATAGAGTTAGGCATGAGTTAGAAATAGCCTGGAGAAAACACTGCAGTTGTAGAGCCAGAGGACCGTGGTGAGGGAGTGGAGTGGGCAGACAGGTAAGGGAGTAAGTAGCCTATAATACTGACTTGAGAAAAGCCTGCTTTTGTGTGTTGGAATACTGATCTGACAAAAGTCTCTTCTGATATAAATAATGATGTGATTTATTTTTCTCTCACTCATTTAAAGAACTAGAAGAGCATTTTAAAGATATGACTGTGAAAACAAGAAAACAGTTTATCTTGATGAATTTGAATTCCCTACTAGAGCTGTGAATGGAATTGCAGGATCCAGGAACCAACCACAGGGGGCGTTAATTTGGACCATGGTGGACTTGGTCATGACGGAGGTGAGAGGGCTCAAGGACATTTTAGGATGTAAAATCTGAAGGACACGGATATGAATGTTGGTAAATAAATTCCAGGTTTCTACCATAAATATCTAAATACATGGTGTAGCCAATTCTCGAGATTAAAAACAAGGAATGAGAAGCTATTGAATTCCTTTAAAAGCCTATAGTCTCTAAATTTTTTGAATCATGCTATTAAAAAGAGCTAAATTCTAATCTATCAAAAGGCTGATTTAAAAAATAATATAAATTTTCTACTTTATATAAATTTGAGCAAATTTCACATTTAATTTAATTTTGTTCACAAATGTTTAGATGTGTAATTGGCTTTCTGGGTGTATATATGTGTATCCGTATATATGTGTATCTGTATATATATATATATATATATATATATATATATATATACACAAGAGGAAATATTAAGATGGCTTACCCTCTGAAATTGTCTCAAAATAATCTGTTTTGCTTTGTTTATTTTCCCTTTTTTTTCATTATCAATACCTTAGATTTCTTGTGTCAGGGTAAAAGAGGGTNATCCGTAAATATTTTTCTATTTATATATATATATATATATATATATATATATATATATATATATATATATATATACAAGAGGAAATATTAAGATGGCTTACCCTCTGAAATTGTCTTAAAATAATCTGTTTTGCTTTGTTTATTTTCCCTTTTTTTTCATTATCAATACCTTAGATTTCTTGTGTCAGGGTAAAAGAGGGTGATGAGTGAACAAACTAGTGCTTTGAGAGACATAAACACTCTAGAGAAATGGAAAAGTAATCTTTGTAGAACAGGGAAGGCCTGCCTAGTTGGGAAAACATACAGTGCATTCAGGAAACTGACAGCCAAGGACACCTGCTGTCCTTGTGCGCATCAGCTCGAATTTCCAACCACCGATCACCGTTCCACCTGCTATTGCTGCTTGTCTTTCTCTGAGCTGCATAGAGCCTATAGCGGAGCTTGATAAGCTCTAGAGAAAAACAGTTATGTCGGGAATAAATTTTTTGGTATTTTTTTCATCAAAAAGAAATAAATCTTTTTTAATGTCTGTAGCCAATCTGAAGTATGGCATATATATATATGTTTTTTTACACCTAATAAAAAATTTTATCATGGCATAATATCCACTTTAAGTCTCCTTTACTCCTTAAATCAAGAGGAGAGACAATAAATGAATTTCTAAAATAGCACTGAAGACTTTTAAGATTTCACTGTAAATTGTTGCTTCTAAAATTGAATGACAAAACTATATGTGTATTAAAATTGAATTAGAACAGTTAGAATTAGGCAACTGGATTTTCACATTTAGGTTGTGTTTTGGTATAAAATGTAGTGTTATAAATTTACAGAATTTCCAAGCAAACAGTGTTGGTTAAATGGAGGTTAAATTGATTACTTTAGCTGATTAGTGTGCAGAAAAAAATTGGTGCTTTATAATTTTGTTGTCACTTAGCAATGATATAAAACATTTCTCCATATGTTTGCAGGTGAACAATGTGATAAGATGACAACTCTTTAATTAATTTAGGACTTGACTACCTCATCCATCTAATGCTTCCTGTAGCTTCTACACTAATGTTGTTGTTTATATGTTAATACTTGTTAACTTGGCATTTACAGATATGTCGACAGGAGGAAATTAAAAATGAATTTTCTAAAGGTTAGTTAATTACAGATAATAAATTTTGTTATGCAAAAGTGGAACAGATTTAATTTTTCAACAACTCATATTGAGCCAGTAAATAAAAGCATACCTTTTACTTGCAATGTTAAAGTGCCGATATGCTGAAGGTTACTCAACTATAAGAAATTTTAAATGTCTATGTGTTTTTGATCTTTTCTCTTGGAAGGAATCTAGAAGTCAACCTTTGACCTTTCAGGGCTCAGAGTTAATGATACAACATATTTCTTCCTTGAAATTAATCTCAGAGCTTAAGCCAGAGCTTAGAGTAGATGTAGAATAATAGAAAAATCTGTGTTTTTTAACTAAATTATTTAGCTGTCCAAATTTATTCTTTTTATCTGAAAAATATGGTTGAGTGTGATTAATTTGAAGTCATCTCACAGTGACAAGGACAGAATATCATGTGACAGCCTACCTGGACTGATCCTCGCCTGTCCTTCCCTATGCCAGTCCCCTTTACTTGATGACACCCTCTCAGCCTTCAGAACTCGGCTCAAGTGTCAGTCCCATTTTTTTGATCATATATTCTTCCTTGCACTTTTCCATAGCACTTTCACAGTTTGTAAAATATGCACTTTCAAAAAATATTTATTACCCAATGGGATTGTAATCTCTACAAAGGTAAAGACCGTTTTTATTTTTTAGTTTGCTTTTTATACCTAGCACCTGTCACACTGCTAGGCACATAATAAATGCTCCAGTAATATTTATTTGATGAGTGAAAATATAAATGGATATATCATGTGTTCTTTTAAGTTGGAAATTGGATACAATTATAGTTATTTGTAACAGATAATCTAAGGAGGTATCAGTTTTTCTTATACCTATGCTTCTTATGAAATGTCATGGCAACTAAAAGCCTACTAAATCAAGATAAAAGTGAACAAGGAATTCGTTTCATGACCTTTGTGGCTACCAAGGCCAATGAAATGGACATATGTGGTTTGTCAATAATCAAACTAGACAAATGAAATTAGATTACAGAGCAATGAGTGGTTATTTCAAGAAATTATACTTAATAGGTACAAAACACTATGCTAGGTACTGAGGAGATAGATTTATTTGTTCATTTGCAAAGACAAACTACTGTATGGCAAGCAATTTAGCAAATCTCCATTTAAGTATCAATTTTGTGGAACTCAAATATCTATAAAGTTGGTCACATCTAACACACTTATAAATGTTTCTTTTCCATAAAAAATTCTTAAATGGAAAATTTCTTTCCGAAGAGCTTACCTAAAAATACTCCCAAACATTATGTGGCTAAGATAGTAACCACTATTTTTGAAGTAGTTGTATCCAACTTATCCAGTTATGATAATTTTATAAAGAATCAAAGTGATTTTCCTTTATGCTCTTGGCTCTTAGGGGCTTGGCAGCTAATTATAAGGAAGCCCTTTCTACTCTTTGGTTTGGCTTGGTTTCTCTAACTCAACTGCAGCCTATAATACTCACTTAAATTTTTCTTTTTATATTGTTATGAATGTTTCTCAGTTTTTTTCATGGGGCTGAGACCAATTTCTATATTTGGAAAGGACGGTGATTGAGACCATTCTTCCATTACCTGGGAGAACAAAATTCATACAAAAAACACAAGGTTTTGACGTCTTTCTCTATATCTCATGATCCATTTTTTTCTTTGTTTCCTTTCTCTTTTTTCTTTCTTTCTGCAGTAGGCATCTCATACCTACAAGATCGGCCTGCGACTAAAATTTGATTTCAATGTCAAGACTGATGATATCACCCATATCAAGATGGTAGGAATAGATTCTCTATTCACATACGGGGTCTTTCCTTATGTGGAGAGCAGAGTGGACTTCTCAGGCTGATGGGGGTGGAGGTGGGGAGAATGTTGAGACTGCAGAGAAGGAGACTGGCTGTGGATTTCTATGGTGGTTAGGAAGTGGAGCAGCGGGTGAAGGCTCCCGGGGCGGGGCTTGCGCAGTGTGATCCGCCTGCTGGCACGAAGGAGGGAGCATTCAGATGCCCTTATCAGTTTGTTCACCTGTGGGTCAGAAGAGAAAAGGCAGTCGAACACTAAAAAATTAAGTCAGACTCTGTTTCTTGGCCTCCCTCTCTCCTTCCTTCTTCCTATTGCTGGTGAAAACTGGGCTATTCTATGAGATGGTGAGAAAAGCATTTTGCAGACCCGTGCACGGGAGACTGGGGTGTAGCAAGATGATTCCATACAGTTACATTTCTGGCAGGTCTGGGTGTTTTGTGTTTCGAGGTTGTCGTGATCCTTCTTATGGTTGTGCTAGGAGGTGAACTGTGTCCACATATGCCTCCATCTTGGCCAGAAGTCTACCTAAAATATTCTTTTTTCTCTAATTTAATGTAGGCAAAGAAAAATCTTTCATGACACACATTTTAATATGCACATCATATAGCCTTAACGCCAATATTATGATTACCAATGAGAAAGTCACAAGTTTGACTTTATATTCTCTATGATATTATAAAAAGGACTTTGATATTTTATACTATGTTTTGGTTCTTTCTCTGTATTATTTTGGTTCATTTTTAGTTAATTCAGTTCTACAGTTAAACTTTTAATAGTTAACAAGTACTTCTTGCTAGAATGTCTGAAAGTTTCTCAATGACTATGTTTTTAAATAGTTTATCATGACTTCTGGGATCGTAAATAGATTAGACCTGAAAATAGTATAATTTTTGTCATATATTAAAATAAGAACTAAAATGAGGGTTTAAAAAATCTTTACAGTTATACTAAACTTCCAAGTATGACTTTGTTTACTCTTGTATTCTTATAACAAGGAAAAAAATTGAACATCCCATATAGAAAATTTGATTATACCTGTCTCCTTATTACTATAATTCATAATTATCATAAAAATGTTTTCTGGAATGAAGTGGCAATTTACTAGTTGCATAATGGGACTCAGACATAGAGTACAAAATGAAATGTTTTTTCATAAGGCTACAGGGTCTTCTTATGTAAATAAATCTGCCAGACTAATAAAATGTTGGCACAATAAAATTATCTACTCAACAGATTTCTAGTGTATTTTGTTAAACTGCCTTGACACATTTGAAATCACTGCATTTGGAGTTTTGTAAGAGTTGATGATTTGCATTATCACCTGGAATACTTAAATATTTTTCTTACTCAGTACAAACTCTCAAGTGAAAATCTTTGTGGGCCTGGTTTATGTTTTGAAGTAGAAGTTAGTTTGACTCTCAGAATCTCATTCAAAGAATGAAACCTTTATACCTTGCATTCCAAATGGTCACATATTCATAAACTCACCAGGTTAAATGTTTGGATAAAGAATTCTTGATTAAACAGAAAGCTTAGGATTATAAATGGAAAGATAAAATATTTTTCAAGTCTTATGCTTTTATTTCTAAGGAAGTCATTGTTCTGAACATTTGGGCTATCTCTCAGCAGATGGGATTTGGGGGATCCTCAGAATGATTTGTATCTGCTATTACTAGAAAATATGTAAAGACAGTATTATCATTTCTTTCTTAAAATAAGTCATAATGAGTAGAACATGCTTGATTATAATTTATCTTTAGATGGTACACTGATAAATGCCTCATCTCTATCAGAACTTTTACGAGACTACCATAGAACTCATACTAAGAACTTTAAATTTTGCGGCTAATTTGTCTCACTTTATATTGAGTTACAGCACTGCCTGTTTTATTATAGCCTTCAAAATTCCTGTGAAATATTGGTATGCCATGTCTGGCTATTAGGCATTGTTTTTTTTTTTAAGGAAACAGTAAAGCATTTACTTAGCAAAGTGTAGCAACTGGTAAATATTTCTCCTTGGCTTCTAATTTTTTCTCAAACTTTAGAACATTATTTAGGGTAAAAACATTTTCTGTTAATTTGACTCAAAAGTGGTTAAATCTGGGGAGTAGGAATTTCTGGTTATGTAGTAGATTAAACATTCACATGTATGTGTACTCTCTTGATAAACTGTGCTGAAATGATAAAAGAGGGATAGAAAGGTATAAAGCAAAACAACAAAGAGGATAAGAGAGGAGGCTGGAAGGGGCAATGAATGTCAGATACTTTTGGAATATGGACAAAAATGACTGGTCAAAGGAAAGGGTTGACAGCTTTTCTGATCCTTTCTTTTGGCTTTTGGGTGCCTGTGAATTGAATGTTGTACAAGCTTAAATGTGCTTCCCCAAAATTCATATGTTGAAGTCTTAACCCCCAGTATCTGAGAATGTGACTATATTTGGAGACAGGGTTTTTAAAGAGGTAATTAATGTTAAATGAGGTACCGAGGGTGGATCCTAATTCAATATCACTGGTGTCTTTTGAAGAAGAGGAAATTAGGAGACTGGCAACCACAGAAGACAGGCCATGCAAATACATAGAGGAGAAGATGGCTCCCCTATCTATAAGCCAAAGAGAAAGGCCTCAGAATAAAACCAATCCTGCCAAAACCTTGATCTTGGACTTCTGCACTCCAGATCTGTGAGAACATAGACTTAGGTTAAGTCACCCTATTTGTAGTAATTTGTTATGACAGCCTTAGTATACATACTTAAATTAGTAACATAGAAACAAGAAATATATAGGAGTATTCATTTCCTCCCCAAAATGAGAGTACACGTGAGTTCGTTACATACTGAACCAAGGGTTTGTACCTAGTTATAGAGGTTGTTAATTTGATAAGACAACTCAAGAGTTGAAAGTTTTAGCTTCACTTATAGTCCACAGGCTTAAGTAGTTAATACATGCAGAAAGCTGTTATTCGAGGAACTAGAATGTATGACCCATGTGACTCCAGGTGGTTGACAAGCAATTCAAATTTTGTGCCTCAGGACATCTGCAAGAGATGGAGATAGTATCTGAGCCATTTTGTTCCAGGGAGGGAATGTCTGTGAGGCAGCTAAAGAATTACTGATCAGCAAATAAATACTAGAAAAACTGTCACCCGACTGCAGAACTTATCCTATTAACATTTTCCTAAACCCTTTATTAACCCTTTCCTTCTCTCCGTAAAAATATCAGCTTGAGATGAAGCGTTAAGGTGGTTTTTGAGTGCACATAACCCACCATCTTCTCAGATCACCAGCAATTGAATGAAACGCTCGTGAAGACTCTATTCTTGTCTCTACGTATTGGTTTCCATCCTTGTCACTACTTATGGAGAGACAGGCAGCACAAATGCCAACTTTTCCAGTTTCGATTGGCTATCCTCTAATTGCTCTAGTAACCTCTGATTGATGAATAGCTTATAAATAATGACTTTCAGGAGCATCAGGGAAGGGATGCAAGTACCAGGATCACTAGAATACCAGACTGCCAGAGGGACCTCAGAGCTAATGGCTCTCTGGAGCTGAGGTGATTCACACCCATTAAACATCATCTCTCATGCAGCACTTGGGAGTGATGAGACCTTGATTAAGTGGTACGTGCTATAATTCCATTCATTTATTCTTTCTTAAAGCCAAATATCTGTGTGCTTGGTGAAGGGTACTGTGCCTTGTGAGTTTGAATGACAACCTACACCCGATCTAAACTCCACTCTTGGTTGAGCAGAGTGGGAACCACTTACATTTAAGCTCCCTGGGACTACCCAAAGAGAAATTAATGAGAATTAAATTCACTTGTCTGACACCCAAAAGGAGAAGTTTAGGATCTGTTGCAAGTTGTACAATGGAAGAAACAGCAGGGATGGCGAGTTGCGTGACTGAAAACCGGAGGGTGGCAGAGGTGCATACAGAGGACAGTAGGATCTTGGGTTCTTCTCCAAACCACAAGCCAAACAACTCATTTTCCTCCTCTCTGTTTGCCTTCCTCCCTGCCTCCTCCCCAGTCTCTTACCAAAATGTTGTCTTGAGAGGAAATCCAAACAGTAAGGACAACAAGTCAGGAGCACCAAATGTCATAGACATTAAGGGTGGGTTAGATGGCTAAGAATAAGTGATTCAGTGAAAGTCTGCTTACTTAATGGTAAAACCTGCAGCCCCTATTGCTGCCTGATCTTAGAATACATGCACCCAGGTATGACTCCCTTTCTCAATATATTATTTTGCACAAAAACTGGTTGCAGAAAAAATGTATTAGATACTAGTTGGGGGCATGGGGAGAGTTGTTCACAAGTAAAGCCTACTTGAGACGATATTATCTTACAATTAAGCTACTAGTTGATACATTTTTCTCGTGTCATTTTCTCCCGATGTCCTAGTCATCTGTATACTCTTGGTTGGAGAGCTTTTAGAGAATGCACTTCATCAAAATGAAGAAGCAGACTAATAAAGAAAAAAATGAAAAAAGAAACAGTGGAACAAGAAGGAGCAGTCCTATATCAACATCTATTCAGGGGGACGTGAGAATAACCATTTCAGATTGTGGCAGGGGAACTCGAGAAGAAATACCGTGAAGTAAGAATTGGGGGCAGAATAGAACTGTTAAATTATGTGATTTATTTGATGATGTAAAAAGATGGTACCAAAAGCTTTCCAAGAACTCCAAGTGTGAGTTTAGAAATAATGGTAGATATAGATTTAAGAAATGGAAATATGATCCTAAATATACTACTTTTCTTGATGGTAGATAAGTTTACAGAGTTATGCTATTATAAACATTGAATATACATTTAACCAAAATTACAATTTAATTATAATACCAAAATGGGAGAGATTAAGAAGAAGACATTTATGAGAGTTAAAATAAAGTATATCATCTTATATAACAGATCATATTTAAAATTGATGTGTCAGGAACTAACAGTGGGTGAGGTCATTTATCATCAAGGTCAACGTAAGAGCTTTCAAACCCATAGAGGATTTTTATAAAAATTTATTTGAACAAAACCAAAGATATACCTGGAAGCAAAATCACAACAGACTGAGATGAATGCTTTTGAGAATAACAATTTGCAGTTTCTTTACACAACTGAGATTAAGGCGGGAATTTAAGGAAGACTGTATGAAGGTGGGTAAAAGCAGTTTGATGGTTATATTCCAGGCTTGTCAAGATTACGTGATCTCTGGTGTTAACCCCAATGCACAGAAACGATAGACAGAGCTTCCTTAGGCAAAGAGAAGGCTTTTACTAAAGAAGGTGAACGACTGAGGTGTGACCCCACCATGACTTGCTCCATTAAGAATTTATGATCAGATCACCCTGTGAAGTTAACTTGCTATAGAATCCCACCCCCCATCAACTTGAGAGACATAATGGCCAAATATTCTGAGGTCTTTTCTAGAAAGTAGAAGCTAGGCTGAGCTAGATTTCCCATATGTCACTTTTCCTCATTCTTTATGTAAGGACAGTATTTTTGTGGGATTTGAAAGGCAGAGAAGGACAGGGCTGTACTATTATGTGGTGAATTGTCACCGAATGCAGGTCCAGCTATATGCTGCCGTGAAAGCCAAACTCGCGAGACAGGGGCTGGTGAGAAGGAAAGAGATTTATTCAAGTGCCAGCCACCTGAGAAGATGGGAGACTCTCGTGTCAAAGCCCGTCTCAACATCTCAGTGTAAGCAGAGGTTTTTATAAGAAGGGAGAGGAAAAGCAGAGCAAGAGATCAAGGGGAGGAGGTTGAAACCTTCTCCATGTGCAGACGAGCACATTCCGTTCCGATTGTATCTCAAAACTGGTCTAGTGATGGTCTGGTGTGTGTCATCCTGGGTTTTGTCATCCTGGTTTTGTGTCATTCTGGTTTCATGGTGGAAGGTCAGCCCATCTCCCAGAGCTGGGATGGCTGAAGGTCAGAGTCTGTATCTTTTGAAGTTAGTTTCTAGGTTTCTTATACAAACACAATGTTTATATACAACCTACATATTTGTCAGAGTCGCTATTTTCAGAAACAATGTCAAAAGAATGATGGGGTGGGTTATAATTTTTCTCTGTTACAAAATGAAGATAGAAACTTGACATGTGAGGTCTCTACAAGCCTGCAGTTGTAGGGAAATCATCTTCTTGTGGCTGACAGTGGGGGTACTTGGATGCTAATGGGCCAGAGATCCTTTGAGATTTACGGCAGCTTTCAGGTGAGCATATGAGAATGACTTGTTTACATGCTTAAGCTAAGAACTTCACTCGCTGTTTTCCAGACTTTTTGAGCCCAGCCTTTCCAACAGTCACATAGACACTTACTCTCTGCTATGGAAACCACCGGAAGATGTAAGCTGACTTGTTGTCCTCACTGAATTCGGAATTAAGCAGTGTAAAGTATGTATCTGCCATGAGATCAATATGAGAAGAAAGAGCTAGAAAGTTCAATCCTGGAGAATGAAAGAGAGAAGCAAGGCAGATTTTTAATATCCATATGTATTAACACGATCCCAAATGCACACATAAGGTTTCCAGGGTAGTGAAGATTACGATCTACACACAGCATATAAATGTGGCTTTTTGGTGCCCCGATGTGTTAGCCTTGTGGTGAAGCCATGAGATCCAATCTTATTCTCCATATACTGTTTCATTTTGTGGGTGAGGGAGCCAGGAAAAAGAACTTGGGTGCTTTGTTCCCTGGGAGGAATGTTTTCACTCCAACCCTTAGAATGTATATGAATCTCTCCAAGGAAAAGATAAGACCATTGTCTTCAACTTTGTAAGGTCTTCACACCATGTCTTCATAGTCTCAAGTCATATTTCTTGTCCCCACTCACATAAATTTCTCTGGAATTTTTCTCACTATGTAAATTAACCACATATTATCTTCTCAACCTTGACTATGTCCTAAATTTCTATAAAATTTGCTCAGAAATTTCTAACTGTGCAAAAATATAAAAGTGTTTTCTCCCCACCCACAGGGGATTATTGTGTTTTGGGAGAATTATAAATCATATGAGTATCTAAAGAATATGTTTAATGAGTTTGTGTGTTACTAATTTACTAATTTTCTAATGAATGGGTCTGAAGGCTTGGACTTGGGTAAGACTTGGTGGGTGGTTAAGTAGGCAACAGCTAGACAGATCACTGCCTGGTTATTGTACGATATTTGCATTCAGAAGAAATGAGTTCTTAATGATTCATATATGTTCTTAAAGGATCTATATGTCCCTTGTGTGAGGTAATTGAATTATTACAACACCAAAGCCTAAGACTACACCAAAATATTATTCTTCAAAAGATTATTTATTATAATATTTATTATTTTTATCCATGTTTCATTTTTAGAAAAAACTGTTTTTATTAAGTGCACTGATGCTGTTTCCCCTCCAGGACCATGGGAATTAGCACAGCTATTTTATGCTGAAACGAATAGAATGTGCTTCAGCTTCTAGGAAATTAAAAAAAAGAAACTCTCAACAAATTAAAACTAAAGCATCAGTAATATCAAATAAGAGAAGAGAGGCCCTTAGAACTTGTGGGGTTATTTGCATACAGCTTATGTTGCAATTTTCAAGGAATGTATTTGATTTTTTTATGGTCTTCAATGGTAGCATATTTTATCCCGACTGACAGCAAAAGTAATTGCTTTGAACATAACAAAAGTAATTGTGTGAGAAGTTCAACATGACTTTATTGGAGCACCTTATAGCCTCTGCACTTATTTTTGCATATTTAAATGTGATAAAAATATATTCCTGGTACTTGAAAAATGAGATTTTGGTAAGGGCAGCATGACCTGTTCAGGTAGGACATGTGCCTTCATTATTTCCTTTTTTTCCCCAGCTTGAAATACTTTGAAAGAGTATTTTTTTTCACCTGATAATGTGTGTCTTTTTAGAAGAATTGTCTGAGGCATCAATAGTTATGTTATAAAATAACTAATGGCATGTTTTTTAAAGAATACTGATAAAATTTTTTTAAAAACCCTGTCTGGTCTCCAGGGTTTGTCTCCTGCCTTCCTCACAGCTCTGCTATTTGCCTTCCTCTTGCAGTTGTAGCTACATTTCTGCCCCTAAAATGAACCTTATCTCAGTAAGAGAAAATTAACTAGATTGAACACAATGCTCCAAAATTCAGTAATAAGCTAGCCATCTCACTGTGGTCTTGTCTACTGATGGGACTTCCTTTCCCAGTGAGTCTTGGGTAGGTGCTACTTTCAGGGCCAGTCCACAGCTTCCCCTGCAGGAGCCATTCTTTTACTCACCCCTCTGCTGAAGGAGAGGCAGCCCACACAAGCGCCTTCCCATGCGTAGGAAGCTCACTCACTTCAACCTCACACATCCTTTTATGTTGTTCAGCATTTTTTATTTGCTAGTACTTATTTTTAAGTTTTATTTTATTGCAGTAAGAACAACTAACAGGATATACCTTCTCAACACATTTTTAAGTGTACCCTATATTATCATTGACTGTAAGAACATATTGTACAACAGACCTTTAGAGCTCATGCATCTTGTAAAACGGAAACTTTATGCTCATTATTAGTGACTACCCATTTTCCTTTCTCTCCATCCCCTGGCAACCAGTCTAGTCTGGCTCTATGAATCTGACCATTTTAATTTCACCTATGTGGAATCATGTAGCATTTTGTTTTTCCTGTGACTGGTCGGTTTCACTTAGCATAGTGGCCTTTGGGTTTATTTGTGTTGGTAGCTATTGCGGTATTTCTTTTTTAAGGCTGTATAGTATTCTATCATAAAGAAAGTGTCCACACCACACTTTCTTTACTATTTTCTGTTGCTGGACACTTAGGTTGTTTTCACGTCCTGGCCATTGCGATTGATACTGTGATGAACACGGAAGAGCTCATATCTCTTCCATGATTTCAAGTCTTTTTGAAATATATCCGGAAATGGGATTGCTGAAATATGGTGGTTCTATTTTTTTAGAACCCCCCCCTATCATTTTCCATTGTGATTGCACCATTTTGCTTTCTCACCAACACAGAGAAAGGGTTGCAATTTTTTCGTATCCTTATCAACATTTGTTATCTTGTGTTTTATTGGTAATAGCCATCCCAACAGATGTGAGGTGATATATCATTGTGGTTTTGATTTTCATTTTCCTGAGTACTAGTGACATTGAACATCTTTTCATGAACCCGTGGCCCACTGGTATGTCTTCTTTGGAGAGATATCCTTCAAGTCATCCCCACTTTTTAACCGCAATAGAAACGAAGCCAGTCTCTTTTTCTCAGTCTCCCAAGTCATCTGGGACTTGCTCAATAGGGCTTAATCTGCTCCTCCCAGGCACCACAATTCAAGAACTGAGTATTTTAAATTCTCTTGCTGTGTGTTCACCAGTTTCTGCATCCAACCCAGATTTGGGGGAGGCTCTTTTCTTTTCGGTACTTACAGTATAACCACAGAAATGGCATTGACATGTTCTCTAGTTTCACCTGGAAAGTGACCCAGAATAGGTACTGAGACGATCTATGTCAACAGAACTTAACTATTTGCTTAGACAATTCTTACTCAGGGAGGTAAGGCTGCTAACCAGTGAAAAGTTGTTTCAGAAAAATCTTTGCAGACCAACTTACCTGAGTTTGCTCACCTCAGCAAATAGCTGTCTGATCAGGGTGACAGCCTGCTCACCTGGACAAAACCTTGCTTATCATGACAATGGTCGTCTCATCCAGGTTGGTTTCAAGACCTGGCCTTGCCATGTCCACTCATTTTTAACTATTATCTCATGAATCCTAACATAACCTCCGAATCAATTTTCTTGCCTCCGCAGTCCCACTAAAACCACTGGATTTCAGAGAATAAAACCTGCAAATGCCTCTCTTTGCCTTCCCATTTGGTACTATTAAGAGTTTTTAACTGTAGAGTTTTACATTTCTGTGATGAACTTAGTAAAGCCAACTTTGACTGATTAACAGTTTATTTATTTAATTACTTACCTACAAGCAGATCTTTGTGGCGAGTCTAATGTTGACACATATTACATCTTGCTTAAAACCTTGATTTTTTTTACTAGTTGCTTTTTACATGGCTTAACATAGTTTGAAAGTCATTGCTGTTTATTCAAATAGCAGCCACTCTCACTATTAACCCCAGTATTTCATGGGTAGTTTTTATGTTCTGATATATATTTGCCTCTATCAGGCCATAATCCACTAAATTTCATACGTATTCAGGAATATGAACTCCTTAATCAGATCCTATCTGCTATCTGCAGCACTGTGACTCACACTGTAAGTACCCATGAGTGTTCACCACGTTAATGAATGCCTTTTGAGTGTGTTGTTGACAACATTCCTGATTTCTCTCTTCCTTCCCCAACATACGGTGCTTCAGGCCTTGTGCTAGCTGTATTCATGTAGCTGACTCTTTAAACCAGAGGACAGACCCATTGTGTAAATGAAGTGTAGTGCCCAGAACTAAATCTAGTATCCAAACAGAGTAGAACAAAGAGCTTTTCATTCTCTTGTCGCAGGTGTTATATTTTTATTTGCAAAGCCAGTGAGACTGCATTGGTATTTTGACAGGCACACTGTGTCTGCTGTCAAGTGTAGTGCTAACTAAATCCTTAATGTCGATTTTTTCACTACTTGTGATTTTAAGCTGTATCTTGTGGTATTTCTACTCCTACTGTTGTTTCTTAGACAGGGGCTCATTGTGATATTTCACTATTAAATTATCCCATCCTCTGAAATCTTGTCAAATCTTGATTTTGCTTCATCCTGTCTTTTTTATTCTTTTCAGTTTGGTGCTAATTACAGCTTCAGTATTATACTCTCTAGATCTTTATTACTGACGAACATCTGAACTGAACAGATCCAAGGAGACAGCCTTGTGCCTTAGTGTAGAAGACCTACAGTCTCGCTGGCATCGTCCTCTGTGACAAGGGCATTTGGTCATGTGTGTTTCGACTGGACACAGGAGGAAAATCTGGGTAATCTGAAAAGTGCTCTCAAACCCCTTCCCGTGTTTGGATTGAAGTCTATCAATATCGATGCCGCTGAAATGAAACACGGAAATCTCTTTGGTTTGCTCACAATTCTAAGACCACATTCACTGAAGGAATATTGATTCATTCTTTAAGTATCATTTTAGACTTCCTTTTCCTGGAAGTCTTTCTTATCACACCTTCCAGGATCCCATCCGATGCCTCATCTATGTGTCCTTACATTGCTCCCATTACTGAAGCTTTACATATTGTTATAATTGCTTATGCACATGTTTTTATTTTATATTCAAGTGTAAAAGCCATGAGAGGGGGCATTTCAGTTTGTTTATTAATTGTGTTTGCAGCTACTAGATTTGTGGCTGACATATATTCAATAAGTATAAAATGTCATCCCAAAGATTCTCACATCATGTTCTAATGAAAAGTGTTAACTTCTTTATTTTCTATGACCTCTTTATTTTATTTTTTTCTTTTCTTTTTTAAAATTTAATTCTTGTTCAAGTGCAGTTTTCTGTCTTATATTCCCAGCCTTGCGGCCTCTTTAATCTCCCCTAAGAGGCTCAACTTGACTGGGTAGACAGAAAATTTAAGATTCAAATTTTAAAAATCCACTTTTAAAAATACCTACTCCAAGTCTGATTCCCTATCAGGGCCATTATGAAAGTGTCTTATGCGAATGGTTAGTTCTTCAAAGTCTCCCTTTTTATCTACTTCCTATTCTGTTTCCTTCTTCCAAGCTGTTGAATAATTAGTTATACAAAGGAGTGTTCGAAGTCCTCTGTACAGTTTGTGTTAATGAGAGCTGATTGGACAGGGGTTCACTAGGCCAGAAAGACCAACTGTGTAATTAACTGGTTCCAGTTTCAAGCCATGTGATATCAGCTCAGTCTCTGAGGAGAGAAAGATGGTGGAGTGTGAGTTCATTTGCCTGTCCAATAATTTGACCAACCATACCTGTAAATGAAACTCTAATAAAAACTCTGGACACCAAACTTGAAAGAGCATCCCTGGTTGGCAATGCTCTGTGCATATTATTATACATCGATATGCGGAGAAGGTGACAAATCCTGACCTATAAAGAGAGAACACTGGAAGCTTTTAGTTTGGGATCCTCTGCAACTTTGATCTGTGCATCATTTCTTTGGCTGGTTCTGATTTGAATCATCTCTGTTGTAATAAAACTGTAATAGCAAGTATAGCACTTACCTCAGTTCTGTGGTAATTGTCACAGTTCAGTTCAATTACAAAACCTATGGGGGTAATGAGAACCCTCAAAGTTGTAGTCAATTAGTTAAGGTGAGGATGGCCCTGGGAACTTGGGCTTGTGGCTGGTATCTGAAGTAAGGACAGCCTTGTGGAAAACTGTACTGTTATTCTAGGCCTTGAAGTTTGGCCTATTCTAGGTAGTTAGTACCAAAGACACTGCACTGATATTTTCTGTGCTCCTAAACACTGAGCCATTCTTGCAATGGTCCTCATTCTTTGGGGATCCATCATCCTTTGCGTAATGCCTATGGCCCTTATGTGGAGGATTCCGTGAATCTGAGCTTCCTGAAAACACAGGGACTTGGGGGTGCTGTTTACGGTTTATTAGTCCATTTGACACAGCTTCTTGCATGTCATCATTTTTTATTTTATTGAAAGTGACTACATGCACTAGAAGCTAATTTACTACCTCTTAAATTTCCAGGGTGGATTTGTGATAAGCTTCTCGTCAGAACTCAAAAACTTAGTCTCTAAGCCTCTCCAAATGTTGCAACTTAACTACTCTCAGATGAGAGCCCTGTCTAGAAAATGCTCATGCTGGAGTCAGTTGCTTTGCCCAAGGTCATCCCCCTCCCCTGCTAGAGATAACCTGCATTTAATGAAGATAGATGCAGGAATACAAAACCCAACGTTCTTTCTCTGATGAAGGCAGTGATGAAGGGGCCTCACAGCTTTGAAGCTCCTTGCAGGTTTGACTGAGGGCTTTCTTCTCCTTCTGTTTAATTCTGCCTTACTTTGTTTTATTTTATTTTATTTTAGTTTTGTTTTTGAGCTTGTCAAGCCCTCTATGACAAAATTCTTGCATGTTAATCTCAGATTCTGCTTCTTGGCACCCCAACCCACAATTATTGATGTCAGTGCTTGGCAGATAAATAAGTGATAGGATTCAGGAGTTTAACCATCTGCTAGCTGACATCTAAGACCCGTCTCTAGTGTTAAATAAGCATGCATGACTCTGACACAAGAAAGTCATACTGTTAAGACTTGTTCTTGCTGTGAACTGCATTGGTATATCAGTGAAGAGAAATGAACTAGCAAGGACACTATATTGCACTTTTGAAATAGATAAGGTAAGTAACAACAGGACAATAAAAACTGCTGAAATCAGACAGCTGATGTTGAGTACAACGGGCGCTTTGAGAATAAATAATCAAAGGATAACAGTGATAAAACAGCAATTAAAAATTAAATGTGAAAAATGAGAGGACTTCCTTGGTAGTATAGTAGCCCCTAATTGCAGCCAGAGAACAGATAAAGCTGAAGACCAGGCCAAGGACTCTGGTTAAAGTGCCAGAATTTCAAAGCAAGTTAAACAGTCAGCTAGGGAAGTTCTCCTATGTAAAGTCAAGGTTCTGACTGAGGAATAAAGTGACTTAGTCATATGATGGAAACATCTGGGTTGATACACTAAACGAATCTCACATTCACAACTTTCCCTAGCCCACCTGTTCATGTAGAAGTAGCCCACTTCTTTCTCTTAAAGGCTAGCATTCTCCTTCTACTGCAGAGCATTTTTTATTATAGGAACAAATGTCTAATCCTCATCTCCTTTCTTGGTTATTAGACCATTTGGATTAAATCTCAGCATAACTTGACTGCAAGAAGTGTTCGGTTGGATAAGGAATTAAAGAGACTACTACCCAAGGAGCTGCAGGAGACGTCTTCCTTTTCCTGAGTAGAAAAAAATAAGACTCATCCTTTAGGGAAGGTTCTGAGAGAAAATAGGAATGCATAGCACAAAAATACTACCCATACAACATATTTTTAAGTCACGAAATGAGTGGCTCAGCTCCTATCACCCTCTCTAAGTGTGGTCCAGTCCTGTGAAGGCAGAAGTACTTCCTGTTGTGCATGCCAACAACGTCTTATTTAAGTTTCTGTTTTAGGAGTTATTTCCTTGCTGTTATTCTTTACAGACCCGTGTCGTCTCTTTCACTACTGGAGAAACTCTGCAGAATAATAGTGAATCTGCCTGATTCATCCTCGAATGCATAGCAGACAACTGGCAAAGTATCTGGCTTTGAAACCAAACACTGAAAACTCCATGGTTGTCTACAATTCTTAGGCCATTATGTTTGAAGAAATACAAACTTATCTTCTGGGTCTTCTTTTGAAGTTACATTTTCTTAATATGCTTAATGTTTTTCCAAATTAATGAGTGAATAGGTGAGTAAAGACAATGTAAAAGAATTTAGCTGGGATGATTGAAACCTTCTCTCTCAAAGATATCTGGCTAAAGGGCTTGATAACAGCAGACCTCTGGGTATATTTGAATTTGAGTTTGCATGGTTATATGCAAATGATAACACCAAGTGGAGTTTTCTAGACATCAGCCAGATAATATTTTGGAGATGCAAGTTTCCCTTGGCCCACCAAAGAATCATACGATTTGAGAAAA
The DNA here is from genome assembly GCF_014824575.4 of Sturnira hondurensis. Lineage (NCBI taxonomy): Eukaryota > Metazoa > Chordata > Mammalia > Chiroptera > Phyllostomidae > Sturnira > Sturnira hondurensis. Next base: position 20,730,967 of record NW_028088227.1, on the reverse strand, counting down.
CGGTTTACCCTAACCAATTCTGTTTCTCTTACACCTAGAAGTAAAGGTGGAATGTTGACTAAACCAAGTCTGGAGACCAGCGTCATTGCCTCCTGCAAACACCTGTGCTCAATTTGCCAAACTGAGACTAAAAGAAAGGTCTGAAAAGAAAGCTCATAGCAATACCTTTTCGTAACCTGAAGTCAGCAGTTTAAAGCCACTTAAAGACATTTTATTGACATCTAAGTCAGGAAATTCAACAATGTAACAAAGTTCCAAGTGCTCAGAAGGGTGGTGAAACTTCATGATGCCCAGCTCCAAATGATAAACACAAATTCTTGGGAGTTGTTTTAAAAGGGAATTACAATAAATGGGCTGCATGATGAGAAAAAACACTCAGTGCTGTGGCAGGACATTCACAAGAAATATGGATTCAGCTGGTGCTGTTTACAGACCAGAAAAATGTATTTCTGAGCTAAAAATCCAATCTGTGCTATTGCAGTGAGAACATGTGGCATCCGGTAATCCACTATCAAAGCTGATCTCCCCAGTCTCCAAAAGAGTAAGATGAAAGAAAGAGGGATTAGAGTCTCTGATTTATTTCCTTCTTCCCAATGTTATCTCTGGGGGATTAAGGGTGACTGATGCTCAGACAATGGAACAACCAGTTCAGACCAAACAATTCTTGAGAAATGACAGCTATATCCAGCTGTGCGCTTGAACACTGAGGAAAAAACTGGTGCTACTGTGCTTTGAGTTTAGAAATGTACACACACACACACACACACACACACACACACACAATGCAGGGAAGAGGAAAGTTTTGTGAAGTCTGAAATAAATGGCACATTTAGGATGTCAAATTTGCATTTCATGAATATACTTCACACTTGGAAATGAAATTAATATACCTGGAAACATACATCACAGCATTGTTTATTAGAAGGTGGCTACCGTTTTCTTTGCCAAAGGAAAGGCACTTTCAAATTTCCACTCCATTAGTATGCTATCACAGTGAGTTTAGGTCTGAGACCGCGGTGTTGGCAGAGGCAGGTTAATTACAGCGGGCGTGTCAACACACAGGGCAGCCCAAGACGGGCTTCGTAAGTGAGAAAAATGAGCAGTGCCCAGCCTCTTCTATCCTCAGACCCTAGCAAAGGGTTTGGAAAAGGTAGATGCTGCTTCAATAAATATTTGTTAAATTGAGTTATATGTAAATGAAGGAAGTCAAGAAAATTACAGATTGCAAAGTGCCCCAAACAGTAAAAGAAAGTACATCAACCTGTGGATGCTATTGGAGATATTTCTGACTGAATGCTTGAAGAAGCTAATTTATACATTGTGGCCAGCCTTACTTCTGAAACTGAATATATTCACTTATATTTAAATAGGTATTAGCTTTTTCTATCCTCACCCAAGGACATGCTTTTTAATTTTTAATTTTTTTTTAAGGGAGGGGAGGAGAAGGGGAAAGAGAGGGAGAGAAAGATCAGTTTGAGAGAGAAACATCGACTGGTTGTCTTCTGTATGCGTCCCGACCAGGGACCAGGAGTTTTCTTAGGCTGCGTGGCTACTCTTTGACCCCACGGTGGGGTAACTTGTTAGCAACAAACCCACTTTGCTGAGACCTCAATTCCACATCGATAGGCTCTCTCCATAAACCATCATGGATGGTATGACTTAAGGTTTCTGCCTAATATTATATTGCCCACTAAAGTGATGCATTGGCTGAATGATTGAGTATCAGAAAGATTTATTTCATTTGAGGAATTGGTATATTGATTTTATTAGATGACAATTAGATAATATATCATGTTTTTATTTTTATCTTACCTGGGTGCCAAAAACAAAGTTTAATGCTCAATTAACGTACCTATCTAGATCTATGTTAATACATTTTCCTTGTTTTTTTTCTCTGTTTATCCTAATATTTGCAGAGTAAAACTGAGGGAACCAACACACATATAACAGGTATATAGGTAGTTAGCCAACTTATAGATAAAACATTTGATATTATAAAGATGTTAAATCAAACAACCTGAAAGAAATCTTTTGATAAGACAAAAAAGACCCAAGAACACTCAAGGTGAATGAGATGAGATAACCTTCAAAGTGGACACCTAACTTGGTTTGTCCTTGCAAAATCTCACACTTACAACATTCATTACAGTAACCAGAAAACCAGAATACTGATCTCTTCTTTTATCAGCTTTGGAAGAAAGGATTTAATAAATATTTATATCTGTTTAAGAAAATTTGATGTTCTAGATATAGTAAGGTAATTAATGTTAGCCTCCCCCACAATTTGATCTAAAGTTAGAGTTTAAATACCATCTGGAATTATATTTTTCCTTTAATTCATGTCTATGTATTACCCAAATTTATTTGTATGAATCTGTTGTATTGTGGGGGCAACTTTCCTTGCAAGTCCCCCGTGTGCCATGGATGAAAGTAAACATGACTGAGACATGATGTGATCTGCTTGGGGAGGAGAGGTGGCCAGTTTCCCAGATGAAAAAGGGCTTGAGCGGTTTCTCAGGGGAAAAAAGTGTTGAGCTCCTTTCTCCAAAGGCTTTTATTGGGTTGTAATACATAGGAATATAGGGCGGCAAGGATCAAACAGTAGATAACATTTCAAAGAAATCTGTGGGCTTAGTCTGAGTCAGAGTCTGTCAGGAACAGCATTTTAGGGTTCCTGCTCGAACTCTTAACACGTGAATGAAAGCACTCTTAGCAGAGTAGATGTCATCGGTTTATCAGGAAGTCTTTGTGATGCCAGATTTTTCCCCAGGACACGCTCTAGCAAGGCAAGGAGCTGCACCTCTCCCCATCACGTATTCAGGCTTAAGGGGATTAGAGCCAGGAAGTGCATCTCCCAGAGAACATGGGGGCTCGGGCTTTGTCAAAGCTGGGGGGCAAGAGTCCATTGCTCTTTGTTGCGGCCTCCCCGTGTCCTTCAGTGATGGCCTCCCAAGTGATTGTGTCTGGCTTAGGTTGCCCCCCGCTATAAGTGGTCTTACCTGTCATTGACTTCCGACCAAGCTTTGGGGGCAGGGAGGAAACTGAGGCAGTGTTTGCTACCAGAGACAAGCTTTGTCTCCTGTAGCTTGCATTCCAGAGATCACTGACTCATCCTTAGCCACAGGGGGTAGAGAGTTATAATTCCTAGAACCAGGCAGAGCGGTCTACAACATTGTATAGCATATACTATAGTAAATATTACGGTTATGATAGCATATAATGCACAGTATATGTAATATATATATTTACATAAATATATATTTATGTGACATGTGAACACATTCAAAATAACATGCAAAAATATTGGCTATTACTTAGATTATTTTTGAGGATTCAATAGAAAGTAAAATTTGTTAGTTTAAGAATCTATGATAGTATTTTCTCAGAATTCTAATATTGAAACTTTCTTGAGTGGCATTTGAAGAATTCTTTTTCAAAGGTAAAAAGTCACACTACACTAAGAGGTAGAAAATAGCTTCTTTAAAAAATTAATGTAAATTACCATTACTGTAATGTTGAAGATTAGTATCAAATAACAAAGTTGGATATACAATTTATTGAAGATTTTTCTGTTAGGGAAATTGATAAAGCAGAGTCTATACAATAAAAATGAATCAAAAAATATTTTCTTTAATGAAAAAATGATACATATCATCCTAACCCAAAATACCCAAATAATTTTCACAGATAAAAGCATATATCAGCTGAATATCAATAAGTTTAATAGATTATGAATCATTTAAACCAAAGAAATGTGGCTTGTTCATAAAATGAAATGTAGCAAAATTTAATATATTCATTTCTTTATCTTCTTTCTGTGCCAAGTTCTTTGAAGATTTTCTTCCAGTCTTATAAGAGCTTGTTATTTGGTAATCAAATGCACTTTAAAATAGAGCTTTACCACAGGAAAACATCTCTAGGGAAAAATGAAGTCTGAATACAGAAACCTTGGAGAATCGAGAAAAACAAAATATACACAATAGCCCAAAGTCATAGTATATGTTACCTATGGTTTCATCTCTTCCATTTTATGTAAGTACCCTGAGCAAAAGGATTTTGAACTTACCTACACAAGAGAAACATATTTATTTTATAAATATTCTCTGAACAAAAATCTGAGTAAACTAGTGGATGTGCTAATTCCTGAAATATCAGAATATCACTGCTATATGGTATTTCTTTGGTGAGGTTTGGAGTGAAATTTTATTAAATAAGAAAAAAGACATTATCAAAAAACATAATTTTTCTAAGAAGCTGATATGTCTAAAAGTCATTATTATAGACTTACCTCATATAACTATAAAGTAGTAAATATTAAATTGATACACTTAATTTAATACCTTTTGAGTTTCAATAGCTCTTAATTTTAAATCGATATCTAATTAATTTGACACTTTACAGCCTTTTAAAATATTCTTTCATCCAAAATAGTTTTTTAAAAGTATCTCGATGTTAAGTATGTCTTCAAATGCCTTGGAATACTCTGTTTCCCCTAAATAGGGCATTTTATATTAAAATAAAATATACATAAATATTCATATTGAAGAATTAAGTTGCAGTTTTAACTTCATTCCTTAAGCTCCTTTTTTAAGTGGAATATATTAAACTACTTGAGAGTGTCATGCTAAGTGAAATAAGGATGAGAATCATATGATTTCACTAATATGAGGAATAAAAAAAGAAAGCAAACAAACAAAAGAAAATAAACAAACTAACCGGTAGACACAGATAACAGAAGGGATGTTACTAGAAGGGAGGAGGAGAGTAAAGAGGGTCAAATTCATGGTGACAAAGTGAGACAACACTTTGGGTGGTGAGCACAAATGCAATGTACAGACGATGTATTATAGAATGATACATTTGAAACTTATATAATGTTATTAATCAATGACACCCCAATAAACAGTGGAAAGAGTATAAAGACATTATAAAGTAATTAAAAAAATAAAAACTACTGAGGATAATAAAGCCATTATAGGAAGGATTTGGGGTTACTCTAGCATGTCATTTTTCCCTTAGTAGTTTATATTTTCCATGGAAATAACTTTTATTATTTAGCTTGATATGAACAATTCAAATTGACATTGCTTATGTTGCTCTTCTATTTTCGTTTCACTGTCATTGGCATCCCCACACCAGGATACTAAAAGGGGGGAAGACTTCCTTTTTTTCTCCCTTTGCAGAAAGAGAGAGGCTGAGGTTGTCAGAAATTCTGAGTTGGTCTATTTTCTCACTCCTTTATTTTATTATGAGTGAGGAGAAAATGGGAAGCAATATTGATAGAGACCCTTTTGTTTTGGCCTAAGTCAATCAATTTCAGAGATCTGATGGAGAACACCTTTTGAAAAGTGAACTTCTTTTTTTTTTAAATAATTTTTTATTTAATTCTTGTTCAATTACAGCTTTCTGTCTTATATTCCCAACCCTGCCCGCCCCCTGCCCCTGCTCCCCACCTCCCTCCCCTTTCCACCCCCCACCCTTAGTTATTGTCCATGTGGCCTTTATACTTGTTCATGTGAGTCCATCCCCTTTTCCCCTGTGATTCTCTCCCCTCTCCCCTCTGGACCCTGTCAGCCTGTTCCCTATTTCAGTGTCTTTGGTCATATTTTGCTTGCTGGTTTGTTTTGTTTAGATCCCTGTTAACCGTGATATCATATGGTATTTGTCTTTCACCGCCTGGCTTATTTCACTCAGCATAATGCTTTCCAGTTCCATCCATGATGTTGCAAATCAATAAATGTAATACACCAAACAAACAAAAGCAAAGACAAAAATCACATGGTCATATCAATAGATGCAGAAAAGTGAACTTCTAAAGACCATTTTTCAGAAGATCTGGATTCCACACGTGTTGGGTGTAGTCAGGGACAGAAGAAGGACATAATAGGTGGACAAGAGAGGAATGTGGCGAGTCCATGGCAACAGCTTCTTATAATATTAAGCTTATTTTGCTGTCTAAGGAAGTCTTGGGCTCAGATCATGCTGTACAGGAACAGAAGTTGAAACTGTAACCTAAGAAACAAGTTTTCTTTAGAGACTGTTCTTGGGACACCATCCCTATGTTCAGAACACTCACTTCTGACTGACACCATATGTTAGTTCACTAGGTTCTGCTGGATTAATCTGCTAGAACTTCTGTAATGGAATACCACACCCTGGATGGACTAAGTAATCAAAATTCATTTCTCATGGTTCTGGAGGCCAGAAGTCTAAGATCCAGGTGCCAGCATGTTTGGACTCTTCTGAGGCTTCTCCTCTTTGTCTTGCAGACAGCCACCTTCTCACTGTGCCCTCATGTGGCCTTTTCTCTATGAGCAGGTGTCACTGGTGTCTCTCTTCTTATGAAGACATCAATCAGATTGGACAAGGGCTTCCTTTAACAGCCTCATTTAGGCAACTGTTTCTTTTTTTAAAGACAAAAACAAAAACAAAACAAAAATTTATCTTTAAGGGTTTTGTCTCTAAATAAAGTCACATTCTGAGACACTGAAAGTTTTATTTTTCAGCACATGAATTTTGGTGAGACACAATTTAACCCAAAACAACTATTATATTATATCATTTTATATGGTATTAATTATATCATATATCTCTAAACAAGGATTGTCTAAAGATAAATGTAATATGATACCCTTTCCAAAAATAGAAAAACTTCATTTCAGAATTAACCTATTTAACTGAGGGACATCAGTCTCAAAAGTCTTCAAGCTTATATAAACATCGTTATGACCCTTTTGTAGGCACCAAGTCAAATGGTACCAAATCAAATGGGTATTTTAATAAAGAGTATACATTTCTAAATAATCATTCTATAAGCAATATTTATTCCAAGATAGATTGTAGATCTAAGCATAAATGACAGAGACATAAAGGATGCAAAAGATAACATAAGAGATATTTGTGACCATGATAATAGACAAATATTTTTCAGACAGGATACAAAACACAACTATCATAATGGAAAATATTGGTAAGTTAGACAAGGTTAAAATTGATCATTTCTGCTCATGATCAATGGAAATGAATTAGTAGCTTACAGTTTACCTACTGGTAGACTATATCTGATGCTGGATACACACATATAAGTGAAGATCTGTATTAATACAAATTAATCATCAATAATGAATAACTATTTACCATAATAGTCTAAATCTGCAAACAAACCAAATGCCTATCCATGGAAGGACAGATAAAGACATTGTGGTAAACTCACACTGTGTAGTACTACTTAACACGGAGACAACCTACTACTGAGGCATGCACACATGTGGGCTGGTCTCAGACACTAAAAGGGACATAAGGAAACTTTGTGCGGTGGCAGAAACGCGCTATTTCTTGTCAAATGCAGCGAACTGCACACTTAACATCTATGCATTTTGTTGGGTACAATTTTTAAATACATTTTATTGATTATGCAGTTACAGTTCCATTTTGTCCTCTCCTTTATCCCCTTGCACCCTGCAAGCTCCTCCCTCTAGTATTCCTCTCCTTAGTTCATGGCCAGGGTCGTACATGTAAGTTCTTTGGCTTCTGCCTTTTGTATACTATTTTAACCTCCCGTATCTATTTTGTGCTTACCAATTATGTTTCTTATTTCCTGTACCAGTTTGCCTCATTCTCCCCTCTCCCCATCCCAACTATTAACCTTCCATGTGATCTCCATTTTTATGATTCTGTTCCTATTCTAGTTGTTTGCTTAGTATGTTTTTGTTTTTGTTTTTGCTTTTCATGTTCAGTTGTTCATAGTTGTGAGTTTGTTGTCATTTTACTGTTTATGGTTTTGATCTTCCTTTTCTTAGGTAAGTTCCTTTAACATTCCATATAATAAGGGTTGGGTGATGAGGAACTCCTTGAACTTTACTATCTGGAAAGCACTTTACCTGCCCTTCTATTCTAAATGAAAGCTTTGCTGGATAGAGTAATCTTGGATATAGGTTCTTGCCTTTCATGACTTTGAATAGTTCTTTCCAGCCCCTTCTTGCCTGTAAGGTCTCTTTTGAGAAATCAGCTGGTAGTCTCATGGAAATTCTTTTATAGGTAACTTTCTCCTTTTCTCTTGCTGCTTTTAAGATTCTCCCCTCATCTTTAATCTTGGGTAATTTAATTATGATATGTCTTGGTGTATTTCTCCTCCTTGCATCCAACTTCTTTGGTACGCTCTGAGCTTCCTGAACGTGCATATCTAGTTTCTTCACCAGATTGGGAAAGTTTTCCTTCATTATTTTTAAATAGAAAAATGCACACACATCTACAAAACTCCTTGACAACAGTAAAAAGTCTAAACATGTATTTGAAGGCTATTGGATACAATTGCATTGAAATTTTTGGAGGGGCAGACATTGTTTAAGTTATTTATAATTATAGGCAATGTTCAATAACTAGTTTCCCAAGAATAGTTAAACTGGAAAGGTGACTGTGAACAAGAAGTTTGTGAGCAGATAGTTTTATTTATTTTTCTTGATAGAAAGAAAATTAGTTCTTGTAAAAAATATGCAGCATGCATACACTCTTGTAAAAAGATATGCCACGCACAGTATGTATGTGTGTGTGTATATATGCAAATATTCTCAGAATTGTCTTAGAAGTAGTTTAAATCCATTTTATTATGATTTTGCTCAAGTTTCAACCTGTGAAATATAAACAGTTTTTATTCCTGTGTTATAGGTTAGCTAATAAAAAATAAATCATCAATCTTTGTCATCTATAAAAGTCTCTGATGACTTGTGAAATTCATGCAATTTATACTTTAATCACTGCTCTTGGTAGTAGAGAAGTGGCTGACTGTATTAATTAGATTACTTAGTCCCCTTGACACATATAAATATTATAAAGAAGGGAAGCAAATTCTCAACCCAATTTTTCCTGTCTAGGAAGCATGTTCTCAGTGAGAAAGGGATAAAGCCTCTTCCACCATCCTCTATGCTATGTGATTACACACACACACACACACACACACACACATATATACACACCCATTATAACACTCAGAGAAAGAAAGATGACAACATCCTCTAAGTAGAAACAAGTTTGCTTTCACCTAGCCAATCATGGATTTGAGAGTATACATCCAAAAACTTCCATCATCTTGGATATCTTTTCTCTAATTTATGGTGCCTATGGTACTACCTACTTCCCTGAGTGTACAACCAGACTCAGCATCACTTTCCATGAGGAAAATTCCACTGTAATATTGTGTCATGAATGCATGGATAAATGAAATAACTAATATTATCTTAACATCTTATGCCATGAAAGGATGTTGAATAACTTATTTTTGATTAGGACAATGTTATATTTCCTCATGTAGTCACATTGTCAACATGACCCTTAACTAGAAATTTACCCACTGTCTCTTAGCTCCTACTCTGTGAAGTAATTCAGAGACCATGTGTGTGCATACAATTTTCAGGTGACTTTTCTAGTTGGCTCCCTGTTGGGTTTCCTCAGTTGGAGGCACTAATGGAAGATCAGAAGCCCAAAGTAGTAGAAAACCCAGAGTTCTTCATCTCTGGCTCTAACTTCCTTCCTTCATTTTTGGGCAGATGTCTCTTCAATGCCTTAACTTCCAAGACAGCAGTAGTTCTAGTCCTTGGAAACTCATGGAGACACCATTTCTTCTCCATGTTTCCCTGGCCCTAGGGATGGTAGCTGTTACTTACAGTTTCTTGCCTGTAATTATTTTACATTGTCCTTTTGCGTCTCCAGCTTTCTAACATCTATGTTACCAATAAACTATATTGCATCTATTTTTTGGAAATATCTGACACAGTTTCTCTGTTTTTTCAACTGTACGTTGACCAGAACTCTTTTATACACCCATGCAACAAATTCTTATCAATGAGAGTCAATTCTAGAGAGTAGAAAGACAATATTTTATTATATAATATTTTGTCATTGGCTGCATGTTATAAAATATCTAATATTTATTGAGTTAACTGTGTACTTACCATTTTTCTAAGAGATTTATTTATTTAATCTTCATAACAATTCTTAGAGGTAGATGCTATAATTGCATAAATTTTTTTAGATGATGAAACTAAGGCAGAGTGAATTTTAAAATCTGCTCTCAGTTAATGGAACTAGTATGAGACAGAGAAGAGGTGTTAATCTGCAAAGGGAAGCAGAGAATTGAGGAAGGCTTGTTAAAAACAAGTATTACGGCATTAACCTGGTAGAGTGGTAATAATTGATGGCATAGAAAATCTAAAGGTTACCTGCAGGGTTGATTTGAGCAGCAGAGAAGGACTTTCATATAATCAATATAAAGAGACTATTGCTTTGGAAAGGAAGACACATGGTAAGCAAAATACATTGTACAGATATAAAGACATTGCTAGAATGGAAGCAAGAGTGTATGGCAATTTGTCTGTGACTGCCTCTGTTTTCTCAGTAAGACACCAAGCCAATAGTTAATAGTGAGGATTGGAAAAAGAACATTGAGATGACTAAAAGGAGAAGAGTAGATATGCTTTGGTCATTTAAAATTGAAATGAATTTACAAAGAAAATGCAATGGTTTGTCATATAGCACTAAAGATGAGATTGAAATTATTGGGCATAAGTTTAAAATAAGAGGAATCGCTGTTTTTCTATTTATCAGTGTTCTCCAGAGAACAAGAGCTAAGTGTATATATAAAAATCTGCATCTATATCTACATCTGTGCTTATATGTACATTCCATGTGTATCTACACATATTCTTGATCAGCCAGGTTGGGATTTCAAATAGAAACCACAAGAGCCACGACAAACTCACAGTCAGAGGGATAGGGCATCCAAAACCCGTACGTAAAAGGAAAAAAAAATGATACTGACGAAGGTAAAGGATTTGGGCCAGTTTTGCCATAGGTTTACCACAGAATAGAAAGGAGAAAACAGATTCAAGTGATATTTGAGAGTGTGGGTAATGAATGTTTTGGTGAGGAAAGAAGACATTTTTCTCTCCCCTCCTAGGCGTTTTGACTGGTCTAATACTTAAATGGACATGAGACAAATTCACAGGAGGCTATAAGCCAATTTAACTACATAGGTAAATACAGGAAGACTGCATACGTGGCAGGGTTGAGACCGGAGGGAGGATGAAGCATACACGCCACCCCTAGCTAAGGAATAAGGGAAGAGGACTGAGGCTTCAGCGGGGCGATGGGTAAGTCACAGTGTATTAAGAGGAGCAACTGCTCATTAGGTTTGCCTTGCCATGTCCATAGGTTGTAAAGAGTTGTTTCTATTCATGACTCTTATTACAGGCAAGTCACCCCATTTAAATTCCTTAACGGGAAGGTAAAAGTTGTTCCTGATTGCTTTCAGCTCAAAATATTTCACACGTCAAAACAGCAGACATTGGGGAGGCCTATTCTGAAACTCTTCATTATTTTTTAGTTTAGAGAACAAAGACTAAAAGAGCTTTGCTTGAACAGTACAGGAAATAGAAAACTATGTTCTTGAGTATTTAATCCTTTTCTCCAGAAAAAGATCAGTGACAAGACATTGAGATGCTTATGCAAACTTTGGCGAATGCGTTGCAAACTGTTATGTAAATGTTAAAATGCATGTCCCTGGGTTTCTGTGACTACTTACCTGTTGATGACATCTGTGGATTCTCTAGTCTCATTTTTCATATTTTATATTATAAACTTTAAGACTTTGTACAATTTAATTTTGAAGTAACTAAACTGGATGAAATGAAAATAAGACTGAGAGATGTTTAATCACCTTGGGATTAAAGGTGAGAACAAAAGGAATGTACAAATCAGCAACTGCTGTCTTGAAAGAAATGAATAAAAGTGCATTAGTTTTCAGGCACTTTCAACTCTACAGATTTAAATAGAGATAAAGATGTCTCTAAAAATAAAGTGTTCTTTTTATACCAATAGGAAGAACCAAAGCTACTATGTATTAAAATCCAAATTAATAAACTTGTCAGTGCATTTCACATTTTATAGTATACTCAGTGCTTTAATTGTTACTTAATTTCCCTTAATTTTATTGCTAAACACATACATATACATATCTAATGTTTTAAATAAGGCCTCATGAATAATAGGTAATCGATTCTTAGATAGGTTAATAGATGACAGTAACTATTATTATTGACAGATGTTTATAAAAATCTACTTTTCCCTCAAGTATTTCCACTATTTCCTCCCTCTCTCAACCATACTATAAGAAGATCTGTTTGTGTTCAAAAATTAGCTCACACTTGCTCCTAGGTGTTGACTTCTTAGCCTCACTATAACTTCCACTCCACACTCAATTATTGTTCTCTGCAGTCAACCAACCCTTGTGTCTACAGATTATAAGGAAGGTGCGATTCATTGACTTCCACTGGGCAGGGGTCAAGCATGTATGTATTTTTGAATGAGTGAAAAATCTCAGTGTAAAGTTAAAAAATTATTATGTTTCTTACCCATATAATTTTCTTTTACCTATACAAAACTAATCTTGTTTTTTGCAAACAACTAAACAAAACAAAATCAGTCTTTTGTATTCAACACAATACACTAAAGTTTTTATTTGCTGATTTCTCTTACCTTTGGTCTTTGTACTCAGGATCATTAATAGGGATTTTTGTGCTCTTTTGTGTAGATTAAGCTTTATTAAATGCCTGTAAAGAAGAGTGAACAATATAGTAAAAGAAGCTGATAAACCCCTTTACAGTCTTGAATAAAGCAGACCAATCTTTGTCTTTGTAGTTTATGTGAATTTTCACAAACAGTCATGTGCTATATTTTTCCTTTACTCCAAAAAAACTTTGTAGCATTCATTTAAATTTTTCAATCATAATAAAGATGTAAAGTCAAACCTTGACTACTAACTGAAATATTTTGTGACATTCTCATGAGTAGACAGGTTTGGAAGAAAAGTAGGTCAAAAAGAAGTTAAACTGAGAAATTCAACACCGTATGTTTGAGTACATGCTAATGAGGACTGCATAGTCAGACCTCCAAGAGAGCAACCTCCACACATGAAGTGCTGTACTGAACTGGCGCCTTCAAATTCACCCACTTTAAATATATATTTTTATCATTAGCGAGATGGTTTTATCAGGAGACAGTTCTTCCTGGAATTCTCACATTGCTGCAGGTTTCATTTTATGAGCAAAGCTATCATCTGCCAATGTTATCTGGATTTTCTTTTCGGGATGCTTGAAAGGGAGAGCTGTTGCTGTCCCTGAAGCAATTTAAATTCCAGAGCAACCAAGGTAGTGTCTCTTTGTTGGGAAGAGGTGCAGGCTGGCCAACAGTACCTGTGTAAGAGGATATCAGTGTCCTCCTCCTGTCATTCATTCCACAGTGTGGGCAGGAAACACATGCCCTTCATGGTGTAGCCTCGTGGGAACCAGGGATCAGAAAACAAGAGCAAGATGTTACTCCAGCCGGGGCTGTAGCTCTGTGTAATGAACAGTTTGCTCTGACCCGGCAACCTTTTGTCTTTCTGCTAGGAAACTGTTGCCGACTCTCTTGTTAGCTTGCAAGTAGGGTAAAATCTGGGACCTTGTTCCTAAGGTGACAAGTTTATTTGGACTTTAGGAAATGCCTTAGTGGATTCCTCGGCTAGATAATATTTTGTCCTTGTTTGTAGAGAGAGATTTGTTCTTTTACATTAAGATACCTTATCTGATAGCATGGCCAATACAACTCATAATAGAAAACTAAAAGAACTCTAATATATAAAAAATACATTAAAATACCATTCTGCCACTTAGAGGAAGTCATTAATAATATATTCTGTATATTCTTAGGTCCGCCCCATGTTGTGGTTATACATACACAGATGCACACATTTACAATGGAAATACATCTTTGTAATTTGGGGCCATACTGTATGTTACTGTTATATTTTGTGTTTTAACTTTAGGACCCCATATATGCCTTCTTATAATTCCCAGTATAATACACTATCAGTATTGGATTACAGAAGATACCACTCGTGTTTTAATTTATTTTTCTCTTTATCTCTTTTGTTTTCATACTTTCTCCTAGTGCCCATAAAAAATATTATATTTTTAACACTTAAAGGGTACTAACCTATCTTGCACAAGTTACTAAAAGATTTATATGTATTTTTGTAATAATATCAAGAACCTTAAGGAAATAATGTTTACCTTTTTTTTCTATTTTAGCAACTGTTCATATTACCCTTAGAAAGAACCTTTTTTTTTAGATTTTATTTATTTATCTTTGGAGAGGAAGGGAAGGAGAGAAGGAGAGAAATATCAATGTATGGTTGCCTCTCGTGAGTCCCCTGCTGGGAACTGGCCTGCAACCCAGGCATGTGCCCTGACTGGGAATTGAACCCCAATCGTGTGGTTCACAAGCCCACGCCCAGCTATGCCAGCCAGGTGTAGAAAGAACCTTTTTCGACTTAAGATAAAACAGTAAATTTATTGTCAGTATTGCACTGACCACAAATCCATTTCATAAGATAGTGACCTAATATTCCCAATAATTATGATGTTTAATATTGCACATTTACTAAGGTCAAGTGCTTTTCTGTGTAGTGTATGTACATGATGTTACTGAACGGTCTTAATTCAGCCAGTAGTGTTATTTCCCTCATTTGGAAGATGAGGCAGAATGAGTTGAGATGATCCTCCTTGAGCGAGTAGGTTGCAGAGTAGGGCTCACCTTGCACGGAGTCTGATCTAGGACTCCCTCGGAAAACTGTAATGTTCTGTTTTTTAGTTAGTCACTCATCCTTGTATTGCTTCTTAAATAATCTGCTATTCACTCCCTAGTTAAAATTTAAAAAAAAAAATATAGTCAGTTTAGACATGGACTTGGATCTGTTTCTGGGCCTTCTCTTTTGTTACACAAATCTGGCTCCTTATCTTGTGCCTTACAATACAACGGCTTTGAGGGAAAAGCTAGTACATCCTGATACATGATCCTCACCAAGGTTTATTTTAATGCGCATTTTCAAGGACCATATATATGTAATATATAAAGAATTTTAGGGTTTGTTTAGGGGATTTCAATAACTCAAAGGAATGAATGGATAGAAAAGGGAACATATCAGGCTATTCTAGTCATTCTCTAGTGTATCATGTTCAAATCCTGGAATTGTTGGGCAGAGAGACTGTATTATAGCCCATCCCAGTGTCAGGGCCAATGGCAGGAAGACCTTCTGGGCCTGTGACCAAGGAAGCTCAGCAAATGCAAGACTCATGCCTTAGTCTGTTTAGGCTGCTATATCAGAGCATCGCAGACTAGGTGGCTTATAAACAACAGCTATTTATTTCTCACGTTGGGGAGGCTGGAAGTTCAAAGTCAAGGTGCTGGCAGATTTGGTGTCTGGGGAGGCCCCTATTTCCTGGTTCATAAAGGTCTGTCTTCTCCCTGTGTTGTCACATGGAAAAAGGAACAAGAGAGCTCTCTGGGGTCTCTATTTTGTGGGCATCCATCCCATTGAAGAGAGTTCCACTCTCAGGAACTAACATCTGCTAAAGGCCCCACTTCCTCGTGCCATCACTTTGGGCATTAGGATCTAACAACTGAAGTTTGCGGGATACGTGCACTCAGTCTATAGCAGCATAGTCCACAGAGAAGGAGGGATACAAACTCCATCCACAGGGGATACCAGGTTATCTTCCAGGACCACCCCTGTTGAAAAATCCTTACTAGGAAGGATGGAGTAATGGAAATAATTTGGGGGCTCACTTATTTGTACAATATTATCTTTAATGAGGACAAATGTCAGGGCTCTCTTTTCTCTTTATGATCATTAATCATCAAGGCTCCTCTTGCCAACACAGCCCTGGCACCACGATGACTGAAGCTATGGTTTCCTAAACACCCACCCAGCACTCGATGCACTGCCAGCCCCCCTGAATTTAGATCGGGCTGCTGCTTTAGAATCTGGCAAGTATATTGGGTTCCTGCCATATCCTACAGCCGCAACTTTCTCCCCTATATTTAGAAGTGTTTTACTGTTGATTTGTTTGGGCGGCACATTCCAAAATTGTGCATCTTTACAGTGTGTATAGTGCGAGTCTGAAAGGCTTAGGAAAATACTTAAAATACATAATTAGGCTTATACACACTTTGATTATAGATTATTTCCAATAACTGTTTACTAATCTTATGCTGATCACTGTAAGAACTATGTCTATCACTGATATAAGGACACATTTTCAGATTCCGTTGGAGAAAAAATATTTCCCAGCATCCATTCCACACATACTTCTATTTTTTACATGTGTTTTGCAGCGTGTGACCAAAAAGTCATTTTTTAAAAATGTCTATATAAAGTGGGGCATTGCTAACTAATTCCTTAGATTTTAGCTAGAAACAACTCTGTTTTCCCCCACTCCCTAGGACACGTATACTTTCTGTAAAGTGACATATAAAATGTGTCTTCAAGCAGAACTTGTATCATTGTTTTGGTTGTCGTGCTACTACAATGGACTGATTGTGATGACTTCATTCCTGTAATGTGCCAGGGAGAGTCCTGGAACGATTTTTAGACTCAGGGCTGACAGTGCACAGGCCTAGGCACATGCACCACCCCTTCAAGCACTGTGTTTATGGGACTACTACGCCTTTGCCATCAGCAAGCCAAACTAGTGCTTACGTTGTGGGTACCTAGCACATGAGTTGTTACGTGCATTGCTTGATGCCGTGGATAGGAAGAGGCAAGTTTTGAAGATTGAGTCAAGATGAAAAAAGTAATATTTCTCGAATAGTTTTGAAGATAAATAATCAATATTTTGTCTTCTTTATAATTTACGTTAATTTTAAGATCTGAATTGCTTATGGTAAAATTGAGAATTAGTCACTTCGTTAAGTATACTGCTGATGATATTTTCTTTCTTCCAAAAGATGTAATTTCTGAAAATTACTGTTTCCAAGAGAACCATTAGAGATCATTTTTTTCTTTTCTGAGAATCACTTTGAAAGTTCTATACATTGTTAATATATACTGTTTTTCATAAAAGTTCCTTCTTGGAAAATAAAAAAATTTGAATGTGACTGTATCATTTGCATTTCTGTTTCTTGAAGGTGAATAATAAAAATTATAGCTTAACAAGTTTTTTCTTAAACCATGTTCCCAAATCTCCTACCTCTCCGTCTTCCCGACAAGCACACTGAGACGAGTGGGTCTAGGTTGCGGTCAACAGTGGACCGCAGGAGAAACTGGCTCAGAGGTGGCGAACGGGTGGCCGCAGAGGCCACAGAGGCTTGCCCGGGATCTGACTCTTCCAACTCTGAAACCAAGGTCTAAAATTAGTACTGAGCTTATTTCACATTCAACTTTGTGACCACCTTTTTGTAGACTTGGAGTATAGCAATTATTAGGCTTTAATATATTCTCTGAATGGAGAAAAGCAATAGATCATATTTTGCTTAATTTTTGTACCTTTTCTCAGTGATTATCTTCTCCCACCACAGTCTTTTGGAAACAACTTTGCTGTACATTCCAAACTAATCTAAAATAAAAAAGATTACTTAAGTAAGTTTAAAATAAAAACTTGAGAGTCATGTGTAGAAATTCTTTTTTTTCTTCCCCCAAACATTGTGTCAGCAGTTTGTTGGTTTTAGCCTCAAAGTATCCAAAAAATGTGTTCATTTCCCTGTCCCTATGACTAACACTCTGGTAAAAGACACTGTCAGCTTTTGCTCGCTTTATTCCAATAGCTTCTTAAGTGCTGCCCTTGTTCTTGTTTTTTGACAATCAATTCTCTGTAGTGTATCAAAAATACTTTAAAAATAAGAATTATGGTATTGCTCACACCACTTAAAACTTATTCATGTATTCTCTTGCCATTAGGACAAAATCCAAACAGTTTACTGTATTAGTTTAGGTAATGCTAGGTGTTATACCTGAAAATTTCAGGGGCTTAACACAGTAGTTGTTTATTTTTTGCCCACATGAAGTCCAAGGCCACTTTCCTAGTTGACATATGGCTTTCCTTCATAGTAAATTCATAACAAAAGTTCCTTTCATTTTTGTACTTCAGTCTGTTTCGACAGGTGACTTTAAAATCAAACCTATGGAAAGAACTATGTAAGAGATTTTTATGGGTTAAGCTAGGAAATAGCATGAGACATTTATGCTTATATTTTATTGGTTATACTCAGTCACATGATGCTAACTCACACATAGAAGGTTGGGGAATGTAGTCCAACAGTGAACCAAATTAATAGAGGACCTGGGTGAAGTAATCAATCTTTAAGATCATAGTTTCTCCTTTATTTACCATTGCATCCATTGTCCCATATACATGGAGGTCTGGGGGTCAAGTTCCTTATGCACTAACCACACTGGAATTCCTTCTTTTATAAAGTATTCCAATACCATATACCTCCTTAGATTTTTACATTGGCTGTATTTGCATCTATAACAGTTTGTGTCCTTTATAAAATCTATGCATCAGATTAACTGTGACCTTCCCAAGGACAGTTTACTTAACCTTGAATTCAAAATAATCTCATTTTATATGTTTAACAAAGCTTTTTATGTATTTCCAATTCTTACTGAACTCATCTTATTAAATATTTTAAAACTCATTTATTATTTGCCTTCTTACCTCCTTGAAAAGCTCTGTGGAAGCAGGACTTGACTTTTCTGTTCACTTCTCTGTCGTCAGCATCAGAAAGCTTGGTACCTAATTTAAAATAATTCTTTGAATAATGGATGAATGTACAGAAAGAATTGATTTTCACTTCACTAAAAGGACTAGAAGAGAAAGAGCTAATTCTTCTTTGTGGAAGAAGGAATCTCTGAATTTAAATCCCTGAATTAAAGAAAGGGAGACACAAGGTTTGATAAAACAGCATTCAGAAATTTGGGTAATCAGAGACACAGGTCAACTGGAGACAGAATGTGGGGTTTTGAATTTCCTATTTAGGCTTCTACTAAATCATAAGTCTTCATTTCAGAATTGTGCAACAACCCCAATTAGAAGGTGGATATTTCTATATATAGTATATAATTCACAAAGGCACATATTTATTTACACAGGTTCTTCTGGGGTTTACCAATTCTTCCTCACTGTTTCTTCCTCATTTTCTTTCTAAACTGGAGGACTGTTCATCTAAATGAAGAAAACAAACTTGAATTCTAGATATAAATCATGCTATTTGTAACCTCCAAATGTTTTACTATTTTGGTTTTTAAATTTCTTTCTCTTCTCAACTCATTTATTGGATACATTTTAGTAATAATGCTAATTAATAAAAAATCTTTGTTAGCTGAAATTTTTGAATAAAATATATTTTTTTGTATAAAAGCAACATTTTATTCTGTGCTTAATTACATTACATTTACAGAGGAAATTTATATGAAAACAATGCTGTGCTATTTTCCTGAAGCAGATATAATTTGAATACTACCTAGTATTTTATTCACTAAGATAAAATTATTATTATTAATCTGTTGAATGATACATTTTCAAAAAGTGCTATTTGTCTACACATCTACAAAGTAAAACACATGTATCTTACATGTGTGTCCCTGCTCAGCAAAAAATACACATGATACTTCACATTGTTATTCAATAATTTGGCATTTCTTGAAGGGTAAAATGAAACTTTTTATAGCAGGCAATGATAGAGGAAACTAGCTTCAAGAAACACTTTACAAGTCAAATTGCATTAAAACATTGATTTTTAACTGGTTTTTCAAGGTCAAGTTAATAACTCCTTTTTTAATACGGTGAAATTTTGCTCTGATGAAGTAATATGAATAACCGCAATAATTTGCCGAGTCCCTTGGAGTTATACAATTGAATTGCAAATCCATTCTGATGGGATTTGCCCTTTGCACACCTTGAACTAGCTTCTTCCTACACTAGCTTCTTTTTCATTGGTACATATCAGCAACAGAATTTTAGAGATGTGAGAGATTGTGTAGCCCCTAGAAAGTGGATTCTGTGTAGGGTGAACTTAACTCAATTTTATATCTCAAAGGCTCAGGCAGTTTTTCTTTCCTAAATATTCCAGTACACTGGAAGTAGGTGGTGAAAATTTGTGTTAGAAAAGGAGAGAAACATTTGCATTGTGGTAAGAATAAAGAATACATTTGGCTGTAAAAATGTTAAAAAATAATGAAGTTTGTGCTCAGAACCATTCCTTACTATCAGCTAAGTTGCACCCAAAGGAATTCTGAAGCCGTACTCCACTCAGGTGTGAGGGAAACCAGCTTCCTAGACGGTAGATGTATGGCAGAGAGTAATGTCCACGGAAGCCATTTTTGTACGAAAATAGTTGGTGGTTATGAATAATGCCAGTGATGCCCTTGTGAATGAAGTGAATGCCTGAAAGAAATTGTGTAGGGCATTGCGGTGTTTTATGAAACGAGCTTTCCTACAAACAGATCTGTGTTTAAATCATGGCGCTTGCGACTTTTTACCTGTGTACCCTGAGACCAGTTGCTTACTGCTTCTGCTTTCCTATTTTATCACTTGTGAGATTAGGACCATTAAACCCAACTGAGAGACACTGTTCATATTAAGATAGTGTGACTACAAATGTCCTGGGCAAGCACATTGTAACTATGATGAAGGCGATGATCTGTAAGGTCACATGGAGTAGAATCTTCCTGAGAAAGTGTGCAAATAAAGTGAACTTATCTGTTTGGATACTTTAGTTTGTAGATTATTCATACAAATATTGAATATTGATATAGCTTCATTTTGAAATTCAACATATCTCTAGGATACTTGTTTTTGCTTTTTATGGAAATAAATTGGTTTTAGTTCTCACATCTTTTTAACTGTAGAATATTCTAATTGCATACCCAATAATGATATTCTATTATACTATTTATTTAAAAAGTGTCAGCATTCATCTTTACTGACCCCAATTTAGTTACATAAGGAAGACAAAAACATTAAGTAGACTATAACATATATCTTGTACTCATTAGTTGGTCAAAACCATTTGAGTTATTAAAACTAAATCAAATCAATCTATCAGGCTTATTGGCTTAGGAAGAATTAAAAAGGAAGACACATCTCTGAAGAAAAGTCACACAAGACAGCATATTTGATTTTATCTACCATTTTTAGATTATTCCTACCTTTGATGTACTACCGTACAGACAATTGAGAGTTAGGTGGTTCGTGCCTTGTTAATTTCATCAGCCATTACAAAGATTGATTAGTTTGCTCAGGCTTTTCATTTGCTTGGTTCAATTAAAAGTAAACACCCAAAGAGTAAGCACTTAAACAAATGCTGCTAAGATCTGAGGGCGCGTTTTGTCATTCACACACATGAAAACCTACCAAACATTGGTGTCCTCTGAGAGGTAACACAGAGACTCACGTGCAGTCTTCTGTTAGGACGGATGGCGGCTCATGCGCAGTTGAGAGAGGAGAAGAGCAGGGAGCAAGAGAACAAAGGCTTTGCCATTTGGTAAGGACGGCGTGGGTATGTTCATAGTCAATGTCAGAAACATTGGACTCACAGAGGAATTTATTTTATATATTCATTTACTCGTTATATTTTATATTTTACATTGAATATTTATCAGTTCATTCGTTAATCTATTATTTCATTCAATATTACCAACACTAAAACTATTTTACATATTTCCTCCTATTAATTTGGGGCTATAATGAGTGGTAAATTAGGGTATTTCCTGAACATTAAACACTACCTCAAAAACCACCAAACAAACAACCAAATTCTAGAGTTCAATTGAAATTATAAAGGTGTTTTTAGAATGTACTTAGTATGCCTTTGCTTTGTAGGCTGACATGATTGCAAATTCTACTAATTAATCAGCACATGAAGTGGCAAATAGGTGTACTATTTTTGTTCTAACTTTCTTCTAACTTTGTAATTCCTTACATGTAAAACATGTGACTCTAGTTAGAGTGGTGTCTATTAAAATTTCAATTCCAGCTAAGTTAATAAGTACATAGGGAAGGAAATGCTTGTAAAATTGTTATAATTAGGCTGCTTTAAATGGCCACATTTTGAGAATACAAGGAAATGAGTAGTAGGTTCCCTGAAGAGAAGTGAACACAGTGTAAAGACCAAAATGTACTTGAAGGATGTTTGGTAATGAGCTGTTTCTTTTTATCACTCCAGCTTCTTTGACTGGAGTTAAATCCACCTTGAAAGGACACGTTCAAGATCGTACAGTCACTATACAATGTCGGCAGATGAAGAGACAAAATATATCAGTTTTTCAAAAGAAAGTTAGTTCTTCCTACCATGTACTTAAAAACAACCCAAACCAAATAAACTAGAGTAGTCTGTCTTTTTGAAAGTGGCTTCTCTTATTATTTTTATCTTTTGTGATCCAAGCAAGTACCACAAAAGTTGATCTAAGAGTTTAATGTTGTTTTAAAGATAGCTTATAAATATACATTAAACAACATTTTAGGAGCTGCTTAGGAAAAACACACAGCAAGAATGTAAGATTTAAGATCATTACATGTTCAGACCTTTATTCTTCTTTACTTTTTTCTCCTCTCAACACAGGATAAGAATTTGGGGAATAGTATAGCAATTGCTCTGGAGAGGCAGGACTGTAGCTTAGGGAATACTAGATGGAATTATGAAAAGCTGAAGTGTAGAGCCATAAGTTAACAAAGATATTTTGGGAAAAGCATCAGCCTATTACTCGTTGCATAAATTGGAGACCATGTTTCAATAAGGCGACACTGTCTGCCTTCCGGTACATTTCAGGACTTCTGATCGCCCCTCTCCTTGTAAGACTGGACTTGTAGTGCTCTACACCTACTGCCAACACCAACCAAAATTTCCTCTATCCAATCACAATATGCCATTTCATTTTTCTAACTTCAATAGTATTAGTTTTATACTTTGGTATCCATTTGGTTATTTTCAGCAATTGTGGCTGAAGTGTAGTCAATGTGGAGACAATTCTTCATCCCTCTCTACCTGAATCTTTGGGATATTTCTGTCTTGCGAGCCTGTTGGGACTCCAGTCTCCATGTCTTGTTCTTCCCTGTAACAAGACTGGGAAGAAACCCAGGCTTATCCAACATGCCTCTGCATCTCCACAATGGAATGATGGTTTGGGTGTCCCACCTTTTGGCCTCTCTGGCCCACGCTGGAAGAAGAAGAGTTGTCTTGGGCCAACATTCAAAACATTGCGACACGTAATCACAAAAAAAATCTCAAGTAAACTTACAATTTTATGTTGGGCTGAATTCATAGCTATCCTGGGCCACATGAGGTCTGCAAACTACAGGTTGGACACTCCTGGAAATGGGCAGAAGCACCTAGCTAGGCCAATTAAAATCTTCCTCTGAATTTTTCCATGGGAACTCATGACAAGCACTGTAGAAGGTCTGTCTGGAAACCGTCCAGCCATTGTTAATATAAAAAGAATGGTTTGTGGGACATTAGTATAACCTGGCAGCTAAGGAGAGCGGATTGGAATGTGCATGCGTGAACAATGACGACTTTATTGTACTACTCAGTGGGGGTGGTAGATGTCATTGAGTGAGTATGTGTATGGTGTAGCCATCACAGTCAAAATGAATGAGCAAGTAAAACAATGAATCTGCATCGAATTTTGCATTAAGCGTGAATACTCCTCCACAGAAACTATTTGGCTGATTCAGAACCCCACAGCTATGGGCAACTGGTGATTGGCAGCTTCATCATGACAAGGTGCCCACTTATGCATCACAGTCTCCTGCAGAGGTTTTTGGTGACACATCAAATCACCCAGGTGACTCAGCTCCCCTAAAGCCCAGTTTTGGCATCCTGAAACTTCTGGCCTTTCCCCAAACTAAAATCGCCTTTGAAAGGGAAGCTTTCTGACCATCAGTGAGATTCAGGAAAATACGGTGGGGTAGCCGATGGCAACTGGGAGGACTGTGTGAGGTCCTAAGGTGTCCACTTTGAGGGGGACTGAGGCATCATTCACTGTCCTATGTACAATGTTTCTTGTATCTTCTTCAATCAACATCTCTATTTTTAATATTACATGGCTGGATACTTTCTGGGTAGACCTTGTATATTTTTATTTGGATCACCAGGGGAGAGGATAGAATTTGGGGATTTCTGGGTGTTGTTTTTCTCGGTTGTGAGAAAAGTCTACCTGAAGCAAAGATGTGTGAAGCTGACGGACATAAAAGAGCAGCAGAAATAGCCCGTGCTAGCAGCGGGGAGAGAGCCTTGGCCACATTGGCTGAGCCTGTCTCAGTGCCTGAAGCAAACATCCCTGCTGAACCTCTTAGTGGTATGAGTCAATAATATCCCCATGTATAAGCTGGTTCGAGTTCAGGTTCTGTCACTTCAGGCAGAAAAACCCAATTAAACTCATTAGAGGTAAATAAGCTTTACCTAAACCCATATTGTTAAAGTGTTAGACTTATTTGGAAGCAATTTTTGTTGTTAATAATAAGTGTAAAATATTTGTAATAGTCTATATGAAGTTAGTATAATTGATATAGAACTTCATGTTTCCAAAGACATGGTAGAGCTATTACTTCACTGAATTTTCACAATGATATTTTAAATTAGAGAGGACAAGTATGTTTACAGTTTATAAACAGGGACATTTAGTTATATTACATGCTGTCATCAACACATATAACAAATAGTTGACTTGAGATTGGAACTCAGGAATTTTGATGCTGATTTCAGGGTTTTTCTCACATTACAAACATCTTTGTTGTTTGTGTTCCTCGTCCTGATTTTTCCCGTCTTCCTACCGTCTCTTTGTAATTCCCTGGAGGTTTAGCTCGGCGCTATCCTTCTTCCCACTGCTACGCCCAATGCCACCCTCCCCAACCTCCCTGTTCAAACATTTACGTGTTTGTGAGTGAAGCCATGGTTTAGGCAGAGAGCGTGAATTGCCAGAGAGAGTTGTGGAAACTCAAAACTGTGAATCACAGTTGTGTAACTGAATAATGTCCCCTGCACAGACAAATACTTGGTCTTCTAGTGCTCCATGAGTATGAAAGCAGGCTCTAGTGGCCATTCTTCCTGCTAACTTCTTACTCTGCCCTCCTGTGGAAGCCATGGGCCTATGTGTATCGATTTAGTGGACCTGAGATATGATCCTCAGGATGTGATTCTCAAGAATTCCCTGGAGGGCTTGTTGAAACACTCTACAGAGTTTCTGATTCGTATGCCTGGGATGAGAGTTGAGAATGCATTGATAAAAAGTCCCAGGTGCTACTGGTCCCAGGATCCCATGCTCGGAACAACTTGCTTAAAGAATAATTCCCCTTGGCCCTGGCTGGTGTAGCTCAGTGGATTGAGCACGGGCCTGCGAACCAGAAGATCACGGTTCGATTCCCAGTCAGGGCACATGCCTGGGTTGCAGGCCAGGTCCCCGAAGGGGACACACGATACATTGTGTGTCCTCAGAAGAGGCAACCATACATTGATATTTCTCTCCCTCTCTCCTTCCCTTCCCCTCTAAAGGTAAATAAATAAAATATTTTTTAAAAAAGAATAATTCCTCTTAAGGAGATAGAGGGAGTTAAAAGTTCATTGGATATACAAGAAATCTAACTTTTTCTTTCCCCCTAACTGTCCAGAATTCACGACAAAAATTACTGGACATTACACTATTGCTGGTAGTGTAGTAGTAGTTTTATTTATTTATTTTTGTTGTCAGTTATTGAGTCTTAGTTTATTTCTATGCACAGGGGTCATGGTAGGCAGTATGAGGTAGTGGTTGAGAGCACAATACTTAGGTGAGGCAATCCTGAGTCTGAATTTTGGTTTTGACTCTTACAAACTCTGTGATTTTAATCTCATTAATTAAGTTCTTTCTTATATTTCTTAAAATAGAAATAATGTTATCATCTACTACTCTGTGTTGCAGTGGAAATAAATAAGATAGTTAATGCAATTCACTAAACCTTGTGTCTAATACACTTTTATTGAATATGATATTCAGATTAATTTATTACATGATTTAAAAAGTACTTAGGTAAAGTCAAAATACGATCATTGGCAATATATGTTGGTATATCCAAACTGACTTCCAAATGAGTTTCAAGGTGTAATTGCTTATAATTTAATGACTGTGTAGGTAAATGGTGTTTAAGAAGGCTACAAAAAAATCTATAATATTTTTCACTTAGTCACTGACATAAGGTGGCAGTGTAAACATATTTGGTTATTTCTTACTCTGTTTCGAGTCTTGCTTTACAGGAACAAGACTTGTTGATGGTACCTAGCATACACTGGAAAATGTTAAAGGCATGCAGAGTCATCAGAGATAGGCTTTATCACACACAGGGCACTAATGTTCCAAGATGTGATCATGTCGTTCATATTGTCCTGTGGGCCCTTTGTACATTCCTTTGAGTTTATGTAAAATAATTTTTCTATGTACCCCTCTTGCCTGGCTGCTTTATATTCATCATTTAGATTGTGCTTTGTTTTTCACTTTAAGCATCCTATATATATTTTTTCGAAGTTCAGATTTTTATTGACTGTTACAACAGAAGTTTAGTCAAATAGCCCAAAGCCCATGTCATCATCAGACACCTCAGATTCTTCTTTCTTTGCTTCCGCTTTCTTTTCCTCAGCTGGGGCAGCAGCAGTTGAGGGGGCAGGACCTCCTGCTGGTGCCGCACTAGCTGCTGGGGCAGGTGCACCAGCCCCTACATTGCAGATGAGACTCCCAATGTTGACATTGGCCAGAGTCTTTGCAAGCAAGCCTGGCCAGAAAGGTTCAACGTTCACACTAGCTTTAATAAGGGCATTGATGTTATTCTCCCTCACCATCACCTCATCGTTGTGCAGGATAAGGGCCGAGTGGATGCAGATGAGCTCCAAGACAGAGGCCACGGTGTAGGCGAAAGCTGGGCGAGCATTGCGGGGAGTGATGCTAGTCACTGGATGAAGTGAGGTCCTCACCCCAACGTGGCTTTAGCTTCTTTGAAAGGACTGAGCACCTTAGTGGCAGCTGGGAAAAGGCTTATTTATTAATAGAAATATAAAGATGATATGATAATAAATTCAGTATACTAAATTTTAATTCAATATTTTGTTTATGTCCCATTATTAGAGTCAAAGTTACTTGAAATTAGAGACCATCTATACTTAATTCATACAAATAAACATTTACTGAGACCCTACAAATAAGCATTTACTGAGGGTATAAAATAGGTTCTGGGTATCCAGGGATGGACGAATAAAACTCTATTTTCCCACGATAACAAGAAAATTTATGAGTAGATGAAGGCTACTTTTTATTAGGATTCAGGAAAAATATTCCTTTCCTGTTCCTTATTTTGATCTTTAAAGATCATAAAAATTTAGCTAACTGAACAGCATAGAGAAGACTTCCATACAGTCTGTTCCCTTTTCATTTTGGTTTCTTTAGCCACATAGAAACCTTTTAGTTTGATATAGTTCCATTTGTTTATTTTTTTTCATTTACTTCCCTTGCCCTAGGATATATATTAGCAAATATATTGCTAAGTGGGATATCTGAAACTTTTTTGACCATGTTTTCCTTTAGGACTTTTATGGTATCATGAGTTATATTTGTGTTTTATCAATTTTGAGTTTATTCTGATGTATCAGTCAATGAGTGGATCAAAACACTGTAAATTCCATTTATAACCATGGAATTCTATGCAGCAGAAAGAAAGAAGGAACTCCTACCTCTTGCGACAGCATCAATGAAACTGGAGAATATTATGCTAATTGAGTATTATGCTAATCGAAATAACCTGTTGGTGAAAGAAAAACACCATGTGATCTCACTCATAAGAAGTCTCTAATGAACAAAATAGAACCATGGGAATGGAAACATAGAACAGACTGACAGTGACCGAGCGGAGAAGAGAGGGGGATAATGGTGGCAAGAAGGGGGAGGGACTAGACCTAGAACATGTACAAATGACCCATGGACACGGACAGTGCTGTGGGAATCGACTGTGGTAATGGGGGTCAGATGAGTAGAGGAAGGCAAAGTGGAAAAAACTGAGACAACTGTAATAGAATAAGAACAAAAGAGAGAAAAAAGAAAAAAGTGGGAAGTACATACATACACCATGATTGAGTATGTTAAGGTAAATATTTTAGCATGATTTTAATTTTTTAAAAAATACCAGAGTGAAATTACTGGTCCAGTAAAAGGAGAGTCTAGAGTCAGACATTTGCTATATATAACTCAGAGCCATTTATGTTATATATTTTATTCTCTAGTCTTAAAAGTTCAACTGTAAGCAGAGACTTTTTCTAGTTTTCATACCTAATATCTAAAGTCTAATCTGTTACAAGTTATTTTAGAATCTCTAATGTCAAGAAGTACATTTTTCTGTATAAAATTCTGAGTTGTGTTTTTCTTTAAACTTTACAGATGTCAACACTTCCCATAAGCACAGAAATTACTTCTACTATGATGTCAGCATTTCGGTCCTTTAATTACTAAAGATAAACATATTGTATACTTTAGTAATGCGCAAAATTTTTTAAAATCAAGAAAAATGCAAGAATGATAAACATAAATTGTATATCTACATCATTTTAAATTATAGTTCCTATGGAAAAAGATTACTTCAAAAAAAGGATGTTATTTTTTTCATAAATGAAAAATACTGGACCAGAATTTTTAACATCATAGACATAATCAGTTGGAATGAAGTTTTTGTGATGTTTCACAAATAAGACAAAAGCCTCAAGTATTGTGCTGGTATTCCTCAGGTGAGAAAAAAAATCCTCACATTTTTTATGCATTTTCATCACAAGAAAGTCAGTTTTATAAACAAAAATTGTTCATCTCAGTAAGAGAAGTTGAAGGTCAAAGTGCCACTAAAGTTTTCAGCAAAAGCTCTGGGCTTGTTGGTTGATGGCATAGCTCCTGAATGGAATAAAGAAGTTTTTTTTTTAAACCAATACTGTCAAATTCACTAGTGTTGTCTTTAGGAGAGAAACATAAAATCATTTCTATATGCCGGACACTTTTGTTTTTCCCACCTGCCGGATTCTGTGATTGTCCTTTGGGAAGAAGGCAAGTCCAGTTCTTCCCCAGCAGAATTTGACAGTCAGTTAACCAGCTTTTGGAGCTACTGACTAATATTTAATGGTGCACGATGACTGGTGCTATTGTGTCTCTGCTCAAAGTATTGTTGCAAATGCAAAACAAAGAACCTGAAAGCTTCAAGTTGCATTTCCCAGGGCATCGAATGAAGTTTTAAACATAGTTGATTCCACACAAGATGCACAAAATCAGTTTCTCCGACTCTAATAATGTACCTTCTCAGTGAGTGAAAAAAAAAACACAACCCCATGGGAATTAAAAAATGACTCCTCAATTCTAGACAAAGAACTAACGGGGGTGAAGGAATCTTCTGGGGAGGCTGCCGGGTACAGCGAGATATTCTTGCTGCTCATGTCAACGAGCCTTGGGACTGTGTTCCAGAGAAAGGATCCCATGGATGCTGGCGACTAAATAAAAACTACTTAAGTAAGACAGTTTCCCTCTTACAAGATTCTGGAAATTTTCTGTTCATCATTCTTAATACATGGTGGTCATCTCCTCTGATTCCACTGGGCACTTCGTGCTGGGATTTGCAGGTCTTCTCGGATGGAGGATACTTCCTAAGAACCCCAGGCAAAGCCCAAAGCAGCCTTCAAAGAGATTCTGCCTTAGTAATAAACCCCTACATTCCCAAAGAACCACTGTGTAATTTCTGACAGTCCCCATGGGGAGTGGGACATGTTTACGCAAAAAGCGTATTAGAAGGATGAGCACTTTTGCTGGTTTCACCTAATCGGATCTCCTGTTTAATGATCTTCTTCTGCGTGGCTATTCCAGGCTACCCCCTGCCCCATGGCCCCTCCTTGTATAACCACATTAAATAGCAAAGTTATCCAGACACCCATCTGCCTGTGACATAAAACTGTTCTGATAGGTAGGGAGAAAGAATCTAAGTTATCTAAGTTTTATTTTTATTTCCACGGGACACTAATATCCTAGGTTCTTTCCATTTTCTTTTTCCTGTTTTTTTTCTTTCTCAGTTTTAAGCATTTAAGGATAAATGCATAGCTATGAATAAATATGCATATGTATTCCATTTATAAAAGTATATTTCTCCATGAAAAAATAAAGGCAAATTTATTCATTTAATTCTACAGTGAGTTCTCCACCTGAAAGTGTGTATGTGTTTTTGGACTTATCTTTTACTCCCTGGAGATGAGAAGCGAGACTAGATTTAGAGATGAGGGAGTTATCAATGAGTTAAGCCAACAAGATTAGGCAAGAAAATTTGTGTCAAAAGTGCCAGAAACGCCCTGGCTGGTGTGGCTCAGTGGACTGAGTGCTGGCCTGAGAACCAAAGGGTTGCTGGTTTGGTTCCCAGTCAGGGCACATGCCTGGGCTGCAGGCCAGGCTCCCAAGTAAGGGATGCGTGAGAGGCAACCACCATTCATGTTTATCTCCCTCTCTTTCTTCTTCCCTTTTCATCTCTCTAAAATAAATAAATAAAATCTTTTTAAAAGAGAAAGTGCCGAAGACAAGCCTCTCAAAAGTGTAAAAAGAAATGGGCAGTACTGGGTATATTCATATTTTCTCTCTCTCCTAGACTTTTTCATCTATGTTTGAGTTGCCACTTTAGACATACGATGTTTAAACTCTCACTCATATGACATTCTTTCTTCCTCTTCTCCCTCAAACCTGCAATCCGAATTGCCCTTTGTTTTGTTTCTCTGCTTCTTCCTAAATTAACAGCTTCGTCATTTGCTTAGGCATGTGGGTTAGAAAATGCCAGGTTGTCTCCCATACTTTCTTGGCCCACATCTCGGAGTGTCATTGATAACCGTGACACTGCTCTCCTGGGTCAAGTATATCCATCTCTTCCACCCCATTGGCTCTGTCCAGTGTTTGATTTAGATGCTCATAAACTTCTCACTGTGCTATAACATAGTTTCCCCTGCCAGCATCTCTTCATTGGCTACTGCCATGAAGGTTAATTTCTAAGACTAGTAGTGATAGCCAATTAAACCACAAAGTTAATAAACTGTCTCCTGGACTCTAGAGCATAAAAGTTTCATAAACATTTTCATAGTCATAAATGACTATTCGAATCCCTGTGAAACTGACAATCTTTGGTTCACCTTTTAATAATGTGCACTCCTTTGAATCTTGCAATGTAATACCCACTTTGTGTATTATTGTGAATTGCCCTTTCTAGTCTAATTGCTCTTTGCTAATATCAGACACATTCATATCTTCCAAATGATATTTGTCCCCCTTAAAATGAAAAAAAATACGTGATTCCCTTTCTTGATTAGTGGCAAAGTTCTTTTCTATATTTGCTACAATTTCTCCTAAATTTAAAGAAACCCCCAAATATAAAGTATACCCCACATTAATTCTTTCTCTCAAATAGGAAAATATCTTTTATTTCTATACCATGGCCCTACATCTTTTATAGTAACATATTTATAGAAAAACGATCAGATTTTAAAGATACCACACAAGTTCTAAATTTCACATTTTTTAAGCCAAAGAATTTCTAAAAGATTTTGCTGTTAAAATTTTTTTTAACCATGTTCCAAATATAATACAAATCCTCCCTTGTAGTCTACTTAAATTGTATGCACACATTTAAATGTGAGAATCTGCTAAAAATGTATGTTCTTTCTAGACTTGTGAACCTCCCATCTACTGCGGACTGAACCCACACCTTAGGCACGAGCCCTAATTGGGAGTTGAAACAGTGACCTTTTGATTTGTGGGATGACGCACAACCCACTGAGCCACACCAGTCATCGTGGCTGAAATTTTATTTAATTTATTTTATTTTAAGAACATTTTATTTAAAGAAACATCATGGCCATGACTCTGCTTCTGAACATCAAATTCATTTTATAAAGATGTAATCTTGAGATGAACTATTTATTTTATTGAGTTGGCCAAAATGTTTTTTTTTCCATAAGAAGACTCTAGTAGTCCTTAGTTGTCTTTAACTTCATTCAAAACAATTATTGTTTTGTGACAGCTGTCAGAACAGCATGCATTTAAAAAAATGATCAAAATTGGTGAAATTTTGTGTAGCCATTGTAATATTGAAGATGGAAGAAAATGCAAATTATTTTTGACATATTATGCTTTATTATTTCAAGAAAGGTGAAAATGCAACAGAAATGCAAAAATAAAAAGATCTGTGCAGTGTATGGAGAAGGTGCTGCGACTGATCAAACATGTCAACGGTGGTTTGTGAAGTTTCATGTGTAGATTTCTCACTGGACAATGCTTTATAGTATGGTAGACCCACTGAAGTTGGTAGTCAACAAATGGAGACATTAATTGAGAAAATCAACATTATACCACATAGAAGGTAACGGACATACTCAAAATATCCAAATCAATAAAGTTATTGTTGAAAATTAAAAAAATGTCTTTTATTTTTTTAAAGATTTTATTATTTTATTTTTAGAGAGAGGGGAAGGAAGGGAGAAAGAGAGGGAGAGAAACATCAATGTGTGTTTTCCTCTCCTGTGTCCCCCACTGGGGACCTATCCCACAGCCCAGGCCTGTTCTCTGACTGGGAATCAAGCTGGCAACCCTTTGATTCTCAGGCCAGCACGAGATCCACTGAGCCACACCAGCCAGGGCAGGAAAGTATGTCTTTTATTTTATGGAAAAAACTAAACAGACTTTTTGGCCGATCCGGTACAAGTGATGATTGGCATGAAAATAGATTTGATGGTCTACTTATATAATTTGAAGTTTTCCTTAGTCTCACATTTGAGCATTTATCTCCCACTGGCTGGTAATTCTAAATCAGAGCAATTAAATCTTAGAGATAGATCCGAAATGAATGAACTTCCCTTCCCTAAATGCAGAAATGAGCTCAAGGGCAAGTAGCCTACTGGGGTTGGGGAGAAGTGAAAGGGGCGGGGGACTGGAGGGCGAATGAGTGAGTTCTGGACCCTACAGGCTCTTCTGGTGCCTCACCCACGTCCTAGTGAAAGCCTTATACTGCAAAGACCTGAAACTTTCTTGCTAGAAGTTGTCCTTGCTATGCTTCCCTACATTTCGGTGAACATTACCAAATTCCGAAATATTCTAAAGAGCTAATTGTGATGCTTTGTCAATGGGTTTTTGTTGCAGCTGCTCTTGCGGTTTAACAATCTTCACTTAGTTTCAGTTGGTTTTCTTTTGAAGTGATTATTCTTAGCTCTTACACATATTCTCTTCACAGCTTGGTATGTATTTCCATATTCCCCTGAAATATTTTGCTAAATCCAATGGTCATTTCTCCTTGACTAAAACCCTTAGGTATTAAGTTTATCCCTGGATGCACATGTAATTGCAAATACCATTTCCTTTCGCCCCTAATTCTAGCCTTCCTGGCTTCAGCATACTTTTGTTCATCGCCATAGTAACACTGTTTCTCATATTCCATCGGTGTGATTCATCTACTCAACATATTCCTTGAAAAGATAAAATAACTCAGCGTCTGTTTGTGTACTCCAAACTTGACAAACTGTTTAAGATACAGATTGAGTTTATATCCTTCTTTGAGCTGTTTCAAGTCCTACAGTGATATTTTCTTAAGTAGAAATTCAATATTCTAGGCAATAAGTTTTCAATTTTATGAGCTGAGTTACATTGAGGGCCCTAATTCCAGATACTTTAAGATGTGACTGAATTTGGAACTAGGGTCTCCAGGTAATTAAGGTTAAGTGAAGGCATGTGGGCGAACCCTGAATTAATGACTGATGCTCTTAGGAGAAGAGGAAGTTTGGACACACCCAGACATACCAGGTACACGTGTGCACAAAGGGCCACTGTGCGAAGAGGCAGCAAGAGGATGGCCAGCTGCTGGCCAAGGAGAGGGCTCATCACAAGCCAGCACTGAAGGCGCCTTCATGGTGGGCATCCAGCATCATTACTTCTGTTTCTTTAAGCAACCCAGGCTATGGTGTTTTGTTATGGTAGCCCAACCAGATAAATACATACAGAAGTGGCTTTCCTATAAACACACAGGAGATAATAATCCATTTTCTATGTATCAAACTGATGGCATGTATTCTATGCCAGAATTCTATCAGTCAGAAAAAGGACAAGTGAAATGTTAATCCTGGGCAGGATTATGTTGTCGGTGAGCCAGTGGGCGTCTCTGACTCGCATTTGTATTGAAACTATGTAATTCAAATACATTATGAATTCATTACTTGGGGAAGCCTACTCAATGCAGGGATTAATTGAAAATACGAACTATTGGCTTCTGTAGAAGGGTGGCAAGTGCCCTTAGATTAGTTATGTTCATTGAGAAAAAAAGAATGGTTTAAAGAAAAAGGATATTGAAAAGGAGAACCAATATGTTTTCCTTAAACCATTTTAATTTCCAGAAAAGAAGATGAAAGTCAGCTAACATACCTGGTCTTGAATCACAACAACGCCACGTTCTCTTTATGAAACGCTGGATCGTAGCACCGCCTCTCTGCTTAGACCACAACAAACTGGGGTATCGATTTCTTTATTCATAAAGAAGTTTCTCAATACGGCACAGGTTTTGATAGGATTACATGTATCTCCTAATTGAGTGTTTAGCATATGCAAGCAATCAGTAAATAAAACTATCATCATCTAACTAATAAAACTGTAAATAATTGGATTAAAGTGAGTCACTGGTTAGTGCCCTCAAAAAGACTCTTTAAGGCAACTTGAAGATGGGGGACCTTTGTTCCCAAATGCATAGTCAAAATAAGGTAAAAAAGAAAAACTTAGTGATGTATACAAAGGTTCAAAATTATGTACCTTAGAAAATTAATAGCTACTTAATGCCTGCTTTCTGCACTTACGATCCACCATATTTATTTATTTGTGTATGTGTGTCTGTATGTACGTATGTATTTATTTGGCAAACTTGTCTATTCATCTGTTTCGTATCGGTGATACTTCTTTTGTTCTTGTATTTTTACTTTGCAGTGTTGCATTCACCAACCGCGAGAACAAATGTCGGAGACTTTCGGGGTTCCAAAGATGTTACTTTATTGGCCAAGTTTAACCTGCGCAGGGGCGAACTCTCCAAAGTGTCTGGAGACACGGTGCCCGCAAGGGCTGCAAATGAGAGTCGCGCCAAACGCTTACAGGCTTAGGGTTTTATGGAGGCGCGCAAGCAAGCTGGATACAGAAGCAGATGTGGCGGTTAGCGGTTGGCTCAGGGGCACAATAGGGTTACTGATTATTGGTGAGTTAACTCGTGCACTGGCTCGTGCTCCTTTACCTGATTGGTCAGTTGAGCTCGTGCACAGGGGTAAAATTTCCCTCCCTAGTGACTGTCCAGATGGCTATCTGCCTGACTAACCTTTGCTCTTAAACCACATCCTGGAACACACCCTGCTCTTCGGGCGTGTCCCGGAGCCTCTTTGCGTTAGTTAGTAAAACACCTTTTGCTTCCTTACAGCTATGTTCTGGCTAGTTACTCTTGCCCTCAACAGCACCTCTCTCAAATTTTATGGAGAAAGAATACTTTAGAAGCTTAAAGATCCATAACACTACAACTGAGAGAGTCAACAATTAAATGGATTATGTGTATTTGAGGCTGAGTATATGTTATAGAAAGATGAAGCTATCAAAGTTAATTAAAAATGAAATGAGATTAGTTGATGAGTAAATCTAGGAGAATTATATCAGATATTGATTTACAGAAAAGAAAGAGATGGACCCAGGTGGGTAGGGGGTGAGGAGAGACAGAGAGAGAGAGAAAGAGAAGAAAATACAAGCAGAATTACAAAAAATTATTATTCCTTTTTTTTGACCATGGAAGAAAACCAAATTAAGAACACAAGGGAAGTTAATAAAGCAAAAGTGTCTCTAAGCACTGGAGATGTGCCAAGACTATTTCCAGTTTCTCTCATAATACAATCCTCACTTTAAGGTAATTATAGTAAATGAGAAAAATAAATGTAAAGGGAATAAACAGTAGTCAGGAAGGAATGCCACACATAGTCTAATTAAAAGCAGGTGGGTACATAGAAGTAGATTGCAGATAATTCACCCCAATTAAGCAACTGTTGCCCCTTGGTGGTCCGTGGGAAAATTTCCACTTACACATGATATTTTACCCACACTTGGTCTCTGCTCCTGCTTTGCTTCTGAAGATGTAAAATTCTAGAGAACAGCATCCTCACAGAAGCCACAGTTTTCGGTGGATTCAGCTGCCTGTTGTTCACACTCCAGCTTTGCCACTGTTTGGAGCTCCCTGACTAAAAGCACATGAGTCAATTCCCTTTGGGGTTCCCACCATCTCTTCAAATTCTTTAGGAAAAGAATTGCATTGTGGGCAGTTAATTCGATTAACACCATACGTATTTCCGAAAGTGGCTACTACCCATAAAGCTTAAACCTAGTCTAGATACATAAAAAAAATTCATTTGTGAGGTAGACCTATTTAAATGATCTCATAAAGTCTTGGTAAGAACGTATTAACTAAATTTCAGTTCTTCTGTCTTTTGCGGGATGACTAGAAAGTGTGGTGAGACTAAAAACGCGTTTTCCAAAATAACATAGATTTGCCAAAAAACACGTTTCTTGGCTGAATGTTCAACTTCATAAGATTTTCACATTTATATAAATTGTTGCACATGCCTCAGTTTTGATAACTATGCAGAGAGAAAATTATATATATATACATTGTGGTATGGAATCTTAAGTGACTGATACATTATTTCGTTTCTAACTTTACTTTTTTTTTAGGCAAAAGATACATGTCAAGATTAAGTGTGTTTCTCCAAAGGTGGATACTGAGAAGAAATGGTAAACAAACGGTGGAAAAGTAAGAAAATTGCTTATTGTATTCCTTTTACTACATAATCATTATACCACTTGCCACCTGTTCCTGCCACTGTCACTTGTCCCCCTCCTGTGTCCTCCCTCTTTTTTCCTTTGCTTGAACGCGTATTCCAAGAGCCCAGATAATGAATCACACAGCACTATTCTTAACATGAATCTGCCCTGACAGATCTTTGAACAATTAGCCTAGTTGCAAACGTTCTCCCTTGCTTTCCCGTCCACGTTAACCTAGTCTTTCAAGTGCTGACGCACGGACAGAAGATGGCACTCTTGACTCATTACTAAAATGTCGGCAAGCACTCTAAAGAATAAAGCCCAATTTCCCTTTTAGGGAAACCCACAGTATTATTGAAAATTGGAAGTGAGACCACACACATAATGAGCACAATTTTTGAACCTTACAGTAGGAAATACAAATTTAAAATTGGGCGAAGTAAACTAAATGGTGGAAAACAGTCTCATTGGCCACTGACATTTCAAATGGAAAGTGGTGGTTACAGGTAGTGAAAGGAAGAGACCAGGCAGGATCTAGGGTTTGGATCTCAAGTATAAGGAACAACAGGACAAGCTGGATGAATTGCTTAGCTTCTCTCCCAGTCTAAATGTTCTAACTGTAAAATCAGGGTAATGACTCTTATTTTGTAGGACTGTTTTGTGCATTGAAAGAGGACATAGTAAAAGTTCATTAACAATACTAGACCATAAGTCTTTGGTTATCTTGTTAGTAAGACATCTATTATCACCAAATAGCTTAATGCATAACATAGAAAAGCAGTTGTCAAAATTGTTTAAATGACTGAAAATCACCCAATAACTTAATTGAGTTTTATATTGCTACTAGATGAGTTTTACTTAAAGAAGAAGCAGAGAATGCAAAAACTGAATTAATTAGTTACCAATCTTGAACTTTAGAATACTTGAATATTACAACCTTTTCCTTATCAGAGAAATTTGATGATTCCCAATTAAATGATTGAAGGTATTTCATTACAAATAATGGCAATTTTATTCTGGTTTTCAGAAGCACTAAGACATTAAGCTCTTTTATCTTGACAGGTAGAAACTTATTTTATGTTGTATTCTATTTATGCCTGAAATTGTAGATGTTGCCTCACAGCCTACCTTCCCTTTTGGGAATTTAAATGAGAAAATAAGAACAAAATATGGTAGAACATTTTGCTTCACTTGTTCCCTTAATATTTAATGCACATTATTTGTGCTTAGTTACACTCATTAAACATGAACATTTTAAATTATTGATCATAGATAATGTAATATTCTAGCTTGTAATATTTCACTGCAACAGTATTAACTTTAAACATCAAAAGTTTCAATTTTGATGAAACTGTTTATTTAGACATTATGAAATGCTTGAACACTTATTCTCATGACCCTCATGTGGTGCAGCTGGTCACCCAAAATTGGTTTCCTCGTCTCGGGCACACAGTGTAGCCAGCCTATGGTACTTGCTCCAAAGTTAGATGCATGGCCACCACCGAGCTCTAGCCAGCGGGATTTACGTGGAAACGATGATGTGGACCATTTTTTGTGTTACTGCTTCTAGGAGAAAGGTACACGTTCAACCACAAAAGGTTTCCTTTTCCTCCAATGGCCTCAAATCTGATGAAAGAGGGGACCTGAGACCTGGCAGAGCCGAACAATGGAAAGAATCTGGTCCCCGAGTCTCCATGTATAGGAATTCATCCGTGTCCCAGTGACTGTCAGGAAAGGGGAAAATGAACTTCTCTTTGTTTTAGCAGTTAGCATTGCCCAAAATAATATCTTGTAAAAGACAAAAAATGAAATATCAGTAACATTGTAGCACAAGATTTGCTACCATTCTTTAGAACTTTCTAGATTGAAATAGAGATATCAAGTAGTAAGTGCCTTTTGATGGGAGGGCCAGGATGCGTTGCTCCTTCAGCTCATTAGCAGTTCTATGTAGTAGATGCTTACTGTTCATTAATCTACTTTAATTAAAATAGCAAACAATGGCTCACTGATGTTAGTTTTAGAATACATTTGACAGAGAGATGCCTCCTCAGGGTTGGCTCCATTTTCTCCTTTAGACGGTGAAAAGGAAGAATATATTCAAAAATAAAATTGATAGCAGTGACTATACCTTCTAACAGCTGAGCGGCATACTATTTTTTTCTCCATTTTATTACTCGTTCCTTCCTGTCCCAGCGTCTAAAGTGCAGTGAAAGCTTAGCAATTCTTAAGTCACAGCTATTTCTTTACTGCAGAGTAGTGGGCCTGGAGAGATGGATGGCCTGTTCTCGCGGAGCAGAGTCATCAGCCTCTGGTGGCACAGAAAGTAACTGAGGCCCACAGGCGAGCAAACAGAGGAAAGCTGATTTTTTCCTATGAAGATGTGAGAACAAATACGTTGGATAGGTCTCCAAAGATGAGATACGGTCTTTAAATGAAGAGGAGCTGGCGATTTTAAATGACAATTGCCACATCCAGCCCTTTGGGTGTAATTGACTGTGAGGGTCGTGTGCTGGTCTTTTGCCGTTCTCCCTTCTCTCTCTCTGCGTTGTCACCCAGGACAGCGGTGCGTCGAGTGTCTATCTTTTTGGCTTCTAGCTGGACTTGGCCAGTGGGAAGCACTGGCAGAAAAGTGCAGAAGAGAAAAGTCATGATACTTCTTCCTCTCCTCCTTCCCTCCCTCCCTCCTTGGCCCACGGTTCTGGAAAGCCCCGATGTGACTGATGGCGTCTGGAGCTGATGCCTCTGCTTTCGCCCCTTTCTCCTTCAGGCCCATAGAGCCGATGGCTTCCTTGCTTTGCCAGTTCCTGACTGCTGCTGCTCCTGCTTTTGTTTCTCAGACCTCTAGATAGTCAATCTATGAAAGTCTTTCCAATTAAACACTGGAGGAGGTTGGTCTTTCACCAGGAAGACCTGGTTAATAGGGAGTTGATGGTGGTAGTTGGTGTTATGTACTAAGTTCACACTTGCGCTGGTTCTTATGTTAATTTATAAGTGTTTGGAAGTAAAATTAAAATTGAAATTATATTGCTTTCCTGACATGAAACTTTGAGGACCTTGTGTGCCCAGAGACCAGAAAGAGACCTCGAGTGTATCTCTAGTGTTGCATGTATCTATGTAAACATTGTAAATACAATGTCATAGGCATTTTCTGCAGGGACCTCTCTACTGAAATAATTTAAACAAATAAAAAGCAATCTATTTTTATCCAAGCCTCACCCCCTGGCAATAGCTGAACTCTGAGGGCTTGTGACTTTCAGGGTTTAACGGTATGAATGAGTTGGTATAGGCAGACTGTTTAGCAGAAGGAAGAGAAGAAAATAGTCACAGGAGAGAAGTCAAAATGAGACTCATTATTCATCAGAAGAGGATTCTTCCAGCTGGAAATGACTGTACAGTATCTAAGCTAATTGGGTGTGTTCAGAAATCTTGGGAGAATACTAAATTTCTCAGAAAAAGAATGGGTTTGGTTAATTAATAATTGGCCAATTTCTAGAAACAAATGTCAAAAGACAATCACCTCAGCTAATATTTGGTTAACACAAGGTAGATTAAAAGCTACACAAAGATTTATGGTTTGCATTTTTCCTGTAGGATGTATATATTCCTTTCTCTCATGTTTTGAAACTTTTATTTTATTTTTTGACTATTGTTCAAGTACAGTTGTCTCCATTTTCCCACCACCACTGTCCCCTGCCCCACCATCTCCCACCTCCCATCCTCAATTCCCCCCCCTTTAATTTTAGGCTGGATTGAAGTTTATGGGTGCTCTGAAGATAGCAGAGTTCCCATATACCCACTGCCCACTTTCCCCTGTGGTTCACATCTTTGGTTCATGTACCGTAATTAGTGAACTGATATTGATAATGCCATTAGTAGCTGAAGTCTATGTTTTACTTATATTACCTTAGTGTTTACTCAAGGTACTTTTTCTGTTCCAAGATTTTATCCAAGATATCACATTACATTTAGATATCAGGTCTCTTCAGGCTCCTTTTAATTCTGACAGTCCCTCAGACCTGCCGTGTTTCTGATGGCCCTGTCAGGTTTGAGAAGCCCTGGCCAGGCATTTGGCAGGATGCCCCTCAGTAGGAATTTGCCTGATGTTTTTAAGCCAGGCTTATGGAGTTTTGAGAGGAAGCCCACGGGGCTAAAGTGCCTTTCTCACCATCAGGGTATATACTACCAACATGACTTCTTACCAATGTTGTGAACACCCCATTTTTTAAATGTATTTTTTAATGTACATTCCAGGTTCATTACTAGATCATAAACTCATTGGAGGATAGAGCTTTTCTTGTTCTTTACTATGTGCAAACTACACGCAATCATTTCTGGAAATTGCTAGTCTATGAATTTCCCCACATCCCAGCACCTGATACATAGATTCCCTAAAGAACCAGGCAGCCTTGTTTTCCTCCAACACAGTTTTGACTTGGTTATAGAAAGCCAACTTAAAAATAGAACATTTTATAGCATAACAAAAGTGAATGCAAGCTACATGAACTGGAAAAGCATATTTTCCATGATGTCAAATGCCTTTTCATCTTGTTGCTATTGCTATATTGTTCTTTGAACTTTTCTGTTTAAATTTCGTCTGCAAAAGTCAAGAAAACATGTGACCCTAGATGTCCAACAACGCCTTTCCTCAACCCCACTGCTCTGAGTACCTGGCACCAGAATCTTTTCATCAATTTCTCTGCAGGGAGCCTACATTAGCCCTCAAAGCTTTTGGTGTAGGTAATAAGAACTCGTCTTGGGATTGCTTGAAAGTTCATCAGTGTAGAGGAGGTTCTGTCTTCGAGTGCCCTTTGCCTACTTCAATAGCCGTGGATGTGGAAAATGTCCTAATAAGTATCAAATGTATTTGAGTACCCTTTCCGTGCTCAGAAGCAGTAAGAGGAGCTCTGGGAGGCCCAGTTCAAAGTTTCTCTCCTGCAGGATCAGACACCTCTCTTACATGTAGGCTGTTTTAGTATTTTGTTCCTTTGTTTTTCCTGAAACTCAATTTGCATGTGCAGAATATTCTTACAGCCCGCAGAGAGAGGAAGCAGGAAGCATAAGGAAAAGAAAGAAGCCTCAGTAATAGTCTTCACATCTTTTTCTCTTCTCAATCTTTTTAGATCTAGTTCAGTTTCACCTACTTCGTGACCCTTGTGCTGGGGAGGTTTTATTTCTACTTAAGCTGGTGACTTTCTTCCTGATAAATTTACAGAAACTATTCTTGTTGCATAAGTTTTCAAGTTAAATTGACGTTGTCTAAGTTACATTAATGGATAAGATTCTAGTTTACAAAGCAATGCCAATGTACGTATTACATTTTTCCTAAAAATGCAAATAGCATTAAATGCTCAATAAATGCTCACTAAGAATTCTTAAACAGGCACACTAACATTTATATTTTGATTGTTTTAGTGATCCTTTTTTGTTTATAGAAATTTTTATATTTCAAGCATAAAAGATTTGATATAGTTTTGCCTCTTTGCATTTATTATATATACCCTACATCCATTAACCTTGTTACTAAACATACAGACTCTATAATTTGTTGTTTTCTTTTTGAAAGTGTATAAATTTCACAAGTTTCTGATTATGTGTCTTAATCTTATTTGATTAGGTAAAATAGTTTTAAGTAATAAATCTTAACAGACCCACATCAGGGGGAGAGATGGAAAGGCATTGTACTACTTGACTAACATAAGGAAATCTCATATGCCATGGCTTGAGCCTATAGTCCTTTTGCCCTTCTTTAATTTGCCAGACATTAATAGAAGCCTTATAAGCTTATAAGCCCTATAAAGTCTTATAAACTTTATTCATTCTGAATGTTTACATTTAGTAATAATTCTATTATTTATGTAACACTCACTATGAGATAAGTATTACATTAAACATTGGGCATCTATGAGCAATCAAAACCAGATCAATCAGATTTCTGCCAAGTCAGAAAGAAGTCATTTTCATATGGTTATAAATCAAAGATATAAATACAACTTCCAAAAGTGCTATTAAGCTGAAGTATACTACACAATTTTTAAATGAACTTTAATTGAGAATTTAAAGCTCCACTTGGAACTTACCACTTGGAAGTGTATAATTCAGTGATTTTTAGTAAAATCATAATATTGTGTAACCATCATCACTATCTAATTTCTGAACATTTCATCACCTCAAAAATAAACCCTATCTGTACTCATTACTAGTTGCCTTTCTTGACTCTTCCTCTATCCCCTCGTCCTTCTTCTGGGCATTTCATATAAATGAAATCATACAATATAGAGTCATTGTGTCTGGCTTCTTTCACTTAGTATAAAGTTTTTGGGGTATTGATATATGTATGCTACATATATCAATACCAATATGTACATACATATATCAATACTTCACACTTTCATGAATAAATAATATTCCGCTGTATGTATATAACATATTTTGTTTATCTCTTTTATAAGTTATATACATTTGAATTATTTCTACTTTTTGGCTCTTTAAATAATGCTGGTGTAAACATCTGTGTACAAGTTTTTATGGAAACATGTATTTTGGGGGATATATTACTAGGGGTAGGATTACTGAGTCACGTGCTAACCCTATACTCAATTTTTTTTTAGGAACTACCAAAGTTTCTTCCAAAGTGACTATGCCATTTTACTTTTATACTAGAAATGCATGATGGTTCCAATTCTTCACATCCTGTGCAGCACTTACTTTTGGCTGTTTTTACTACAGCCACCATAAGAGATATGAACTGTTAATTCATTGTCATTCCGATTTGCATTTCCTTAATAGTTAGCGATGTTGCTGTGTTTTCATATATTTATTGGCCATTTGTATGTTTTTAGAGCAGTATTGATGGGCAAATGCTTTGCCCATTTTTAATTGGGTTATCTATCATTAGAGTAGTAAATATTTTTAGATTATTTTTTGAGTTATTTTCTAGGGGTTCTTCTGGGGAGTCTTAACTTACGACAATCAAGTTCGGATTAATACCACTTTCAACTATAGACAAAAACTTTACTGTCATATAGCTCATTTTCCTCTCTTCCTTTGTGCCACTATTGTTACAAAAATCCCATTATTTTACACTGCATGCCCACCTACACAGATTTATAATTATTTCCTCATGCAGTTGTATCTTAAATGAGATAGGAGAAAAGATTTATAATTAAAAATGAGTGCCTTGGGGCAAAGGCTTTTCACACTGGTAAGCTTTGAGTCAGGTTAAATAAAGACAGCCTTGCAAGGGGGTTCCTACAGGGACTGTCCAGACAGGTTAAATAATGATAACTCTCTGGAATGAGGCATTGAAGGAGCTCCAGTCCTGCTCTGCCAGCTGCAGCGGCTGCCAGGCTGTGAGTTTTCACCACGTTTGTGGGCTGTTAATTTTTAAGGCTACCACAGAACTGAAGAGTGGGGAAGTGACGA
Source organism: Sturnira hondurensis (assembly GCF_014824575.4). Lineage (NCBI taxonomy): Eukaryota > Metazoa > Chordata > Mammalia > Chiroptera > Phyllostomidae > Sturnira > Sturnira hondurensis. The sequence continues at coordinate 20,686,842 of NW_028088227.1, read as the reverse complement.
GAGCGAGATAAATCACTGCACCACTTGTTCTTGTGAAGAACAAGTTCTTGGTTATTTTTCTTGAATAAACCCTCCTCGGATTGTTGTGAGCATCTTGTTAATTTTTTTGTGTTTGAAGAAAATTAATTTTGAAAATCTTTGTGAGTTTTGTCATTTCGTTTATAGAGAAAAAAGAAATTTGGAAGTCTTTGCTATTTTTGCTGATAGCCTCCATTATGTCTTTGAATTTAAAATAACAGGATGGGCTGAAAGAGGCCCTGAGATTTGAAATGGGGAGGGACAGAGAGAGAGAGAGAGGTATTTCGGATTTTCAGATGAGACTGAGAAGTCAGTCTGTGCTGAGAATATTTTAAGGGCACAGCGATGTCACTTGAGGATTTCACGTGCAATACGAGAAGGTCAGTTTAGACTCAGGGAGTTCAGTGAGTTAGGGAAGGGAGAGAAAATAGCTGTTTGGATGTGTGTATAGAAGAGAGTGAAAATAAAAACAAGTGGATAGATATTTAGGGAATAAAATGGTCTGGGCTGTTGGGAGATTAAAGGGAAAGTTTAAGGAAGAAATTCAAAAGGAACATGGTTTTCCTGTTCCTTTACCTTATGTATCACCTTATGGTACAGTTCTTGTGGGTAAAGCAGCTGATAACTATTACCAGCGTTTCCTCTGGGATGAATGCGCCATGCATGAAGTGAAATTGCTGTGTAGTCCTGTTAGTATGAGTACAGCGATCTCTCCTCTCTGTCTGTCTCTCTGTCTGTCTGTCTCTCTCCCATTTGACAAAAGAAACTTCTTAGAGGCAGAAGGGTTGGCAGAAGTTCTGGTTCCCAAGAGAAGACAGACAGACAGACAGACATGGAAGAATGGTTGGTTCTAAGACAAAAACAGTCAAACAGCTATCCACCTCCTCTTCTTAGGATTTAAAGGAAACGGAAACATGAAATGAATCCACCTTTAGAAAAAGCACTCTGTTTTTCTTATAATCACGTTTTGATGTCTCATGTAAAATTTGATTTATTTGACAAAGTTCAAAATATTTTTCTTAAGGCTAGGATTTCTACTCTCCCTGACATATTCTTTTTATTCATGTATTTAATCATGCCCCTGAGCTTTGAAGTAATTTTACTTTCAGTAACTTTGTATTTTTTAATGCTGTATCATACATATGTACTAATTAGCTTAGTTAAAAAGTAGTTTATTCAAACTGATATTGCTTATCTTTATAGCAGACTTGATCTATTTAATCTATCTTTCTGTACATACGCATGTCAAAATACACATACACTGTAGTTGTCAGGGTTGTCCAGAAAACCAAATATATATATTTGAGAGGGAGAATTGTTTAAAAATTGATTTATGTAAAGGAAGGTGGCACATGGGAAGTCCAAAATCTGGAAGGTAGACTGCATCCTGGAAGTTGAGATCAGAGTTTATGTAGTCCTGAGTGCGGATTCTTCAAGGCAGATGCTGGCTGTAAATGTGGTAGAGTTTCTTTGTTTCAATCTTGAGCATAATTCCTTCTCCAGAAATTCTGAAGTCTTTCTTGTTAAGGCCATCAACTGATTGGATGAAGCTCACCACATCATAGAGGATAATGGTAATGTGCTCTCTCAGAGTCCACTGATCTAAATGTTATTCACATCTAAACATTACCTTCAAAGCAATATCTAGACTGAAATTTAAGTAACAAATGTGCACCATGACCCCGCCAAGTATGCATATAGATTTAACTATCACACCTGCATGGGGAATCTTAGACTGAAAAATGAAGAGCATTTCTAGAAATTGGGTGGAGGAGGAATGAGCCAGTGAAAAAATGTCTCTATTATTTACATGCATCGTTTCCCTAATAATACTATCTATTCGATAGGGAGGTGAAGAAATAAGGATACAGTCAGCAAATAATCAGACCTTCCTTTGAAGACATACCTTTAGACAGAAATTCTGGAGTTAGGGCAACATAACGGTTTTCCTTCCAGATTTCATTTGGCATGTCCTAATGAGTGATATCCCAGTAAGGTTTACAGGAGAAACCAGATAGGAGAAAGCAGATATCTGCGACTGAATGACAGACACTAAAGTGTCTACATAAATGTGTCCAACCAACACATTGTGTACCTTAGACTTACACCAAGTTATAGGTCAAATATATCTTCATAAAGCTGGATGAAATAAAAAACAAAGCAGAACAAAATACTAACGGGTTCGAAGCATGCTGTGAGTGAGTCTCACCTGCCTTCCGGCAGTTATCCAAGGTGTTGTGTGTTACAGGCAGTGGGGCTGGTCCTGACTTAGAGTAACCAGGAAACACGAATAAGTTGTATGGGGCAAGAGAAATGATCCAGAGTCACAGAAATATACGACCTAAGAATAAATGAGTTTGTACTTTGGAATTCTGCAATGAAAATGGACAGTTTAAACAATAGGTTTATAAAACAAACAAACAAACAAACAAACAAAAAACACAAAGAAAATTTAGGCTAGGGGCTTTCAATTTTTGGTGTGAAATTTTCTAAAAGGTTTGGTACTTTGTGAGAGACCTGATACTATTCTGTATATTTAAAATGTTACTATGTTTGCATAAAAGAACTGTGAAGTTTTTATAGTTATAAAGATACACTGGAGATCATGATGTCATTGATAAATAAAAACCCAGGTTCAATTTTAGATAAATTTTTAGAACACTGAGTACTCTCTGTAGCAGTAATGGGAAGCAATGTGGGTTGGTGAATATTTTAGTTTTATGTGTAATTAAACAGAAGTAAGATGTAAAGTAAATGTATGCATCATGGGTAGACTTGACGGGGTTAGGCTAGATGACTTTAATATTTTATTATTTTAAAATTTGTATTTCCCAATACTAACATATATTTCATCTAAATATACCAGTAAAGCTATGCTTATGAGTATCTGAAGGGAGAAATTAACACACACTTGAGCATATCACACCGTTTCCAATTTTTGATCCGATTTCAAGTAGCGTGTATATAATGTGCAGAAAGAGTCAAGTTTCAGACAGGTTTATTTTTAGCAGCTGTGCTTATTTTCATCTTGTTCTGTGCCATGATTCCCTTGTCAAATTCTAGTCATTTAGGATCTGCAAAGAACTTGAGCTAGAAACTTTTTGCTTTTCTTTAGTTTCTAGGACACAGTATACAAGGCTGAAGACTAAATTTTGTGAAAAAATGTTGGAAGCTGGGCAATAAACACATTACTTTAAAAAATGAGGAGTTTTACAGAGGTGAAATAAAAAGTTTCATCTGACTACCAAGGTTTTGGACTTCCTCAGCCTATAAACCTATTTTTGTACTTCAGAAAGAAAAAGAGAGAGGATTGACATGGGGTTATCAATGTTTTGGGGCTAAGTCAATATTAAAGATGAACCCCAAAATGACTAAACTCTAGTATTTCCACTGTTTAATAGAAGAAGAAAATTTTAATATATAAAAACATATTCATTTCCTGTGTTATATTCAAAATAGTAAGCACCTGGTATGGTGCTTATACTGATTGACTGATCAGAACAGAGATGAATTGCTAAGCTGCAGTTAATGAACGTGACCTGAGGATGAAGCAGGGTGGTTTATGTTTCACACCTTACAGTCACGGAAACTGACAACTCTTTCTTTATTTTTATCCATTTGCCAGGATGCATACATTTTTGGTGGACATCTGTATGTGTGCACAGAGCAGTATCTGCGATATTAACTTAAGAAAATTTCTCTGTGGCAGACACCTCAGAATTGCTCAATAACAAGGTTGTGAGGAATTTAGAATGTTCTTGCTAGTTATATAATTCCAGTCTGTGAAGGTATTCTGTCAGTTTTTAAAGGATAAATTGTTTCTTTGGGAGTGACTTTTAATAACGGGTATAGAATGGGTAGAGGAAAATGAACAACATATGATATGATTCCTACTCTTGAGAAATTTTCAACCTTGTTTGAGAAAAACAATAGATTTGTGTGAAATGATGGTCAAATTACTTTAATTCAGTTTATCAGTAATTGTATGATAGGGGCTTTGGACCAAAAATGTACATGCTAAGATTTTTGTTGTTGTTGTTCAAGTACAGTTGTCTCCATTCCCTCCTCCCTCCCCCATCATGCTAAGACAATTTGAAGAGCTTAATATGTGGAAGTCAATTTAATCTGAGGAGACTTCACAAAACTTCCAGTGCAAAGTACCTTGTTTTGTAATCTTTGAGAATTATAGTTTGCCCATATTTACAAATACATTTTAGAGATACATGATTAGAAAGTAGGTGTTTGGTTTCCAGTTTGAGAATGGGCTAGTAGTGAGGGTGGACAATGTTCATGGTGCGTCTTGTCTCCATGCTCATAAAGGTGAAGAGTCTTTGCAACTTTAGTTGCTGGAGCTTTTCCCAAAGCATTCTATGATAAATAGGTTGATGCCTTTTGTACTCAGCAGAGCCACAACCACACACTTGCCGGGTGCATAGAGAAATAAAAATAATTTTTCTTGGCTCTCATTCTGATTTTCCATTTTAGAATTACATTTCACTCAGTGCCTTCCAAATTGGTAGCTTGTATCACATTCTGTTAAAGTCTAAAAAGCACAGGAATTTTCTCATGAGTTAGCCAAAGCACCTTTTTTGATGGACAGAAATTTATTCAAGTAAATTAAATAATCAATTATAAAATTTTATGGTAGAAGGTTATACATTTTTTTCTCCAGCGACTAAGTCTGAAAATGCAACATTCGACATAAACAAGAACCCCACCCCCCAGGTACACACACACACAGGTACACATATGGGAGTATATGGCTATGGATACAATAAGTTTCTCCCTCCGTGAACAATTGTTCATTCTAGACTTTTAGTAATAATAACAGAAAGGAAACATATTGTGAACCATTAAAAACCCCAAACCATTGTTTATAAGAATCTTATGAGTCATTTTTCCAGAAATCCAAATATTTTTTGAGGTCTCTATTAAAAGGAGACATACAATGTGCCATGGGAAAGTGGACTCAGGCAACTGGTAGCCTGTGAGTCCTGGGCCAACTGTTCCGAATGACAGGACCGCTGAGGTCAGCAGAGTGGCAGTTCTGGGCTGAGGCTGCTACTCAAGCAACTTGGATGAAAACAGAGAAACAAGACACCTGTCAGAGATCAGCGATTTGCTACAGGAAATTCTAAGGTTGGAATATTAGACTGAACACCTGCTTGGAAAAGTTCTTGTTAACCAAATTATTCAAGCTAACAGTTGGGTCATCTGGGAAAAGGGCTGACTTTTCAGGATAATCGTTTGCTCATCAAAACTCACCCAGGACTGACTCAGCCTGTCCACCAAGTCTTAAACTAATATTTGTGAATTTTTCCAAATCCATCCAGTGCCTTAAAAAATTTGCTTCAAATTACTCAAAGTCATGCCTCCAAACCTTATAAATGTTTTGTTTTTGAATTTCCCCTTTTCAGACACTCCTAGCCTATCTCAAGGTGGAAATCACTCTCTCATAGTTTAGTGAATTTAGCTTGGCTCAACCATATTTTTGTGATGGTCTTTTAAAGGAAATGTACTGTTGACTGGATTAAATAGTAACAGAATGTTAGAATGTGTAGATTTTAGAGTAGTTTTCTTTTTTTAGTTGTTGTTCAGTTACAGTTGTCCCCATTTTCTCTGCCCGTTACTCTCTCCTGCTCCACCCACACACTTCCCACGTTCAGTTCTCCTCCCCTCATTGACTTTGTCCACGGGTCCTTTGTACATGTTCCTTGATGACCCTTCCCCTTCTTTCCCCTTCTATTTCCCTCCTCTGTCCTCTCTGGTCACCAAATATTGGTGGTATTGAACATGGTGAAAGCCAGAAAGTCAAACAGTAATAAAATTACTGTTTTAATCCTTAATTAAAACCAAGCATTTGAAGAATTTAAGTTACCTTTTCCAACTTCAGAAGTGTTATTTTCAGTGATGTTTACATTCCTATGTTATTAATGCTGATCTCTGTTCTCACCAGGGATATTGAGGACTCTCTAGATCAAAATTATTCCTTTCCTCCTCCCTCCTTTCCTTGCTCTCTCCCTCCCTTTCTTTCTTTCACTGTTTTCTGATATCTATTCCTTTGAGTCCTTGTTATTTTTATTATGGTTCTACAAGAGTAGTGTGTTTGTCCCCGTGAAAGACTGTTGAAGGTGTTTTTGTTCTTTACGTGTTTGTACCTATTGGTCCTTTCAAATGGAATCATCTAATTTCTCTTATTGGTGATGAAACATCAATGTATATGAGTGACAAATTTAAAAGGCCTATTATTTTCTAACCTTAGTGGTGAATAAAAAACATTGGTGAGATTGCACCTGTAAAATGTATGCTAAGACTTTTTGCAGTTGTTAGAATGAGCGCCATGAGGGTTGCTTGCCACTGTTTCTGAAATATTAAAATTATTGTAAGAAATTTAACGCACCATTGATTACTTGCATTAAAGATACAAACAAAATAATACATTGAGGCTACATGAATATCTCATTAAATAAAAGACCATTTTTTGTTGTTAGCTTGGCAGTTTATAACATAGTGCTTCCACAGTTGACATTAGCCACCTAGGAGCAGGGACAACTACCTGCTTCTCAGATTTGGAGAAACAAATTTAGACCCCAGAAAAGGGAAACGTTAAAAGCCCCTCAAGTTAGGGAGCACTGTTTCCTAGAACCTGGCTGGTGTCCTCCTTCCCTAGCCCAACTATTGGACTGCCCTGGTTGCCAGGCAGTTGCGTGCTTTAGAGAGAGAACACTGCACAGGGGTCCGTGTGGTTACTCATGGCCCACAGGACACGGCAATTGGAGGGCAGACCTGCAGATCCCTTCAGAACCATGGAGGGCCTCCTGCCTGCCACAGAGGTGTCTTTTTAGCCAGTCCCAGTCTGGCTAAGCCACACACATCCTAAGCATTACAGAACAATAGAGAACAACTTTGGAAGAAAATAATAGAAAGTTTGAATAAGAACTCTCATTTTCAGTAAAGTCCAGATCTGCCTGCCAAGACTTCTAGAGAGAGGCAAAAAGTTCAGCAAATAAGAAACATGCCGAGATGCTGGAGCATTTGAATGCTTGAATAAAACAGGTTGGAAATGATAAAGAGAGCTAATTAAAATCTCTGACCATGTGTTGCTTGATCTCATTTAAGATCATGTGGATAGTGGGAACTTAGAATTGAGAAAAAGAAGAAAATACAATGGTGACTAAGGAATAAGTTGGCTAGAAAATGGATCTGAAGAGTCTCATTGGTGGTGTGAACTTAAATGTGTTCTTTAAAAGTTCTGAAGGAGAAAAAACAAAAGCTGTCTAGAAAATTGTGTGAAGAAAATAAAATAAATGAAGAGTTTATTAGGATAAATCAAAAGTCTCCAAACCAAGCAGATTTTCAGTTTGAAAATTCCCATTTTTTAAATTTAATCTTTATTTTATTTTTCTATTACCAATTAGTCCCCTTCTACCCTCCTCCCCCCCAGCAAACACCACACTGTTGTCTATGAGTCCTTTTTCCTTTTTGCTCCATCTCTCCACCTCTTAACCTCCCCCTGACTAGCTGTCATCTGCTTTCCATCTCAGTTTCAAAAGCTTCAGCTGAAGCTTTGAATAATGCCTGACTTACACCAAAAACATGGCATGCAACTTCAGAGAAAATTAGGTGAGAAAGGAAATACACTGCTTAGAAATGGATAAGAAACCTCTCAAGGTGTGTAGAGATCTGAGCCCCACCAGATATACAATCTCTATAAAAAGATGGCTGAAGACATGCACAAAGAATTAGAGAGAAAAACTTCCTATAATCAATAGGAATTTTTTTCTATGAAGAGAGATGGCAGCTTTGTTGAATGCTGATTTTGCAATGCTCTCTGAAAAAGTTTGAATGGAAGCAAGCATATTTAATTCGCGACCATATAATTTTTTGTCTTAGCTAGAGAAATTTCATGAGGGAAAAAAGCTGTTAATAATATTTAGACACAAACAAAGCATCCGCCAGGCCTGCCCAGGACACACGGAGGTGCAGGCTCCCCGTCAGCCATCAGCTTGGCTAGGAAGGCGGGGGTTCTGGTCCACATTCAGAAACCTGAACGACTTTAGGTTTCTTAATGACTACATAATATTTTTCCAAAGTCTACAAGGGCAAGACCTTTATTTTTTTCATTTTTAAAAAGGTGAGGTTTAATTTAAACATGCACAAATGGTAAAATGCACAAATCTTAGGAATTCAGCTAGATTAGTTTTGAAAAATATGCAGCTATGTAAACCATGGCCTCATTAATAATTAATGTTAATTATTAATATGATGGATTATCCAGAAAATTTATTTTGTGCCCCTTATCAGTTTTAACTACCTTAGAAATACCACCTGCTCTTATTTCTGGCACCATGGGTAGTTTTGCTGTTCTAAAACTTCATAAATGAAATCACACTATATTTTACATATCAAGGTTCTCCAGAGGAATAGAACCAATAGGATTTGTGTGTGTATTACACACACACAGAGGGGGAGAGAAGTTGAGATTTATTTGAAGAATTGTTGGTTCACATAATTATAGAGGCTGGTAAATCCCAAATCTGCAGGGTAGACTGGTATGCTGGAGATCTTGGAAGGAGATCCTATTGAAGTTTAAGACCAAAGGTTGGTTGCCGTTAAAATTTATCTTGTCCAGGGGACATAAGTCTTTGCTCTATTTAGGCCTTCCAGCGATTGAGTGGGGCCCGCCCACATTACGGAGGGCAATCTGTTTTACTCAGAATCCACTGACACAAATGTTAATGTCATCCCAAGACATCCTCATGGAAACATCCAGAAAGTACTAGTCTAAATATTAGGGCACTGTGATCCAGCCGAGTTAACACATACAATTAGCCATCACAAGTCCACCCCTTGCCGACTTGGCATCCATATTCTTCTGCTTCAACCAGTTATTTTCCATGTAAAGATTGTAAGTAACAAGGTCGTACTTCCAGCAAACATGATACACCTACCTGTGTACCTTTGGAAATATACTAACCCTTTACATTATTATTAAGTGATTAATTAATTTAGTGTTTATGTATATATGTACACAAATACTCAAACACATTCAAACACAAACAAAAAAATCAGGAAACAAAAACTCATGACAATTACAGTCTTTATCTCTTTAACTGGTCATGTGGTCATAGGTAGTACATATTTATAGCTCTCCACTATCGATTCTGTATTGTTTTTGGCCTGAGCAAGCATCTCAGCTGGTCATGGTTCTTTACCTCATGAGGTGACTGAAACCTTTTTTCTGAAGTACATCAGTAACCTTGCTTGGGTTAGCATGTTGTAGTTTTCCACTGACTTTAATCACAAGGAGTGTTAATATCAAGAGACAGCCTAAGGGATCACCTGTATTCCAGTCATACAACTCCTTATAACAAGGATGGAAAAAAAAAAGAAAAAAAATTTGCTGGCTTAATAGCTGCATGCCAAGTACCAGGGGATTTGTTTATTTTCTCAGGTAATGAAACCACAATCTGTTAAAGTATTTGCACTTGGAGTTACCACTTACTCAAGCTTATGAAAATCCACCGTCATTCTCCAGACCCATCTGTCTTCTTCCCAGGTGAAATAAGTGAGTTCAGTGCGGAGGTGGCAGGACTCCTACCCCTGCATCTTTCAAGTCCTTGAAGCTGGCACTAATCCCTGCAATTGCCCCAGGAACACAGAACTGTTTGGGTTTACTATTTTTCCAGGCAAGAGCAGTGTAGTGGTTTCCACTTGGCCCTTTCCACCGTAACAGCACTCGACCCACAGTTCGGGGAAGCAGTGTGGGAATTCTGCCAACAGACTGCCTTCAGACTTGAGCTGTGATGTTGATTCTTCCCTATGTCTCCAGTTTCTGCAAATGTTGGCCTGGCCAACCCCCATAACCGTGTGAGCCATTTCTTTAAAATAAGCCTGTCCCTCTCTCTCTGTTTCTCTCTCTCCACAGACACATTCTATCAGTTCTCCAGTGACCGGATGCTCATGTTATGAGCTGAATGGTTTCCCCTAAAAATTCGTATGTCAAATTTCCAACTCCTAGTACCTCAGACTATAACCACATGTGAAGATAGGTTCTTTAAAAAGCAACTCAAATAAACTGTTAGGGTGGAGCCCTCATTTACTATCACTGGTGTCCTTATAAGAAGAGGAAATTTGGACCTGAAGAGGCATTAGGAATGGACGTGCTCCGAGGGAAAGCCACGTGAAGACAGGGGAGAAGGCAGCCATCCTCAAGTCATGGAGAGGGGTCCTGGGAGAATCCCAGATGCCAATACCTTCATGGTGCAGTTCTAGCCCCTCAAACTGTGAGAAAAGAAATTCTTGTTAAATCACTCCTCTGTGGTCATTTTTATAGCAGCCCCGACAAACTAATACACAAGGCATTGTTATATTTTTTTCTATCATTTGCAATGTGACTGCAGAAAATATTTCACGACTTAATTAGCAATCGCACTATGAGTTTTTCTCTGGGATTCAGGAGGTCCAAGATTTGTCACTCAGAAACATTTTCTATTTAGGCTCCATTTAAATACGATATGGTTTTATCTGCATGTTCACAAGAACGAAGGATACCATAGCTTGCTTTCCTGAGCAGTTGTGCCACCAACCAGGAAGATCTGTCGCGCTTTTCCTCATGCATTTGTACAGCGCATTCCTGCGCTTTCGTGAGTGAGCCACATACCTTTTGACAAACAAGACAGAGGTAACCAGAGAAGAGGGGTGCGGGAGTAGTTACCAAAGGTCTCTCAGAGATCCAAGCACACCAAGAGGATGTGTGGAAGACAACTGCTATTTGGGCGAGAAGAGCAGGGCATTGAGGTGGCCTTGGCTGAGACTTAAACTCTAGAGTTGCACATAAATTAGGGTGAGGGTTTAAGAAAATGAGAATCATGATACTGTAATGATCTAAGAATATTTGCAAAGCACTTTATTGAGGGATGTTAACATGCAGGAAGCAATACATACTTAGTGTGTGCATCTTGATGAATGGAGACATGCATGCATGTGTGAAGCTGTGAAACCCCTCACACAGCGTGCCAGCACGATTCTGATTGCAAGAGTGGAAATGCGAATATGTTCCCTTTTTCTCCATTTAGTGTTGGGATGCAATAGCCAACTTGGTTCTTTCCCCTGGGTAGCTACAGATGTGTGCATATCACTGCAGTCCCAAATTAAACAAACAAACAAACAAACAAACTTTAAAACCTTTTCTGGAGGAAACCTAGTATAATTCATAAGTGTGCACATAACACTTAGGTTTTCAGGCTCTTGAAAAAAAATTCCCTCCTCACTGCCCAGCAAATTGCAAATCAGATTTGTCTCCTTAGACATAACCGAGGGGAGCCGTACGGAGAGATGATGAGAGTAACGGTGTCAGTGCGGGAAGAAGTCGGGAGGCAGTTTATGGGCTGGTCTTAATGAAATTTCTGAAGGATTGTACTTTTCATAGGCTCTATTGCAGGAAATATCTCAGTGGGGTTTAATAAAATCAGAGGTTAGTAATAGAAGGGGCATTCTGGGAAAATAAAAAATAAAATTTTCTACTTCATAAAATATACCCTTTCCAGTGAAATTTCCAGCATGTTATAGATGAAATTGCAGTAAACCTGAGAAAAGCACATAAAGACTATGATTGTTTTTTAGTCTTTAAAACGGATTGCTTTTTCTATTTACCTGCTAAAATCCGAGTAGAGGAATGCGTTCCTTCCCAAGTGGTTATGGGTTTTGAAATGGTCAGAGCGCTGTGTTCCTCGGCGCACGGTAGGTATCAGTCAAGAGCTGGGATCGGAAAACTACTGGGGACTGGAAGGCTGATTTTTCAACTGCAAATCACTAGAATGTCAATGAAATGAAACAGTGGGGTTTTCTGTTTTGTGACATTTTGGAATTTGCTCTGAAAATGAATCTCTGTTTCAATTGCTTTTTATTCTATCAACAGCTGTGTTCTAATGTTTTAATAAGTTTCATAAAGTGCTCTTTTACATGTCTACTGGTATCACATATTTCTGCAACTACAAATGTAGACCAGGTGTAATGTCAAAACTGAACATTTAAGAAGGGAAAGCATTATTGTGGTTAAATTTCTACAACATGCACAAAAATAAGCAAACGTGGTATTTTAAGGCTGGCAAAAAATGGAGTATAACAAAGTTAATGGATCTAATTAGTAGAATGTATCTTGCTCATTTTTATATGTCCTTTTTTTGAGTGGGATAAAGGACACAAAAAGAGAACCACTGGAAATAAATCACTTTAGGCTGGATATGCATAAAATAATTTTACAGTCAAATATTTTCTAAGAGCAATCAGTTCATTGAGGGTAGGGGAAAATTTGAGCCATGGCACAGTTTTAATATGTACATGATTAGCATAGCCTAAAGAACCTGTTGCATGGTCTTCTTTCTGCTGTTGACCATGATTTGGGATTAGCAAAGAACTTGAGGGTATATGCCTGCAGTGTTCACCCATTACCAGTGTCTCATGTGTAGGGAGAAAAGGTCTCTTTGAACCGCTAACCACAAGCGTATTTTTACTAACTGTGTGAAATGATGTTGCTGATTGAATGTGTATCTGCCCCAAATTAATGTGTTGAGGTACTGGCACCCAATGTGATGGTATTAGAGGTGGGGCTTTTGGACATAAGTTGGTTTAGATGAGGTCTTGAGGGCAGAGTCCCCATCGTGGGCTTAGTGTTCTTATAAGAAGAGAAAGAGAAACAATGTGAGGACACACCAAGAGGGTGGCTGTCTGAAAGCCAGGAAGAGGATCTCACCAGGGATCTATTCTTTCGGCACCTTGATCTTGGACTTCTCAGACTCCAGAATCATGAGGAATACGTGTAACTTGTTTAAATCATCTAGCTTGTGGTATTTTGTTATAGTAGCTTGAGCTGGTCCAGACACATGGTGTTTGTACTGGGGTATTTTAGTGGTAACCACTGTGGCTTAGAGTTGTGAGAGAAGCCATCAGAGAGGATCAACTTGGGTAGATAAGCAAAAAACTTTCCAGGGGAAAAAGATAAGCATGAAAACACAGAAGAGAAAATGAAAATAAAAGGGAGGATAATGGGACAACGACACTGATGATTCCGTTCTACACATGTAGTCATCGATTGCCCTAGGTACTCAGGTACAGGAGATATGGAGAGTAATTGTAAATGCATCTTCTTTTCTAAATTCTTTTAACTAAGTACTCAAACTATATCCAGTGAGGAGATTACAGAAACAGAGAGAGACTACAGCTTGCTTGGTAAGTTCTGAACTCAGAGGAAAAAAATAAAATAAAACAGGAAGGCACAGGGTGAAGAAATTAATACTACCTGTGGAAGGATTGGTCAGGGAAGCCTACTTAGAAAACTCTTGGGCGTGACAATGTGAAAAAGACATTTTGAATCCTTGCTGATGGATTCAGCAAGGATTCAAAGGGGGCCTAGGATGTACCCTTGCATCCCAGAAGTCAGTTAGTTTTTGCCCATCTTATGTCTCTGCCTCACAGAAGCTGACCCTCTCTCGCCGTCCCGCACACCTGAACACTGCACCTGCTCTACACTGAATAAGGTATGACTTGAATTCATTTAATTCATGTACCTGTAAACAGCTTGAACTTTGGGTGACATTTTATTCTTTTAAAAATATTTTATTGTAAAATGTCATACCTGTAACATCATATTTAAAATAGATGCATGACATTTGAAGATTATAAAGTGAATACCTGTGTACCCACCACTTACCTTAGGAGAGGGAAAAAAATTCTTTTTCTTGGGTCTAATTTGATCAAAATTAGGTTATTCTAATTTTCCAGAATTACTGGAATTAGAATGACAAGTGTTAGTAGTGTTGGCTTATTTAATATTCTCTCCACTATTCAATACTAGTGGGGTTTTTGTTCGGTTGTTCTTTTAATGGTGATTGAATTACGTCTCACGCCAGAGTCCTTTCACAGATTGTGAGATGCACTCTCTTGCCAAGACAGATTTCCATAAAGATTTTTGGATCTTTTTCTCTGTAGATCTTCTGCCTTTCTGATATCTTGTCTAACAATTAGGTCTCCTCAGAGGCCCCAAACTCCCATTTCTGCCTCCACCGCCTCTGTGCTTCCATTTCCTGTTCTATATACAATGAGTCACAAAGCTCCTGGCTTTGTTAGTGAGGAAATGATTGGTTACTTTAAAAAAGTTTGACTGGAGGTGTCAGAATAATCTTATTTCAGGTTTATACGTGTGAAGGGGATGGGAAAGTAGCTAGTTACTGAAAAATCTCACTGCATGTTCCTGTTGATGGAAGAACACTGCAGAGATTTTTATGAGTTTGTTTGAGTCAAGCTGACAACATTTGTCAGGGAGCAAAGTCTCAAATGCTTCAGAGAATGACAGTTTTGCAGTTTCTTTTATATTTTTGAAATGAAGAAGGGATTGTAAAGAAGATGACCATGGTAACAGAAATAATGACAGGACAAAGCATCATTAACACTTAATAATAAAATAACATTGCAACATTATTTTATTTTACTCCTAGTATTTTAGTCAAGTGAAAGCTAATCTATTTAGTGCATAATTTTGTATTAGAACTCTATTTTTTCCATTGGGTTGTGAGAACCTGTCACTTTGAATTTTCAGGCTATAATTCTTGAAGGAACTTATCTAAGAATTCTTTAATATTTACATAGTATTTTCTTAAACTAAGGATTATTTTGTATCTTGCTTATTTCTATGGTTAAACTGCAAAATAATTATATAGCTGTTATATAAATGAAAAAAATCCTACCTCTATTTTGAGGAAATACAAGGAAAATAAATGGTTAAAGCATTAATATTATATATTAGTATCATATAGTACATTATGGTATAGATAGTATAAGCAAAGTGTAACGGGAAAAGACACCAGCATTCGGGATGCCTGTCACTACCAAATCCAATAAGCCATGACAGTGATTGAATCTTTATGGGCACTTTATTCAGATGGCCAGTGATCCAATCCAAGAAGATGGCAGGTTCATACCCTAACAAACCATCTTCCCTTCTCTTTCCTGGCCAGACCTTTTATAAGTGGGGTGTCGGGGAGGACAAACAAGGTGCAGTGAGGGCTTTGAGATTCAGAAGCTGCAACACTCCTGCCCTGGGCAGTTAGCTGTTCCCAAAGGGGTGCATGGTCATCTGCTCCCCTGGATGGCAAAAGTCCTGGGTGCCTCCAACTTGTCCTCAGGCGGCCATCTTTAACAGTGCCCCGGGAGGCCAGCTGTTTCCCAGGGGCCAGGATGGCCTTTATCTGTAGTTTCTGAAACAAAAGCTTTAACAAACACAGTACTTGCTAGACTTATAACTCTTTACCTTAAGCTAAAATTTTCCAAGTCTTGAGTCTCCTATCAAAAGCATTGAATTACAGATTTTATCTGTCTTTTGTGTATTTTCAAAAGGAGAAAGAAGTTGTTCCTGGGTGACAGTTTATAACCAAACACTTTTGTCCTCTGTAATTTTGCAGATGTTTTTCAATACAAATGGAATCTACCATGCAGGTAAAATCAAATGAAGAAAATAAAACATAACAGACAATAAGCTTTAGAGAAGAAATTTACCGTTGGATGTGGTACTTTATAATAGTGCGAGGGCGGCAAAACAAGATGAATTCATTCTCAAACGGTGTTTGTGCTGCCATTGCATTGCCAGAAGCACGTCCTGAGGGTCCACAGACGTCTTTGAAAGTGCCCTACAGCAGGGTCACCACTTAAATAGCGTGGCATGATAATGTAGATTAGTCTTTGTTGCTGTGAGCAGACTGGCCTTGGTGAAAATGATAAAAGCAACAAAGACCACAGCAAAACCAGTAAACGCTTCACAATCTTAGATCACTGTAGCCTGGCACAACTCTGCTGTGTTTATGTCTGACTTACTGTACAGAATGGCTCTGTCCTGATTACAGGCTGAATTCCACGCACACGACCGGCTTTGCATATTGGAAGCTTGTTGACTCTCCATGGGTGCAAATCTTAACAGGCACAGCATATTAACATTTGTTCAAAACCAGACATCTTTCAACTCAACTATCTATCAAGACACCAAAACCAAACGTTACTGTATTCCAGATTTTTGAAAATGAGGATTGAATTAATATTTCTGGTTAATGCCTTATTTTCAAATTAGTTTTAGAATACTTAAAAATTAAGTTTTTGAATGTGAAATAAGTAAGTTCTTTTCTTCTTAAAAATGTCCTTTCTATTGAAGTTTTAGAGATGGCGGGGAGCTCCAGTCTGGGTAAAAGCCTGGCGAATGTACACTGATGAATTGTAGCATGTTGTTGACACGATTCATGGGGAACAGGAAACCTTCAAGAGAAGAGGGTTGTTCAGCAATCAGGAGAACCTTTGGAAACGTACTTTTGGGAATAACAAAGTACTCAGCTTGACTTACAATAGGTATTTAATAAATATCAATAATCAATGAGGAGATTTTACAAAAGTAATAGTATCATTTTTAGGAGAACCAAAATATTAAAAAATATTGTACTTCAGAGTCAGTACAAATGGATCTTTGTGAGACCAAATGACAGAACCTTAAAAAAATTAAAAAGAGTCGAAGGGGTCATTTTGTCCTTTTATTTTAAGTAGGAAAATAAAACAAAACACCACAGAGCTATGAGAGAACTGAAATAGACTAAGTATTAAAGAAAAAAGAGAGAAACTAAATGGAGAATAAGCATGTTGTATACTAAGAAAAAAAGATGTTTGCATTTTGTATTATTTTATTTTTAAGTTTTTCAATGCCTGCCCACTTTTATAATTGATATAAGTATTTATTTATTTAATCAGAAATTCAATAATTGGTTCTTTATACCTTTTTAAAATTCTTACAGTATGCTAGCCCTTATGTCCTAGAAAGTATTCTGTCATGAATGCCACTATTGAGAAAAAAATAAAGAGAATTATTTCTGAAACAGGAAAAAATGAAGAGAAAAAAAGGCACAAAAGACTTGGATTAATTCCAATAGATAATGTGGATATTGTGCAGGGTATGAACAAGGTAAATATGGAGAATTTTGCTTGAACATTTTTATTATTATTGTTGAAATCATATAGTAAAGATCAAATGAGGTAGTTTTTAAAATACTTTTAAATATCTAAGAATAAATATAACACCATTTAATTTTAAACAAACTGTAGTTTTCAAGGTAGAATGAATTTTACATGAAAGACTTAATAAAACGGCCAGAAGGTACACCAGATGTTCAGTGGTCCTTGAAAAATATACATTTTTAAATGAGAAAATGGAATTGGTGAAACACCTACATTCTTTCTTTCTTTTTCTGGTGTTGTGACTCTATGGGACTAAAGCATTCAGCGTCTTCAGTAGAACTTTGATGTTTAGTAAATACACAGGATATTTAAAAAAATGTAGTGCAGTGGTTAAAAACTAAACCTGGCAAACTCTTCTTAGCTACTTAAGTAAGAACAAGCCCATAAACTGCAGAGGATTACTACAATGGTTTATTTATTTCTCACACTGCATGTGAGGGGCTGCAGGGGTATCCTTCTCCATCTGTGTTCTGTCGTGATCCCCGGCTGAAGGATCATCCTCCATCCAAGGCGTGCCATTTTGTGCCAGAGACAAGAAGAGCTGGTGAAGATACACAGGGCTCTGGAAGTCCCTGCTCAGAACCGTGCATCCATCACAACTGCTTGTTCCATTGACCAAAGCGTGTCAGGAGGCTAAACCTAAAGTCACGGGGGCAGGAAAATGCATTCAGCCCTGGCCGGGCACTGTGAGTCCTATGGCTGTGGTTGGTAATTGATAGTCTTTTTAGAGAGTAAGAGTCAATAAATGAGAGCAATCATATGACCTTACAACGATAGATTCTGGACCCTACCTGACTGCATCTTCCACTTAGTATATGTACACTTGGGGGAGCTATTTAACCCCTTTATGCCTTAGATTTCTCATCTATAAAGTAGAAAACAATAGCACAAACAATAGCATCTATAAAGTAGAAAACAATACCCTCATAGAGTGTAAATGAGGATCATGAGAATTAACATTTGTAACAAACTTAATAATACTGTGCCACAGTAATGCTTATTTAATTGTGAAGTATAACATATGGATACAGCAAAATTAATTACTGATTTATTTTAGTGACACTTTCTAATCATACTGTAAGAGATGCTTGTTAAATGTATGTACTTAGCTGTCAATAAAAAAACACTATTTTTACTAGATGTGTTTGGTCTAAGTTCACATGAAACACAGCCCATAGGGACTGTGAGAGCTGTTAAGTTTATTTTATTTTCCAAGGATGATACTTCTATTTGCTGTTTACAATAAACATCACAAAAGTGAAGTAGCATACAATATGTGGCCTTTTGTGAAATATCCAGAATGAGTAAGTATAGAGACAGAAAGCATATTGATGGAAAAAAAAGAAAAAGAAAGCATATTGATGGTTTCACGGCTTGAGAAGAGGAGAGAATAGAAGTGCCAAATGTGTCAAAGGTTTCTGAGGGGGTAGGTAATGAAAATATTTTGGAACTAGATAGAAGTGGTGGAATGTGTTAAAGCCTCTGAAATTTAAGTGAGAAAATGGGCACAAAAGCAACCAGTAAAGGTTTATAATACCATTGGTTACTGTTCTTGCAATTTATTGTTGAATCTGATATTCATGAAGGCATGCACTCAATTCTAGAAGCAAGAGTGGGAAGATTATGTGATGAGATGGATAGTAACAGAATTCTTTTATCTTCCCGGGCTTCACAACTTAGTCTGTATGCTGTATTGATCTAAAGCAACAGCCTATTGTTTACACTGGGAGAGAAAAAAGTACTGGATCTGGTAGAGACCTGAGCAATCCGTCACCTATGAGAAGGAGACACAGACATGAGATGTTTCAGGAATTAAATTTTCTATTGATCTCAACCTCTAAAACAATTTAATTTTTTTGGCTTGGTAATAATATTTTATTTCAAAATGTTCTTTGGGGAACTTAATATTATCCAGGTAATTAGGAGGCATTTTGTCATCATTGACCAAATCTATTTTGAATATATAATAAATTATATGAAAGTAGTACATAGTTATTTAATTAGTGTTTTTCCAATAGCTAGTTAATACCATAATATACTCTTCCTGTTTTTCTGTTTTTCTTCTCTCAATTGTGAGGTGACTGAAAATCCAAATTTTGGTCTCCCTTCCTAAACAATTCTTTTCTCCACTTGTCAAAGAACCTCATACAGTCTGCTCTTACTCTGAGTTGTGTTTTGGATCATTATAGTTTCCCCAATTCTCTTTGCCTAAGTGTTTTAGTTTTTAGATTTTAATGAGACAGCATTGATAGATAATTCTATAAAGATAATAATAAAAAGTATTTATACAATAATTATAAGTTCAAAAATACAGATTATTTAACTCAGTAAATGATTTGTGCTTTTATGTTCTTTGGTGATGGAAATATTTGAATTAACACTGATAAATGACTTTTGGAATGTTTTCTATTTTAAAGTTACATGTCAGAAAATCAGATAAAAACACAGTACATCTTCATCACTATTTAAAAATTAAATTACAGAAAACATCTCAATGTGTTGACCTGTAGTATGCAGCAAGCATATTACAAAAGAATCCCAAGAGAGTTCTGAGGCTGTAGAAATTTGGTTCTTGAAGTCTGAGTAAGTTGCCTCTCTCATGGTGAGCGAGAGGTTAATGCATACCTTACAGATTAATGCATACCTTACAGAATGGTAGACACATTAAGTGGACAGAGGTATAAAAAACTTTGAAATCAAAAAGCTATCAATATGAACTACAACAATTTTTATTTATTATAATTATTTTATATTTGCTACTGTCATCCTGGGAAAAATAGCTGAAGGTGTTCTCACTCTACTGACTTTGGGTTAGCAAATTTTACATTTTTGTGGATTGTGATTTACGTGACCAGATATATGGCTTTGATTTCTAAAAAACTGGTATTGTGAATTATGTCAGGTTAATAATAATCAACTCAAGAAAGTGTGAAAATTCCACAAAGACTGGGAGTAGATTGCACAGTGCTTGGCGATCACTAGGTGACGCATGCACTGGCTCCGCAGCGTCATGGATGAGACATGAGACAAATTCACACAAACTACCGAGTCCTGTGGAGGAAAAGGGGTGGCACAGCTACTCCCTCAAGGGGGTAGTGCCTCAGAGCAGCCTGGCAACTCTCTCAAGGGGAGAGCTCGCTGACCCTTGCCTAGACAAGCTTTTATTGTTTTTTTTGCACAGGAGTTCAGGTACAACTTATTAGTCATTGTCAGGCAGTAAATAGGAGATAGTATACAAAGAACCATTAGGGCTTCTTCAAAGTCAGGGTCTATCAGCTAAAAGGCTACTGAACTTTGGAAAAACAACCTCATTTTCTGCTCGGGCCTTTATCATTTAACTAAAAATATTCTTAGCAAAGTAGGCTTCACAGGATTGTTAGGAATTCTCTCTCATGCCAGATCACCCCGGATCCCGCTCTAGCTGGCAAAGGGCTGCAATGGCTCCCCCTTCACAGGTTTTCAGGCTTAAGTGGATTAGAGCCAGGAAGTGCTTCTCCCAGACGGCATGGGGACTGGGCTATGTCAGAATAGCTGGGGGTCGAGGGTCCATCACTCCCTCTTTGTTGCTGCCCCCCTGGGTCCTTCCATGATGGCCTCCCAAGTGATCATGTCTGGCTTAGGGTGCCCCCCTCTGAGAGGTGGTACCTGTCATAGACTAACTGTCCAAGCATTGGGGACAGGGGAGTAAGTAGAGGCAGTGTTCGCTACCAGAGACAAGCTTTGTCTCCATGTGGCTTGCATTCTGGAGGTTGCTTACTCATCCTTAGCCATGGGGGTAGTTACAGCTCCTGAAACCAGGCAGAGCAGTTCCCAACAACTAGGGATTCCTCTCTTTTCTGGGTCTCTTCCATGTGTCCTAAGCAAGCAGTTGCATTGCAGTTCTCATACAAAGCTCCTTGTCAGTTTGGGGGGAAAATGTGTTTAAGTCTAAGAATTTCAGTACCCGACCATTGTGATTAAGTCTTATAATTGTGCATTTTGTAAAACAGTTAAATTAGAGAAATTACATCATGCTATAAAGGACCTACATCAGAGTAAATTTTAATTACAATAAGTGTAACTCTGAGTGCAAATATTAAGTTAGTTATTATAACTAAAAACACATTGCTAGGCAGAACAGCCAAGAAAAAAATTTGCCTTAAATAGTCACAGCTAATTTGGGCCCTAGGATGCCCATGTTATGATAAAAATTAATATGTAATGCATACACACACTACTAAATACTGAACACCAACTAATTTCTAAGAAAAATGTCATTACTATTCTAAGGACTTACAGCTTCTACAAAAGTGTCAGCAAATATCTGCTTACCAACCTATAGCTATGAGTGACATTTAAATTTGTTTACCACAATATATGATGTAGAAAATTGATTAGTGTTCACTTTAGATTATGAGGATAATATGCCAAATTAATAACTAAATAATAAAAACAAAGTTGAGCTTCTCTTTAGAGATATCTAAAATGCAATGCTTTCAGATTATCAGCTCTCACGCTAAAGACTCTATATTAGTGGTCTAAAGTATTTCTTTTTTTCTTTTTTCTTTTTTTATTTATATTTAGAGAGAGATAGGGAAGGAGAGAAACATCAATTTGTGCTTGCCTCTTGTGTGCCCCCAAGTGAGGACTTGGCCTGCAACCCAGGCATGTGCCCTGACTGGGAATCGAACCAGCGACACTCTGGTTTGCAGCCCGCACTCAATCCACTGAGCTACACCAGCCAGGGCTAAAATATTTCTTCTAAATAATTTCCTTCCAAGTATACTTACTTATACTTTACTAACAACAATCAATTTTTTAATTATTAGCACTCTGTGATAGGTGCTTGTACTAATTTGTTTCCTATATTAAATTGCCATATGAAAAAGAAAACAGCACTATAGAAACAGCACTCATAAACTATCAGTTGCAAGCATCCATTATGTTTGCATTTATTAATTGGACCATTCTATAGTCCAATTAATAAATAATTGTGGCCTTGATAATGACTACAAAACAAAATCAATTTCATTTAAATAAAATAAAAATGAGAGATAAAGTACAGGTTATCTTTGGGTATGCTGCTTATTTTGAAAAGATGGTTTATAATTAAATTTCCTCTCTAAAATGTTGTGAAATGCACTAATGAAATTTTATTTGAAATTTTCATGTAGTATTGATAATTATATGGGATTCTGAAAAAAACGATGGCTATGCCCTTTGAGCACAATGATTGTAAAATTATACTTGTGTAGTATTTAGAAAATGAAATCCCCTCTTTGTGACTTTTATTTATTTTTTATTGTTGCTCAATTATAGTTGTCCCCATTTCTCCACATTACTCTCCCTGGCCCTACCCACCTTCACCTCCTACATTCAATCCTCCCCACCATTGTCTTTGTCTCTGTGTCCTTTATACATGTTCCTTGATCACCATTTCCCTTGTTTCCCCTGTTATTCCCCTCTGCCCTCTCCTTTGGTCACTGTCACTATGTTCTTTATTTCCAAGTGTCTGGTTATTTGCTTTTTGATTACATTCCATTTATAGGTGAGATCATATGGTGTTTGTTTTTACTGCCTGGCTTATTTCACTTAGCATAATGCTCTCAAGTTCCATCCTTGTTGTCACAAAGGGTAGTAGTTCCTTCTTTCTTTCTGCTTCATAGTATTCCATGTGTAAATGTACCATAATTTTAATGATTCACTCATTTACTGGTGGGCACTTAGGCTGTTCCCAGCACTTGGCTATTGTAAATTGTGCTGCTATGAACATTGGGGTATACAGGTTTTGAGTTGGTGTTTCAGGGTTCTTAGGGTATAATCCCAGCAGTGGTACTGCCAGGTCAAAAGACAGTTCCAATTTTAGTTTTTTGAGGAAATTTCATTTTGTTTTCCACAGCAGCTACACCACTCTGCATTCCCACCAAATATGTACTAGGGTTCCCTTTTCTTTACAACCTCTCCACAAGTCAGCAAACAACAAGAACATATTGTTTGTTGATTGGTTTATGATGGCCATTCCGACCGGTGTAAAGTGATTTCTTATTGTGGTTTTAATTTGCTTCTCTCTGATGGCTAGTGATGCTGAGTATCCTTTCATATGTCTCTGGGCCCTCTGTATGTCCTCCTTGGACAAGTGTCTGTTCAGGTCCTTTGCTCATTTTTAAATCGGGTTGTCTGTCTCCCTGGTGTGAAGTCCTGTTAGTATGGGGCCCGTGGCACAATAGATAATGCGTCTGCCTGCAAATCAGAAGACTCTGTATGCCTTTTAAACTATTTTTGCTTAAATTTAAACTTGACTTAGGTTGATTGTTGAATACTATTCAATAGCTTATCTCAGTATGATGATGAAAACTAAACTTTTTTTTANTTGGACAAGTGTCTGTTCAGGTCCTTTGCTCATTTTTAAATCGGGTTGTCTGTCTCCCTGGTGTGAAGTCCTGTTAGTATGGGGCCCGTGGCACAATAGATAATGCGTCTGCCTGCAAATCAGAAGACTCTGTATGCCTTTTAAACTATTTTTGCTTAAATTTAAACTTGACTTAGGTTGATTGTTGAATACTATTCAATAGCTTATCTCAGAATGATGATGAAAACTAAACTTTTTATCCTATAAACCCTCCAACCAGATGACTGGTGACTTGTCATTTCCTCATCTGAGACCACCATTTACTTCATTCATTCTGGGCTTTTTATTCCCAAACCACACCAAACTTGTCCTGCTTTAGGAGCTTTGCACTTCAGAGTTCATTTGTCTCTAATTCACCTTACAATTTAGTTAGCAGCTCAAATGTCAACTTTCTCCATTCATCTTTTAATTTATGTCTTAGTTCAAATGTCACCCCTTCAAAGACATTTCCTATGGCTTTTAAACTCATTGACTAGCTTTCACCCCTTTGCTTCCTTGTTCTTGGTATATATCACTATTTGATATTATATTAGTTTGCTTGAACTTTGTTGGGGAAGAAAAGCTTTTCCTAATCTCTCTAATTTCAGTTCCTGAGGCCTGCAAGTTAAGTTGACAATGAATAATTTACCTGGAGTAAAAAAAGTTTGTATACATGTGGTAACCAACAAAAGAAATAGCTGGATTGTTAAGTGGTAAAGTTAGAGGCTTATATGCCTCCCTTAAAAAAATTATCTTATTGATTATGCTATTACAGTTGTCCCAATTTTTCGTCCTTTACCCCCATATACCCAGCTCCCCACTAGGACAATCCCTACACCATTGTTCATATCCATGGGTCATACATATAAGTTCTTTGGCTTCTCCATTTTTTTACTGTACTTTACATCCTCATGGCTATTCTGTAACTACGTATTTGTACTTCTAATCCCCTCATCTCTTATCCCATTCCCCCACACCCCCTCTCATCGAGCAACCATCAAAATGTTCTCTATATCCATAATTCTGTCTCTGTTCTTCTGGTTTGCTTAGTTGTTTTTTAAATTCAGTTACTGATAGATTTGTATTTTTTGCCACTTTATTGATCATAGTTTTGAGCCTCTTCATTTTCTTAAAAATGTCCCTTTAACATTTTATATAATAATGGTTTGGTGATGACGAACTCCTTTATTTTTTTCTTGTATGGGAAGCTCTTTTTATCTGCCCTTAGATTCTAAATAATAGCTTTGCTGGGTAGAGCAGTCTTGGCTGTAAGTCCCTGCTTTTCATGACTTTGAATATTTCTTGCCAATCCCTTCTAGCCTACAAAGTTTCTTTTGAGATATCAGTTGACAGTTTTATGGGAACTCCCTTGTAGATAACTAACTGTTTTTCTCTTGCTGCCTTTAAGATTCTCTGTTTATTTCAACCTTTGGCATTTTAATTATGATGTATCTTAGAGTAGGCCTCTTTGTATCCATCTTGAGACTTCTGTACTTCCTGGATTTGTATGCCTATATCCTTCACCAAATTAAGAAAGTTTTCTTTCATTATTTTATCAAATAGATTTCCAATTTTTCGTTCTTTATTTTTCACTTCTGGCACCCCTGTGATGCCAGAATGTTGAACCTCTTGAAGTTGTCCCAGAGGCTGCTTACACCGTCCTCATTCTTTTAATTCTTTTTTCTTCTTATTCTGATTGGTTGTTTTTTGCTCCCTTATGTTCCAAATCATTGATTTGATTCTTGGCTTCATTCACTCCATTATTGTTTCCCTGTAAATTGTTCTTTATTTCATTTCTGACTAGATCTTTTTCATGCTGTTGAGGTCTTCACTAAGTTCCTCGAGCATCCTTATAACCAATGTTTTGAACTCAGCATCTAATAGATTGCTTAACTGAATTTTGTTTAGTTCTTTTTCTGGAGTTTAGGTCTGTTTTTTCTTTTGGGCCATGTTTCTTTGTCTCCTCATTTTGGCAGCCTCCCTGTGTTTGTTTCTATGTATTAGGTAGAGCTTCTTTGACTTCATGTCTTGGTAGTGTGCCCGACTGTAATAGGTGTCTGGTAGGGTCCAATGGAACAGCTTCCCCTGTCACCCAAGCTGGGTACTTGAGGTGAGTCCTTTGTGTGGACTGAGTACACCCTCCCTTTGTAGTTGAGCCTTGGTTGCTGTTTACAGATCAATGAGAGGGATTTATACAGGCCAGTCAGCTGCAAGGATTGGCTGTGACCAGTGACCATAAACCTTTACCCTTGGTGGAGGATCAGCTGTGCAATGTTGAAGTTGTGGTGCTTTGACATGGTTTGTAGCTGTCCACAGAGTGCATGGGCCCCAAGATTTCTTGGATGGTGCAGGTCAAGGCCAGCCCCCACCTGTGTTTTGCCTGGGGCCACTGAGCCTGAACTATAAAGCAATCTGAGATGGCTGCTATTTGTGCTACCATTGGAGATTCCCAAGTGAAGCCAATCTGTGTATTTTGGCTGGCTGATGCTAGTGCTTTGCTTGGGGCTATTTAGAAAGAGGTAGTAGAGCTGGGGGCTCACTGAGGCTGGCTGTTGCTGGTTTGGAAGGATTTAGGAAGTTGTGAAACATGAGTCAAGACCAGCCATTAATATGGAAACCCACTGTAAATGGCTGTAAGTTGACAGGGACTGAGCGTTAGGGGATATTCATGGTTGGATAAACAGTGTAAACTAGGTTGATGGAGTCTCAGATAAGGCACCTTTCTGCTAGCTCTGTGGCTCTGTGGGAGGAGGGTTCAGAAAAGAGACAATGGCCTCTGCCTGCCTTTCTGTCTGGGAGAAAGCTGTTCCTCAGCTCCTGCCTTGATGTCAGACACTTCAGTTCCTCTCTGCATGCCACTGGTGCCTTTTAAGCTTCTACGCAGAACTGGGGCTCAGAGGGAGTGAGTCTGAGTAAGTCTGTGTGTAGGTTCTTTAAGAGGAACTGCTTGGGACTCCAGAAATTGCTTCCACCAACACAATCCCTGCTATTTTTTGCAGAAGAAGTTATTCGGCCTTAATTTCCTGGCACT
Organism: Sturnira hondurensis; assembly: GCF_014824575.4. Classification (NCBI taxonomy): domain Eukaryota; kingdom Metazoa; phylum Chordata; class Mammalia; order Chiroptera; family Phyllostomidae; genus Sturnira; species Sturnira hondurensis. Next base: position 20,660,380 of record NW_028088227.1, on the reverse strand, counting down.
GGAACTCTAGGCTGGGGGACCTGGTTTTATCCATCACACATGGATGTGGGACCTGCCTGTCTGACTCTTGCCCTTCCTACCAGTCTGGATGGGTGTGGTTTCTCTAATTCTGTAGTGGTCAGACTTCCATTTAACTAGATTTCTGATGGTTCTGAGTGATGGTTGTTCTATTATATACCTTTTTAGTAGCAAAAAGAGAAGAAAAAGAGAACATTTCTATGGGAAAACAAATCAGCTTTTTTAAAAAGACAAATAGGTTTTTAGGAGAACAAATAAAAGATATGAAAATTTGTGATATATATGGCACCTGTTTCTACAGGTGTGCCTGGTCTTTTCATTTTGTTCACGACAGTGAAACTCTCCACGTGTGAGGATTTATAGTAGGTTTACCATTGTTACTGAACTGGAAAAAGTCTCCACAGAGGTAACTTGTGGTAGCTCAATTTCTCATTCACTGCTTTTGGTCAGATTAGGGAAGCTCTGTGATGTCCTCTTTCTGTCTTCTGTTTGGATTTCAAATATTCAGCTTAAAATAATCTCCATAACCTCTATGGAGTTCCAAGTAGATTCCTACAGCTGTCATGACAGAAATTCACACTGGGTGGATTAAACAACAGAAATTTCTCACAGTTCTGCCTGCTAGAAATGCAAGATCAAGGCGTCAGCAGGNACCAACACAATCCCTGCTATTTTTTGCAGAAGAAGTTATTCGGCCTTAATTTCCTGGCACTGGAACTCTAGGCTGGGGGACCTGGTTTTATCCATCACACATGGATGTGGGACCTGCCTGTCTGACTCTTGCCCTTCCTACCAGTCTGGATGGGTGTGGTTTCTCTAATTCTGTAGTGGTCAGACTTCCATTTAACTAGATTTCTGATGGTTCTGAGTGATGGTTGTTCTATTATATACCTTTTTAGTAGCAAAAAGAGAAGAAAAAGAGAACATTTCTATGGGAAAACAAATCAGCTTTTTAAAAAAGACAAATAGGTTTTTAGGAGAACAAATAAAAGATATGAAAGTTTGTGATATATATGGCACCTGTTCCTACAGGTGTGCCTGGTCTTTTCATTTTGTTCACAAAAGTGAAACTCTCCACGTGTGAGGATTTACAGTAGGTTTACCATTGTTACTGAACTGGGAAAAGTCTCCACAGAGGTAACTTGTGGTAGCTCAATTTCTCATTCACTGCTTTTGGTCAGATTAGGGAAGCTCTGTGATGTCCTCTTTCTGTCTTCTGTTTGAATTTCAAATATTCAGCTTAAAATAATCTCCATAACCTCTATGGAGTTCCAAGTAGATTCCTACAGCTGTCATGACAGAAATTCACCCTGGGTGGATTAAACAACAGAAATTTCTCACAGTTCTGCCTGCTAGAAATGCAAGATCAAGGCGTCAGCAGGTTTGGTTTATTCTGAGACCTCCATGTTGGATTGCAGAGGGTCTTTCATTCTGTTCATGCACATCTCTGGTGCCTCTCAATATGCTCTAACATCTTCATTTTTTTAATGACACCAGGTCCAGTTAGAATTCACCTTGATGGCCTCCTTTAATGACTCATTAAATGAGTCATCTAGTTGAAGGTTTTATCTCCAAACACAGCCACCTTCTGCGGTAGTAGACATTAGGACTTTGAAATATAAATTTCAGGGACACATTTCATTTTATAACAAATATTATTTACTTTCACTTTTTACTGCCTATCTATTATCTCTCCCACTATAATGTGAGCTCTTTGAGGGCAAAGAAATGCTTCACTTGACTGCTCTCAATATGTAAAATGGTTAATGGCTATTGTTGGTTATAACTGGTGGACAAAATATTTGTTAAATACCTGGATAATTGTTTCAGTGAATAAATATTGCTCTCTAATGTTGACTAAGAAACTATCCACTAAAAAATATAGTCATATTTTGTATAAGAGTCAATGGTGAGATAGAGTGAACTTTCCCAAATATTTGGAAAATTGTTCAGTGCCAAAAATAAAATAGATTTACTTTGAGAGATTTTATTTTGAAAATATTACCCATAATATTACTATACAGAAAAATCTAGAAAAGTTTAAAAATATCCTCCAGAATAAAGAAATATCTTTCAAGATTATAGCTAAAAAAATTTATAGGAAAATACAAAGCCATATACTTAGCCAACTTTCTCTCTGTAGAGCTATGTAAGATGATAAGATGATAAAATGACCAGAATTAAATAAAATTTTTTAATAACAAAATACTTGACAAGAACAAAAGATAAGTGGCATTTTGCAGAAATAGAAAAAAATTGAAGGCTGGTTATATGGTAGTGAAATGAAAATCAACAAAGGAATGGCAGACAATAAAAGTTGGCTGGTAAAGGAGTAAATTGGATCATCTTGTAGCTTATGGTTAATATTTAATTTGAGTTCCATCAACTAGGGCCTTTATGAAGAGGGGGATGGTGACGCGGGGTTCATGTATGAAGATTGTAGACTTTAAAATAACAAAGCAAGAGTTACCTTTCTGTGTGATGTACTAAGATTGCGGACCTTGACTGAGGTTGTTATAACATTTGATATGTCACTACCCTCGGGAAGATTAGAAGTAAAGAATTAGCCCTCTTTTCTAAAGTAAACATAAAACTGGTAGAGAAATTAATTGTGCTACCATTTATACTATTCTTTATCCATGTGTATATTTTTATAATGGGGAAAGCAAGATAAAGCAGGAATTTGAATCAGAAGAAATCTAAACGAACAAAGAAAGAAGTTAAAGCAGAGCTACAAACTTGAGTCATTTGCACAGAAATGGTCTCATCAAGGAAAGCAGAGAAATACGAGCAAACTACCTGCTTCTCAGGTTCGAAGAAGGATCACAGTCAGAACAAACAATGTAATTTTCTGCAGAATTGATGATGACAAATATACAGAATTGACTATCATGAGTATACTGGGGAAATATACAAGACATTGTGTCTTGGTTGAAGTAGTTTACATTATTTTCAGGGTGGAATGTGCTCAGTTTTATAGGAGAAACATGATTTCATGCTTTTTCACCATTCTGTGGTTTGAAGATTGGTTTTGTAGAATAGCAGTTTGTTCTAAGTTCTAGCTGCCTTTGGCTCTGTTAAGGGAAGATGATCTATATTTTTAAAAGCTGATGGTGCTTTGTGATTATGACTTTTATTGTAGAATATACAATTTTGAATTCCTCTCTCCATCGCTATCATTTCCAATGTTACCTTCACTGGAACTCATTCTCCTCTAGAACATTCTGTATTATTGATTACCCATAGGACAGATTTTGTAGAATGTTCAAGGAAACCAGTGCAGTAGCTTACAGGGTAAATTTGGGTTATTCTTCCATTCAGTACTTTGGGGGACAGTTAACTTATAAAACAACTTTATATACATGAGAAACTCTAGCAGATTATGTCTCCAAAAGGAATGTCTTGGAGAAATGTTCAATAGAGGTGAGCAGAAGGAAAAAAAGAAAAAAAACACTACCTTTTGATTATTTATTTAATTCTTGTACAATTCATTGTTAACTTCTCATCAATAACGATGGTGATGATGATGACGATACTGTGTTAATACGTAAAAGTGCCTCTAGAAATAAGCTCACTTGGCCCAGTCACACCATTTTATATGTTTATTTCTGTGCAGAAGCGTTGAACCACTGACTATGCACGGCTAATACTGCTTTCTTTACAAGGAGCTGTGCGAAACAAAGCTTTTATTTTTCCTTAAAAGCTTTTCTCCAAAATCTCACAGTTTTGTGGGTTGAAAAAATTTCACACATCAAAGCAGACAACTCAACTCCAGTGAACAGGAAAACAAACTTCTGAAAGAATTTGACCGTTCTCACCAAACTCCCCAACTGCTCCTCCCCTTTGGGTCTCTGCAACAAGCTCTTATATTTTCTTTCCCCATTTTCATCTGCTGTGAGAAAATAAGGTGAAAAGCAACCCCCTGAATCCCAAGACACTCTGGAAACTCATTCGATTCTGTTTCTTTTCAGCCATAAGATTTCCCCACTCACTTTCAGGAATAAACAGTTTCTCGGGAAGCAATCTTTACAGTTTTAATGGCTTCTGGCATTTGCAGTCTCTGAAGTCTTTCTCTCTAAAGTTTTCTTCTCAGCCACCTGGGGCTTCTGGGTACCATCCTTCACACTCTGAGAGAAGTTTTCCTTCTACACTTCTCTTTGATTTTCTTTCTTCCTTTAAAAAAATTCAGACACATTTTTGTCAATCACTGGTACAAAATAAAACAGAAGTATTGCAAAGCTGTTTCATAATATACCATTGATCTCCAAAATTCTTAAAGTATTTACCATTTACTTTATTTGCCTACATTTCTATTTGATACGGGAAGCCGCATATCATGCACGAATTTTCTTTCATACATTGCTTGAAGTTAGAACATTGCATTTCATAGGCAGAAAATAATTCTGTAAGGAAAAAAGCTGAGGTGGGTATTAAGTTTTTCCTGGATTCAAACTGTACGCTATTATCAAAAGAAGGTATTTTCATGAAATAAGCTACCTTAACAATTTGCCTGTGAATGCGAGGACATGAATGAAAAATTCCAGCATTGGACAGCCTTGAAGAGAACAACTTCTAAAACTCATGCACAGATGTAACTCTCTTCGGGCAAAGCACAATATTCCCGGCTGTGTCTCCATTGTCCTTTTATGTGGCAATGGATATCCTTAATTTCTTCAGATAGAGTAATAAATAGGTTGGGAAATTAATCTGAAGAAAAATGCTACTTTTAAAAATGTTTTCTAATCATTTGATCTGGATTCACTATCCTAAATTCACTTCATGAATCAAAAAGCAATTACATTTCCTTATGGTTTTAGGTCATGGCTATTTGCTGTTCTGGGAGGCCAGCCATTCTTTCAGACCTGGCTTACGTGTTTGATGGCATAGCTCTCTAAGGACAATATTTTTGGTCGCAGAGAAAAAATAATCTAAGGATCATTTCGAGTAATTTTTTACTGTTGGCAATCATGACTTTGTTCACATTTCAAAAAATGTAACTTTCTTTTTTCTACTGCATGTGATAGTATTGTTTATATTTTTCATTGTCCTCTGAACTTCTTGCTCTATTCTCCTCAGTTATATTCAACTGTATGAAAATATACTGAAGAAAGGAATAAAAGAATGAATTAAAGTTGAGAAATTTTACTGCAATTGTGTGAGGGGCAAAAACTGAAAAAAAAACATTCTTGAAGAAACTATTTTCCCCCCCAGATAGTTAATCCATTTTCCATTAATTTCTACATGATGAAATATTGATCTGAGAGGTCATATCATCACTGTTACAATTGGCCATTGCTATGTAAGTCACCTCCAAAACTCCGTGCTTAAAATAAGAATAATTTATTGCAATAACTTTCCAGTTATGAGTGTGGGGCTTGGCTGATCTCAGATGCGCTCACTCGTGTCTTAAGTTTGGAGGGCTATTGGCGGACATAGACTGGCCTTATCCAGGGAAATGGAACCCTGTGGCCCTGCTCTGTGTGTCTTTCATACTCTTTCTGATTCAACAAGCAAAGCAAGTATGTCTGTTTCATGCCAATAGCTGAAGGGCAGAATGAGCAAGTCTGACCTCGAAAGCCTCTTTCAAACTTCTAATTGTGTCACATCAGCTAACACTTCATTGGCCAAAGCAAATCACTTCACTGAACCCATGGGCAGGAAATTACACTTCTCACCACCTCATGGAGGGTGCTGCAAAGCCCATGGCAGAGGGTGGAAGCAGGAGGGAGGGACAGATTGGAGCCACCTTATAATCTACTATGGTCACATTTGCAGAGTAGTGTGTTCCAAAGTGAGACAAATACATGTGTGCACATGATGGTGTAGACGTGCACTATTTTGCGTGTACTCAGCACAATTTTAATTTTACAGGAGTGCTTTTCTTTTTATTTATTATTTTATTAGATTATTTAGAATAGCAATTTTAAATATTACCTGCTAGCACGAAAATTGTATTGCTAGAAAATACCAAATATCATAAACATTGTAATTGTAGGTAGTAAAATAAATAAACACGTACACACACACAAATATACACATATATTCCCTTTCCAATTTAAACCATATTTTAAAATTTATAACATCAAATTAACATCCTGAATCAAACATTAACATAGAGAATATAAAGGGATATAAATAATGTCAACTCTATCTTCTATAGATACATAAGGGTATTTATCTGTTCATTTTAGTTCTTGTGTTTGACTGTGTGAAAAACTTAGTTGTTCACATGATACCCTGATATTCTGGCAGAATACATTCACTTTATAGCACTCCTTATAAAATTTGATCTGATTTAAATCATATTTATTTTTGCTAAATCAGACACATGTGAATTTTATTAGCTTGGGAATTTTCACAGTATTACATTGCTATTATAAAGTTATTAAAATAATTTAATAGTCTGTTTTAGTAACTGTTATTGCTTTAGTCTAAATGTGTTTTTGTCAACGTATTTTGCATTTATATTCCAGCTGACTTTGCAGAGCCTGATATTGTGTGAAAGGAAGGCTGACAATTGCTCTCCAATGAGCACTTTGTCATATTTATGCTTTGTTCGGTTCACTGGGAAATAAAATTGTATTTGTTTTTAACATGCTCATCATTTTTCTTGGTGTGTTCATTTGTGTGTGTGCAGTAGTAATTGCAGTAGCTCAATTTTGAACTCATTCATTGACAGAGACCATTCAAAACCAAACTATTTTTGGTCTACTTAGGGTACAGCAAAAATGCCGACTTAACTATCTAAAGGAGGCTAACAAAATGTAGGTACAATAAATGTAGGTTGGATTTGTTCTTTTAGGAAGCAGCAGAGGTCAGGTTTGTTTCAGAATAAAAAAATATGAACCTGAGTATACAAGTTCTAATTTTAATGTTTTTCTATCCCATGACCTTGAGAAAGTCATAAGCTCTTGACTTTTCTGTTTCTGATCCCCAAATGATGCGAATCATAACCAACTTCCCAATCTTGCACTTTTTTGGTATAATTAAGCAGCAGTTAGAAAATGATTAAACAAAATGATGCAATACATTTAAAACATGGTACAAGGTAAATTGAGTCAAGAGGTGGCAGTTATTATTGGGAGCAACAGAGACAGAGGAGGTGCTGGCGATTTAAATGGTTTTAATAAAATGGAAGCCTCCCTAAGTTTCCTACCAGATGCCTGGTTGGTGAGGGCTACCATGGAAACCTGTATAGCATGAAAAGGGCTACATTCTTCATGTCTGTGACAGAAAGAGAGATAACTGACATGGAAATTCATGAAACATTTAGAATCCATTTCTAAGTTGCAGATTTAATGTATGAGCTTTATATGTCTATAACATAAAGCACATGCATTAATAGAATAAAGGGATTCATTTGCCTCTGCACATCAAAGCTTAATAAGACGTGAATAGGATTTTGCAACCAAGAAAGGAAGGGGTTCTTTTTAGGAAGTGGCCCAGCCGAGAGACACGGGTGAGCGAATGCTCAAAGACCTGTCTCCCTTATGGTTCCCAGGGGGTGGGTTACACAGGGGAAAAATCATTAATCACAGCGACTAAGGGAGTTAGGGTTGAGGTCTGGGTAGTGGTCAATGCTAGGATAAGGGCCCGTTAGTCACAACATCTGGTCCTGATGTCAGCCATGACATTGCTTTGTCTGGTTCCACTGCTTTGTCTGTTCCACTGAAACACAACTGAGGCCTGGATGTTATCTCTCCTTTAACCCAAACTCTGTCCCTGGAGTCAGCAGATGGGAGGCCTTGTTCCTAGGATTATCTGTTGCTGATCAGAATCTCATTGAACTGCAGGCTGACTGACCAAAGAAGTGGATGCCCAAGGGAGAAGGAGGAGAGATGGGCCAGGGTGCTGGGCGAGGCCAGTTTGACTGCAAAAGGAAAACAACTCCTTTTTAAGAAATAAAGTTTTTGTGTGGTTGCACACACACACACAGATGCACATTTAGTGATTTTAGAGGGGGGAAGCATTTCAAGTTAGGGGAACACCCCTGAAAAGGAAAAGAGACCTGTGAAGAAGGGGCGCACAGAGAATCTTCTTTCTGAAGCAGAGAGAAAGGTTCAGGAGATAAAAGGATTGTTAGACAATGTGAGAGGAAATAGGCAATCTATATGTCTCTGAGCAAGGAATTTCGAAAACAAAAAGCCTGTGTTAGTCAAATTTGTCTGGTGGCAGTTGTAAGACTGGACTGGAGGGGAAGAGAACATGGGTGGCAAATATAACATTGGCAGAGTTATAAGGTGAGAAGGAGCTTCGGGAAGAGGGGAGAGGACCCATCTGAGGGGTATGTCCGAGGAAATGCTTCAACTTGATGGCTGACTAGATTAAGGTGATGGAGAAGGAAGGATTACAAGGTTTTAGGCTTATAGTTTAAGTATATGGGATATGAGCACACTTACTTAATTTATTCGGGTGCAGGTGCTTCTTTTTAAATCAATTTCATTGAGGTATAATTTATATATGTAAAAGTAATAATTTTTCTTGGGTCCATAGGCAAACAGAGAACAACACTGTAAAATGCTATGCAGGGACTGAGAAAGACGAACACTGAGAACAGACATTTGCCCTGGAAGAATTTGGTTTAATATTATCCTAACGATATTGTGAGAAGCTGCCTTTGTAATTTTTTATTGTATAATTAAGAGCTATAAAAACAATGACGCATTTTCAATGAGGATGAAATTTTTATTCATCTTTCAAGAACACATTCTGCTGTGTTTAATTCTTTAAAATCTCATATAAAGTCAATTACTCTATATTCATAAAAGAATTATGAATGTCGATTTTACCACATCTTATTATGCATAGGAATTTTTAATAGATGAGGGAATAATATTTACAGAAGTTGATTTGTGGAACCATAAAGCAGATGTAAATTAATGTAAAAGCTAAGGTCATGAAGGAAATACCTTTTTTAAAATGCTGCTTTTTCTTATTTATTAGTTGAAAGGTTTTGGCAATGCTACTATAAACATCTATTCACAATTATTTTGAAATGCTTAAATTCAAGTTTTAAATAATAAACCTCTGACACTCATCATTTAATGAATATCAGAACACTGTCATAACAAAAATGTTAAAGAAAACACATTTTATCAGACTTCAGGAGGAGGAAAATGTATTAATTAAAAAGTGACAGAAACACAAAAGTGGGAAAATCCTAACTATTTTTGAAGAAGAAAAAGATATTCTGCATGTGATAAATTCTCTACATACATCAAGTGGGTTTCTGGGAGGGGAGGATCATCACTTTTTTGTGTAGATGTTTCCTCAGAGGGATATCTTTTTCATAAGACAAAATAAGATACATCACTCAGAGAACTGTTAGTTTACATATCTTAGTCTTTGGTTTCCAAAAGGGATTTAAGCTGTTTGATGGTGCAGATCAGGTCTCCTGCGTTTCCTACAGAACCTGGAATAACAGTGCTGGGTACCTAACAGGGCCAAGCATTTGCTTAACAAGTGACTGGGTTAGCACTTACTATGTGGATTCAATTCAGCAACTGCTCATTTTGCACAAAAGAGGATCTTCAAAAGCTTCTTGCACTCTATGACTTACTCTCTGTACCTTCCTAGACTCTCTGGGAAACACTCACATAGAATGAGCTGACTGCCTGTAAAGTTCAGGTGTTTCCATGCACAACCCTGTATCTCCCTCTCCCCATTCTTATATATGTCTGGTTTGGGGATGTACTAGAGGGCGGAGAAGAGAACGAAATAGTGGTGCATATGCTTTGTAGTGGCCCACTTTAAATTTAGGCAGTATTTTTCAAGTCAAAATAATTGGGGTGTCAGAAAACTAGCAGGGAGAATGACAGGGGATAGGTCTCTTTGACCCAATAGGTAGTAAGACTTTTAAGTGAGGAGCTAAGAATAGAAATACTCATTTATCCCTGTAATTAGTTATTTAATTTCCAACAAGCAGCAGCTACTTACATTTATTATGAGCTTAGTTATCAGATAATCACAGATCAGAGTGTATGCTATGTATATACTGTGTGTGCATATATGTGTGAATGTATATGTGTGTGTATATATTATTACTATTTTATAGCCAATGCAAACTTTCCTCATAACGCCTGTCTGATGTGTCTTTCTGAACTCATCAGTCCTTGGGGTAAGGATAAAGGATGGATTTACCAGGTCTCTCTCCAATTCCTTCTCTAAGAATTTATAAGCTTAGAATAGAAAATGACAAAGACCAGAAAGAAAACTCTTTTTAAAAGCCGCAGTACTTTTGTGAGTAAAAGACAGGTTTCCTCCAAGGATAAAAGTTTCAAACCTGAACTTACAAAAAAAAAAAGAATTTCATATATACATAAGTTAAAATATGCTAAACCGTTTGGAGCTTAGGAGCTAGAGTAAAAAGAAATTGGAGCTTAGACACAATGTAGAGCTTAGTTCAATGTAGCAGCTGCAGAGACCCCTAAGAAGAGGCTCAAGGGACCTTTAGGGAGAACACCATTTGGGGTTGAGGAGCATGACCTGTCGTAGTGAGAGGATCTCATCCCATCTGTAAAGGTCACAGGACTGTTGCCCGCTGTATCCCTCAAAGGCCAAATAGACGACCAGATAAATCACTGACCAAGCAAAATTAACCTTTATTGCAGTAAGGTCAAATACACCTCAAAAGTGTCTCAAAAACTGAGTGTTAAAGAAAGGTGGGTATAGAATCTTAATGCCCGGACTGAGCTATTTTAAGCTGGGCCGTTCAAATCAGGGACCTGGGTGGGATTGACAGAATTTATGACTTCATAACTTAGATTGGTGGGTACAGGCAAATTAAATCATGATGAGCATGCTGCTAGCAGTATTAAATAAATTGGCACAGTTAGTCAACTCTTAACTTCCAATAACTTCGTGTTACTTTAGAAGTGCTGTTTATTATTCAGAGACATAAAGGGAAGAGCATTATCTTAAAAGTTATTTGCTGCAGTGTAATTTTTCCCATATTATCAAGATTCTCTAAAACAAAATGAAGGTCATTTATGCCAAGTCTTGCCTTTTCTCTATTTTATTTTGGATCCTGTTTACATAATGGTGCACATTATTTTATTGCCAGTGATGTTCTCTGTGGTGATATATAAACATACACATACACACATACACACATATATATGTCACTATACTATGCCTCTGTATATATACCTATGCATGTACAGGGGTGGCAAAAGTATGTTTACAGTTGTTTGAATGGAAAATAATACAATAATAAACAAAAGCATAAACTGTGTTTCATGTACTCCCAACTTTAATCTTGCCTTTGCTCTCCCTGTACGTATGTGTATATGCATGCATGCATTATCTATCTATCTATGTAGAGTAAGTAGTAATTTCTTAATAAGTAATGCTTCTTTTGCCTTGAATACTTCCCCCTTCATTTATTTTGCTCGTAAAACTTACTTACTTTGGAGGATCTGGGTCCAATGTCCTCTACTCAAGCTCTAAAGGCTTCCATCACTCTTTTGTCAGGTCCTATAGCCCGTCTGCCTCTGTCACAGAGCTGGGGCATTACAACTAACAGTTCGATCGGGCGAATGATTGGAAGAGCCTTTATGGAGTCTAGGGAGTTTGGCCTGCTGGGGCTGGGAAACTGCTTCCAAGGTTTTTAAACACAGCAGTGGTGTGATTGAGTATGTGCTTTATCTAAATTACCTTGGCAGGAGTGGCCATCATGTGCTGGGAAAGGAGAGACTGGTTGGGGTCAGAGAAGTTTGACCTGGGCTGTGATGCTGATCTTACCATTGACGCTTTAATGCATTTGCCTGTGAGATGGAAACCCAAATATCTACCTCTCAGGTTGTTGGGAGGAGCGAATGACAAAGTGCATGTAAAGTACCAAGTACTTTGTCTGGAAAACAATAATTTTTCTGTTAATATTAGCCAGCACCCTTGTAATGAAATATTGGGCTGTAATCTAAATTAGGGCATTATCTTTTGAGGAAAAAAATGGTGGCTCAAATCATTCAATAGAAACTATATCTATGGATCAAAAAGGCATATTGTCTTAAAAAATTTGTAAATAATGCTTATTTATAGTAATATCAAGACATTTTTTAGGAACTTGGGTAGGCAATATTGTATCTATTTTTCCAACCCAGAGTCCTTGAAACTCTATGTAATAGTTATGTGTTTAGAATATTTCCAATTTTAAAATATAAACTTCAAAATATTTTAACAAAGTAGAATTCTCTTTTTTTGGTTGGAATTGAATTATTTTATTAAGTGTGTATCTAATTTTAACTTAAGAAAACTATAACTAAGTACAAGTGTAGGATTAATTTTAAATATAGGCAATCTCTTAATAGGTGCTCTTTATTTTATACACAATTTTTCTAAACATTGAATTCATGGGGAAAATTTTACAGGAAAAAAGGAAGATTCATTGTGAAAAAAAAGGAAAACCATTCACATAGCCAGGGTAATGATGGGGACTGGTGTGCTTATATTCTTGGCAGCCTGTTTGCTTTTGGAACCTTAGAAATTCTTTGGAAAAAATAATTTTAGAATGTTACAGCAAAGAGACAAACCACCCAACTGAAAATGGGTGAGAGATCTGAACAAACACCACATTAGCGTTTGTCACAGCCTTGTCTACACCCGTCTGCGACAGTTTGTTTGGGAAAGAAACCCCTGGAAAACTCCTGAACGTTGGAATGAAGAAATGATCAGGTCTTCAGTGAAAGACAGCAAAACAGTTAGGTGGAGGTTCAAGGTATGACGTGTGCATAAAAAATAGTTGTCTGACCTGCTGCCAGACGGGGCTGGGTTTACCCTGACAGTCTGTGCTCTCTCTGCAGCAGACTTCACCTTCTCCCATATGTTTACACTGTGGCTCTAGTCATGTGTCTGCCTTCTAACTCCCGTAGCTCCTCCAAGGATGATTTAGAACTACAGTAGACACTTCGAGGAACTTCCAAGATGAGTGAGATTATTCACTTGAGAAGGGCCTTAGATCCCCAAACGGCATATAATTCCAGATACACAATGCTCAGTATTTTTGGATTGCTAGATAGAAGTTTCCAAAGCAAATTCAGATTCTTCTACTGATTCTGGAAAAGAGTTTGTGTCCAAGTCAAATGAAACATGTGAAACATATAAAAGAATCTTTCTCTTTTATCTCCCTGAATCACAACTCGAACCAACCAGACTTCATTTCAGCGCTCCTTTTCCCTCCGTGATAATCCAGCATTAAACTCTCCTCTGACCCCTGCTTCTGACCTACTTCCTTTCCTCTTCACTCAACAAAAATTCCTCATATCTCAATTGCCTTTTAAGTTAAGCCTTCTTCAGATTAGAACAAGCTTCTTATGGCTGATTTTAAGCCCTTTCTCATTTTTCTAAAAAGCTTTCCAAACCCTAGACGTGAAAGAATTGCATTCACAGAAGAGTTCCGAATAGTTCTAGTAATGCATAGAGCTCCACACTTTGTGTTTAAAGTTTTTCTTAAGGTTAATAGAGACCTCAACTGCCAGCAATTGCATAGAAAAGGCAGACCGGGGAGTCTCTGGGGATATTATGAGGGAATCTCCCTCCTCACTCTGGTCACCTACTACACTGAAAGTCAGAGGAGTTTAGAAAAGTTGTTTATGTTCATTAAAATATTTTGGAGGCTTTCTCCAATGCCTTTAGTATGAAGAAAGATTGAACTCCTATAGTCCAATTTACTCTTATAGTCAAAGAAGGAATGAGTTTCCTAGAAATGTCAGAAATAGGCTTTTTCTCACCTTCAGAAAATATGAATAGTGAATCCTGAATGATGTGAACCTTTTCTTCTGTGTGTAAATGGCCATAAAAACAGAAATAGAGAAAATAATATGAAGCAAATGTTGCAATGAGAATTAGCCCTATTAATCAGATCTTCAAGGCCCCGTGGATGTTTTGAAAGAGGCTTGGGCCAAAAGCATATATAGAGACCAGAACATGTGTTGCTGGACTTATCATAAAACAATGAAATATTCCTATATCTGTTATTAACCTTTAGGGTGTAGGAGACTTTGGATAAAAGAGGCATAGATACGATAACAGACAAAGGAAAAACATTTCTGTCACACTACTGAAGACACACAAAAAGAACAGGTTGCTGGTCAATGATCATGCTTGGGAAGGAACATAATGACTAAATTACTATTTCAACACTTAAACTCACAATGAGAAATTTCATGTAAACGTTTAAGGAGACCAGTTGAGAATGTGATTGATTTGGGTGCCATGATATTGACCTTACATCATTTAACCAAACACAACTTCCTCAGAGTCAAAAACCTAACCAAGTGGCAGGTGTCCCTGATAATGCCCCTACCTCTCAGCTACAACTGTAATTTTCAGACTCCGTAACTGAGAGGCGGTGTTTCGTCCTTTGTAACATCACATCTACCAGCTTAAGAGGAAAAGATCTCTTTCGCAAACAGAATTTTCAGGTCAAATGTTTTCGTGGTGTACTCTCTTAATTTTTTTTGAACACTCTAAATGCACCCCCCATCCATAAGCAGGCCGTAAGTACTGTGGGCATTGATTTAACAGGCATCCATGTGTGTAGAGTAGACCCAAACTGAAGATCTCCATAAAGTGACGAATCCTTTATGAGCCTATTTTCTGCTAACATTTGCATAATTGTTGAGCCAGAACCCACAAAGAGGCACATAGTTGCACAACCTTACACGAGCTTGTGAAATGCCTTGTAGCACTAAAAATTAAAGACTAGAAATAATATTTGAAAGACACATAGGGTGGGAGCTCATTGTACCTGGTACCTATCTGAAACCACCCTGTCTTCCCAGTCAGGACACCCATCTGGAGAGGACACTGAGGTACTCAGCACCTTTAATTTTTTACTATATCTATGCATATATTAAAGTGGTTTCTTTGGGGTTACCGTTTATACTTTATCTTATCAGAATCAGTTTCAGATTTATGCTAACTTCAGTGAGGCACAAAATGATTTCTTCTGCATAACTTGTTATGAACGGAATATTTGTGTCGCCTTCAAAATTCATGTGTTGAAATGTTAACCCCCTATGTGATAGTATTAGGAGATGGAGATTTGCAGAGGTAATTAGGTTTAAATGATGTCATAAGAGGGCAGGGATCATGATAGAATTAGCATCTTTATAAGAGGAAGAAAGAGACCAGAAGAGCTTGTTCTTCTCATTACCAGGTGAGGATGTAGAGACAAGGTAACAAGTCAGGAAAAAGGTTCTTCTCAGGAACCAACATACTGACATCTTAATCATGGACTTCCAGCCTCCAAAACTGTGAAAAATATATGCTCTTTATACAACATGTCCTGTAGTATATTTTTATAGCAGGTTCAGCTGACTAAAGCATAACTTAAATATCTTTATCCTTTTTTGTGGTATTGCTGATACACACACATGTATATATGTATATATGTGTATATATGTATGTACATGTGTATATATGTATATGTGTGTGTATAAACTGTCACTGTTATAATTATTACTTCACCATCTGTAGTCACTTTGCCAATACACTTCTGCTCTATTCCGCCTCATTTATTGTGGGGGCAACTTTGCCCCCAAAGTCCCCCCATCCGCCACGGATGAAAGTGAGACTACCAAGAGGTGATCTGCTTGGGGAGGATAGGTGGCTGATTCCTCAAAGGGGAAGGGCCAAGAGCCCCTTCCTCAGGGGTCTTTTATTGGGTTCATTTGCACAAGAATACAGGTAAGGATCAAACAATGGATAGCATTCAAAGAACTATGAGGGCTTATTCTCAGGCAGGGTCAGATAGCTAAAGAGCCATAAAACTTTGAGGAGCCAACATCTTGCTTGGACGCTTATCATTTAAATGAGAACATTCTAAACAAAGCAGGTTTCACAGGATTTTTATATATTCTTTCTTAGGCCTGATCATTCCGGGAACCCGCCCTTTCCAGCACAGGGCTGCACCACCTTCCCCATCATAGGTTTTCGGGCTTAAGTGGATTAGAGCCAGGAAGCACTTCTCCTAGACAGAAAGGGGGACTCAGGCTATGTCAGAATAGCTGGAGGTGGTGGTGAGGGTCCATTGCTCCTTCTTTGTCACAGCCCCCCGAGTCCTTCCATGATGGCTTCCCAAGTGATCATGTCTGGTTTAGGTTGCCCCTCTCTGAGGGGCCATACCCACCATGGACATCGACCACGCTTTGGGGGCAGGGGAAGAAGCAGAAGCAGCACTTGGTGCCAGAGACAAGTTTTGTCTCCTAAGTGGCTCAAATTCTGGAAGTCGCTCACTTAGTCTTAGCCACGGGAGGCAGTTACAATTTCTGAAACCAGGCAGAACTGTAATAATAAAAAAATATTATAAATAGGTTACACTTCTGTGTTATAGACCCCAAAGTACATTAGATTCATATTCTATTATACAATAGTTTTATAAATTAGTTGAAAGAGGAATAGAGGAAACAATAGTTATATTCTCTTATATAATTATGTAATTATATTTTACAAGAGTTCAATTTTGTCCATGTGAATTTCAATTACTATTTGGGGTCACTTTTGTTTTCAGCCTGAGGAACTTGCTTGAGTGTTTTTTATATGATGGATCTACTAGCAATAAATTGAATTTTTGTTTATCCAGAAATACCTTTAGTTAACCTTCTTTTAGAAAAATAGCTTTGCTTGATATAGAATTCTTGGTTGTCATTTTTTACTTCAGTTGAGCATTTCAATTGTGATATTCTATTGTCTGAGACTACAACATTTCTGCTGAGAAATCAGCTATTAACCTTATTGAGGTCTGCTTCTAAGTTAAGGGTTATTTTTCTCTTGCTGTCTTCAAGATTTTCTTCCTGCCTTTGACTTTCAGAGTTTTTACTATGCTGTGTCTTTGAGTTGTTTTGCATTTTTCTATTAGGAATTCAATGAACTTTTTGCCTGTGTTTTATAATATGATTGGCGAATTTTCAGCCATTATTCCTTTGAATATATACATATTTGTGCTCCTTTCTTTTTCTCCTCTCATTCTGGTCCTTTCATGACATGTATTCTGATACACTCAGTGAACCATACTGTGAAATTGTACATTATTTTGCATATTTCTGTAACCTGTCTTTAGAATAGTGAAATCAGAAGCAGATAAAGTGTGTTGTAATTGTTTAACTACAAAGAACTTTAAAGTGTGAGAATAAGGACTTCAGAGAAACATTAAGAAAAAACACAGACTTTATGATTGTTGTTTTTTCTTCTGTGGTCTATGGAAAATATAAACAGTTTGTTCTTTTATTTTGCTTTATTTATATTGTCTTTATATTCCATCCATTTCAATAATAATATATGTATATATTACTTCTGTTAATTTATATATATATTTGACATTGTAAGGGAAAATAAATTAAATAGCCATGAATTTTTCCAAAGGGTTTTTACTAATTACTTAAATTAGTATTTGTTGAATTCTATATTATTGTTGAGGGTCATGTCACTGTGAGTTTATAGAATAAAAATTCTTAGATTTCTGGAGCAGGAAGATAACTGGATATCAGTAACTCTCGGTTTTCAACCCTGGATGTAGGTGGGGACCACCTGTTGGAGTCACTTCTTGGCTTCTTCATGGAAGATCTAATGCACAGTGTGCTGTAGCAGAGTTGATGTAATTCGTCTGCTTTACTATATTTTTGGGGAAAAGAGATCCCAGAAGTTATGTTTTCACAATAGGCTGTCAAAATAGTAAGTGGTAACTTTGAAATTATAACCCATGATTTCTGATGTCAAGAATTTGGAATAAGTAAATCACAAAACAACAACCGATACTATAATTCATGCCTTGAAACATTATATGTTACTAGTTAATCTTAGAATCATGGTCACAGTACTTAGGTTAACTTGTTAACCTTAAATGATTCTGATTCCTTTATATCACAGGTCAAGGAACTGTTGCCTCTGGGACAAATTCAACCTGCTACATACATATTTTGTTATGGCCCATGAACTATGAGTTATTTCTGCATTTTTAAACTGTTGAAAAAATTTTAAGAAGAATACGTGTAACATATGAAAATTATATGTAATAAAAATTTAGTGTATAGAAATAAAGTTTTGTTAAACACATTTATGCTCATTCATTTATGTATGTTCTGTGGTTATTTTTATGATACCATGGCAAAGCTGAATAGTGACAGAGCCCACACGGTCTTGGTGCAAAGCAGAACATAGCTAGTATCTGCCCTGCTAACAAAAAGATTTGCCAATTCTTGTTTGTCAACAAAGTGTTAAAAGCTCTGAATCTGTGCAAATTAGTAGGTGCATGTAATTATGTAGCATATGGAGTAGCTGAATGCATCCTCGAGTGTGCTCCTCTGTATTCCTTTAATGCCACTCATTATTCTATTTGATTTTAATTGTGTTCTTTGCTTGCTGGGTTAAAGATTAATGATGTACTTCTCCTACATCAGGATTCACAGAGATGCGAAGACACAGTAAAGATTTTGCTATTTTCCTCTGGAGTAATCCTGAAGATTTTATGTGTAAGGAATTTAAGTAGTTATAGCAAACCTCCCAGAGGATGCCCAGCTCTGTCGTATTCTAGTCATGAAATTTAGAGTACACCTATGCTATGCTACTTGGAAAAATATGACCCAATGATGTGCCGTGCCAGTCATTTGGGGTTTTATTGAGCAACGAGTGTGCATAGTATTTGCATACACTTCTAGCAGACAAAATAACTCCAAAACTCTGTGCTTAATGAGATTTTAGAGATTGTCACAAAGCAGTGTGGGTCTGTGTCCCCCAAAGCAGGATAGTTACTTGGTAACAGATATAAAACGTTGAAGGGCTTCCAGTGCAAACGTAACTACTAAATAGTCAACATTTGCAGTGTTTAACATGCTATGGTTGGTGAGAACATGTTCCTGTTGACTATGTGGCCAAGAGTCAACTTGTTACCCAAAATGGCAACAATAACAGTAATAACAATGGGGTGGGAGAAGCAGCAAATAGGTGTTAAACTCTTCCTGTGTAACCAGAACTGTTTAGCGTAGTTTTCACTCACGTAAATACTCACATCAACCTTACAAGATAAATATTGTGACGCGGGCACTGCACATCATACCATACAGATGAGGAAAATAAAGCACAGACAAATTAACTAGCTTGGCCAAGGTCATACAAGTGAGAGATGGAAGAATTTGATTGGAAACCAGGCAATTTGGCTGCAGTCTTTGCTCTTAAATAATATCTTTTACTGCCTAATCAAACTAGAGTTTAGGTAGCATTTAATATAAACAACAGAATCGTGTGTTAGAAAACTATTGAGTTTTAAGATCTATAGTTAGATACAGATCTATGCCTACAGATCTATCTATTTACATTGAATAGATATATTTATTTTGGATTTCTTAACCAAAAACCAGGAATGGTACAGAGTCTGGCACCAATAACACCCCATTTTTATTACAAAATTTTTTATCACAAAATCATAACCAAGTAACTCTGTGATATAACGATCACACTCAAGCACACCTGGTGACAGTTTAGGTGAAATGTTCAAATTAGAGCTATAAATTATTACACCCGTATTATTACCTGCCAACCACACTCAAGCAGGCCATACTTCTTGCAGACCCTTTGTTACTGACACCACAGTACAAGGGAACTGTGCTGTGTTCTTTTCTAACCTGATCCCGAACAGCCCTTCAGTACAGTGCACAGTTGGTGCGCCCTAAAAATGCTGAATGAATGGACTGTGGGTGGAAGAGACTGCACAGTTTCCATATGTTCTGCCCTATGAGCAGAAGCTGGACATTAGGAAGTGATTTTTTTCCCCTGATTGTTTACTGGATTGCCCCCATTAGGTCTGGGATTTTTAGAAGGCTTTCTAGACAGGATCTGAAGACCATGATAAAGTAGTTTCACCCTAAACTTTCTAATTAGTTGTGTTTACTTTCCCAGCCCCTGCTGGCATAAAGCTAAGGGGATTTTTCTCTGATCTTAACTGTGATAAATAGGGCTACTGGAGATAAAGCTCTGAAAAGTATGGGGACCCTCTGGACTGGGCCCCAGTGGTTTTTAAACTCTAGTTAATGCTAACTCTCCAATGACTTGTTAATTACTATTTAAATCTTTGTCATTTAACCAGCCCCAGTGGTTTCTAGAGCTGGCAGTCAGCTGTAATTTCCTGTACTTGTCTGTCTCTCCAGTTTTCCAGGGTGACAGTGTACCCACCACTTCAATACTCTAATGGGTCTAATAAAGACAGAAGTTTTTACTTTGTTTAGTTTTTTTTTCCCTTATGGTGAGGACACAAGTGAATTTCCAAGCTCCTTCCATGTGGCAGCAAACCCCAGCTTCCTTCGCTTGAATCAGCTGTGCTAGGCTATCTTGTGCCCAAATTCATGTGGCAGTTCTGATAAATGTTTCTGACTCATACTTAGAAGTTTTCATTTTTAAACATGAATACAAAGTAGTAAGCTACTGCACTATAGTTCTAATAATGCCAATTTTTTTTCTAGTTTTTAACTTTCAGAAAAATTTCTATTAGCTGTCTCAACTAGTGTGCGGGCGACTTTCCTTGCAAGTTCCCCCCGACCCCCAGCTGCCATGGATGAGAGTAATCATGACTGAGGCATGAGGTGATCTGCTTGGGGAGGAGAAGTGGCCATTTTCCCAGAGGAAAAAGGCCTCGTGCAGTGGCCAGTTTCTCAGGGGAAAAAGGCGTTGAGCCCCTTCCTCCAAGGGCTTTTATGGGGTTGTAATACCTAGGAATATAGGGCGGCAAGGATCAAATAGTAGATAACATTTCAATGAAATCTGAGGGCTTAGTATGAGTCAGAGTCTGTCATAAATAGAGTTTTAGGGTTTCCTGCTCGAACCCTTAACACATGAATGAAAGCACTCTTAGCAGAGCAGATTTCACAGGTTTATCAGCAAGTCTTTGTGATGCCAGATTTTTACCCAGGACACGCTCTAGCAAGGCAAGGAGCTGCACCTCTCCCCAATAGGTTTTCAGGCTTAAGGGGATTAGAGCCAGGAAGCACTTCTCCCAGAGAACATGAGGACTCGGGCTATATCAAAGCCAGGGGCGTAAGAGTCCATTGCTCCCTGTCGAAGACCCCCTCGACTCCTTCTGTTACCGAACAAGAGGTCCGGGGTGGGGGGATATTTGGCCCACTGAGGGATGCCAAAAACTGTTTCAGAAAACAGAGGCCCCTCCCAAAGGGCAGTATACTAATATCTACTGGGCTCTTCTGTCCGCCGCCAATTGGAAAGACATCTCTCAATGCCAGAGATTTGTGAAAAGGAAACAAAATGTTTATTTAATGCTATTCAGGCCTAATGCCTTCATTAAAATATTAAAGTCTTTAAGGGTATACACCTACACACACACACTCAGCGCTCCCTTCTCCCACTGTCCCAACTCCGGGTACCGTAAATCAGGAAAAGAGCACACGTCCGTTTTTTTCAGGTTGCTGGCACTGTGAGCTGTGTCACCTGTCCAGGCAGGATCTCCAATTAATCCAAAGTCCTGTGGCACCTTCCACTGGCAAGAGTTCTTTGTACCAAGTTCCAGTCAAAGTCTCTCCTGCTTTCCAGGCCACTCGGCCAAAGGGAGCGCCCCAAAGCCGCGTGGGCCCCTTCCTCCAAACCTGCAGGGGTCCCCGCTCCACCGAAAGGGCGTGTCTTTCTTCTTCACCTGGCCACAGGGATCTCCATTCTGGCAAAGCTGAGTGGTTTTCCCTTTTCACCTGGCCAAGATGGGGTCCTCACTCTGCTAAAGCCACATGGCTCTCTAGTAGGCACTCTCTCTCAGCATCAGCCCCCAGTTACATCCTGGGTAGCAGCCACTCACTTCTCCCTGGCCCAAAACTTAGCCACAGCTATTTAACACATCTATGTAACCAGTTAAAGGTTATAGATATGTTAAATGACCATTCCAGAGGTTAGCTGTGAAACTGTTGCTATGCAAAACAACTCTCAATGGCCCCGATCCATTTGTCCTTTCCCCCAACTGACACCTGTGGCGAGGGGGGGGGGGTGAGGACATCTTATTTGTCTCTCCAATATTCCTATACACTTTGAGTTCTGGACACCATTCCAAATCTTTTTTGGGGCACCCCCTTGGCTGCACCCTGTATCACTTCCATGAAGGCCTCCCAAGTGATCCAGTCTGGCTTAGGTTACCCCCTGCTGTGGGGGTCTTACCTGTCATTGACTTCCCACCAAGCTCTGGGGGCAGGGAGAGGAAACTGAGGCAGCATTTGCTACCAGAGACAAGCTTTGTCTCCTGCGGCTGGCACTCCAAAGGTCGTCCCTCACCCTTAGCCACAAGGGGTCGAGATACGATTCCAAGAACCAGGCAGAGCGGTCTACAACAAACTAGTGGTACAGGGTGCAGCCAAGGGGGGGGCACAGAAAAGATTTGGAATGGTGTCCAGAACTCAAAGTGTACAGGAATATTAGAGGAAATATTATTAAGATGTCCTCACCCCAACCCAGGTGTCAGCTGGGGAAAGGGACACATGGAGCAGGGCCCTTGAGAGCTGTTTTGCATAGCAACAGTTTCACAGCTAACCTCTGGAATGGTCATTTAACATATCTATAACCTTTAACTGGTTTCATAGATGTGTTAAATAGCTGTGGCCAAGTTTTGGGCCAGGGAGAAGGGAGTGGCTGCTACCCAGGATGTAACTGGGGGCTGATGCTGAGAGAGAGTGCCTGTGGGAGAGGCATGTGGCTTTAGCAGAGTGAGGACCCCCTCTTGGCCGGGTGAGGGGGAGAGCCACGCTGTTTTGGAAAGATGTAGACCCCTGTAGCCATTAGGAGAGAGAGCCACATGGCTTTAGCAGAGTGAGGACCCCATCTTGGCCAGATGAAAGGGAAGACCATGCAGCTTTGCCAGAATGGAGATCCCTGCGACCAGGTGAAGAAGAAAGACGTGCTTTGGGTGGAGTGCGGCTTTGGTAGAAGAGGCCCACGCGGCTTTGGGGTGCTCCCTTTGGCCGAGTGGCCTGGAAAGCAGGAGAGACTTTGACTGGAATTTGGTACAAAGAACTCTTGCAAGTGAAAGGTGCCACATGACTTTGGATTAATTGGAGATCTTGCCTGGACAGGAGATACAGCCCAGAGTGCCAGTGACCTGAAAAACGGACGTGTGCTCTTTTCCTGATTTACAGTACCCGGAGTTGGGCCAGTGGGAGAAGGGAGCGCTGTGTGTGTGTGTGTGTGTGCGTGTGTGCGTGTGTAGGTGTATACCCTTAAAGACTTTAATATTTTAATGAAGGCATTAGGCCTGAATAGCATTAAATAAACATTTTGTTTCCTTTTCACAAATCTCTGGCATTCAGAGATGTCTTTCCAATTGGCGGCGGACAGAAGAGCCCAATAGATATTAGTATACCATCCTTGGGAGGGGCCTCTGTTTTCTGAAACAGTTTTTGGCATCCCTCGGTGGGCCAAGTATTGCCCCCCTCCCCCCACCCCCACCCAGACCCTTGTTCGGTAACACTAGCACTCAAAGTCAAATGTGAATTCATTTGTGAAACATTTAAGTTTCTACACCTGGCTATCATTAGAAGAGTGTGTTTTTTTTTTCTTGAAATATCTTGCGCTTTTATTTTATTGCTACATAATTTAAAAATAGTTTTTCCCAACTTATGTCAAAAGTACTAATTAGATATATTCATGTATGTTTACATTTCTGGATTCTTCATTACTTTTTCTGTTTCTGCCCTCTGTCCTCTTCAGTTGAGATATAACCAAGCGACACCATCAGCAATTATTCCTCATAAAATATTCTAACTAATGAAGTCAACAAGACTTAGTTGCAAATGCTGATTATTACTCACTTTTAGCTAGCTGAGCCTCCAATTAACCTCTTTGAACTTAGGTTTCCTCATTCATAATACAAGATTCTGGTGCTACTTGGCTGAGTTGTTGTGAGAATTGGAAATAGTGTATGCAAAGCCACGTTCTACAATCCTGTTATGTTTCTGAAAATAAATGGATGTGCAGTAATAATACATCATTGTAGAAGTATATTTTATTGGTATATCATCAAAGTAGTGTTCTTCAAGTCTATTGATTGTCAGAAATAAAGGTTCAGGTGAAAAAGCTTCCATTAAAATGAAATGCATTTATTTTCATCTTAAAGGACCTGCCATGTCTTATGCATAATCTTTCCCTGTCAAGTTTAATATGGTGTAAGTAATGTTGCATTCACCAACCGCGAGAACAAATGTCGGAGACTTTTGGGGTTCCAAAGATGTTACTTTATTGGCCAAGTTTAACCTGCGCAGGGGCGAACTCTCCAAAGTGTCCGGAGACACGGTGCCTGCAAGGGCTGCAAATGAGAGTCGCGCCAAACGCTTACAGGCTTAGGGTTTTATGGAGGCGCGCAAGCAAGCTGGATACAGAAGCAGATGTGGCGGTTAGCGGTTGGCTCAGGGGCACAATAGGGTTACTGATTATTGGTGAGTTAACTCCTGCACTGGCTCGTGCTCCTTTACCTGATTGGTCAGTTGAGCTCGTGCTCAGGGGCAAAATTTCCCTCCCTAGTGACTGTCCAGATGGCTATCTGCTTGACTAACCTTGTTGCTCTCACACCACATCCTGGAACACACCCTGCTCTTCAGGCGTGTCCCGGAGCCTCTTTGCCTTAGTTAGTAAAACACCTTTTGCTTCCTTACAGCTATGTTCTGGCTAGTTCCCCTTGCCCTCAACAAGTAACACTGACCTCAGGGTAGAGATGGATATTGTTCTATTACCAAAGGTGTTTTTCTTCCTTGAAAATATGGAGGGTATGAGGCCTGCACCTTATAGTGAATATGCAAATGTTTCTCTCTTGGACTAGTGGCAAAGCCGCAGAAATATCTGAAATAATGGATAAAAGGAAGCTAAGCCCATTTTGAAATGTTTATGGAAGAGACAAATTAATGTTTTATTTTTTTGAGTGTTGTAAATCTTAAGCATATAAGTCATATTTTATTTTTGTGTGTTTCCAAAAAAAAGCTTAGCACCAAAAATCCTTTCCAACTGGGAATGCTGCTGTTAGAGGAGAGATGGACTAATGGCCTGGAAGGTTGGTAAGGTGCTGCACCCAGGTGGTTTTCTCTTAGATGGGCTGAAAGTCCAAAGTTGCACTTTTTTTCAGATAAATTCGCAAAGCTATTGTAGCAAGAGGATTTGGCAGAACAACTCCCACAGGTCTCTGCTGTTTCAGGTTGCACGGTTGAACCCAAATTATTTCATTTTCTCAAACTCTTTCACTGAGTCAGTAAAATTTTTGAGTAATATTTAAATAGTACATATTTTTTATACTTCAAAGTGTTAGAAAAATTAAGACTCATATAAAGTGGTTTCTTTTGTATCTCTCAGAACAAATGTCTATGTTCTCAACTGTATCCGTCTTACCGAGTAGCACAGAAAAGGGTCTGGGGGTAGTGTCCCTCCTTGCATTATCTTGTCCCTACTCTCGCTCCCGGAGTCCAGTCTGCCATCACCTTCTGTCTTTGTTCAATCTTTATCTCAGATTTCATAGAACCAAGTCTTCTGTTCTCCTTTTTAAAAATTTATCTTTAATTATAGTTAACATAAAATATATGAAGTCTGTTTGAAAAAGCCCAGCCATTGTTAATATAATGAGAATGGCTTGTGGGACATCGATGTAACCTGGCAGCCAAAAAGAGTGGACTGGAATGCTCATGTGTGAACAATGATGACTTCACTGTACTAGTCAGTGGGGGAGGTACATGCCGTTGAATGAGCATGTGTATGGTGTGGCCACCACATTCAAAATAACTGAGCATGTAGAGCAATGAATCTGCATCAAATTTTGTGTTAAGCTTGAACATTCCTCCATGGAAATGACTAGGATGACTCAGAAGGCTCTCAGGGATGATGCAATGAGTGCAGCACAGATAAAAAAGTGATACAAATACTTCAAAGATGGTGGGGAATAAGGTGTGGCAAAGTTGCAACAAGATCAGGACCACGTTAACTGTGTTTTTTTGGTTGGGAAGGTCCTGTCCATTATGAGTATGTCCCTCCAGGCTAAACAATAAGGAGTACTACCTCAATGTCCTGCATCAACTGAGAGATGCAGTATGATGAGAATGGCCACAGTTACGGGCAACTGGTGGTTGGCCACTTCATCATGACAATACACTCGCTCATGCATCATGTCTCATGCAAAGTCTTTTGGTGAAACATAAAGTCACCCAGGTGACTCAGCTCCCCTACAGCCTAGATGTGGTGCCCTGTGATTCTGGCTTTTCCTAAAACTACAATCGCCTTTGAAAGGGAAGAGATTTCAGACCATCAATGAGATTCAGGGAAATATAACAAGGTAGCTGATGGTGATTGGTGGAAGTGGGTAAGGTCCCAAGGTGCTTCCTTTGAAGGAGACTGTGGCATTCTCTGTACAATGCTTCTTTGATCTTGCATCTTCTTCAATAAATGTTTTTATTTTTTCATATTACATGGCTGGATACCTTCTGGACAGACCTCATATATTAGTTGCAAGTGTATGACATTGTGAGTCAACATTGATATAGCTTACAAAGTGATCACCCCAATAACGTTAGTAACCATCTCTCACCTTATGCAGTATTACAGTATTATTGACTCTACTTCTTATACTGTGCATGGCACCCCCATGACTTATTTTCTAACTGGAAATTTCGATTTCTTAATCCCCCTCCACTCGGACAACCGTTGGTTTGTTCTCTGAATTTATGAATTTGTTCCTATTTCATTTTGTTATGTTTTTTTAGATTCTACATGTAAATAGAATAGTCACAGTGTTTTTTTTTCTCTATTTGACTTATTGAACTTAACATAATACCCTCTAGGTCCATTTATCCATGTTAGAATAAAATAGCAAGCCCCGAATTCAAAAGGAAAGACATTCTTCACTTTAATATCATAGTTTTCAGTGCTTTTAATATTTTTTATCTTGTTCATGAATCATCAAAGTTTTTCTTTGTTATGAAAAACAAAACTCAGATTCAACCTCTTGTGTAATCTGTGAGCCTTAACATTTTTCCTGTTGATTGTTCATGCACTCGCTTCAGGAACATTATAGTTGTGATTGAAACAGCTACTTATACAAAAAGAGACAAATTGCAATATTTTACATTAAAAGCCTAATCAGCCACACTCCAATTATTCTCCATGACTTTGTTTGACCCATTGGACTGAACATGTTGTTCATTTATTTGTCTTTCGTGAGACAGATATCTATCGAGTCCTACCAGGTACTGGTCTATGTATTGATGGTGAGCAGTGAACAAAATATATATATATCCTTGCTTTCCTGAGCTTCGCATGTTAGCAGTAAGAAAAATCCATATCAGATCCGGTGAAAGTAAGTGCTAAGTGGGAAAATACAAGCAGAAAAGGGCTAGGAAGTGTGCATGTTTGTGTGTCTCCAGGAGTTAGCAATATAACTCTTTTTAAATGGAGTCGCTGTGGAAGTTCGCACTGAGAAGATGACTTGGTGACCAAGATAGGGAAGCCCTATTCTCTTCAGAGAAAGGTTTTCAAGCAAAGAGAATAGAATGTCAGAGGCTCCAAGCAGAGAATTTTATTTCATGGACTCCATGACAGTCCCTGCATTATTGAGCAATCACCAGCACATCATTCAATGCTCCCCTTAGTACAAAAGCCCTAGCACCTTCCTTTACTTCAGAGATAAAATTATTTAGACAACCCTTAACGACACAACAGCCTTCCTGCTGGAAAGATTCTTTGCTTTGCATTCACTGTCTTCTCCACATTTGTGTAGGACAAAAAAATATACTCCATTGCACCTGTCCAGGAAGGACTGAATACATGATTATTTATATACTTAATGCTTTTTTTAAAAAGTATATTCTGACATGGTAAAAAGTTTGTTGGTATCCATTTCTCCTTTATATGCATTTTATCTCACTCTTCTTCTTCTTTGTCCCATCTTTGCATCCCTAAGGAACCACTCAATGTCATATTTTTACTAAATGTTTAATTATTCCATTTTTATCTCAGTCAAATCTGAGGAGTCAAGAAAAAAGTGCTGAGCATCTGACAAAGTCCACTCCTTCATACAACCTTTGTCATTCACTGTGTCTCATTTGGCACCTAGAAGCAGAATTAGAATTGTTAAATAATAATTGATAAATTCTAGCAAGTCTCTGTTAAGTGACATTATTATATAATTTTTCTTTAAAAGTCAAAGAAATAAAAATAAGTGAAGCATCAGTAAATTACATTGCAGACTGTGCCCCCTTGAACTGTTAAATCTCTCTCTGGGCTTTAGATGTCTATTATAAGTCATGTCAGCAAATCATACCTGTTACAAATAAGCCTATAGTTTATCACACAACCTGGGAATTCCTGTAAGTGACCATGGGCACTATTAAAAATTGAACCATGGTAAAAGATATGAAGTAGAACTATGCCCCCAAAACTGGACTTCATTCTACTTATATATTATATTTAATAAAGGTAATATCACATAGTGGCTAACAGAGAACTGAATTTGTATCTCAGTGTTTTTGAAACAGCTATAGAACCTTGAAGAAATCATTTACTCTCTCTAAACTTCATTCTTTACATTCATGGCGTATAACTATTTATAGTATGTATCTCATACAACTGTTTGCCTTTGGGGTTATGCATATTATATATTAAAGATAGATACACTAGGTTAGTGAGCCTCTTTTTTTGCATGGATGTGAAATAAGTAGAAAGATAAAATGTTACAGCCACTTTTGGAATGGCGGAACAGTGTATTAGTTTTTTTTTTATAAGATTAAACATTCACTTACTGTATGACCCAGCAATTTCATCCCTAAATACTTACTCAGGAAAAATAAAAAGCCTATATCCACACAGTCTTGCATTTGAATGTTCACGATAGCTTTCTTCATAGCGGCCAAACAGGAGAGAGCCCAAACATTCTTTGGCTGATGAACAGATAATTTGTAGTGTACCCATCCAGTAGGATACTACTCAGAAATAAAAGGAAGCGAATGGCTGTTACAAACATCAACATGGATGAATTTCAAAAGCATTACACTACCTGGAAGAAACCAAACACAGAAGGCTGCATACTATACGGTTTTATTTATGTAAAACTATTTTTTAAAAGCCAAAACTATAATTTTAGAAAGAACGTCAGAGTTGGCCAGATTTTAGGGAATCAGGGAGAGAAGACTGACAAAGGGAAAGAATAGAAACCTTTTGTACAGGAGTTTGTACAGGTGTCGTGTACAGGAGTGGGAAAGTGTCTCCTGATTCAAGGATAAAGAATTTTTTTTTTACCATTTTCAGACTACTGGAACCACAACCTTTTAAAGTACACACCCAGAAAAGAGTGCAAGTAATGAGATTTTGTGGTATCCTAGGGTGGGATAAACAAAGGAGGGTGTGATGAAGGTTTGCCCAGACTTTCTTGTGGGACAGATCTCTACAGTTCTAGCTTTTCAAGTCATTGATGACTGTGTTTTAAATGCAGTACAACGGCACAGAAGCCAGAATTTACTTAATGTTATTCTCATTTACCAGTTTGTACCATTTTTATGAGTGCTTTGCTTTTTCATCTTCATCTACACACAAACACACAAGCTTTCACTCACATTAAAAAGAAAATGGAGGAACACAAATTCATTGACAAATTTGAGTGTTGAAATCAAAGTTATTTTTTAAATATAAATAAACAGTGCAAAGCAAAAGTAGGTTTATAGTCGTAAATACACAAGACACGGAGTTTATACTTGTGTTATTATTTATTAATTGTTGTATTATTTTTCACATGAACAACTGTAAACCTACTTTCACACCATCTGTATTCGTTATAAAGTCTGGTTCCATATTACACATGTAAGTGTTCAATTCTGTTTATGAGTGTTAATTAGATACAGATGATGTGTCTAATATTTTATGTTAGATAATATTTTATCTTTTATAATATTAAGGTGATGCCTTTTTTTTACAAAATAAAATTGTGACAGATATAATGTATACGTAGTCCATCCTGAAAGAGAAGATTCACTAAGGAGTCTCCTAGGGATTGCATCCTCCTACCCCCTATCTGACTGGCTGAAGCCCTTGATGAATTCTTTGCACCGAGAGGGGTCAGGGTTGGAGGTTAGACTTGGGACGGATTATGATCGCTAGTAAAATTTAAATTAAAGCTATTGTATCATAATTATTTTCACTGTAAGTAAAAAACTCAACTCAAATTTCGTAAGAAAAAAGGAGTATCCTATTGCCTGATCCGTAACTGAACAATTTAACGGCAGGGGACATTTTTAACATAGGTCCAGGGCTGAAATAATTTCTCTCCATCTATGGATGTGATTGTCTTTTCACTTTCTCTCACCCGTCGTAGAAATCCTCGGTAAGGACTCAGGCTAGTTTGGACCATGAGTTTTATTGATGGATCAAGTGCTGTGTTCAAGCACGTCGGATACCGTGATTGGCAGGCGTGATAGGATGGCCTTATCAGAATCATCCTAAATGAATGTGGGGATTGTCCTGCTCCAACAAAGAAAGAGACTGAGCAAACAAAAATAATAGACTCTACATCTTCTAGTCTGTATGATGTCCTTTTATTTTCATACCTTCATATCTTGCTGTAACTGGAAAGACTACTCCTCCTGGGGTTGGCTAATTCCTAAGGATACAAAATAACTCCTGAGGGACCCTGCCACTCACGCGCAAACCAACCAACCCAAGACCCACCCAACCACCTGGGCTCTGACACTCCAGGCCACGATGCCCTGTCCAAGTCACCATGCTGTGGGGTACCAGTCAACTCCAGACAGCCCCTAAGACCCAGAGCCCACTGAAATTATTCAAACAAGCCAATTC
Source organism: Sturnira hondurensis (assembly GCF_014824575.4). NCBI lineage: Eukaryota > Metazoa > Chordata > Mammalia > Chiroptera > Phyllostomidae > Sturnira > Sturnira hondurensis. The sequence goes on along the minus strand of NW_028088227.1, from coordinate 20,629,573 downwards.
TGAGTCTCCTGAACCCACCTCCCCTTTGGAAACTACAATGAAGGTTCTTATCCACATTTTCTGCTTGTTCCTCCTGCCTCCTGACTGACCCTGGTGCTTCCACACGTGGCCCTGCTTGGTGTGACGTGTCTCCTGTTTCTAGGGATCTTTCAGTATACATTTCTTCCCTTGTGACAACCATGTCCACGTCTGTATGTCTTACTACACTTGACTAATGCAGGTCCTGAGTACATTTAAAAATATAATCTGATATGCTTTTAGAAGTCAAATTAATTAATCAATTTATCCGTTTGTTCTGTAAAAAGTTAATAAACAGAAACATTTAAAATAAATAGGGAGTATTCACTACAACGAATATAGAGTATTATGTAGAATTATGATGAATAGTGAAAAACAAATAGTGTATGATTTCTTATACATAGAATTCAAAAATCAACATTGGTCTTGGCAAGGTAGCTCCATTAGTTAAAATGTTGTTCTCATATCCCAGGTTTGCAGGTTTGATCCTCAGTCAGGGTACATACAAGAAACAACCAGTGAATACATAAATAAGTGGAACAACAAAGTGGTGTCTCTCTCTTTCTCTCTCAAATCAATCAAATAAAAACAAAAACAAATGAACAAATAAAACAGAAACAAATTTGTATGTGCAGAGAATAAATTGATAGTTGCTCTAGGAACAAGGAATGGGGGAGGGAGGAGAAGGAGATTAAGAAGTACAAACTCCCAGTTATAAAGTAAGTCATGGTGACGAAGTACAGCGTAAAGAACAGTGTCAATAATATTATAATTACAATATATGTATACAGTGACAGATGGTTACAAGACTTACTGCAGTGATTGCTTTGAAAAGTATATAAATGTTGCACCTCTACGTTGTACACCTGAAACTGTATGTCAGTTATACTTAAAAACAAGTTGATGGGAAAAGAAATCAGGGGGGTCTGTAGGGGCAGATTTTGGACCCTACATCTGCCTCGAAGCGCCGCAGCGCCGCAGTGAGAACTCTGCTTGTCAGAGCCTCCGGGCTTCCTCTTCCCCTCTTCGGGTTCCCTTCCCACCTGCCCTGGCGGCATTTTTCAGATTGCAGTTCTTTATTGTTCCTTAATAAACCCGTTAGCTGGGGGGAAACATCTTGCTGACTTCTTGTTCAAGGTCAGTGGTTCATTAATTATACATTTGATATTCATTAAGAACTTAGTTTGCTCAAGATGCAAACATTATTTCTGTAACTTCGGTACTGAAAACCATACCTTGGTTTAGCTTCTTCAAATAGCACTTTCCCTCATCACCTCTGCTATGCATAGTGCTCCAGATAAATTGGCTTTTCCAGAGGAAAAGAGCCAATAGGATGTGTAGGATGAGGTTTCTTATGAGGAATTGGCTGACGTGGTTTTGCGGAGGCTAAGAACTCTCACACATCTGCCCTTTGCCAGCTGGAGGCACAAGAAAGCCGGTTGAAGTTTCAGTCCAAACCCAAAGGCCTGAGAAGCAGAGGAGGCAACGGCATAGAACCCAGTTAGAGCCCAACATCCCGAGAACTGAGGCCTGATGGCGTCAGTCGAAGTCTGAATCTGAAAGCCCAAGAACCAGTCTTGCCCAAGTCCAAGGGCAAGAGAAGATGAATATCGCAGCTCAGTTGAAGAGTACATTCATCTATTTTTCCTTTCTTTGTTCTATTCTGGGTCTCAGTGGATTGGCTGATGCCTGCCCACATTGCTGAGAGCTATCTTATTTACTTATGTATCAATTTAAATGCTAATCTCTTCCAGAAAGACCCTCAGAAACAATGTTTTACTAGTTAAAGGGCTCTGTGCATCCCTCGGACCAGTAAAGTTGCCACAGAAAGTTAATGATCACAATCTCTAAGTACCTTTTTTTTTTTTTTTTGCATTTTGGTATTTAGGATAGTTTCCACTCAGAAAATAAAGAGCTGTGGATCACTTGAGTTTTTCCCATTAAATAAATTTGAAAAATTGAATAGGTTCTTCATTTATTATTAATTAAAATGTTTTTTTACCTAACATTTTATTTTTTTATGATTTGTGAAAAAAAGTTGTAAAATGCACGGTCCACATAATCTGATGGAGAAAAAAATAAAATCCTTATACAACTTAAAATTAGCCTATGGGAAAGAAGCTAACACAAAAAGAAAGAATGTTCTTCAAAAGCTCCAGGGAAACTCATTTTGAAAGTATTTTATGGGAACTAAGTTTTGAATTCGATTTGAATGACCAGGAAAAAAAGCCAATAAACAGTTTAAGAAGGTATGTTAATTTGGAACTAGATAGAAAGATACGTGCTCTCTCTGCCTTCCAACTTTAACTCAAATCCCTTCGCTCATAATTAAGAAAGCGCTGAGACAGTGCCCGTGAGTGGAACGACAGTACTGTAGATTTGGAGTGCTTTAGTTTATATTTGAAATAATCACAACCTCAAAGACAAGGAATTTATTAATAATGAAAAGAGATTGGGATATATCACAACTGACTCTATAATATCTTGGAAGATCATATTTAGAGAGAGAACAAATAAGAGGAAGACTTGCAGAAATTCCACGGCAGGATGATGGCCTGGCACCAAGAGCATGCCCGGTGACAATTGTCCCCGTTGCACGGTGATAATGATCGAGATGCTGTGAGAGTAAAGTCCCTTCGTGACTTTCCAGAGAGCAGAGACCTTGGAATTGTGATGTAAATTAAAATCACATTAAACCATTTTCCTTGAAACAAGAGAACGTCTAACATGAGATAAGAGTATATTTGTGGATCCATGCATAACGTATATCAGATAGAATTAGCCTTTGCCTTGCAAAACCATCTAACGCTGTGATCTAACTGCCATTGTGAAAATTTTGATGACATTTATCTGGCAACTTCCACATGCACATCTACATGTAGAGAACATAGCCGTATCAATAAAACTCCAATGAACAATTGGAAGCAAAAAGTTAAAGGGAGGATCCTCATCATCCATTTAAATGAATCAATCCTTTGGATTGAAACTGTTTTTTTTTTTGTTTTGTAAGTGGACCTTAAAACTCAGTTGCACGAACTGTAACAAGGTATAGACACCAAGGATAGGCATTTAAGAGGGCACTTGGCACCACTGTGGCAGGGCATATGTGTGCATTGGGGCTACTGCCAGGGCAGTTACTGCGCGAGCCAACGTGTAATCACAGGCGTGGAGGCAGCCTTGGCAGCCTCTCACCGCAGAGGCTCTGCCAAGTCTGGAAGCGGAGGCGAAGGCTGGAACAATAGACTCGCAGGAGTGCAGCTTTACAATCCGTCCCTGACAAAGGGAGTTCGGAGGGAAATCGCCCTTTTAGGAGCCCTAATTGAAGGATTGTTGTCTTTGCCCACCCACTCTGTTCACCTGGTCTCACAACCGTGACTTTCACAACTGGCTGGCAAACGCTCTTGGACACGGAGCCCCTCCCCTCAGCCCCTTCTGCTGGAGTTAAGTACCCACAGAGAGACCTTTTGGCAGTTACAGACTGTGTTCATCTATGGCACATGTGACGTACGCAAACAATAGCTTTGGAGAATGTGTCATAAAATTAGTTTGCTTCTGCAAGGATTTCAATTCTTGCATTTTTATACGGCCCTTTTTTGCTCGGTTTCTGTTGCAAAAACCCAGTGTCCATTTAGGACACTGTGTAGCCTGTTTCCTTCTAAATAAGGCATGCTTTCTTTCTGACCACGACTGTCCAGGACATCCAATGAAACTGAAATAAGGAGAGTTTTCCTGTTCCTTATTGTCTTCTTCAGGATTCCACCCAGGATACCTCGGATGACCCAGGTGGTGAGGCAGCAATAAGGTTGTACTGACTCGTGTTTGCTGCACACAAACGCAAGTAGGAAAGGGAGGGAGGAGAGTGCATGCCTTCAGAAAGTCCAGACTTGAGATGCCACAAGCAAATGCCTTCCTGCTCTAGCCCCACTTGGTGCCTAGATGGCAAGACAGGAGTCTATTAATGCCCTGGTAATTGGTCTATGCAGATTCTAGAATTCTATGCAGAAGACTTCAGTTTTGTTACACTTTCCACTGATAATTAGCATGTAATTGTACTGAATCGGTTTCTTCATTCTTTAGCTTTTCCACCTAATGTGTGCACAGAAAAAGCAGAACAGGACCAATATATAAAGGAAACATATTTCTTTACTACAAAAAATCTGGAAACTAAGTTTTCCATGATGAAGGAATGGCTATATTAATGATAGTGTTAGAATCATTCATTCATTTATGAATTTGCTCACTTGACATATATTTTCTGAGCTTCTATTGGCTGCTGTGCACAATTTTGGGGTTCTTGAGGTACTACAGTTAAGAACAAAGTGATCACCTTGCTTTTATGAATTTTACATTCTAATATAAGTTGGAGGAAGGGAAGAACATAGCCAAACAAATAAGGGCACATTCATAATATGTCAGGGAGTGATATGAGTGAGTAGAAAAATAAAGCTGAGCAAAAGGACAGAGTGACGTGAAGAGATACAATGTAACATTATGTAGAAAACAAAACATTGTTGGCCCAGAGCATAAAGGTTCCAAAACATTAATAGAGACAAACCTCTCTCTTGTGATGATTATATTAATTTCCTAGTCTCTCTCTCTCTCTGTAATGGTTAATTTTACATATCAACTCGACTTTAATACGTGGTTCACAACTAGATGTTAAAAACTATTCCTGGATGGGTCTGTGAGGGTGTTTCTGGAAGAGATTAGCATCTACGTAGGTGGACAGTAAAGAAGATGCCCCTTGCCAATGTGGGTGGACACCATTGAGGGCCTAAATCAAACAAAAAGTCAGAGGAAGGGTGAATTTGTTTTCTGTTTGAGCTGAAACGTTCCTTTCCTCCTGACTTCAAACATGGGCATTCCTGGTTCCCGGGCCTTTGAACTCAGATGAATTTTTTATACCAACACGTTGCCTAGTTCTTTAGTTCAGAGGAGGCAGACCGTGGGCCTTCTCAGCTTCCAAGTTATGTGAGCCGATTCCTCATGACAAATCTCTCTCCACACCTCTGTCTTGGTCTCTGTCCTCTCGGTCTGTCTATGCTATGGTTCCTTCTCTCTGGAACCATCAGTGACTAATACACTCCCAAATTCCAACCACTCAAGTAATGAAAATATGCTACAGTTAGTAGTAAAGATACAGAACCATATGGAAGGAAACAGTAAGGAAGGCGTCTTCTGTTTGCCCATTTTGTTGTCTCTCTTTTACAGATAACAGTGTAATAAATTTAGTGTAATAAATTTAGTGTAATAAAGTGTACAACGTGAGAATCCAATATGCACACACGTTGTAAAGGATCCTCAACACGGAGGGAATCAACTCACCCACCACCTCACACATTAACTCCATTTTTTAAAAATCTCAAAGTGAACGCTCTTGATGAAGGACTAAGAGCCAATCTTTCCAGACTCAATCAGTTATAACTAGGATAATTTTTAAAAACTACACGTATTTTACCACTTTCAATAGTAATTTGATAATACTAAATTATCAACATTCACTTAAATCCCAATTTCTTTCTATAACTCTATTTCCATGTGCTGCTTCTCAAACAAAAATTATGATATACTGCATTAAACAAATACATCCATGCCAACCTTGGGAGACTTACACTAATATAACTTTAGCAAATAGCCCACTAACACATCATAAGTATTTTATAAGAAAAGGTTCAAGTCAGAAGTATTTTTGAAATCCATTGTTTTCATTAATCTACATAATATTTCATAGGCATTGAACAAATGCTCTGTGCTTCGATTTCTCACTTGTACAAGAGAAATTATTGGTGATGCACAGAACTTCTATGCCTTATTTTTCTCACATACATTGCATATTAGAAATAAATTGATAATAGATTTGATTTAATGACTTAATAGCATTGGTGGATATATCACCAAGATAAACCAACTTGGCACTTTAGTTGGAAAGAATAATAAAATCTGGACAAATTTGTTCAATAAAATGAACAAATAAAGTCATATTCATGGAAGATTTTGTTTTCATCAGGGGAATAAAGTTAGTTTCTGGCATTCATAAAGGACACTTTTGGGGGGTTTTACTTTCTTGCTATGACTCATGAATTTGGAAATACTTTGGGAATTTTAAATTGTTGAGATATTTCAAAGAGAAGATAAATTGGCTTTTATAGCAAAAATACATATAGCTTTCTCCTTTTTCTGAGTCTGCATAGAAAAAAATGTCTTTTTCATGACACTTAATAGGAAGTGAGAGACTTGTGAGTTCTGGCACCATTCGTACAGAAATATTTTATGGGAAAAAATTCAAAAGCAAGCTACAGAGGCTGATAAAGCTTCTCCAGAAACTACTGCCCGTGGGAGCCTAAGATGCTTATTATTATGTTGCTCCTGCTAGCAGTTCTCCTCCCATATTGAAAAAGACTTCTCCACGAACCTTGACTCTCAGTGCAGAAGTCCTGACAACCTCCAAGATACCAGATGAGTCTGATGAACAGAAGGCAGAGATGATCTGCATTATCCCTGTTATGCTCTTGAGTTACTTAGTGATTAGCAAATTGATCTTCAGTTAACACAATAAAAGGAAAGATTGGGTTCTAATTAGTGTGTAATAACTCTTGAGATGGTAAGATATGAAAGCTCAAAAGGAAATTTCCTTGTAATTGTAAGTCATTCGTCAATATCCGTGCAACTGTGGAGATTATTGAGTTAGAGAGATTAATCTTTAGTGTACTAAGCTAAATTAGTCAACACATGTTACTCTAGACTTTAGTAAAATGGTAATATAGACTCTTTATTATAAAATGTCTATTACCATAGATTTTATTTTAAAAAACCCACACAAGTAAAGGATACACACTGAATTCAGATTAATAGTAGTATGCCTAGAAAGATGGGCCTATTTTTACAATCAAGTTTTAGACAATTTCTACAGACTATTGTTACAGGTGACTGAGCTATTGTCCCAACTGTCCTTAGTCCCCTGGTGGAGAGCAATCTCATAGAAATGCAGAGATTCCCCTTATCTTTATGGTTACCTGATGGATCTTAGGTAAAAGAAAGTTTCAGCATAGTATCCAATATAAAATAGTGAGTTACATTTCCTGCCTGTTTGACTCAAACTTACTACAGAGTGCAGAAACTGATGTACCTTTGCATAACAACTCAGATTCATATTGCCTTTTAGATCAAAGCAAATTCATATTCATAGTACATGTGATCTTTCTTAGTAGTATAACTTTACCTCGATTTTCACTGCTTTTGAAAGCCTGTTGTATTTATACAGGCTGTTGTATTTATACTTCTTTACTGTCTCCCAATACTCCATATGCATTTTCTCATGTTTAGATTTTTTGTTCTTTCATTTGTACTTTTCATGATGTCCCTTTTTTGCTGTTCCTACACCAACCACTCTTCCAAATGTTGATTTATTTTATTTCATTGTGAGATTTTCTCAGGTGGTTTTAATGATTATTACCTTTTTTTATCCTAATGACTGTGCAGAGCACATACTGAATATTTTCTGAACCAGGCACTGTGAAATGCCTTGGTTAGCTTTTGCTTTCAAATCCATTTATATTCTCTCCTCTTGCTTTATTTAGATGTAAATCTGTTTGTTGCAAGATTATTGATGCAATGCCCAAATATTAGATTTCTACTAACTCCATAATTAACAGAGATCAGAATTTACCATTTTCTTACCCTATACTCCTGATAGCGTAATACTGAGCATAGGTCTGTGCAGAAAAAGTCCAGCTGCTGTTAATATAATGAGGTCGGTTTGTGCAACATCAGTGTAACTGGCCACCAAGGAGAGTGGACTGGAATACACATTCATGAACAATGACAACTTCATTGTACTAGATGCCATTGTGTGAACATGTGTAATGTGTGGCTGTTGCATTCAAAATAACTGATCAAGTAGAGAAAAAATCTGCATCCAATTTTGTGTTGTGCTTGAACATTCCTCCATAGAAACTATTCAGACGATTCAGAACTCTTTTGGGGATGATGTAATGAGTGCAGTGCAAATAAAATTGTGACACAAATGCCTCAAAGATGGTTGAGAATCAAAGATGGTTGAAAATGATACATGTTCTGGAAGGACGGCAACAAGCGGTACAACTGATAATGCTGAAAGTGTACAGGATGCAATCAACAAAGGTCAGCGACTGACAATGTGAGAACTAGAAGCTGATCTGGGGATTCCAAAAACGACTACATTCAAGATTTTGACCCAGGATCTTGTCACAAAATGAGTCATAGCAAAATCTGTTGCCCTTTTGCTACCAGAGCTGAAGGAACATTGTGCTGCAGTTGCTAATGACTTGATTCAAAGCACTACCAATGGGCCAGATTTCCTCAAGAAGGCCATAACTAGAGACAAATGGTGGGTATCTGGTTATGATCCCGAAATGAAGGCCCAGTCATTGGAAAGGAAGTTGCCTAGTTCTCCACACCGGGAGAAGTGTGGCAAAGTTGCAGCAAGATCAAGACCAAATTATTTGATTGGGAAGGTGTTGTCCATCTTGATTATGGCCTCTAGGCCAAATAATTAATAAGGAGTACTACCTCAATGTTCTTCATTGGTTGAGAGATACAATAGGATGAAAATATCTGTGTGCATCTCATCATTGGCAGTTTCATCACAACCATGGTCTCACTCATACATCATGTCTCATGCAGAGTGTTTGGGTGAAACATCAAATCACCCAAGTAATGCACCCACCCTACATCCCAGACTGGGTATCCTGTGACTTTTGGATTTTTCTAAAACTAAAATCACCTTTAAAAGGAAAGAGATATCACACTGTAAATGAGATTCAGGAAAATACAATGCAGCAGCTGATGACAATTCAAACAAAGGATTTTATGGAGTGTTCTGAACAGTGGAAAAGACGCTAGGGGAACTGTGTGAGGCCCCAAGGTGCCTACTTTGAAGGGGACTGAGGCGTCATTGTCTGATGCACAATGTTTCTTGTATCTTCTTCAAGAAATGTATTTATTTTCACACTACGTGGATGGATAATGTCTGGACAGATCTCAAATATTACATGCTTAATAAATGATTGTGGAATTAAACTTAAAAATTGAGCAGTTTTTGATTATTTGTTATATTGTTTTTTTACTTCCTGATGTTAATTTATCAACCTTTTCTATGGCACCAGTTTATTGACCTGAGAATTCCTGAATGTTTTATTTCTTTTTGGTGAAGAGGCTGTACAGCTATTTTCCTCTCAATTCATTCATTAGGAATGAATTTAGTGATAAGATCAGTAGCAACTATGTTAGTCATGTGTTATTTGTTAGAAATTTTTAAATATTCCTCAATACCCTGTAATATAGACGACTCAAGAACGAGTAGGGCTATTAACAGAGATCAAGAAACATGTCTCTCATTACATGTTGTAAGTGACAGAGATAAAATTTGAATCCAGAATAATGCTTGCCACAAATTATTTGGTTGAAATATTATATCCATTCCCTCAGATCCTTGCTATGCATCTTATGAATCCTAAAATGATTTAATAAGACAGGCACACATGTGAATACAGAGGAATATTCTGTCAACAACAGCACTGCTATGTTTTGGTCTTCCCATTTATAAGAGAATACAGAGGGAAAATCTTATATTTAGTGGATGTGACTTTTAGTTTCTCCCCACAGCGTCCACTACATATTTTGGATTCAGGCTGTCTTCAATTTCCTTATTTATTGTGTCACCAAAACTCCTTGTTTAGGAATGAAATGACCAATATACTTTGGGGAAAAATCAGCAAATTTAGAGAAAATTTAAAGTACTTATATAATTACATGCTGCACAGAACTTTATTCTATATGTGAGCAAATTAAATAATATACATTCGTCTAGAAAGAGAAAAAGAAAGACTGCTTTTAAATCTTTTAATTCCAAGATACTTGAGATAATGGATTTCCTTTTGGCAAGTGTGGTTTCAGTAACACCCACAATATTTCTACCTATATCTCAAAATCTTGATGAAAATAGCCTCTGGTTGTATTCTGAGAGTTAGTTACTATTTTGTGTACAAATGGTGATGGGCTGAGACTTGAGATGGTGGCCACACAATACTGTGTACAGAGGAGGTGTTGTAGAATAATGCGCATGAAACTTGTATGATTTTGTTTACCAATGTCATCGCAATAAGTGCAATAAAAAGAAAAATAATTAAAGTTAACATAGGATGTTAACAAGAGTGAAGTGGAGTGAAAAAATCTTTTCATTGTTTTAAATCACATACTACCATCTTGTGTCTACAATGATATATAAAAAAGGAGAAAAACATTACATTATTTCATGATTATTGTGAAAGATAGATGTAAAGGCTTTTCTATTGGTCTTGATAGTGTCCTGGAAAAATTTAACACTAGGGCCTCATATTGATACATTTATTAGTCAAAGGAAGACCTGCAAGTAATTCTGTGTTTTAAGGAGGTTTTCATGAATGAGAGTTTTATGGTATTCAAATTAGTGAGTATATTAATTTACTAAGATTTAGATTCTTGGCCTTATATAGAAAAAGAACACATGGTTTTATTTGCAGTAAAATCATGTCAACAATAAAATATTCTCCCATTGTGCAAATTTTGCTGTCTTTTATGAAAAGAATTATACCTAATGTTATAAAATTATATTTTCCTTTCATATTTTCTAGTATTTTCAGTAAAATGTTTTTATTTTCAGTTTTTTAAAAACATTTTATTTATTTATCTTTAGAGGGGAAGGGAAGGAGAGAAATATCAATGTATGGTTGCCTCTCTTGAGTCCCCTGCTGGGGATTGGCCCGCAACCCAGGCATGTACCCTGACTGGGAATCGAACCGCGATCGCGTGGTTTACAGGCCCACGCTCAATCCACTGAGCTACACCAGCAACGGCTATTTTCCGTTTTAAAGCTTTAGATATATCCCTGACATGCTCTCACATTTTATTACAATTATTCAACATTTTTATCCTTGACTTAAGTAAGTAAATAAGGTCTGAGTTAAAATTTAAAAATACATATGCTATGAAATGTTACAAATTGAAATAAAGGGAAATATAAAATTTCAAATGTCTATGTACTTGTGTTTTTGAAGTCTTTGAAGAGTATTTTGAAAGGTCATGAAATAAGATACCTTAATGATAGAGATTTGAATAAAATGCATAAAATAATTTTCTTGGCTTTTTTATCAGAAAATGGAACCACGAAATTAAACTCTCCTAAGCCAGAATTTATAAGATAAATGATAAATTTTAAACAAGGAAGTCAGTGATGAAATATTAAAAACTAATGAATTAAAGGGTGGCATAAAAGAGTAATTAGAAAATATTGAGTTCATGAAGTAAGCTGGCAGTGAAGAAGGCATGAAATGACAGAAACAGAACCAGTGCATTAATGAGGAGTGACGCTGGAGAGCGCAAGTACCGAGGACACAGCAGCTACGAGGAAGTGCATATTGGCTAGGTTGGTACAGATAAAAGCAGTTTAGGAACTTTTCCTGTTGCTGACTTAGTACAGTTAGAGGAGGAAACACTGTCCTTAAAATGAAGTTACTCTAGAGATGACCTCCAAGTACATCATTTCCTGTTTAGGAAATGATCATTTGAATTTCCCCTTTCAAGTTTAGTTTGCTTTTGTTTTAAAATGATCATGGCTCAGGTTTGTTACCTAGAAATGCCCACGGTGCATATAGATCATGTCTGAACATCTCTACCTGCTTCTCCTTGGCTCAGAGCAAGGGAGTAATCTGCTCTGTTGTCAGGGTGAGGTCAGTAAGACGTGGCAAGAGGAAAATCAATAGCTAACACGGTTCCTGTATCCATCAGGCAAACACAGAAACAGATGTGTGTATGTGTGTCTGGGCATGTGTAAATAAATGTTTTCAAGGACTTGATCTTGGCATAGATGACTGTGCGTTCTGGTTAGGTAAACCTGAAATCTGCAGGGAGACTGGCAGGCTGGATAATGTCCGAGAAGAATTGAGGCTGCAATCTGCAGCTGAAATTTCTGGAAAACTCTCTTTGCCTCTGACCCCTTTCAGCTGATGTATGTATAAAGCCCACTCAGAGTATGAAGGATAACTTCATTTATTAGAAGTCAATGGATTGCAGATATCAATCACATCTACAAAATCCCTTCACAGTCATACCTAGATTAGCAACAGTCACATTAGTGTTTGATTGAATAATTGGATACTACTTACTAGTCAACTGGACACACAAAAAATAATCACAATTCTTAGCTATACCTCTGTTTCTGGAAGCATCTCTTTTTATTAGAGACAGGTTTTCAAAAGCAAACCTTTTCAAAAAATCATTACTTAAGTCCTAGCAATTAGCCTTTCTTCCAGGAATAGTCCTTGTGCAATCATAAATATCAAAATAAATGAGGTACAGGAGGAAAATGAAGCTAGAGGATTAATGCTATTTCAACTTCTGACTTACTACAAATCAAGACAGTATGATATTGCCAAAAATACACAAATACAGAAAAGGAACAAAATAGAGGGCCCAGAAATAAATGTCATAAATATACTCAACTGAACTTTGACAAAGGAGAAAAGGCAATAAAATGAAAAAATGTCTCCTCAATAAAAAGTGATGGAACAATTGGATATCCACTTGAAAAAAAATGAATGTGGATACAGATTTTATACCTGCCATAAAAATTAACTCAGAATGGATTACTGACATAAATGTAGAATATAAAGCAATAAAATTATTAGAAGATAATATATGAGAAAACCCAAATGAATGAAGACGGTGATTTTTTAAAAACACAATTCCAAAGACACCATCCATAAAATAAATAATTGATACGCTGGGCTTCATTAAAATTAATACTTTTGCTCTGCAAAAGACCAATTAGGAGACAAGCCATGGATTGGAAGAAAATGTTTGCAAAATACATGTCCATTAAAGAACTGCTATGCAAAGTAGAAAAAAACCCATCCTAAACCTCAACAATAAGAGAACAACCTGATTAAAAAGTCGACTAAAACCTTTACAGACATCTCACCTAAGGGGATACAAAAATGGCATATAAGCATATGAAAGGGTGTGCCATATCAGATGTTCTCAGAAAAATAAAAAGTAAAAGAACAGTGAGCTACCTCTACATACCTACTAGAATGACCAAAATCTGGAACACTGACAATACAAAATGCTGGTGAGAATATGGAACAAAAAGAACCCTCATACATTGCTGGTGGAAATGCACAATGGTATGGCTACTTTGGAGGACAGTTTGGTGGTCTCTTACAAAACTAAGCATACTCATACCATGTAACTTAGCAATCATACTCCTTGGTATTTACCCAAAGGAGTTGAAACCTGATGTCTCCACAAACCCTGAACATGTTTATACCAGTTTTATTCATAATCATCCAAACTTGGAAGCTACTAAGATGTCCTTCAGTAGATGAATGCATAAACAGATCTGTACTATATACAGACAATGGGATATTATTCAGTGCAAAAAGGAAATACATTATTGAGTTATGAAAAAACATGAGGGAATCTTAAATATATATTTCTCAATGAATGAACCCGAACTAAAATGGCTTAAATACTGTACAACTTCAACTAGATGATATTCTGGAAAAGGAAAATTTATAGACACAAGAAAAAATTAAGTGAATGTCAATGAGGGGTGGGGGTTAAGGAGGGATGAATAGGAACAGCATAGAAGTTTTATAGGGCAGTGAAAATACTCTGTATAATATTATAATGATGTACAAGATCTGTTCAGAAATATATAGCCGTGTCATATGAAAATAGAGACATTTATTGAAGAAACTACAAGATAAAAGAAACATTGCATTCAGGACAAAGATTCCTCAGTCCCCTTTGAAGTAGGTGCCTTGGAACCTCACACAGTTCTCCCAATCACCATCAGCTAGCTACCCTGTTATGTTTTCAGACCATTGACCTCATTCTCTTTCATTCAAAGGTGATTGTAGTTTTAGGAAAAGCCAACAGTCACAGGGTACCAAGTATGGGCAGTAGTAGAGCTGAGTCACCTGGGTGATTTGATGTTTTGCCAAAAATCTTGGCATAGGACATGGTGAATGAGAGGGCATGTTGTCATGATGAAGCTGCCAATCACCAGTTGCCCATAGCCACAGACTTTTGAGTCATCCAAATAGTCTCTGTAGAGGAATGATACCAAGTTTGATGCAGACTCATTGCTCTACGGATTCAGTGATTTTGACTGCAAGGGCCACGCAGTACATATGCTCACACAATAGCATGTATTGCCCTCACTGACTAGTACAGTGAAGTCATCACTGTTCACCCATGCACATTCAACTCCAGCCTCCTTGGCTGCCAGGTTACAACAATGTCGTGTAAACCATTCTCATTATATCAACAATGGTTCAACTTGTTGTAGACAGACCTCGTGTATATGTCATTACACACTTTTCCAGACACATAGAATATATTACACCAAGTGTGAACCTTAATGTAAACGATGGATTATGGGTGTTCATGAGATGTACCAATCTAGTGGGTATTCTTTTCGACTAAGATATAGTTGATCTACAACAGTGTAAGTTTTAGGTGTACCATGTATTAATTTGCTATAACAGGGGTTGGTAAAAGTAGCCTTATAGTCATAAGTACACGAAATACAAAGTTTATTCTTGTATTACTAGTTATTAATGATTATATTATTTACTTATATTAGAGCTGTAAAATTACTTTTGCCCACCCCGGTACTGCAGTCTGATTACCACCATAGCATTAGCTAATACCTTTATTACGTCATATAACTATTTCTCTTTTTGTTGTGAGGACAATTTATATTTAGTTTCCTAGCAACTTGAAGTTCATGATACATTACTGTTGGTTAAAATCACTATGTTAAGCATGAGATCTCCAGGATATTTATCTATTAGTTGCTAGTTTATAACAATACCTTTCCACATTCCCACCCTCAGCCCCTTGTAACCATGATTTTACATTGTGGGTTTTTATTGTTTTGTTTTTTAACTTTGGCTCTTCTACATTCCATATATGTGATAGCATAAGAGTATTTGTCTTTCTCTGTGTGACTTATTTCACTTGATGATGCCTTCAAAGCACACACACACACACTCACACATATATAGTCCACATATATGTGAATATATATACACACATACATAAGCCACATATTCTTGGATGTTGTTAATGAGTGGGAGGATATGCATATATGGAAGCAGGGGGCTTTTGGGAAATCTCTGTACCTTCCTTTTTATTTTGTTGTGAAGTTTAAACTGTTCTAAAATAATGAAGTCTTCTTTTAAAGATTTTTTATTTATTTATCTTTAGAGGGGAAGGGAAGGAGAGAGGGAGAGAAGCATCAATGTATGGTTGCCTCTCGTGCATCCCCTCTTGGGAACTGGCCTGCAACCCAGGCATGTGCCCTGACTGGGAATCAAACCGCGATCCTCTGGTTTGCAGGTCCATGCTCAATCCACTGAGTTATACAAGCCAGGGCTGAAATAACAAAGTCCTTTAAAAAAAAAAAGGAAGAAATGAGGTGGATTGGATCTTTGACAAAATTATGGCAATTGTCCTGCCGGCTATTTTTCATTCTGAGTGATTTTAGCCTCTTCCTTCAAGTCCTCTGTTGCCGGAACATATTCTGGAACATGTAGGGTCAACATAGTCATGTTTTAGTGCTTCAGATCATCTTTGCTTGTTTGGAACACACACAGAGGAAAACAGAAGGTATTACATATAATCTTCTTATTTTAGATACAACTTCATTACATAATTATGATTAAGCTACAAATTCTATGAATTTAAGCCCTTGAAGCACATAGTAATGAATACTCTCACTTTGGAACATCATAAAAGTACCAAATGTTATGATTTGTGGTCATCTAAAACCTCTCCCCACTCCCATCCCATGCTATGATCTGGAAATAAGGAACACTATTAAAAGAAAGACTGATTTCACTGAAGTTGAAACTGCGAGAAAAACTGATGGGCCTACTCTTGATTTGTTTCTGTAGGAAAATGAAGTTAAATTGCAAGATCAGAGCTAAGATGATGAAGTCTGGTTAGCAAAAAACAGTTGTAGAAAACGGCAAGTTGTGCCTCTTAGTTTTTAAAATAAAAACCGTGTAGTATATATTTAACTCCTGGTCACAAGTTTTTCGGTTGACGATTACATAAGAAAATTTGTTGTTAATGTCTCAGAACACAAAAATCTCCAGTGGGAGAAGTTTGTCAGCACTATTTCAAATGCAATTGGAGAAATGCCAGGGTCACTCTGACTGAATGGTCTGAAAATCTCCCTGAAACTCAGCCAAGGGGTTCTGTGTCTCCAGAGCTGATTGCTTTGTGTGGATCCTGTTCCTGGATCCCAACAGCTGGTGGCTAATGAATGAATTTTTGGTGACGGGGAAGAAATGTTTTAAATGTTTTATGCTTTAGTATGATAATTTATAACATATAAAAGTATGGTTCTGCATTTTGGCTACATTTTAAGAAAATGATGAGTGTTGACATGTAAATGGACTGTAATTATTTTTCAAAATAATAAATTAATATTTTATGAAAAATAAAACATTATTAACTGATACTAAACCAGGGGTTTAAGTATGTATTTACATAAATATTTTATATTTTTGTATTTATGTAAACATATATGTTAAATCTCGAATTACTTTAGGAGTTTGGACAAATATAATAAGGTACTTAACACCTGAGGTAAAGTGTTGATACTGGTTATGTATAAACATTCTGATGAGAAAAAAATTAAAGTTCAAAGGAAAGAAAATAAAAGTATGATCCCTGTATATTTGTCTATGTATCTATAAATTCTTAGCATTTTTCATGACATTGAAAACAGTAACCTTAATGGGCATATTATGAACTTTTGTTAAGCTTCTTACTGTTACGTTTGAGACCCATGAATAATATTATTTAAATGTTTTTGTGTAACTGTACATAGGTATAAATCAATGTATTTACAGGTTAGTGAAACTTATGTACGCTGGAGGAAAAAGCTAAGAGACTAGTCGGCAAGTAGATAAACCTGGCCTTGGGTCTGCCGTGTGTGTTCCGCGAGGTCTTGCTACCGCCTCAACCCGTCTGCGTTCTGCCCAGGTGGTGGGGCTGGCACGGCTCCCAGAGCCTGCACACTTGCATATCAAAACCCATCCGTTATCGGCCTTTTCACAACGCCTGCGGGTACTTCTTGGCTGAGAAAAATTGTGGAAGTAATGAGTGTTTCTTCCTTCTGGAGAAGCTAAATTGTTAATTGTACTTCTGTTACTTTCTACGCAGGCTGTTAAAAAATATTGTTTTCTGCCCAAGAATGCAGCCCAGGCTGTGGTTATCCCTCACTCTCAGACTCCTTCCACAGTCTGCTTCAACAGCTGGTGACTCTTCTCCCCTGGTAACTCTTTCAAATATTGCCCTTCCTTTGTTAAATTAAAAACAAATACAAGGAAGGGGGAAGGAAAGGCAGAAAACTTGAAGACAGTTAGTCTCCTTGTTTTACACAGATTATCTTTGTTGCTCTCCAGATAGGTGCTCCAAATAGCGAAGTATTCTCTCTCGAGTTCCACAGTGTAACTCTTGCCCCAGCACAAGCCAGGAAAGAGGTTGTTAGGAGGAGCTGAACATGATTGATGGGCCCCAAAGTTTCTCCAGCAAAGCCCACACAGTGATGTTTTATGTTAAGGGCACAGGGACTGCTTCTTTGTAAGTTACTCAGAGTGTGTTTGGGGGTGGGGCTCGCAAGACAAAGAAAGTGGACCATTTCCTTCCCCTTCACCTTTTGGAGACTCTTGGTAAATATATTCAGTGTCTATTTTTTCACCTGAAAATTCTTGAGAGAGCTTATGCTATTCAGAATGGATAAAGCATAACCATGAACAAAACCAAACACAGTGATGATTGGCAGGATTCTTCCAAAATGTTTTGATCTGAGGAATGAACACTTGAGATTATGGGCTCACATTTTACAGTGCCGTGGGTAGAGTAGGTTATAACTGCTCTTGAATTTGTCAGCACCGTCACTGCCTAAGTTATCTGAAATGCCAAATCAGAAATCCTCACACATGTTTACATTTTATGCAGAAACCATTCTTAAGTGGCCAGGTGTTCTGCTTAAGCCCCTGTAAATATGAGAGCTGCAGAAAAAGAAGAGTTCTGATTTCTCCTTAATGCCTATAAACTGTTCATAAGTGGGCTGAGATATTCATTTGGTAGGTCAGATCAGATTTGCCTCAGTAGTGTGATGAGACCCCTGCTAAGAAGCCACCTCGGTGTGGCCAGGCCGAGCCCAGGGCTTCTGAGAGCCCCTGACCATTCACTTTACTCCTGTTAGGACATTGCACCACACAAATGTTGTCACTTTCTCTGCAGCGGCGACATAAGAAAGTTTGGGAAGCCGCTTTGTGATTATATATTTTCCCAAAGTACTAGAGTGCGTCAACAGAGTAACAGCATTCCTTTCACAGGGCTGGGACGGTGTGAAGTCGATGTCTGGTAAATGGGTTCAGAAGAAGGCCTTTCGGCTGAAAACATAGCCAGAACTTCACTGGAAAAGCTTAGCATGCTTTGCTGTCTAACAATGGGTGGTTAGGCACCAAGATATACTATCTTAGAATTATGTCTCCGAAAACTAGTAAGTGACAGCTGTAGACATTAAACAACTTCCTAATACTAATGTCTCTTTTCCTCCTTGGAAACATGACCAGCCACCCTCTCCTCACTTGAAATTTCACTCTGGTGTGAAGAAAACCCTGGTAGCAACTGATAAAACTTCTCATTTCACCTTTTCCTATTAACCAGCAAAATTAAACTCTACGCTACAAATTCATTCCCCCATTACTCAGAGACGCTCTAAGTGAGTTCTGTTCTGTACTGTGTGACTAGCAATGTCTCCAACAGGATGGCATCCCCTATGTGTTTGTCAACAGGAGACTAGAATTTCTTTTCTTTCCCGCTTCCCCTCCGTACACAGAGGTGGTATTTCCTTCATTCTCTACTCCAGTGGTTTTCAACCATTTTAATCTAATGGCACACATAAGCTAATCACTAAAATCCCGCAGCACAACACAGAAAAAATAAATACATACATTTTAAACAAATAAATGATAGCTTTGGTGTGGATCTGAAAAAATAGATATAATTTTGATTGATTTTCCAAAAAGTAATAATAGTAATTACCTACCCTTTTTGCTCCAAAGTGATGCTTTAAAAAGTCAGATGTCTACACTGGTATATAGGGATTTCTGGTACCAAGAATTAACCAATCGGATGTAACCTTATTATGCCATGTGACTTGATTATGCGATGTGACCAATAAGATGCAACTTTTATTATATGACCTATATTTATGATTTAAGATGGGGCATTCACACTGGACAGCTATAGCTGTTTTGGCTTTTGTCAATTTTTTAATATGACAATCTAAGAGAAAAGAGGTCAGTGCCCCTGACTCAATAGGTCAGGTATTGCGTCTTTTAAAAATTCTTATAGCACAGAACTGACTTTCTCATTACTAAAACAGTGCAGGGACTGAGCAAGATCGCTAGTCTTCTCATCTCCACTGAAGGAGACCAGCCTAATGACTACCATCCTGGTATGCTGGTGAGCAAGCATTTTGGGAAACGCAAGTTGCTGCGTTGTTGGAGCTGAAATTTCTGATCCGGACTAGTTCGGAATCACTAATGAGTGCGAACTCCCCACTGAAATGGATAGACATGGCCAAGTTATTGTTACTGTAAAGTTGACTAAAAGATCACAAAGACATAAGGTTAATTCATTATTTGTCTGTGTTTCAACACACAAATAAAAATTAAATGTCTCTAAATGTTGGTGTGCTCTTATGTACAGAAGGGGAGATCTTTAATACAAATGACAGTTCCTGGAATGACGGGTTTTTTAAAAAATATTTTATTTATTTATTTTTAGAGAGAGGGAAAGGGATGGAGAGAGGGAGAGAAACAAACACCAACATGTGAGAGAAACATCGATCAGTTGCCTCTCATGTGCCCCCAGCTGGAGATCTGGCCCACAACCCCGGCATGTGCCCTGACTAGGAATCAAACTGGTGACCTTTTGGTTCATAAGCTGGCTCTCTGCCCACGGAGCCACACTAGCCAGGGTGGTATGACAGGCATGGCAGTGAGACAGCTGGAGTTGGAAATATGCTTTAAAACGATCAGTATTATGCAAAAAGTGGTATTCATACTAGTTTGTTAAAATTATTGTACTATGCCAAGATTTTACTATGTTCTGGAAACCAGGTTTTCATAGTGAAAACCTAAGCTGAACTAAAAATCCAGTTTCTGTGAAGTACAAGGATATTATGTATAATATGTAAAGTATGATAATCTGAAACTATTTACTTTTATTTGTAGAACCTGCATCTACCCACGGTTTCTAGGTAATTTGTCTAACTCTTAGGTTATGGATTTTGGCCCCCAGCCATGAATTCTCTCTTGACTTGCCTTGTGGGAAAGATCTACACATCCTCGATGCAAAGAGCCACACTGGTCCCACCACGTGAAGTTTCTGGCTTTGCTGGAAAAACCAAGATCCTAGGTAACCTGTAGGATGTCAGTAGAAATAAGGTGAGTTAATTATAAAGTCAGAGGGGATGATGACTTTAAAACAGCTATTTTATACAATTGCACACGTAGATTTAATTTTAACCAGCAAAAAGAATATGTTACCTTTTAGCAAGAATTTACATGAGCATTTGTGACAAAATGGGTCTTATCCACAGTTTTAAAACCCAATTCAACTGCCCTAACCAACAAAAAGTCTTCAAAGTATAGCAGCCTGAACCTGGGCTATGTTTTTAAGGTCTGGTGCCCTTTAAAGAAAATAAGGTATAAAAACATATACAAGGCACTTTTAATGCCACTGGGAACGGCAACATTTGTCTTTGTGAATGATTAGAGAATGTTGCATAGCTTGTAGCCATAAAGGGTGTCTGACAAATGTGCTTACTTGGATACTTATCAAGTAATGCCCATTATGAATTTACATGGAATGTGAAATCTGAAGAATAAGAGATATGCATGTTATCTATTGATAAATTATTCATGAATATAATGTTATCTGTTCTGGACAACTTGTTCAGAATTACTAATGAGTGAGAATGCCCCAGAGAGCAATAAAGAAGGGGGTTCACATTCCCCATATTCTGTCCAAAACAACTTTCTTCTTTCAGTCTTGTAGGTTTTTTTCTTCTCAGGTTCAATGCTTTCTTTTGAAACCAAATGCTGGTTTTCCAGTGCTTACAAACTTTAGAATCACATCTATGAAAAGAATTTCAGAAAATAATAAGGGCATACCGTATAGAAGTTCTTATGCCAATATATCTTCAAGAATACTTGGTATTTTCAAATTTTGATGCCATAGTCTTGTTTTAATTGACACTGTGCTGATTATTAGTCAGGCAAGACATCTCTTCACCAGAAGAAAAATGTAGAATATGAAAATAACTGTTACTTAAAGTTATTCTAAAAACATATTACTGAGTAAAATAATTTACTTTCCAGATAATAAAATACATCATGTACGTGTCTAGTTTTATTATGTGAAATGAGGATGTTAGAGGGGTTTGTTGTTTAAGGTATGATGTGCTGTTCTTTGAGAAAAAAATGAAAAACTTCATAGTGGCATTAAACAATTCTTATCCAGATCTGTATTAATATAATAGTTACTTCTTTGTAAAATTGCTCATTGAGAGAAGCAGCTACTTATTTAAATTAGATTTAAAGCATAAGTAATTTATAGGCATGGTGAATCTGCAAACTTGCAAATTTATAGAGAACATTTTTAGAAAATTATCCGTGATCTGGAGAGGCACGGTTCCCCAATCAATTCAGCACTGAAGCCACTGAGTAAAATTCTTTTCGCCTAAAAGCTGTACAGTGAACTGCTATGGTTATTGAGAGTGTCTGATTAAGGCAATATTATAGCATATTTTAAAACCCCACTGTGAATAATTTCATGTGGTTTAACAAGCACTTTCATGTTTTGTAGTGACCCAGGGGCACACAAAGATATAACATGAAAATTATGCAGCCAAGTAGATACAAAAAAGTAAAAGATTAGTTGGACACCATATTTACCTAATAAATTAAGTTTCTTTAACTAACTTAACTGATTTTCAAAAAAATTTAAAATAGACTGCAATATAGATGATGGTTTTCTTGCTATTTCAGAAAAACCTCTCAATTTGAGTATTGCTTGTCTTTTTTATAATGGAGCAAGCTATTTAGTAAAATAATATCATTTGGCAATGTAAATTCCCTGAGCAAAAGCTATTTTGAATATTCATGTAGTTATATGAATACATTTATAAATACATATAAATAATAGGACCACATAGAGTATTTACGTATATATAATTTATTGAGGTTTACTATTGCAAGGCATTAAGTGTTTTCTACATGAGCTATTTAATTCTTGTAAATCTATAATTGTGATAATAATATTTTATAAGTGAAGGAACAAGTGCTT
This sequence comes from Sturnira hondurensis, assembly GCF_014824575.4. Classification (NCBI taxonomy): domain Eukaryota; kingdom Metazoa; phylum Chordata; class Mammalia; order Chiroptera; family Phyllostomidae; genus Sturnira; species Sturnira hondurensis. Next base: position 20,607,091 of record NW_028088227.1, on the reverse strand, counting down.
AGAAGACCTAACTGAATTTCTTAAAATGAGACACCTAATAAGTCGGAAAGAGAATTTAATTCTAATTTTACCAGCTTTAAAACTTGAGCTCTTAACTACTATGGTATTCTTCTCTCTAGACTCTGTCAAATCAATTCCATCCTATTTCCTTTTTTTATAATCTATCTATTAAACATGAAAGAAGATTCACAGTCCCTCACTCAGTTCCATATTTGCAGCAATCATGCAGTATTAAGATTGACAGGTGCATGCATTAGACAGCTCCCCTCGTGTGTAGCATTGTGAACTAAAGCAACAGTGCTATCATATACATGGCTTCTAACAGAGTATTATTGATAGAGTTTCAACCAAAGTTTTCTTATTTTTGGGACAGGTTTTCACAGCATATTGTTTTATAAATTTGAGTTAAGTCTAAATTTTTATTGCTGTTCAAGTACACTTTTCTGCCTTTTCCCGCCACCCCTCCACACCACCCCAGATTTCCCCACCTCCTTCCCCTGTTCCCAACCCCCTTGTTATTGTCCATGTGTCCTTTACAATTGTTCCTGCAAAACCTTCACCCTTTTCCCCTATAGTCCTCTCCTTTCTCCTGTCTGGTCCCTGTCAGCCCGTTCTCAATTTCAGTGTCTTTGGTTATATTTTGCTTGCTTGTTCATTTTGTTGATTAGGTTCCTATCAACGGTGAGATCAGATGGTATTTTCAAAATCACTTTCCCAATCTGAAAAAGTTTTCTAGCAGCGCTTTATTCAAATTTAGAAATTAACCACAGTCTTTTAGCTTATAGGGTTTCAACAATGCACAGTAAGCGATGAAACTGTAGTTTTTACTCCATGCTTTGTTTTATAATGTTACCTAATACTAGCCAATATCTAGGAAGAAACCCAAAGGAAATGAGCCATATTTTAAGTTACAGGAACTTTGCTCCCTCCTTTGTTTTAGAGTGTGTACTCTTAAGATTTCCTCATCCTGTTTTTGTTTTTTAGCCAGATAATGCTGGTGCAAGAATGAATGAAAATGTGAGAAGGAAGAAACAGTACAAGAGCGGAGACATTTTGAATCAGGAGGCTCTTTATTTACAGCAGAAACTTCCCTAATTCACAGATGATGCTAAATGTTTTATGGTCATACATTATTAGAATTTGCTAAAAGTCCTATGCTTACAGATTTTTCTTTGATAAATTTAATCACAGGTCTTTAAAAAGACACCAGATGACATTTTTTCTTTTGGCCCAACTCTTGTTATTTGATAGTCTTCTCAAGGACATAAAATATCAGTATTTATGTTTCCTAAGAAACTCTCAGCAATTTGTTTGCATGTTTTAATTGCTTGGCAAGGAATCCAAGCTGAAACAATCTTTTCCTGTGTACAACAACTCCATTGCTCTGTTCAGAAAAACATTGATTTTTGTCTTTTACTTAGATTAATAAGGCATAGTAAACAATTCTGAATTGTTCGTATTAAATTTTATAAATCTATTTAAATGAGGCTGTGTGTTGAGGTTGAGTTGCTCATAAAAACAAAGCCAGAAGAATAAAACACATTCTAGGTAAAGACTTTGGATTCAAGCTTGCTTTTATAATGGTGATAGTTTGTATATTTTCAGCATTTTCTTTCTAAGGCTTTCAAAGTGCTTTATCATGCCCAAGTTGAAGTAATTATGCCCTAATATGCCTAATCTCAAATCACATGTAATTATCTCTACATTAGAGAGGAAGAGACTTTTATTTTACAGTTCTTCAATGGACAGTTATAGTTTTGTTTCCAACCTCAATTTCTAAATATTTTTAAAAGCTGAATGATTTCTCCAATAACCCTATATTGTTCACTTCATGGTGACTTTACCTAATTCAGGGAAGACTTTGTCCTTCTCTCTTTTCCAAAGCTGCTCATTCATCCTTGTGAACTAAACTCCCCCGGAGATTACAATCTAACGCTGGTCTCTCGTGATCTCATCTTCGGTTGTCTTTCCTTCTCCTACTGCTCAGCTAGGTACTTCCATGGCTGCCCTGTCCATTCATCATATGTAGCCGCCTTTGAAATTCTATTTCAAAAACTTTGCTTCCCAACCGCAGCGTTTTGCATCTTCACTTGCTCCAGAAACTCACAGCCATGATCTTTCAATTTTATTGGAACTGCCAGGCCATTATCTTCACAATATTTTCATGATGATTCAGGGTATCTTCTGTCGTCACTTTATTTTGTGTGTAATCTAAATTCTGTATGTAACATTGTAATTGCTCTTTCAAATACCCCAGACTGCTATAAAGTATTGTCATTACTCTAAGTACCTACGTTGCTGCTGTTGATTACTTTTCATAAATTTCTTGTCCACTGCCTAGTCAAACTTCCATCAGCTTTCCCCAACCTGTTACGAGCCCGGTAAAGTACTTCTTCGATTCGACTGTAACTCTTCAATATCAACATAGCAACTAGAGTGACTCTTTAAAAATATGAATTGCATCATTTGTCTTTTATGTTTACAAAAATGCCAGTGTTTCCTTATTTTACTTGAAGTAGAATGCAAACTAGTATCTACATATCCAACATCATTTAATACTATCTTTTCCCCATGTAAGAATACCTGTTAAGTTCTTCACATCAGCTAAGGGCTAACCCACTTACTTTTTATATTAAATGTATTGTGATGACATTGGTTACTAAAATTATATAGGTTTTAAGTGTAAAATTCTGATAACGTCATCTATATCACCACCTGAACTCAAATCGCCTTCCTTCACTATTTGAAGGAAGTGAGATTTACTACTTCCCACCCCAGTTTCCTCTGGTAATCACCATGCTATTGTCTGTGTCTATGAGTTTCTGTTTATTCGTTGCTTTCAGTTTTCCATCCCACATATGGGTGAGATCAGATGGTTCTTGACTTTCTGTGTCTGACTCATTTTGCTTAGCATGATACTTACTTTGCTTAGCATCAAATTTGTCACCTTTTCTCATAGCTGACTGGTATTCCATTGTATATATATACTGCTGTTCCCCTCATGTTTCTAAAACTCTTCTCTTTCCATTTTTTAAATCTCCCGTTCAATACTACCTCCATGAGAGGCCTTTTCCAAGCACCTTCTTAAAGTAGGCACATCCATATTATTCTTTAGATCAATTTCTTGTTCATTTCATTTATCTACCTATCTATCAATCACCTACCTACTTATCTATCTATTTATTTACCATCATTTATCTATCTGATCTGTATCTGTAAGAGAACCCCAGGGACCTGAGTGCATCTTGTCATCATCACAGTGCCTAGGACACAGTCACACTCAAAGCAAATATTTGATAAAAGACCACTAAAAAAGCTTTGCAGATGGCTCAGAAATGCTAAGGTGTTAGACTCAAGCTATGATCATATAGCATTTAGGTAAAATCTTTCTTAATCCAATGGACAAGAGTGTGCATACTTACAAAAAGAGAACTAATACTTTGAGTGTTTATTATGTGGTATTGGGAAATATCCATTTTGAAAAATAAATTTACCGCTTTTCTTTTTAATTCAGGCCAATAAGCCTGAAAAAACCAAAACATTTTTTAAAGATTTTCAACTGGGTAAGTTTCTGTCTAGGAATTCAGACAATGTACACATGATTGAGACCTCTTTGACCTTGTCATCAAAAGAGGTCTGTCAAGAGAAGGTGAGAAGGGAAGTGCTGTCTGATCAGTTAATAATTCCAGCAATCATAAAGATCAGGGTCAGTTGTGAGAAGTACATCCATCAAGGTTTTAAATACCTTTTGTTGATTTTAAAAGAAAAAAATGTTGATTTTAAAAAAAGATTTTATTTATTTATCTTTAGAGGGGAAGGGAAGGAGAGACGGAGAGAAATATCAATGTATGGTTGCCTGTCATGAGTCCCCTGCTGGGAACTGGCCTGCAACCCAGGCACGTGCCCTGACTGGGAATCGAACCACGATCGTGTGGTTCGCAGGCCCGTGCTCAATCCACTGAGCTACACCAGCCAGGGCAAAATGTTGATTTTTAAACAGTATTACAAAGCATGTTCTGTCCTGGAGTCAAAATGAAAAGGTAATAATTTTTCTACCTTTTATGCACTTTGTAGAGCCAATATGAGGTTTGCTTGCATTCTGATCCATCATAATATTTTGGCCTGAAATATTAAGTAGAATGCTACTTTAATGCTACTTTAATGCTACTTTAATGCTACTTGCTTATGTCTACATGAAATGAATTATCAACATGTATAGCTAGCTGAAATATATTTGCCTCTGCATGGCTATAGGCTATAAAGCAACATTTATTTAAGTATATATTCAGTGTTTATGTACGTTCAAATCATTTCTATAAAAATTTATCTAAAAACTTCCAATTACAGCAAACTTTGGGTTATAGAAAAATAAACCTGTAAAGTTAACTTTTTTAAATTTCTAGTTCAAAATATGACTCAGTGATTAACTTTTCTGCTTTTATGAAGTTGATAGTAGAACATATTTCTGTGTTGTCAATAATAATTGAAAGTCAAAAGCATGACTAGAATTTAGCGCTGTCATTAAAAGAACTAAACTGTATTATATAAATAATATGTAAAATATAAGAATTTTATGCTGCATGCTCATTTGCCTTGAGATGGTAAGCAACTTATGAAATGAAAAGAATTATTATAATTGCATACCACATCCATAATTTCTGACATCAGTTTTTTCCTAGTTGTACTTTGTCAGGTTTCCATGGGTATAAATTTCAGTTTTAATGTTTAAATAGGTGATTGTTTATTCATCTATTTGTTTACTATAAGAAAAATGCCAATCATGTCACTTCATGAATTTTAGTTTTCAAAAGACATGGTGACATATTTGAGTTTTGGTGTTTGATATAATTCATGTCTCCATTAATGTTTGTGGGATAAAAGTTACTTCATAAAGAAGATGAATCTCCCCTGAAACTTGTCTACTTAGTTACAGTTTAGAATTCTACGATAGTTGAGCATTTTGAATTTGTTAGAAACATCCCAATACTAAAAGGCAACCATCAATATATTAGTTAAAAATAAGTCCTTCAAAAATGGTTGACATGTAATCCAAGGCAATTGAACACGCACAAGTGTCTGAGAACTCATTTGAAGATAAGGGTTCATTTGGCTTGGATTTCTTTCCATCAGACTCTTTGCATACTTCGCACATCTCTGCAGATAATTTATTAGGGCAATCAGTCACTCTTCCCACAAAGTCATGACCAGGTGGGTGAATCTCCCTTTTCACTTGCTCTTCCTCACTTTCCCCTCATTTCCCTTTTATATTCTTTTCTGCTTCCCTGTGACTACACTTCCATTAAAGTGTTAGCATGTAAGCACAGGGTACTTTGTATTTTTGTTTTGTTTTCCTCAGAATCAGGTTTTTTTCTCCATATGGAACCTAGGCTAACACAATCTGTAAGTGAAAATGGCATGTGTAAATTATTTCAAAATATGCCAATAGAAATATTGTCGTGCCATATGCTAGAGTGAAGTACATGATAAAGAAAATGAACAGGAATAGTGCTTAACATGAAAGTAACCACAGATCATTTTAGAGATTACTAAGGAATTAGGGGGTATGCTACCAGGAGAAAAAAGTTGACTCTGGGAACTTCGGGATGTCGTCTCGTGTTCCCTGAATAGGGGCTTTCATACTTTAAAGCAGATGTCTGCAAACTCTTCCACGCACCTGTCCTCGTCGTGATTGCTGTTGATTCTGAATAAACTTCCTTCCCCAACCAAGTTCTGAAGCTGTTGAAATATGGAAGTAGAAGTTAGGGAAACAAAGAAAAAGACAGCAGGCCATTGGCCATGAAATACATGTATTCTCTCCCAGGCACAGACAAAGTGTGAAGATCACAGTTTCCCGTAGGATTTGTATGTAAGAAAAAAAGAGACTGGAATAAATGCCAGCTTCACAGAGTTAAAGCCCCCGAGAAGAGAGGAAAGGAATGATTTATCACCCAGTGCCCAGACAAGTTTTACTCATAAGTGAGATCTAAAACTGAAACAAACAAATGAACAAATAAGACAAACAAACAAAAACTCATAAACACAGACAACAGTATGGTGGTTATCAGAGAAAAAGGGAGTCAAATATATGGTGATGGAAAGCTTTTCTTTGGTAAACCCGCGGTGCTGTGTACTGGTGATGTATCATAGAATTGGACACTTGAAACCGGTATAATTTTATTAACCAGTGTCACCCCCATAAATGTAATTAAAAAATTTGAGAAATGCAAAAAATATGGGAAGGAAACAGTAAAAGTAAACCCCGATGGTTATCTTTATACCTTCAAAAATATCAAGAGTGATCTTTGGTATTTTAGTCACCAATTGGCCGTAATATCCTTGGTTCCGATGGGCTTGTCTCGAGCAGACGAGGTAAGAGCTTTCCATAGCTTGTCTACTTGCTTTCTTTCCAAGTCCCACCACCACAGCAGGAAGTGCCTGCTTTCCTGATTTTATTGCTGGTCTTGACTTTTCCAACTGCCTGAGTGTCTGGGGAGGTTGGTGATTTACTTGTCCTGTTTCAGAACTTCTCTTCCTCGGCTTCTCCAACAAATGTGTGAGGTGCTGATACTCAAGAGAATTCTGTTTCCCTGCATGTATGTTGAATCATACAAGCAATGGTATGTTTAGAAGGAAAAATACTGTATTCGTAGGTAGATCCATACAGTACATACTCTAATAACATTGTTTCAGTCATCATCATTTTGTTATAAGGCTCATAAGAGGCTGTAGTAACAACTCTTGTTTATGCCAACTAGCCTGTGGTTAAATTGGTTTTGTTACACGTTTTCATGTCACTTAAAGTTGTGGAACTGATCAACAAGATTAAGTGAGGACTTACTGAACACCCGTACTTCTTCTGTCAGTCTTTCATATGAGCAAGTCCAGTTAGAAGATGGTTGCCAGATTTAGCAAACAAAAATACCCATTTAAATTCGGTGCTCAGATAAATAACAATAATTTCTAGTAAAGCACACCCCATTCAATATCTGGCATATGCTTATGTTAAAAGTAGTTACTTCTTTAAAAGTCAATTTAACTGGGCATTCTGTATTTTATGTGGCAACTCCAAAATGAAAGAAATCTGATCAACTCCAAAATGAATAATGCCTAGAATGTCCTCTTGTACACATGGAATGAATGCATTGTTGTGATTGGATATGCCCTTTACTTTGTCCAGAGCCTTTTTTCATGTATATAAATATACCATTACCTGTTCATGAGTCAACTTTCCCCCTTTTAAGCCGACTATGGCAGTCAATTACTTTTCTTAAGAAGACTCCTGAAAGCGCGAATTAATAATTTGTCTACCTAATCGATTTATAAAACCTGTCTTGCAGTTTCTTGAACTTCTTTGGTTTGTATTAACTTTTCATAAACTGATTTTAGAGAGAGAGAGAGAAAGGAGGGAGGGAGGGGAAGAGGGACTGAGAGGAGGAGGAGAGAAAGACATCAACTTGTCTTATTCATGTGTTCATTGGTTGATTCTTACATGTGTCCTGTCTGGAGACCCACAATCTTCGATACTCCAACCAACTGAGCTACCAAGACAGTGCCTCAACTTTTAGTTTTAAACTTTTTTTATCATCACCCAAGGACATGCCTATTGATTTTATTTTATTATTTTTTTAAAGTTTCTTAGGACTGATTTATTTATTTATCTTAAAAAATTGTTAAGTACAGTTTTTTGCCTTTCCCTCCCCTCACCACCCCAGCTCTGCTTGCCTTCCTCCCTTATTTCCACCCCTGCTTGTTGTGGTCCATATGTCCTTGACAGTGATCAAAAGGGAGAGAGGAGTGAATAATAGAGAAAAGGGTGAAGGGTTCATATGCCTATTGATTTTAGAGAGAGGGGAAGGAAGGAAAAGAGAGAGGGAGAGAAATATTGGTGTGAGAGAGAAATACTGATAGGTTGCCTTTTGTATGCTTCTCAAACAAGAACCAAACCCAAGACCTGGGCATGTTCCCTGACTGGGAACTGACTGGGAATCAAACCTGTGACCTTGGGTTTTTGGGACAATGCTCCAACCCACTGATCCACACTAGCCAGGGCATTAACTTTTTTCATGGAAACATTATTTAATAGAACTGAGCTAACATTCTCAAAAATGGTAAGTCTTAAACTCTGGGCAAGTGATTATTTCAGTCAACACTTTCCTCATACACGCTTGGAAAAATACAATAGGAATATAGGTCAGCAACNTGGAGACCCACAATCTTCGATACTCCAACCAACTGAGCTACCAAGACAGTGCCTCAACTTTTAGTTTTAAACTTCTTTTTATTATCATCCAAGGACATGCCTATTGATTTTATTTTATTATTTTTTTAAAGTTTCCTAGGACTGATTTATTTATTTATCTTAAAAAATTGTTGTTTAAGTACAGTTTTTTGCCTTTCCCTCCCCTCCCCCAGCTCTGCTTGCCTTCCTCCCCTATTTCCACCCCCGCGTGTTGTGGTCCATATGTCCTTGACAGTGATCAAAAGGGAGAGAGGAGGGGATAATGGAGAAAAGGGTGAAGGGTTCATATGCCTATTGATTTTAGAGAGAGGGGAAGGAAGGAAAAGAGAGAGGAAGAGAAGTATTGATGTGAGAGAGAAATACTGATAGGTTGCCTTTTGTATGCTTCCCAAACAAGAACCAAACCCAAGACCTGGGCATGTCCCCTGACTGGGAATCAAACCTGTGACCTTGGGTTTTTGGGACAATGCTCCAACCCACTGATCCACACTAGGCAGGGCATTAACTTTTTTCATGGAAACATTATTTAATAGAACTGAGCTAACATTCTAAAAAATGGTAAGTCTTAAACTCTGGGCAAGTGATTATTTCAGTCAACACTTTCCTCATACACGCTTGGAAAAATACAATAGGAATATAGGTCAGCAACCTAACAGTTGACTGACCGAGCTGGTCAGCTAATAGCTAGTGGCAAGTAGAGAGGCTAAGCCCATATACGTATGGCTAGATTTTCTCTGAAGATGGGAGTGTGTTGTAAGAATTCCATAGTTAACACGGGACATGCCATGTTAACATGCTCAAGTCTCTCATAGCAGCATGAGTAAATGGTTCGAAAGCGTGGTGCCTAGAACGGCCCCATCACCATCATCTGTGAACTTATTAGAAACGCGGATTTTGGGGCCTCACCCTAGAGGTTCTGGATCAGGACTTCTTGGAGAGTGGACCAGCAGTGTCTCTTTAAATAAGCTCTCCAGATGATTCTTATGCACAGGAAAGTGGAGGACCTCTGCCCTACATGAATACAGGCGTTTACTCACAATCATAACCTTTGAGACGAATACTCTTCCTATGAAGGAAGAAAAATATTATCTGATGAATGTAGGGCTGGATTTAACTGGATCCTCTACCTGTATATCCTCATCCCATGATGTGCAAAAAAGAGACTGAAGGTGAATTTAATCCATGTAGATAAATAACTGGGATAATTGCCTCACTCTCTGAATTACATAGGCTGCTTATTCATTGCCTTAAGCCATGTTCGTATGTCAATGACACATCATTTGGGAGAGAATAAATGAAGGAATCTCAGATGATTCTGTATGATTTGGGGGCCAAATCATTATAGGGTCATATCACTATGCAACCACTTGGACATCGATATAGTAAAAAAAAATTAAAAAATACCTTTTGGCCCATGGGGTAAGGCTTGTAGTGTGGACTAAATGAGTTTATATTAAAATAGCACTAGAAAATATTCTTTAAAAGTCTGCAGCTAAAATTCACGTATTTTAGTGATTTTTATATGTGACTCATCAAAAAACAAAGAAAAAAGATGTTACTCAAGGCATTCATAAATGTGAAAAAGTAAATAAGAAAACTTAGCAGATTTCAATACAACAAAAAATGTCATAAGCCATAAATAAACCAATCACCAATCAATTTCATCTGCTTTCTGTAATACAGTGTTTCTCAAGTTGAGATTCCATACCTAAAATACAACATAGAAATTGTTTTAAAAAATTAGAGAATGGGGGAAAGCTTCTGTCATCAAATACATTGGAGACACTTGAATTTAATCAAGCTAGGTTTTTTTTTACTTCAGAAAGTTTTAGAACTTTTATAATTAGTCTACCTTTTTAATCTCTAAAAGAAGGGTTATAATATATGGTACTTTCCAAACTTAATTAAAAATAAAATGGATATATTAAAAAAATCATCTCAAGGATCAGAATGTTCTGTGAAGCAAGCTTTTGGAAATCATATTTTTGCCAGAAGAGGAATGGATACTTTTTGAAAAAAAAAAAGCTTTTGCAAACTCTATGGAGAATTAGGATTTAACCTGAATTTGGACAAAGTATTAAGACACAGCTTGGATGAAATGCAGTGGGGATACTAGGAAACTGTTTGATAACTGAAGTTACTATTCTTGACAGACTCATTAATAACCCAATTTATGAATTAGAATAAAAATCATGTAAAATTTTAGAAATAAATTTACATTAAAAGGTAGAATTTTTCTTTGAATTATAGCAGACGTAAAGAATCACTGATATTTCTTAGCAAACAGTTGCGCGTATCATGTGTGAGAGAGAATGAGGAGCAGGCAACTTTGAGGGGATCATTAGCAGACTCTGAGGTCAGAAGATAATTATGGAAGACAGCACGAACTGTTCAGAAGACACCCAGGACTGTTCTTCACACCCTCTGGGAGAGAAGGGCGTATGAGGGCTATGTCCAGGCTGCACACAGCACCCAAGATGGCAGCTCTGTGCCTGCTCCTACTTCCTGTCTAACAGTCATGTATTTAAAAGTTGCAACAAAAATACAAACCATCCTCATATTCTCCTCACCCAGGTGACTAATTTTTAGCATTTTGTTATATCCACCCCTCCCATATGTAAAATTATTTAAACTCTTGTCTAGGTCCCAATAATGTTTGTTAAAAAATACTGGGCATAATTTAATCTTAGATCATGTGATATATATAAATGAAGAATGCTTTGCACTCTGTAATGTATGGCCAAGTTGATCAGTGTGGTCTCTTCCCTTAGTGTGGTTCAATTGGTTTCTCCAGTGATTTGCAGTCTTTGCTAAGTGGCTTTGGAGGGGTTTAAGCTCATCAGTTCATGTGGGAAGAAGTGGTTCTGTAACCACGCTGCTATCACTTGGGTAAACATCACCTCCCTGTTCTCTCTCTGGTGACTACTGTTGTACAAATGCTGTTTCATGCTCTGCAATAACCTAGGTGGCATTTCACTGGGCTCCCATGCCAGATCAGCACGGCCAGCTATCTTCCAGAACAACTGCCGTGCAGTGCTGTCAACCAGCAATTACCAGCAGGTCATCCTGGCTTTGACCCACACTGAGCTTTAATAGGAAAAAACAGAGAGAGTAAGATAATGACATTCAAATTGAAGTTCATTATCCTTGCAAAATCACTTAGCACCATCAATAGAGAAAATGCTGGCAACTACTCAGCCTTAATCATTCACTGAGATACTGAGATTTATTTGTCCATAAATCTGTGCTTTGGAGTAAGTGTACTGGATGTCGGTAATTAAAATATTATTAGCAAATCTTTGTAAAGTAAACAGAGCATTGGGCTTTATTGTTTTCTTAATGTTAACTGCCTATTGTCTTTTAGAAAATTATTCAAATTTCTAAGGTACCCTCAAATTTTCTCATGGCTTTGATCTGGCCTTTAGCATGTTTACATGTCTATGGGTAAAATAGTTTTATGAGGCTAAATTACACAGATTGATACATTGTTCTGCACAGGCAGAACTGCAGACTGATAGTCTTGGGGAAGACTACAACTATCGCAGACGACTATGCATTATTCCAAACAAACACGGGGTGGCTGTTCTGAAAGGCTGCTGAATGGCAGGCTCCTCTCTCTTCTTCCAGTCACAGGCAGAGTCCTGTGTTCTTCTGAAGCTTGTCCAGTAGTCCCTTCATACTCTTTTGTTCTTGCCCTACTCACCTTTGATACTTCTGTTTTACCAGTTCGACCCTTCGAAGAAGCACGTGCTCTCCAATATCCTATCTTTTCCTTTACATGGTTTTAGCCAACATTTGTGGTCAATGATATGTACTCATTCCTCCCCCCCCCCCCTTAGAGGCTAACCAATAATTATTGCAATATGCAATTTCCTTTTGCCTGGCTAGTGATCGTTGTGGGAGAAAAGCTCACACTAACTTGAAGTGTCCTACTAAATGTCTAGGGTAGGGACTGGTGAGAATGACTGAATGTTAACAATTTAATAGACTTTTTACGAATTATCAAATGCTTCGAACTCCAAAAGAAGGAGAGGGGAGAAGAGAAGGGACATGACAAACATCTGTAAGCAAACATCAACATTCCACTACTTCCTAGGACAATAATTATTTTGGTTATTGAGGTCTGTGGATTGTCATGTTGTTACCAGTAGATCTCATTGTGCAGGTTAGTGGGGGAAGGTAATGTGGCGGAGGAAGAAGAGATCAATGTGTTTCAAAGAAAACCTACTGTGTTTTATAGGGACTGACTTGATAAGAATTCAATAAGCAGATAAGCCACTGAATACATCACTAAGTGTTAGTTTGCAAACTCAGGAATTTCCTGGGTGAAGTTTAAAACTGGCCCCCATACACAAAGGACAATGAAGGAGCGAGCCACTCTATATTGGTATGTGGCAGGTTTAATAAGCAAGGGCAGTTACATCAGAGGCTAGTCCAGGACATCTGCAAGGTGAGTAAGTGTGCACACCTGCCTGATGGGGATCTTAGAAGTTTATATAAAGGCCTCAACAATGTTCAGTCAAGAATACTGTCTAGATGGTCTCAGGAACTCCTTATTCTCTCAAGGTCATGTCCTTCAAAATGGCTCCCACTGTGGGACCAGCGGGCAGAGCACACATTCCAAGGATGGGAGAATGTGAAGCTCTTTCCACAGCCTGGGTCCAAGTCATGAATGAACTGTCAGTCCCATCCTCTCGAGAACTTCCTCCAACAGGAAGGAAACAAATTGCAAATAGATTTCAGAGAATGCTTTACACCTGTATAATATACCCATATATCTCTCCAGATAGGAAAGTAATTAACCTGATTCATAGGACAGATTTACAAAAAAAGAGTGTTTTAAGATTTTATTCATTCAACTATTGATTGCTATTAAGAAGAGGTGGAAGAACAGAGAAACAATAATAGTAGTGCAGGTAGTGGCAAGTCTTTATAGAATTACCACTAAGTGCCAGGCATTGTTTCAGGTGATTTTTCTATATTATCTTGTGTAACTCTTAGAGGGAAGTTATTGGTTTTATTTGTCATGAAGCCGCAAAGGCTTCCAGAGAAGGATTTATTGGTTTAATTTCAAATGCATGAAAGAATAAAAATTTAAATGATAGTACTTCTGAATCTAAAGCCCTTGTTTCATCTATTTTATAATTGAATGTTTCTTATTTTCTGCAACTTTCATGTGTCTTGAGAATAAGGCCCTCTGCTAGAATTCTGCCTGCATTCAAAGTGGAAGACATCGTAGTTATGAAAAATGACCACCTAGGCCTTGAAGAATGACCAGGAATTTTACTGGCAAATATGGTCATCAAATGTGCATACAGATGCGAAGGACGGAGAATATATTTTAGGGCAACCAACAACTTTTACCAAGGTCCTGATTTATTAAGAGGGAGCAATGGCACATTTTTGTAGCTAGATTGTAGTGGGGTTACAGGACCTGAATTTGGGGGCTAAAGCATGTAGACTGATTATGTTTCAGAGCTTAAAATAATAAAAAAGCCAAAGATGTAAGATCCTCACATAAAAAGTGATAACAAATCATCTCAGATATTGCAATGGGACTGAGCTGGGTGAGAAATTAAAGAGTATGTTATACTCAGTAAATAGAAGATTGTCATTTATCTTTGACATGTGATTTGATTGCAGTGGGAGAAATATTGTATGTGTGGAGGAGTGACTGGTAAAAAAGAGAGGACAGAAAAAAAGTCTCCAAAATACTAGTGGACTTTAAGTTACTACTTTGTTTGCAGTGCTTTCAAGTAATTTGGTCTGTGACCTTTATAAAATTTCAAAGATAAGAGTTCTCAGTAGGTTAATATTACTTAAATAAGCTTTCTTAATGTAGGAATGTCTCGTTATTTGACTTTTTAATATTTGAGGAAATAGCCTCTACTTCTTCAGATTATGTTCTTCAAATCCTAACAGATATTACTCCTATATCACTTCAAACTATTAGGTGAAATTGTGATATCCACATTTTCTCCAACTGAATCTGCACTCTCCACATATAGAGATAATTTGGAAACAATGACTCCTATATGAGAGTAGCAGAAAGAGAAGTGAGACTCAGAAGTCACTGACAGAAGCCGAAGCCAAAGAATGGATTGGATCAATGAGCTTTATACAATCCAGGGGTTAAGGGGTTATTTATCCAACATTTTAATGACCTCTACCTTCACTACCAAGTGAACGTCTAGCTTCTACTTGAATTTCTCTGTGGGCACTGTTTGAAGTTTATGTGTGTAAAGGTGAGCCACTATATTTGTTAATGATTAGCCCGATAGAGATTCTGTCAGTTAAGAAAGGGTTCGGATATGTGTAGATTAATTTTCTTTCACAGATTATTGGCTACCTGGGGTGCGTTTATACAATAGACTCTCTCTGCAGACTCTCAATGTGGTCAGCAAATGGTCACATGGCCCATATTTAGGGAGGATTTCTGGAGAAAAACGGGGGAAGTCACAATGCAAAGAGTTATCATTGTCACCCTCATGTCTGAATTAGCATCCTGCATATTGCAATGCATCTCAGTCTCAGTCCTACCCTACAGAATGGATGTGCTTTTGTTTTTTCAAGTATCAGACTTTCATGTGGGAGACTTAAAAAAATGCAAAGTATGATGAGAGATGAGTATACACATATTTGATATTATTGCATATACAGATTCACTAATTGTTTTATGGCAAAATGTTTAAAGTTGTCAAGCTTTTAAAAGTTAAGCAATTTTTATAATATGTTACAAAAAGGAAACACTGAAGAGTTCACATGGGGTGGCCAGCCCAACATTAGTGAGAAAGGAGCCCGGTAAGGTAGAGATCACCATACTAGTGACCCTTTGGAAGTTTTTTTTTGGGGGGGGGGGGTGGGCATGATCTTATGTGGCGTAAAGACCTCTCTCCAGCATTAAATGGATGGAAAAACAATAAAACTTACCTGCATGCTATACCATTACTACCTAAAAATATTTCCAAAGTTTGGGAACAGACTGGCTCTGTACAACCACAGAACACTTTTAGCAAAGCGGCTTTGGCTCCTCCTCATCCTGGCTAAGTTAGCTCCGTGAACCTGAGGATTTGAGTAGGATCTTAGGTCTTCAACAAGAAGTTTACAGCATGTACTCTGGAGACCACCCAGCTGGATCTTGGGGGGCTGCAGAGCTCTGGGAACACAGCATGGGGCCTTCAGGGGTCTCCGTGCTGAAACAGGACAGTGGCCGACTAACTGGGATGGTAGGCGCTAAAGAACATCAAGACTTTTCCTTCCACCTTCTCAGTTCTTCTGGCTGAGCTAATAACCAAATTAACAGAGACAGAGAAACAGGAGAAAAGCAAAGTTTAATATATGTATAGGGGGAATTCATACAGATATAGTGAATCCATGAAAATTCCACAGATAGGCAACGTTTGTGGGCAAAGAAGAAAGGGGGTGGGGATTAGATTTCGGAAGTGAGAAGGGGTGAGTTACAGGTAGTTGAGGAAGAGAAGAGCCTATGGCAGGGACTGGGGCAGAGGGGTAAACTCTTGTTTACATGTTTGATTCACATTGGGCCAAAGCAGCATCCTACAACCTTCTTCCTAAGCAGGTTTCTCTGTGGAATCTCTTAGGCAGGAAAGGGGGAGGGTCAAAGGTTCTAAGTCCTTTATTTCTTAGTAAAGAGCTTAAATTGATATCCCAAAGATCAATTTCAGGTGGGAGAATTGCGGCCCCTTCAGGACGTGACTGACGCACTCGACGCTGAGGTGCTGCGAGTAAAAGAACCCATTACCATTCCCTACAGACAGGGCTCCCGGAGAGGAGGGGAAACGTAAAGTCGTTCCGAACCACGCATCCTTCCATTTCTTACAGGAAGGAAGCCACTGTTATCTTATGGGATCATCATTGTACATGTAGTTGATGTTGATGAGATCGCTGTTACGTGGTGCAGGACTGTGAATTGGGGAAATGTGGCAATGTGACAAGGATCTTGGCGAGGGCAGTCAGTCAGGGGGAGATGACAAGGGAGATAAGAAATACTTTATCAAGAATTGTTTGTACAGATTCCTTTGGCCCCGACTCTCCACTGCTGGTGATAAGAATGTTTCTTTTCACTTGGTACAAAAAGGACATCTTTGATATTGGGAAAGAAAAAGGAAAGTGAGAGTGACCTTCTTGCATCTGTTGTTTTTCAAGTACCTTAAGCTCAAATAATCAATGCGTCAGACTAACATATTTTAGGATGGCGTGTGCTGAATTCTTTCATGAGTTTTATAGTATATGTAAAAATCCCTTGTGTATTTTAAATCAACTACTGTTACTGAGAGAGATTCAAATTTCAGGAAGACATGTATGGCCTTTATTTCTAGTGATTCCACTTACATTTAGCTGTCTTTCTATGTCAGAGATCACACATTTATTTGGAAGATTCAGACAGTAACATTCTAGCCTCTGTGTGGCACTCAGTCTCTCCCTCAGCTGTTCAACCTCATGGCTGGAGTGCAAAGAGAACCACAGACAGTGTATATGTGAGTGCATGTTGGTCGGTCCCAGTGAAAGTTTATCTATAAATCCAGGTAATGGGTTGTTTTGTTAGGTATCCACAGATCATATTTCCGTACTGTCAGGTGAGCAGAAGCTTCAGCGGCCATTTCTCTGCAGAATAAAGTTTCAGTGATGTTGGCGTAACTTGGGAACCTTTGATGTTAAAGGTAATGCCTCCCTTTGGAGGAGATTTGCTAACCTTCCTGGGTAATAATGTTTCTGCCTCTCTTGACAGAGACTGAGCGTGCTTGTTAGTGGCCTGCTTTGTAACATCACCGCTAATGCCACTGTGCTTTGCCCAGAATGAGAGGGCTGGCAGCACCCGTCCCTTTTCATGTAGAAACTGGGGCTCAGTGAGTCCACGCGGTGATGTTACTTTAGATACTGCTAAGGTCGTGAGTAATAAACTCTCATGTGTCCTGCCTGTGTCTAGAAAACCGTGGCAGGTTAATTTGGGAGCATGGTGGTAGGAGAAACTTGCAGAGCCTTCACGATTCTTGACAGGCCCAATTTGTTCTGAGGGTAAGGGTTGTCTGACCCATGCTTTTAGTAGCTCTCTTGGAGTCTTTTGCTTCAGGTTCTAAGAGCTGATTTTGCATTCTTCCAGAATGGACTGTTTGTGATTTTTTTTTTCTGGGTGGTTCTAATACTTCACTCTATTTTCGAAGGTTTTTTTTAACTAAATTTATTGGGGTGACATTGCTTATTAAAATAATTTAGTTTCAGGGGTATAATTCTGTATCTTACAGCACATCATCTGTATATTGTATTGTGTGTCCACCACCCCAAGCCAAATTTCCGTCCTCACTCTAAGTAATTAGGTTAGGATAGCAATTAGATTATATCGGCTGTACTTCTGAACCTGCATAATGGACATGAAGGATTTGTCAGGGAAAATACAAGAACACTCTGATTATGAAAAAACATTCCCATATTGATCTGCTGCTATAATTGCAATGATCACTTTCTTTATCATAACTATAATTTAATATCATCTGCTTTTTAAAACTGTCATTAATGAAGACTTAATGCCTGTGCATTTATTCCTGCCAGTTCAGACAATATTTGGATATGCAGGCCCCAAACAGGAGGAGACGGGAATTACTGAGTGTCCAACAATTTAAATTTTTATACAACATAATCAGAATTGGGCTCTTACTTTCACTTTAATTCTCAAATAGCCAACATAACTTCATGTTGTATTTCTGCTTTTTCTAACAGTAAGTCATATGTATATTCCTAGTGCAAATCCTCATTGCTTTGTACACACACACACACACACACACACAATGGGGGGACCCCAAAACCAGAATTTATTTATAAAAAATGGTGTATTTATTCTTACATGTTTAAACTTGTCACCTTGGAAGTACTTTTCATTTGATACAATAAATTTATTGAGACATTTATTTCACTAAAACAGTTTTTGAACTCTTTGATTTTGATGCCTTCTAGTGTTTCTGTGGGGTTTTTTCACCTTTTCCATGTTGGCAAAATGTTTCCTTTTGAGGACTTTTTTTTATCCTGGGCAAAAAAAAGTTGCTTGGGGCAAGATCTGGTAAATAGGGAGGGTGAGACCCAGGGATCACACTATTTTTCGTGATCAGAGGTCCGGAACTGCTGAACACTCAACACGGAGTGGGTAGGTGTGCTCATAAACCACCCGTCATGAAATGGGCAAACACATTGAAAGAGTTTTCAAAAAAAATTCACTGGAGCTGAATGCAGCCTCTCACAGCAGTGCCAGCTGGTGCACTGATACAGATGGGTTCCTAGAACACTCACCCAGCAGGGGAGGACTGTACTACAAGAATCCTGCCTTCCAGAAGATAATTCCATTTTGGGGGTCTCCCCTCATATATTTATAAAATGAACATTTGTGTCCATCATTTAGCCTCAATTGTTAGCAACTCATCTTTTTACAAACGTCCCCCCAAGAACTTTCCTTTTCTCATTTTTATTTACATTTTTATTTTTTTTTATTAAGGTAAAAGTTTTATTGGGTGATATTTACCTTTTTAAGTGTATAGATCTATAGTGAGGCATCAGAGCCAAGTTGTGGATAAAAGCATGCACTTGATCCTTGTTGTCGGTGGAAATCAGGCATTTCCATAAGATCATGAGCGAGGCATTTCAAGGACCTGCTCATGGGTGATTATGGTGTGGCAAAATGTACAAGGCTGCCCTTATTTCTCCTCTCTTTTTGTCCCATCATGGAGAACGTCTAACCGTATTTTCAGCAATGTCTAAACAAAAGCCAGTGTCACAGTTTCTGCTTCATATTAAAAGTCAGTCCAACTCAGCCCTTGGCTAGTTCAGCTTGCGCTTCCTGCTGCGATCTGTTGCTGTGCAGAGGTATTTAGGCTCCCACCTGGAGCCTGTGTGCGGAGTCCTTGAAGTCATCAGCCATGAGTTCTCTAAGGCCACATGGCTATGGAAAGAGGAGAAAGAGAGCTTCTTTGTTCTTCTGGGATTATGTTAGTTTGGGTTTGGGACAGACCGGGTGCTTTTTCAAAAGAACCAATCACCTTCACATGTTTTCCTGGGCTTTGGACAGGTCTACACCGTTAGTTAGACTGACTGCTGTTTATGGTCTAGCACCCCCCTCTCCTTCCCCCCAAAATCAATATGGGAGCAGGTAAGGGAGGAGTGTTAATCTTGGAAAAATTCAGTGATCTCCTGGGGTGTGAAGCTGTAGCTTCCCAGTGAAGCAAACAGGCTTATGCTCCCCAGTTGATTGAGCTCCATGTTTAATTTCCTTTGCTCTCTTTCCTTTATTATTAAGTAACTAATTACATATGATAACATCATGACTCTACTTCTCCATCATTTACTAGTTTTATAACAGGGAGTCTGATACTTAAAGTCTCTGTGAGGTAGTTAAAATTGCATAAGTAAGTATGACAGGATACATTAAGCATTTATAGTAAGCTCATTGTCAAAAGTTGAGTCTCCATGAAGCAAGCTCTGGGATGGTGTACCGTGTACAGAATACTAAGTATGGAGTACTTTGGAGAGTGACACTTGTGGAAAAAGGGTTGAGGACATTATCTCCCCAGCTTGGCTTAGTGGGAACTTAATACGAGCTATGGGTCTACTGGCAAGAAGGAAGGGTTTCTGAAAAGGGAATGTAGTGTCCTGCCAGGGAAAAACCTTTGCATTGCTTTCAATAAATAATGGTTTTGATGGAAGGGAAGCACTCCATGCCAGTGCTGAATGCAAGGTCAGCACGAACAAGGCTTGAGCTACAGGTGATCTGAGTCTTGGTGGAACATGTGTAGATCTCCCTGGAATGCAAGAGTATGTTTGACTGATGAGAAGATGCTCCAAGGCCATCTTCTCACTTGGCTTCCTTATCTACCAAGTAAGCTGTTATGGGAAAGATTTTCTTTGCCTCCTAATTTCTAATGAAGTAGGAAAATTTCCTCCTTTTTTTCTCTTGGGGTACAGTTACAGACTACAAAACTACTTGGTTGCACTTGGCTTCACACTTTAAGAATCACTATTTTAGGGCAGTTACTGAAGGTGAGCAATAACCATCCATTTCATCGTCTTCATAATTATTGGCTTTTCTCCATCCAAATCTCTGAAAGACCTGATATTTCTGCCACTGGTACATCATTTTCCCTACAGAACCAACTCAAATCACCAAGAGAACAATTGGAAATCCCTCATTTGCCCTGTACTATTTGTGCTCCTCCTGATGGAGTCCTTATTGCTATCCAGGCAATGATCCAACTCGAACAATTCATCTTATTGCCTGATTTTCTAGACCACTCTTGGCACTTAATGTTGTAGGTTGGATTCTCTAAGCAGAAGACACTGAGGTGGTGATTAGTGTTCAGGGCATTTATTAAGTACTGTCTACAGGAGTTAAGTAAGTGGAGAGGCAGGGAGAGGAAAGCTAGGGCAGGAGGAGAAATCAAACTCTCGTGTAGACTCATACTAGCTTTGACAAAGTGCACTGGGAACTCTGGAGTTAGAATTGTTCATGATAATTGTCCCATACTGGTCCAAATTGGTTGAGGCTGCCACTATCAGTAGTAATTGGATGTGGGGCATCCTAAAAAAGGGCACGACTTTTGACAAATTGTTTCAGTGCAGCTGAGGTAGCTGACAGCTGAAAATGCTTACAGCATTTCTAACTACAGGGGCAAAGGTTTCTTTTTCTGAGTGACATGCTATCATATCTTGCTCACCAGAAATAATTGGAGGCTATTAGTATGTCCTTCAAAAGAATATTTGCCTATCTAAAAGGTATATTCCTAGATATTTACTGACTACAATGCCATTACATATTAAATAATATAATTAACTTTTTGTAATAGGCTATTTCTGATAAATAGTTAGGCAATTTTTTTGGTAATACTTTATACTTGGTAATCTTACTAAAACTCTCTATTTTTATAATTTCAAGCTTATAAACTGTACTGTCTCAAAATAATAAGGATTTGTTTTTCAATATGCATGTTTATATCTTACAGCCTTTATTCATTGTGTTGATTAGGACCCAGTGAAAAGTAAACATTTGAGATAATGGGCTCTGATGCTTATCTCTGTCCTTAATAGGAATGTGTAGCATCTCTCAAAATTATGAAGTTTAATGTAAGATTTTAATAACATATCTTTCCAAGCATATGTAGACAAAAACTTTCTCCTATTCCTAATGCTTAAGTAATTTTATCATAACTATGCATCCAATATCATTTATTTTTTGCCTCTATTGGACCATGTAGCTTTTCTCCATGAGCCTATTAATATTTTGAGTTAGTTTATAAATTTTCTGTTATGGAACAGGCATTTTACTTGTTTGATAAACTGTAATGACATGTTATTCTTTGATATAATATACTAAATTAAATGTATAAGTGTTCTATCTAGGAAATGATCTCCCATATTTTTATTTCAGTGCTGGCCTTTTTTGATTTTCATGTTTGAATTTCATTAGCTTCTTTAAATATGTTCTGAGGCTCTACATATTTTAATATAAATATATTTTCAAAAAACACTGTATTGCAATCAGATGTTTAAAAAAGAGCTGCTTCAGTTTCAGTTTTGCTCGGGTACCCGAGATATCAGATAACACATTCCGAGGGATAGATCTTGTAAGAGCAGATATTAATAAACCACAGCCTATAACAGGGGAAAATAATCCTTGGAATACATTGTATTTTGCATGTAGTAAACCATGGGATATTTAAAAAAGCTTAAAATATTCAGGGTTAAAACTTATCTGTTTTAAAACATTGGGGTCATATGTAAACTTATAAGAAATCATGAACTGTACACTTTCTCGTTTAAAAAATAGTTCTATAAAATAGAAACCTCAGAAGTTTGATTAGAATAAAATTTCATTTATGTCAAACTAGACACACATTTCTAGTCATTAGTTTCTAGTCACTTATTAACTTAGACACCAGATACTAAAGCATGTGTTTTTTTTTTCAAATTGAATTTGCAATTGTTCAGAGTACCAACACGCATATCCTGCTTCTCAGGAACTATTGACGTTTGTATCACAGAATGCTTTGCCTTTGACGAAAGACAAAGAAAAATAGAGCAGATCACAAGTAACATTCCCTTTTCATACACTTTAAAATAGTTATACCTTAAAGCAACATTACATTATTTAAAAATTCTAATGCAAATGTTAAGGACATGGATTTTTTAAAATAAAAAACCGCTTTGAGTTACAATAGCTTTTGTACAGTTTGGAGTAAAAGGGAAATATTCCCAGACGTAGCTCCACTTGTGCTTCGAGCTGGCACTAATGTTTCTATTTATTTCAGAAGATAACATTATTTCAGGAGATAATGTTATCTTCTGAAATATTATCTTCTCATAATAGAAATAATATTATCTTCTGTAAGTGGACTGCTACTTAATCCTTTGACCTTTTTCTTGGAAATACACACACCCAGAGTTAGATGAGGCGGTCCATGGGAGATTGTAGACCAATACGCAGATAAAATTTGTGATATTTTTGGAGGACCCAGGAGAGTCACTGTAGCATATCTGAGGATGGAAAACTCACTTGTCTTTAACAGTATGATTTCTCATTTTTACTTTTTGGCCATTATAATAATTTGAAAAAATATGGTATGCATTTTATGGTATCTGAACAGTGCAGGTAATTCTAAACATTGAGTGATATGCTTCCTATTTATATGTATTTATAATACTGCCAGGTACATTTTTACATCAACTTCAAGTGTTTTATGTAGATTTGTAGCATTCTTCTCTAGAATTTATTGTAAAATATATGAATGTTTTGTGGGGAAATGTTGATAATTTTTATTTGTTTGTTTATATTGATCTACCTTTTCATTTTGTCTCTTGCAGAATCTGATGTCTCTTAAGGAGGGCATATATGAAAAAGTGCTTTGAACTTTAGTGGTCAAACTCAATGTTTCATTGTATGGTATCAAAATTAATAGGTGCTAGAACAGAGATTTAGATAGAAAGACGGTTAGTGAGCTTTTTAAATGAAATCCACTTAAAAAGTAAACTGCATTTTATAGATCATTTTTGTCCAAAAATTGTAATTTCATTTCATGTTGATTTAGGTAGTGACATAATGCAATTTTACCATATATTTTCTAACTGCCTAAACTAAATATAAAAATTAATCTAATATATAGAGAGAGCACTATCATAACATGGTTTGTTTGTTTTTTTGGTTTCAAAACACTTTCTCTACTTCAGTTTAGAGCCATGTTTTTTTCACCAAGGAGACAGAATACGTTTTAGATTTGTTATTAAAGTCTTGTCCTTTATTGTTGTTCTAGCAGTATCTCTCCAAGAAGCATTATTTGTTTCCTTCATGCAAGTCCAGTCCATGTCAGCTTAAAGATTCCTTTATTAATGTGATGCCAGCTCCCACCAAACTCAGCCCTACGCAAGCAGAGTCCTCATTATATTTGGAGTGCCTCATTCTTTAGAGAGCAAACTGTCTCTGCAGTTCCCGGTGTGCCAGAGTGAGGTTTAACAGAGATGATCCATTTGAACCCTTATACATGTGGCCATTTTTTAAACGCTAGTTGTCGCAATTCTCGACAAGTTGAGAATGCTTCAATACTTCATCTATAAAATATTAATCAGAAAAGGAAACACATCATTATAAAAATTATAAAGGATAAGCAAAGCATAGTTGTACAGTTCTCTCTTGCCTGTGGAATTATGGATGATTCCCTGAGAAGATGGTTATTTTTGAGTGAAGAAAAGGAAGCCAAGAAATTGGATAGGGACAGGGAGAAGATATGAAAAAATAGGTCTAGGGAGCTACCTGTGCAGAGATCCTGAGGATGGGGGGAGACAGCATTGTGCAGAATTTTGACAGCTACACATTTGAACTGTGAGTATAGATTATGTGTAACACATATGGCTATATTTCCAATGAGAGGAGGGTCTTGTGAGTTTTATGCCTATGAGAGTGGAAATCTACTATATCTAGCAACTACCACAGATCTTAACAGAAGCTTTTTTCTACATAAATAATACTTAAAAGATCATTTTACACACACATGAACACACAGGCACAAATACAAAATGCTTATTACTTAAGGTATGATTGCACAAACACATAGAAAGAAATCTGGGCCTTTGGATGCTTGTTTAAGATGTCCCGCTATTGGGTTCTTCTGGTGGAGGGACGTGAGACTAAGATGTGGCAGGAATGTGGCCACTTAGAGATGACCGAGGCAAAAGGAAACTTCTCAGACTATATGAAGACAATGACAGCAAACAGTGTGCATTCCCACTTCCATTAATATTGAATACACATTTACATATTCTATTTTACAGATTGTTCACATATATAAACAAATTCCCATATTGGTCAAAAGCAAGTTTATTCAAAATATGGGTGCTGAAGATGAGTAAATGAATTGATCTCTGGAACCAATTACTAGATGGAGTTGGATGATTTTTAGCTGTTTTTTTTGCACGTTGTAATTAATCCTTTTTAAAGGAAAATGAAGTCTTAAATTTTAAGGGAAACAAAGTCCTTCTGTTTTTGTTCTTAACTTGTATATTCCCCTCAAGTTTGGCTAAGCCAATTATTCCTATTTAGCATTGTTGAATAAAATATATAATTTCTCTGGATAAAGAAAAGCTCAGAGATGGGAAATGGGAGAAGACTTGTCTCCCATTTTATTTCATTGAACATTGATTTACACTCCTGACCTTAAATGTTTGGCATGGGCAAACTTTTGTTAAATTGTAGTAGTTGAAGATTCATCTAAATGACAGGAAGTGCTTTCTATGAAATGAGTTTAAGAATTGTTCATTTGAATGCCATTATATAGAAATTATCTGCTTTTAGATAATCAAAGTTACATATATGTGATATTTTACTAGATTGTTACTCATAAAAATAAAGGGAATATAAGTTTGTACTTAGGAATACCATGAATATTTATATACAGTCTTACAGAAGAATTTTAGTACTTTTGATGGAAGCAAAAGACTGTTATGTTTCTAATCTTTCCTTGATAATTTTTGTGTAAGACTATTTCAGAAAAAAATAATATTTTCTTTACCATATGCCAGGATATAGAAAAAGATAGAACTGATTATGATGAATAAAATTTGGAAAGCAGAATGATAAGCCTAACCATGTTGAAAAAGTTCTGAGAATTTCTACTAGTACTAAAGCAAACCAAATACAACGCAATATCTTTTCTGTAACTTCAATGAATAACAAATAATGGAGATATATTTTAGAAAGTTCAAATCCTTTTGTAAAGTTAGTTAAAATTTTATTTTTAAATAAATGTTAAAATAATAAATACATAATATAGAATATATGTTAAACAACATATTTTCATTCTTTTTGATTGATACAATTAAAATAAAAATGCAGTTGATTTCTCAAAAGAAACCTTGCAGGCAAGAAGGGGTTGGAAAGCTGTGGGAGCCCGCCAGGCCGCAGGGAACTAAGGACAGAGCCCCCACTGTGAAAACGGTGGCGGGACTTGGTTTCTGGTCCCTGGAGCCGGCGGGTATCTTGACATCTTCCGGACCTTCTCCTTCTCAGCCTTGAAGGAAAGAACAAGGTCTTGGCATGTGTGTCATGTTCCAAGGAAGTGATAATCTTGAGGACACTGCTATCTGTGGGCTAATGTTCTCAGGATGTGAGAACATCTTGCCCTCTTGATAGCTTTCAGTAATGTACAAACTTTTGTAAAACAGCATTGTTCTCAGGCCACTGCAGTTCTGCATATAAGCCAGCAGTTCCTTGAATAAATTTGCCATTTGCCAGCAAGAGCACTTGGACCTCTCCATTCTTTTAATTAAGTTAAGTTCATCGCCTCACCTCGTGACCACCCTTGCTGCCGCGGGCGGTGGCAGAAAGCAGTATCTGAAGTCATGAAAGGCAAGGACCTACAGCCAAGATTGCTCTATCCAGCAAAGCTATCATTGAAATGGAAGGGCAGATAAAGTGCTTCCCAGATAAGGTCAAGTTAAAGGAGTTCATCAGTACCAAGCCTTATTATATGAAATGTTAAAAGGGTTTATCTAAGAAAAATAAGAAGATAAAAAATATGAACAGTAAAATAATAAGAAACTCACAATTATCAACAACTGAACCTAAAAAACAAAAACAGAACCTAAGCAAACAACTAGAGTGGGAACGGAACCAGAAAAATGGAGATCACATGGAGGATTTCCAACGGGGTGGCGGAGGGGAGCACTGGAGGATGAGAAGGTCAGGGAATAAGAAGCACAATCAACAGGCATAAAATAGATGGGGAGAGGTTAAAAATGGTATAGGAAACAGAGAAGTCAAAGAAGTTATATGTGCAACCCATGGACATGAACTGAGGCAGGAACACTGGAAGGTGGGGGGTGCGGGGTGGAGGGAGGATAAAGGGGAGAAAAAGATTGGGAAAAGTTTAGTAACATCATCAATAAAATATACTTAAAAATGCAAAAACTGATGGAATGGAATGCAAAAATATGTAATGAAGCAAAAAGCGTACTAAACATATTGTGCACACATTTCAAGATACATCATTTTGAGTTATTGAAAGACATTCAAACACTGATTTTATTTGCTTGTATCTTCCAGAAAACACTCAGTACAATTATACTGCATTGGTATTTTAAAAACAATAAAAATATACTGTATTCACATGGTACTTAATAGATTCTGGGATGCTTTCTCATACACTTACTGCATTTATTATTTTTCTTTATCAGTCTGCTAGGAAAGTATCAGTTGTCTCAGTACAAATGTTCCAAGGAGCACAGGGCTACATAGCAAATATACTAACTAACACTTGAAATTTTGTTTTCCGATAGCCCTATTGCTTCCAAAAGTCTCATATGTTATACAATATGTTTATGAATACATTACTTCTTTATTAGTCTGTTTGGTGATATGTTCCAAAATGGGAGATTATCTGATATAGTGGATCAGAGAGTGCTCTTTGGAGTCCAGCAGATGTGTTGGATTTCAGCTCATTACTTTCAGCTACATGATCCAGCACAAGTTTCATAATTGAGGAGAATAACGAGATGCATGTAAAGTTCTCCTTGTATCACTAATTTTATCATTTGTCCATCTCAGGTGACAAAAACATAAGATCGAATGATTGGAATAATTGTGGTTATCCTGAGACCCATTGGTTTAAACAACAGCAATGTGTATTCTCACAGTTCCAGAAGCTGGGCTCCAAGATCAAGGTGGCAACAGGGTTGGGCTGAGGTGGGGCGTCTCTCTCTGGCCCGCAGACGGAACCTTCTCATGCTGTCTTCACCTGGATTTCCCTCTCTGTGTGCTGGGAGAGCCAGAGATTTCTGGTGTCTCTCTTCTTGTTAGGATACCAGTTCTACTGAATTAGGGCCCCACCTTGAAGACCTCATTTGATATGAATTCCTTTTCTTAAAGGCCTTATCTCCAAACACAGACAGATTGAAAACCGAGGCTTCGACATAGGATTTTGGAGATGGGAGGCATATTATTCAGTACATACATTCACAAAAATTAGATTGGGAGACCAAATAGGTAACAACATGGACCCAAACAATACAGTGAAGAGATTAGGAAGAAATTATACAAGTATATGTATTCTAATCTACATTTTTTTATTCCTTTAAAAGCCAGTGTTCCATGATGCACTTGCTATGTGCTGGTCCCTCTTCTGGGTGCTGGGAATGATGCAAAGGTCGACGTTTCTTCTCCCAGGCGTGTCGTGGAGTGAAGTGCATTTCAAGAAAAAGGGGCAACAGACAGAGTCAGGCATTTTTATTTATTATTTTTTTATTTTGAACATTGTGATGAATATTTTTAGGGAAAGAAGCAAGTATAAGCCAAATACTACCCTAATACCAAAGCACGTGGGGTTTTCACAGTGGGGCCTCACTGCATCCTTAGGACATCAGGTGGTTCCGCTGCCAGATGTTTACCCCCTGATTTCTGCTGTGGGTAGAGGCACAGGAAGAATCCTTTCCACAGGGAAAATTACAATGTTTAATAATTGTCAGGCCTGACTACAAAGATGGCCACTGTGCGACTCTTACTCTATGTTTAATAAAAAGTGTAAAGAGAAATACAAAATTTAATTGTAATAATTACATTCCCAACTGTCGTTCTTATTGTTATTAACTTTTTTTATCTTGATAATTAAAAAGGCTTTGAGGTTTAAATATAGAAATGAGATTTTTAAAAAATCTTGAGCTCCCACTAATAAGTTATTGCTTTGTAGATAATACTAAAATTCATTAAATTTTAAATCACTTAATGTCAAGTAAGTGAGAATATGTTTTGCCTATCTCTCTTCATAGTATGAAAAAGAACACTTAGAGGTATTGTACAGTTTTAGAGGAGATTAGAAAATGGGTTACTGGTTTGTACTTAATTCAAAAACATGGCTTAAGCTCCTCAAACATTAATTTAATAAACATATATTTGTTGATTTTCTACTGGGACTTGGACATGATTACATGTACAGTTACTGTAGTGGTGAAGAGGAAAGACAGGGACCTTGATTTCATGGAACTTAAACTCTGGTGGTGGTAGGGAGCAGAAAGAGAATAAATACAGAAATAAATAAGAGAATACTGAGAAGTGTGATGCATGAATGCCACTGCTAAAGTTAAACAAGGTGAAACAATAGGGTGATAAAAGGAGTGTCTCTGATTGTATCTTTAGATGAAGCTTGGATTAGGAAGGCCCCTAAAAGTATGATCTAAATGACTGGAAGTAGCTTGCCTTGTACAGGTTTTAGGAAGAGCTTTTCTGGGATATAAATGCCTTAAAGCAGACACAAGCTTGTTATGATGAGGATAGAAAAAATGCAAATGTAGAGTAAAGAAAAAAGGAGGAAATCAAGTAAGTCTTTGTAGGACAAAGCAATGGATTTAGTGTTTGTCTCCACTGCAATGGGCAGCCATTGAAGTACGTTGGCAGGGAACAAAAACGATGTCAATTGTGTGTGTGTGTCTCAAGTCTTCTCAGACACTCAATGGAGAGTTGACAGTAGAGGGCGAGAGATAAAGTAGGAGCGACCAACTGAGATGGCATTACAGTGTTCAAGGGAGAGCCAACCACGTCATGTTTTGTTGTGTAGATGGTAAGGAGCCACACAAGTGTGAGTCTGGACAACCTTTATCACTAGTCTAAGTGTGTGGGGAAATTATGTCTTTTAATAGCTTACGTGGGGGTTACTATTTTATTGATAACAAAAGTTGGGTGAGAAACATACACGGGCTGGGGATTTGAAATACAAGTTAGAAGTTTAGAGGTCAGCTCATGCTGGAGATAGAATTCTAGATGTCAACAAAGTCCAAAATAGTGATTTTTTAAAAATATATATTTTATTGATTATGCCATTACAGTTGTCCCATTCCCCCCTTCGCTCTCCTCCACTCTGCGCACCCCTCCTCCATCATTCCCCCCCTTTCATTCATGTCCATGTGTCACAAGTTCTTTAGATTCTGTATTTCCCACAGTATTCCTGCCCTCCCCCCTGTCTATTTTCTACCTACTGTCTATGCTACTTATTCTCTGCACCTTCTCCCCCCTTCTCCTCCTCCCACTCCCCTGTTGCTAACCCTCCATGTGATCTCCATTTCTATAGTTCTGCTCCCGATCTAGCTGTCCTCTTAGTTTGCTTTTGTTTTACGTGTGGTTGTTAACAACTGTGAGTTTGCTGTCTTTCCACTGTTCATACATTTTTTTAATATATTTTATTGATTATACCATTACAGTTGTTCTATTCCCCCCTTCATTCCCCTCCACCCGCACTCTCCCTCCCCCACTATTCTCCCCTCCTTAGTTTATAACCATGTGTCTCAATTTCTTTAGGTTCTATATTTCCCCCACTATTCTCACCCTCCCCCCTATCTATTTTCTACCTACCATCTATGCTATTTTCTGTGCCTTCTCCCCCTTCTCCTCCTCCCACCCCCCTGTTTCTAACCCTCCATGTGTTCTTCATTTCTATGGTTCCACTCCTGATCTAGCTGTCCTCTTGGTTTGCTTTTGTTTTAGGTGTGGTTGTTAATAACTGTGTGTTTGCTGTCCTTTCACTGTTAATATTTTTCATCATCTCTTTCTTATATAAGTCCCTTTAGCATTTCATATAATAAGGGCTTGGTGATGATGAACTCCTTGAACTTGACCTTATCTGAGAAGCACTTTATCTGTCCTTCCATTCTAAATGAAAGCTTTGCTGGATAGAGCAATCTTGGCTGTAGGTCTTTGGATTTCATGACTTGGAATACTTCTTTCCAGCCCCTTCTTGCATGTAAGGTCTCTTTTGAGAAATCCGCTGACAGTCTGATGGGTACTCCTTTGTAGGTGACTGTCCCCTTATCTCTTGCTGCTTCCAGGATTCTCTCCTTCATTTTAATCTTGGCTAATGTAATGATGATGTGCCTTGGTGTGTTCCTTCTTGGGTCCAACTTATTTGGGACTCTCTGAGCTCCCTGGATTTCCTGGAAGTCTATTTCCTTTGCCAGACGGGGGAAGTTCTCCTTTATTATTTGTTCAAATACACTTTCCACTCGTGGCTATTTCCTTCCCCCTTTTGGTACCCCTATAATCCGAATGTTGGAACGTTTAAAGATGTCCTGGAGGTTCCTAAGCCTCTCCTCATTTTTTTGAATTCTCATTTCTTCATTCCTTTCTGGTGGGATGTTTTGTTCTTCCTTCTGGTCCATTCCATTGAACTGAGTCCCAGTTTCCTTTCCATCGCTATTGGTTTCCTGGACATCTCCCTTCATTTCAGTTAGTTTAGCCTTCATATGTTCCTTCAATTTGTGACTGTACTCTACCAATTCTGTGAGCATCCTGATAAATAGTGTCTTAAATTGGGCTTCTGAGAGGCTGGCAATCTGTTGGTCGCTTAGAGTTATTGGCCCTGGAACTTTGAGTTCTTGCACCATCTTTTGGGCTGTTCGTGCCTGTTAAGTAGCAGGATCGGAGCCCTAGGTTTTCACCAGAGCAGGGCAACTCAATCGCTGGGTTGTGACATTGTATGTGGGGGCGGGGTCAAAGAGGGACAATGGCTTCCCTCTGCCGCCTGCTGCCGCGACCCCCACCAGCACCGCAGCCACCACCGTCACCAGGCCCACTCGCCTCGCTCCACGGCACGCGAGTGTGCCACCGCTGTCAGCCCTCCACCACTGGGTTCGCCCCCTGGGGCCTGCGTGGTCCGTCTCACTGCGCGCGAATGTGCAACCTTGGTCAGTCTGTTCCGCACCCCGACTAGTTCTGGGCTGCCTGCGCTCCTAGGTCTGTCCTGCCCGACCCAGCTCCGCTGCTGGCTCCGCCTCTCTTACCGTCCTCGTTGAACGGTTCGTAGCTGTCGCACTTCCGTATAATTCCGTTTTCTGGTCTCTGGGTGTGTGTTAGTTCTCCAAAACTTTTGTTATATCCAAACTTGGTTGTGGGAGAAGGCACAGTGTTTCCACCTATGCCTCCATCTTGGCAGAAGTCCTGTTCATATTTTTTATCTTCTTTTTCTTAGATAAGTCCCTTTAACATTTCATATAATAAGGGCTTGGTGATGATGAACTCCTTGAATTTGACCTTATCTGAGAAGTGCTTTATCTGCCCTTCCATTCTTTTTTAAAAATGAAATCACTGGATGATATCACATAGAGAACAAAAATAGGTGAAGATGAGACCAAGTACCCAGTCTTGGGCCATACCTTTTACAGTTTCATTTTTTAAATAAACTTAACTTTCAAATTCAATCTTACAATATTTGAATTAGATCCAGTCATTCCAACTTTAGTACAGAAGATAGAAAGTCCAAAAGTCAATCACATTATCTTGCAACATTTTTATATCCATGAAACATATACAGAACTCTGTGTATATCTAGAGTCTCATTTATAGCATGAAACAGCTGTTCTCTCCATTGGCCCTGCACAGGTCTTTGTAGCTGAGCTTCTCAAATGGAATTCAAATTTATAAAATTAAAAAAAATCAATAAAGGTGGAAGCTGCATAGTCAACCGTAACCTAACCTCAAAAATCATTGCTATGGACTGATGTGCCTGTGCACAGAGGAAACACCTTGTGAGGAACCAGAGAGAAAGCAGCTGATTGTAAGCTGAGGAGAGAGGCTTCAGGATAAATGAACTCTGCCAGCACCTCGATCTTGGTTTTCCAACCTCCACAACTGTGGGAAAATAAATTTGTGCTGTTTAAATAAGTTGGTTTGTGGTGCTTTGGTTTGATAGCCCTAGAAAACCAATATAGCAACGTGGCATAAGTTCTGTTGAAGCAGTTAGTAGCCCACTCAGATTTTAGGAAATGGCATTCTTTAAAAGACACATGTAATTTACATTCATGTTTTAAAATTACCATGTACTGCTGGTTTGTTGTTGGCATTAAATCTCTTTACTCTCTTGCCCTGGCTGGTGTAGCTCAGTGGATTGAGCATGAGCCTGTGAAACAAAGAGTCACCAGTTCAATTCCCAGTCAGGGCTCATGTCTGGATTGCAGGCCAGTTCCCAGAAGGGGACACATGAGAGGCAACCACATATTGATATTTCTCTCCCACTCCTTCTCTTTCCCTTCCCCCCTCTCTAAAAATAAATAAATAAAATATTTTAAAAAATCTCTTTACTCTCTTTCTTATAGTTATCTATGAGAATTCTGCCTATCATTACTTGTGATCTTTTGTGAATATGTGACCCATTTTTAATGGAGATGTAATTGACATATAACATTGTGCAAATTCAAAGTATACAACTGTTATATGAGTTGGATTGACACATTTATATACTGCAATATGATTACCAAGTTAAAATGAGCTAATACTATTACATAATGCCACATAATTATCATTTCTTTTCTGTGGTGAGAACATTTAAGATCTATCTCTTAGAAACTTTGCCTTAATCGTGCAATTTGTTCTTACATTTGTTGTTGCAATAGAATTGAAGTGTACTCTGACTCTCCTAGGACCAGCAGTTAACCACATAGGAAGAAAAGTAACTTGCTGGAGATTTGAGTAAAATTAAGTTAGTGTTATTTGAAATCTCTATCAATCCCTTTATACCTCAACTCAATCCTTTCTGTATATTAGTTTTTTTTCTTTGTAAAGCAACTTGGATACAAGAAGAAATTGATTCTCAAATTATTTTATACAGCATTTAGAATCAGGGCAATGCTTCAGTACTATCAACAATTATTTAATATTTTAGAAAAAATTCTCCTGTGTGCCATTAAACTAATGGTAAGCAAATTTAAAACATTAGACTTTAGTAGAAGTGAGGGAGATTCATCTCTTTGTCTTCAAAGTTTTTCTGTATGCTTCAGTTTACTTCTTTTGGGGGGAGATATTTTATTTTTCACGTAATTTTTAAGTCCCGACTGGCCTACTTTTCTGCTTATATTCTCCTATTAATGTTATCATTAATGGCCTGGTAAGGAAAAAGAGTCACCTTTAAAGCACTTTAAAGCACTTTAAAGTGAAGTTTTTTGAACACTAGCTCTATAAAATTCCTTCTCTGTTAGGTGCCAGTCTCCAGAGCAGCACTTCTAGTTTCTAGGAGGTTTACTTGAGAAATAGCATCCGAGTGAGGAAGCTCTAACACATTACAGAGTCAAGAGCCTGATGCTTGTACATTTCTGAAATCCGTGGCAGGCATGACCAAACAAGCTGACGACGAACAGGAACTTGTTCCTTATAACTGTTTCTCACATTAAACTAAGCAGGGTTTCTATAAATTAAATTAAGTTTCTCTACTTGCAAAAATCATCAGACTTTTTCTTTCTTTTTTTCTTGGATTGGCTATGAGCAAATTAAATGTATATGGATTTTCCCCAGTGAAAAAAACATCGTTCCCACAGACTGATATAATAAAGCATTAGAGAATGCAGAATATTCATTGAAAATGAAGCACCCTGTGAGTTAAATGAAAGAAAAAGCATATTATAATTTGAGCAGGAGGAAAATAGCATCATTTTTCTACATCAAACAGACCCTCAGTCAAAATACTATTGCATATCTAGCTGGGTTTGGGGCTATTACCCAAATGGAAAAAAACATATTTTTAAAGATGCTTTATACACAAAAACCTGCATTGACATATTCTGTAGATTGCATTCACTACTTAGGTTCCATGGAAACAGATGCTATGCAAATACATAATTCACTAATTGTTCACGGACTAGGTGAATTTTATACCCACGATTGGAGCTTAAAATATAATAGAATAATATCTTCTGTTTTTTTTCAGAGTGTTACACATCATCCTATGTAGTCTGCCCCTTAGATATAATTCAACAAGTACTTACGTATTTTTTCCTAAACATTGGTCTAAACCAGGTGAACTGTCCTCACAAAAGGCACAATATGAAATGGACTGAGTCAAATGTGCTCTCTTTATTCATGTGGTGTACTTGGGCCGTCACATTTGTTTTTGATTTGTTTTTGATTCTCAAATTTGGTAATTCCACCTTGAGGGAGAGCTAGAGGAAATAACTCTTCCTGCAGGAGAAGAGGTGGAAATAGAAGCCCCTGTTTGTACCTTGCCGTGGGGAATGGCATGCATTAATGGATACATTAAATATGGGTCAAAATGTTGGGATGGAGGACAGAGAAAATGCCATGAGCGACACCTACATGAGCTAAGGGTTGAAACTAGAAAAATACACATGAAATAGTCTCAATCCTGGAACGGACATAGAAGCCAGAATAAAGGAGGCCACAGGTATCATGGTGCATGGAAATTAGGAACAGGGACAGAGTTTATAAAATAATAAGAATAGAGATAAGCTTTAAAGGCCCCGAAGAGTCCCTTTTCTTTGCCCTCTGGGACTTCTTTCATTGCAGTAGTTCTATTAATTGTCAGGTCTGTGCTTCTGGATGCATTCCTGCTCTTCCGGTCTCTCTCTGATGTCCCGCCTCTGCCAGAGCGACTTCCGGCACTTGCAGGTTCTGTGTGTTCCATCTCCACTCACAGGCACCTCACCTGCTTGATCCCTCTGTGACGTTTACTGCTTTTCCTTTGAGTGGCTCCCCAGCGCACGGTGCTTGATCTTTCAGCAGATTTAAGTCCATGCCTTTCCTACAACTCGTACCCACCCTCAACACGGACAGCATGGGAAATGGGGTCAGTCATTGCTGTCACCAGACATACCAATGCATCAACACTCACCTGAAATTACCCTTGTGTAGCCCACGCTGCTTCTGTTGGGGGTGAGCCTCCAGTGTTTAGTTCCTAAGGTAAAAATTTTCCTGCATACTTGAATATATGCACATTACTTCAGTGTTCTTTGGAGTCAAGTGAGATCTTGGCACTACTCCCCAGTCATCTTTTTTCTTAAAGCATTGCAGGTTGGACTGGAAGGGCACTGCAGTGGGAGAGGGTGCCCTATAGCCAGTGAGCAAGGTGTATTCCTCTTCTGTTTCCAGTGCTTCTATCAAACAGACTTCTGCTGTGTCTACTAGAGCCCTACGTCGAACCGTGAAGACATCATTACCGACAATGGCTCTCACGTTTGAGTTTTCCTTGATTCAGCAATGATACCCCACATCACTTCCTGGCTTGGGGTCAGGGACTGTGCCTCCTCTCAGTTTGACTCACATAGCTGTGACCTTTTACTTGCAGTCTACCTTAATCCAGGTTATATGTTGCCCTATTATCAAGGTATCATATCTTGAAATATTTTCTACATAAGATTTAGGGAAGTTTTCCAGTATAAACTCAAACATATGTTTAGATTGGTCTGTTTCACAATGTCCAGTGTGTCAACAGCACTGGCATTATAAACCCAACCCTATGCTATAAGAACCTGAATATGAGTCAATATCTCATTTACAATTTTCTCATGGGAATTTGCTCTATAAGAGAAATCTCCCCAAAGAGAGCAAAAGTGCCTTTTGGCAGCACAAGAATTTAAAGAAACACCACAGTGTCATCCCCTAATAAACCTAAGGAGTGTAGGAGGTCCTGAGACCTAAGACATCTCAGCTGTTGCTATTTTTTCTATACAAGGATTACATACCTCTTCCTGCCTTTTCCAAGGGAACCAGCACAAGACTGATCATTTGCCTGGTTTCTGCCCACACAGTCTTAAATTTCCTTTATGTATAGCATAGGCGTGCAACTCTATGACTACATATGAGAAGCATCCAGATTGCTACTTGCTCTGGGCAGATCTTATTGCCAGCTGTCACAATGCAGTGGACCAGAGGGTTCCTCCCAGTTGGCGAGTAGGACTTCCTCCTCAGGGGAGAGTGGACATCCCAGAATGCTGCCTTTTATTCTGGTTCATGACACTTGGCACACATCCTCCTGTCTAATTCCTTCTAAGTTGCAGGCAACAAAGACAAAAAAACCCATTTATATCCCTGTTGAGCCTATGAATTTGTCATTTTTACCATTTTTTAGTATAGTTCTCCCTCAAATCCTTTTGACAATTTGTAGTGTATTCAGCTCTCCTCTTCTGGAAGGCCATGTGTCTGTATCACATGCTCATTGCCAAAATTGCAAAAGCTGTAAAGGGTCTGTGATTTTATCCAACTTGCAAACTAATTTACGGGTGCTGCGAATGGAATACGTTATTTTTCTTTACTGGTTTACATACGTGTAATTTTCATGGGTAAACAGACTTGTGTAATTTTTCGGAAGACATCATGCAGATGGATGGGAGTGATGGCATGGAGATTACTAATCAGGTTACTTGATAGGGTTTGTCTTTCAGAAAAAAGACCGAACTATTCAGAAAAAAGTAGGCTGCATCTCAGTGTTACAGTTTATAGAGTACATGAATTGGAATAAAAATGCATAGATCTCTTTGCATGTTCAACAATTATGTTAGCTACATCAAATTTCCAATGAAATTGCTTTGATATTGCATTTATTTATAGGAAAAGAGTATGGGCTCTTTAAAGAAAATAACACAAAATTCACTTTTTTGATATATAACTGATATTATTTGTCCAACAGATTTTTAAGTAAAGTAATTATAGCTGTTATTTTCCCAGTAATAACTACTTGAAATTGGTATGTTTTAGCTAATGAATGATTCAGGGTATTGAAATTGAAAGGCAGGAGCTGGTTTTTAGAAATGCATAACTATGCAAGAAATTCTTTAGTGAACAATTAATACAAAAGAAACCACTTTATTTGATGAGCTAATTGTAATAGGCTTGTGGAAGGAGAACAGTTAACTTGGAGACATTAATAAGACATGTCACCCCCTGGTACCCAAAGGTAAAAATATATTAGGCCTGCTTTCACAAAAACATTTCAGAAATTATCTGGTGAGTGAGTCAATTATTCACTTGAAGATATCTCACCTAATTAAATCCTACATACAAATTTTCCTGGGTATTCCTTTTGGGAAATAAAAATGCTTCTTTAGTGAATCGGTCTTTGTTTTTTAAATGAAGGAAGTTAGATTCAAAGGACACTTTAGTAATGAATCTAGAAGATGAATGCAGGGTGCGGACTTGAATTTGCACTGTTATTTACATTCTTACCAGAGCGAGTGTGCCGTGCTAAGCATGTTTGTGTCTTAGAGAATAAAGCTCATGAAGCCACTAAATCTCTTAACTGTGCATATAGAAGATGAGTTAGCATTTCAAAATCATTGTTAATGTATAAGTTACATTATTAACATAGACATTTCTTTAGTTTTATTCTTGGGAAATGCAGAGATTTCAGTATCGGAATAATTGATGCTTGGAGCTATCATGAGAGAGGTGGCTAACTTCCTAGAATGTCTGATTCCATCTCAGTATTCTTTGGCAAGTCTTGCTTCAGATTCAGCACATGGCATCAGAGAGTGGTAATCAATCATTTTGCAGAGGGAATTAGCCAGAGAAGAGAAATAACACTGAAATGAGCTAAAGAGCAAAAACATATTCACTGAAGTAATACTAATATGTCATTTATATATACAGATCTCTCCTTTTGTTTAGCTGACTTTACATAGGACCTAGGATCCATCTGTTCTGGAAAATACGTTTCATAATATAATTTTATGAGATTCTTTGAGGAGACATTGCTACTGATCATATCAATTACTTGTGAAGTCATATTACGATCATACAGCAATCACCCCTTAAGGAGCTGAGTCAAAAATGTGGCTGTATTTTGTGTGTAAACATGTTCTCTAGATAATTACTATTATTTGGAAATTATGATGGATGTTGTGTTCTCTCTTTTCAAACATAAATCTAAGTTTGGTCCTCCCATGCCCAGAATGTTGACAGAACACTCTGGCTAAGCGTGTTCATGGTTACAGCTACAGTGGGCTGCCTACTAAGTGGGTGCTGATCAAGTGTCCATGGGGAGAGGCATTTTTGAAAAGGGGAAAATGATTCTTTTGAATGACTGGCTGCTTCTGAAGAGGCAGTTTTCCTTCTGCCAGGAAAACTACTGTATTTTAAGGGAGAGCGTTCTCTACCCTATGGGATATCACTACTTCTCCAAGTGTGGAGCTAGGAAAGCTGGAAAACTGAATTGTTTGTGTTATAAAGTTGCATTCCACAGGATTTCTATGTCTCTTTAGTGTTCTACATGAAAAAAGTCTTTGTCTATCGGATGCTTATATTTGCAGTACGCAAAAATGTTCTTGGATGAGAAGGGCTTACTAAAAGAAATTTGTAGTTAATGGACATAATGCTTATTTTAATAGGTAAACAATTCATACTCAATAAAGGCAATGGGGGTGCATTTTGCACTTTCTTTAGACTGAGAACACGTGGGGCCATTACAGGTCCTGGGATAGTAACGATCGCTCTGAAACGAGAGCGCAGAAATGTACAGCTCAGTGTCCATTACTTTATAATTACCTAGTTTGTTTCATTAGCAGCTTACAAAGCGTTTTACTAGTGTATTATATTTTACAAGTGGATGACATAGAATATTTTCTATTATTATTTTGTTCATTAGCATTAAGAGCTGTTAATATAGATTAAACTCTCAGATAACATTAGTATTTCAGTTCAATTGAATTCAATTTCTGCAACTATATTTTAGCAGAATACGTTAGGCATCAAAGAGAAACTCAATAGCTACTGCGGTTTGAAATTAAGATTTAACATTTAATGTAAATCATGGTTTTCATACTCAATTAACATAGATATTATCTAGTTATCAGAAAGCAGCCAGGAAAAAAACAATGCAATGCTTATTTATTGACTACATATTTATTGAGGACTTACTACATGTCAGAAACCGTCCCAGACGCTGGCTATGTAGCAGGAACCAAAACAGATAAAAGTTTATTTTTTTCATAAGAGTTAATAAAAGGTTTACTGAAAGAAGAGAGTTTAGCCAAGACCTGAAGGACCTGAACTTGTGAGCCACACAGCTACGTGGGAGAAAAGTTGCCACATACAAGGAAACACCAGTGCAAATCCATGAAGCTGAGCAGAGCTGATAGACATGTCCATGACTGTATTAGGAAAGCAGAGAATGTAGAGATGATGGACTTAGAGAGGGGGGCTATTTGAATGGGCAGAATATATGGCCATGTACATAATACCATTCTCTGACTATAGGAGTTTGCACCTGTCAGGCTGTAAACCTTACAGCCTTTACTGGCCATTAATCTCTTATTTCAAATTGAGGTAATACGAACACTTATAAGGAGTTCTTTCTTCTGCCAAATATCTGTTTTCTCTATTTGTTTTAAACGAGGACCGAGTCATTAGCCTGCCGCAGCTGCCCCGGAGTCTCTCCAGTTCTGACCTAAAGCTTTAAATTAATGACAGGCAGTTCCCGACTGGATTAAGAACATTCTTCTGAGTTTTCACTGACTTCCTTCTAATTTCCATGCACTTGATTTCTATTGAAATCCCTTATCCTGATGGAGGGTCATTTATTAACATAAATTATATTTTCTTACACCTTTATATTTGAGCTATATTTATTACTTTCCTGTATTTTCTTTATCCATTTTCAACATGTGAGACCCAGTTTATTGTTTTCATTTATTCTGTTTTGAAAATTAGAAGGAATCATTTCAAGTATGTTGAC
Organism: Sturnira hondurensis; assembly: GCF_014824575.4. Classification (NCBI taxonomy): domain Eukaryota; kingdom Metazoa; phylum Chordata; class Mammalia; order Chiroptera; family Phyllostomidae; genus Sturnira; species Sturnira hondurensis. The sequence continues at coordinate 20,566,876 of NW_028088227.1, read as the reverse complement.
CTAGATATAATATATTTTATAATGTTCATGCCTTAAAAGTCAAAAATTTTTTATGACTTTTGTCTCTACAGATGTCTGGTCGAATCAAGGCTGATTAAAGCGGTAGTCCACTGTCTTTCAGTCCTTCAACCCCCAAATTTAGATAAAATAGAGGAAAGGAAGCAATTATGCCCCCAGAGAAGATGCGTATCACTGTGGATCTCTACTGCGATGAAAAACCATTTATGCTCAGACCTGGAGCAGTAGGAACGTCGGGCTCCCGAGCAGAATCTAGGGAGACACGATTGAGATGTCGGATTGTTTGGGTTGAAGCCCCATGAAGCTCTCCAGGTTTCCCTAGAGGTATGGTGGATGTTGAAGTTAAACTAGAGCCTTATGACCCTGGAGAGGCTGGTGCATCCACTGGTCTGCTCACTGGGATGCCAGGTGGAAAAGAGATCCGGGGCTGCAGGGCCTTGGTCAGGCGCCTGCCGACGGGAATTCCACGTCTGCGGAGCTCCCTGTGGTCATAGACCGAAGGGAGCCGCTGAAGATTTGGTGCCGCAGTAACAGGGAAAGAGGGTTACAGAGTCTGGGAAACGTACAAGTCCAAATACCCACCGATACACGCACTGCTGCTACTCATTTTAGCACTGAAATAATACATTTTATGTATTTATGATTATACTCATGTTTGATTTTTGTATTACATTACATAAAAGGAAGCAATATCACAAAGGATGAAACTTTCTAATGATATTGGAAACACCTAGGAACATAAAATAGGGTGTTAGAGGAATTAATTCTTATTCAGAAAATATTTAAATATTGTTCTTCATTTGTTTTCTGATATCTCATCTGCTTATAAGTGAACAAAAACACAGCTTTTTGCTGTACTGAACTTTTATTTGCTAGGGTTTTTTAATTAAATTTCTTATTACTGCTACACACAAGCGGAAAATCATTAATATGGCTTAGCTTCATGCTGATGAAATCTTAATCTTCAGAGAAATAATTCTAAGGCAAACAATTTCTCTTATACCAAAGAGAAAATATTTTTCATCTGGTTTTCATTCACTTTCACTGTATAAACAGTTGTAGATAATATATTAATATCTTGTAAAAATAGAAAACAACTTTAAAACTTAGGATTGGCTTGCAAATGTTAGCCTAGAACTATGCAGGTGACGATAACACTTTTAATCACTGCATATTTGATTCACTTTGATAGCACCAAGTTTTATTTGCTTCTGTCCAAATGGCAAGAATTATTGTCAACAATGTTCCTTTATCAGTAAATATTTTACCACATCTATTCAGTACTACTGTACTTTCACTCTTTTAAATTTTCTTTTAAGTAAATCTATTTTTTTCAAACTAAGAACCAAAACACATGCAGGGTAGCACAGCAAACTCATAGGGTTCTTTCAAAGTTTAGAGGTTATTAGTAAATGATGAGGCTTTTAAAATTACTGAGGGAACCACAGTGGCATATACTGGAAACTTAGAAAACTACTGGTTCAAATTAGTTCATGGTTTATATAGCAGATTATTAAATTCCTTTCCTTGCTGCTTCAGTGTGAAACTGGGTTTCAGTGATGAGTAACACACAAAACGCAAGTATTGTGAAAAAATAATGTAAAAAAGAGACGATGACAGGATCCAACCTCCTTTGGAAGTTTGAGATATTCTGTACTATTAGGTATTAAGTGGTTATGAAACAAGTACTTATTAAGTTGCACACTTAATGGCTGTAAATGCAACTCTTAGGTGCATTCTTCTGCCTTAAGCGGTTGAAAAAGATTATTAAGGTAATTAAAGATACCATACAAAGAGAAATTTGGAGCACCTGTGAGATATACACTATGCTATTCAGAAAGTAAAAGTATACTTAATGTTTTCAATTGATCCAATATAAAAACAAAACATTTTTCAAAATATTTATTTATTTTTAAAGAGAGGGGGGAGGAGGGAGAGGGGGTGGGAAACATCAATGTGGGGGAGAAACATCTATTGGTTGCTCTCATAAGCACCCCGACTGGGGATGAACTGGCAACCCAGGCATGTGCTCTGACCTGGGACCTTCTGCTTTGCAGGATGACACTAAACCAACTGGGCGGTACTGGTCATGGCAAAACAATTCCTTAATGCCAGTTTAATGGATACTCTGCTGTGTTGAAATCTGACGAATATCCCTTTTAAAAGAAATTGGTAGCCTGTGTACACAAAACTGCGATGAGATTTCTATGGAAAGATGCTGTGTGGTGCGTTGTACCTAATACAGTCACACACACGTACAGTGATTCTGATACCGACTGTGGCCTGTCAGACTCCTAGACTGTGGAGAAAATAGGGTATGAACAGGAGAACATCAAACTATATACAAAACTATGTAGATAATCATGAGCTCAGAAATGTGTTTCTCTGGACCTGCTCCCGCCTGCTTTATGGGGGTTACAGCCTCCACCAAATGCATCTCACGGACATCCAGAACCTTTCAGTAGTGTTTCAAATATTGTCAGACTTCAGTCTCTGTGGGCATTCTGTGGCATGTATCGATTCTTTCCATTTATTCCATCTGTGATTTCTGTGCCTGGAGCAACTGGGAAGGTACCGATACCTGGTAAACGTGTGGCTCCATGCTGGGGCTGGCCTCGCTGCCAACTGTGCCAATGTTTCTGGTACCCAACACCAGTACCAATGTGTGTGCGGAGGGCACTGTCTCTAAAAGCTCCAAAGAACTTTGTGCTTTAGCGCATACCCTCTGAGTCCCATGAAGATGCTAATAAAATTCAGTTTTGTTTGTTTCTCATTCATTAAATGCAAACTCATTTCCTTAAGGCTGAGACAGGAGTACACTTGGTGTGCTGAAAAGAAACAAATAATGAGCTCACTATGAGCTGCTACTCCCCAGATCCCAGCTGTTTCTTTATCTTTGAAGCATATTTTGCATCCACTGTTTTTCCCTTGAGTCAAAATATTTTCTGGAATGACCCCCCCTCCATATATACATATATCTCTGTTTATATACATATGTATATATGTATATACAAATATGTTTTCTCTCTCCACACACACACTATACATAGCCCTTTTGAACAAATACAAAATACCCACATAACATGTCTGTACTTCAGAATACATTTATCTCAGGCTTGCATTTAGCCAAATAGGCATGCAAATGTATTACATAAACACAGCTAATATACATTAAAGAAATTAGAAACAAATTACTCTCAGCTTTTAACAGAATGTGAGTGTGAAGCTGTTTGCGGTGGTGGACTCTGCCTCGCTTCGTTACTGGGCCCTCGACAGGCCGCCGCGGGGCCTGGAGCAGCGCCTCCATCCTGGGCACCCTCCCAACGCTGCGTGTCTTCTGAGCAACCGTTTGCTCTAGTGAGGGCTGTAACCTCCCAGAGGAAGCCCTGCTTGTTAATATAAAAAGTAGACTATTATTCATAAAAGTAAAAATTTAGAAAGCAACAGTTTTAAAGGAAAATAATACAAATGTCTTTTCTAACAATAACATTTGACAGATGTTTAAATTCAGATAGAGATTATAAGCTTCTAGTGGTGTTTAAGAGACTTCTGTAAAAGCCAATGTCGCAATGTCTCTCAGACATGACTGTACATTATCTCAGGTGCACATATGGGCTGGAGGGTAGGTAGAAAATCCCTCATTACATTAAGCAATGGTCTATGTGTAAGACAATTGGATATTAATCTGTGAGGCTCACACAGAAAACAGTAATGGCAGGGTAAAAGTATATGTACGAATACATATATACATACATATTTACACATATATACAAATACACATATATAATACACATGGCTACAGATTATAAGGCTTTGTTTGGGATAAAATAAGAAATTTTTATTGTTTCAGTATTGTGGGCATAATTATACTATTGTAGATTGACTTTAATAAAACTAACATTGAAGGGAAAGAACACATCATAACTGAAACATGAATATTGCGACTTTAAAGAGGGTTTGTCCTTTGCATCCATGAAATTAGGAAAACTTAAAAATGAGTCCTTTTCCCTTCTAATAAGAAAGCTGTTCAATGGAAACTTAGGTCCCTTTTTACTGTCATGTTGGCATGTTTTTATGTTTTATTTTACTTAACATTTTTGCTATATATACAAAGATTAAATTTAATTATAAAAATAAAATCAATTACCACCGTTGCCTGATGATAAACGTATTGGACTAGCTGGATTTATGTAATTCACCTCAGCACCCCTCGCTGGATAATTAAGAGCACTGATGTGTCACACATCTGTCTGTTCCATGTGCAAATTAATTATTTTTAGGTGGCTGCTGATATCGGAGAGCAAAGCTGTCATAAAAGTTCTAGACTGCAGTGCCAGCCATTATGCTCTCTCTTCAGGGATTCAGCAACTTGACCTAGGTCACCGCTGCTGTCTCCAGTTCTACCACGTGACTGGCTGGGATGAGGTTTCAGACTGGAGGGTTGGGGCGTCCTCCTGATGATGAGTTGAGTAATTACTCCAGGAAGAGTTTTAATGAACTAGTCACCATGTTCCTCTTGATTCTGTCTCAGGTAGCCATATGAATCTGTTCATGGCTCTGACCGTCAATCTCTCCATAGCTAAGATGAAGATAAGAGAAAAAAAAGACCAGTTCACCCTCGAGTCTGCCAGTTTCCCTCTTTGCAATTTTTTCTCTGGGGTATTTAAATGGAAACCATCTTTTTATATTTCGGAATCAGAGAAATAGTTTCTATGCTTATATACGTTTAGTACTTTTATATTTTCCTTTTAAGATCAATTCTTTCGTTTACATGGAATTAGTTTTTTGTGGAGTATAACATTAGAATACAAATTGAGGTTGTTTTCAGGCATAGTTAAGATTGACTCTGCTCCAGGGAGCGAAAGTACTATGTCCTACACATGTCCAGGGTCTCTACACACGCCACTTTCATTCATGTTGCTCTTTGCTAGATTAGTGTGCAACCGCAAGGTTTAACTTTATGGCAAATGTCAGCACACGGGAGTACATTGACTTCCTGCTCTGGTTGGAAGCTATGTGAGCTCCTGGATGTGGAAACGAGACAGTGGGCGGTCTCTCTCATTAGGCCTGGCAATCTACTTCTTCTCTAGCAGAAAATAACCATAGTTGTGAACTTTAGACTCTCACAGGATGCCATTTGGGGGGGTAAGATGCTATGTTGTGAAGATTTGTTTTATGTTCCCACATTTCATAAGTCTCAGAGCATTTTTTATTTTTTAAAGATAGTTGGTCAACCTTGGAACTCTCTGAGACATCTGTAGTGATCTCGATAAGAACTATGCAGCTGATAATATGCCTTCTTGATGTTTTCCTGTCCAATGCCTTCATCTCCAGCCCCATTAAGGGGCTCACTCTACTGTCAGCTCAAATTTGCCTGATTCCATGGGGGCAGTCATACCTTACCAGTGTGAGCAAATGTGTTATGGTCTGTTAAAAGTTTAGTCTGGGGAGGCTCTCTCTCATAACATACTCTTGGAATATGTAAAACAAGAGACTCTAGCTTCAGCATTGGGTAATGTAAGAAACTTGATACATTATGTAATTTCTAAGCTCATTTTAAAATCAAAAGATGGACTATTTACAAAAAAATCTAGTTATATGTATTTATACAAGCATACTAAAACGCCAAAGCAGAGCTGTCTGAAAAATGTCCATTTGGCATAGGTAATATAGTCAATGATATTTTATTATTGTGCCAGATGGTTACTGGAAATATCAGAGGGACTCCTTTGTAGAGTATACAAAATAATATTGAATGCAAACTGTAATAAAAAATTGGAAAGAGAATTTTGCATTATATTGCCACCTACTTTGACATTTTAGAATTTCAGCTCTAGTGTGTCAAGGAGAAAGAGGGCAAAAGAAAGGGCTGGAGAGAGCAACAGACTGCCAGGCTGGCCATAAGGTTGTTCACCCCACCAGCTTCATGATGGGGCTTCTGCTTCAACTGCCCAGGCAAAGAGGGATTAAGGAGGGTGCTGAGGTCAATGAGGGCCAAGCTAAGGGTGACCATGGGAGAAATTGTTTAGTCCCATGAGAAAGTGTGAGCTCTCCCAGTGGTCACGGGGCTGCAGGATGGGGTGGAAACAGGGAGAAAGTTACCGCGTTTGAGACTGGGGTTCTGAAAGATGTTCCTAGAGGCGTTATTTATAGCTGAATTATAAGAGTTACACTATGATTAATATCACAGTACAGGTTTGTCATTGCCTGTCAGCTATGGTCCAGCTTTGTTTTTCCCACTTTTAACAGCAATGTGGAATTTATAAGCCTATCTCATGGTTCCCATGGGCTTAACCAGATAGAGAATAAATATTAGATGACAAACATTTCTCCCTGTTTTGGAACCATGAAGAACCATTGACCATGATAAAGTTTCCAATGTTTCCTATCTTAATAAACCTCAAACAGAAGGTCTCAGTTCTTCTCACATCTCATTAGAGTGTGAGACTAGCCATGATAATCCCATCCATGGTTTTCATGATTTGTACACTAAAAGCAGTTGTTTTGCCATAAGGTGTTCCAACATTCTCTTTGTTCTTTAAAGAACATAAGTAAGGGGCCTTTCCTCATTAAAAAAAGAACAAAATTCTCTGAAGCTTTGGCGTATTGTCCCATCTTTATTCATTTAGCTATTCATTTGTCAACTATTTAATGCAAGCTTTCTTCATCACGAGACACTTAATGTTTAATATAAATTAAATATTTACTATGAAGACTCATGTAATGGCATTTGAAATGCGTTAATTGTTATGCAGTGATCTTCAGGATTTAGGCTTACATAAATTATTTGGAGATACTTCTAAAATATTTACAATTTTAGGCCTGTTCTTTAATTTTACATACATAACTAAGTAATGTAGTCAGAGTTTAAGCCTTGGTATAGGTCTCTTAAATCAATGAACTTTTCAAACTTTGTACCAATTGATTTTCTTAAATGCACACTGGGAAGGCAGGAGCACACTTTCTTTCTTATGTTTCGACTCGATATTCAGAGTCCCAGAGTCAAGAGCTGTTCTTTGTAAGCAGTGGCAGTACCATCTCTCACAACCACATCGAAGCTCCCCAGGGGGTACCTACTCTTTATTGACAGTGGGAAATGAGTGAGAAATTTACAAATGATAAAGTGTAGGCTATAGGGATTTGAATGTTTTAGTTATGTGCCTGTTGACTAAGGATTCAAGAATATTAACGTATGGCTTATTACAGTATTAAAAATAGCTACTTCTTGTCGATAATATTCATTATAATAATGTGGAGACTATCCATCCTACAAAGGTTTTATTAAAAATTAAAACTAAAACAGCTTCTACAATAAATTAAAGTTGCTGAGTCAAATTTAGAGTCCCACGCAGCACTACTAAATCACACTCATTCTATTCGATATCCAAACATCAGGTTAAGTACACATGTGAACATTTCCCGATATACCCTCCAAGTGTTTGATTTGCATCCTCACTTTGACTTTTACTTCGTTCTTTCATTGCTATGTAGTGGGACTCTCAGCGTAAGTATTTGTTCTATTTTTTTCTGGTCTAGTAACAAAGGTTCTAGATGACTTCTTCAATCAATCACTGTTAGCTCGGAAGGAAACCTTTTGTTAATAACAATGGTTTCCCTCCATGAATAACTGGAGGTGTGTCGATGTCATATTAGTCATACTAATGAAAGAATTTAGAAATCTCAGATGCTTGGAAGATAATGTTTATTTAACCAGACAATTGGTATTGTTCAGATTGAAAAACAATGTTTTTTGAGTTGAGCTCCACAACAGTTTGAGCAGGAGTTTCTCATCCTCAGCGTGATTGACACGTTGGGCCACATACCTCTTTGTTTCTGGGGGCTGTACTGGGTTTTGCATGTTTATCAACCTTCCTGGTCTCTACTGGTCTCTTCCTGGTCTCTCACTTAATTTCACACATTAGGTGCCAGTGGCAACCCTTTGCCCCAATTGTAACAACCAAAAAGTCAAATTACTGAATATCTTCTTGGGTGGCAGGGAGTCATCTCTGCTTCAGAACCACTAGTTTAAACCAAGCTTGGTACAAGGTGCCTGGTAACGGCCTGTGATTTGGAGCATGGCCTCACAGAACACAGAACTCGCAGGGTATCAGAAATTTTGTCCCCAGGAAAATCTCTAACAATGTAAGCGCTCAGAGAATAACATCACTCTCCCTTAGATATTCACAGTGACCAGCACAAGGAAACGGACAGCGGTAGACCAGTTGTTGGAAGTTGCATTATGTAGCAAAAGAAAGCAATGGTAACCCTGGCTGATCAGATTTCAGAATATGCGCAACGAGGGCCTGGAGGTCAGCTGAGTCTTCACCCTGTGGGAGTTTCCTTTTGAAGATCATGAGAAATGATGCAGAGAATCTTGTTTTTGATTTTAAAAAGTACACGATTTGACATTTTGAGTTGATGGATAGAATGTATTCCAGTTTTACTTTGATGTTCTCTATCTTAACAATGCATCTTCACGTAACATGTTGTACTCAAAGTTCCATAGACTGTGACTCTAACCTCGGAGGATGATATTCACAAATAATTACACTGAATAACTAAATTCTGGGACGTTCTCTCCTCATTGGCTTATAAAAGAAACAGCTAAATTCAGCCACAGAACAACATCAAAGAAGTAATCAAGATTTTAAATTCAAGGATCATTTAAGTCTCAATGCATTTGAAATAATTTTCTATGCAATAAGAAAGATGACAGTAGTACTACGGAAATTTTCTGACCACAAAACTTCATAACAGAAGTGAGATGAGGTCTTCTGTGTAAGATCCCACTCAGCCTTAAGAAGGCATTTTCTGACAAATAAACTGCTCTTCTACTTATTCGTGTGCATCCTTAGTCACGTTTTGTAACCTCTTTGTTCCTCCGTTTTCCCACCAGTAAAATTTTAGTTGTGATGTTGTTATCACCGTCATTAGAAGACAGACGTGGTGACACAATTTAATATGTGTGAAAATTTTGAACAGTGCCTGGCATATAGTAAGTACTCAACAAATATTAGCTGTTGTGTTAGGGATGGAATATAATATTAGGATTAGAAAGGAAAAGAAAAATAAACTTAAATCTCATGTGTACTCAAATAATGTTCTTAAAATGGGTAACGTGGACACTTTTCCAATCGTAAATGAATGTGCAGGTATGGATCAATAGTCATCAGTTGCCTGCAACTTTATTCCAAATAAAAAGACACTGCAGAATGTCTTTCCAAATTCACCTCAGAAGGATACTTGTGGATTTGATCATCTTGAACTCTGATTAGTAGAATTGGAAAAATACATAAAAATACCTTTCATTTCTCCCTTATGGAATTGTATTTCAAAGCGTTTGTCCAATGTATTTGTACACTGGGAAAATTTAGTATGTTGATGAGGGTACTCCAAGAACAAGGAAAGAACATGTACGTTGCCTCCAGGCGTTTTATTTGAATGGTGGGAAAACTTGTAGTTCTAAAAGCTTAAAATATACCAACTAGTAAAAAATAACTAATTGCCCTGGCTGGTGTAGCTGGTGTAGCCTGTGATGGAGCACGGGCCTGTGAAGCAAAGGATTGCGGTTCGATTCCCAGTCAGGGCCCATGCCTGGGTTGCAGGCCAGTTCTCAGCATGGGATGCAAGAGAGGCGACCATACATTGATATTTCTCTCCTTCCCTTCCCCTCTAAAGATAAATAAATAAAATATTTTTTAAAAATGACTAATTTCATTTAACGAAATGTAATGCAGTATAATACATTATTCTCCTATGGCTGTTGTAACAAACGACTACAAACTGGGAAGCTTAAAACAGCAGATTTTTTTCCCCCTGACAGTTCTGGCTTCCACAGTCTGAAATGAGACTTAAAGGACTAAACTCAAGCCGTCAGCCACGGAAGGCTGGGAAGCTCTAGGGGGGAACCTAGTCCTTGTCTTTTCAGCCATGGAGCTGCATTTCTTGGCTCCTAGCTCCTCCTCCATCTTCAAATTGAGCCCTATAGCATCTTCTCCCCGACTCTGCTTCCTTCTGCTTTCGTTTCATGCCTCCTTCTCTTCCGTTTGTAGTCCAATTTCCCTCTGCCTCCTTTTTATCAACATAACTGTGTTGACATTTAGGACCTGCTTGAGGATAACTGCTTCATCTCAGTATTTTTAACTTAATTACATGTGACAGCCCCCTATCCATGTAATATAAAACTCATAGATTCCAGAATGGGGATCTAAATTATTATTTTTTAATAGAGGGACACTACTTAACTCATGAGGAATATGAAAGTATTATTGGAAAAAATGTTAATCTTTTCAACATCAAAGTAAAATTGTTAATTTGATTGGTATAAGACCAAGATTTTGAATGAAAGCCTTTTGCTGTTTAAATTGATAGCAATCAAAAACAAAAACAAAAACTCGAATCTTTTAAACATATCAAAACAGCCAATCAACATACATTGGTGTAATCATGTGCCTTCTCTTTTCTTGTGTAATTTTATTTTAAAGTTTATTTATTTTTATAATTTTCTTCTATTTCAATAGATGGAAGGACAATCACAGCGACAATGTTGTTTTTCAAATTTGTTATTATATCATTAGTACATGGCTAAACTCTTAGAAAATGAGAACTTACCAGTATATTCTCAAACATTTACTCTGTTTGACCATCCTTTGGGAACTTGAATTGTTCATACATGTGAAATAGATCCCAGATAATCAAGAATCAGAGCACCAAGCAACCAGGAACAAAAGATTGCAAATTAGTCTTGAACAGGATGTTTATAAGTGAGTGTTGTAGTAGTCAGCTCGGGCTGCTATAATAGAGTTGCATGGACGAGGTGGAGTAAATAACACACATGCGTTTCTCGCAGTTCTGGAGGCTGAACGTCTGGGATCTGGGGGCCAGACATGGGCAGATTCTCGGTGAGGGCCTCCTTCCTGGTGTACAGATGACCGTCCTGCTATACTCCCTTGTGCAGAGGGAGTGAGCTCTGGCCTCTTCAACTTCCTATCAAGGCACTGACCTCACAAAAGGGTCTCTACCCTAATCGCCTCACCAGGCCCTGCTGCTGTGTGTCATCATCTTGGGGATTCAGACGTCAACATGGGAGTTTTGGAGGGACCCAGGCATCTAATCGCTAGTAAGTGGCAAGAAATTATCTTCTAAATGTAATTGATTCCAGAAAGTGTACTTTACCACAAATCACTTTTGACATGTTAACATAAAAAATATTTGAGATCCAATTTCTAATTTTTTGATGCTAACATTCAATTTATATCATTTCTTGAATAAGAAGAGTAGGCTGGATTTTTCAATTTTTTGTAAGAAACTAGTACGTCAAAAATTAATGGCAGAATTAATAACTATATTCTTTTTAATATTTTATTTATTTATCTTTAGAGGGGAAGGGAAGGAGAGAGGGAGAGAAATATCAATGTTTGGTTGCCTCTCCTGAGTCCCCTGCTGGGAACTGACCTGCAACCCAGGCATGTGCCCTGACTGGGAATCGAACCACGATCGTGTGGTTCACAGGCCCGAGCTCAATCCACTGAGCTATGCCAGCCAGGGCTCTTAATAACTATATTCTTAATGTCATGATAATTAAATGTTAAAATTTGTTTTCCATCATAGGAAATAATACATTTAATAGTTTTTAAATTAAGAAATTGAAATGGTACACTATAGTTCATCACAAAAATGTAATGTTACTCAAGTGATAAAAGCTTAATAAATGTATTTCTGAGTGTATCATTTAAAAATTTGTAAAAATTGCTCTTCTCTTCGTAATAAGAAGGATTTGATTTAGTTAGTACTTACTGGTGGGTTTTCTAATGTTATAACTGAGAATATAACTGAGCAAGTAATGATTATATTATGATTTCCAATTGAATCTGTTAATTTAACAAGGGGGTAAATGTGCAGTTCTTAACAATTACTTTAAAATAGGTAATAACAATGGAACTCTTCATAATACTGTATAAATACCCAGCCAGCCCTTGTCAATTAATTTAATTAGCGCAGTGGAATTTAGATGACCTTCAAAAATATCCTGCCGATTTATGTAGTCATGTTGTAAATAAGAAGCTTAATCAAGTTGTAATACAAAGGAAAATGACTTTCCTTTTATAGAATTTCACTTGATTGAAAAAGGTACATAGATAATATTAAATGTGCAGAGAAGCATTGGAACTCCTTATTTATATAGGGCATATATTCTGTTTTGATTCATTTTGGGGACAAAGCCTATAAATAAATGCATGTGTAAATGAACCATAGAATTTATTTTCATGTTAGGTGATTCTGAGGTCTTCTAGTTTCCTAGTAAGAGTGGCATGCATGTACATGTATGTGTGTGTGGACAGGGTCCAGCAGAGGTAACACCTGCTTGGTTAGTAGGGTAATAATCTGGGTGTAATAATGTATAGTTTTAATTTGAACATTTCACCTAAATGTCATATGGTGTGCTTGAGTATGATATTTTTACATTATAGATTTACATGGTTATGATTTTGTAATAAAAGAGTTTGTAATAAAAAGTGCTGTTATTTGTGCTGGACTCTGTGTTTGTATACATGCACACCCAGTGCATGCAGGTATTGTTAATGTATACGTATATATAATCTTCAAAATTTAAATAAACTCACCAGTTGTTGACTCGCACATTTTTCACAAAGACATTTTATAAGACAAGTTTAAAGACAGGAAGCCTAGACGTTATAGTATGGAACCTCTGTAGCATGTTCATTTCTAAAATACAAACTGTGTTCAGCTATGAGGGGTAGAGACCTTTATCAAGAACAAAGAAATGTGATAAAGTTAAATTTTCAGTTGCTTTAGGATTAACAATCTGATGAATAAAGTACTATGATATTCACACATGAAGGTTGAAAAATATCTGGTTGAATTATTACAGTTACAGCAATGACTTTGTCATCTTATCACAAAAAATAACCCAAGATCTTGCATATCACATAGACTCCTAAAGAGCTGGTACACAGCACATAAAATTGACTGAGGTTCTGCATTAGTCCATGGAGTATTATTACTTCAAGTTAACCTTTTCACTGAGACTGACTAAAGATTTTGGTTTGACAAAATAAACAAGGAATTTTATTCGTGGTATAGGAGCAGAAATACTAAAAATATTCTAGTCTTCTCAGTTGACTCTGTTAAGAGGACAGGCATATTATGGTCTGAGAAGAAAGAGTAAAAAAAGATCAGTTGTATTTTTGTATGTCCTTCTTGGTCCATGGAGGCTCATGTTCCAGATGAGGGTGCAGAAAAAGAAAAAAAATACGATAAAAAATTGATTTAAGTTTTTATCTAAAAAGAGTGTATCCAAAGACAAAGAGTTATAAACTCTATTGCCAGGCCTATTGCCCTGTATAAGATCACCCAAGTGATTTGGAAACCTTCAACTATTAAATTGGAATAATGCAGCTCTAGAGTAATAGATACCCCAGAAAACTCTGGGGGAAGGAAAACTCTCCTCCTTTCTAGGGAAGAATATGTTCTCCTATCATCAAGTACAGAAAGGGAGACTGGAAACGGCAATAAATTGAATTGTTTCTCTAACATTATTTCCAATGTCTGGAAGTCCAAAGGGACAAGGAGATGAAGCCATGTACAGATGTGGCTTGATTTATATTTTGGGTATCTGTGAGTCAAGGTGTTCTTTGGCTAAGGAATTTTTGTTGTGTTACTGGCTAGACTAGAGACCAACAATTGTTAATGACCCCAAATTCTGTAAAATTATTTACATTAGCTTAATTGTTGGCCAGTGCACCCAGAGCTAAAATAACTGCCTAGAGTTTGGCCAAATGTGTTGACCCTTGCATCCTGTCCTTATCAGGAATGCCCTGGTGACATCCTCCAACACTGGGGCATAGAGAGGACCTGAGGAGAGGAGAGACACCCCTCTCCTGCATATGGGGCGGGCCAGAAGGTCCAGATTTGGATCCATCCTCTATCAAAGTTTCTTCATGGCTGTGATGAAATTGCGAGATGCTGTTTCCACGAGTGACGTTCTAAGTATCTGTGCATGTAGAGTCACAGGTCCAGAGCCTGTGAGAATCTCTGCCTCTGGGAGAGCACAGTTTGTGACAAGCAATTGCTGTTCTAACGGCACATGGCATGGAGACAAGGGGGACACTCTTGCAGCATGAGTGCATGGACAAAGAGCAGTGTCACAGTGATCTAGAGACTCCAAATGATATGAGAGGGGATTGTTAAAGCTTCTACCCTGAAGGGTTCTTGGTGGATACTAATGGCAGTGTCTGTCGTATCGCAATTTGGACATATTCCAGGGATGTGTTGGAAGGGACTGGTTGCCTTAAGTAAAATTTTTTAAACAAAGAATCTATGTTGCATCCAGAGACCCGAAAAACCCAACAAACATATTGAAGTAATTTTGAAATTGTAGTACTGAAAAGATCCATAGCTATTACTTGACAGTATCAGATACAAAGCAGCTCTTGGTTTTCTAAATAATTTTCAGGGGTTTAACTGATGTGGCAAGCCCTTGAGTTATGGGAGCCGGTGACTGTTCTCCTTTTTTTGTGAGCTTCTTTGTATTTCTATGTCCTGGGTGAGTGTGCCACGTGAATATCCTTGCCAACGTAATGTCGGAGAAGGTTGTACGCTATTACGATGTTGTTGGCAAATATTGTGTGTGCTTTCAAGGCACTTAGGTACTCAAGTAGTTAGGTAACATTATATTGTGTTTTATGGAGGTGACAGCAAATTACAGCTGAAAGCCTTGAGATAGGCACCAGGTATAATGTATTAGTCAAATCTACAATAGGAAACTGATTACTTTATTCTGATTGGATAGAGTTAATAATTTCAATATTGACTATGGAGCCCAAATGAATGAAGCAACAGGATTAAGGTCATGGTGATTTATTAGGAGATGGTGTTCATTCTTCCCAATTTTAAGAACAGGTAAAATTGTGTTGTTAAATGAGAAATCAGTGGGGAACAATCATTTCTTCTCTAAATAGCTTTTATAGAATGGATTTTAATACTGGAAGGTCCTGTTTTAGTTTACATTGGCCATATTAGCTAATTGAAGTAATAGGAGGTTGGCTATCCATGGGGCTCCATTGTGTCAAGGTAATTTGTAAGTGCCTAAAGCTTAATTTAATTTGATTTTATTACACATGGTGTCAGAGCATCCATGCTCACTATGGGGTGATTTAAGCAACCCAAAAGTTTCTGTGGTTAAGGTAAAACAAGTGTTCTGTGTTTTATGTTTGAGAGCTGCCTTAATATTACAGGGGAAACATTGTTCAAGTATCTTAAGATGTAACTGGAAGTTGACTCAATATTAAGGACATGGAGGTTTGCTGATCTATGTCAACAGATATTAAAATTAATTCCAGAGCTTCATTGTAGAGGTGCAAAATCCATTCAGCTCCCTTCTATTTTTTGTTGTACGAATTCTTTTGTTAAGTTGTGGAGTGGCAGTTGGGTCACATTCAGGACCCCCCATTTCAGTGATTTGTTTCATTCCCACCCTGCCTCCTGCCAGCCAGTCTCTGGTCTTTTCGTCTTTTCTCTCTCTTCCTCTCTCTCTCTCTCTCTCTCTGGTTAGTTAATATGCTTTTGGGGTTCTTTATCCTGCTTATATTTCTAAGACATCCTCCAAAGAACCTCAAACCAGTATGGTCATGTTGAGTGGCCTTACCCATGACAATGTTTGCTTTACAAGGTTTAACTATCTGAGTTTTAAAGGTTATGCCCTAAGATTGCCATGGGTGTGTTTTCCTACAGTCCTGAGGATGACAATCTTTGCCTTGACAGAGGCATAAGAAGCTTCAGCAGCAGTAAAAGCATATGTAGGGGGGTCCTATCGGACCATGTGCCTTTAGGAGTGAGGACCTCCATGACTCAAATCTTTAAACAACGATGCTGCTTAGATAGCGACTAGTGTCAGAATGCGCCACCACAGAATACGCTGCTTTGTTTGGCACATGAAACTGAGGGCAAGCAAGACGGAGAAAACTCAGGTAAATCTTTTTACCGCTCCTTTAACTGCTTAAAAGGCTTTAGAAAGGGGGCCAGTACCAGGAAGGGAGTTACTACCAGAGATGACTCCTTCTTAGGGGAGACTTACTGCCCTGCAGGGCGAACAGGTGATGACCAAACACCTCACATTCCTGTGAACTGTCCTCTTCTCCTTGGACGCCCAGACCCTGTCCCTTTCTTTATATCAGGAGAGGCTATAAACCTTGTTTGCTTGGCTGTCTTTGAGTCTCATATTCCTGTGAATTCAAAGAAAATGATTTAATCATTATCAAAATTTTGATCTTCTTCTCAGCCTTCAGCTCTTTAAAAAAGTTAATCTATATTGTATTTTTTCCATTACCATTTGGTCCCCTTATACCCCTCTCCCTCCAGCTTTTATCCCCAAGCAGAAAGGGCTACAAAGAGATAATACGCTCTTCTACACATATTGGCATATTTTTACTTTTTGCCGAACTTCTTTCTGCAATCAGTTCTCCAGTCGTGTATATCACAGTGTTGAGGTTCTCAAAGTCGGTGACTTCCTCACTTGGGATTCCTGCACCTTTGCAGGTGTTTACAGTAGTATCAACCTGCGCATAAACCTTGACTGCTTAATTTCCCTCTCAAAGTCCTGCCTTGAACTGGGTGATCCTAGAGTGCCTGATAGATTCTTTCTGGAATGACATAATAAAGGGGTAGGAATTCTACCAACATCCTCTAGCAACGATCCAAGTTCTTTCCTTTCCTGTACTCACCACAGCAGATGCCAAGTGGCAATTTATGATATGGACAAATGGGCTTGTTAATAATCTTAAATCTTTCTCTGGGCCAAGATAATAACGATCTCCTGAACCGTTAGTTCTGGTAATGTGATTTGGATACATTATCCCTGAGTCACACTTCTGAAGTACTGAATAAATTGTTCCAGGCATGATTGAGCAAATTAAACATGGTGGTCACCTGGGAGCAAACACTCCCTGTATTTCATAATGTCAGAGAACACCCACTGCCAGTAGAGCAATCAGAACGACATCCTGACGCACTGGGGCGTGCCAGGTGTAGTCAGTGGTGAGTTGGGGGTGTTTACAGGCAAAGCTGCTGTTTGGGGGGTGTTGGGCACTTATGAAAAGGATGGTGAAAAGGAGAGTGGTCATTCATCTTCTCTGATTTTTATTTTAATTGAATTTAATTTTTTTAAAATATATTTTATTGATTATGCCATTACAGTTGTTCTATCCCCCCGCCTTCATTCCCCTGCACACCGCCTCCCCCACCATTCCCCCCTTTAGTTTATCACCACGTGTCTCAAGTACGTTAGAGTCTATATTTTCCCTACTATTCTTGCCCTCCCCCCTATCTATTTTATACCTACTGTCTATGCTACTTATTCTCTGTACCTTCTACCCCCTTCTCCTCCTCCCACTCCCCTGTTGCTAACCCTCCATGTGATCTCCATTTCTATGGTTCTGCTCCCGATCTAGCTGTCCTCTTAGTTTGCTTTTGTTTTAGGTGTGGTTGTTAATAACTGTGAGTTTGCTGTCCTTTCACTGTTCATATTTTTTATCTTCTTTTTCTTAGATGAGTCCCTTTAACATTTCACATAATAAGGGCTTGGTAATGATGAACTCCTTGAATTTGATCTTATCTGTGTGATTTTTAAATTAATTCTCAACATGAATAATCTTTCATAATTATTTTGCAATATTTTAATCTGTGTTTAGGAAGCAAAACCCTTAGCTGAGCATCTTATTTACTCAAATAATTCTCTTTATGAAATATAAGCTGAATTTGTTCAAATCTATCTGACTGGTCACATAGGAAAACTCAATAATCAATTCTAGTTGAATACTGTTGGGTTGCTTGGGGCCAGCTGAACACTCTTAGAATCGTAGGAAATACATCTCAGGAGGAAAATAAAAATTTATTGACCAAACTTTCTATTTTTCATGTAATAAAACTATTTTCATAATATAGATCTTCTCCAAAACATTGTAAATGAAGGTCAGAACTGGGATTGCCTTCTAATATTCAGTTGAATGCTGTGCTTAGTCCCCTGTATATCCAAGTCTATGCTTCATTGGTTTGTTTTGAGTAAATGAGTTTCTGTAACTATATTCTGAGAATGTGCATGTACATGAGAATACATTGCATATGTGTGTTTAAAATGTTACTTTAATTTTAATTTCTCCTTTGCTTCTATATATTTAGGTATTCTTTCTTGTTACTATTTATTTTATAGTGAAGTATGTGGTCCTAGAAAACAGTTTTGGCAACATATGTTCATGAACTGTTTTATTTCTAATAAAGTACACTTCTGTGATTATGATCTTTATGGAAAATGAACTGTCCTTCTTGAACTACTAAAATGAAAAGACTTTTAATAAAATGAAATAGCCCTGGCTGGTGTAGCTCAGTGGATTGAGCGCGGGCCTGCAAACCACAGGATCGCGTTTCGATTCCCAGTCGGGGCACATGCCTGGGTTGTGGGCCAGTTCCCAGCAGGGGATTCATGAGAGGCAACCATACATTGATACTTCTCTCCTTCTCTTCTTCCTTTCCCCTCTAAAAAGGAATAAATAAAATCTTTAAAAAATAAAAAAATAAAATGAAATAATATTTTATTGCTCCTTCATAAGTTTGACCTGGAAACTTCTCTGTGTGAGAAAGTGTTTGGGAGAGATGAGAAAATTCTCCACAGCAGACGTTCTTGGGGACCATACGATTTGACTTTCACCCTATGTGTGTATGTATATCCATGGTTTCTTAATAAAAGAGACACTTGCCACTTTTCTGGCCATTAGAGCGAGCTCCATGTGCCTGGGGGCAAGTCCTTGACAACAAGGATGGTTTGTGAACGCACAGACCATCCTCCTCCCCTCTCAGGAGGAGGGGCCCCAGCAGTCCCCAGAGTCTCCCAACAGCCTTGGGTCAGACCGAGTCCCAGCAGCCCGCTGGGGGACGGGCTTCCTAATGTTCCTTACATGCCTTCCTTTCCTTCTCTAGCTCTCTTTCCACTGCCCCACCCCCATCAGTTCTTTCTAGAATCAAACCCAAACTAATCCAATCAGAGGAGATCTTACCCAGGATATTCTCAAAATAGTCGGACTGAAAAGTCTTAAAATGTAAAGATGTTTATATACTGACTCTTGAGATTTGAAGGGAAAACTACTGAGTGGACTCTTTTTCCCTACTCAAGTTATGAGTCAAGGATAAAATAAAATAACAGCAGTTAGAGATGGAGTCCAGAATACATAGTCATTATTGGTGTGAGTGACATTAAAGGGTGTAGGCTATACCTGAGCGCAAGAAAACTTTCTAATGTCCGAACCCAGTATTGCACTAATTATTCACCCAGTCGCAGGTGCAGCTTAGCAAACGCAAACAACGCCCCTGACCCTCTTGTCCCCACCTGGCTCCAGGGCCTCTGCCGCTCTCAGGGGTGGGAACTCTTTAAGGCCCAGTGGAAGTAGGTACTGTCTCGTGAGAAATGAAAAGAAGCTGACTTGGACATGCCTAGTTTCTTCTCTCCAAATCGACCAGGGAGGGTTCAGTTCACTCCCTCCATTTGGGGGCAGGAGTGATTAAAAAGGATCAGAGAGATCCGTATGTTTTAGAGGAGCTCCTGCTGCGTGGAAGAACACAATAAATCAGGAGTCGAGTGGGATCGTTCCTCCGCCCTCCGAAACCGACCCATCTGGTCCCACGCTGGCACTCGTGCATCCGCACAGATTTAGGCCGAAGGAAAAGGGAAAGCTATTGTCTGGCTTTTGATTTCTCTTTGAGTGACTGTTTTGGACAGTCCCAGGCAAAAGGGAGGTTTCTTACCGCACCTTCTATTCTGTGTGGCTTCTTTTGTTTCTTCTGTAAAACTACATACCAAAAAAACCTCGATGACATGTTTTCTCATAAGGTGAACACAAAACAAACTGCAATTAAAATTTTTGTTAAATTTTCGCTCTAAACTTCACCCATTTAAGAACCCTCTTATAAAAAAGGGAAAATTTGCCTTTGTTAATAAATAATAGTAGAGTTTAATTAAATTAATTTTTGCATTGCTTTTGAAAGAGTTAACACCTTGTATTGGAAGGTGCAACATCTGTTTAAACTGAAAAAGGAAGAAACAAAACAAAGCAGAAGAAAACAAACAAACAAGAAAACCCAGTCCTAGTGTTCATGAATCTGGAAAACAGACAAAATTGAAGCCAGGGGCAAAGTTGAAAGAAAATACTGTTTCTTGCTGGTTATACCACAGTTGTAATGTCATAATGACCTTGTCTTTGAATGACTGGTACTTTCTAACCAATGATACCTCCTGACCTGCTTTTCTGCTGCCAGCTGGTGGGGATACCCAATTCTTAACCTGCCTTCAACTCCTGAGCACCCAACCCTGAAATTTTCACTTTTCCTAGTCCTGTCCCCAAAACAGCAACCAACCCAGAGCTCTCCTTCACCTACCTTAGATTCCCTTCAGAAATTTTAATGAGAACCCAAACCTTAGCTAAGACGCGCCCCTCCTCCACGTGGAGTAGCAGTTTTTCACCAACCCTTCCTCTAGGATGCCCTCCCGTGGTGCAATGTGTCAATAAAACTCTTTTGCCTGCTGGTTTTTGGCTCATTAAATGTTTAGACCTCGTTATTTACAATGTTGAACTTGTTGCATTAGAGGATGAGGCCCTGGGGGTTTGTTCCGATCTAAATGTGACAGAATGAGAGCTGAATGGGACAGTCACATTCAGTCACCGACAGAGCTGTCGGTGGTGGCCTCTACACTTCAGAGTCTACGAATGAAAACCATTCCCAATGCTTCACTTTATTAAAATTTCAATGAACAAATATTAGCATTGGTGGTTCACAAAAAGTTGCTTGCGTGTTGCTGTTTTTTCATTACTCTATTTTGTTGATTTTTAACGAATTTTGTTCTTGCAAAAACAGCACATGAGATCAGATGTTCATTTTTACCACATCAGTTTTTCTATATTGGTTCTTATAAATAACAGGTGAGTCCTACATTTCTAATAGAAATTAAATTTGTGATAGAAATTACATTAAAACATAACCAAAACATATGAAAAGTACAAATATAAACCAGTTATTATTTAGTATGATCTTGTTCCATTATAAAGCAAAAGTGCATATTTGTGTATATGGGAGGCTGTTGAGGAAAAAATTCTTTATGTTAACTTTATGGTTTTGTCATCAATGAATTTTTTGATATGTTATTATAGTTTTATCTACTTTTGTACAAAAGAGAATTGATGACATACTAGTTATCTCAAAAATCCCAACTGAAACCCCGCCCCTGACCACGCCCACTTTCCCTCTATCTTGTCTTCATCTCCATGTCTCCATGCATATGGGCACCTGCATGGACATCCGCATATTTTTCCTTGCTATGAATATGAATATAGTATACTGTTACATTCGAAGAGCGAGTAACCAAATGTCCAGGCACTTAGAGCATTTAGATGTTATTTATTGGCCAAACTCTTAACCTGCGCAGGGGCGAACTTCCCCAACTGTGACCGGAGTCAGGTAGCTCCTCAGAGCTACAATATGGAAGTCGCGCCTGGCTTACAGACTAAAGGGTATTTATAGAATACTGCGAGCAAGCAAGCAATATACAGAAGCAGATGTGGCTGTTAGTGATTGGTACCATTGAACAATAGCCTCCTTACTCATTGGTGGGACCCCTTGTTGGAAGGCAGAATATATATTTTTCTTTTTTTTTTTTCTTCTCCTACTGGCCTTCCACATCCTCCTTATCTGGCTTCATGCCTGACTGACTTTCCACATTCTCCTTATCGGGCTTCATGCCTAACCCTCCTGGTACACTGAATACATTCTGGGGTGGGGGCCTAACTATATCCTGTTGGAATTTCTACTTGCAGCTGGTCCCTATTGCAGCTGGCTCTTACATATACAAGTAGACTCCTGGGTTACAACATAATCACAACATTGCCATATGTGCCTAAGTTAAAAATAAACATGAAGATTAGAGGGGAAAGGGGAAAGAATCACAGGGGAAAAGGGGATGGACTCACATGAACAAGTATAAAGGATACATGGACAATAACTAAGGTGGGGGGCGGAAATGGGAGGAAGGTGGGGAGCACTGGGCGGGGCAGGGCTGGGAATATAAGACAGAAAACTGTACTTGAACAAGAATTAAATAAAAAAATAAACATGAAGAATTTGGTTAGCATTCATTGGATCTGTTTTGGGAGCCAGATCACTTGATCGATGATACTTGGAAACCCACTTAATTGCTATATGCCATTGTGCGACTTAGCCATTTTGTTTCTTGATTTCCTCACGTGAAGATAAGGATGATAGTAACTGATTTATACAATTACTGTGAAGAGCAAACTCACTCAGGCAAAAATCACCTAAAGGACAGTATATTTTATGTTTTCAACACACGTGTCACAACTAATGCCCAGAATTCTGCGGCAGCACAAGTCTGGGTGCATGTGTGTATGCACACAGGTGGTGTAAGACAATTTACATAATTCAGCGTCCATTACTTATTAAATTTGTCGATAAGTAAGTAGCCTACCTATATTTTGCAAAAATAGAGATGACCCCACATAAAATGTTTTGTTTTCTTAGCGTTGACTCGAAATGTTCAGCTTTCAGCAGAAAGTGAACGTTCTGCTCTGCATGGAAAATCGGGAAGATAAAGAGGCCTTCGTGGACATGGGGTAGCGGAACCTGTCCTCTCATGGCTCAGAGAGTAAGTTATAGTTTACCGAGAAGCTTTCCAAAAACTTCACTTATTCTGCCAAAGCTAAACCAGTTCTGAGTCATTAACAAGTTATTGTACACACACTTTCACTTTTCCAGAATTATTAAAACAGGATTTTAGGTGACTAGCTATTATTTTTCTTTTCCACCTCCGAACACCAAAGAATTAAGTGTTGCAGTAGGTTGGAAATGCTGTGAGTGTAAAGGCGGGAGTGAAGAATAAGAAGCACTAAGTGGTGGGTTTGGAAGCCTGGCTTCCCATGAGCCTCTGGGCTGGCACTTGGTCATTCTGAGAGCGTAGTCTTCAGCTATGAGAACGTACCAATTGGAATATTGCTCTACTTTCCAGGACCACTTCCTTCATTTGTTATTTCACAGTGGTTAGGATTTACCATCATCTCCTTTGTATTGTACAAGAGGCAATGTATTTTGAAGATTAAACCTTTGTCTGAGGTGTCATTGGCAAATATGTTTTCCCAAGCTGTTGCTTCTCTTTTTATCTTGACACTGTTTTCCTTAGCCATGCAGAAGCTTTTAATTTTGATGAGATCCCATTTGTTTATTCTTTCCTTTATGTCTCTTGTTCTAGGGGATGTATCAGTAAAAATATTGTTGCATGGAATATCTGAGATTTTCCTGCCAATGTTCTCCTCTAGGACTTTAATGGTTTCATGGCTTATATTTAAGTCTTTTATCCACCATGAATTAATTTTGGTGTATGGTGTAAGTTGGTGCTCGAGTTACATTTTTTTTGCATATAACTGTCCAGTTCTTCCAACACCATTTGTTAAAAAGGCTATCTTTACTCCACTTTATGTTGTTGCCCTCTTTGTCACTTGCCTCCACTCAAAGAAGATGAGTAACCCAATTAAAAAATGGGCAAAGGACTTGAACAGACATTTCTCCAAGGAGGACATACAGAGGATCCAGAGACACATGAAAAGATGCTCAATATCACTAGCTATCGGAGAGATGTAAATTAAAACCACAATGAGCCCTGGCTGGCATAGCTCAGTGGATTGAGCGCGGGCCTGCGAACCAGACGATCGCGGTTCGATTCCCAGTCAGGGCACATGCCTGGGTTGCGAACCGGTTCCTTGCAGGCCAACTACCAGCAGGGGATGCACAAAAGGCAACCATACATTGATGTTTCTCTCCCTCTCTCCTTCCCCTCTAAAAGTAAATAAATAAATAAAATCTTAAAAAAAAAAAAAAAAAAAAAAACCCCACAATGAGATACCACTTTACACCAGTCTGAATGACCATCATAAACAATGCAACAAACAACAAATGTTGGAGAGGTTGTGGGGAAAAGGGGGGCCCTAGTTCACTGTTGGTAGGATTGAAGACTGGTACACCACTACGGAAAACAGTTTGGAATTTTCTAAGAAAACTAAAAATGGATGTGCCTTTTGACCCAGCAATTCCACTATTAGGAGTATATCCTAAAAACCCTGAAACACCAATCCAAAAGAACCTATGCACCCCAATGTTCATAGCAGCACAATTTACGATAGCTAGGAGTTGGAAACAACCTAGATGCCCATCGGTCAATGACTGGATCAAAAAGCTATGGTACATTTACACAATGGAATTCTATGCTGCAGAAAGAAAGAAGGAGCTCCTACCCTTTGCAACATCATGGATGGAACTGGAAAGCATTATGCTGAGTGAAATAAGTCAGGTGGTGAAAGACAAATACCATATGATATCACCATTAACAGGAATCTAAACAACAAAACAAACAAGCAAGCAAAATATGACCAATGGCGCTCAAATACAGAACAGGCTGATAGGGTCCAGAGGGGAGAGGGGAGAGAATCATAGGGGAAAAGGGGATGGAGTCACATGAACAAGTATAAAGGACACATGGACAATAACTAAGGTGGGGGGGCGGAAATGGGAGGGAGGTGGGGAGCATTGCGGGGGGAAGGGTTGGGAATATAAGACAGAAAACTGTACTTGAACAGGAATTAAATAAAAGTAAAAATAACAAGAGGCAATGTAAGCTTTATTAATTGATATCTTTGGCAAAACACATTGTTTCAAAAGAAAACACAGGTGCGCAGCAGGTATAAGGGATATAATTAACTAGAACATTTCATGATTTCTTAAATTTCTCTGGATTATAAATTTTCTAGAGAGCTGGAAGGGGTGGGGGATTATAAGGGGATTAAATGGTAGAAAAAATTAAAGAAATTCTAAATTACTTATTTAGAAAATCTACTTTTCCCAAATTACACTTTAGAAAACAGAGCACATTTAATGTAGATTCTAAAGAGAAATTTTTAAAAATGAGATTTAATATCTCTCTATTCAGTGTTACTTTCTGTTTCCATAGACATAACTTTTTGTCTGGCTACTTTTGTTTAAACCCTAGGTAAGAAAGGAATATATTGTTTTAAAAATTAATCAGGAAACAGATTTCTTTTGCTATTTTGACTAGAAAATGACAAGTGAGATAAAAACTTGAAGGGCCCGGGAAGACCTAGATTACAAAAACGAAAACAGTGCTTGTCTTTAAAATGAGGAACAAAAGACAAAGACCCCTTTAAGGTAGTTCTCTCTCTGTCTCTCCTTTTCTGGCTTTCATTTGCCCTCTCTTTCTTTTACTTTTTCTTCCTGTCCAAAATATTTTCGTATAATACTAAATTCTACTTCTCTTCAGACCATTGCTATAAAACCCGTGTGTTACTGGAGGAAAGAAAGAAGGAATATATTTTTTATAGTCACACAAAGACCTGAAGTAACTTACATGTGTGTATACGTCCTCCAGTGATATTGATTTCTTGATTTTAAAACTTATCTTTTTAACATCAGTAAAGTAAGGCGAATCTTTCCTTATTAGATGAAATCATAGGGCTTTTCTCAATCTTAGTGTTTATTTAGTAAGGAGTTAATTTTAGCTATTTTTTAAAAAGAGGAATCTCTTGCTATAAATAACAACATTTATCATTGTTTCTGTTAATAGTTTACAAACCTTTGGATCTATGTGCAATACATATTTTCAGAATCTCAACTTTAAAATATAGAACATATGATATGTTTTCAAAACCCTGTTTTTAAGTCACTATATGTGTAATGACTTTGAAACCTGATGTGTTAACTCAGACTACTACAACAAAAAATCAATACTGGTTTTTGCAAGATGATTCACAAGTGTTACCATGTTCAATGCTTTTCACCAGTTACCATTTTCAAAGGTGTATGCAAATCTATCTTAGCTGTGCAAGTTCCTCTGGGACAAAGGGATCACTATTGATGTAGAAAAAATCTTGTTGAAAGTAACACCCTTATACTTTCCTCATATTTGCATGCACTCTTTCCCAACACCTCTATTTTGCCATAACATTTCGAATAAGATAATCTATTTTTAAATTGGGGTTATGAATGAACAGCATTCATTAGCATAATCCATTTTTATTTTCCTGTCACTGTTCCTCACCTGCTGGGTACCCCACGACATGGTAAATGATAAATCTCACCCGATTGGTTGGTTTGTTTACCTAACTTTTTTGCAGTTGGCTGAAGGATCATCTTTGGTCCCACTAAGATGGATCTGTCTTATGAGTCTGCAGAACTAAATACAAGCTCATCTATATATGTCTTCAGCTGGAATCATTGAGTTAATTAACACTTTTTTAATTTTAATTTTTATTTAATTCTTGTTCAAGTACAGTTTTCTGTCTTATATTCCCAGCCCTGCCCCCCCAGTGCTCCCCACCTCCCTCCCATTTCTGCCCCCGACCTTAGTTATTGTCCATGTGTAATTAACACTTTAACTGTGCCATGTCAGAAAACTGTAAAGAGTAAAGAAGATCCTCAATAATATTTTAAAAATAGTTATTACATACCAATGCTTCTAAAAGACAGTGGAAACACGTATTTTACCATCACCACTATTTTTTCATGTTTCAAAGTTGGATTTTAACATAAGCATGTTAAAGATAGAAACTCAACACATGTGGTCAATTAAATGTCCCATAAGAGAAAAAGAAAAAAATGACCGAATACCAAAAGACCCGTATGGAACCAACCCTGATGTCTGTGTGCAAGGCATAAAATATCTCTAGTTATTTACATGTTTATTGATATATTGTATATAAAACATAAATGTATAATTATATACTATTATCAAACTATTATATGTGCACAGGTTTAATATTTATTAGATATAATCAAACCCAAAATTTAGCCATTGAAAACACATTTACACTTTAGAATACGCATTTACATGATTTTAGAGAGACAGTAGAAAAACAGTGATGCTTCATGGGTTACTCTGCACCTACAACTAGGTCGCCCTGACTTGGAATTGAACCGGTGCCCCTCTGGTTCATAAACCAGCACTCAATCCATTGAGCCACATCAGCTAGGGAAAAATCCATTGCTTTTGAAAAACTTTATGATTACATAGGGCAAAGGCCAGGTGCACATAGCCCAGTGGGGTCCAGCCTGTCCTGGCTTCGTCCCATTTTATTTTCCAGGAGTTCCTCCCCGCTCCTCTGTCCACCCACAGTAACCCCATTCACCAAATGTTACAGAAGCAGTGGCTCTCACTAGCACCCCCTTGTGGTGCCTCTGGGACATCTGGACCAGTCAGAATGCTCCAACTTGTTTCTAGATTCCAATGCTTGCAGAGGGCTGATTAACAACTTTTCTTTGAGCCTTTAGCTTCACTTTCTAGACCTGATCTTTCCACTTTCTTCTACAATTGTGTATGATCTTTTACCTGCAGTCTCTCACTGGAAGTATGTATAACTACCTCCTGCAATTCCTTATTGGTAACATTCAGAGTGATTCTGCTTCTTTGATGCATAAAATATTAGGCAACAAAACTGGGCACTGTTGTAAAATCTTTCTTATGCTAACCACATAGATGGCAGAGTCTGCTCTTGAAACAGAAAATTCAAAGGAAGCTGTAGGGAGCACAGCAGTAGACCTGCTCCTTTTATACCAAGCAATACTAAAATTAAAAAAAAAATTATCCTGTGTCCTAGATTTTTGACATCAATCATAATTCACAGCAAGAATTACCAAATAATGACCGTAATAATGTGATAAAGGGAGCCTTCGCATGAAGAGGCAATGCCAAGTCCCACTGCGGTTTGTCGCCAGTTAGTAAGCATTGAATGTTCTCTCTCTAATTGCTGTGATGTTGGATGCCCACAGCAAGGCTAACAGTTCAGGAAAAGGATGTTTGTAAAGCTGTAAGTAATTGGTTTTGTAGGGCAAAGAGCAATAGAGCTCATAGGTGTGTCTGCATAAAATTCTGGAAAATCACAATGAAGAACATATTTTTAAAATTAAGAGTGATTACAAGGAAGCTTTCTTTGCCTCCTTTCTATATGGATTATTATTTCTTAAAGGGATTATGGAGGCAAGACAACAGATTTGCTACAAGTCTCCGGCTCATTCTGACAACATGAAAATCTCTTTTCTGTGCCACAGGCTTTGATTAAAAGGAGATTAAAACTACCATGAGGCATTTTGGACAGGCTGTGTATGATAGGTGAAGTTCATCTTATTTCAGAGCAATAGTAAAAGTAGCTATTTGGTCCCCAACTAAGGACTGAGACCTAGATTTCATCGTGTTGCAGATTTGTATCACAGATTTGTAGCCTGGCATTATCTAGGAACTAGTCATAAATGGAGAAGTTTGGCCCCATTCCAGACCTGCTCGTGGAGGTGGGGTCTCATCACCTGTGTTTTCACACCTCTAGGTGATATTGACCCTGAACCACTTTTTAATGAGAGAAGAGACATGAATGAACTTTGAGTTATTTATAGAACATGCTTGCATCTCTGTGTCTGTGTGCATCATGTCAAAGAGTAGCTGACTTTTTTGTTGTTTTTGCCCACATAATGTCACCTGTTGAGGTATCAAAGCTGGGCACTGTCATCTGCTCTGAATTTGTCACAACGACACTAGAGAACAGATACGTTCCTGTCTTTTAAACTCCAGTGTACCTGGTTCAATTTGTGAGTAAGGAAAGCATATTTGTTAATGAGAGAAGAAAGAACCATTTTGGCTGTTTGGTATGAATCTCCTCTCCATCCTATCTTTAATATTACTTTTTCTAATCTGAAGGAGAGAGGTCAGGAAGACATATAGTGTACTCAGAATCCTGGGGAAGGCATGAAGAAATTACTCTTAGCTCTCATGTCTCTGTTACAACTATACAAGTACTTGCATGGCATATTAGAATCGGAATTGATATTATAAGTATTTCAAATGTAAAGGGGAAAATACTGAACTTTCAATAAATGTTAAATTTTAGAATGTCATTGTGCACTCTTTCTCCTGGTGAACTTTGTTTAGAATGAAGTCCTGTTTGTTCTCAGAAGCCAAAACGTTTTATTACACGTCATTGCAGGAAGGTGTAGATACCCTTATCCAAATGCCTGGAACCTGTGAATGTTACCTCATGAGGCAAAGGAGATTTTGCAAATGTGATTAAATTAAGGATCTTTAAATGGAGAGATTACCTTGGATTATCATAGTAGCCCTAAATGCAGTCAAAAGTGTACTTGTAAAGAAAGAAACCAAAGGGGATTTCATACTGAAGAACTCGACGTGACAAAGCCAAGTCGTGACCGAACTAGTTTGCAGAAGAGAGCAGGGGCCAAGGAGGGCAAGGAGTGCAGCCCTAGACGCTGGAAAGGCGGGGAAAGCGTTGCCCCCCACGGGCTCCACACAGAGCATGGCCCTGGGGCCACATCAGCACTCAGTGCGCACGTCAGACTTTCGGCCTCTAGAGCTGCCACAGAATACGGTTGGGTTGTTTTAAGCCACTAAAGTTGTGGCGATGCCTTAGAGCAATGAAGAGAGACTATCACAAACACCCGGCCAGGTCTCGCCCATATAAGCATATAAAACCCGAATCTGTGTTCTGTAGTTTTAAAAGTTTTTATTTCCAGTCCATCTTTTTAATTGAAAAATGTTTCTATGATAAGCATTGTGGTTGGTGGTGGGGGGGGCTTACACACACACACACACACACACACACACACCCTACCTATGGTTGTGAAAGTACAGTAAAGTGGTCATCTGCATCCTTTTGAAGTTTAGATGAGCATTACTAGAAGCCATGAATGTTGGTTTATCTCCAGGTGGGAAATTGTTTTTTTTCCTTGATCACAAACTTCTTATTTATAAAGGTTTTTTTTCTCATTAGGGTTAATCATCAATATTTTTGAAACTCACAAGCATATTTTTCAAGTTGATAATATGCAGGTTTTCATTTGACAATTTTCATATTATGCATTTAAAAGTAAGTACATGCCAAATACAGCTAATTCTTTCACAGAATCAAGAACATGCCATTCTAAAAGCAATCAACACAGTTTAATTTTCTATACTTAAACTGCTTTTGGCCAAGTGGATTGCAAACTTCAGACTTGTTCTTTTGCAAACTTTGTATCTGCTTGTCTCTGATAAGTGCAGTTAATCCAGTCTTGATTCTATTCCCGAAGAGATATGCATAACCAACACTTCATTCAAATGAAAACTTAATCTGCACTCATAGAACAGTGTTTTCGTACTTATCCAGTTACATTTCTGCTCTGGATTTCAAACACATGCCAAACATGTTCAACAAGTGTGTGCTGTGTTAGCACGGGAGCCACCAGGCGTGTGTGGTTGTTGAACACTTGTATGTGGCTGGTCTGGAGGAAGATGTGTTCATACACAAAATACATGCTAAATTTCAAAGACATTACCAAAAAGGGCTGCAAAACATCTTATTAAAAATTCACATGGATTGTGTGTTTACATTAGAAAATTTAAAATTATGTTTGTGGCTTACATTATATTTTGTTTGGACGGCGCTTTGTTAAAGGATAAAATTCGCCCCATCTTTCAGTCCCAATAATAGCTTTCAAACTATTATCCTCAGCATGCCACATCATAGGTATAATTGCCCATCCACCCTCATACAGCATTTAAAAAAAACACCAATGAATCACCCTGTCAAAAACTGCACATGACGTTCACTAATTACGTGAAAGCGAGCTTCATAGAGATCCAGGTTATTTGGGCTTGTTACTGTCATCATCACCTCAACATTTTATTCATTTTTGATTTTTAGTTTTGAAATAATTTTTGTTGTTGTTGTTCAACTGCAGCTCACACTGATCAGAACGGCCATCATAAGTGAGTCAACAAACCCGGGCTGGAGAGGCCCTGGAGCAAAGGGGACCCTCACGCTCTGCTGGTGGGATTGAGGACTGGTGAGTCCCTTTGATTCCTTTTTCAAAATGTCACTCCCTCATTTATGCAACTCTGCTTAAAATTTCTAGCATACTGCAACCCTGCTCTTTTCCGGTTCTAAACGACTGCACTAACATATTTTCCCTATATCATTGATTAGCAACTGCAATGATATGCGGTGCTTATGGACTCGTTTATTAGCTTATCTCTCCCTGATAAATCTGCTTCGGAAATCCTTGATGTCTGTCTTGCTTTACCTGCAACTCTTGGAATAACAATACCTGGCATGTAGGAGATGCGCCCTGAATATTTTTCCAATGAACACGTAAATTGTAAATTTCTGCTTAAGTTGAAAGTGTTGGATATTTATGTTCTATGACATTTGGCAAAGGTCTTTTAAGATACAGGCACGTTACATTTATTATTTCATAGACCTTATTTTGAAGGTTTTTATGGTTGCTACGTCGGAGCACTTGCATGGTTTCTGTCATCTCTTAATTGTATTCCTACTCGATCCTCTGTAACTAATTCTGCTCAAGGGCAGAGCGTTCGTTTCTTCTCTTCTTACTGAAAATTAAACAATGGAGATTGAGCAAATGAAGTATTTTTTCAAAGCAATCAATGCCACAAAGCTCTTTAAAGAATTACATTGAGTTTATTTACACATTCTGCAGCAGTAGACACGGTCCATTTAGAACTTCTCTTAAAAGACAGTCAGCGCAGCTAAGCAGAAATTACACAAAAGTTTTTCACTGTGAAGCAGATAGCATTTTGAGGATAAAAATCATTGTGTATCTAAATAATTAAATTGGTGACAATAATTTGCATAGTTTGTAGAAAATATTAAAAAAGCACACCACTCACTGCCTGTTAGCAAGTTACTGTATTATAGTGGGAATCTAGGGTGATATCAAATTACTCTTTCTGTGCTGTCGTAGATATCTGGACCTCAGGAACAAACTAGCTCTGCTACTAGAAAAATATTCTCATATTTTACAAATCTTAAGTAAGAAGAGCATTTTATTTAGTTTTACATGTTGATATAAAGTATTTTGTTTTTAAATTTTGAAGGTCTATAATTAGTTTTAAAAAGTTAGTAATAACATTAAATTTTCACCACGCTGAACAACGAAATGAAATTGATCATGCAAAGGCACACCTGGTTTTTAGTATCACAGCATTTGTATCTTTCTAAGTGTAATTATATCTGATTTTATTTTGACCAAAAAAATGACATTTGGAAAAATGATAGTCTAGTGCCATGGCTAATAAACAACTACTCACCACGTTAATGAGAGAACACATGGCCTTAATCATGATTCAAAATCGAAATGCTAGCTTATCATGTGATATACTCAAATAATATTTACTCAAATCAAAGGCATTAGCCTAGTAATCAATCAGTTAATAATATGTAATGTTTTATCTATATGGTCCGTAAGTCCTCATATTTTCTCTTTCATTTTAGAGTTTCCTTTACCCTCTGAACATGTCATTTTTCATAAGAATATTAGAATAATTTTGTTCACCCTTGTGGGTATTTTTTCACTACACACAGTATCCATGTGCTGTCCATATTTAACCAAAGTAATTTGACGTGGCTCCCTCTCCCTCCTCCACGGCTGCCGCCTCCTTCTTCTGCCGCTGCTGGGGCCGCTCTGTGCTGCTTCAGTGCGGACCCGGTACCTCTTTTGTGAAAGCCAAGTCGCCTTGGCTGCCGCAAAGCCTGAGAGAGGAGTCAAGGCTGAGAACAATGGTCATACTCATTTGAAGGTGGTGGGGCAGGATGGTTCTGTAGTGCAGTTTAAGATTGAGAGGCACACAGTACTTAGTAAACTAAGGATAGCCTATTTGGAATGACAGTTGGAAATGGGGGATGAAGATACAATTGATGTGTTCCAACAGCAGACAGGAGGTGTCTACTGAACAGGGGACCTGCTATTTTCCTCCAGAACTCTGTTCCTTCAGACCAGGAAGACATTTTCAATCAGAAAACTGCAATTTGGTTCCACCACCTCCTGACTACCACAGTATAGTTTTCTCTATTCTCTCACTTCCATTTCCCCATTCCTTTATTGTACGTAAAGTAACTGATATATGTGCACAAGCATTTACACTTTAAAAAAAAAACTAAATTACTAATGGTATGTTTTGATTGACATTACATGGAGATGGAGTGGGGAAAATACTGGTTCTGTGAAGATACCCCCTTTCTCCATTAGTGGCATGCTCATTCAGCTCTTATCTTTATATTCCAGTAAGTTATTTTGCTCTTGCTCTTTAACCCCGCCCCCCAAAACAACATAAAAATCCTTGCATATCTTGTCTGATTAGAGAATTTTAATGTTTTTCATTTGTCATTATAAAACCAAGGATAATTTTATAACTTTTTTGTACGTAGCTGTTACACGTAGTGCAATCTGTCTTTCAGTAGTGATAAATTACTCTAAAAGACATGAATCCTAGGTAGTTTTTCCTTCAAGTCAAACGTCTTCTTTAAATAAATTTCTTGTTTTTAAAAAAGTAATTTAATGAACCATCATTAAAAAACTTAAAATTCCTAGCTTATTTTTTCTTGTTGGAATTGTTGAAAATTAATTACTTCAGTGTGGGGCTGAATTTGCTAAAAACCAATGTTATATGGTTTAAATATCACTTCAAACTTCCTGGAAAGCAGTAAAATTGTAACAAAATAAGGAACCGTTCTACTCAAAATTCAGTGCATTGAATTATCCTTCCCTTCTGTGTCCCACCTGTAATGAGACATGTGGAGAGAGGGAAGGTGTTGTACCACCAGAAGGCTGGGGCCAGTGTCTATGTAGTTAGGACAGCAGAGGAGAAAGAGAGAAGGACCCTAAGCTATGGCTGCTATCGTAAAAGTCTGCACCAGCCTCTTCTCTTATGAAAAATATAAAATCAACCGCTATTTAGTTATCCTACTCTATTACTCTTTTCAGAGTCATTCTATGACTCTGAAATATAACAGACATTTCAGAGTTAAATATTAACAGATTCTGGGCATGTGCTAATAGCATTAAGTAAGAGTGTATGTGTGTATTTTTTGTTGTCCAAGTACAGTTGTCTCCATTTTCCCCCCACCACACTCCCCTGCCCCACCCACCCCCACCCTCAATCCTACCCCCAGTTGGCTTTGTCCATGGGTCCTTTATACATGTTCCTTGATGACCCTTCCCCTTCTTTCCCCGATTATCTTCTCTCTCTCCTCTGGCTACTGTCAGTTTGTTCTTTCTTTCAGTGTCTCTGGTTCTATTTTGCTTGCTTGTTTGTTTTATTGATTTTTACATATCTGTAGTACAATTTTTTTTTTTGCTAGAGGATAACTGGTCAAGATGGCACTGGAACTGTGTACTATAAAATCCATTTTTTCCCTTTCTCTTTTTCTCTTGCTGACACTTGAGATAAATAACTTCTGAATACCTATGTGCATATTCGCAAGTGTAATACTAACACTCATGGACTACACAAAGCATAGAAAGAGCT
The DNA here is from genome assembly GCF_014824575.4 of Sturnira hondurensis. Lineage (NCBI taxonomy): Eukaryota > Metazoa > Chordata > Mammalia > Chiroptera > Phyllostomidae > Sturnira > Sturnira hondurensis. The sequence goes on along the minus strand of NW_028088227.1, from coordinate 20,532,414 downwards.
AAAGGTACAGTCCTCCCGGACTTTGGGTCTGGAATCAGGCAGAGGTGGCCAACAATTTGACTCTTGCAGGCTCATCAGACCCAAAGACTTCCAAGGAGGATGGAACCCAGAATCTGTCCTCTTTTTTGAAACTGAACACAGTGGTGGGCCTCACACAAATACTGTAAGAGATTAATGAAAGCTGCACCAATGGCATGGGGTCTAGTGCATAAACTTGGTGTTAGGGATGATGACGCCTGGCTTTGTGGGAATACATTTCCCTGAGAATAATAACCTGGCCATCACTCTGCAGTTGTAGTACTAGGCTACTCTGTGTGTGGTGTGAGGATGAGATGGAGGATGTGGAAAGGGAAGGCACTCATGTGATAGGTTTCTTTAAAAAGAGCAAATAGCTTGTTATCCTTGGCTGGGCTCTGCCCTGCAGTCTTTTGGAGCAAGGGTGGTCTGCAGAGAAACTAACAGGCTTTGGTCTAGGACTGCCCTTTTCTGCTTTCCTTCTTGAGAATTAGCACGAGTTTCCACTGCTGCCCTAGAAGTAGCTTTTTCTGAGCAGCAGAGGTTCTTGCCTGTAGCCAGCCTCGTTTGCAAGTAAGTGGGTGAAGAGCTGTGCCTTGTTAAAAGTCTCAATTAGACAGCATGCTTGGCCAAAGACCGAAATCTCACCTTGGATCTGAGGCTCTATCAGTAATAAAAGTATGAGTTTGGCCTCACAATTCCTCCTATTTGTATTATTTCTCAAAATGTTCAGAACCTGAGATGAAGGGAAAGATACCACTTATCATAACCTCCCCTCCCCAGGACCAAAGCTAGATTGGCAAAAAACTCAGGCACCTGTAATACATACTGGCTGCATTCATGATGAAAAACTTTTAGCAACTTATTCAAAATTATATTAGCAAGATATTTTGTAAAACATTTAAATTATTTTTGAATAACACTCTAGTCCTTTTATTCTGTATTAATGAAACTCTTATTCTTTGTAAGTTTGTACCTCTAAAATATATAGCTAGTCTCTGAATATCTTTCTTGTATTTTTCAAACTTTTGTTTCTCTAAGTTGTATTTTAGATGAATTTAACAGAAACCAATTATAATTCAATAGTTTTTTGGGGTCTCTAGGATTTGTCTACATAAAAAAATCCATTATTTCTGGGCTGAAGATTCTACTTTTAGAATTATATTTGGTTATATTCACTCAATGGTTCAATTTACTTGCTACTGTTTTATGACTTTCAAAAATGGGTCAAATACTTTATATTCTCTATTATTTTAATTTTATTGAAAGTGATTTTATTGATAATATTTTAATTTGGTGCCTCCCTTTCTTAATATTTGTTTCTTGTGTGTGGCTTGAAATATTAATATAATTATGAGTAGAAGGTGCTTTCTCCCTTGCCTTAAAATTGCTTGTCTCTGCCCATTTGGTCATGCTCCCAAAGAGACCCAAGGGCTCTCACTGGTCTAGGGCAGGACAAGGGTTATGTCTTACACTGAGATGTGGTGTGGAAAAGATGGGAAGGGTGTGTGCTAAGGGACATTTGTCGAGTGGTAAAGTGACTGAAGGAATTGTCATCTGTTGGCACCAACTTTCTCTATTGTTTTGGGGGATACATGTCAACAAATTGTATTTATTTATTAAATACATGTCAACAAATTGTATTTATTTGGCCCTCTCTTCTACCATTACCCTGTAAACCTTTTCCCTAATCTGCTTCATTTTTTTCTTTGTTCTCCTTTTCAAGCATTGATGAGATCCTATCTATTATTATGTTTTCTTCTTTCTTTTTTAAAAATACACTGTCCCTTGACAACCTCATTTAAAATGATAAACACCATCGTGAATATCAAATCATTAATAAAAATTAAATATGCCTGCTGAATTTAGATTTGAAAATACCTACTGGCTATCTTTTCTTTGGTAATCAATTGTTACCTAAATCCCCTTACATCTTCAAAAAACCATATGTGTACAACCCTAACCCAAACACTAACCCCAACCTGGACTCCCAACTCCAACCTTATACATCATAATTGTCAATACATAAACAGAGAATTATCTTTGATGTTTCCTTCTCATTTGCTCCTGCTTTGTAAAACAAAACAAAACAAAACAAAACAAAAGCCACTTTGGGGGTGGTGGAAGAGAACTAGAACTTTACTCTTTTCAGTTTCCATGTTGTTGCTGAGATTTACCTCTGACTGTTTCTTCCCAGGATCACTCACTGCACCCCTCTCCTCTGAGGTCATCCTGACCAGTGTTAATAATCTTCCACACCATTGCTCAGGAGTTTCTTCTAAAGGCTCTGATCTTATGGGAAAAATTTAAATATATTACTTTATAAGTACAGAATGTGTGGCAGAAATTATTCAAAGGTATTGAGTAGTGTAAGAGGAAGACAAATGTTCTCAAAGTATGAAATTCCAAAACAAAAATTTTAAAGTCTCAGCAACACAAGACTGTGATGTGAGTCCTGCCTTATTATATTAACCACGGAATGATGGTTCATCCAAAAGGAGTGGATCATTATCTACTCTGAGTGGATAAGAGGAGGTAAAATGAGGCAAAGGAAAAACATCTACTTATATGCGCTAGAAGTAGCCATGTACAAATTGTTTTGCTTCTAACAATTATTCTATGAGAGGAATAGAAGGGTCAGCTTGGTTCTAAGTATTGTATATTGCTCAAATGTATAATCTTAATAATTGTGTATTCATCAAAATGTTATACTGAGAATGAAGCCCTGGCTGGTGTGGCTCAGTGGATTGAGCGTGGACCTGTGAAGCAAAAGGTCACGGGTTTGATTCCCAGTCAGGGCACATGCCTGGGTTGCAGGCCAGGTCCCCTGTAGGGGACACACGAGAGGCAACCGCACACTGATGCTTCTCTCCCACTCTTTCTCCTTCCCTTCCCCTCTCTCTAAAATAAATAAATAAAATATTTAAAAAATGTTATACTGAGAATGAATGTCTATGCTTACTTCATGCTCATATAAGTAATATAAATGATTACAATGCCATAACACGTCCGAAGATTATATTGCAACTGTACAAAATCTATACACTTCAGAAAATTTGAGTTAAAGTTTTTCTTTCTTAAATATATTTTTATTTAATTATTGTTCAAGTACAGTTTTTTGTATTTTACTCCCATTCCAGCCCACCCCCCAGTGCTCCCCACCTCCTTCCCATTTCCACCCCCACCTTAGTTTTTGTCCATGTGTCCTTTATACTTGTTCCTGTGAGTCCCTTCCCCTTTTCCCCTGAAATTCTCTCCCCTCTCCCCTCTGGTCCCCGTCTGCCTGTTCTGAATTTCAGTGTCTTTTGTCATATTTTGCTTGCTTTGTTTTGTTTTTTAGGTTCCTGTTAAAGGTGAGATCATATGGTATTTGTCTTTCACCGTCTGGCTTATTTCACTCAGCATAAAGCTTTCCAGTCCCATCCATGCTGTTGGAAAGAGTAGTAGCTCCTTCTTTCTTTCTGCTGCATAGAATTCCATTGTGTAAATGTACCATAGTTTTTGGATCCATTCATTTACTGATGGGCACCTAGGTTGCTTCCAACTCTTGGCTATTGTCAATTGTGCTTCTATGAACATTGGGGTGCATAGGTTCTTTTGGATTGGTGTTTTAGGGTTCTTAGGATATATACTCCTAGCAGTGGAATTGCTGGGTCAAAAGGCATATTCATTTTCAGTTTTCTTAGAAAATTCCATAATGTCTTCCATAATGGTTGTACCAGTCTGCAATCCCACCAACAGTGAACTAGGGTCCCCTTTCCCCCACAACCTCTCCAACATTTGTTGTTTGTTGCATTGTTTATGATGGTCATTCTGACTGGTGTAAAGTGGTATCTCATTGTGGTTTTAATTTGCATCTCTCTGATAGCTAGCAATATTGAGCATCTTTTCATGTGTCTCTGGATCCTCTGTATGTCCTCCTTGGACAAGGGTCTGTTTAAGCCCTTTGGCCACTTTTTAATTGGGTTGCTTGTCTTCTTAGAGTGGAGTCGTGTATTAGAGTGGAGTCGTGTAAAGTTTTTCAATTAAAACTGACATTATTACTACCTAATCTTGTATATTTATTGGCTAATTTTTTTATCATATCACATATCTATTGAATACCATTTATCACAGTGTTTGTTTGATTTTTTATTTTTATTGGCTTTTAATGATGAAGCTTCAGGATAGGTTCATGAAAAATGCCTGAAATTCAAACTCTGATTCAATTTATTGTATTTTCTGATGGTTTTATCCACATTTTAAAATCTCTGTGAATGAAATGTGTTCTTCTGCCTGAGGTGAATTCTTCTGGTACTTGTTTCTTGCTTGCCATTCCCAGGAGCTGACTTGGCCCACTCTGGCAAAAAAGTGCCCTGTGTAAAGTGCTGACACTTGAAGAGGTATTTTAAAAAGCATTCAGGAAGATTAGTTATTATAGTAAACCTATATATTTTTAAAGGAGTGGTAAGAGGATGTAAAATAGGCAAATTCAGCTTGCTGATAAAGAATATATGTATAGAGAATGTGTATTTAATATTTTTAAACTTTCTTCTTGCCAAATTTCTTATTTCTTTTGTATTTTTCATCTAGCACACACAAGGTATTTGAACAACAAAAAGAGACCTAGAGAGGAAAGAAGCCAAATGAGGCAAATCATCTTAATTCTGTACTTTACTGGACTCTGTAGCCTTTGTTCAGACTTACTTCATTCTGATCCTTTATATGAATTGATGGAATGCCCCTCAGGGCAACTTGTGGTTGTGAATATAAACAGAGAAGGTTTACAGATGTGAGTACGTGAAACACAGAATCTATTCTTTACGAATTATCGTATTATTTATTTGTATTACAACTGTAGGCCTACTCTTGCCCACCCCTGTATAGCTAACCGTGTTTCCTGATCACACTGGCAGTGCCAACTAACAACGTTATGATGGAAAACAAATTTGATGCAATGAGCACTTGGCACAAAGAAAAAATGGAAAGACATGAGTAAAATCATTAAAAGCAAATTGAATCAAACAAGGGGTCATAAAATTAATTCTGCTGGCTTATTATAGGTAACCTAGACATCTTAAGGAGCAGCAAGAATTTGGGTCTCTGGGACTTAACTTTTTGTGGCTTCATTGTGAAAATTAACTATAGTGGAATCATGCTCAATAATCTTTATTAGTCTATTTGCCCTTACCACTGAACCTGGAAGAAAAGTGAAATCCAGCACAATTGCTGATAAGTTTTTTGTTCATAATAATATCTATTTCAAAAAAATGCTTAAACCCTAGAATATATAATGGCCTGTTTTAGGATGTCACATGGTATAACACTGCTAAAATTAATCAGAATTCTAAAAAATTAATTAAAATCCTCTGTAGTTCATCAGTTATTACCTTGCCATGCCTTGGTAATTTTTAAATTATATAGATGCTTTACATGGTGTTTATGTCATATTAGCAATATCTCTGAGCTGTAATGTAAGTTATACACCTAAAGATGCTGAGTATCATCCATTTTTGTCTCTATAGATAATTACCTCTACTATTTTGCAAGTAACAAGAGATTTACTGTCATTGTTCATAGGCTACAGATTATACAACCTAAGTGTGAAATGTCATATCTGGGTATAATGATCGTGGTGCATTCTCTAATAATGATGTATCATTCACCTACAAGAATGAGCCATATTTTTAAAAATGACTTATTTTAGATATCATTCCTGTACTCATAATCTTGCCATGTTGATTTTATTTGCTTCTGAGTCATTTAGAAAATTCTAATGTGATGTTCGAGCACCTATCAGAGATGTAGAAAGGTTAAAGTGGACAACAAATTGCTAAATTATTTAGGTTTGGCTAAGTTATTGAAAGAAGTTAATATTACCTGAATTTTGATACTTGATAGAAACTTCAAAGGGAAAAATCCAATTTAGCATGTTGCAAATATTTACTCAATATTTCTATAGTTTGTTGGAGTGATTTGGAGGATTATGATCACTAAACATAAAATGACTTTAGGTACACAAAATTTTTATTACTTGTACATAAGGAGATAAATAATTTGAATGTTTGCTCAAGTTTTGTCAAATAGTAAACCAAATGCATCAGTAAAAACATCATCACTTGCAATACAATAAACTTTTATTATTATTTATTATATTAATTTATTTTTTCAACTCAAACATACCTAAAACATTAGATAAAGATTAGTAAGTGTATATTTAGACTTCAGAAGGCATTCACTACCTTGAGACAATACATCAGTTGTCATCAACTCTTTAATTATGTGGGACAGTTCATTAGAGTCATTTGGAGGATTCTGGTTTTGCATTATTATCTGAAGAGCAGATAAGAGGAAAGTGTATTTCAGAGACACAGAGTTATTTGACTGTTCAATGCTGTATCCCCAGTGCCAAGGACATATACATGGAACTCAATGAATACTGTTAGAGTGACTGTATTATGGAAGCAAGCTATTTAAACATCAGAATAAATAATGCATTATTTCAATTAAGGTTATTTCAACATAATCGGGTGAGGCAGGGAAAACTGGCACCACAAGGCCCATCTGGCTGCTGAGGAATATGAGAAGAAAAAGATGAACAGTACTTCCTAAATTATAACCTAGTCCTCTCCAATTCTTTAGACTTGTTATCCATATTAGATTCCTGTTGCTCTTGTAACACATATAATTCAGTATAATCTCCCCAGTTCAAGACCCTTAACTTAATCATATCTAGAAAGTTCCTCTTGCCAGGTAAGGCAACACAGCTGTGGTTTGGGGGATTAGGAACAGGAACTTTTGGGAAGGCTATTCTTCTGTCTGCCACAACAGAATGGTGTGCAGGACTCTGAATCACATCATAATTATAATCCTAACCTATGTTACATGTTTATCCTTCTTAGCACTTTTTAAGTCTGTAACTTTAATTCCTAAACTTATCTCAAAAGTTACTATCTGCATCTTGTACTACAAGATTATTTTCTATTACTAAGCATCTGCCTTTGAAACATGTAATATACTCAATTGCTTATGTCTCTTTTTGTGGTTCTAGTTATTTAAAATAATTGTACAAATTAATCATTCACTGAAGTAACAATTTCAGTCAAACACTCTCTTTCACAGCTCTCTTTCCCTCATACTCATTTAAGTAGGCTGATATGTAAACCTTCTGAACATTTTTCAATGTATGTTATTTTCTTCGATATCTTGAACTGACTAACCGAGAAACATTTTGTAAGACAAATTATAAACTATTAACTGATACTGATTTAAAAGGAATTTGTGGCAAATAAGGACAAAATATAGATCAATACTATCCTTGTACAAAGCGTATAAATTACTCTATGTTTCACAGTCACAAAGCAATGAATAAGATTGTGAATACAATACAAACAGGAGCTGACATTATTGAATGCTTTTGAAGTGCCTGCCACTGCTCTCAATCTACCTATGTTAATTCATTTTTATAATACTAAAGACTGAAAGCTGAATTTTTTCAACCTCAAATTGTTATTGACAATCAATTATGTTAAAAATGTATCATTCAATATTCAAAATGCAGATCAATGATACTGTTCACTGTATTACACTCCCAATCCACACTGCTTCCTGCTATTGCCAACCTCCAAATATTTAAATGTTCCTTTTAAATTCCAGATACTTCTTAATCACACAGAGAAGGAACTAGCCTGCACTTTCCAGTGAAATATTTTGAGCTGATCTGCTGATTGTAACAAAAATTATCAGCTTCAATATTTGATAAGTATAAACCTCTACAATTTTTTGGTGTAGTACCAACTGAGAGAAAAAGTACATGATCTATTATAAGTTTAAGCACTTAGAAATCTGTTTTTATGAGAAGTGAAAATAGAAGACTTATTTTTGATTATGAATGCTTTCATATTTTTCTATGTTTACATTCAACTATAGCAGAAGATAATTTATTGCTGATATGCTGAATGTAACTGTGTCTATACACCTTCTTGTCAGAATACAAATCATTCATAATAACAACTTTGAACTTACGAGAGTTTAATGGGAAAATCAGTTGCGGAGAGAGAGTTACACAAGAGGCTGTGATGAAGAAGAGATGAAAAGAGAAGTTTGCTCAGAGATAATTACAAACACTCTACCTCATTTATTTTAACACAGCTTCAGCAAAAATATGTTGTTGAATCTGTGCATTTTCTCACAAATATATACTTATATATTTAATGGTACCTGACCTTTATTCTTTGGATTTGATTGGAAAATGTCTGAAAAAATACATGACATTTGCACTTTTTTATGTAACTTATTTTTCCAAACAAAACCCGACAATATAAACTATTTTGATGAAAAAAAATGAGTAACCTGTTAGGTCTCTCAACTATGCTCATATAAATATTCAAAATAAATATTCAAAGTTGTAACTATGTGTTGAAAGTGGCTGCTAAATGTGTTCAGGATCTGGGAAGTGCCTAAATTTAGGAGGGAAAGGTGTGCTTCAGCTCTCCTTTCCCAAGCCTAAGGACTAGAAGGTACAATGTTGAGTTAACCTTCACCAAGTGGGCCAGTGATCTAGTCTGCAGTGGGTTGGCTTCCCACAACACATCGAGCTCCCACGCCGGCCCGTCTTTACCCAACATGACTGCTATGCAGGAATGAAACAAGTGTACATGCTTTTCAAGTCACTGTGTTTTGTGGCTTCATGCGCAAGTAGCCTAGCATGGATCCTAAGCAATAAAAAGTTTAGGAGAAAGATGTAGAAAAATTCTGGACAAGAAAATTATGAAAAGCTAAGAAAAGAGAAAGAATCTACGTGGCTTATTCTAGCAGAGAAGGGACAAGGCTGAGCAAGGACACAGCCATTGTGTGGGAGATGGTGACCTTTGATACGTCACAGCAAAAATGTCTTCTGGGGTCCTGTGGAAGAAAGACCATGTACCAACAGACCTTCGTCTTTCGGCAAAAATGGCTGGACACATGTCAAATATTTTCTTTCTCTTTACTTTTAGCACAGTTTCACCAGAGCAGAACTTAGGCTGGTTTTTAAGAGACACAGCCCTGAGGCGGCCTCATGAGCAGGAGACAAGATGGTCCTTAAGCTTTCCTCCAACTCCTAAGTTGAAAACCAGCCCAGCTGCATGTATATAATTACAGACATTTTCCCCATGCAGGCCTGGGTGGTTTGAGGTGACCTTCATGAAAACTCAGGGTGATGCACTGAAAAAGACCGCCAGTGAAGAGGGCAAGTTAGGGCTGCAATCTAGCTTCTGCTCCATTCAGCCTGCGATGCAGTTGGCCACATGGAGAGGGAGAGCATTGTATCTCTTAAAAGGTGCTCACTGCCCATTCCTGAAGCCAGTGCCTGTGGGCGGACGGCCACACCCACAGGGGCTCTCTTTCTTTTCTCTCCATCCAGCGTGGTGGCTCATCTCTAACTCTCACTTTGAAGCCCTGCTTCAAAGTATGGTGTTATCCCTGTTTTGGCAGACCGGGATAACAGAGATCTGAGGCCAGTCATTTTTTAACACAGAAGAGGAATTTCATAGATTAAAACAAACAAGTTACAAAATAAACCAGCTACTTAAGATACAGTTTTTTTGCTGTAATCACATGCATGTAGAATGTATCAGAAGCAAGTACATGAAAATTCTGTCATATATCTTATGGGAACTGTATTAAATATATAAATGGATCAATGAACCATAATTACCTGGACTGCAGAATCCTGGGAAGTACACCCCACAGGAATCGGGGAAGTCATTAGCATAGCTGTGGTCACCAAGTAAAATGAGCCAAAAGACTCTCCGAGAGAGGAGAACCCACAACTCCCATGTAAACTCATCAAGGGGAATCCTTTGAATTTTAAGGCAGAGTCTTTGCACATTCACCCCTGATGGTACACATTGGCAATGGCTGTGGAACAGAGGGTGTTTGTTTCCAGTATTTTCGTTTTTCGGATGGGAATATCATGGTAGTTATCATGACCCTGTTCTATTTTATATTTCATATAAAAGGAGACTCAATTTATTTTGAAGGTTAAAACCTGCTGGAGATGATTGCTTATAATGAAGACATTGCATAATTTTATCTTGGTGTAGTGAGTCGATGGGTCTTTGTGTTGCTATTACTGAGTTAGAGATGAGTGTGTTATATCTTGGGAAGAAGGACCTCCTTGACTTTCTAAGTAACTACCATGTCCTCTGCCCTCATTAGGTGTGTCCTAATTATTTTTGCAGCCTAGTGGACTTGCTTTAGCGTATGATGATTTATACCTAGCATATGTTTGGCAGACAGAATGAACTCAATAAGTTTTTGTTGAGTGAATTCATTTCAAATGTTTCCATCACTTATTAATCATCATTCATTCCTTCCAAAGACAAGAATTGTGCCTAGAGAAAGTTTTCTAATGTTCATAGAGTTGCTAGAATTTTAATACTATTCCAATTTCTTTATCAAAACACAAACATATGAGCCAAATTGGCCTCACAAAGCCAAAATTTAATTAACTTTTGACAGAACAGTTCCAAAATAAATTACCCCAAACAGGCTCTTTCCTCCTTTGGAAGTGCAAAGTTCTGTTGTGCGAACATGCTTCTGTGCTTGATAATGAACCTTATGTGGTTTGTTCTTCCTTCAGCTTTAACTATTCCTCTGCTCAGAGCTGGGTTTGGGGCTCAGCTTCAGAGGCATCTCATTAGCCAGCCCCATGTGGTAGCTTTCTGGATACAGTGTACCTCAGAAGCAGAAGTAGAGGTGTGCAGGAGAAAGGGCGTGCTGACCTGCCACAGAGGGTTAGCTGTGTGATGCCCAGTCACCAAGATAGGAACAGGTGATGTCCTACACCAAGCACCCAGGATTTAACTCTTGTTATCTTGCGGTACTTTACAGTGTATTGCGTGATCTTCTTTTTTGACTCTACGTGACCTTCTGGAACTCTGGATCATATTTTAAGAATCATTTTCTAAAAGATAGGATAGAGTTTGTAGAAGTAAATCAGTTAATAAATAAATATTATTCTCAGTTTTCCTTTTATATCTCTAGTTTTGCATTTTATATTGATTAGTTAAAAAATAACGAATTAGTTACATGCGAACTATAAAATACATTGTCGAGAAAGACGGAAGCCGAGGGGCTAAAACTACAATTAAAACTAAAAGATAAGAATAGATCAAATGCGATAAACACATAAATGCTGATGTATCCTCATTCATGAAATCACTGTGTTCCGGTTGGTCTTTATTTGACTGTATCTTTTATGCACCCATGTATACAGATCTCTTCTTGTCATTAATTTTCTCTTGGTGCTTCACTGCACCAAGACAATTTGTATCGAAGACTCAGTTAGATGATCCTTTTCTCTACTGAGTCCATTATTTACTCCCTAGGAAACTTTGTTCTTTTCTCTATCAACATCTAGAAGGCTGGGAGGACACGTGGACATCCTACAGCAACTGGTTGTTTCAGGCAGCAATAGGTTGCAGCTGTTCTTGGTCCGTCTTTGCTAAGTCCTTTTTGTACCCTGATAAATAAGAGCAACCTGAACCATCATCTGTTGGTGAAGTGCATGTTATCTTACATGGCAAAGGGGACTTTAAAGATGACTAAACTAACGATCTTGGAATGGAGAGATTACCCTGGATTTTCAGTGTGTATACCCTGAAAGGTCTTTTTCAAGGGTGGCATAGGTGTCAAAATTAGGAGAAGACTTGTGGAGAAGGATGCAGAATTGGAGTGATGCACTTCCGATGGATGAAGAGCCCAGGAGTCAGGGAATACAGCTGGCCTCTAGAATCTGGAAAATAATCAGAGAAACAAATCATTCCCACAAGCCTCCCCAAAGAAACCCAAGTCTGAGAGTACCTTAATTTCAGCTCATTAAAAAACATTTTGGATTTCTTTCTTTTTTAAAATATTTTATTTATTTATCTTTAGAGGAGAAGGGAAGGAGAGGGGGAGAGAAATATCAATGTATGGTTGCCTTTTCTGAATCCCCTGCTGGGAACTAGCCTGCAACCCAGGCATGTACCTTGACTGGGAATCGAACCTCGATCCTTTGCTTCACAGGCCCACGCTCAATCCACTGAGCTACACCAGCCAGGGGCTAAAGCATTTTGGACCAGATTTCTTACCGCTGGAACTATAATACAATACTCTTTTCTTATTTTGGTTGTTTTAAGCCTCAAAGGTTTTAATAATTTGTTTCAGCAGCAATAGGAAATTAATACAACATTGCTTCCACTTATTTCTAAAGTCCTATTGCCTTGTTTAACCCTCTTATTTTAGGCAGATGTTAACTTCTTGGAGTAGAATTGGGAAAGGGGTGAAATAGACTAGCTAGCTACTTCACAGGAGGGTAACAGCTGCTTCTGGTAATTTGGGACACTAATTTCTTTTATTTTTTATTTTTTAAATTTATCTTTAGAGGGGAAGGGAAGGAGAGAGGGAGAGAGGGAGAGAAACATCAATGTATGGTTGCCTCTCATGCCTCTCATGGATCCCCTGCTGGGAACCGGCCTGCAACCCAGGCATGTGCCCTGACTGGGAATCGAACTGCAGTTGTCTGGTTCACAGACCCGTGTTCAATCCACTGAGCTATACCAGTCAGCGCTGAAACACTAATTTCTGAGAGGAGTTAAGTGTGCAGTTGGTTTGTCTAAATGGTTGTCTCTTCCTCCAATGGTTCATTGATTATTGATCAAATTTTCAGGTTTTCTGTACTGAAACTTTATTTCTCTTTTTGGTATTCTCAAGCATTTGATTGGAAAGCTATGCAGAAGCCAGTAAGCATCAGTACCTTTCATAATTCTTCACATAAAAATTATGAGACTAATCTCTTTTATGAGTTTCATAGTCTGTGTAACCAAATTTAATAACACCAGAACAATAGAAACTTTGATGGAAAACAGGAAAAATTTGAATACAAGTTACTGTATTCCAAGAAGCATGATACAAGTGTAACAGTTCTCCTGAGTGGGGTCCCTGCATAGTCTGTGTTGGTCCATCAGACAGAATCGACACAGTCACAGAGTGCTGCAAACTGACAGCCCCCACACTCAGGCTTTTACAGCAAAAGGGCCAGGGACAACGTGCATCCCCAGCAGAAATAAAATGAAAACAAAACAGCAAAAGAGCATTTGCCTTTGAAGACCAAATAAATAATATTTAACCTAAAAATACTTTTTTTATCTTTAAGCATTTTATATATTTTTTACTTTTTATGTTTATTTTATTTCAGTTGTCTCAATTTTCTCCCTTTGCCCTCCTCTACTCTGAAAATTCTTAATACAGATATATGCCCCGTCCTTTTGTAATTTATTCTAAGGCATACGTTAATCAAAACAAAACAAAAAGAAATAAAAAGCTGGTTGCATTGTTGTTTATAAGATCTATTTTTCTGATATTCCAGGAACTGATAAAAGTGTCAGGATTGGATCCCAGCTCTTCCCAACGGGATCTGAGTAGATACCAGAGTCCTGAAGGTGGATTAGGTCATGACACAGTAACTCATCTTCCTAAATGTTAACCTGAGGCCCCTGACTTAAGTTCATGGTCAAGGACACAACTGAGAAAGAAACGAGCAATGTTAATCTTGTGTCTTCCTGTGACAGAAGGAGATTTTGAGGTCTTTTTCTTAATACAGACTTTCATTAAAGCTGAAATATGTAGTATGGTGGTATAAAAGTAGTTATAAATGCTCAAGTGGGCTTTAATTATAGTTATAATTATGCATATCATTATAATTATATTTATTTATTTTAAGTTTTTTTCCTACCCTAAAAGTCACTTATACTTTTATTTGTAGCTGGTTCATCAAATGTGATCATTCACTCAAACCTGTAATGTTTACAAGAAGAAAACCTTAGAAAGTGAATATAGCATAGTAAAGTCATTATATCTACTGAATGATAATCATATTAATATGACACAGTACTATACAATTCTTATTTGTATTAAAATACTATAGTTACGTACTTCTGTATAAAATTAATTAAAACAAAGCAGCACATAAGTCATATATTCTTATTTAAAATATGAAACATACATTGGGATAGCTAAGAAAGACAAATATTTGAAGCAATAGATGGCAGTATAGTTGCATTTTTTAATAAACGACATAAAGCTTTTGCTTGTTTTACCCGTCACCCGACTACCTTCATTACCTTCTAAAGTTTTACATGTCCGTGTAGAAAGATATTTGGACTCTTACTTGAAGACTTCTCTTTTTAATCCAAGGCAACTGTGATTTGCATTCCCTCTCTGTGAAGAGGAGGGTCCCGGGAGGATGACAGGAACAGGAAATGCAGGGTCTTCATCTTTACACCTCTGGTTTCCACCGCTAACCCCCAAAGGCAGAGGTCTTCGCATTGCCACGGTGAGCTGCTGTGGACTTGCGTGTCCTGGTCTTCTCTAGTTCATTGAGTTCATAGAGGGCTTGGTAACATACATTTTATAATACCTATTTAGCCTTAAAAGTCTCCTTGATTTCAACATATTCTTTGATACCGGGGTTAAATGAAATGTATCTATTTTTACATAACTTGTTATTTGTCATTTTATAGGTATCTCTGTATTTTGTTTTATTATCCTACTCTTATTAAATTTATTGAGATGACATTGGCTAATAAAATTATGCGGGTTTCAAGTGTACAATTTATGATGTATCATCTGTATATTGTATTGTGTAGAGGTATTTTTAAGAAGTATTTTTCAGTGAATAGTTAGGTCTTATAAAAGAGTAGTCAGTAAACTGTTCATCTTTTGGGCAGCACTAAGGAGAGATATGGAAAGCTGTAATAATGAGGCTATAGTGAAGTAATCTATATATTTGGAAGGAGGGAATGAAAGGGAAAATTAGTCATGGCTCATCCAGTTAAGACTGTTTTCTAAAATTTCAGTGTGCAGGTGGAACTATAGGACTAGATGTACTGAGTTTCCATTGCTGCACCAGGAACAGTGGTCGATATTAAAAGAGGAAAAGAATATTCCTTGCCACATCCAATGAGGTTAGTTGTGTAAGACGTTTGTTTCAAGTGCACTGGTTCTTAAAAAATTAAACTTAGAAGTTGAACTTTATTCCCTTTTTTTCACGAAAAGATGAGGCATCAATTGAAGTTGATAACCTAAGTAAGAAAGTACCAATTTTATTTCATCATTTTTTTGTGAAGGCTTTCAGCTGTAAGAATGCAATGTTAAGGTGTCACAGTTAAGTGATGTATTATTGATGTTCCTTTTTGTATGTTCAGCATAATGTGGCAGAATTCTGCAATGCCTCACAAATAGCAATAATGGGGGAGCAAACTGAACTTCTCTGCACCCTTTACAGCATAATCATGACACTGTAAAGTGACATGATTATGTTACCTTTGAAATATCTAAATTTGACCAGATAATACAAGATGATCAGGATCAAAATTCTTTTTTTGTGTGTGGCTTATGCTGCTTTTTTTTTGTCTCCGATTTTAATACCAAACCTGAGGAAATAATGAAAGTTCAATTTTCTTAGTGTTAATTTTAAAACTCGTGATTTTCGGTAAACCTTTATACATACTGCATAATTATATCCTAAGACAGCTAGCATCATCAGTACAATTCCAAATGCCATTTGTGAGCAACTAGAAACAGGTTGACAATAGAAGAGGCTTCCTCAGTCAAACACAAATAAGTGGCAGAGACCACAAAGGAGAAGTTCTGAGAATCTGACTGAGGACCTTTCTGCTACCAGGGGCAGCCTACAGTGAGGGAAATGACTTAGTGTGTTGAAATTATTCCTTTAAAAGATTGACATTTATCAAAAAAATTAATTAATTTTAAAACCACAAATAAACATATAAAGAGATTATTTTACTGTATTTCAGAAGAATGTTGCCATAGGAAGTAGAAATAACCCTTGGAAAATAGAAAACTCTGTTTAATAATTTATTTGTGTCCATAAAGTAATTAATGTATATTGCTTTGAGGTAGATTAATATAATAATCTATAAAAATTGTGAAGAATTCTTAAAATTTATAGAAGTTATTTTTTCATTGTAAGAGATAATTTATGATGTTATTAAATTATATAAAACAGAATATTTCAACAGTGAAATTGCTGAATCTGTCATGAAATAATGCCCAAAAGTTGTAGTAATAAGAAAAAAAGAAGTTCCTTTCAAAATTATAGAAACATGATATAGGTATATGAGACTTGACTTCAGTAAAATCTTCCCATGCTCATTAGCTAGCCCAGATCACACAGTCTGGTCCTAGTTAAGGAATGAAAGAGAATGGAGTTAAGGCAGATATATTAAGGTTGGTTTCTCTGTGGTGTATACCTGCACTGGCCAAGGAGCAGTGCAAAAGAGCTCTCAGCACATCAGACTCTAAGTGAATGTTTGCATGTTTTCCACCTTTTTCCTTGTAGTGGTATGCCCACCTAGAGCGCAGTGAGTTTGGCCTGCATGGGATGAGCATGCTGCCTTGGGCTGGTTTCATCTGTTACCATTAGATTCCAGACAGAGTTACGCCTTTGTTCAGGAATCTACTTACTATCACGCAAAGAAATGCTTACTACACTCCAAATACACAATTTTTCAGTTTATTTTTATTGACTCACCAAGCCAACCACATTTTTAGCTGCTGGGCATTATAGTTGCCAGGTACAAAGTTACAACTGGAAAATGAATGAGTTGTGGAGACCTAATGCACAGCTTAGTGATTGCAATCAACACCACTGTATTACGTACTTAAAAATGGTTAGGAGACTAGATCTCAGCACAAAAAAAGAAACTATGTGACATGATAGAGGACTGTGCTAATGCTATGGTGGTAATCATATTGCAATATGTAAATATACCAAATCAACATGTTATATACCTTAAACTTACACTATTTTTTGTGTGTAAATTTTATCTCAATAAAACAAAAAATGTTCAGTTTTGCTGTTGCATACATATTCTGCAAATACCTATGAGAACACATAAATTTTTATATACATAAAAATAATTAAAATAACTTTGCATCCCTTGGATAAATCACACTTTGAAACAATGCTCCCCCTTCCTAGATTTGATTTGTTAATAATATTTCAGAATTCTTCAATGTATGTTTCTGAAAGATATTAACCTTCGGGGATGTTTTGCTTTGGTTTGTCTATTTCATATAACATATTTGTTTGGTTTTGGTGCATAAATTGAACTTCATAAAATGAGTGGGGAAGTGTTTCTGCTTCATTTTGGGTAAGCCTTTGTATTGTACTCATATTGTTCTTTCCTCAACTATTTGAAAGAAAATTCACCAATAAAGGTATACAACCCTGGAGATACTTTCTGGGAAGACTTTTTATTAGGAGTTCAATTATTAAAAATAAAAATAAAATTATTTAAGTTATCTATTTCTTGAGTGAGATTTGGTTGTTTTTCTTCTATGGCACTTGCCCTTTTTATCTTAGTTGTTGAAAGAGGAACACTTTAGAAGTATGGATTTAATTTTTTAATAGATGACATTATTCATGTCTTTTACATTTTTCACAGTTACAGGATATTATTGTCCATTAATTTTTTATTCCATACATATTTTTACATTTGATATAAAAGTATGGAGAGGGGAGGGAATTTTAGGGGAAAAGGGGAAGGATTTACAGGAACTAGTATAAAGAACACATGGACAACAACTAAGGAGGGTGGAAATGGGAGGGAGGTGGGGAGCACTGGGGGGNTTCTGAAAGATATTAACCTTTGGGGGTGTTTTGCTTTTGTTTGTCTATTTCATATAACACATTTGTTTGGTTTTGGTGCATAAATTGAGCTTCATAAAATGAGTGGGGAAGTGTTTCTGCTTCATTTTTGGGAAGCCTTTGTATTGTACTCATATTGTTCTTTCCTCAACTATTTGAAAAAAAATTCACCAATAAAGGTATACAACCCTGGAGATACTTTCTGAGAAGACTTTTTATTGGAGTTCAATTATTAAAAATAAAAATAAAATTATATAAGTTATCTATTTCTTGAGTGAGATTTGGTTGTTTTTCTTCTATGGCACTTGCACTTTTTATCTTAGTTATTGAAAGAGGAACACTTTAGAAGTATGGATTTAATTTTTTAATGGATGACATTATTCATGTCTTTTACATTTTTCACAGTTACAGGATATTATTGTTCATTAATTTTTTATTCCATACATATTTTTACATTTGATATAAAAGTATGGAGAGGGGAGGGAATTTTAGGGGAAAAGGGGAAGGATTTACAGGAACTAGTATAAAGAACACATGGACAACAACTAAGGAGGGTGGAAATGGGAGGGAGGTGGGGAGCACTGGGGGGTGGGCTGGGATGGGAGTAAAAGACAGAAAACTGTACTTGAACAACAATTAAATTAAAAAAGTATGATATCTCTAGGACCTAATTTTAGTATTTGTTTTCCATTTGTTCTTGGGTTAGTTTTTTTAGTTGTAAATTTGTTAGCTTTTATATAAAAAAACAACTTATAGTTTGGTGACTGGTCTAGTGTACATTTGTTTTTATGTTTTGTTTTTTCTAGCTTCATTGATAACTGCTATCTCTATTAATTGCCTCCTTTTATTTTTTTCTGGATTTAAATTATTTCTGATTTTAAAAAACTTTATTATATGGGTTATTGAATCACTTATTTTTAACATTTATTTTGCTAATTCTGTAGATGAGGATTTTCCTAAAGAAAATGTAACATTCTTCAAATTTTTATGTATTATATTTTATTATAATTCAGTTGAACATATTTTATGTTTCTTTGTAAATTCTTCATCCAAAAATTATTCACAGTTATATCACTTCATTTCTAAGTACATGTAATTTAACTGCTCTGGTCAGGGAATATAAACAAATAATCAGTTCTTTGAAATTAGTCAAGCTTCTCTCATTTTATTATAATTTTGGTATTTCATGAAAGCTTGAAATAATGCATAATCAGTGTTTCTTGGGTGCATTTTCCATAAAATTCGTTTAAATTGATTTTGTTAACTCTGTCATTCAGATTCACTATATTCTTCTTGAGATTTTGCGGGATTATTAGTCAATGTAAGACACAACATAATGTGCTTAATTTGTTCATAAATAAATCCGCACATAAATCAACTGCTTAGACCAGGTTGTGGCAGGAATTTTCCATCCCTCTTTTAATGTCTTTTCATCTATAGCTGATTACTTTCTAGTGGGCAACGTTGCAGTAAGAAAAATTAATATACAATGTTGTATTTTTGTTTTGTTCACTTCAATGGCAACATCTCAATTTGTAAGTTAATGTAGAAATTTAAATTTCTACAGTAATTTCTATAGTAATAATATTCAAATCTACATTTGTAACTAAATAAATGCATGAAAAGAGAAACTTTAAAAGGACCCATAGACACAGTGTGGGGATTGCCAGAGGGAAGAGGGCTTGGCGGAGGTAAAGGAGGGATAGTGGGGTCTAAGAGGATTTGACTTTGGGTGGAGGCACAGGTAACAGTATGCAGCTGACATATCACAGAACTGCGCTCTTGAAGCCTGTATGGTTTTATTAGCTAATGTTACCCAACACATTCAATAAAAAAGTACACTTGGATAAAAAAATATGTATACTTCTGTTTTATTTTACTCTATGGTTTTAGTGTAAGACATATCACAACTGTATAATGCTATACCATAATATATATTATTTTGTGTGATATATTGCTTTCTATTCTAAAATGAATAAAATCATAATTTTCCAGTATATGCATGATCTGGCTTATAATAAAAAAAAGAAAACACTATAATTTTGGAATTCAGGCTGGTGCAGAATGAATAGACTTAATATTTAATTCTAGTTTTTAGATAATTCTGTTGTCAGATCAGTTTCAAAATATGTGACTTAAGAAGCAATGCCATTGATAACAGCTAAAAAGTCTGGAATAATTTAAAATATGAATCCCTAGGAATAACTGAGTAAACACATACATTATATTTTCTGACAATTGGTCATTTTTCAAATGTTTAGCAGACCTTCACTAACAGCATTTATTTATGTAATTTAATCAATATGGCTATAAACACCAGGTACCAGGATGAGTCAAGAGAATTAAAGACCCTTGTAGATAATCATATTACTTACAGTAAGTCAAATCAATATTTTTTTAGTTCTATGGACTTATCGTTTAAAACTTCTTTGATTTAATGATTATCACGAGTCTCTTTTAGTTCCATCAATAGATTAATTAGCCACTAAAATAGCCAAAGCAGTTCTCTGACCTAAATGAATTAATTTAATACTTTTTGGATCACTTCCATTAAAAACTGTACTTGGTTTTCAAAGCAATATAGTGTTCTTCTTTTCTGGAACCTCAGAACTGAATTTATTTTCATGAATTTCTTTTGAAAAGATGTTTTACTAATTTCTTTATTTCTGCTCTTAAAAATAGGGGCACATTGATTGCTTTGTCAAATCTGAAGTGAGGCTTATTTCCAATTGATCTCGTGTCAATAAAAGTTCTCAAAAGTGACTGAGTTCTGAGAATAAATATCCCAGATTCTCCGTCAGTAACACTCAGTTTATTCATGGGTTGGAGACATTTTTAGGCTGCTGACCAGGGAGAGGGAACACTAGAAGGTAGATCAAGTAGAGGTGATCAAGCTGGCCTCTAGTACAACCAAGGTACCACAATATCATCTATTATCCTACATTCCAGTAGGATTTTTCTTATGACATTTTTTTTACAAAAATAGATAAAACAATCCTAATATTTATATGGAAGCACATAAAACTAGAGAGAGCCAAAAGTGATTCTGAGACCAAAGAACAAAGCTGAAGGCCTCACATTTCCTGATTTCAAACTATATTACAAAGCTGTAGTAATCAAACCAGTATGGTATTAGATAGAAACAAGCACATAGATCAATGCAAAAGATGAGAGATTCCAGGAATAACTTCGCACTCATATGATTAATCTTTGACAAAAGTGCCAAGAATATCCAATGGGGAAAGGAAAGTGTTTGAAAAAAATGGTGTTGTTAGAACTAGATATCCACACACAAATAAGAAAAATTAGACTAGTATCTTACATCGCTCACAAAAATTAAGTCAAAATTCAGAGGGTAGGGAGAGGAGAATAATGGTGAAAAGAAGGAGAAGTGACTAGTCAAAGAACATGGATGAATGACCCAGGGACATGGACAACAGTGTGGAGATTGATTTTGGAAGTGGGGGATGAGATTGGTGGAGGAGGTCAAAGGGGGAAAAATTGGGACAACTGGAACAGATTAACAAACAAATTTTAAAAAGATTTAAATGTAAGACCTGAAATATAAAACTCCTATAAACATACAGGGAAAGGCTCCATGACATTGGTATTAGCAATGATCCTTTGATATGACCCCCCAAATCACAAACAATAAAAGCAAAATGGACAGGTAGGACTACACTAAATTCTGAAGCTTCTGCAGAACAAAGGGAACCATCAAAAATGAAAAGACAGCCCTGGCTGGTGTAGCTCAGTGGATTGAGCACAGGCCTGGGAACCAGAAGATCATGGTTCGATTCCCAGTCAGGGCACATGCCTGGGTTGTAGGTTAGTTCCCAGCGGGGGACTCATGAGAGGCAACCATACATTGATGTTTCTCTCCCCCTCTCCTTCCCTTCCCCTCCAAAGATACATAAATAAAATCTTAAAAAAATGAAAAGACAACCTATGGAATGGAAAACAAATATTTGAAGACTAGAATTAATATCTAAAATATTTAAGAAACTCATGCAACTGAATTGCAAAAAAAATAATTTGATAAATAATTGGACAAAAGATCCAAATAGATAGTTTACAAATATGCACAGTCAACAGATATGTAAAAAGGTACTCACATCGCTATTAGAGAAATGCAAATCAAATCCATAATAATTTTGTTAGTGTGGGTATTATAAAAAAAGCAAGAGATAGCTATTGGATAAGATGTGGAGAAGAGGGAATTCTTTAACCTTCTTGTTGGGAATGTAAATTGGTAACAATCATTATGAAAAATAGAATGGATATTCCTAAAAAAAAATTGAACTATTATATAATTCAGCAATCCCATGCTGGGTATTTCCCCAAAGGAAATGAAATGAGTATTCAAGGAGGCTCTGCGCTTCCAAGTTCACAGCAGTCTCGCCAACAGTAGCCAAGACATGAAAACAAACTAGGAGTCTGTTGATGGAAGAATGGATTGAAAAAACATGGTATGTGTGTATACACACATACAAATAGAATATTATTCAGCCATTGTTGAGAAAGATTTATTTGTGATAACATGGTTGAGCATGGAGGACAGTATTCTAAGTGGAATAAGGCAGATCAAGAAAGAAAAAAATACATATATATACACATGATTATATATAAATACATATATACACATATATAATCTCACTTGCATATAGCATATCAAAAAAAAGTGAAAGTCATAGAACAAGGTCAGAATGGTGGCTACCAGGGCCTTGGGGGTGAGAGAAAAGGGAAAATGTTATTCAAGAGGCACAAACTTTCAGTCATACGGTGAATAGGTTGTGAGGTTCTAATGTACAGCATGGTGATTGTAACTAATATAAATTGTATTGGCCAAGAGATTAGATCTTACTATTCTCACCACACACACACACACAATTACCATGTGAGGTGATACATGTGTTGTTAATTAGCTCAATATTGGCAGTCATTTCATAATGTATACATATGTCCAATCATCATATTTTACACTTTAAATATGCAAATTTTGTCAACTATAGCTTGTAGGGGACTGGTTTGTTTTAGTCTGGCAAATGTGACTCAGCTCTATACGGAAAACCTACAGAAGTGAAGTGGTGGGCAGGAGCCAGACCTTCAAACCGAGTTTTCCTGTGGGGATCAGGCCTAGAAAATGCATACAGATTGTTATGGCTTGCTCTTGCTAAAACTCCATCACCCTGGTCTAAAACAACAATGTGTATTGTCTATCTTCAAGGTGATTTCCAAAGCCTGTATGAATTTTCCCAAGGACAGAGATAATGAGCTCATTGCCATCCCCCTCTGCATGTTATTTTCATTTTCTTGGTTGTACCTAAAATGTAGACAATAATATTCTATGTAATAGGCAATAAATCTTTCTCTGATGTAAGACCCCAGGAAAACAATAAAAGCCTGTCTAGGCAAGGGTCAGGGTGCTC
The DNA here is from genome assembly GCF_014824575.4 of Sturnira hondurensis. NCBI lineage: Eukaryota > Metazoa > Chordata > Mammalia > Chiroptera > Phyllostomidae > Sturnira > Sturnira hondurensis. The sequence goes on along the minus strand of NW_028088227.1, from coordinate 20,509,293 downwards.
CCCTCTTGAGGGAGTGGCTGAGGCATCCATAGGACTCTCCCCTTGAGAGAGTAGCCGCACCATTCCCTATTTCGCCACAGAATTGTTGTTGCCCATGCATTTATTCTCGTTGTCAGCCACAACGGGTGGACTCTGCTGGCTGCAGTCTGCCACAACACTTTAATAAAGCGGCAAAAAAAGGTAAAGTCTTCTTTAAAAAATTAAATTCAACAACTCAATGACAAAAGGCAAGTAACCTAATTTTCAAATGGACAAAGAATTTTAATAGGCATTTTTCCAAGGAAAATATGCAAACTGCCAATACGCACATGAAAAGATGTTCAACCTTACTAGTCATCAAGGAATTGCAAATCAAAACTACATTAAGACACTACTTCATGGCCGCCAGCATGACTAAAATAAAAAAGACATGTAATATCAAGTGCTGGCAAGGACATGGAACACGGAGAACCCTCATACATTATCTGTATAAATGTAAAATGACCGCTTTTGCAAGCAGTTTTGCATTTCGATAGCTTTTATCTTTACATGCTGCATCACAGCCTGTTGGCCTAGCTTCCTTCTTTTGGAGCACTGGTCTTTGTGCCTAGGAGCAGGTGACCGGTGCTATGGAGAGCGTAAACTACATTGCAAAGGGAGGACTCTTAGCTACAAGACGCAATCTAAGTTGGGACCGAGAAGAAAAGAACAGATACCTGCTAATGTAGCTTTTTATTATTGCACCCTCCTCCGCTTGAATGGATCTACCAGTCACAGTAAAATTGCATCAGGATTCACATGCCTAGAAGATTATGACAGGCTTGTTCGGAGCAGTCAGGCACCAAAAACGTCTCCTTTGAAAATACATATACGTGCTCCTGTCTGGCAGAAGTGTGTTTTCACAAGTAGAGCAAAACTGGTATGATAAAATTAACTTAAATTTTGCAAGTTATTTTGTTTCAAATGATTGAACACTCAACCATTAGTTACCAGACACAGACTATGTGCAAGGCAATACTGGACAAATTCAGGTTTTTAAAAATTTTTCAAGAAATAACTTAAAATCATCATGAGATAAAATATAGATATACATTTGGGGTATTCATAGAGACCTATATGGTGCCTGCAGTCCTCAATGATTTCCTTCCTCTTCTTAGTAACATTCTGCAGTAGACAAAAATGGGGTGATTAATCACAATATAATTAATTTGCCCAAGGTCACACAGTGAGCTATCGGTTCTGGATGATATTTGAACCCGCCTGTAAGTCCATGTTACTAACCAATATATTATGCTACCTCTTGATAAAATTACATTTTGTGCTATGTAAATGTAATTAAAATATTTTTAAAAAAGTATTCTCTCTTATTACTCTTCCATACAGAGTAATCACCACAGTGATTTCATTCTTTACAGAGCTAACGTTAAGAATAGCTGAGATTACAAACAGCCTTATCCTGAAGTATCTTTTTGTTTCCAGTCAGTCAGAGCCCTGTGTGGAAGGTTATAGGAGAATGTAGTAGAGTTCTGAATCACACTGGAGCTTTCATAAGCCAGCGGTTAAAATGACAGACAGATGTTCCACATAGCTGGTCACTCACAACAGGAAAAATGGCACTGATTGGGTTAGAAGTGGAAAGACTAATGCACTTCAGTCCGTAAGGGTTAGAAGACAAATAGATCGCTCAGCTCTGCAAGGGAGCACGACAAGCAATCCCAGAGCATTATTTCTGTGAGGCAGTTTGTAGAATCTGTTCCATTTGTCACTGAACTAGTGGCTGAAGCTCCACAAAACCGGCATTGTGATTCGGGTCCCAGATCGGGGACCCCATGTTCAGAGCAACACCTGAGGTTTAAAGGTGAGTCGCACCCTCAGCACTAAGCAGCAGCGTGTAACCATAATGATTAAGTCTTCAAGCTGCAGCATTGTTTGAAAAGGGAATTAGGCATTGCTCTTTGAAGAAATGGAGAAAAAAAGAAATTCTACAAATTTCAAAGCATATAATAATATTCCTGCATACAAATTACATTAATCCCTGTGATATTTTATGTAGAATTATACTTGAAGCTGGAAAGTGAGGCAAGTCTTTGCCTTAGAGGCTATTCAGTTTTTGAATAGAGAATTTCTCAAAAGATAATTTTGAAATGTAAAAAGAGAAGAAATTAAAAAAAGCAATGGAAGAATCAGTCTGTAGTCTGCAACTACAGACTTTTATGGCCATTGAAATGCATCAGCAGTTAGAAAGGAGTAACTTGAAAACTATGATGCCTGTGACATTGATGTGCAGTGCAAAACACATATTTTTGCATGTTGACAGCATACAAACCTGGAGGCAGAGTGTACTTGATGTTGTCAATCCTTAACTATTTATAATAATTAAAAAATAACCAGGTGGAACCAACATCTGTAACAGTGCCTATGAATCAGCCTGAATCTGAATACTATCTACCACTATATGTGAAAAATAACTTTAAATATTATACTATTTTCAAGCCAAACTTTTTAATTTACCTAAGTGGTGAGCCAAATACAGTGGATTCATTATTCAGTAGCAAATTAATGTGGGCATAATAACACATCATAGGCGCAGATCTGGGTACAGGACATGTAATAGTTCCGATCTTATGTTTCTTACATTTAAGCGGAAGAGACAGAAAATACATAATATCAGATTATGCTCAGGGCCATAAGGCAGACTCTTGGCATGTTGCAGGAAGGTCTCTCTGAGAGGTGAGTGTGGATCTATAACAAGGAGGACTGTTCTCACAAAGGATTTTGTGGATGGCCTTGTAAGGAGGGTCAAGGTTGCAAAGACAAGAGGAGAGAAGGGCATGCATTGGAGAAAGAGCTAGGAAGTCTGCACCACAAAACAGAATGAACAGTGAGCATGGGGGAGGGGGAGGAATACTAGGGAAAACAAACAAATACAACTAGAAAGATAAATATGGGTCAGATGATAGGAGATTGTGATAGCCATGTATTTTTACATCATGGACCTCTTTAAACAGAACTTCCTAAGTTCTGTTTAGGGTCACCACAGTGACCCTAAAGGAACACCATGGACTCTATTAACTATATAGAAATGGTGTTCTGCCCTGGCTGGTGTAGCTCAGTGGATTGAGCGCGGGCCTGCAAACCAGAGTATCGCGGTTTGATTCCCAGTCAGGACACATGCCTGGGTTGCAGGCCAGTTCCCAGCAGGGGACTCACAAGAGGCAACCATACATTGATATTTCTCTCCCTCTCTCCTTCCCTTCCCCTCTAAAGGTAAACAAATAAAATCTTTAAAAAATATTTTTAAAAAAGAAATGGTGTTCTGTAACCTTAGTTTTGTGAGTATTTAATGGTGTGATTTACAAGCTCCTCAGTGTTATTTAGTAATAGTGATTGGATTTGTAATTTGCACTTAGTTCTCCTGGAGCTTTGAGTGTTTTGCTATTTAACACTGTTTGGGTACCTAGAAGGTGCCTATGTGACCACTTCTCTACGGTCAACTCCCACCAAGAGTCAACTTTGAGCTTCCTGCCAGGCACCTGGTACTCACATGCTCTTGGGAAGTTTGAGATCTGGCAGGGCACACCTGTGGGACCCTGTAGTTCAAGGACAAAGAGGTATATCTCTTTTCTGCTGCTGGCACACTATCCATTACCTACACAGTTGCTCCATGACTATGTACTATTTGTAAACTGCGTGAATTTTTCTGCAAAGTCTTATGGTAAGTAATGCATAATTAATACAGTTCTTTATGGTAAAAAATCAGTAAAATTATTTATTCCTGATACTTTTTGGAAGGTTATTTGTGATAGCTTATTCAATATTTTGGTCTTTGTTTATACATTCTGTTATTTTTACTATTATTAATTTATAAGTACACTGTGGCCTGGTTCAGTGAATGTATTACTTCAGTAGTTATTTTAAATTGTTGTTTTTTGTCCTTAAATCATTTATTCAAAAGAATGCTTAGAAAACATAAAAAGTGTAAAACATAAAACAAGGCTGCTTTGGATATAGGAGAACAGGGGGAAAAGGATTCGATTCACTGTCTTCAAATAATAAAAGTTAATGATTTTTTCTATCAATGACTATTACCATGAATTGAGCTTTTAATACTTGTCAAACATTGTAGAAATTTTAGAAACAGTCATAGGTTCCATCCATATTGGCTCTGAATAATCCTCAAACATTTAATTCCTAGTATTATATAGTGTACATAATAAAATCTTATTTTTTGAGCAGGGAGTGAATGTTTTAAGCACTAGCAATGTTTCTGGTACAATGAGCTTCTTGCAAATACATAGAATATTTGATTATGCTATTAATCTATTGCTTTAAAATAACCCCATAAGAACAATATTAAATATATTGCACAGTGGAACATAGCACATGATACATTAAGAGACATCTTTTGCTTTAACTATTTTTTTGGTCTTGATACACTAGTCATCAAAACCACTGCGTTAGTCTATTAGGGCTGCCATAGCGAAATACCAGAGACTTGGTAGCTTAAACAACAGAAATTTATTTTCTTACAATTTTGAAAGCCGAGAGTCCACGATCAAGGCATTAGCAGATTTAGTTTCTCAGGAGACTTCGCTCCTTGGCTTGCAAATGGCTGCTTTCTCTGTGTCCTCACATGGCCCTTCTTCACTGTGTATTTCTGCTGTTTCTTCCATTTTTAATAAGAGCACCAGTAGAGAAAATCAAACAGAGAGATTAAGGGACAAGGATCTGAACTAAAGATAGTCTAGTATTATTTACATCTTCACATGGCCCACGAGGTCCAGCTCTACTCTGCCCTTTTTACACCTCAGAAGTTTTATTTGCTTTGACTTCTACAAAGTAAAATTACTTACAGTGGACCATTGAAACACATGGCTCATGGGGGTAAGTGGTGTTGACCCCTAACATAGTCAAAAATTCATGTATAACTTTTGACTTCCCTAAAATTTAACTAATAATAACCTACTGTTTACTGGGAGCCTTATCAATAACATACATGGTTGATAACACATATTTTGTATGTTATATATATTTATACTGCATTTTTACAGCAAAATAAGCTGCATAAAAACCTCTTAAGAAAATCACAAGAAAAATTAAATAGTTTAGTGTATTTACTGAAAAGTCCTGCATATAAATGGAATCATGTAGTTCAAACCCATGTTGTCTAAGGGTCAACTGTACTTTTTTCAACTAAATCAGCTTGGGTTTCTTCTGTTCTTGCCTTCTGGAGTCCTAACTAATATGCAATTATTTAGACTCATATAGAGACTTTGGACTGAAAAATAATTCTTAACTAAGTAACACTCACTTTGATTTTTAGTTAGTAAATTAAATAGATTTACTTTTTTTGCCCCAATCAGTATTCTTTCTTTATTCTTGCCCAAAATTACTGCCCAAATTAAAATAAAAATCTGCCACACTTCTGAACCTTTTTCAAAGATATATTTTAAATTCCAGAAATTACTTAGTCCAAGTATTTACATATTCACTTTTCTTTAAGAACTTCCTAAATATCTACTACACAGTCAATTCTTTAAACGTTGTCTTATGTTAAAGATCATTGTTTCTTATAGCTTGAATAGATTTTAGCTCAAAAAAACAAATAGTGACACATTGGGTAAACAGATAGTAAGATAGGGCTTTGCAAGGCCAGAAAATACAGCTGGGTAGAAAAGGAGAGCAGAAATTTCCTTTTCCTGAAGGGGCCAGTCTTCCCTCTGTTCTGTGCATGCTGTTTTTCCTCTGTGTCTGCTGTTCACGCTGCGCTCTGCCGAGTCACTCCCTTGGCTCACCTGGGGATTCTATTTTTCCCAAGATTTTGCTCACATGTAGTTCTGAGTGGTCCAGACAACAACTCCAGCACCCTGTCTGTACACTGTTTTTGTTCAAGTGGCCACATCATCTAACTCAGTGTCAGTGCCCCATGGCACGTACCCAGGAGAAAGCCATTGTCTGGCCCACCTAGGATTACAAGTTATCCTCTGTCCAATTTGCTCTGCTCCAGACTAGGTGACAATAAGATTTCCCATCCCCAGTCTCCAAATTCTAACGTCAACTTCCTGCCCACTTTGAAGTATCAATTGATTTTTAAATATAAAATGGACTGTTTTGTTCTTTTAGTTTCTTTCTGGCAGCCGTCATGTCTCACTTCTTCACACAAATGCACTGGAGTGCAGAGTGCCTCACACGCAGTGGGAATTGCACTGGTCTTGCGACATCTTTGCATCTGAATTTAAATATGCTTTTATATTGGTGCAAGATAAACACCTCCTTCATTATTTCTAAATATTTTTAAAGTGGTGGCCAAAGGGCATATAAGGCCTGACTCACAAATGAACACCCCTGTTCTAGAGCTTTTTGAGTGGTCAATTTTTTTCCTGTAGCAGTGAGAGTAGCAATGCTGAAGTTATTTGGTTGTAGGGTGTGGAAAAAAAAGAGGTAAAGTTTTGTCTTAAATCATTTTGGGTTTTTAAAAATCAGAAGACTTTCTTAGTTCCACACTTTTTATTTAGGTCTAGAGGCAGTGAGCATTTTTGCCTTCTGAATGGTCCCAAATTTCAGTATTCTGAAACCATTTACTGTCACAACATACAAATCCTAAATCATCTAGATTCAAAATTCCTTGTTTTCATGTATTCCACAATTTGTGTCTTGATAATTCCTTCCTTTACTCTCTTGGCCAACTCAGTCTACACATCAGTGAAGTCTTCATATTGCTCTGCAGATGTCTTCCCTTCGTATGACTGGACTCTGCTCGCAAGCTCCTGCTTTCACCTATGAGTCTGGGAAACACATTTTGGGGGTTGGCTACCTCCTAAAACTGCCCCCTTGTATACTTTCCTAGGAACAGTTTCAGTAATGTTTTCCAAACTCAGAGACAGACAGGTGATGTCATAATGAAGCAGATAATGTAAGCCACAATTTTACTTAATGTCTTCAAAACTAAGAATATTTTAAATTAAGGACTGATGACATCCTCCATAACTGGAATTTCTAAGAGATTGAGTAGATGTCAAATGATATTGGATGTATTGGGAATTATTCTCTAGTATATGAGTTTTTATGTATTTTGGTGGCAAAGCACTAACAAAATATGTTATACACTTAAAACCACATAAGACTATCCCAAAGAAAAGAATGGATAAATTCATAAAGCTGACAAATAAAGTAGAATAACACTGGGAAGCTCTCATTTAATTAAGATAGGAATATCCAGAGTCTCTGTAGTTTTTGTCCTTTTCTCAATAACTTCCTTAGGACTCCCAAGTTCCCAAGAAACCCTCCAGTCATTTTGAAAACTACTAGGATAAGACCCAGGTCCAAATTTAGAAAAACGTTATTATCCTCATAAAACTTCTGTATAGCTCACTGTGTAACTTTGGTCTCGGTGACTTTCAGCTTTCTTAACCTCAGATAAAATAATGAGAGTAAGAAAGGAGTAAATGACTTCTAAAGTCCATCTTAGAACCTTTACAGAGTTTGATCTACCTTTAATTATCTGGAAAAATGGAAAGGCTTAAGAGTTTACTCTCAATATATTTCTGAAGTCCAAAATGATAAGGACCCCATATGAAATAGAGCCATAAGTCATTGTTCAGACAGTTTAAAATAGCAAGCAATCTTTTTCTTTTGTATATTAGAGCAATTTAACTTTCATATAGAACCTCTCTGTCTCTGGTCATAAAAATGAATGACTAGAATGAAACAGATGAATGCCCGGTGGCTATAATACATACTAATTGATTTATTTCCTAAGTTATTCACAAATATTAACTCATAATGGTCTATTACAGGAAAAAGAAATTTCATTTTTTTTATAAGATCTAAAACTTGACAACCCATTCTAAGAAACTAGCATTCTCTTTTTCCTTGATTCATTGTGCGAAGAGTTCAAAGAACAAAAGAACAAAGATCCCTACGAACAGCGTGAAGTATCTTTCAGATTTTGTTGTGTGAGCTTACTTTTTAACTGTTAGACTATGTAATGTGAAAGCTGTTTATTATGATATGTTGGTTCAACCATTAGCTTACTCTAAGACACCTCAACCTAGTAGGTTTAATTTATAAAAAAATACTCTAGAAACAATTAGGACTTTAATAAGTCTATTATATAGGCTTTCAAGAACCCTTTACTTTGGAGAAATATGTAATCAAAAACCTTGGAGAAAAACAAATATTTTTGTATATAATTATAAATACTATGTTGTTAAGAGTTTAGTATTATGTTTTCTTACCATCCATTTGATCCTTAACACTACTTCCTGCTCTGCCCATGTAAGGAGTATAACTCACAGGGCATGTTAAAATCATTCCTTGCTCTCTAAATACCAACTGAATTTGGCCAGCGGTGAAAGAGAATGAGGTCAGCGTACGTATTACCCTGGTCCCCTCACCGGAGGCCCACAGTGTCCTTCAAGAGAAAATTACTGCTTCCCTTCAGGTGGCTTTCTCTACTGGATTCTCTCCACTGGGTCTAGGTAATCACTTGCCCTTCTTGTCTTATTTAGGGCAAGACTCTGATTAATTTGCTGCTGTGTTGCTGAATTGTTTCCTGTGTGTTTTCTATGCCCTGGCTACATATTTGTGAATAGCGCCTATATGCAACTCTCAGTAATTAGGTTGTGTGTACCTCCTACTTTTGTGGGTCAGCGATGAATACCTGACAACTTCAAGCAACACATAATAAAAATACCACCTTAGACCTTTCCCTTTAAATGATTTATTCAACCTCTAATCAAATACTTTAGGAGTACCCCTACTATATACAAGACACTCGGTTGGATAGTGAGAAAACAGTAGTATATGACTGGCTCATTCTATTCTGAAGCTAATAATACCTCTAAATGGCCAGTGACCCTAAGGTTTCCTGAGAATCAACATACATTTTTGAAAGTCTGCTTTCAAATATACAGTCTTTACCTCAACTTCTGCTACTATTAAGAGGGAATTTTTGTCTTTTCTTCTTTCATTTTTATCTGTTCCAGTTTCATGAGGCGTTCTTACCAGGAGCTCACTGAGCACCATTATTGGCAGGCGTTAAAAATAAGACAGCTGCTAGGTTGCAGCAATAACCAAAACTTACAAACACTGCTCTCCAGGGAGCTTACAGGGATATAAATCTTGGTGTCAGGTCTTTACATTATGCTACTGGAAGTGTACTGTCCTTTTACTTACTTATTTTCATTTGTTATTTTTCAATTACAGTTTGCATTCATTATTATTCTGCATTGGTTTCAGCTTTACAGTAAAGTGGTTACAAAATCATATACTTTAAGGACCCTCGTCATTAATCTGGCCAGGAGAACACTTATTTATTTGAGGTCATTCTGTCATAATGCATTCCAAGTCTCTGAGCCATGGGAAACTTCACTTATCTTTGCACACTGTCTGTTTATGTTGCCTCAGTCCTCCAGCTGTAATAGGGAATAAAAACTTATACTACTCTGACTCCGTATTAAACCTAGCTTTTACTCTAACCTGATTTTTTCTCTCGAAACTAGAGCTTGCACATGGAAAGGTTTTTTGTTTTTTTTTTTAAGTATACTTTACACTTCAGCAGTTTCTGTCCCTGTGGGAACCTTGGAGGCATCCTGACCTTAAGACTCCAGAAATTCAGCTGATGAGAAAGCAGATGCCCGCCTCAAGGATGCTGACTGTCAAGATCCATATTAAGGCCTGTGGGAAGCCGTCCTGCCCATCCACGGCCCCACGCCCCCGATTTCTTTGTCCAGCCCCCTTCTCTTTCTTGATATAACCCAATTGCTGCACTGGGTTGTTAAGGTGGGACTATCAGTCTGAGAGTCTCCCATCTTCCCAGGTGGCTTGCACTCGAATAAACCTCTTTCCTTTTCACCAGCACCTGTCTCACAAGTTTGCTTTTGGTTGTAGCAGGAAACCAAATCCGGGTTCGGTTACAAAACTGCTTGTGTTTACAGTGAAATACTTATGTGCCGTTTTATTTATTCATTTAATTTTTTTCTGTAGCATTTTAGAGTGGGTAATTTTGTTGGTCTTCAGACCGTGGGTTGCATTTCTGAATACTCATTTTTACCTCCTTCCACATGAAAATGCAATTGGCAAGAAACATTTCTATAACCACTTCAAAGAGTTTTTTCCTATTGTTTTCTAAAAGTATAAACATTTGAATGGAATTGTTCAGATTTGTTCAAGATTTAAAATAATGCATCTAACAATGGCCTCACATATGCCAAAGGGCATGTTGAAGATGGAGTTTCCAGAGAAAGATGTTTGAAGTAGACTGGAATTTCTTCTCAATATCAAGTTTTTCTAGTTCTTTTTCTTTTTCTTTTTTTTTCAATTTTTTTATTTAATTATTTTTCAAGTACAGTTTTCTGTCTATTACTCCCATCCCATTCCACCCCCCATCCTCCCCCCTCCCTCCCATTTCCACCCTTCTCAGTTGTTGTCCATGTATCCTTTATATAGGTTCCTCTAAATCCCTCCCTTATTTCCCCTGAAATTCCCTCCCCTCTCCCCTCTGGTCACTGTCAGCCTGTTCTCTATTTCAGTGTCTTTGGTTATATTTTGCTTGCTTGTTTGTTTTGTTGTTTAGCTTCCTGTTAGAGGTGAGATCATATGGTATTTGTCCTTCAACACCTGGCTTATTTCACTCAGCATAATGCTTTCCAGTTCCATCCATGTTGTTGCAAAAGGTAGGAGCTCCTTCTTTCTTTCTGCAGCATAAAATTCCATTGTGTATATGTACCATAGTTTTTTGATCCATTCATTTACTGACGGGCACCTAGGTTGCTTCCAACTCTTGGCTATTGTAAATTGTGCTGCTATGAACATTTGGGTGCATATGTTCTTTGGGATTGGTGTTTTAGGGTTCTTAGGATACAATCCCAGCAGTGGAATTGCTGGGTCAAAAGGCAAGTCCAATTTTAGTTTTCTGAGAAACTTCCATACTGTTTTCCATAATGGTTGTACCAGTCTGCAATCCCACCAACAGTGGACCAGAGTCCCCTTTTCCCCACACCCTCTCCAACATTTGTTGTTTATTGCTTTGTTTATGATAGCCATTCTCACCAGTGTAAAGTGGTATCTCATTGTAGTTTTAATTTGCATCTTTCTTATAGCTAGTGATATTGAGCATCTTTTCATGTGTCTCTGGATCCTCTGTATGTCTAGTTCTTTTTCTAAGCACTTTAAAAAATTAGATATAACTTTAGAACCAAACAAGATTTAAAAAAAACAACTTGCTGTCTGGAGCAAATTACTATTTTTTTTCATGAACCCTGGAATCTTCACAGAAATGTGGAGAGTTTCTACAGCATTTAAATGATGAGCCAAATGGCAGCTTCAGGATCTATAAAGATTCTGAAGCTACTACCAAGCTCTCTAGATAGAAGTGACTTTTTATAAACAAACACTGTCCATTTACCAGAAACAGAGTCTCCTGATTTCTTGCCGTATATCTTGTTTCTGTTTCTGTGTGAATAAATGTCAGGCAAAATCAAAATAAATACAGGTTTAAGATAATTCGGTTTTCCGTTTTTTTCACCCAGTAGGTAAACAGTCAACAGTTTTCTCACAGTGGTTTACTTCTCATTTCAAGATACTTGTTAAAAGGATTTCTTTAAATTCAGCAGAAAGCAGATAGTATTCCTACCAGGTCATGCAGTGATTACGATTTGGCTAAAATCCTTTGAATCTTCTGAACATGAAACTGTGGATGATTCTCCCCGTGTCATAATGTCACTGTGGTGTGTACACACATTACTGTTCTGTTTGGTCCATTCAGCACCTCTGCTGCTGAGGTTTGATTTTAGGCTTGGTCAGAAAGAGCGTTCTATGTATTAGATTGATTGGTGTTTCGATTAATTTCCACTAGAATTACACTCCAATATCATTGTGGAAGTAGAAATGGAATCACTCTATTACACCTGAATATCCATACAGAATCAAAATTAGTTAGTTTTTAAGACTGCATTACTGCGTAGTTAGTATGCACACTTAGATTGTGAGCCGCAGCAGGATTTTATCCATTCTTAGAATTATGTATCTGTGGATTGACCTTCTCTCTGCCCTATAGATGCGGGTAGATATTCATGACCTGCCCCTGGTGAAAGGATTCATCTGAAGTGGTCCCTCCTTTTATAATTTGTGCTGTTTCTAGCTTTCCAATTTGGAAATACTAGTGGGTTTTTCCACATTTGTGTTTAAAAACTGCACGTTCTGTCTTCCAGAAAAGAGCAGAGTGACTTGTCTTTTAAAACATCATTTCACTTTTTTCCTACACGAATGCACAAATCTAATCTTCAAAATTTCAAATATTTTAATAATTTCTGGTTGTTGATATTGTTCTCTCCATACTAGTTTGGTATTTTCTCATTTGCGCTTACCTTCATTTTATTTGGTTTTTATAATGAGTGTTAGGAAGAAAGCCATTGTTCTCAGATTTTACTCGGAAAGCTTTGTAGAACGATCGGTTGTTACAGGGTATTTTAACCCCTTTGTGGAGTTTCAGATTTCAGGTATGTAGGTTTAATCTCATTAACCATTTCTTGAACTCTTGGTAGAGTCCACCTGGATCACCATGTAAACGGTGCGGTGATAGCTGCTGTGGTCTCTCAGACGGGAGAAAGACTACTGTATTGGATATATCCCAAGGCAACTGAAACCTCCCAAAACACGTGACAAAAAGACAGTGTTTGATTGAGAAGGAAAATATTATCCACTGAAGCCAGAAAAGTCTTCCGACCACGTGGGTTTCCTAGGCCATATTTAATGTTTCAGTCATTAGGCTAAGAACGATGGAAATCCACAGAAAGGTTTTAGTTAGGATCTGCCAGTTAAATCTCCTCACTCCCACCCAGTACGAACCATGTGGCTACTTTCTCTTTGAAATAGCAGCTAACCTTTTTCTATTAACATATTTTCTAAAACTAAAACTCAATGCATTGAAGAATCTAGTGCAACCTTGAAAGAGAGGGTGAAGTGGAATAAGGACAGAAGGAAGTCAGAGGTTTCGGTGTTTTCTGTTGGGGCAGGGAGCCGGCTGCACTCCAAACACCAACAACTGTCTTGGAGACGGTGTGGGGAGACCTAGCAACCTGGAGTTTGTTAAAGCAACTGTCACTTCTCTGAAAACTGTTTAGTACTCTGACTTTTCAAAATATATATCTTCTTAAATTTAAGACTGTAATATTTTGATATGTCTTGGTTCTTACTTGACCTATGCATTGATAGCAACAGAAAATAAAATGTAACAGAATATTTAATACCTATTCTACCATAACTAATATTATGAAGATTTTTCTTCTCTGGACTTGTACATTGGACAATTTATGGAAGAATGTTATATTTTATAGCCAATTGTTTTAATTATTATACAGATTATACTTCTTTATAATTTTGATAATCTTGAAAATAAATATTATTAAACCTGGGAATGTGATAACCTATTTTTAAAAGCCATAGATTTAGAGCAGGTTCAACCACACTAGTGTGTACTTAGCGTGAATAGTCATTACCAGTAGTCGCTTCATGGGAGAAAAATCAGGTAAATCTCAACACAAAATATATTGTACATGGAGACAAAGTCTCTGGATAAAACATTTGTTTTGCGGGAACATATTGCAGCTCTTCACATAAATTGCCAGTTGTTTTTTAACTTGATCTAAGGGTGGGGAATTTGTACTTGGAATAGTTCTGTAATATGTAGATCAAAGCCCCCAAAGTGTGTTTATCCACAAGAACACGTAGCTAAAATGGTGGCGCTATAATACATATAACCAAAAGTAACCTCGCAGAGTGGTCCGATCATAACTTCCCAACTGGGAAAGCCGTGGTGGGTAGTCACGCCTTGGGCGTATAACTTCTCTCGTCAAGGAATTGCGTTTGTTTTAAGCAAGCCCTGTCTATTGTTTTCATGCACCTAGGTTGATACACCTTTGAAGTCAACTTAATCACCTTCGTTTGCGCACATAATCTTAACTACTCTGTAATCTGATCTCTGCTTTGCTTTCTCCCACCTTCTTGTAATCTTCTCTGTGTCCTCTCCTTAATTTCTAACGCATAAAAGAAACTGCAAAACTGTCATTCTCCAGTTTCCTGGCAACTGTGTTCAGTTTGGCTTAGATAGGTTCTCACAAAAATTCTCTACAGATTTGGACATTTCTTAGGTTGATATATGCTACCTGAAGTTTAATTTTCTCACATTTACTCTTTCTTACACCATGAATTATTCTAGTTATTTTATTCTTATAATTCATAAATAAAACGAGCTCTCGAGAGAGTGAAATATATATACATATATATGTTACAAAATAGAGGTCCGGGGGGGTCAATACTTGGCCCACCGAGGGATGCCCAAAACTGCTACAGAAAACAGGGGCCCCTCCCAAGGATGGTACACTAATACCTGCTGGGCTCGTCTGTCTGCTGCCAGAGAAAAGACATCTCTCAATGCCAGAGATTTGTGAACAGGAAAAGGAAAGGTTTATTCAAAGCTATAGAGACTTAAAGCAGTGACCCGATGTCCCCATAAAAATATCAAAGTCCTTTAGGGTATACACCTACACACACACACACACACACACACAGAGCTCCCTTCTCCCCCTGTCCTAACTCTGGGTACCATAAATCAGGAAAAGAGCACACGCCTGTTTTTCCAGGCTGCGGGTACTATCATCTGTGTCACGGTCCAGGCAGGATCTCCAGTTAATCCAAAGTCATGTGGCACTTTCTCACGGTCCACTGGCAAGAGTTCTTTGTACCCATTTTTCCAGTCAAAGTCTCACCTGCTTTCCAGGCCACGCTGCCAAAGGGAGCGCCCCAAAGGCACATGAGCCTCCTCTACCAGAGCTGCAGGGGTCCGCACTCTGACCAAAAGCGTGGGCTTTCTTCTTCACCTGGCTGCAGGGATCTCCATTCTGGCAGAACCAAGTGGTACTCCTTCACAAAGCTGCAGGGGTCCCCACTCTGGCCAAACTGCATGGCTCTTTCTCCAATGACTGCGGTGTCTGGGTTTAAATCCCTGCACTAGTCCTCCTTTGCAGCCCAATTTCCGACTCTTCCTAGAATTGGTTACACCTGTCAGGACTCCCACATCCTCCCAGCTCGACTGGGCTGCCATAGTGAGTCTGGGCAGGTGTGGCCCCATGGTGTGGAGCCAATCAACTCCAAGCTCACACGCAGGCGCTGTAACTAGGCAGGGGACCAGCCCCCAGTTACATCCTGGGTAGAAGCCACTCCCTTCTCCCTGGCTCAAAGTATGGCCACAGCTATTGAACCTATCTGTGAAACCAGTTAAAGGTTATAGATACATTAAATGACCATTCCTGAGGTTAGCTGCGAAACTGTTGCTATGCGAAACAGCTCTCAATGGCCCTGCTCCATTTGTCCCTTCCCCCAAGTGACACCTGGGAGGGGGGTGAGGACATCTTAATATTTCCTGGACACCCTGAGCTCTGGACCCCATTTCAAATCCTGTTCTGAGGCCCCCCTCTTGGCTGCGCCCTGTTACATATATGCAATCAGATCACTGGGGAGGAGGAGAGAGGGGCATTGCTGGAGACAATGGTAAACAGTCTAGGAAGGTATTGGTTGAGAAGCTGAACACCTCTAAATCACATGCAATTATGGGCCAAAAGATTTAAAATAAAAAGGGCAGAGACCAGGTCTCTGGCTCTCCTTTTCTTAAGGATGCCTGGATGATTGTGCTGCGGTTGCCTGTGTTTCCCAAGGGACGGTACTTTGGATGAATTTGGATGGGGGAAGAAACTCTGGGTGCAGCCTAGGATCAGGCTGGCCTGGCCGAGGGTGGCAGGGCTGTTCTTTGGGTGTTTTAGAGGGGGCGGGCTGCCATTCTTTCAAAAATTGTGTAGCTTTTGTATCTTATGTTGTTTTGGTTTGTAAACTAATCTGATAGAAACAAGATAATTGAAAACTAACAGGGGCAGGGGTGGTGGGGTGGTGGATGATAGGAAACTCAAAAGATAGCTAATAGTTTAGCCTCATTGATAGGCTTAATCGATTAAAGCCATAACTAAAGAGTACCAGGGTTTATAGCTTTAATTGCTAGGCTTGAGTGACTAATGCATGTGGAAAGCTATTATTTCAAATGGTGTAGCTTTTGAATAAAGACTCCTTTCCTCATTTGCCAAACCTTTGCCTCCAGAATTTTGCCTGGAGGGTGGTGGTGGGCAGGAAGGAGGACCCCACTTGTGTTTGGTAACAAACATAGGCCTAGTATATACACAAAGTTCAGAGCCTATTATGTAATGTAAAAATGCTCGAATGTAAATATAGAATGAATACACAGGTGATGTATTGTGGAATTGTAGACCTGAAACCAATACAAATTTATTAACCAACATCACCCCAATGAATTCAGTAGAAAACAATGAAGTTAAGCAAAACTTTTGCATCAAAAGGTTTTAATAAACCTTTCTGAAGTGAACAAATAAATAAATGCTAGGTTATCTACAATAAAATTTGTCCTAATTATTCAATTGTGTGAATATAATAAAATATTTTATTTTATTCTTTATTTTAAAAAAGACTTTACTTATTTACTTTTAGAGAGAGGGAAAGAGAGGGAGAGAAACATCAGTGTGTGGTTTCTTCTCATATTCCCCTTACTGGGGACCTGGTCCACAACCCAATCATGTGCTCTGATTGGAAATTGAACTGGTGACCCTTTGGTTCACAGGTCAGCCCTCAATCCACTGTGCCTCACCAGCCAGGGCATATAATGAAATATTTTAATAGAAGAGTATGTCAAAATAGATTTTATACTAATAGAAACTCACTTAAAATTAGCTTTCTAAATCATTGAAAGCTAAGTAAAAATAATCTTTCATTTTGTCAAGAACTTTAATGTTTATGGAACCAAATTTCCAATGAGTTATATTAAGAAAGATTCACTAATTATAACATTTGTAGAATTAGGATTTCAATACATAATGTTATTTAAAAAGTATTTCTCTATTTATGTATCTTATATGAATATTTATTTTACAAATAAAGTGTACATTCACTGGAAACAAAAGTAAATTGGACTTTCAAACATTTTAAAAATGCCTTATATTTTATTTGAAAAGTTACAATGAGTCACCAAATCATTCTGTAGGTTTGTTTTATTTATTTTTTAATATTGAGCATGGGATGGGACTTTGAGATAATTCAAAAGACTTGCTCAAACCACCCCCCCCCCCCAGTAAAGTGGGTATCTATCTATACTACTCTCTTCCTGTATTTGCTTTGATCTAAGGACATAACTAAAGAGTCACGAGGTCAGGAAGTCAGCGTAAGTTCTCCCGCCTCCCACATTCACCTTGGCTCTGTTGTTTCCTTTGTTCTGATGCGAATATGGATCTGTCTGCTGTCTTATCTCAGCCTAAGAAATACAAAATATAATACAAATAAGATCTCATAAGGGCTTAGAATATAAGCTCCTCTAGGGCGTTTCACATGGCAAAATGAGAAGAAACAGAAACTGTCTGCACAAATGGGTACTGCGGCTGCAGCCTCACCCTCGCCAACCACCTCAGAAGTTACTTGCGAATGGTTTGACGGGGTCATCCCATCCGCCTGGAGGATGGTTTTGCTCAGGCTAGAATGGAGGCCTTGTTCTTCCAAAGACCTGAAAAATCTGTGTGGCTTTCTACTTGTTCTTTGACGTTTGATGTGTCTTTTATGCTTGTCTTAGAAGTAACTTTGTATGATATGTGATTCTATTTCTAATGTCTCATTGACTTATCTTTTATCTTCCCAGAAGGCAGGACCCTGGAGTAATCTCTTTGTTTTCTACAGCAGTGCTGGGGTATCTTCACCCATCAACAAATGACCCGTCCTTTGTTCTCAACACATGTCTAATGAATTTTAGTTCAGAATATTTTCCCCTAGCAGTATAATATTAAAAATTATTGCCTACTTTTCAACAAGGCATGAAAAGAACACTTTAAAATTCCAGGGTGTCAGTGATGCGAAAGAAACACAGTTTTATTATTACGTTTGTTGCTAGATATATAATGTAACTCTTCCCTTTCCCTCCACTTTTAACCCATTTATATTTCCTAGGACAAAATCAGACTTCTGGTCGTCTGGGATATGAGTATATCAGATGTCTAAAGTTGTAGGTTTTAGGAGGAAATAAGATTAGAGTAAACCAGTTGTCCTGAAACCTAGACCTTAGTTACAATCCTTTTGGGAACTTCAAAAAAAAAGTGTGAATTCCTGAGTCCTGTTACCAGAACTACCAGGTTAGAATGGGAAAGGTTGAGTGGCATAAATCAATGCATTAAAAAGGATTCCAGGTGGTGAGAATTATCAGTCAGCTTGGGGACAACTTTGATATTGACTGTGACGTTTCCTTCCATTCTGAGATACTATAATGCTAACCTCTCCCAGCAAATTCCCTTCCTTTTGTCCAGTGGCTGTGGCGAGAGTGAAATAGTTGCTTTCCGTTGACACTGATCCCTGCATACGTGTAAATGTTTATCTGGAAAGACTGATACATTCCCCACACTCAGTGTTCTGTAGCTGGAGACTGCAAAGCGTGAAATTACTTTTAAAAACATTTGCTCAAGAAGTTACCTTAATTTGACAACAACCCAGGCACAGGTTACCTGCAGTTTACTGGCAAGCTGAGGACAGGCTGCATTGTTTTAAATTGTATTTTAGAGTACCTTGGAACTTTTCTGCTGATCCCTCTGCCTTTCGTCTCCTCACTTAACGCCATCTTTTAAACCTCACCTTTAATATATCTTACCAGCTCAGCATCCACTATGTGATCAGTATCAGCAGGTGCAATTAGTATGTGACATTGGAGGACTGAGTCTGTTCTAAGTCTGAGTGTCACTGATTCTGCCTTATGTCATGTACTTGGTGTGGATGCTAATGAAGGTGATAAGGTGGCACCCTGCCAGAATAAAAAACAGGTTGCCGATCTTAGAGCTTTGATTGGTGTTGTCATTTACATGTATACAATATAACATGCAACATGTTAATGTATTATATTGCAATAAATATTTTATATCAATAAAACAATAATATACAACGATGCATAATATATACATGTGTATACACACATGTATATGTGAATGAAATGAAATGGATCTAAATGAAATTCAAGAGCATGTTTGTATCACAAAAAATTATTCATTCCTCAAGAAATACTGTAGCATTCATGATTTGGTTTTCTTCTGTTAGAGTTAAATATATTTTTATGAGAGAGGAAAAGTACTTGATGATTATTTTAAGAATGTAATTTCCTGTGAAAATTACATCTCATCATTCCATTTCCCAATTGTTGGTTGGTGACATCAGATTTATTTTACATGGTCATCCAAAGCATAGCACTGAATCGGCACATTAATTCAAAGTTATTGTAATTTCCTTGTGTAACTGTTTTGTTTTTTCTATTTTATGTAAATGCTCCAGATGGCAAAAATTCTTGTGAAATAAATAATTTAACATAGTCTGGACAACCATATATAATTGTATCTACGTCTGACATTGAGAAAATGAAAGGTGTATGATATATTGAGATACAACTTAAGCTTTTGAAAAGAAAAGTACATTTTCCAAGTTTGAATTATTCTTTAACCAAATCCTTCTTTTTTGTTGTTGAGCAATTTTTTGAATCTAGATTCTAGTCTAGATTCTCATAGGGAACATAAGGATGATAAGAGCCACCTGTCAAGAATGTTTTAAAGTCAAGAGAAAATATCTGTGTAATGTGCTCCTCACAATTATACTCCAATAATTTAAGTTACCTTTGTTATTTTAGCCTTTAAAGTTAAAATAAATAATTATTACAGTAATAACTAAATATATGTACTGATGCTTCTCAACTTACAGTGGCGTCATATCCTGATAAACCCATTTTAAGTTAAAAATATTGTGAGTCAAAATGCATTTAATACACCCAACCCACCAAACATCACAGCTTAGCCTGGCCTAGCCTGCCTTACTCATGCTCAGAACACTTACATTAGCTTACAGGGGGGCAACATTATCTCAGTGCCGTTGTCTAACATCATGGGAGAGCATTGTATTGCATATCACTAGACCAGGGAAACATAAAAATTCAGAATTGGAAGAAGAGTTTCTACTAAATATGTATTACTTTCACACCATTATAAAGTTAACAATGTAAGTAGAACACTGTTTTATTTTATCACATACCAACATATCTATATTTTTATAATCGAAATGACAAGATTTTTAAGTTGCAAAAGGAAATAATTTTTCTCATATAATTTCTAGAAACTTGACCTGTTGCTTCCTCATAACCACAAGTATAACCCGCCTCTTACCCTTGTAATTCTAAGGCTGTGAGTGTTTTCTCTTAGGTGTGTCTCTGCCCATAAGTTAAGTTCCTGCTGGACTTTTGGTTGTAAACACAATACATTCTGTTCTTTAACATCTCTAATTTATTCGAGAATTTTAGTCTGGAGTTGGGTCTTGATCACCTTTATTAAGAACTCGGTTTTTATAAATTACTTCTTTTCTGCCAGATCTCTACCCTTTCTTTAGTTGTTTGAATATGGATCTCTTTTCTCATTGGGAGAAAGCTAGATTTCACTCCATCTTTTAATTCCCCATTGCTTTCCACTCTGTGGTTTATGGTATATACTCTAGGCTTTGAGTCTTTTAGGCTCTTGGCATTATTATGCTAAATTTAGTCTCCCAAACAGCCTAGCTTTCATAACAAAATTGCAGCTGTTTAGGACTATT
Source organism: Sturnira hondurensis (assembly GCF_014824575.4). Lineage (NCBI taxonomy): Eukaryota > Metazoa > Chordata > Mammalia > Chiroptera > Phyllostomidae > Sturnira > Sturnira hondurensis. The sequence continues at coordinate 20,488,602 of NW_028088227.1, read as the reverse complement.
ATTTTTAGTAAATAGGAAAAATGAGTTATTTAGAAATATGCTATGCTCCCTGAAGCAATGAATGCCACTGGTTGATTAGTTTGAGGGATATATGAGAAAATATGAGCGGTTCAGGATATAATATGCCTGCAAGTAACAGGAATGTTGTCTCAAATGGGTTTCAATGATAAAATATATGCCCCTACATGAAGGAAGACTAGAGTGGGACCATCTTCAGGTGTGGTTCTTTCAGCAGTTTAAAAACATCTTTAAGGATCTGGCTCTTTGTAACCTTCTTCCCTTCTGTCAGTTCATTCTCTGGCTGGTAGTGAGATAGATACATTCATTCCAATTTTTCACAGTCCCAGACACAGGCACATCCTGAGGAAAATGACAATCCTATGACCTTTTGTAGTTTCCCTTGAAAGTAGAAACACTTTTCCTGAAGTTTCTGAGTCCCCTGCTACCAATATGATAGTATGATCCTACTTTTCCCCTTCACCAATCTCTGACAAGATACTGGAGATTATCCCAACATAAATTATGCCATGGAATTCAGCTTCTCCTGAAGCATAATGCAAAGAGAAGAAAACAGGTATTTGTCTGCAATAGATTAGGATCTATTAGGAAGGAGAATGTCATAAATGTTTATTGGGTAGGAAAGCAGTATCTGCAACAATCATAATACAACGTTATTCCTCAACATATTCGTGCAAGGAATTTCAAGATGTCCTTGTCTGTGATGTCAAAGGTTTTAAACAGCGTGGAGAAGTTATGTGCAGTATGTGTGTACATGACAGGGAAAACTATATGCAGAAAGAACTTCTAGAAAGTCCCAAATGTTTTTAAAATTTTTTTTTCCAAAAGTTTTTATAGAAAGTGAAGTTGCTCAAACAAAGCCTGAAGAAAAGAGAAGTGTGCATCTTACCCCCTTGCCACTGCCCCTTCTTTCAGGAGAAACAGTTTCTTCCTGGAGTTTCCTTTTTAGAAATAAGCTTCCGAACAACAATGGGTTGTGCTGCCCCTGTGCCTGGAGATTGGAGCAATGGAAAAATAAAGTGTAAGGCCCACACGCATGAACATGAGATGCAAAAAGGTGCTTTCAGTGTCACATCCACGTAGATGGTGAGAAAGCAACCACTGGATTTAAACAGCAGATTCAATGATGATGGGCAAGTTGAATGGAGCCTAAGAGAGCTATGTTTAACATTGACACAGAAACTAACTGGTTTACATCATAGATCTTTAGAATCCTTTATTGACTTTTATTTAGGGATGGTAAAGATCCTAGACTTTGTGATTAAACAGATCTGGGTGTCATTTTGCCACTGGTAATTATAAGCTAGGATGCTGTGCTGTCTTGGAGGTTGTTTTCAGCACAGACTCGGACTTGAATCCTTCTCTATGCCTGTCAGTGTGTTGCAAATACTGATTTAGGCAACAGATATGGGTTTTATCCCAGTTTCATTGCTTAGAGGTTATGATTATGAGCAATATGTTCAACTTCTCTATATACTATAATTTTCTGATCTGCACAATGGAAATAATGACAGACCTATAACATAATGTTGTGTGGATTTAATACTGCATATATTTTTACTAATGTTGGTTTATACTTCATGACTTCCCCCTCATTCGTATTTGAAAGTTGTCTCCTGATTAGTGTAGAAAGACAATCATACATTTAGAGATCTATTTAAAAATTTGACAGTTATAAAAATAAAAAAAACATTAACATTCCTGTGATAATTTAGATGCAATGGGTCTTTCAATGCTTTTTTTTGGGTTCGTTTAAATTTCATATCACCTTATTAAATTACTATGGATGTGTGGCCTAGTCATATGAGTTTTTATAAAGAGTGGCAAAAGACTATTGGCTCATTATGTATGTACAGTGAATTCCACTCTGTGATCTATGAGCATGACTGGAAATAATTTGAATGTTTAAAAGATATTTAATGTTTTCCAGGTCTCTTCTTATAATCTAGTGCAATAAAATAAGTGCATAAATACATACATGCTTGAAATGTGCTGCATGCTAGCAACACCACCATTAATTTAGCAATACTTTTGCACATACTCTTTTTTTAAAGGTTTTATTTACTTATTTTTTAGAGAGGGGGGGGGAAGGAAGGAGAAAGAGAGGGAGAGAAACATCAATGTGTGGTTGCCTCTCCTGTGCCCCCTACCAGGGATCTGGCCCATAACTCAGGCATGTGCCCTGACTGGGAATTGAACCAGTGACGCTTTGGTTCGTAGTCTGCACTCAATTCACCGAGCCACACACGCCAGGGCTTCACATATTCTTTTATTAATTTTTATTGGAGAAAATAAAAGCATGAATATACTTATTTTCATGGTCTATCTAGATTAAAGAGTAAAGAAAAATAAAGGTCTTTGTCCCCTCCATTTAGGTTAGAAAATAGTCCCTTTATCACTCTTCATGTGATCTTTCTAATTACCTCATGTTTAATGTTGAACATGTATGTTCCACTCTCTGGATATTGTTAAAAAATCCAAGCTGATGATACCAATTACATTTTTACCGCTTTCTGCAATCTTTAGCAACATTTGCCCTTAATATTTTTTAATTTAAGTGTTGCCTACTTTTAAAATATTAAACTGCGTTTCTTTGGGCCTCAGTAATTTTTTCTTGGTTTTAATAAATTGGATTATATTTTGATGTGCTTATGGACAAACTATGATTCACTTCTAATAAAATGTCTCATCATATCTTTTAATCATTTTGCTATCTGATTGTTCTGTATATTTAATGATTGATATAACTTTATATTCTGATTACATTTTTATGTTGGATGTAGAATTATCCATATGGAATTTTCCTTTTTAATGTATGCTTCTTAGGAATTTAAGGTAGTCCAGGTTATAAACCTTCCCATTATAGTTTGCATTTATTTCCTTGTTTGCAGTCTTTCCACATGCAGAATACAAAAGCATCCTTTTCTATTATGTTTCAAAAATGTTATAGCTTTGTCTTTTTGATTCTTTATGCAAATTCAATCGAGTTTTGTACATTCTGTGAACCAGGTATCTGGTTTCAGTTTCTTTCACCGGGAGAACTTATGGTTCCAAAAGTACTTATTGTTTTCATACTGTTTTTCTCTACAGTGAACAGAATCACTTCCCAATTATAGAATTAGCCAATTGTTAATATCATGGCAGTGTCACTTTGTTGATAAACATTTTAGAATTATCTGAAATACCTGTTTTAAAATAAACCAAATCTCTCATACGTTCTGTAATATGACATGGACTCAGTGTGAATCACTTGTCTACACTTTTACAAACACAAAAAATCTCAATTACTAAATTTTTTCATTTACCTTAATATCTGTTAGAGAAACTGTGACTACACTGTTATTTTTCAGTAGTCTCAGTCTTGGGCGTTCACTTTTGCATTTGTTGTATTTCCTTTTATTTGTGAGTTAAAGAAAATGGTATTGATCTTGGTGGCCATTTAGGAAACAATGTCTTCTTTCTATTAAATCTTCTATTTACAAGAGTAAGTAATACCTCTTTTTCTGCATTTATTTCCTTATTATAAATGTCTTTAATAAATATTATAATTTTTGCCACTTAGTATGGCTCTGCTTTAAACTTTTATGCAAATTTCTCTTATCAGATCAATAGACTGGTGTGTTATGTATTATCAAATTTTATACATTGATTCATATGCTATTTTTCTCTAATAATATCTTTTTATAGGAAATCACATTAATCAATTGATACTCAATTATTCTTACACTCATAATATTTACTCAATACACTCCTTGTGTAGTAACAGTTTTTGATGCATTACCGAACTCGATTTACTAATCTTTAGATTAAGGTTCTTGAATCAATTTTTATGAGTGAAATAAATTTATAATTATTCTTTTTTCCAATAATTTATAATTATTGCTTTTGTTCTTAGCAAGGTTATATTTGTATAATAAGTTTGACATTGAACATTTTTTCTATTATCTAAAGCAGTTTTATGAGCTTACAATTAATATCAATATTCATTGATATTTTGTGAAACTAAAGCCCTCTAGACTTAGTGTTATTTCAAAAAAATTAATTACTACTTTTTAAAAAAAGTTTTAGTGCTATTCAGGTATTCAATATCTTTTAAAAAAATTTTATTTATTTATCATTAAAGGGGAGGGGAAGGAGAGAGGGAGAGAAATATCAATATATAGTTGCCTCTTGTGCATCCCTGCTGGGAACTGGCCTGCAACCCAGGCATGTGCCCTGACTGGGAATCGAACAGCAATCCTCTGATTTGCAGGCCTGCACTCAATCCACTGAGCTACACCAGCCAGGCCTATTATTCAATACCTTTTGAATATAAATTGTATTCAGTTTTGATAGACTTTTGTCTAGTAATAATTAGTTTATCTGAATTTCTAATATTATTGGCATAAAGTTATTAATTGAATTCATATTTTAATAGTTAATGCTGTAGCAGTTGATTTATCTCCTTTTTGTTCCAATCATGCATTTTATTTCTTAGTAATTAGAGGTTTATTTAATTTCTTGTTTGTTTTCAAGAAATCAATTTCAGCAGTGCAATTATTGCTACTGAAATGCTTTTTCTGTTTCATTAATTTCTGTCCTCTTCATTATTATTTTCTTCCTTTTCCATAATTTGAGTATATTTTGTGGGTTTTTTGGTTGTTGTTGTGTTTAAAACCCTAATTTGGAAGTTTACGCTCATGTACTTGGAAATCCCTCACTGTACTATTTCATAATCCAAAGCATAACTTAAGAATATATTTTTATTTATATCAACACCATATGCTCCAAGTGTTATAATGCTTTTTCACATTGAATGACACTGATATCAGGTGTGAGTAAGTGTAGTAATGACTGACATGCCTCATTTTCTGAGAAAGTGATATATTTCTGCCTGAAAAATAACCTTAACTTAAGATCGCTTACCCCACAGTGGGAAATATAGGAGAAGAATGGATTGTTATTCTATCTGCAAACACTCAGTTTTGTTAGACGTGCACTGAGCAGACTGAATAAACTCCAGCAGCATGTGTTGAAAGGCATGAGAGACTGCTGAGACACACCCGTTAAAGGTTCACACACACACACATTCTCTGACCTCTCTGAATGTTCCCACGAGGATACTGAAATGAGTTAAAAATATACAATCCTAGGAAAGCGTAGTATAACTTATTTACTTTTCATAAATGGAATGTATTGGGGTGACCCTGGTTCACAAAACCACACAGTTTTCAAGTGTACAACGCAGTAAAATAATGTATGCACTGCATCGTACGCCCATTGCTCTGAGCAATCTCTTCCTTTTCGCTCCCCGCTCCCTTGGCTCCTCCGCCTACCTCTTGATCCCTTTTCCCTCTGGCTGTCACCACATGCTGTCTTTGTCTTTGTGTTACATAGTTTTTATTTTCCTCGGAATCAATGCTTTACTATTGTAGAGTCAAATATTAGGATTAAAATAAGAAGCTACCTTGTTTCCAAAAAAAGACTGAGCCATTTTCCAAATGGAAGTGTGTTCAAGTCTCATAAAAACAAAGGATGCAGAAACGTTATTCTATGCAGAAACTCAAAGCAGTGATGTTATTTCCTATTGCTCTGAAGCCATAAGAAGTGAAAATTGAACTAGTGTGTAATTAACAACATACTTCTTTATTTGGGCACTTTTTAATGAAAAATAATATTTTAAAAGATATGTCTTCCCTCACACTTGGTTAGGAAATTCATCGGCATTCTCCAATCGAATGGAGGACGTTTCTTCACGAAGGTGTATGTGAGCAAAAGTACTGGCAGATCGAGGACTTGTGAGCACTTCTCCATGCAAAGTGACTGAACTGAAGGTTAATCCACCAAGGCCAATTTTTCAGATATAACAAATGCCTGGTAGGTACAGACTTTGGGCCTGCCCAAATCTCTCTGCTTTAATTGCACTTACTATTGAAAAAATACTTTATTTCCTGTGTTTAGAACATAAATTATGAGCATCATGTTGAATAAAGATGGATAGTTTTAACATAATAAATTAGAGAAATGGAAAAAAAGTGATATTGCAAGTAATATACCCCGAACTTATTTTAGAACGATTGGGGCTTTGATAGTATGAACACATTTGTTTCTGACTACTTAATACATTTCCCCCATCACATTGCACCTGTTTCTGAAACATAAAAGTGAATAATAACCAGTGTTAATGTGCTGGAGACTATAGGAGAGCCCTGAAGGCAGATAATACTGGGTGCTGCGTTGGGTGGAAGTAAAAAACAAGCCATCAATATGATAATCCATTGCTACTTAAAAATGCCCTTATTCAAGCACCCTCTTCCTTGGTTTCTACTTGCAATCAGAGGAACTGAAAAAAACAGAACCACTGAAAAATCCCCTTGTCCAAAACATGAACAACTTTATATATCACATGAAGAAACTATATAAGAACCTGGAGTTTAGCTATACATATCCAGCACTTTTCTACTTTAGAATCACAAATTCATAATATTCAATTGCATGCTTTTATAAATTATAGTTTTCAACTTGCTCTAAATATTTTAATGAGATTCATTATCATGGTTTCTCAGTACTTACATATCTCAAGAGGGTTAAAATGTTCAGCATTACTATAATTCATTTAAAAGTAAAGTATGTATTTAGCTCACTGAAATTCTGCCTAATTAAAAAAGTTCTCTGATTACCTCTTACATTTACCTGCCTTATTATAATACATTTGTTGTAATGCTTTTGAAAGAATTTTTAAAATGATAGTTTATTTTGTCATTGTGTTTTCTTAGCAATGAGTTGGCTCAGCAATTAGTGTAGGTGTTCGTACAATAATTTTCTAGTTTCATTTGGAGATTATATTATAAGAAATTTCTTGTATACTCTTTCTTTCTTACAAAAGAAATTATTTATATTCAGAATTTGTTAATGCAAACCTCAAAAAAGTTTCTATAGAATCAAAGACAGTCTAGAACAAAGTGATTTGTCATTCTAAATAGATTTCTATATTTGTAAAGACAAATGAGTAGGTGTATTCTTTCAAGAATACATTTTCTAATTTTATACAAATTATCCAATTATATTTTTAAAAAGTACAAGAACATTTTTTTCATCATGCCTGTCATTTATAAACTGACAATTAAAAATGTATTTCACTAGCATCTCTTCTCTTCAGATTGTTGAATTTACATGTAAAAACTCTTGAAGAGCAAAGGGGCAATGGAAAACCAAGTGTTAAATATTAAGAAACAATTGCCTGAACCAAAATAATCTGAATTAAAAATGCACTTGGAAACTCTCTTGCTGAAATTTTATTACTAATGGGTTTACATGTGCTGGCTTGGTTTAAAAGAATTGAATATAGTAATATGACTATAATTTGAAAGTTTTGATGTCTTTATTTAAATAGTTCACTCTCTTTAAAGTTAAGCCTATTTTAAAATAAATATGGTTTGGTCCATTTATTTATGTGGCAGGTAAAATGAAATAAATAAATTTTAGAATGTATTAGCAATTATTATATTTATAATTTTAGCACAAATATTATGAGAATAATAATGGACCATATTACTATGGTCTCCAGAGCCCTGTGTATTTTTGAAGCATATTAGTGTTTTTGTTTTCTATTAAAAATTTATGTGTAATGTGTATGTGTATATATATGTATGTATGTATGTATGTACCTATGTGTATGTATATATATACACACCCACATTCATATATATATATATATATGGAAATTGAATGTTTCAGACTCTGGATTCTTTACCTTGCATCAAAATCCTTGGATGTGTTTCCAGAAACACAAAATAACTCTCCAGCAGTCAACTACCTTGTAAATAGTAGAGCTGGAGTTGGAACCTCAATGTCCTGACCCTTAGACCGGCAACATTTGATTACTCCCATGTAGGATAGAAGAAACTTAAAACTGAAGGCCACAGGCTGGGGTTCTAGTACCACTTCTGTCTCTAAATGTATCTGTGACTTGGGCAGGTCCACTACACCTTCTGAATTTCACCTTTCTCATCTACTTTGTGAGGAATAAAATAATTTAGCATTCTCATGAAGATCAGCTGGTATAATACATGAAATTGACTAAACTTTTCTAGAGCTATTAAGCACCAAGTATCGCAGTACTGCAATTTTTCATTGTTGGTGTTTCTGCAATGAATGTAGAAATATTGAAGTAGTAATGTTAAGTGTCTCATTTAAGTAATAATACGGTATTACTGATCCTGGCCCTGGAACTCAACTTTATATTGAGAATATTTAAACATTGTGCCTTACCTGAGCTCAATGAGATGATACTCGGTTCTTAACCTTTTCCTTCACTAGACTGATGGCTCAGCAAATTAGAAAACTATACCTCTAAAGATGGAAACCTCTTGGTGAATCTGCTTGACAAGTATTTCTGATGTTATTATGAGTCTTAGTGAGTGTTACTGGGTAGTGTCAGATGCAAAGAAAATTGCCTTGATCTTTTATGCCTACAATTTTGAGCCCTCTGTTCCTAAAGTCCTGCCGATAGTGATATGTATCATGCAGAATAGAAGCCATGGCCAAGTACAGCAGCTTCCCAACTGAGCAAGCTAAGCTCCCTGTGGAGTTTGGTCAGTATTGGTTTTAGTTATGCCTTGTGTCAGCACTGTTTCTTCCTCACAGAATGCATAATCAACAATCAGAAAAATAATAAAGAAAATGGTTGTTCTAATGTGGAAAGATGTCTTCTTGCAGAAAGAAAACAAAATTGAAAAATGAGGCAAAATAAACCTCTGGTAGCAGTCAATATGGGAAACAGCTGCAGCAAAGATGGAAATAAGAGAGAAAGCATAATTAAACCAGATGTTTTAAAACGTATAATTTTAAATGATATACAACATTGATTTAAAATATAAATGTAAATAAAAGTGGATGGATTGGAAGCATAATTAAAACCAAAAGAAACAAAAATAAACTTGGGGAAAGCTAAATTAGAAAGATAGACAGTCAATGACTTTGCTTAGCCAACAAAATATTAGCTAGTGAAGGTTTTTCTTGATTTTAGTTTTAGTGTTGCTTAATCAACAGACATTTAACAGGGTCTCAGTAGGCATTTCAGAAAACGAAATAGGAAAAATGTGTTCTTTCAACAGTATAAAATACAGTTTAAGTTACTGTATGCAATGCTTTTTTAAAAGTATATTTTATTGATTATGCTATTACAGTTGTCCCATTTTCCCCCTTTGTTCACCTCCACCGAGGACTCCCATTCCCTCAAGCATTCCCCCCTTAGTTCATGCCCGTGGGCCATACATATAAGTTCTTTGGCTTCTCCATTTCCTGTACTGTTCTTAACCTACCCCTGCTTATTTTGTACCTACCATTTGGGCTTCGTATTCCCTGCACCTTCTCCCACATTCTCTCCCTTCCTCCTCCCTGCTGATAACCCTCCATGTGATCTTCATTTCTGTGATTCTGTTCCTGTTCTAGTTGTTTGCTTAGTTGTTGGGGTTTTATTATTATCATTATTATTTTAGATTCAATTGTTGATATTGAGAGTTTGTTGTCATTTCATTCTTCAGAGTTTTGATAATCTTTTTCTTAGATACGACCCTTTAACATTTTATATAATAAGGGCTTGTGGAGATGATGAACTCCTTTGGATTTATATTGTCTGTGAGGCACTTTATCTGCCCTTCCACTTCAAATGATAGCTTTGCTGGATAGAGTCATGTTGGATGTAGGTCCTTGCCTTTCATCACTTTGAACACTTCTTGCCAGTCCCTTCTAGCCTGAAAGGTTTCTTCTGAGAAATCAGCTGGTAGTATTATGGGGCCTCCTCCTTAGGTAACTTTTTTCTTTTCTCTTGCTGTTTCTGAGATTCTCTCTTTATCTGCAACCTTTAGTATTTTAATTATGCTGTGTCTTGGTGTGGACCTCTTTGGGTCAAACTTGTTTGGGATTCTTCGAGCTTTCTGGATTGGTATGTCTATTTCCTTCATCAAATTTGGAAAGTTTTGATTCATTGTTTTTTTCTAATAAGTTTTCAATTTCTTTTTCTTCTTCTTCTTCTGGTACCCCTGTAATTCAGATGCTGATACATTTAAAGTTGTCCCAGAGGTTTCTAAGCCTCTCTTCATTTTTTTCTTTCTGTTCTGGTTGAATATTTATTTCTTCCTTCTGTTCCAAATTGTTTATATGAGCCCCAGCTTCCTTATTTTCACTGTTGTTTCCCTGTATATTTTTCTTTATTTTATTTAGTATAACTTTCACTTCTTCCTTTATTTTGCAGCTGTATTCAATCACTTTTCTGAGCAGCCTGATTACCAGTGTTTTGAACTCTGCATCTGATAGGTTGGCTATCTCCTCATTGCTTAGTTCTATTTCTGGAGTTTGATCTGCTCAATTCCACTATCTTAGGTACTATGGGACTCTCAGCAATGAGACTAATTTAACAACTTCAATTTAAACTCTAACTTTCGCTATTGTCTTATCTTACCCTAAATTCTCTGTTGATCTGGATTAACAGCTTTCTTTCATCCTGAAAATAAATCTAGTTGTATTACTTGGGCAACTATAGGCCATGTTTTTCTCGTCCTAACCTTTCTTCTCCCTTATTTTTATTTGCGTGTCACCCCCTCCTTGCATTTTATGTGTTAATTACTGTCAATTCAGGTAGTTGTCACACTTTTACAAACATTGTTGCCTAGGCTGTCCACATCAGGGACTGTACTTTTGTAACAGCATGGATGAAACTGGAGAATACTATGCTAAGTGAAATAAGCCAGGTGGTGAAAGACAAATACCATATGATCTCACCAATAAGTGGAACCTAGTTAACAAAGCAAACCAATGAGCAAAATAGTAGCAGAAACATGGAAATATAAAATAAATTGACAGTGACCAGAGGGGAATAGGGAGAGGGATAATGGGGGAAAGACATGGACGGGGCCAGCCAAGGAGCATGAATAGCGGACTCATGGGCAAGGGCAATGGCGGGGGGTTGACTCTGGGTGTGGGTGTGGGACAAGGCAGAGGAGAGCGATGGGGAAATAAGCAAGGCAACTGCAACTGAATAGTAAAAAAGGCAAAAAAGAAAAGCAAAGGAACAAAAGTGAACCGCAGGGAAGAATAAGCATGTAGCCCGAGGTTATATAGCTGGAAAGTGTGAGGTCTAAAATCTGACTTAGGACAGCAGACTCCAGACTGCTTTTTACTTTCCTTTTTAAATCCTCTCCCAAGGATACATTTTTTTGTTGTTTCTTTTTTTCCAAATTTTTTATTTAATTATTTTTCAAGTACAGTTTTCTGTCTTTTACTCCCATTCCATCCCACCCCCATGCTCCCCCCTCCCTCCCATTTCCACCCTTCTCAGTTGTTGTCCATGTATCCTTTATATATGTTCCTCTAAATCCCTCCCCTATTTCCCCTGAAATTCCCTCCCCTCTCCTCTCTGGTCATTGTCAGCCTGTTCTCTATTTCAGTGTCTTTGGTTATATTTTGCTGGCTTATTTGTTTTGTTGTTTAGACAACCAACTGTATAGGAAAACATATTTGCCAATGATACCTCACACAAAGGTTTAATCTCCAAAATATACAAAGAACTCACACGACTTCACTCTAAGAAGACAACTAACCCAATTAAAAAATGGGGAAAGGACTTGAATAGACACCTTCTGCAAGGAGGACATACAGAGGATCCAGAGACACATAAAGAGATGCTCAATATCACTTGCTATCAGAGATGCAAATTAAAACCACAATGAGATACCACTTTACACCGGTGAGAATGGCTATCATAAACAAAGCAATAAACAACAAATGTTGGAGAGGGTGTGGGGAAAAGGGGACTCTGGTCCACTGTTGGTGGGATTGCAGACTGGTACAACCATTATGGAAAACAGTTTGGAATTTTCTCAGAAAACTAAAATTGGACTTGCCTTTTGACCCAGCAATTCCACTGCTAGGATTGTATCCTAAGAACCCTAAAACACCAATCCCAAAGAACCTATGCACCCCAATGTCCATAGCAGCACAATTTACAATAGCCAAGAGTTGGAAGCAACCTAGGTGCCCGTCAGTAAATGAATGGATCAAAAAACTATGGTACATATACACAATGGAATTTTATGCTGCAGAAAGAAAGAAGGAGCTCCTACCTTTTGCAACATCATGGATGGAACTGGAAAGCATTATGCCGAGTGAAATAAGCCAGGTGTTGAAGGACGAATACCATATGATCTCACCTTTAACAGGATACATTTTTTATTCATTTTCAAGAGAGAGGAAGGGAAAGAGGGAGCCCAGACAGGGGATGGGACCCACAACCTAGGTATGAGCCTCAAACAGGAATCAAACTTACAACATTTGGTGAATGGTATGATGCTCCAAGCAACTGAGCCACACAGGACTATTTTTCTAACATTGTACATTAAGTACCTTATCTGAATAGTTTGTTAATTAGTGAGTTTTTAAAAAATCAAATATCTCCATAATGTTTACTACATTCAGGAGTTCACCTGTGCTAGTTGTACAATCTTCGTAACAACATAATTAGTCAGGACCAAAACCCTATAGGTACTGAATCACTGTCTTAAAACTGTCCCTTGGTCTTGTCTATATATCTAGTCCTGTTATATAAAGTTGACAAAAGCATGGACTAAACTTTTAAAATTGTAATTTTTTTGAGTTTTTGTGATGGGAAGAATGAAATTAGGGCAAAAGGGAGTCACTTTTAATATGTGTACATGTATACATACATTTAATGTGTACACATCACTATATTTATAATAGATCTTTTTTTATAGGAAAAATTCCTTTGGAAATGTATTATAATAGTGATCTGCTTAGCCATGTTACTTTTTAAAAAATTTACTGCTTTCATGTCTTTTCCTGTCTCCTTTGCTGTAAGCAGATAACCTTGGCCAACAGCATAGTGGTCTCGGTGGGATTTCTGTTATCTCTCCCACTCAGAAACAGACCATTTGTAAGCTAACTATTGACTGCCAAGATAGTGTCTGAAGTATGGTTAGTACTCATTTCCAGGGAAAATAAGGACTCTCATATTTAAGTCTCTTCCCGTATATAAATAGAAAAGAAAACAAGAATTATGACCAATACAGTGGCAAAAATATTTGTGATCTTCAAAGGAAGGATCTGATATTTGTGTGTTGTTATTTTCAGCTGATCTCATAAAAGAAAAAGTCTTGAAAGAATATGCTTTCATAAGCTCTTTGAAGTAGAATCTAAATGGAAGATTCAGAGAAAATACATAATACTAATTGTAATTGTTTTGCAGAACAACATATGTACACACAGTAGGAATGTAAAACACAAACTATCTTACATATCAATGTATATCTTTCTTAAAATTAAACTAGAGATGGTCAGAAAGAAAGAATGAGAACTGGTTTATATTAAACAGCTGTAACTAGGTTCTGTGTGTTATATAATAATTTGAGAAAGGACACTCTTTGTCTGTAGCAATCTGAAATCACCAATCAGGAAACGTTATTTATGTGAAAACTATTCAAAGTTACAAGAAACCTAAGTAATGAATTTTAAACAGTAGGATATACACACAAAACATATTCTCTCTCTCTCTCTTTCTCTACCTGCAATCAGGTAAAGAAACACTTTTTCTTACTGACTTAAAAAGTTATTAGTCATTTTTAATATTACAAATAATTACAAAAGTAGAATTTTACCTTGAATATATGCATATAATTACTGTTTTAGAGTTTATCCATTGCCTTATTTTCTGATTGTAAAGTCAGAATTAATGCAATTTAGAAGATGGACATACATAAAATCTACATGTATTGTGATGTAAATCATGAATTTATTAGATTCCCATGCATTGTAACACTCTATTTCTTTTTTTCCTTCTGTAACATATTTTTTAAATTGTTCAAGTGCAATTTTTTGTCTTTTACTCCCATTCCAGCCCATCTACCCAGCCCTTTCCCCCACTCCCAATTCCACCCCGCCTAGTTTTGTCCATGTGTCTTTAATACTTGTTTCACTAAACCCTTCCCTTTTTCCCCTGAAATTCCCTCCCCTCTCCCCTCTGGTCACTGTCAGCCTGTTCTCTATTTCAGTGTCTTTGGTTATATTTTGCTTGTTTGTTTGTTTTGTTGTTTAGATTCCTGCTAAAGGTGAGATCATATGGTATTTGTCTTTCACCACCTGGTTTATTTCACTTAGCATAATGCTCCTTAGTTCCATCCCTGCTGTGACAAAGGGTAGGAGCTCTTTCATTCTTTCTGCTGCATAGAATTCCATTGTGTAAATGCACTATAGTTTTTTGATCCATTCATTTACTCATGGGTACCTAGGTTGCTTCCAGCACTTGGCTCTTGTAAATTGTGCTGCTATGACCATTGGGGTGCATAGGTTTTTTTTGGATTGGTGATTCCAAATTCATTTTTTTGGATCAGTTCTTGGGGTATAATCCTAGCAGTGGAATTTCTTGGTCAAAAGGCAGGTCCATTTTCAGTTTTCTGAGAAAATTCCAAACTGTTTTCCGTAATGGTTGTACCAGTCTGCAATCCCACCAACAGTGCACTAGGATTCCCCTTTCTCCATAACCTCTCCAACACTTCTCGTTTGTTGCTTTGTTTATGATGGCCATTCTGACCGGAGAAAATCACTCCATCTCAATAAGCACTGGCAAGTTTATTGGCCAGGAAAATATCCTCTCTTGAGTCAGTACAGCTCTATTCTTTGTTTTAATTGTATGGGTATGTATTATGCCGTTTTGGTACTGTGGGTAAAAGTTAGAAATTTGGGGGTACTTCTGTGCTTAAGTATCATGTATTTCTTTTAGCTAAAAATTTTTATGGATTATTCTTGAACTCACTTTTTAAATTTCTTCTTTTTATTGTGTTTTGTTCATTCATCTGTATTTTGCAATGCAAGTATAAGTAGTAACATTGCCCTAACTTAATTTGACATTTCATTTTTTAGTGATCTTTAGAGAAATAAAAATGTCCACAGTGTTACCAAATTATTACATCCTGTCATGAAATTCTTAATACAATTGATCAAGGGGCCTTACATTTTCATTTTGAACTGGACCTCACCGGTTATGTAGCCAGCCCTGGACCAAAATTTCAATTATATCACATCAGTGCAATATTCCATAGAGGACACAGCAATTTAGCAGAGTTCAATGATAAAATGAAAATGGTATATGTAGGAGTAAGTCATTACCTGTGGCTCCAGTGGAAAACATCATGACCATGATCAGGTCTATTTGGGACTTACAACAAAAATCCTCAGGAGAACTGCTATCTTATTGCTTAATTATCTAAAATTGGACAATTTTCTCCACCAGTAAAGCAAAGCATGTTGACGCAGGTTAGTAAGAAGCTAGGAAAATTCCCTGGCAAATGGAATGGAGAAACTGAGACAAATAGTTAAATGAACAGCCCAGAATGAGCAGCCCGCTAATAAATCACCAGACCGGATCCTCCTTAACCAAAGACACTTCGGAGCAGATGGTTTAGATCTCTCCTCTCCAGCCAGAGAGCAGGTAGCTTAAATCACCCCCATCAGGGAGATAGATAGCAGAGAACCAGTGAGTGCCATTAGTGTCTGGCAATCCCAAGAACGGGTGAAGTCAGCAGAATAAATAACAAAAACTCAATTAGAGGCAGACAAATCTAAGATAGAGGTAAAGCTGGGCAGAAAATAATTCCAAACCCCACTGTGCTCATTTGGATGCACCAGTATATTAAACCACACACCTAGAAAGCTGATTAATATTCTGATTTAGCCCCATCCTAGAATTCCCTCCTGCAGGAAACACATAAAAACTTCAGGACAAAGGACAACAGTGCTGTGCTAAACCTTGACAATGCCCATGCCTCCCTTTCCTCAGGTGCATGCTTTTATTTTCTCCAGAGTGGCCCTCTTCTTGCCTAAATTTTCTGACTTCTGGTAGCCCTGCCTTAGGTCATACCTGTAGCTGTGATTTGCTCCTTCTATCCTAAGTCCGTCCTTTTGTCTCACCGTCTGGGCAAAGCAGCCCCTCCTCAGCTCACTGCTGTTGCTTTGATCTTGCCTTTCTATAACTATAGATAGTTAACTAGTTATTAATAAGAAAGAGAGCATAGGGAATTAGTCGTTGAGCTTAATAGCTCAAGAGCATAAGCCTGCTCGCTGAGCTAAGAGGCTATAGCATTTACAGAATCATTTACACACTAGGGGACTGGTGCTGAGGATTCTTAATCTTAGAAACACAGGAAATCTTCCCAGGAGCACTGTCCACCCTTCTTTAGAGGATTGTCGGGGGTTTTAGTGGGGGATGCTCGACCATAGAGGCCTGTCAGTATAACTAGGGGGTATGGACTCAAAAGCCCAACTCCTTCAAAAGCCCACAAAAGCTTGAGGAGTTGATAGGTTATTTGGACAAAGTTATAACCCCAGGGGAACAAAGAAGCTCTTTCTGTCTTGGTGACATTCACTTGCTCCATGCACTTATACATTCTCTCCATAACCATGTGGCCCTAGAAGACTTTAAACACGGGTTCCAGGTGGGAGCCTGGATACAGCAGCAGAGCTGGGGACACAAGCTAAGCTAGGCAGATAATACCAAAGATTGGACTGAACTAACACTAATATGGCACAGAGCTCTAGTCCATGGCTTGATTCTGGCCCTGATTTTCCATGGCAGGAAGAATAGACATGGGACATTGGAAACCCAAGGGCAGATTTCTACCTGAATAAACCTTACCAGAAGACCATACCTCCACCTCCCATATGGGTCCCTGAAATGCTTTCTTTGTGATCTCACGGGAAACCCTGATTTCCATTGACAACACTAGTGTCCTAATCTCTTTCTTTGTTTCGCTGTCTCAAGCTTTAATAAATGTACTCTCAAAATCACCTGGACTATGTCTTGAAATGTTTCCTGCACTAAGTCAAGAATCAATACATCCCAGACCCTGCTGGGGCAGACCGACCTCCATCTGGTCCCTTTTCAGTGGCAATATCACTTTCTTTAATGAAGGAAGTTCATAAATTGAGATTTCTGAGGTTTGTTTTTCTGGCATTCACTCTGAAGATGATAAAGTCAAGTTGGCAAAAATAAATCTACACATTGGACAGAACTGACAATATAGCTAACATTAAAGGAAGAATTGGGTTCTTACTCTTCATGTAATGTTTGGAAATTTATGGTTTCATTGTATTGTCAGGCATATGAGCCCTACCTTATCAAAAGGTAGGGTACCTTTTTATGGAAAATGAAATTATGAACATCCCCATGAGGATTCCAAGGAAGAGTTGAAGTGCACCATAAATCTACTAAAAATTGTGTTTTATCTAGAAAAAATGAACAAACAAAATTGTTTCTGGGCTTAGCTACATGGAAAGGTGCCGTGATTGGTTCTTGAGATTTGAAGTTACGTCACTTTGTAAGTGACAAAGATAAGTGACATATTTTCTTGTTGTTCACTAAAGCTTTTATTTTGGTTTTGAAAAGTTTACAGAACTATAATAAGAAATAAGTCATTTAAAGATGTATTGCACAAAGGTATTCAAGAATAAGGGACAGACCCCCACCAAAAAACAAAAAACAAGAACAAAAACAACTCTGAATTACATAGGAGCTTTTAAAGTAGTTCCTGTTGACTTTAAATTAATACTGATTTGAATAGGCAAGTATTCTACTTTGGGTTTTCATTATCTTGAGGCTGAAGACACTGCTGAGAATTCCATTAAATATAGAAACACATTGTGACATTATGTCTTACTTTTGTCCTCCAGGCTGCATTGCATCAGACCAGGGTTCATGCACTTCAAAGCTAAGTGTGCGAAAACAAACTTGAAAGAACATCATGTGGGTTCATTATATGCTTTACCACCGATGAAGTGCTGGCTTGATTGAGAATTGAATTTCTGGGGGAAACTTTGTGCACAAGTTCCTCCATCCAGCACGGATGAAAATAATACTACCAAGATATGATCTGCTTGGGGAGGAAGGGTGGCCAATCCCTCAAAGGAGAAGGACCAAGAACTCCTTCCTCACTGGCTTTTATTAGTTTTGGAACACACAGGAATACAGGTAAAGCTCATCAATCAATGTCAGGTGGCAAGGATCAAACAATAGACAACATTTCAGAGAAATCTGAGGGCTTAGTGTGAGTCAGTGTCTGTCAGGTTAAGGGGGTTGCAAAAACTTTGGGAGACATACTCATTTCCTGCTTGGACCCTTATCATATGAATGAAAGCACTCTTAGCAGAGCAGGCTCCACAGTACTTTATGAATTCTTTCTTATGCCTGATCACCGCGGAACCCTCTCTAGCTGGCAAAGGACTGCACCGCCCTATCTTTCATAGGTTTTTAGGTTTAAGTGGATTAGAGCCAGGGAGTGCTTCTCCCAGATGGAAGTGGGGGACTCACGCTATGTCAGAATAAAGGGTCCATCACCCCCTCTTTGCTGCAGCCCCCTGAGTCCTTCCTTGAGGGCCTCCCAAGTAATCGTGTCTGGCTTAGGTTGCCCCCCTCTCTGAGGGGTCATACCCACCATTGACTAACTGACCAGGCACTGGTGGTCAGAGATGGATGAAGCAGAAGCAGCATTCCTGCCAGGGAGATAAGCTTTGTCTCCTTAGTGGCTGATAATCCAAAGGTGGCTCACTCAGCCTTACCCATGGGGGGCAGCTACAACTCCTGAAACCAGGCAGAGCTGTTCCCAACAGCCATTTAAACGTCTATTAATAAAAACAGAGGGATGATAAGGAAATGAATTACTATCTCATTTTGATTAGATACATGGACGTTTTATTTGATTTTGAGGGATAGGAGCAAGCACTGGTATGTCATTGTGATATTCCATTAAGTTGGAGATGAGCAGGGAAATAATAGTTGTCCAGGTACCAGTGAGAGAGCTAAGTTACTATAAAAATAGAAAAGTTAGAAAAGCTTAGAAAAGATGGCTTCTTAACTAAATGATTCATGCTCATATACTTTTATTTTGGACAAATTCCAAGTATTGAGTTCCTGGGACATTTAAATCTGGGTGCTGCCTTAGATCCTGAGATCTCACTCTGCTCTGCAATTGCCTGTCCTATAATCTTTTTGTTATTATTGTTCAATTACAGTTGTCTCACTTTTCCCCCATTGTTTTCCCCTGCCTTACCCACACTCCCGACTCCCAGAGTCAATCCCCACCCAGTTGTCCATGCCCATGGATCCTATATTCTTTTACAAATTTAAGCAAATATGGTTGTGCATGAAGTATATTGTGTTTATGAATTTCATTAGCTGTTAATATGAATCCAAATTTGTTGGTGCTAGTTGAATAGAGTAGGTATGACAATATACGATACAATTGTTTTAAATGCAATGAGATACCCTACAGAGAGCATGGGGGGTGGGATGGGATGGAAGTCATAGACAGAAAACTGTACTTGAAAAATCATTAAATAAATTTAAAAAAAGAAAGTACCTAGTAGAGGAAGTTTTAAAAAATTATATTTTATTAATTATGTTATTACAGTTGTCCTAATTTTTTCTCCTTTGCTCCCCTCCGCCCAGTCTCCCCACTCCTTCAGGAAACCCCTACACTGTTGTCCATGTCCATAGGTCATGCATGTGTTCTTAAGCCACTCTATTTCATATGGTGTACTTTCTATGCCCATGACTATTTAGAGTGACTATTAATATTAATATTAATTCTTCTGAAATACAGTGACACACAGGTAAACACTGATTAAAACACACTAATTTAATCAATTATGATTTAATTTATTGGGGGAAAACTTGTAATGTGTAGTTGCTTGCATTATTTTTTATGTATTCATTTGTTGGGGTACCATTGGTTAATAAGATTATATAGGTTTCAGGTGCACATTTCTATGATACATGATCTGTGTATTGGATTGGTGCTCACCATCCAAAGTCAAGTCTTCTTCCACCACCATATATTTGACCTCTTTCTTCTTCAATGATCCCCACCCCGTTTTCTTCTGGTAACTACCACACTGTGTTCTGTGTCTATGAGTTTTTGTTTGTTTTTCTTGTTTGTTCTTTTCAGCTTTATACCCCATATATGAATAAAATATTATGGTTCTTAAGTTTTTCTGCCTCACTTATTTCACTGAAATTTATTAAATAGTTTATTACTTTACCATTTTTTTCATAATCCAGGCTGTTTTGCAAAAATATGGCTGAAATATTTTGAGTTTTATTCATCTATAATCACAAATATTCTTCTTAAATTTACTCTACTTAATTTTTCAAAAGTTATTTCATAACTTAGTCATTTAGAAATTAACAAAATATCCCCCTGAGAAAGTTTTTTCTAAAATAAGCTATTAAATATTATTCAGTCAAGAATTATTATCTTGATTCTTTTATCACATCCTTAAAATTAATTTTGTCTGCCTTTGTCTCTGTGAGGCTACAGGTATAAAGTTGTGACAGCACCATTTTAAGTTATGCTCGGTGTAACCTAGGTCAGGTGGTAAAACACACTGAAATGAATTTATAAATGACCACACACTGTGCACTTTTTCGGAAAGGGAAATTATAGATTCATTAAGTGACAAATGAGCTGTATGTCTAAAAATGCTAGAGCACATTACAATTTTTCAGCCTGATTAAATAAGAAAATTTGTTAACACTTTCATGCATTACATAGATCATTATAAACAATGTCTTCTGAAATTTATGTAACCTTATATTTAATGGAACAATAGCCAATTGGAAGTATTCCACTTCATAAGACATATAGGATTATTCTCTTGCCGTAGCCTCATGACTGCTTTCAATGATTAAGTCGAGATTTAGTATCGTTTAAAAAAATAGTTATCTGCCATTACACACAATATGTGAGCAAAAAGTTACATTTATTTCCTGAAGTATGAAATAGGTCTAAACAAACAAGTGCATAGACAACATACATATAGATATATATCAATATTTCTTCATATATATATAATTTTTATTTCATTGGCACTATTATAACAGAAGGATGAGCTGTTTTCTAATTATTTTGCCAAAGAATTAATTTTACGTCTTTATTAAAATCACGTTTAAAATATGTTTTGTAATACATTTTATTTAAAAAGTGCAAAATAGTGTTATTCTAATTCTCTTTAAAGTTATATTACAATGGCAAAATGTCCAAAAATCACTTGCTCTCTGGCACGCAATACCACTTCTGCCATTACGAGCTCACGACACAGGCATGGAAATATGGAACGGACTGAAAGTGACCAGAGGGGTGGGAGAAGAGGGATGATGGTGGAAAGAAGGGTGAGGGACCAGACAAAGAACAAGTGTGAATGACACAGGATGTGGACCACAGTGTGGGGACCGTCTGTGGGGGTGGGGGGAGATGGGCGGAGTAGGGCAAAGGGGGAAAATGGGACAGCTGTAATAACTTGATCAATAAAATATATATTTTAAAAAATCTGTGACATATGTGTGCTAAAAGCTGTATATTAGTCTTTCAATTGTATTTAGCCTTTAAAATATACTTGGGCAAGTATTTATTACTTCAGTTTCTAGAATTTCACGGATTCACTATGATACCATCCCATAAAAATGAAACAGTTTCAAGGCCTCTGAAATGTTTTGCTGTTCTTTACTGAGAATCCTTTAATAGTCTATGATAATTTGGTTACTAATATAGCTTCTAAAGATTCACTGTGTATCAAGAAAATATAAGTATATATAATACATGTGAACACATATATATAAGATAATGTACCTATACATACATGTCTAAATACTGTGTTTTTGATGAAAACGAATGAACAAAACACTTTAAAAGTTATGTACTTGTTGCTAGAATGTTATTAAGTACCGCGATCCTCAAAGAGCAGGCACCTCGCCCCTCGGGCGGACACCCTCAGAGAGGGCTGGTGAAGTGGGAGACTGGATCGCTCCAGGCCAGCCTGGCAAGGCCATTCAGGAAAAGCTGGGACACAGTCACTTCCAGAAACTCAACAGCCGCTGTTCTTCGTTGGGAGGTGTGTGCATAGTTCTCTTCATCGTTCCTTGTTCATTTGGTTAGTATTTGTACCTGAGCTCCCCAGAGCGGGTACATGAAACAACTTAATTAGAAATTACCTGAAAGCAAAAAGGTTAACATTCAGATTCCTAAAGAGAGACATGATAGGTCAGCTGCTCTACATATCCAGGTTAGAGAATCTGAACTAAACACAAACCTTTAGTCCAATATTTCTCAAGGGTTGCTTATGTAAGTTAAAAAACCAAAACCTAGCCTGGCTGGTATAGCTCAGTGCATTGAGCACGGGTTGTGAACCAAAGGATTGCTGGTTCAATTCCCAGTCAGGGCACACGCCTGGGTTGCAGGCCGGGTCCTCAATGCAGGGTGGGGGAGAGGCAACCACACATTAATGTTTCTCTCCCTCCCTAGCTCCCTCCCTTCCTCTCTCTCTAAAAAAGTAAATAAAGAAAATCTTAAAAAAAACCCAAACTATAACACTTGTTCATTTTTATTTTCTTTGTGAAATCACAACGTTGTCCTTAGGAAACTTGATTTTGGGTGCACTAAAATATATTTTTCCTTCATCAGACAAAATTGTCAGACAGAAAACAAATGACCTAAAGCCCAGCATTCTTGCAGGAGGAAAGTTTAGTGCCTTTAATTTTTATTCTTGAAGAAAGGAAAATTCCCAATGGCAGCACAGACAGCAAATAACAGCAACAGTGTCTACCTTTATTAATGCACCAAGCTTTGTTTTACGAAATATGTTTGCCCTGTTGCCAGTAGTAAGTTTGTGTCCTGACAGGCTCACCATCTTGCTCAGAGTCTGGGAGGAAGCAGAACAGGGTTGTTCACCTTGACTTACAACACGTCCTCGTCAGGTATAGTTGCAGGGAGTGTCAGGCCACAGCTGTATTATAGGTTGGCCATAATGCTTTAGAGAAGAAACTCCTTTTTTTCCCCTCTGCACTGTATAATTTACTTTGTAATACTCAAAAATGTAGCTTTCAGGGAAATAAAAACTTTCAGAAAAAAACAACAACAACACATTCTTTTGACCTTATTCTCTTTCAGTCTCCCTGGTTTTGTTTATTAAAACAGAAATTTGAACCTTGGTCCTCTGGGAATATTTCGCCTGAGGATGGCATTAGGACTACTTTCCTAGTCCTATTTCTTATTAAATCCCAGGGAATATAAGTATTGACCTGCAAAGTGTCCCTGACAAGTTCGGGCCCGTCTCCTTGACTCTGAGAGAAGCCCTCTCTCCTGAGCCAGGACCTTTGAGTGTCTGTCTAGAAATGATCTCTCCTAAAGGTTCCGACACAACATTCTGTCTAGAAAATTTGATGTCCAAAATGTATGGAAGCCCTTGAACTATGAGGGGATAAATCGGGCTTATCGGTTTCAACTGCACACCTCTGCTTACAGATAAAGAATGGTGGAAAGACTTCAAAATTCTTCATCAAGTTCTTGTATTTAAAAAGGTTATAGTAAGTGCAAAAAAAGAGGGCTTACTATCAAACTCACATTTTCTCTTCCTAATCCTCTCTGCTTACTAATCAAATATATTGCCACTCTGGGATGCTGGCGAACTCACTCAAAACCACAAAGCTAATATCTGGTAAAGAGAACGAGGCATTCTCAACTTCCAAGCCCCTGCACTTCCCACCATGTCACACGTTAATGCTACGTTTTGGGGATGATCATTGCTTGACATAGCTTCTCTTATTCTGAAGCAACTATTAAAAGATAAGGTGTGCCATTATTTTATTTAAGCTAAAATTAAGAATAACTAAAGTATATTGAATGTTAGATACTATATTCTTAATTACTACAGTATTTCATCAATGGAAATATCAGCAAAACAAGATACTATGAGGCAAAACACAGAGCTAGCCAGTGAGAACAGGCATCTTTTTTAGCAGATAAAGAAACGATTTACAGGAGTTTTGAGGGAAGGTATTTGTAACCAGAGCTGGCCATTTAGATTTTAATATGCGCTCTGATTTTTTCCAAGTTAGTGATTCTGTTTAAGGTGATGTTCAATTTGCATTCTTAAGAATGAATGCTTTTGAGTGGAACTGATTTAAGTTGAAGAATAACTTGCATAAAAAATTTCATTTGACTCATAAATGTGGCCAGCTGAAAGAAAATAAGTCTCGCTTCAATCACATATTGAGGCAAAGACAAAACAGCACAGATCTTAATTGCTTTGGTTCACAAAGATACTGATGCTCATTTAAATCCTTTTCTGGGAATGACAATCAGGGCAATACACATGATGTCACTGGAGGCTTGGTAGGACAATCATTCTCATATTATACATTTGCGTAGGTTTTCTTCATGGGAAAATCAAAACATTTGTCTGCTGAATAGTTTATGCTGATTATTAGCATAAAGCCACAAACAAAAGTTTTTCAGGGAGGTAAAATTATCCTGTAAAGTCATGTAGAGTCCATTGTTGTAAAAAAGGACACACAATAACATTTATGATTTTAATCTTTTTAAAGCATACAGTGTGTGACAATAAATACATTCACATAGTTGGGCAGCCATTACCACTATTGATCTTCAGAACATTTTCAGCTTTCCCAACTGAAACTTTTAACTTACTAAACACTAAATCCCCCTTTTCCCCTTTCTCCAGCCCCTGGCAACTACCATATCACCTTCTGTCTTTACAGATTTGATCACCCTAGAAACCTCACGTAAGTATAATAGTACAATATTTGTCCTTTTGTGGCTGGCTTATTTCTCTTAGCATTATGTCTTCAAGTTTCATCTGTGTTGGAACATGTATTAGAATTGATCTTCCTTTTCAGGCTGAATAATACTCCATGTACATATGCACAAGATTTTATCTGTCGAAGGACACTTGGGTTATTTCCACCTGTTGGCTATTGTGAAGACCATTGATACGAATAGTATCAATATTTTCAAATTCTTACTTTGGTTCTTTTGGGTACCCAAAGTGGAATTGGTGTATCATACGATAATTCAGTGTTTGTTTTTTTTTTTTTTTTTGAGGAATCACCACACTCTTATTTTTTAAGATTTAATTAACTGATTTTTAGAGAGAGAGGAAGGGAGGGAGCGAGGGAGGGAGAGAAACATCAATGCATGGTTGCTTCTCACTTGTCCCTACTGGGGACCTGACCTAAAACACAGGCATGTGTCCTGATTATGAATTGAACTAGCGACCCGCCCTTTGGTTCCCAGGCTGATGCTCAATCCACTGAGCCTTGCCAGCCAAGGCGTCATACCCTTTTTAGAGGAACTACTCCACCAAGAATGCACCAGAGTTCCAGTTTCCGCACATCATTGTTAACGCTTGTTATTTTCTACTTTTGTTTGTTTATTTGTTTCTGTGTCTGTTTCATTTTTTAAAAGATAACAACCATCTTAATAGTCATTGAATAGCATCTCATGATTTTGGTTTGCATTTCCCTAATGACAAATGATGGACATCTTTTCATATGATTATTGACCATTTTTGTGTCTTATCTGGAGAGATGTCTATGCAAGCGCCTTGCCCATTTTCCAACCAGAATGTTTATGTTATTGTTGTTGACCATGCATGTATCTTAGCAAATAAATGCTTGGAAAGAACACAGTTTTAGCTCTGGCTGGTGTGGCTCAGGGGACCTAGCACCAGTCTGAGAACCTAAACAAAGGTCACTGGTTTGATTCCCAGTCAGGATGCATGTTGGGTTGCAGGTTAGGTCCTCAGTTTGAGGTGAACAAGTGGCAACCGATAAATGTTTCTCTCCTTCTCTTTCTTTCTCCTTTACTCTCTTTCTAAAAAGAAATAAATAAAATCTAGAAAAAAACACTTTTACAAATAAGTAAGGATGGTATCTCAATACCAAAATTCTACTTTTGTATTTTCTAAAAAATGTTTCTAATATAATCCTGAACTATATTTTGTATATGAAACTTAGAGATGGACACTGAGTGTTTCCTGCATTCATCATAATGTACTAATGGTCATTTTCAATGACCAACTGCAAAAGTAAGTGATGGGATAATTTTGAAGAAATAACTGGAAAAACAAGCAGAGAGATGAGTTCTAACTTAAGCTCTGTCCCTGACCAACTATGGTCTTCTTAGAGAATTAATTTACTGATACTATTTTATTTTTAGTTAATTAATATATTTACTTTAAAAGGTTTAAGTGGTAAAACTACCACCTTTTCCAATGCATTTGATGCACTCTGGCTTTGTGTCATTTTTTATTTTTATTTTATTTTTTCTTATTATTTTTAAAATATTGTATTTATTTATCTTTAGAGAGGAAGGGAAAGAGAGAAGGAGAGAAATATCAATGTATGGTTGCCTCTCATGAGTCCCCTGCTGGGAACTGGCTGGCAACCCAGGTATGTGCCCTGACTGGGAATCGAACCACGATCGTGTGGTTCTCAGGCCTGTGCTCAATCCACTGAGCTACACCAGCCAGGGCTGTGTCATTTTTCAAAAACTTTTATGATGACTTTTCAGAAGTGCCACATGAAGTCTTTATTCACACACATGGATTTGATATGTTTTATACATTATAACATTTTAACACATGGAACTTAGAAGTTCTTTCAATATCATAAAACTTGCTTTTGGATTTAAACAAACAGAAGTTGTTGTATTGAATCAATTCCTTTAGAAGTAATCAGTAAAGCTACATTGTATACCTTGTTTTAAACACCGGTGCAAACCTGGGGGCAGCAAGCAGTTTATGCCAGAGTAGTTGTGGTCTGCAGTCTGTAAGGAAAAATATCACCTGGTTGCCAAAAGACTTTTGTAAATTAAGTTGCTTCAGTTTCCTCTGCAATTAAAAATGTTATTAAGACAATGAGTGGTCAATATGCTAAAGCTTTTTCAATACTTACCCTTAGAATGACACATCTTTGAAGTGCAAATTCTACTTTTGGGATTGATTAGATAGAAGGCTTTTTGTTATTGTGACATCATAATTATTATTGTGCTATTCTTCATTTGAAAAATAGATTTCACACTGAGTAAATCAAAATCTTAAACTGAGACTTAGCATCAACTCCCTACTTGTCCTTGCTGTCAGATCTTTGGAAAACTATTTAATTGATGAAAGTTGGTTTGTTCATCTGCTAACTTGCAAACTTCAATGGGTATTGTATGGAACATTTAGACACAAGCAAAATCTAAACATACATTTGGAGATGACTTTCCTTTTAGCTAGAATAAACATATCATGAAAAGGCATGTCATGGACAATCTCTTTTCACTGATTCATTCACCCTTCCATGATTTCCAAATCATTTAGAATGAACATATTTACTTTAGTGATTATTAACATGAAGATGAAAAGAATAATCTGTTTGTTCTCTTCTAATCTAAAATGTACAGTAAATCATATCTCAAGAGCAGAACAGATGCATGAACCTAGGAATGGATAAGTGCCCCCTCAACATGACCACTTGAGAATAGATGTGTCAGGACTTCATGAGCAGCAAAATTTTCATCACAGATACCCAGCCAGGGTAGCTACTACATTATCTTTTGCTTTCGATTTCTTGATGGGGCTTTGATTAAGATAGAATTTGCTTTTCAGCTCAGCTCTGCAGTTTGTAATTACTACTTAACACTCTGCTGGGATTCTTCATTAACTGTTAACTCAGAGGAGAAATAAAAGAGCTGACGACTTAAAAGTGAAATGATGAATATCTCAGAATTAAAAATAATTTCTGAATATGATGCCATTTTGAGAATGTTGTAGTGAAAGTTTATGCAGGATGGTGAAAGGAAAATGAAGGCAAAATTGGCTCCATTACAGTCAGGTCTCAGTGAATTTTAAATGACAAACAAGCAGAGTGATTGAAAGATGCTTTGTGTGTACCAAATGGTCTTTGTGGGTCCATTACTGCACTGAGGGGCTTACATGGGTTGGTGTATTTCATACTCAATAGAATCTTGGAGACAAGCAAGCTTGCTTCCGTAGACTAAACAGCTTTCCAAAAATATTAACGATGACCATGCAAGTAAGAAATAACGTGATATTTGTTCTGGTGAAAAAATACTTCCATAAATTACACAAGAATTTCTGATATAATTATTCCAGAAAGCTAAATATAAAGTAAATTGCTAGGACTTGCATATTTTCATACTGGTTTTCAATTGGTAGTTTAAGTCTGTTCAGGTAGGTTTGTTGTGTTGTGGTTCAAAAGGCATAGAACATTATTGTCATCTTGTAAGCCTAATAATTATTTACATAACAAATTCCAGATGATTGAGATATTAGAATAAGTATGAGAGAAATTATATTACTAGGTAAATATAAAAGATAAATATCATCTTCTCTGCTTAAATATTCTCACATAATTTTTAGTTTTTCTTTCAAGAAAAAAATATCAGTAGGAGTAACTCCGAAGAGCAGTGCATTCCAAACCAAGGCAAAATGAAATAGTTAAATTAATGACATTGCACTAATATGTAAATTCTTATGTTAAACAATATTGTTAGTTCATAAAAAGTGATTTTGGTTTTTTTCAATATTTTTATTGTGTAAATAATATTATGTGCAAATATTAGCTTCTGTACTCAACAAAAATTGCATTTTTAACCATTCAATGCCTTTATTTACTATATGTTATCAGAATCACTGCTGTTAATACCATCAATAGGATTTGTCTTAATTACCTGAGATACTTACAGTTTCTAAAATCTTATTTTA
Source organism: Sturnira hondurensis (assembly GCF_014824575.4). NCBI lineage: Eukaryota > Metazoa > Chordata > Mammalia > Chiroptera > Phyllostomidae > Sturnira > Sturnira hondurensis. The sequence goes on along the minus strand of NW_028088227.1, from coordinate 20,459,976 downwards.
ACAAATATCCTAGAAACTACAATTTTAAATGATCACATTTTGTGATTTCAAACAATGACATTGCATTTTGTCTATAGTATTTATTAGATCATGATATCTAGATTTATTGGAGGTAATATGAGATTTAAAATTTTTAAGAAAATTAACCACTAAAAACAAAATGTATTTTATGATTTAGAATTTTAAATTAATTTAATAATCATATTTCATTAATGTACAAGAATCAATATTTTTAAAACCAAGATTGATCTTTGACAGACTGGTTTTTTTTTTTTTTAGATTATTTATTTATTTATTTATTTATTTATTTATCTTTAGAGGGGAAGGAGAGAGGGAGAGAAACATCAATGTATGGTTGCCTTTCATGCGTCCCCTGCTGGGAGTTGGCCTGCAGGGAACCGGCCTGCAACCCAGGCATGTGCCCTGACTGGGAATCGAACCGCGATCCTCTGGTTCGCAGGCTCGTGCTCAATCTGACAGACTGTTTTATGATGATTATTTTTGATATCATAAAAGAGTGCACTAGTCATCAACAAAAAATCCCTTCCTTGTATTTTATTTTTAAATAAATATATGTATTTATTTAGCTTTTTTGAGAGAAGGGAAAGGAGGGAGAAAGAGAGGGAAAGAAACATCAGTGTGTGGTTGCCTATCATGCACCCTCTACTGGGGAAGTGGCCTGCTAGCCAATCATGTGTCCTGACTGGGAATCGAACCAGTGACGTTTTGGTTCTCAAGTTGGCACTCAATCCACTGAGCCACAACAGCCAGGGCCCTTACTTGTATTTTAGAGATAACTCTCCTCAATCTTGCCATCCTTCAGGGTATGATGAGTTCTACAAATTTACCAATAATGCTTTTGCTCTACTTCTGAAAATGAAAGGTTGTGATGAAAAGAAATGCTTAGTATGGTTAGAGCTAACAATAAGATGAAGTTTTGAAAGGTTTTAGTATGCACTGTTTCAATGTCCTTTTGAGTCGCAGGTGGTAATCACAGAACATGCGAATGCACAGACACAAAGTTGAAGGTGAGATGTATAGTGTGGATGTGTGTTTTACATCGGACAGTTAGATGAAGCAGGAGACATGGTGGGTTAAAAAGTGTTTTAGACTGGTACTGAAGCTTAAGCAACTGATCCGCTGACTATATGTAAATAGAATTTGGTTTTCAAAGGACTTTTATATAACTACCACAATATAAAAACTTATATTTTGTAATTGAATAATTTTGAATATGTTTCCACTTTCTAATATTGATCATCAGCTGTACCTATTTAATTTAGATATAAAATATTTAAATTTTGAGGTGTTTTGTGTTATAGTATTATTCTACATAAAGACATTTAACATATGAGGTAGTGAAATTCAATTTATTAAGCTGGTAGAAGAGAAATCTATATCATTTTTAATATCTGTTATCAGATTTAACATTGATGATAATAGCCCATAATAATAGCTACCTTTATTGAGCTTTCTGTGCATTTGGCACCCTTATTAAACCCTTTACAAGAACATTTTATTTAACAGTAGGGGGAAGGGTTTTCAGGAACTACTCTAAAGGACACATGGACAAAACCAAGGGGGAGGGTGGAAGCAAGGGAGAGAGGTGGGTTTGGCTGGGGTAGGGGGGAGTGACGGGGGGAATGCAGACAATTATCATTGAACAACAACAAAATAATTTTTAAAAGAATATTTTATTTAAATCTCTCAACAACACAATGAGGCAAGTAAAGTAATTATTTCCATTCACAGGTGAGTAAAATAAAGGATATATGAGCTAAGTCACTGACCTACCATAAGTTTTGGGCCTTGGCCCCAGAAATGATGTAGCTACACATATTTATGCGATTGCTAGTCAAATAATAAATGATGAGTCCTCAATAGAGACTGGCATATAGAGGAAGATTATAGTCACGTCTGAGCAGGGAGTCACGGAAGGGGTGACATTTGAAATCAGAATAGCGTTATAGAAAATTATAGCCATGGCGAAGAATAGATCAGAGAGAGACACTAATGCATGCAAGTGTAGATAGAAGTAAAGACTTCCCAGATGAGAACAGACAGGGGCCATTCATTTGGAACTTCATCTGATAAGTGCCACAGTCACTCGCAACTGGCAGGGACTCAGAGGCAAATAGAGGAGCGGGAAAGCTTTATCGTAAAAACAAGGGTAAGTTCAGAGAAGCTTCAGTGATTAGTCATTGACACTAGAAAGCTGGAGGAAGGTTAATGTGAAGTAGGATATCCTCTGTGATTAATTTGAGGAGTGTATATGACTCTGTGATTACCCTTAAGTGGAAAATAAGAAATAAGAAATAAGAAAAGTGACAAACACTGACAAATTCTTGACCCTCTTGTCCTGATTGCTGTAAAGGCCGAGTAATGCAACATTTGTGGGTCAGTGGTCACTACTCATGTATGTCTTGATCATTGTCTATTCGTATATTCAGTACACCAGTCTTTCCTTTTAGTTAGTCTCTCGTTTGTGACATGTTTACCAATTAAGGGAGTGTTATAGATCCAGATTTCATTTTCTTGGGAATGGTAGTTGTCTCCATAGTAACCGTATCAGATTTTCTTGAGTTTTTTTTAGTGTATTATCGTGGTAATTATCTGATCAGAGAGCCACCACACAGAAACATTGAAAGCTCTGGGCTAGCATTATGACCGCTATGACAAAAACATGAATAATTAATAGTCCCACAAAGATAATTTGCAATCAGGAACCCTGCTACAGACTGAATTTTAGACCCCTCCTCCCAATTCACACACTAAAGTCCTGATCCCCAGTGCATTGGTATTCAGAGGAGAAGCCATGGTGCAGTAATTCGGCCTTGAGGGTGGAGCTCTCGTGAGGGTGAACAGGTCACAAGAGTGAGGTTCTTATAAGAAGAGAGAGGAGATGGATGATTTCTCTCTCTGACATGTGAATATACCATGAGAAGGGGTCTGTCTGCAGTCCAGAAAGAAAGATTTCACCGGATACCGAATCTGCTGGCATCCTGTTCTAGGGCCTCCCAGCTTCCATAACTGTGAGAAATAAATGTTTTGTGTTTCACTCACTGAATCTATGACACCTTTGTTACAGCAATCCAAACTGACTAAGACAAAACCTAGTGTCCAACCCAGGCCAGGATAACGAGTCCCGTAAGCAATGACAATCAATTGCAGAGATTCAAGTAGGCTTTTCTTTAAAGTGATGTATAGCCTCTTCTACTTTGCCTGCATCATCACTGTACTTGCAAGTACAGCAGCACATACTAGCAATGGCACAAATGTCACCGTGACTAGCCAACAAAAAATGTAGAGTAATGAGACTGTCTATCACTGCTCAAGTCAATTAATTGAAAGCGATGTGTGTTCCATATAGCACCGAGCTGGTATTATTTATATCTTCTGTCAGAGTTAATAATAAGTTTTTTACAGTCTTTTCTTACAGTCTTTTCTATATGCATGATTCCCTCCATTGGGGGCAGTGCTTCGATTGTTCACACAAACAGTGAGTGAGTAATTTCCCCTCCTATAAGCTTGAATAATGAATGGCAGCTTCAATCTGGAAATTGAAATCTGAGTCAGAATTTCAGATTTGATGACTTACAGAAGGAGGGCCTCTGTGCACAGACAATTCTTGGGTTGATTTGACTTTACTGTTAGTCTGAGGAAAATAGCATGAGGCTTCCTAGCTGGAAAAGGAGTAGTGTGTGAAAGCGTCACATGGAACTCCAGGAGGGAAGAAAAGTTGTTCATGACAGTCGGTCAGACCTAATGCTTTGCATGACCCGGGTTGAATGTTTGGGTCTCTATTAATCTTTTTCAAGGACTACAATATTGATTTATTTTCCTACAAAGTTTGTTAAATTAAATGTGTAAATTATTTATAGTCTAATCAATGCATTATAATAATTTTAAGGTGAGTGGTTGAGATAGGGACATTAGTAAAGTGACGAGTTAATTTTTTTAAGGTCACCTGTCTATGTCGGTGCTAGTGAAAATGCCATGAGCTGTAAATCTGTGTTGTCACATTCACTGAAGCCAAAATTTCCCAGAGTGTTTTATGTCGTAGGCCTAGCGACAGACGATGTACCTACCCAGCAGTCAGTTCAGATTGAGGATTTGCCATAAACTAAGAATGAGTATCTTCTGATCTAACAGTACTAATAAAAATTTTTAAAAACACAGAAAATAAGTCATATTTTTAAAGAGTCTGTGATAACCAAAGGTTTACAGAAAATGATAAACAAGCATATAAAAATAACACAAGAGAATTAGACAGGGTTCTTGGTCCAATGTCTCAGAGTAAAGCTTTTCATTATCTTACATTTGGGGTTAGTTCTAATGGTCCCGATTTAGCTGCATAGTTTTAGAGACTGGCTCTTTCTAAATAATCTGAGAATCCAGTTCAAAAATCTCTCTTAAAGTAGAATTCCAACTGTTTGGAATTCAGGATGGTATCTTACACTATGAAATGTCCATCCGAGATCTGATTCCCAGGCAAATCACTACCGCATTTCTTTCTGAGCAGTTCCCAATATTATCCCTTCCCATTATGTTCCAAAGCTGCTTTTCTTTTGTACCTTTTTTCAACATGTGAAATCGTATCATTGAAGATCATGAGAAAACATTGTAAGATGTTGTGGGAAAACAACCATAAGCTGTTGATGAGGTTAGCTATAATACTTGGGTCCCTGCTAGTATTTTCTCATGTCTGTGTCCAGCAGGGCAGAGTGTAGTATCAGAGGTAAAATCACTGAATGCATGTGCCTTCCAGGTGTCAGTTCACAGAGGGATAATAAGTGAGTGGTACCCGGAGGAGTGGCCTGTATAAATATAAGGGCTCGGGTGATATTGTGCAAGGGAGCTCAAGAGTTTCTAAAGTCTTGTCCCTATCTATACCTATGGATCATTGGTTACTCCAAACTTTACAGAAGATTGTGAGTGGTGAGTGCAATGCAGGTGTCATGGTTTAGTAGACGTGTCTTTGTACAGACTTCTTTTATAACGGTTTCTTTAAAGTGTGTGACTCAGTCCCTTGATATAAAAGTTGGAAGGCCCCAAACTTGGAAATACAAAATCAAGCCATTTTTTAAACATGTCTAAAAGCAGCAACTTTTCAAAAACAAATGATTCAGCCCACTGTAAAAAGAGATGTATAATAATTAATACTTATTCATATTCCACAGACATCAGCAGCTGCATAGATTGCATCTGGAGATGTCCAAATGGCCATTAGGGGTTTGGGTTTTGGTCATGTGCCAGCTTTAATTTTTTTCCAGAATTATGTGTTTGACACATTGCATATAACTTAAATTACCTTAGTTATCTTCTCAGTTTTTCTGTTGATTTATTGCTAACAAAGTTGCCTGTGCCATGATACGTAGTCTCCTGGAGAAATTTAGCTGATACCCATTTGAAATGATCTGGTCTAACAAGCAGCAATCTTGGGAGCATCAGAGATAATCTGAGTAAAGACCTCAACTAGATTCTCCCCCATTCCTCTTTCTCAAAATCAGTGCCTCGACATTGCTGTTTTGTAATTACCTTTTTGAATCACTACAGACATCTATGCTTGAAGTAGTTTATTGTGATTTCATCCTGATTGAGGCTACTTGTTTAACAACCTGCTAGAGTTTTTCTTTGTTTTCATCTTTTTTCCCCATTGGCTTAATTTTTATAAAAGCTACATCTATTGAAAGTAGGAAGAAACTTAAAAGTTCCTTAAGTTGTCTATTTCTAAGGCAAAATCCAGCAAAATTATAAGAACTCTTTATTTCCCAAAGCATAAAAAAAAGCCATGCACTACTTAGAAAGCAGACCTGCTATTTATACAAGGTCTGTCCAGAAATTATCCCACTATGCAATATGAAACACTGAGACATTTATTGAAGAAGACAGATACAAGAAACATTGCACCAGGACAATGATGCCTCAATTCCCTTAGAAGTAGACACATTATACCTCACAGTTTTTCCAATTGCCATCAGCTACCCCATCATATTTTCCTGAATCTCATCAACAGTCTGAAATCTCTTCTCTTTCAAAGGTGATTTTAGTTTTGGGAAAGGCCAGTAGTCGCAGGGTGCCAAAACTGGGCTATAGGAAGGCTGAGTTACCCGCATGATTTGATGTTTCACCAAAAAACTCTGCACAAGACATGGTACATGAGTGGGCACATTGTTGTGATGAAGCTGGCAATCATGAATTGCCCACAGCTGTGGCCTTCTGAGTGATCCGAGTAGTTTCTGTGGAGGAATGTTCAAACTTAACTCAGAATTTGTGCAGATTCATTGCTCTACTCGCTCAGTCATTGTGAATACAAGGGCCATACTGTACACATGCTTGCTCAATGTCATCTACTGACCCCACTGGCTAGTACAGTGAAGCTGTCATTGTTCACACACACACACACACACACACACACACACTAGTCCACTCTCCTTGCCATCCAGGTTACATTGATGTGGTGTGACCCATTCTCATTATATTAAAAATGGCTGGATTTTTTCTGGAGAGACCTCATATATATGTGTGTACTCTATAGCCATTGATTAGTTGACAAGTCCAGCTGTTCAAAAATTTCTGCCATTTAGACTGATTTTATCTCAGATTTAGAAATGTATAATATTAGTAATAATACATGCTTCTTAACTTCTGGTTTCTGTATTGAGGCATGACCCATCAAAAAGTAATATTAGGTCAGTGTTCTCATGAAAATCTATGATAAACCTAAGCAAGATATACTTGCGTAAGTGAGTAAGACAACAGCGAGTAAGGTATTATTCTGGTAAGGCCCGCAGAGGAGTAGGATTCAGGGTGTTGCAGTGGAGAACAGTAAGGTGAAGGAGAAAGGGCAATAGAGTCCAATAACAGGTTAATCTCCTGGCTTAAAGGTTTTGTGTCAGCTAGTAATGACATAGGTACCATGTGAAGAACCATGAAACAAAGTGGGAAGCCTAGAGCTAGTTCGGTAAAGGCGTCGATGACTTTTGTAGCGGCAGTTACGGTCCTAAGGCACAGAAGATAGGCCTTCGAATCCTGATTCAGAATAAAGTTTTAGCAGGCAGCGAGTTTTTATATTTCTTCCGAAGCTTGGTTGAAATGCCAAGGATTAGCAGTCACTGATGTATATATACAGCTTTTTGTAATAGAAGTCTAGTTGAAGAGATTACTCCAGGTTCTAAAAGGACTATTTATGTTAAGGCTCCCAAAAGAATTTTTTAATGTGGACTTCATCAATTAATTAAAGAGGATTTGGAATCTCAAAGAAAATGAGATTCATGTGAACAATGGTTAGGTAAAACTAGAGCTATGGACTTAATATGCCCCCCATTTATATTTGTACTGTAACCCCCAAGGTGGTGGTATTTGGTGGTGGGACTTTTGGGAGGTGATGAGGTCATGAGTGTGGGAGATTTATGAATGGAATTGGTGCCCATATGAAATGGACATGAAGAAACTCCTTTTTACTTCCTGCAACGTGAGTTCCAGTGAAAAGAAAGCCACCTGTTAACCAGGTAGCAGTTCTGGTTAACTGACCAAAGGGTTTCCCTGATCTTGTATTTCTGTGCTACAAACTGTGAGAAATAAATTTCCATTGTTTACAAGCCAGCCAGTTCTTTGTTGGTTTGTTTGTTTTTTTAAATAGCAGCCTGAGTGAACTAAGACACCTAGGAATTGTCCCAATTGCAATTTTGTGAGGGATCTAATATAAATTGGGACACTGTTTAGTCTATTGGGGGAGACAATAGGTTTTTGTTGTTGTTGATAAGTTTTTGTTGTTTGTTTAAAAAGTTTTGTTTTGTATTTCCTAGACATGTGGGTAAAGTGTGCTGGAAATTGTACCGAGTAGAGTCTGTTCTGCCCTTGAGAGTGGGGCCATGATAAATGACCCATTTTTGAGCACAGTCCCCATCTGTGTCTTTGAACTCTGAGCACAGAGTCCCTGTGTTCCCATCTCTTCCTGTGTTTCTTCCAGTTGGGTTACATGGTTACTTTTTGGCCCACTTTCACCCTCACCTTCCTCCACCCTCTTTCTATCAGGCAGGTACTTGCAATTGCTAACTCCTTGGTGATTTACTTTTCTGTCCTATCCAAGGAATAAAGGTACCTGTTATATTTCAATAGAAGTGCTGATAATTTATTGAACATTCAATCTAGTTTTGATTCTTATTACCACTGGATCTTAATTATTTGCTATGTTATGAAATTATTCACATTTGACCATAACAAGGAATGTACTTGTATGACTCTCCATCTCAAGGGGAAGGCAAAATTCAGAGGTCAGAAAAAAATTCTTTTTCCCAAATGAATATACTTTTGGATCACAGAAAAATAGAGAATTTCCTCAAGAAGCTGAAAATGGAACTGTCTTTTGACCCAGCAATTCCACTGCTGGGATTATACCCTAAGAATCCTAAAACACCAATTCAAAAGAATCTATGCACCCCAATGTTCAGAGCAGCACAATTTACCATAGCCAAGTGCCGGAAGCAACCTAAGAACCCATCAATAAGTGAGTGGATCAAAAAAATTATTGAATATTTATACAATGGAATACTACAGAGCAGAAAGAAAGAAGAAACTCCTACCCTTCGCAACAACATGGATAAAACTAGTGAGCATTATGCTAAGTGAAAGAAGCCCAGTGGTGAAAGACAAATACCATATGATCTCACCTATAAGTGGAACCTCATCAATAAAACAAACAAGCAAGCAAAATATAACTGGAGACATTGAAATAAAAAAACAAAGTGACAGTAGCCAGAGGGGAGGGGGCAGAGGAATAAACTGGGGACAGAAGGAAAAGGGTCATCAAGGAACATGCATAAAAGATCCATGGACAAAGCCAACAGGGGATAGGACTGAGAGTGGAAGATGGGGGTAAGGGGGTGGGGGTGGAGCAAGTGGTTGTGGGAAAATGTTGACAACTGTACTTGAACAACAATAAAACAAATGCAAAAATAAGCATAAAAAGAAATTAAAAAGAAAGGAAATGCAAATGTTGATTGCCAAAATAGGGTATCATAAATGCAAATAAAATTACTTTTAAAATTTAACTTCAATGAGTACTTTAACATAGTCATTGCAATAAATTTATTTATTTCAGTGTTACCACATGCATATACTTCTACTCAAGAATCAGTGAGTGGATAAACCAACTATAGGGCATTTATGCAATGCAATACAGCTTGGCCTTAAAAAATAAGAAATTTTTACCCTTCATGACAGCATAGATGGACCTGGAGACCACTATGGTTAAGTGAAATAAGCCAGTCAGAGAAAGACAAACACCATATGATTTCACTCATATATGGGATCTAATAAAAAAAAAAACTGAAGTAAAGAGCAAAATAGAGACAGATCCGTAGAGACCGGTTGACAACTGCAGGATGCGGGTGGTGATTGGAGGCTAGAAGGATCAAGCCAAAAAAAAAAGGGCTCGTGGACATGGGCCAGCATGTGGTGACTGCTAGGAGTGGGGGTGGTTGATGGAGGAGGAAGAGGGTATAAAGGATAAATGGTAATGGAAAACATACAATTAGAAATAAACTATTTAAACTATAATATCATCGTTCAAGGAAAATGAGATTTTAATTTTCTTTATCATGCTATCTTAGTCTTTCTTTAGAAAAACTGGGATCTGAACCACTATTAGAAATTTCCACATTAATTGTAATCTATATTTAATCTCTTAATGTAGCATTCCTGAAGATTATAAAATAACAGGAAATGCTAATATAGTTGTAGCATTCAAGCAATGAATCTAAGTCGCCTCCTATCATACAGACCATCTCATAAACTCGTATGCACACTGTGTACCTCACACAGATTTATTGCAGTGTCCTTGTAGATAAACTATGGGTACACACTGTTAAGGGCAAAGCGTTCACCAAGATGAATAATAGCAAGTGGGAAATGGTCATAAGCAACTTCCCAAAACTTTAGAGATTCTGTAGAATTTTATACTAATCACTATAAGTTTTAGATGGTTAAAATGGGGCTTTCCAAATGTCTAAGAATTCTCTAAACAATGAGCTGTGTTCTAGTGTGTTTATGAGAGTAAACAAAAGGGAGCATGTACACACATGGAACTTTGGCTCTGAGAAATTAAAATCCAGTACAGCAATCCTTCTTTAATCTATTGTAAAGAAGGGAAAGGTAACCTAGTTTAATCAGCATTTTCTCCCTTTCTCCTCCTGTTGGTTATACTTTTGCCTTGCGTTTTCCCCTGAATTTAACTGCTTTTGTTCAAAAGAGGGCAGTGTATCTTCATAAATGTATGGAAAACTATAAAAATGGATCTAGATATGTTTTGGAATTTTAATCTCTGGAAAATAGTGAGTGGAAATAAATTTGAATATAATGAATATTATAAGAACAAGCTGCTTAATTTGAGAACCTTTACAAAGTGAACATTATTTTAACTTAATTTGTTTTACCATCATGAACTTACATATTTAATATTGTAACATAGATGATTGGATTTTTACAATGGTCAAAGACTAAATCCCTAGCTAATCAACAGGTATAAAATTTAGTTAAATGTAGTAAAATGAAATGAAGGTATTTTCAGATTATAATGTTTTAGTAGATATTTGTTTAATTTTAAACATGGCAATTTACACATTCCTTGTCCTTATTATCACTCTTTTTTCACCCTACATACTAAATTTTGCACCAAAAATATTGCTTCTGAAGGCATTATTAATATCTTCTGAAGGATTATCTATGATGAAATAAAGAAATGTGAATTAATAGCGATTCAGATAACATTCCCTAATTGTGACCTGCAATAATTCAGCTCAAATTGTATTACCAGACCTACCACATGCAGGTGCTGGATAATATATATGGAAAGATGCTTAACTATATTGAAAGTTGGGTTACTTAAAAAAAGGTTTTATCTGAATGAAATATCATAGTGAGTAAAAATGTCTGAAATATAATTCTGTGGAATAAAGCTCTGAGTTGGCCATTAAGTGACCTTAAACTCATATTTTTTAAAGATGATTTTTAAAAGATTTTTTAAATTGACTTTTAGAGAGGAGAAGGGAGGGAGAAAAAGAGAGAAATATCAATGTGTGGTCGCTTCTTATGCGCCCCCTACTGGGCACCTGGCCTGCAACCCAGGGACGTGCCTTAGTCAGGATTTGGAATGGGCTGCCCTTCGGTCGGCAGAGAGGCACTCAGTTCACTCAGCCCCACCAGCCAAGGTTTTAAACTCACGTGCTTTTGCCTCTATGTCCAGTGTAGAATTTTCTTCAGAAATGTATTTTTCATAAACACGTGTAGAAATTTCTGCGTGCAGTTGAAACAGCAACAATAAAATGAATACTACTGCATCCTCCATCTGATTTAAGAAACAGAATAATGTCCTGTCCGAAAGGCTCTGCCTTGATTCTTTTTTTTTTAATATAATTTTTATTTAATTCTTGTTCAAGTACAGGTTTCTGTCTTATATCCCCAACCCTGCCCGCCCCCCACCCCATGCTCCCCACCTCCCTCCCCTTTCCACCCCCCACCCTTAGTTATTGTCCATGTGTCTTTTATACTTGTTCATGTGAGTCCATTCCCTTTTCCCCTATGATTCTCTCCCCTCTCCCCTCTGGGCCCTGACAGCCTGTTCCATATTTGAGTGTCATTGGTTGTATTATGCTTGCTTGTTTGGTTTGTTTAGATTCCTGTTAATGGTGAGATCATATGATATTTGTCTTTCACCGCCTGGCTTATTTCGCTCAGCATAATACTTTCCAGTTCCATCCATGATGTTGCAAAGGGTAGGAGCTCCTTCTTCCTTTCTGCAGCATAGAATTCCATTGTGTAAATGTACCATAGTTTTTTGATCCAGTCATTTACCGATGGGCATCTAGGCTGCTTCCAACATCTGCCTTGATTCTTGATTGCGTCATTATCTCCCTCTCCTTCCCTTTCTCCTGGGGCCGCCATCGTGTGGACGGTGCTAATCACAGGATTGCATTTCATTAGAGCTCACATTGTGTTCTCCAATCACACTGGTTTAATTGTCTAAGTTAGACATTTATGTATTTATTTTTTTCTGGTATTACTGCAACAATACAAAATTATTATGGAAGGATATGGAGTACAAGGGGTGATGTATGTGCCCTTGTCTTGTACCTTCCTAACCATAACAGCAGTGGATTCAGTACTTCAGCATTTGTTCGATGTATGCTGTTGGTATTTGCAGGTGCCTTGTTTAAGATTTCCCTTACTGTCAGGGCACATGCCTGGGTTGCAGGCCAGGTCCCTAGTGGGGGCCATATGAGAGGCAACCACACATTGATGTTTCTCTTCCTCTCTTTCTCCTTCCCTCCCCCCTCTCTAAAAATAAATAAATAAAATATTTAAAAAAAGATTTCTATTACTGAAAAGAAACAGATTTATTTTTATGCTTTTTAAGTCACAAATGGATATTGGACTTTATAGAATTTTGGTTGCATTTATTGTGGTAGCCATATGTCTTTTACTTATTGTGTACCATATTTATTAAATAATTTGTAATACGATAGTAACACTTTATTCCTAAAATTCCCAGTCTGGTCATAGCTAGTCTCATTTTTATCCATCTGAGAAAGAATTTTTTTATTAATGGTCTTAAATGATTGTGATCTCAAATTTTATTTACTCATGCAGTCCCTAATAGATTTTTATGACAGCATTAAAGCAGTTTTACAAAATTATTTGAGGCTTTGCCATCTTGTTTTCTTTCCTGTGGCATTTAGCATAGTTTTTTCAACTGTCTAGACAGTTGAAAAATACTGGAAAAATGTATTTTTCAAAAAAAAAATACAGACTAAAATACTTGGAAAAATGTATCTCTAAAACAATGTTTTCCATCTTTTCTCAGTTTTCCCCCTACCTGAAAGTGGTCATTTGAAGTGATCATTTATTCTTTCTCTTATTTTTATTCAACATCTGTATATGCATAGCTGTATATCTCTGTTTATCACCCCAGACTGGATCTTGGAGAATTCCACCTGATCTGCAAATATAGATCTAACCTTGGAACAATTAATTTCCTGTACTTTTTTTCTTCTCCTAAATATCTCCTTTCTTCTTATTGTGAAGACCCTATTTTTTTATGTTAGTTCTCTTGGATGGCTCAAAGACCACTTTGTTTCCCCTCATAATTTCTGTATCTGTTTGTTTTCTCTGTGTTTGTGCTATGTTCTGCATTTATATTTTCCAAGCTTATAATGTGGGTTACAAGATTGGCTACCTTTTGTTTAATTCATCTACTGTATTTTGGGTCATATTTCAAATTTAGCCCCAGGACATCAGGGATAATCTGTCTCCTTCAGCAATTCTGTTTTATTTTCCACAAATTGTAGATAGTCTGTCCTGACACTTACAGGTTGCTACTTTTCTTCGTATGCATACTGAGATCTTACACAGAAAGAATGATTTTCCTCTTCATAAATACACCTCTGGTTGAGTTGTTGACATAGCTAAACTTCATAAATAATGAAGAGGACAGAATCACAAAGAATTCTCCACACCTCTCTCAGGGTTCTGTGGAATATAATCACACAAGCTGTCTGTCCCTTGTCGCAGAAATTAACAGAAGCTTCCTGTTGTCAGTGCACCCATCCAGGTCTCCTTTAGCCTTCGGAGCCCTTCCTCTGGGACCTGAAGTTGTTTTCCAGACACTCTGCTTCTGAGCTGTGCGTGCTAAGGATAATGAACATTTAGATGCCATTAAACTTTCTCCTGGAGACATTTGTTTATATTCCAAGATTCATAGAGCCCAGGCTCCTTCCACTCCCCTTACAGAGAGGATCTGTTTAAAGGTCTTTCTCCTCTCATTGGACAGGAGAAAGGCCAGTGTGCAAGCTGCCCTAGATAAAACCTGGTCTCATAATTTCAAGTTTCCATCCCTGTGATACAAGCTCTACTGTATGCACAGGTAAATGTTGCCTTCCTTGCTTTACCTTATGAGGAATTCAGTCATAAGGAAACCATGCAGCTGTAAACATATGCACTCCAATTTATTCATCCATCTCTAAGCCTTGGAGATATCTGATGGCCTTTGCCCTGAAACATGTGTCAGCCCTGTTCTCTCTTTTGTCTTCTAATTCACTTCTCACTCTGCCACCCCCATGGAGGGTCTTCTCGTATTTATTACACCAGTTGGGAAGGTGTGTAAATTGTGGCATGTGAAAATGTTCACTGTCAACAGTCGCAATGACTGCAACAACTCCTAACATGGAACAGAGTGTAGAAGACAGGTGAGATAATAAATGAATTGTTTTCGAGTATAACATGCTACTACCCTTGCAAATGCAATTAATTACCAAGAGAGAAATTTTCACAATGTACTTTGGAGAGCTATAAAAAAGGATAATGTGTTATTTTTAAAAATAAGTCTTAAACTACCAAATTAAAGAAATGTGTTATGGAATACATAACATTTTACTTATGTCCCACTGTCCATTATCTTCTATAGACTGAATGTTTGCGTCCTCCCAAAGTGCATGTGTTAAACCCCCAAACCATGACATTTTGACATGGGGGCTTTGGGAGGTTATTCCTGAAGCCCTCGTGAGTGGAATCAGTGTCCTTATAAAAGGGGTCTCAGAGACTCCTTTGCGTTTTCTGAGATGCAGGGACACAGCAAGAAGACAGCCATCTATGAACAGGGAAGAGGGCCTTCACTGAAAATACTGAATCTGACTGTTGTCTTGATCTTGGACCTCCCAACCTCCATAATGGAGAGAAATGAATTTGTTGTTTTTAAGCCTACTATATGAATTTATAGTAGTCAGTTATATTATCCCAGATGGATATTGTCAATCCCAAAATTTCAATAAAACCATTTTTTCTTAAATGAAAATTAAAATTTTATTTTATAATAAAAATCAGCTGCTGAATGAAAATGTCTACTTTCTCTCATTCATAAAATAAAATTCTTTTAGAATAAATATTGTTGTACTTCTAAGGGGCATCAGGATTTAAGAAAGAGAATATTGATTTTTTAAGAAAAACCTTACTCTGTCAACAATATTTTCGCAGTCCTCGACCACTTACTTTAAAAATTAAGTAAAATAAATCATACAGTATCTGATCATCAGCACTGAACTTATTTGCCTGTTTTCCAAATAGGATGAGAAGGAAAGCAATTTTCATCAGCAAAGAATGTCCCAGAAAAGAGATACTTCATATTATTATTTGGTATAAGCCCATGAAATATTGTAGTATCATACAATACAACAGTAAACCACAGTACTTAATTTTTTAAATGCCTTTTCTTATGAGTAAGAATCTGAGAATCATAACACAGTAAGAGCCACGGTATTGGAAAAGAAAAACAGTGATATAGCTTAATAGTCAATTATAAAAGCAGACAGATGAAGATGTTTAAATGTCTCCAAAAATATATTAAGTAAAACAGAAGTGATTAATGCTAAAACTAAGTCTATTAGTATTATGCACTCATATTATAGTATATACAACTTTGTAACAATAAATACTAATTTTACGTACATGATCCACTCAGTCATTTCTTAAAATAAGGTTCATATTTTAAGTGTTTGTATTTTTTCAATACAGTAAATTTATTGCATTAGCTTTCATATAGTACTCAATTTGAAAATAAATACAAATACAACCATTCATTGGCTTGTAATATACTCAGGTTTATTTTATTGTCACTTATAGTTTTAACAATCTCTCCAGTCACTGAAAAGATATAGAAAATACATAGTACATTGATTTCTCTAAGTTGTTTTCCTGAGGCACTAATCATCAGAAACTATAGCCAAGCTACCAAAACTATCATGTAAAAACAGAATCTAGGTTGATTGCTTTTACTGTTGTTTGCATATGCTTGTCTCATAAATTGTTGGCAAACTTTTACAAAAGCACTCATAAAATTATTAAAAATATCTATTTGTTTGTTTTGATTTAATTGACAAATCTAATAGAAAAAAAGCAGAGTGAAAGGAAAATTGATTACATTTCATATTTAATTTGGTGCCTTCTGTACTTTAGCAGAGAAAGGGAAACACTTCTATTGTTATTTTGAAGAACACAGAGAATACAATACAACTGCCTAAAAAATTACAGGTGACTTCCTTCACAATTATTGGAAATAGTTATGAAATACAGTTGGCTGATTTCAAAATAACATCAGGGACTCCAGTGGCTGATATTTGATTTTCCATTAATATACTCAGATTTCTAAAGCAGTGCTGATAAGCCAGAGGCAAGTTTCCTAAAAAAAAAACCCACAAAATTTTAAAAGTTGAAACTGTTTACTATAAGCCAAGCAATGCTTAATTTATAAAGGGCCTCACATAAAACAAAAAGAAACAATTAAAGTCCTATTTCAAACTTAGGTCATTTGTTCATTCTTTCCATTTTCCATGACTGAAGTTAAATTCCCAGGTACCAATTTCTCTGTAAACAGTGCCTTTTGTAAGGCACACAAAAATATACCACACATCAACATGTAATGCTTTGGCCTAACATTATGAACTAAAGTATTCCCATCCCCGAGATCATATGTTGAAGCCCTCTTCTCCAATGTGATTCTATTTGGACATGGACTTTTAAGGAAATAACTAAAATGAGGTCATAAAGATGGGAGTCTAATGTGATAGGACATAACTTTACAGGAGGAGGGAGAAACAGAGATTTCTTGGTGTGTGTGAACAGAGCAAAGCTGTCTGAGGATGCTGGGAGAAGGGGGCTGTATGCAAGCAAAGAGATCTCACCAGACACCAATCCTGCTGGCACCTTGATCTTGAACTTCTAGCATTCAGAACTATAAGAAAATAATATATTTCTGTTGTTTAAGACACCCAGCCAATGGTATGTTGTTAGGGAAGCCTGAGCTGATTAATATACCTAACATAATCTCCAAAGCAGAAAAATAATTAAACCTTTATCTGTGAAAATTGGGATTTTTAGTAAAAGTTGTGGTGATCTGAGTCAGACCTTTGGTCCCTGTTTCATAAACGGTGCTCATCAGGTGAACTGAGAGACCAGGTCTTGATTTCCAGTTAAAAAAAACCACCAACAACAGAATTTTTGTGAGAAATGGCCAAATCTAGGGTTGAGGAAGGCAAAACACAAGATAAACCTATAGCATCTTATAGTGACAGATAAAAGGAAGTGACCAAAAGTTAGAAACTTGAGGACATGTCAAAGGGACACAGGAGCCAACCTGAAAAGACTCACAATGGTAAAAGCTGAGGGAATTTGAACAGAACAAATAGGTCACTATGGGATTAAAACCAATTATATAAATTTAAAATACATGAGTTGATAGTGTAAAAAATGATTGACTAAATAAATGCAGGTAAACAAATACATATTACTTTTAGAAAAGTGCACATAACGTAGATACTTAAACTTTCCTCCCCTGAAGAGTGGACCAGATGTGGTGATTTGCTTCTATAGAATAGAGAAAAGAAAAGAAAAAAAACTAACTGTAGTAGCTTTACAGTGGGGAAAAGTCCAACTCTATTTTAAGCAAGTGATTGAGGTTATCATCGCCAGTGATGAATCATTTTCATGTACTGTATACCCTGGAACATGTGATGAAATTGGTATTTCCCTTTCTTTGATATTCTTCCCCAAATTCCATAAGTGTGGTCTAATCATAAGAAAAACAGTACTCAAACTCAAATTTAAAACATTCCTCAAAATGAATGTTCCGTTCTCCTCAAAATGTTGTGGGAATGATAAAGACTGAGAAACTTTCACAGTTGGGGGAGGTTAAGGAGATGAGAGGAGATATCCTGGACTGGATGACAGACCTGACAGAATAACCATTGAAAAACTGACTAAGCTAAGAAAGTCTAAATTCTAGTAAATACAATTTTCGAATGCTAGTTTCTCAGCTGTTACAAGTTTCCCACAGTAATGTAAAATGTCAGCACTGAAGGAGAACAGGCTGACGCGTGTACAGGGATTCTGCGTATTATCTTCTCAGCTTTTCTGAAAATCTAAAACTGTGGCAAAATCATATTAAAAATAAAAGACATAGAGTTACTCAGGTATATTAAAATTGTTGTAAAAGAGTTTAGAAAATTGGAAATGTCAACAATACAATCCAAAAGATGATTTGGATTTCAGAGAGCAGGAAAAGTGTGTACTTCTGTAAGCCAACAAGTCAAAAAAGAAGAAAGTGACTTAAAAGATGGTTAATTTGGTTACATACTAAAATGAGTTTCTGGAAAGCTAAAAACAAAGAAAAGATACTTTTAAGTGAAAATGATTTTTGAGAGATCATATTGCTAGGATGAAAAGATGCTAAAGAGACTGTTCAATAGACTCAGGGCATTAGAAACAGGAATAATGGGAACTAAAGTTCTGTGCAGAAGGGTTGCAAGATTCTATCGTTAAGATTTCCATTTCTGCTCCAAAATATCTGTAAGCCACTACCACTTTAAATTACGTGCTACTAGTTAGTTCCTCATCCCATGGAAGGGGAAGAGACGTTTCCGTACAATGTTCTCCATGCACTGCCGTCTCCCAGCTTTCTAAAGTGGAGTCTTGCTTTCTCCTCCATGGAAATTTTCCAAAATACCAAAACTTGAAATGAAACTGTAAAAAGCACTGTATTCACTATAAAGTACATTTCTCATTACCGTTTCTTATTAATTGAAATAACATCAACACTTTAGGCAGTGATATGCATCACCGAACATCTCCTCTGATGCTGAGGTTTCAGCCACCAAGTCTTCTGAAGTCAATAAGGAAACAAAGGTCTTTTCTTGTATAACAGGACAATTAATTTAACATTAGTTAGATTGATCTGCTGTTCTTACTGATCTGAAAGGACAACAACTTGAACTTCTACTGTTCTTAGAACAAAACATTGGTCAAATTTGAGCTGACATCAAAAGTCAAATGTAATACTATAGACTTCCTGCTAGTTAAGTGCTTAGATTATTACAGGTAACTGTACTTAGAAATTTTACCATCATCAAGTCAAATTTAATGAAACTAACATATTTATTGAATTAGGTCTTTCAAAGCAAGGTTTATGGGCCCTGACATTTGAGAGCTTGAATTTTAAAGCAGCCAACATTGGTAAGTTTGACTATAAAAGTCTGTGATTTGAAATAGAAAAAATAAGAGATTAAGAAGAACAGAAGTGATGCAGCCAAGGTTAAAAAATGCCATTACATTATAGGCTGACTCAAAATAACAACTTCAATCCAAAAGAATTCACCTTTTAAATATGTTCTTATATATTTGTGAAAGAAATGGAGGAATCAAGATCATAACACCCTTCCAGATGGAACAATGCTCAGACATAAGAGATCTCAAAACAATAAAAATTAAGTAATGCTTTGGATGCAGAAATACATAAATGAACCCTTTAGACAAATATGCTGTTATTTCTTTTTGCTAATAATTAATGCTTTGGGTGGTATCAAGAGGAGTGGAATTAGCTATTGACACCTATGATATGAAAAACTAATAAAGACTATATGAACTTGAAATTTCTACTTTAAATATTTTTGCAAGTAGAAAACTTGCAAAACTTACCAAATTATATAATAACTGAAAAAATTAGAAGATATAGTTTTATTTAAATCACATGAACAAGTATAAAAGACACATGGACAATAACTAAGGGTGGGGGGTGGAAAGGGGAGGGAGGCGGGGAGCATGGGGTGGGGGGCGGGCAGGGTTGGGAATATAAGACAGAAACCTGTACTTGAACAAGAATTAAATAAAAATTATATTTAAAAAAAAATCACCAAAGCAAAAATATCGTTAGACACAGAGTTTCTGTATGTAACTTCCTTTATTTTATTTTTATTGTTATTCAAGTACTGTTGCCCCTATTTTTCCCCCTCTACTCTCCCAAACACCAGCCATCTCCACATCTCTCCCCTGATTCCACATGATCTTGTTTTTGTCCATGTGTCCTTTATAGTTGTTTCTGAAAACCCTTCCTCCTCCCCTTTAATCCCCTCTCACCTCCCCTCTGGTTACTGTCAGTTTGTTCTTAATTTCAATGGACCTGGTAATATTTTGCTTGCTTGTTTGTTTTATTGATTAAGTTCCACTTATAGATGAGATCATATGGTATTTGTTTTTCACTGCTTGGCTTATTTCACTTAGCATAATGCTCTCCAGTTCCATCCATGCTGTCTCAAAGGGTAGGAGCTCCTTCTTCCTTTCTGCAATTCCACTGCTGGGAGTATACCCTAAGAACATTCAAACACCAATCCAAAAGAACCTATGCACCCCAATGTTCATAGCAGCACAATTTACAATAGCCAAGCACAGGAAGCAAACTAAGTGCCCATTGGTGAATGAATGGATAAAAAAACTGTGGTACGTTTACATGATAGAATCTTTTTAATTTCATTGTTCCACTTGAATTGCATATCTACACAACAGTAAAATGTCAGTGAGTACCCTCCAGGAATAGAAAGAAAAATCTCAATGGGTCTTTTTTTGTTCCTGCATGTCTTTGATATTATTGATATTGATAGCATTTGTTTCACTACATAAGATAGAAATGTGCCTTCTGTCCAGGACAAAGGAGTTTTTCTCTGAAGCATGAAAAAAATATCTTCTTAGAGCATACGTCAGATATGTTTGTGAGCAGCTGCACTAAAAAATTTGAGATTTTCCAGGGATCTTCATCAGTTATGCAAACATCATGTATGCGGCATCTGAGCTGCTCTGCATTGTCTTGTGGGTCTTGGAGACAAGAGGAACCATAATGAACATAAAATCTATGCTGCCCACTGGGTCATGAATAAGAAAGTCATTGTGTCTGACTAAGGAATCTTGTGTCTTCTGCCAACATGTATACAACTGTGCTAAATTAACTTGTTACCTTGGAGTAGGATAGAATCTTTAACCCTTTTCAATTCTTGATATCATGGCTCTATTTACCCTAACCATGGTTAAATTTATGGCAGAAATTGAGGCAAATTGGGAAATCCAATAAGATTGAACTTGCTATCTCAAATTTTCTCCACTCATATTTTTTTTCATTTAATTCATCTGCTCTTTCAATCTCAGTGAAATTCCTTCTACTATTCTAGAACGTTTTCTATCATCAAGGTCAGATAATCTGCTATGTGCATGTAGTTTTTAAAAACATTTCTTTTATAATGAACAGCCTTGTAATCATGCAGGTATGATGGATGTTGTGTGCATGATTTCATGTGTAAAGTCTCCAGAGAAATGAAACACTTGAGATATGTTTTTGACTGCCATAATATATACTAATGCTCATTTCCACTTAGTGTAAAGAATGTGATTTAAGAGAGACTACAAATTTAAATGATTTTGCCTCGCAGAAGTTTGCTTAACAGCTAACTTGACATAAAGATAGTCATCAGTGTTAATACTCTGATTTTTGGCTTATAGTATGACACCAATAAGGTAGGTTCAGTCTCTTAAGAATTGGACAACTGAGAAAAACTTATAAACTGACATCAGTTTACTGAATTGTAATGAGTAATATAAAAATCATAGAGGATAACCAGCACACTTCCTCATTATACAAAACAAATGACTTAAGATACATTTTAATAAGATATTTGTTTGAAGAAGATGGCATCAGATTAAAGGAATATCATGTTAAATGACATCTGGCTGTCAGAAGTGTTGAATGTTTCCAATCCTAAAGTGAGAATATATATCTGCTGAGGAGAGTTCATACTAAAATAAAGTGGTGAACCTGTACATTCACTTGGATCTTGCTAATTGGAGAACATCATTTATTCCTTTAAGATCTAAGTCCTGTATTTTTAGTTTGAATTTAGAGATACTCTATACTAATTAATAATAGCATCTCTTTTCTGTCAAATTGTATTCAAAGTGCAGGCATATTTCTAGCACTGAATTTATTAATCATTAAAGTTTCGTACATTCCTTAGAAGGCTATTTATTAGAACTACTAGGATAGCTCTGAATGTCTCTTTCTTTCCTAGTCCTTAAAAGATATCCGTAGCAGTTATAATAAATTGTACAAGCTACTCATGCCTAGAAGACTTTGTAATCTTTTGGGTCTATAAAATTTCCATCATTTTTAATAAAGCTATACAATGGTAAGTTGTGAATGGAAACTAAGAATATAAAAACATCCCTTAAAGGTTCATGACTCAAACATGGACTATTCTATACTTCCTGCTCATTTATACTACCCTAGCACTAGAGTTCTCATTAAGTCTGAAAAATGGACAGAACTTGTTTGCCATTTCCAAGAAAGCTGTGAAAAAAAATAATCCTATTGGTTTTATTTCTAGGTCTCACTTTAAATGTAGGGAGCCAAAAAGACCTTTCAAGAATGCTAGATTCTTTGAAAGAATTGTTTTATAAATAATTGAGTTACATACTCTGAGAGAAAATTTTTTTCTTTAAATTTTTAACAATTCTTTAAAATGTTCTTTTGACATCCATACTGTTTATTTCTATATAAATTACATAAATGAACATGATTCTGAACAAGTGAGTTAATCATGCCAGGTATTATATAATATAAGAAATACTAATTTATTACTTGTATTTAGAAAAGTATATACAATGAAAACTTATTCTCAAGTATCTAACTGGTTTTACAACAGATTATTGTATAGTTTCAAGAACAGAATAGCAAACTATGTTACCCTCAAAGATTTCATGTTGGCATAAACATTATTTTGAGCTCAAGCAAATACAAGAAAAGCTCTCTGCCCCACTCTTGCTATTTGCCTAAAAGAAGGACATTAATTTATAAATATGTTCCTCGCCCTCTCTCTACCAGGAAGAGCAGGAGTTGATCACTGGAGACAACTCTTGCCCCTTATCAGCTCAGAGGCAGCACCAGAGGTATCTACATGACAAAGCTTGCCAGACTAACCCTGGCTAACACTGTTTTCCCATATATTTACCTTCCTGCAATTCACCACCTCTAGGTCTCTAGAAGCTCAAAATCCTTTTTCCTTTGTCTTGTCACCTCTCCAAAAATGTGTTGTTCTTTGGTCAAATTGCTATGTAATTCCAAGTTCTAACCAGTGTTCAGTATAGATAAGATGCTCATGTCCATAAACTTTTCTTTTGCTATCTGTCTTATGTTAGTGTACTTTCCTGGGTCCAGTCCACAGAATTGTGAAGGGTAGAGCAATAAAATTTTTTTATCTCCTATGCTAACAGTTGTGGCTTTGTGATACATTGACTCATTTCTACCTTCACAATTAAAAATAATAAGGCTTTTAAAATTTAGTACTATAGTATATAAATATTATTTATACAACACTACACCAATATTTTAAAATACTCATATTAATAAGAAAACCTTATTGAAAGGATTTTATCAATTGATCAAGAAAGACTTTTATAGCTATTGTCAGTTTGTGTTTATTTTTATATAATAAAGCCTTAATTTTAATCAATTAAAAGTTAGTACAATAAATAACTTTTCCTTCTTGGGAGCTTACACATGTGATAAATTTGTATAAATATCAAAGCTTACTTTAAAACTTCAAAGCTATGAAAACTGTTATTCTGTTTTTCACAAAAAAGGTTAAAAATTAAAATCTATGAATAAGAAAACTGTGAATAAGAAAAATTAAAGACCATGGATAACAAAAGTAGGTAAAATTTAGAGTAGGACAAAAAACAGAAATGAACTTTTTATTAGTTATAAATTCCCACTTTTTCCTGATAAGTTGTTCTGAGTAACTTCAATAAGTTTCAGAACCTATTATGTGTGATTCAACTCAATTGTCTCCTTTCCTGGAGACAGGAAACTGTCTCCTTTCCCACTTAAGACTGTTCAACACTCCTTTTAGCTATGTGTATCACTAAGACACAAGAACAGCTATTCTTTCACCTAACACGCATTCATGGATAAACTGACTGATTTTTGCCTGGGTCTCTGAACTGTGATGTCCCTGATGACATATAATTCAGTGCTACCTTATTTATTCTCAAAACTTTAGGATCTGGCATATTGATTTAGTAGTTTTTACATAGAACTGTGTTTAATGAATTAATATGTTAAAATGAAAATATCAAGGAGAAATTAAGATAAAATGAACTTTGTTTAAGTCATTTTTAATTTCTGCTTTAAGAGGCAGAAATTGTGAAATTTAAATAGGAACTTCTCTAAGCTTTGGTTGTCTTATTGATAAATGATGATAATTAAACTCGCTATAGCACAAACACACACAGTATTAAAGCATATTCAAGTCCATCTTCCTTTATCTAAATTAGTAAAATGTTAGATGTGAGTGAGGTATCACTGTATTCCCTGAGTTCATTTACTTAGAAAAATGTATTCTGTCCTTAGTTCCTGGAAGTTTATTTCTTTTTGGTCTTAATCAATGTTTCTTAAAGTTAGATTCACAAAAAACAGCATATTAATTATGGAACTTCCAGAAAAAGCAGATTAAGGGAAAGGAAGCTTATTTAAAAAATAGTTACAGAAAACTTTGCAGATCCGAAGATGAAAATGATCGTCCAGACCTGTAAGTCACAAAGGACTCCAAACAGATTGAACACGAAGCGGTCATCATCAAGAAACATTACAATCAAACTGTCAAAAGTCAATGGCAAAGAGAGAATTTTGAAAGCAGAGAGAGAAAGGAAACACCATGTAAGGCCCCTCTCTGTAAGACTATCAGCAGATTTCTCATAAGAAATTTTGCAGGCCAGGAGATAGTGGGGTGATTTTTTTCAAAGTGCTAAAACAAACAAATAAAAGATACAAGAAACAAAAATACTATACTAGACAAAGCTGTTCTTCAGTAATGAAAGTGAGATAAAGACTTTCCCAGACACACAAAAGCTGAGGATATTTATTGGCACTAAACCTGCCTTGGAAAAAATGCTAAAGACAATTCTTTAAGTTGAAACAAAAGACACTAATTAGCAACATAAAAAGATGTGAAATATAAAACTCATTGATAAAGGTAAGTATACACTCAGTTCAGAATAATACATTAATGACTGTATGTGAATCACTTTGAACTGTAGCATAAAAGTCAGACAAAAATATTAAAAATAACTACAGCTATGATAATTTTTACTAGATAGAGGATATTAAAAGATATAAATTGTGAGTTTAATAACACAATGTGTAAGTGAGAGAAAAGAAAGTGCAGAGGTTTTGTATGTTAAGTGGTTATCAGTTTAAAATAGACCATTATGACTATAAGGTATTTTGTGTAAATCATATAGTAACCACAAAGGAAAACCAGTAGTTAGTTCACAAAAGAAAAGGAAGAAATCAAAGCATACCACTACAAAAAAACTTTCACCTTAAGATTTTCTAAATTTACTGATAGACTCACTCCTCAGTTAGTGGCTGGTGTTCCTCATTTTTTTCATTGCCAAAATCAAAATGCCTTGTTTTTTCTTTCTTTGTTCTTTCCCTTTTTCTAGTAATAAACTAGATACGTCACAGTAGGGTCCTAAACACTGGTAGAAGAGGCAAAGTTTTAAAATTCACCAGAAAAACCTCTAGGAAAAAAATAATAACAAGCTAAATAGAAGAGTGAGTGGAGATATAGTCCATATTGTTGAAGCTGTTTGATAGAAAAATTCAGATTCACGATACTATTCTATCACTTTAATTATGCTTGAGAATTTGTACAATTCATAGTTAAATTTGCCACAGAATGGTATAGAAATATAATGGGGTTAACTATTTTGAAATGGATAATGTAAAATGTAGATTAAAATTTAAAAAGGAAACTGGGAAGGCTTTTAAGACAGAGGGCATATAAAAGGTAATTTGTATTTCCCAGTGGTTGTCCCGCACCAAAAAGTCTTCAGTTTTGCTGGTGTGTTTAACAATTTAAAACCACTTGAGAACATAAGAACAAAGCCCAGTCATCGTTCTCTCGTTGTTTTAATAAATTATAAGATACTAGTCATCTGTTGAAGTATCATTTATATATGTAGCAATTTTTAAAAAAATTTTTACAGATAATATCTTAGACTAAAATTTACCCAGAAGCAAAACTAGCTTTGTAATGGTCACCTTAACTCCCGGCTCCTGTATCTCCAGTCAGCCTTTCACAATGCTAAATGATCGATGTTATTGAAAATTTGCATCCCTTCCAACCACTAGTTACAAATATTTAGAGTTTAAAAAGTTATATGCATGGCTGACATTGGGGTTCCCTCTTACCTTTCAAGGCCCCTGATAGTCTCTCATCACGCAAATTCCTCCAACTCTACCCCTCCTTAATTTTCTAAATTTTAGCCCTAAGTTTCAAACCACGCCTTCTGGAGCAGGTAGGTGTCTTTTAGAGTCTAGAACACACCCCGGTCGTTCCCATTTTCACAGTTTTCCTTCATTTTCTGCTTACTGAGATGCCCTGCTGCTTTAGTACCCCTTTTTTCAACAATATCATCAATTAAAGCTGAGTTCAGTGATAACCTCCATTATGCAGTACTTACACACAGGGGTCTCTACTCTCTGAGTCCTGAATAACATTTTCTTTCAATATCATGCATATGAGCATGAAAACTTTATTAGATTGTATAGCTAATTACACTATCCTTTGCTATTTGTGTCTAATGGCCAAAGCCCTAAATAGTAAGTGATAGGTAGAACCAGGACACAAGTAGCTCCCCAAGATCCATGAGGGTGGTGATATAACTGATCCCTCATAATTCCCCTCAGAGTATCCAGCATCCTGCTGGACACACACCGTGGGCTGCTTTTATTTGTTTGAAATAGTGGGATGTTTTGGACAAGTGCAATTCAAAGAAGATTATGGGGAGTATAAGGCATTTCTACTCCATCTCATGTAAGCTGTAACCACTCATTGCCTGTCTGTGCGGTATCTGATGGCATGAATCACGTCTCCTCCTCAAGGACTCCGAGCAGGGAGCAGTTCAGTCTGCAGGCTAATGCGACGGCACTGAAATGTGGTCTTATTAGAGCTAATGTCAGCGAACCTGTCAGATTCGACATGAGTTCCTGTCATTGTCTCTGGAGCAGCGAGGTATTACTCTGATTGATCTGCATAGTTGCCAAGTGCTCGACATCACTCAGCTTTTTCCTGGGCTTTGAATAAGTTCATGGCTATCAATCAACCTATATACATACATATGGGAAACTCATCATCTGGAAAGTCTTGGGGCATTAATATTGCCAAATCCCCTGTGAGTTAAGTCAAATGTGTTGTTTCTGAGTGCATTTTTGGTGCTCTGAACAAGGGATGTTTTGCACTTTAACTTAAATTGCAAAGCCACAGTGAACTAGCTCGCATTTTAACGAACCAAACATAAAGTTCTACCATCTAAATTTCACAATTATGAGTTTTTTGCTTCCTAAACTAATAAAATAATGAGCATAAAAGTAATTTTTAAATTATAANTTCTACTCCATCTCATGTAAGCTGTAACCACTCATTGCCTGTCTGTGCGGTATCTGATGGCATGAATCACGTCTCCTCCTCAAGGACTCCGAGCAGGGAGCAGTTCAGTCTGCAGGCTAATGCGACGGCACTGAAATGTGGTCTTATTAGAGCTAATGTCAGCGAACCTGTCAGATTCGACATGAGTTCCTGTCATTGTCTCTGGAGCAGCGAGGTATTACTCTGATTGATCTGCATAGTTGCCAAGTGCTCGACATCACTCAGCTTTTTCCTGGGCTTTGAATAAGTTCATGGCTATCAATCAACCTATATACATACATATGGGAAACTCATCATCTGGAAAGTCTTGGGGCATTAATATTGCCAAATCTCCTGTGAGTTAAGTCAAATGTGTTGTTTCTGAGTGCATTTTTGGTGCTCTGAACAAGGGATGCTTTGCACTTTAACTTAAATTGCAAAGCCACAGTGAACTAGCTCGCATTTTAACGAACCAAACATAAAGTTCGACCATCTAAATTTCACAATTATGAGTTTTTTGCTTCCTAAACTAATAAAATAATGAGCATAAAAGTAATTTTTAAATTATAAGGTAGTTCGCTGAGAACTCATAATTTAATATTGTGGTTCTACATAAAACAACTGTTTAGAAATAGCTCAGTACTTATGGACTCAAATGTCTGCTTTTTTTTCTGAACAGGAGATTTTTCTATTAGATTTACAAAAATAACTGTGCAAAGGTGGTACTAAATTTCTGAATGGACGATGCTACGGATTGAAAATTCGTGACACAAAGTCATCTCCCCAAATCATATACTGAAACCTTCATCCCTATGGTGACGGGAGGAGGTGGGGCATTTGGGAGATGGTTAGGTCATGAGGGTAGAGGTTTCACGATTGGAATCAGTGCCTTCACAAAAAAGACCCTATGGGGACCCATCGCCCCTTTAGCCGTATGAGAACACACAAAAAACGCACAATTTATGGACTAGACCCAAAAGTGAGGTTTCATCAGATACTTAATCTGTTTGGCGCAAGCCTCCGGAACTGTGAGAAACAAATATCAGTTGTACATAAGCTGCCTCGTCTATGGTATTTCTGTTGAAGCAGCCTGAGTGGACTAAGAAAAACGATTAAGGAGTTTTAATAGTACTATTTGGGGATGAAAGTTAGAATGAGCTTCCTGTGACCCTTCCTGGCCTTTTGTGAATTTATCTGTGACTATGCGCCTGTACAAAAAATACAGGCACCTTTGAGTCTGCTCTGTTAATCCTAAAGTACCCTTCTCTGTTTTTTTATCACCAAATACCAGCAATTCTTCATGGAATTCAGCAGCTGAGACAACTTTACCAACTCTTTGTCATCACGCCACTGACTTTGCTAAGGTTACCCTGCATGGGGGCAGGTCATTTTGTAGGCCGGAATTATTTACAGCTGGACTGAGAGATAGGCATTCTTCTCTCTTAGAAGGCCAGGAATCTGGCTGTGGTGCTTGGCTGAGTAAGTGTGTGAACTAATTAATGACTCATGATGTGCTGTGCAAGAGCCAAAAAATCCCCATCTAACAGCCATGGCTTTCACCGGGAGTTGGACTAGAGAAACAAGCACGACTAGGCTGGAAATTTTTGTCAGAAGCATCTGATGACCATCACACCCATCCTAGCGCTTTATCTCACAAACCATGCATGTTCTTGAATATGGCAGACGCCTCTGGGGTGGCTTGGTCCTGGGTGTTTGCCTGCAGTGTCTTTTTCTTGCTCTGTCCTGTGTTTTGCCTTAATTACAAGTCTTACACGAGTGTGCTCTGCAGTGTCTCTGAGCTTTTCTATTTTGTTTCAATCGTGTGTGTGATCATTATAGTCATCGAATATAATAGGTTTTGTGCTACTTGGCTTCGTCTTTTCTCAGTGATCTTCCATCCACATCAGCCAGTCCCTGCGGATGCACACCCATCTTCAACCTTAATATAACTGGAAACAGCCCAAGGTTTAATACAAAAACCCAATCACGTTTTTCCACCCCTTTCATTTTTGGGCTGAAATCTGTTCTCTTGTCTTGTTTATTAAGCAACGGATTATTTATTCATCCATCAAGACAATCCTGAATTTATTCTCTTATATTGTACAAATTTGAAGTTTTAAATTCCATGAGACCTATTTAAAAATAATTTGATAATACCTAACTCATTTTTCCATTTTACTTCTTCAAAACTACTTGGCAAAAAATCCTGGGCTTATATTAATCAAAATGAATATTTTTACATTTGCTTAAACACAGTGATGAGTTGATGAAGAAAAACAGAACAAATTGGATATATTCATTCTTTTGTTATTTCATGGTTAAACATTTCAGCTGAATCTCAATAATAACTATAGCTTTTATTTTATTTATCACCACTAATACTTATACTTTTTAAAAGAGAATAGATGGAGAATTAATGGGAGTATTTATTAGCTGTCTAATCTTTCTGGGAAAATTTCCTAGGTAATAGCTCATTTTAGGAGAAAAGAGATTAAGACATATTAACGTTTTCAATAACATTAGGTGGTCATCAGAGGGAAGAGACATATTAAGCAATGTGTCACTAAGATTTGTCCTAAGACCAGCACAGCATTGGTGGATTTTATCTCACATAGAGACAGACTATAGAATTAAGGGTTCCATGAAAAAAAAAACACACCAAAAATGGAAAAAAGTAAATAAATTTAAGATGGAAATGTAAGAATGCTCCGAGAACCACTTCATAGAGAAACACACTTATGGTAAAGTGGGATTTCCCCTTAACTAATCTCAAGAAAAGGACGGCCTCTGCACACTGCAGTTCCAAAGAACAGAGTCAAGTAGGCAAACAGGTGCGAGGTTTGGTCTGTGTGAATTACGAACACTCCAGACCGGCCGTACCCAGAGCTAGTGCTTGTAAAGGCCGTGTCTGATGTCAAGTGCAGCCCTGAGAACAGTGTCTCTCAGTGACACAGGTTTCAGCACCGTGCATGGCGAAGCAGGGCTAGATGTCAAACTGGGAAGGAAGGAAATTTGGGGACCAATAGGCTTTAGATGGTGAGCAACTGAACTTCTCACAGGAGGTTAAACTGAATATAGAGGAAGAGAATTTAGAAGTTCGGTGATTAGTCTAAAAAGAATAAATGGGACAGTGAAGAGCAAAAATTTTTTTCTATTGCTTAATACTATTTTCTTTGTATGCCTAGGCTGCATTTACATAACTGCTCATTCACTGTATACAATTACATAAGTTAATATGAAAGGGGAGCTAATAAGTTAATAAGTTAATATTTTGGAACATAGTTGTCACAAAATGATACATTTTCTTCAGTTCCCATTATTTCTCACAATATAGGCATGTGTAGTATGACATAATTATTAATTATTATTAATAATTATTATTAGTATCATCTTTAGTATTATTATTAGTAGTAGTACTAATTATTAGTATAATAATTATTATTAGTATTAAGTATTATTAATTATTATTATCATTAATTATTATTAATTATTATTAGTATCGCATAATTATTAAAATATTAAAATGCAAATGTTAAAAATTTTATATTAAAAATGCCAAAACATGATTAAAAATAAAATTTTAGTATTGTAACATCAAGGTATTAATTTAAACACAGTTTATATCTTTTCCACACCTATTGTATTGTTATGGTTTTTGTCATATTAACATTTAATTTGACAGAAACTGCACTAAAAGGACTAATCTTATAAAATAATGTATAATGGATTCTATATGTTGGTAGCTAATTCGGACAAACTGAAGTGATGCCATGTTTTGTTATAGTGATGAGACTCAAAGAAAAATTTTTATATATACAAGTCCTGTCCAGAAGGTATCCAGCCATGCGATATCAAAAATAGAGACATTTACTGAAGAAGATACAAGAAACCTTCTACATATTACAATGACGCCTCAGTCTCCTTCAAAGTAGGCACCTAGAAACTTCACACAGTTCTCCTAATTGTCATCAACTTTCTTGTTGTATTTTCCAGAATCTCATTGACAGTCTGAAATCTCTTCCCTTTCAAGGGTGATTTTAGTTTTGGAAAAATCAGAAGTTGCAGGGGACCAGATCTAGGTTGTAGAGGACACTGAGTCACCTGGGTTATTTGATACTTCACCAAAAAATTCTGCAGGAGAGGGGATGCAGGAGCAGGTTCACTGTCGTGATGAAGCTGCCCATCACCAGTTGCCTGTCGCTGTGACCTCCAGAATTATCTGAATAGTTTCCGTGGAGGAATGTCCAAACTTAACGCAAAATTTGATGCAGATTCATTGCTCTACTCTCTCAGCCATTACGAATGTGACAGCCCACAGTACACGTTCTCACTCCGTGTTCAGAGTCTACTGCCCTCCTCTGACTAGTACAGTGAGAACATCGTCGTTTAGGCATGTGCATTCCAGTCCACTGTCTTTGGCTGCAAGTTTGCATCTAAGTTACGCAAACCATTCTCATATTAACAATGGCTAGACTTTTTCTGGACAGACCTTTTTCTGGAAAATGTGTCTGTGTGTGTATAAATACTTATATATATAAATATATATTTATTTATTAAGTATATATGTATTTATACTTATTTACTTATAAACTTATTTATATGCATGTATTAATACAAATATGTATATACTTATGTATAAGTATACATAAATGTATATATAAAGTATATATATGAGTGTTCTTTATATGTATAAAATGAACAGTTTATAATCAAAACAGGTTTGATTTTTAACAAGAAATCTCTTTGTACAATGAATATAGAGGATTGAGGGAGAATGGGGTGGAGGGTGATGCTACAGGGAAGTGGAAGAGCTGGAAGCTAGTAGAACTGAATTATCCTAATTTCTTTTTTTCTAGATTCTGTGTCTTGATGGATACTAACAAATGACATGAGAATCTTCTCTGTTCATACAGACATATAGATGATAATTTACTTTTATAACGCTTGACACAAAACAAAATGTACTATGAAAAGAAAGCCATAATTATGTGGTTATATAGAGATAGTGAGGAATCTCAAATATATTATTGAGAGCTTTGATTCTGCATATCCCCATGTGGACTTATAAATTAGCAACTAAATCAATGGATGATTGTGTATCTTATTTTAATGAAAATAAAAATTAATAAATGAACTGCACTAAGTAAATTTAAAAATGTTAATTTTTTATTTTAGAAAAAGAAGATAA
This sequence comes from Sturnira hondurensis, assembly GCF_014824575.4. Taxonomy (NCBI): domain Eukaryota; kingdom Metazoa; phylum Chordata; class Mammalia; order Chiroptera; family Phyllostomidae; genus Sturnira; species Sturnira hondurensis. The sequence continues at coordinate 20,427,456 of NW_028088227.1, read as the reverse complement.
CATTGAACTAAAATATGGAAATAACATGATAATTTGAACTAAAAGGACAAGAAAATCAAAATAAGAAAGATATTAAGTCCTTATGGATAAAGAATTATATAATTAAAATAATTTTTCATTATTGTTACAGCAAAAGTTTAATCAAGGAAGAAATTAGAGTTCTTTAGCATGAAATGAAAAATGAGATAGCAAGGACAATAAAACCAGCGAAGTATTAAATGAATATTTCCCAGTTATTTATAAAGAACAGCGTTAATGGGTCAAGAACTGAAAACTCGTAATTAATATATCTTTTCCTAACTCTTAAAGGGTCAGCATTTTAAATAAGCTTTCCAATTTGCCTTTAGCAAATTTAATGATACTAATAATTAAAATCTTTATGATTTTTAATGATCCTAGTAAGCTTTCTATTTTATTAAAAAGTGTTAAGATACAATGAAAGATTTAGCAAAAGCTTTCTGAAAGCGTCAGTTAATTTAGCTGTTGATGCTAGCAAAGTAACTTCAATAATTGTTTTATTATCTCATTAAATAAGGAAGGATGAATTGTTTTTGTATGTTTTTCCAGGTCATTTAATAATTTTTAATAATCTATAATACATTTGTGTTATATATTATTATAGACAATGTGGTAATTAGATAAAATATATCAAGGGTATATAAACATATACACACATATGCCGCAGTCCAGCCGCAGCCCATCTAAGGGTCCTCAGGTGAGAGTAGGCGTCGGCGCTGGGTAACAGGCAACTACACAGCTCAAAGACAGGTGAAGCACTGTTCCGTTTATTGCAAGTATAAGCTGATTTTTTATATTTTCATTTTTGGCATAGATTAACATTTACAGGTGTACAGCATGATCAGTTAAGCAGAAAAAATCAATACAAAGGTAACCAGGAAAATACGAAAGTTCCCATAGTTTCAGTTATGTTAAACAAAAGTTATTTTGACCAGGAAAACCATTAATCAGACAATTTGAAATAGTTCTATGTATACAGTTTAAATGTCTTATTGTTTATTAAAGTTCTCAGAAATTGTCATTGGCAACAGGTACGCTTAGACCGAGCAGAGGTTAGGAAATACACTATAAGCCTTTGTAATATCTAACTTAGCTATCTATCTTGCTGTCTAAAATGTTTTCTGTATACTGAGGACTCTGACTCCTTGGTAGTTGTTTCTAAGTGCTTAGTTTGTAATAGCTAACCAGCTTCTTCTGTTTTTATGCCTGTCTAATTCTAACTGATATATATTCCTATTCAAGGTAAAGGAGGGGCTGTTACTCTAACAACTCTTTAACAAACAGGGAGTATTTTCTAAAGGGGTTTTTGCTATTCTATGAGGCAGTTCTGTGGGAATACATATTTTCCCCTGAACTGTTCTTTCTTGGGTGGCTTTCACAGGAACAAATAAGTAAAGTACGATGCCTTAATTCAGCCAGGGTGATATTGCTTAGGACTTGAGCCAACTGTTGTTTTTTCTCTGAGAGTGGTCATTAATTCTAGGAGATTCCAAATTATCAGAAGTGCAAAGGTTAGAATACTAAGAAACAGTAAGAATAAAAGCAACACCATATATCCACTAATGCCACGTTCGTCCTGCTGGAAAACGCTTCTGTGAAGCCGTCATCTCCAAGTCGTGACTGTGTCAACCGACATGGCTAGAAAATGCTTCTGTGAAGCCTTTGTCCCCAAGCCGTGACTGTGTCAGCTGACCTGGTTAGCATTGGACGTGGCATCCCCAGGCTGTGACTGTGTCAGCCGACCTGGTTAGCATCGGACGTGGCATCTCCCCCGTGGTTGGCTTGTAATGCATATATACATATATACATATGTGTATATATTTAACCCTAATATCACCACCCAGAGATATTATTAATAACACAGCACACACACATATACATGCATGTAAATATTTCCACACATATGAATGTATACATACATGCATATATTTAAAACTAATCTCACTACCCAGAGATATATTAATAACACAGCACATAGACACACACATATGTGACCTCCTGACTAGGAGCATAACAATAGCCACAATACTAACATAAGGATGTTCACTGAAGAGTTCAAGCTGTAGGGCTGTTTTGTTTTTAAAACTTGAGTCTCCAGAAAGAAGTTTAAAAAACTTGCACAAGAAGTGGTTAGGTGAAAAAATGGGACACAGGATGAAAGCACAGAAAAGGAAATAAGAAATTTATGGTATATATCTGGTCCATCTAGTTTCTCCTGCAGTAGGAATGGGTAAAGAAGTTGACATTTCTGGTGGCTGCTGATTCTGAAAAGACTGAGCCGTATTACTTGAGGCTTGGCTTGTGGGCCATCACTAGGGATGGGTTTGGGTTTATGGTTGTGGAGAGACATTCTCCCAAGTGGCATTAGTAATGCCATGCAGAATGATGAAAATTTGTGCAGATGTTAAAGGCAGAATACTCTGGAGTATAAACTGCTGTCTGTAATAAACAACTTCAAAATCCTTTAAGTGACATTTAAACATAAAAATTGACATTTCCCAGGCAAAGGTCACCAGTTCAGCTGATCTGTGCTGAGTCCATCTAGATGTCTGATCTTGAGCTGGACGTGGACTTAGACTGGGTGCTGAGCTTGTTGGCTTGTTTTTCCATTTGTTCTAGGGCCCAGGCTCAGAACACAGGCTAACCAAAGCCTGCCCTTTACATCTACTTGTTTTTCATTGGCCAACCTAGTTGTATGGCCAAGCCCAGCATCAGCGTGCTGAGCAGCATAATCTAACCAAAGTGTTGAGTGAACATTTGATGAACAATTCTTCAAAGTATCACACCCTTCCTTAGACTTTCCTTCTGTGGGAAATGGTGGCTTGAATTCAGAGTGTCATCTTAGACTATGTGGATTAGAAGATGCATAAGATGCCTTGATGAGGGTGTGGATGGCAGAACACCTGGGCAGAGGAATCCACTGGCCCTGAGACATGGCCTTCAGACCTCTGTTACATGAGAGAGAGATAAAATACATACCTAAAATATTACATACACACATATAAATACACCACACATGCATACATACATGCATATGCACACACATAAAAATATCTCATATATGTGGGGATATAATTTTAACAAGCCATATTCAGTTTTTGCCATGTTTTTCAGGTGAACTAAATCCTATATGACCTAGATCTTTTTGAAATAATGTGTAGAGGCAGAAATTCAAAATGGCACTTTTGTGAAGTGAGATTTCAGTTACATAAAGTGTTATGAGATTTAAGTCACTTAAAGTGGTGCTTTCGGAGTGGGTCTCTATCCCCATGTATGTGTGGGACAAGGCAGCAACATTTAGTGTGGCAACAGAGTTAGAGGAAATCAATAACAAAGCAGGGGCAGGACAGCAAAAACTGAGAAATCCTGGTGGGTTAGCCAACCAAACCCACCCTAAAAGATGCCACGGTCAGCCTAAGTAGTGATGGGATTTTGGCATGGAATTCCAGACAGCTGCTCAAGAATATATTGGTTCTAAAACTGAATTATATAGGAGATTTTCCTCCTTGGACAAATAGAGATAACAAAAAACATTGGGGGGTGAGGTATGCTGGTTTTCAAGGTGAGGATATTAAGCTAGTTAATTTCCAGGATAAGTATTACACAGAAACATTGGTACCCTGGGCTGAGAAACTGAGCTCTCTTTCCTTGTCATGTACAAACTTTGGAAATTAGCACCAAACCTTTATATCTTAGGCTTAGTTCCCTTGAAGACAGAACTTGAGGAATAAAATGAATATACAATTGCTTTATTAGAAAACTCAATCACTTGGAATTAGCAAAGGGAGGGAGGGCAGTGAGTTTTGTAGAAAACTACAAACTGTGATTTTTAATTTTTTTAGCCAAATGGTAAAAAACGAGACATTTTTACATAGAGGAGAAGAGGTACAGAAGCCCGAAAGACCTAATCTGAAAGGGAAGCATTATATAGACAAACCTTAGTTCTCTGTTTGCTAATTTACTTAGGTTACAGTTCATTTGACCCTTGCAGGGAGTATGAGGAGAAGATATTGTCTTCCTAGGAGATGTGTTAGAGAGCACTGCTAAATATTGCTAAAAGCTTGTTTTAGTGCAAACATAAAAATAAAAATAATTGATGGCACCTAAAATACATAACTTCAAGCAAAATTCACAAGCTGGAACATATAAAGAAAGTGATGTTCTGTTTATATACAAAGTCTTTTCCCACCTGGAGCAAAGGCACAAAACTAAACATTAAAAAGGTTAGTGCTTGGAAATATCCTATACCTGGATTATTATCACTTTGTTGTAATTTTATTTTAACGTAAAAATCCATCATGTCTTAGAATGATAGTAACAGTTTAAAGAAATAAAAGCCGGAATAATATTGTCTGATGTCTAGAAAAGATAGGCAAATAGAATTCCTATAATGACCATCAGCCTGATACAAAGTGTACTTAAAAGTCAAGGTTAAATTCTGTTAGAGAATTTTTTTGAGTACTATATCCAACACACTAAAGTTAACTAGATTCTGTGTTTGCAGGATAAATTTGCCTAATGCGCCCATTAAAATCCATAGCATTGACTTTTTTTCTATCATTATTTCCATTCTCACCTCCTTAGTAATCCAATTTAAAAGTCATTCGATGGGGCAAAGTAAGAGTCAAGGCCAGTTGTATATTTGTATGTGAAAAGCAGGCATCTCTACATACGATTTGAGACATTCTAAAAAATATCTGTATCAAATAGATTTAAATTATATGGTACCTGTCTTTAGGTTGTCAGGTGGATTGATGTATAAAAGCAAAAGAAAAATAGAATCAGTTAAAGGTATAAGGGAAGAGCAATGGTAATTTTATTTCCTAGAATTAAAGTTTAAGAAAAAATATTAATCTTTCAATAAAGTCTTCTCAGAATTCACATTGTATTTAAAAAATATAATCCACAACACTTTGGCTTAAATGCACTTTGGAGAGTAAGCTTGGAAAATGTTATAATAGTTTTTAATACTTTTAATGGGAAAATATTTTCCAATTTCCATAAAAAATTATATTGGTGACTTTGAGACTACAACCCATTCTGAAGCTGAAAATATCAGTTCATATTTTCTACTTATTAAAAAATGAATCTGATTTATAGAATTCTGGATTTCATGATTGAAAAAATAATGAAGAATGCCTCGATGGGCCAAGTGTGGTACAGCGCTTTTAGGTGATACTTTACATGCAGGAAGTGGGCCTGTGCAAGATGGTTTCACCTGTCTGGTGAACTGTCAAAGCTGAAGAATGCTCTTCCAGCTAAAATTCCTTCCTCAGGGGCAGATACACGTGTCTCTGCGTTAGAGCCGAATGTTTCCCAGTTACAGCAATGTTGCCATCCATGCCCGTGGTTAGGCTGCCGAATGCACACTCGGAGGGCGATAGCTTCTGAAGTCGTGTGGGCACTAGCGGCAGGCTAACAACCAGGAGCTTCCTGTGCGTCTGGTGGCGTGTCTGCATTTTTCAAGATGTCTTTGGTGGCAAATTCTGTTCGAGACAGGACTCATTTTTAAAAATACATACAAACTGATAAAACTGTGTCACAAGTTCTTCTGAGCTTGGGGTCTTTGTAGTAACTAAGGACCCTTCCAGTTAGGCACAAGGAATGCGCACCGGAACCAGTGTGGGCAGCTTTTGTCCGGCAGTGAGCTTGCTTTGCTATGGGCTCAAATTTGCGTCTCTTTGCTACTCTCCACACTCAGTGATGTCACGTTGGTGGTCCACAGTCAGGTATGGTGAGAGTACATGAAAACTGAGCCTGAATCAGAGCTCAATTTAATGCTTGGCTAAGTGAATGGAAAAAAAATAATGCAGATTAAATTGAAAATTGTAACCATTAGACGGTGAAAAAAAACAAAGATTGAAGAAGTATGCTTTTAATACTCACAGGCTAATAGCCGATTCAGCAAAGGAAAGCCATCCATGTCATTAAAGAATGATGGAAGTTCTGACATATGGTTTTGTTATTTCACCTTGTCATTCTATTTTGTAAAAATACAAATACCAACCAACACAGTCATTTGAGGAGTAGAGATATAAGATTGCACCAGAACATCAAAGAGAACACTTGGTGAGATTTCATTAGCTATATGAAATTTATAATAAGAAGTATTATGTATCTTAGCATCTGTAAATTATACACTATGCATTTTTTACATTAGTAAAATGTCTAATAAATTATGTACCCAAACATACCTGTCCTCTTTTTGTGGGTGGAGCTGATTGCAAAATCTTCACCAGCATACCAATACCCTCTTGTTTTCTTATACATAGCTTCCTGAGCTGGGGTAAGGGTACCTAATAATTAATATTGAGATTCTATGTTGAGGCTATATAAGGGGGGCAAGACCTTACATTCTTATTTCTTCACCACTAAAAAGATCCTGATGCCATTTTCTATTCTATGGATTGACACTAGATCTAATTAATGTACATGTTTACTGAAATTAAATATAAAATATTAAAATTATCTGCCCTGGCTGGTGTTGCTCAGTGGATTGAGTGCTGGCCTGCAAACCAAAGGGTCGGGGGTTGGATTCCCAGTAAAGGCCCATGCCGGGGTTGCAGGCCACACCCCCAGAAGTGGGTGCCGGAAGGGACAACCACACAGTGATGTTTCTCTCCCTCCCTTCCTCTCTCTAGACATAAATAAATAAAACCTCTAGAAAATATCTAGCACAGGGCCAGTTATAATTAGGCACTTGGTAATCTCTTTTGCACATATCTCACTAAGACAATAATAATGATGATGACGATGATAGTAATAATGATAAACTTTTAGAGTTCTCTATCAATCTCCCCAAAACTTTACATATATTAATACATTTAATGCTTACAACGACCTTGTGTGTTGGTACTATTGCTGTCCATATTTCACAGAAGATTAACTTATATTTTGATATTTCAACATATAGTAACTTATAAAATATTTAATAACTAATTGGTAACAAGAATAATACCTTAGTTTTACTTATGATTAATAATGATAAGCTTTCCCATCTCACTACTGCAAGTAAGGAGCTCATGGCATGACATGAGGTTCAATTTGAGCAGAAGCCCCAGCACCTACACTTAAAAACAAAAGGCCAGAAAACTGGTTCCAGGCTAGGACTCATTAGGCATTTATTTTATAGGGAAAGTAAACTTAATTTTAAAACTAGACTGTCTTCTAGACTCATTAAAGAAAAACTGCCCAGCAGTACTGTAATATTTTCCATTTTAAAGTAAAACAATTTCTACTGTACAAATAGCAGATATGAAGAACACCTGGTGTAACATGTTAAAGAATTTTGGTGTTGTTACTGCTGATATCTTTATTAAAACCATACCGAGCATGAATCTAATCAGCATAATGTTTAACCTCTCTTTGAGGTTTTATCAGGCAGTTGCCTTCATGTTAAGTGCAAATTTCATAAAATTAAAACTGTTTCTGAATAATGTTTCTAAAATATGAAGTTTGCAAAAATCCCCTGAATAATTTGCTTGTGTGCAAATTACATGGCTGTCCCATCAAAACATAATACTGAATGGATTTTTGGCACGTTTTCAGTAATCATAATTCCACAACCGCTTTAAAGTTAAGAAATTATGGGTCGACACTACAATAATTAGGATAAATATATAGTTTTTTAAAAAACAAAATGAAGTAACATACCCATGAAAAGAAAGACAGTGTCAAAGTTTTAAAAATAAAAAGATCCACCTCTATGCTGTTTACAATGAAACCTACTTTATTAAATATTAAATATAAATTTAGATGTTTTACAACTAAAGAAATACAAAATTAATTGCATATCTCCATATTAGCAATGAACAACAGAAACTGACAAAAACACTTTTACAATAACATCAACATTATAACATACAGAAGGATTAATTTGACATAAGATGTGCACACTGAAAGACAAAAATGGAAAAACTGGAAACAGCAGAATATTGTTGCAAAATATTAAATACCTAAATAAATGGAAAATGGTCATGCTGTAAAAACACTTGATATTTTTAAAAATGGTTTTCGCAGTGCAATATATATCTTTTGTGTCATCCTGATTAATATCTTGCCAGATTTTTTTTGTAGAAATATTTAAACTAATTCAAGAATGTACGTGGATACTAACCTTGTAAAATTAGTGAAAATTGGTGGGACCCCAAAACAGCAACTAACATGCAAAGAAAATCAAAGTTGAAGGGTGTACCTACCTGTTTCTGCTTTAGTTAGCTCACCACCCCCAAAATACGCTGTATATTTTAAAAGTTTCTCTGAGGATTGAATTGGCTCCTCCTTCTTCTATCATTATTCACTATCAGTAATGACATCCAATCTGTTGTAGATGGAAATAGGGGAGTGGGGGATGGGTAAAGAGGGGGGACTATTAAGTGTGGACTGGCAGTTACAGAGTAGTCAGGGATATAAAGTAGAGTATAGGGAATACAGTCAATAATGTTGGGATACCTATGGTGTCAGATGAGCAGTAGGATTTGGGTGATCACTTTATAAAGTTATACAAATGTCTAATAACTGTGTTGTACACCTGAAACTAATATAATATTATATGTCAACTATAATGGAAAAATTTTAAGTATTTTTAAAGAAATTACCTCCAATAAAATTGAGAGATCATTTTTTTTTCTTTACTTGCCCCAAATCTATCACAGAATAGCAGTTTTCACTGCAGTAATTCCTCTGTGAAAGTGTGAACTTGTTTATACCATGAAAAAATGTTATTTATTTTTCTGGTTGAATCTTTTATGTATTAAAGAGGTAATAAGGGGATGTAGCAAATCTATTTTCTCACTTGATATCTATATCTATGTAAATCAAATGCCTGTATCCTTCATTTTTTCATAGCCATGGAAGGCACATAGTATAATTCTTTTTTAAAATTAAAAAAATTATTTTTAGACAGAGGGGAAGGGAAGAGAAAGTGAGAGAGATACATCAATGTGTGGTTGCCTCTCACACATCCCCCACTGAGGGTCCAGCCACACACAATGCAGGCATGTGTCCTAGACTGGGATTCAAACCAGGAACTCATTGGTTCACAGGCTGCACTCAACCACTGAGTTGTACCAGGCGGGGCTAATTCTGAATAATTCCCTCTATTCCCTTCACTTCTGAATACCTGAGTTACTTCAGCATCCTGCTCTTTATCCTCAACCAAAAGTATGTAGCTTCTATGATTTCTGTAATCTCTTTTGAACCCAGATTCAATGAATCTTTTAATATCAAACGCTTCCTCTTCTCTCCTCTCCATAACTGAGGTTTCTGTCTTTCACAACCACATCTGAATTTCTTGTTTTAGGAGTCGAAAAACATGCCTTTCAGAGAGTTGAGTTTTCAGGAAGTAAATATACTGTATCTTCTTTAGAAGGAGATGGTAGGAAAAAACTGAGAATAAATGTATTATATAAATGTATTCATACATTCATACACTGACACACTCACATAGGTACACACTATTTGAAAACCATGAAAAAGTAACTAAAATAGAATGTACAATAAAATATTTGGGTCATATTATTAAAAAAGCTTTTTAAGACACTTTATCTGTAAAGGTGTGTCAAAATTTATTTTAATTTTCCTTTCAGGAAAATGGCCCTTAAGATGCTATTAGTATAATTTTGTCTATGAGGAGACATTTTATGGGAGAGAAAATAGGTATTCAATTTTTTAGGCCGCAAAAAAGTAAGTATTGATATCAAAAGAATCACGACATTTTTAATGAAAAAGAAATTCTTGATGGACAGTGGAATGGATTACTGTATTTGCCCACACAAAAAGATTTTAATAACATTATCACTTTTTAAGACAAATTCTTCCCAGATGGTGATTCCTGTTAGATTAGCTTAGAGCCATTTTTTGAAAGCATGGATTGTATCTTGAAATATAGAACAGCCAGTTCAGGCCTTCAGGTAACATTAAAATACAAAATGAAAATTCATGAAGGAAAAAAGATGTATAAATATGGAGAGTGAATACTAAAAAAACCAAATGGTTGAATGGCTCTGGGATACATGGTAACACTTTCACTTTTGTGAAATGGCTTTGATTGTTCAGAGCTAGACATGATGGACAGTTCCAGTGTTCCGTGATCCCCCGATGGGGCACTCCCGCCACAGAACCCCTGACCCAGGGGCGCGATTGCATGGTTCTTCAAAATCTGTGCTCTAAGGACTGAGGAAAAGCACAGTGTGTATGATTTGGATATCCAGACTAGTATGCAGCGTTAAAATATAAAATATTATTTCTCTTAAATTAGCCCTCCTATGCTTTTTGAGAGAAAAATGAGAGTCAATTCTCACTTCATGATTCAGGTAGATAGAACTACAGACTGAAACTAAAGCAATCTTTCTGAACGTCAACGATGAGTGAAAAAACTATCACGTTTGTAATTTTTCATTCCAGATACAATTTCAATGCAAAAATAGTTACTTGATATCTTAAAACCAATAATTTATCAAATGTGAAGACATTCCCAAGTTCACAAGGACATGTTCAATGGAAAAACGTACTTACAAAACAAACGGAAGAAAAGTAAAAATGAAAACGACTTCTAACATGTAACAGTCAGTAAAATTCCTTAATAGGCAAGTGGCTAATTTTTCTGAGGAGTAACAATGTAAACATATACCAATTGTCAAAATGCATTTTTTGATTTGTTTTGCTTTTTGTTAAATCCGTTGGGAAGCTGCTCTGTCAGCTGATGGGAAGCACCAAGAGATTTCTCCTACATTTCATGTTACATTTTTCTGGAAAAGTCAGAGGAGTGCTAACATACTCCACATAGTACCGAGATAAAATACCACGTTTCTTTATTTTAAACAAACTGAACAGTTTCAACCTGTCAAAGCATAGATTGTACCTGACAAAATGAAGAGGCCAAGAGAGTCTTTACTTAAGGCCACTCCAATAGGGGAGCAAGACCAGGACTGACTTGAAACTCTATATATAAACACAGGGTGGCAGAGTGTTTGAGAGGCGCAGTGGTGGGGTGGGGACCATAGGCCACCTGCATTTTTAACTGGCCTTACTGAAAGAAAAGTAAACTTTCTTTTATCTCATGAAAGGAGGTTAAGTTCTACATTTTGGAGCAAGGCTTCGCTACCTCTTGCAGAGACTGGGAGACAGGGAGTCTATCTTTTTTGATAGCGCTATTTCGAAAGGTTGGCTTCCAGGTCCTCGAGAAACATATTCCTGGGTTGTAAAACTGATAAGAATACATAAAACATATACAACTGTTACAAAATAGTCATGGGGATTTAAAGTGCAGCATAGGCGGTATAGTCAATAATATTTAGATTAGTGTCTATGGTGCCAGGTGGGTACTGGATATTTTGAGGGAACCCTGTATAAAGTATGTTATTGTCTAACACTATGCTGTACTCCTGAAATCAATGCAAAATAATATGAAAAATAAGCTGTCTTAAAAAAATAAGTAATAAAAATAAGTTTGACTAATAGCAAAGGTTTTTTTTTTTAAATTACCTCTTATCTCAAGCAAAGGCTCTGAGGAAAGGGAGGACCGACTTCTTTGGGAGAAGCCTGTGTGAAGTTTGGTCATCTGAGGAGACATTGAACCCTGCTTTGTCCAACCCTGCATGTGGTCACCTGTACAGTCTTCACATGAATTTACCAAACAACAGTTTTCATGCCTGCCTTATGTTTACTCCATATGTATTGATATTACTATTTTGCTGAAAATTTTGTGAATAAATTTCCAATATTATGACCCTTTTCCTTTTGCCAAAATGCCCTCCAAAATATTTATTTATTTTTTCACTCAATTTTAAAACCTGAAGCTTTCATTACATTTATCATCACATTTTTTCCCTCCCTTAATCTGGGAATATTTTTCTCACCCTTTCATGGTCTTTAAAGACATCCGTATTTTTATCCCTGGCTGGTGTAGCTCAGTGGATTGAGCGTGGGCCTGCAACTCAGAGGATCAAGGTTCGATTCTCAGTCAAGGCACATGCCTGGGTTGCAGGCCAGTTCCCTGCAGGCCAACTCCCAGCAGGGGACGCAGGAAAGGCAACCATACATTGATGTTTCTCTCCCTCTCTCCTTCCCTTCCCCTCTAAAGATAAATAAATAAAATCTTTAAAATAAATCAATATAAATAAATAAATAAATAAAGACATCCGTATTTTTGAAGAATTAAAGGGCTGAGTTTATTTGATTGTTTTTTCAGTCTGTCACCATTAGGTGGTGTGTGTTGTCCCTGTAATCCATTGTTAAGTTGGTTGTACTAGATTTCTCCAATAGAGGGCTTCATCGTCTCTGTTCATATTTAAGAAGTGATTGTCAAGTACACACATTATCTTGTCTTTCAAAATATGTTCACCCATCTCAGCATCTATCTGTGATGCCCCCTGCCATGATCAGTTTCACCTGTCAACTGGGAGGGTGTTTTTTGCCAGTGTAACCAGGGACTGGCTGTTCAATGAGTGTAGTTTCAGCCACACGGGGCAAAAATTTCTGGAGATCCGCTGTACAATATTGTGGCTATAGTTAACAGTATTGTAATGTATACTTAAAGTTTGTTAGTAATGACATCTTTTACCACAGTAGAAGGAGCAATGCTGCTCTGGCTGGTGTAGCTCAGCAGATTGAGCGCGGGCCTGTGAACCAAAGGATCGTGGTTCGATTCCCAGTCAGGACACATGCCTGGGTCGCAGGCCAGTTCCCAGCAGGGTACCCACGAGAGGCAACCATACATTGGTATTTCTCTCCCTCTCCCCTTCCCTTCCTCTCTAAAGATAAATAAATAAAATCTTAAAAGAAAAAAATTATCTTAAAAAAAAGCAATGCTTTTGTACCTGAGGAAATCTGTAAAACATAAATATAATTTATCTACAATAATGTGAACAACTCAAGCATCCACACACACACACAAATATGCATTGGTTATATTTATTGCCTGGCATTGTGCCAAAGACAGGGTGCCTTCATGGAGGCTGAAGTTACTTTTGGGGAGACAGATAACACTAGTGGGACATTGTGAGATACTTGTCGCTGGAAACTTAAAATAAACATGAGGGAAAATAATGTCAAGGAGGAAACTCACCATAAATTAAAAGTTACAATATCATTTTAATATATTTTGAAAGGCTTCTTAAGTCAATCCTTGATTGCAATCATGAACCCCTTATTAGAATTTTAGTATCTATCATTTCAAAAGAGTGAATCTCCCAAAGTGCCACTTGAATGCATTGTCCACAAAACAACATAACCAGCATACCCTCTGTTTTGGCTTGTATATTTAAAAATTCCTAGTAAATATAAAGTAATTATTATTATAAAAATTATCTGTAATCATAAGACTATTTTGGGTTTGACTATCATATTTAAAAGAAATTCAAATATAGGCACAAAAGAAATGAAAATATGATGTAAATCGAACTATTTCTGTAGTTTCTTTCAATAGTAAAGAAACTTTCATTAATAAGTTTCCTAAAGCTCCACATTAGTATATTTAAGACTTGAAACATATTAATTTTTTAAATAATTTTTATGAAGTAATTATAGATAGAGAAAATTGCAAAAGTAGTTTAAAGTTTGGTTTTAATTTTGAAATTTGTACTCTACAGACAAGAATTCTTAGTCTAAAGAATACTTTTAATGTTAAAAGTAGATTGCTTTATTAGATTTTAATTAATTATTTGGAGAAAGGTTTAACAAAAGGACAGCTGTTGGCCTAAATATTGAATTTAAAAGCCCTACATGCATCAAGGACAAATAATATTCGCAATATGCTCTTCAAGCGACAAATATTGTGAGAAATTTCAGAATGTTGGAGCTACTCTGTTAGCAATGATAATGTTGAAAAAAATACAGAAATGTGTGCATTGTGATAACTTTATCCTAACAATCACCCTCTGAGCCACATAAAACTAAAATTGCGTAAATGAAGCACTGGGTATTATTTTAATCCCAATATAGCAGTTCGAAAGATAGTATAGAAAAACAAAACATTGATGAGCTCTATGTAGAAATGGTTTTCTATAGTGTCACCATAAGAAGCATTCAAATCCACAGAGAATTTTTGTGAGTTTATTGAAGCAAAACTGGCGACTTGCCAGGCAGCAAAATCTCAACAGATTGAGAAGTAGCTTGAGAATGGCAGTCCCACGCCCTGCTTTACACATTACAATAGAAGGAGGATGTAAAGGGGTTACATGAAACCCCTCGGTGACAGGGAGGCAGGAGGGTGTAAAGCAGGGAGACCTCTGGGGTTGGACAAAAAGTAAAATGGTGGAAACACACTTCTACCCAGGTGGTTACAGGGTAGTTAACACTCAATAATTAACATAAAATGACAGTGAAGAGATTTGTGGTCTTCCTCTAGAGCCTGTGCTTTGAGGGTTCTGGAGAAAGGAAAGCTGACATTCCAAAGGTGTGTTATCATAGATGCCAAAAGACAATAGAGAGGCTGAGTTGCATAAAGCGTAATTTTTGTCAGGGAAGATTCCTACCTAGGACGTGGCTACCTGCCCTAACTGCTTTTAGATAAGAAGTTTTAATCGCAGACTGTCCTCTGTAGTTACTTTGCCATTTTGCTGCAGGGGTGGACCTTCTACCAACCAGGATGCAGATAAAGAATCACCTGTCATCAGATGGAGAGGTGATAGGAAAATTGCTGGATTTCTTATTTCAGTTTTATCCGATTAAACATTTTTCCTGAATTCCAAACCCCTTCTCTACCCTCCTTTTCTTTCAGGTTCTTTTTTTATTGTTGTTCAATTACAGCTGTCTCCATCTTTCCCCAATTACTCTCCCGTACCCTACACATCCCCCACCTCACATATTCATTCTCCCCCCATTGTCTTTGTCCATGGGTCCTTTATACATGTTCCTTGAGTTGACCCTTCCCTAATAGTTGGAAACAGCAGCAAATTTAAAAATCAAGCAAAGAAAATTCTAATTTATTCTAATTTTCTTCCTCTTTAAGTTTCATGTGTTCTTGAATGCCACTTACATATTCCACATCACACATCTGATTTGTTAATGGAGACAAAGGGATTGTAATTTAGTGAATTTAAGGAGGAGCAAAATGAATTTCAATGAAACTCAGATCTAATAAAATATAAATTGCTATCTTTGGGCCAAAAGAGAGTAGGGAATCTTAGGAGCGACGAGCAGCTTTGGCTGAGTCACCAAATGCAGCACTTGGCAATGACTTACGTTTAAAGCTCACGTTTAAATCGGACACTCAAACGTTAGAAGGTGGGAAAGCAACTAGCACTACCTAATAACTGCAGCACCTTTCTCAAAGTTGAGCTAGAAACATGCTCTGCATGACGACTCCTGATGCTTTTTTTCTAAAACACACATTCTTCATCGTCTACATTCTGTTAATATAAGTATTTGATATGTAGTTTATTTATATGATCTTCTTTATGAATTTAAATGTAGTTTGTCTTAAAATTCAAATTCTGAGTAGATAATACGATTTAAAACAACCCATAATGTACATTTTCTTGTAACATGAGGGCTGAAAAAAGTCAGTTCCTGGAATGCTGTGTACTCACCACTTTGGCAGTTGCTTTGCTTTTTTGTATTGTTTTATTTATTTATTTTTATTGAATTAATTGGGGTGATATTGATGAATACACATATGTGTCTGATGTATAATTCTGTAATACATCATTTATGCATCATATCTTGTGTTCACCACCTCAAGGCAAGTCCCGTTCCATCACTGTTTATCCCCTCATACCATATTCTCCCCCCCCCCCACTCCCACACTTTACTTCTGGTAATCACCAGACTTTTGTCTGTGTCCAAAAAAATTTTTTTCCCTTAATCCTTTCACCTTTTTCACCCAGTCCTGCAACTCGGTTCCTTCTGACTGCCGTAAGCCTGTTCTCTACCTATGAGTCTGTTTCTATTTTGTTTTTTAGCTTATTTTGTTTACTAGATTCCACATTAATCTATCCACTTTTGCAATAGTATGGATGGATCTGGATGGCATTATGCTAAGTGAAATAAAGCAGTCAGAGGAAGGCAACTTGCTTTGCTTTTTATTTTGCAAGTAAAACAAATGTAACTTTACAAATAGAAACAAAATAAGTTAGACTGACTTTCCTTCGGTGTTTTACATGTTTTTTACATTAGCATGTTAATGATTTACAAAGATAATTAAATTTAGCTCCATTAGATACAGTATGGTTTTCATTGGCCTTATTAAATAATTAATTTATTGTTCAATTAACATTTTGAAAACATTTTACATCTTTCTAAATTTTATGTGAACTGAATGTTATATTCAGCTCTCAATGCTATAACTGCTTGTTTGGATTAAGATAATTTAGGCACAGTCCATTAAAACAGCTGATTTTTCACTTTTCTATACATTTTAAATTTCTTTTATGATAATACAATCAAATTTTGTCTATTAAGCCTTTAATAGCTTTTTTAATTATTGGATTTCTGTCATGTAAAATACTAATGTTTGCCACTTTTATATCTGTTTTCTTCAAAGGGTATTAAATTTTGTTTTTTAGTTTTTTCCTCTGATCTTCTATGCCCGAACTTGTTTGAATAACATATCTCATTATTTTCAGAAAATGTCCAAGTTATATCAAAACGTGTGCAATATAGTATATATAGAATTGTTTCATACAAAGAAAAAGGCAGAGTAGCCAAAAAATTTAGGTGTTTTTCAGAAATATAGCAATTCTGCTATTAATTTCAAAATATTTTGCTTATACTATAGTTCATCCCTATCCTCTCTCTAATTTGCTATATATCAATTTAGCTAATAAAGTAGAGGACATCACGCAATTTCCTTCAGTCTTCTTCATGTACAACCCCAACTGGGTGAAGAGTCGTGAGTACAGTTGACACTTGAATAATGAGGGGTTTGGGGGTGCCCTCCCCACATGCAGCTGGAAATCTGTGTCACTTTTACAGTCACCCCTCAGTATGGGGGGGACTGATTCCAGGTCCCCAAGAAGACCCAAATCCGTGGGTGCTCAAGTCCTTTATGTGAGATGACATAGAGCAACGCATCCATGAATGCCACTGGTCACTGTAGTCACTAGAGGTAGAGAAGCGAGTGGGGAGATGTTGCTCAAAGGGAACGAATCTGTAGTTCCTAGGATGACTAAGCTTAGGCATCAAGTACCTCATGATGACTGCAGTTAATAATAATCTATTGAACCCTGGAAGGCTGGTAAAAGAGTAGATTTCAGGTGCTTTCATCACATGTGCATATAGTAAATTTGGTAACTATGTGGAGAAACAATATGGTAATTAGTCTGACTGTAGTAATCATGAATATATATATAAGTAAATCCTAATTTTGTATACCTGGGAAGATAAGAAAATGTAAAAATAGAGATATTATGAAGCAAACATATTTCTAAAATATACATGAAGTTATTCATAGAATATGGTAAACATATATTTGTGAAATATAATTGCGTGTTCACTGTCTGTGAGCTTTTATTCTAGTTACTGCTGTGGTCAAAGCAGTGGGAGGACCTGATTCTACAGCTGAAGTTGTGTACACAGACTTTTTAACACTGCAAAAGGATTCTGAAAACGATTGCACTACATGAATGTTTTTAAAAAGGAGTAAGACAAATTTTATATTGAAAAAGGTCTGTTGTCTAAATACAAGAAATGTGACATTTTAAATGAAGCATCCTGAGGGAGTTTTATTAAAGTCTCTAAGATTATTCCATTATATAAGATAAATAGTCTTGTGGATTTTTTATTTAAATTAAAAAAAACATTAATTTAAAAATAAGAGAACCTTAACAATTTGTTTTTACAAATTGCTAACAAGCTTAAGCTATCTCTATCAGATTCTAAAACAGTTGTGAAATTAATTGACATTATTGAACTTAGAGCTATATTTATTATCTTTATTACACATTTTAAATGTAAGGTTTTCTATCACTTGAGGCAATATAAGGCATCTTATACAAGACCAATAATTTTTAAAAGTTATTTTCTATGGTTGTGCTGGAAAAATGTTCAAGACATATATAGAAAGATTTTATTACAAAGGCATTTCTTCTTTGAAGAATCTATTATTTTTCTTGACATACTATTTCTAGTTTGTTTTCTTCTTGATACATTTAGGCTCTTTCCTAAAGAATACATATTGCAAAACATACTATATTCTCAGAAGAAATGGGGCTATTTTACTATATATTCCCAAGAATATGAAGTGAATTAAAAATAAAATGTACATGTTATGACTTCTTGGGAAGCTTCTAATTAAAGTCTAGGTTTCATGGAGTATTACAGCAAGAATGATTTTGACTTCACAAAACACGTGGTTGCCATGGTAACATTATTTCTATATTGCACCTACTGCATTTTCTCATACTGGATATTAAGTCTAGCGATATAATTGAATTACATTCTGTACATCATTTTAAGTTGTCACAAGAAAAACACTCCTGTATTTGAGAAGGAAATGTGGAATCTCAGAACTGCAATGCTCTTTGTCCCATGAGATTGACTAAAAACATAAAATTGAGAATTACAACTTTTTTCAACATTTTAAATTAGTGAATGCACCTCCTGACAAGACTGCCCCCAATTTTTATATGTAAATAAACTGATTAAAATTACCACCATCTAGCATGTTATGTATTTTATTTATCTCATTTATTCTTTTTCACTTTAGTATAATATAGTCTCCATAAGAGCAGAAATTTTGTTGATGATGACAAAGTTCTGGAGCCATAGTAGTACCTTGTACATATCAGGTGCATAATAAATATAATCAAATAAAAATAATAAGATTATTTTATTTTTATAAATAAGAATTATAAACATTTCAATATGTTTGTTAAAGTCATGCAGTAGTGTATTAATTCTTAATAAGATACATTAAAATGTTTACATTATGTTATTCAATGAAATTACTAAGAAATAATTAGTCTTTTATTTGTTTATTTTGGCTCTGCATAATAACATTTACATTAAGCAAAAGAGGTTAAGCTCTGAAGGGGATGCCTACCAAGCTTTATTTTACAAACATGAATGCTCCACTTTCTGGTCACCTGGTTGTTAAAATTACGTGCGTATGTAAAATAAATGACCATTGACAAGACTTGGAATTTCTTCTCCAATTCCAACTAGAGAGTGGTTAGATTAAAAAGCACGGGGGGTGGGATGGAATGGGAGTAACAGACAGAATACTGTACTTAAAAAATAATTAAATAACAAAAAAAATAACTTCCCTTGGCTCCAGCTGGGTGGCTCAGTAGGTTGAAGTGTCATCCACATGCACCAAGGTTGTAGCTTGATCCCTGGTTGGGGTCCATAGGAGAATCAGCCAATGAATGCATAAATAGGTGGAACAACAAATCAATGTTTCTCTCTTCCTTATTATAAGAAAGTATATTGGCACTGTCAGATTTAATCAGTTAATTTAAAGAGCTCAAAACTGGCTGTGTATATATATATATATGCATATGTGTATGTATAAGTCTATGTATAACTATGCATATACAATAAGCATATGTGTATAAAGCACATATATATATAATTTATCTCCAAGTGTCATTTTAGGTGGGATCAACCCTATATCTGAGAACCTATGTCATGAATTGATTGAGATGGGTATTTATAGTCCAATACAAAAAGCACAAAGACATCTTTTTGTTTTTATTTGTTTGTTTATTTAATTTTAGTGTACCTTTTCTTATTACCATTTAGTCCCCTTCTAGACCCCTACCCCAGCAATCAACACCCTGTTGTCCATGCCCAAGAGTCCTTTTTCCTTTTTGTTCAAAACCTTCACCCCCACCCCCCCCCCACCCACTAGCTGTCATCTGCTCTCCATCTATGAGTCTGTCTCTGTTTTGCTTGTTAGTTCAGTTTGTTCATTAGATTCCACATATGAATGAAATCATATGGTATTTTTCTTTCTCTGACTGGCTTATTTCACTTAGCATAATGTTCTCCAGGTCCATCCATGCTGTTACAGAGAGCAAAATTTGCTTCTGCCTTTTGACACATGGTCCCACTTCTGGGATATATCCTAAAGAACCCAAAACATTAATTCAAAAAAACCCAAGCACTATGATGTTCATTGCAACATTATTTATAATTACCAAGATACTGAAGCAACTCAAGTGTCCACCAATAGGTGAATGGATAGAATAACCATGGGTCATTTACACAGTGGAATACTACTTGGCCATAAAAAGACGTTTTTGTTTTCAATAGGAAGAATCTTCTCTAAATATTTTATTTTATTTTATTTTTTAAAATTTAATTCTTGTTCAAGTACAGTTTTCTGTCTTATATTCCCAGCCTTTTGATTAATTTGAAAATGTTTCCAATTTAACTTCTTTGTTCCAATGTAGAACTAGTTTATAAATTTATTTTATATTAGAAATGAAAAGTGCATTTTATATAAATATATTTATTAGAATTTTTTTGAAATTTTGTGTTAATGAGAACTCCATAGCAACATTTACATCAGTTTGGGTACTTTTCTTATAAAGTATAACTGGAATAGAAGTTGGGCAACATATAAATGATTCTCTTTTTAGAAGACATTTGTAAAAAGAAACACAATTAAATGTCAATACTATAGAACTATTTTCAGTTCTATAGATATAAATCTCTAAAACCAATTAAACTCAGGGCAAAAATCAGAATAAGTGTTTATGTAAGTAAACCTTGTGGTTTACTTACAACCTTGTGGTTTATGTATGCAACCTTAAGACTTATATCATACATGAGTAAAATGCAATGATGTTGCCAATTTTCCTTTATATATTTAAAATTCTTTATTTTCAGAAACTGTTTTATAATTTCTATTTATTCTTCAAACATTATCTCCTCCCAACATCAAATTCTTAAAAAATAGATTCCAAACACAAAAAGCTTGTATAAGAAAAAAACTAATTTTACTTTAAGAATACTATTTTCCCTTAGCATAATCTCCAGGTCCATTCATGTTGTCACAAAAAATAAGATTTCCTTCTTTTTTATTTCATGTAATATTCCATTATGCAAATGTACCACAGCTTTTTCAGTAAAGGCTAAAAACAATGCAATCTCATCTATAAGTGGAATCTAATAAACAAAATAAACTGATGAACAAAACAGAAACAGGTGTGGCTAGGAACAGCCTGGCAGCATCGGATAGGAGGTTAGAGGAGGGGACTCAATGGAAGAGGTAGGAGGATGAGCCCCAGAATGTATTAGTCATAGACGCAGATAACAGTACGAGGATGATGGCCTGAGAGAAGGCGGGGCGAGGGGGAGGGGACATCAGTCATATTTTAAACAATAAAAATTAAGTTAAAATTAAAATATATTATTTCCCAAATATAGGAAAAACACATACATAGATTATGGCATTTATAAACATTTATTCAGGAAAGAATGCATGGCCATTAGTTTTCTCTGATGTTAAAGTGATAGAGAAGCTTTGGTCATGAAGGACAATGAAGACACATCTGTTGCTGGTTCCACATCAGGTTCTATTTCTCTCTGGGGCCCCACCGGTCCTATAGCTAAAGCGTGCAGTACATTGGCTAATTCATCTCTCTGTGAACTAGAGCACAATGAGAAAGAAATTGACTCTCCTCTGGGATTCTCAAAGCAGAAATTTATTTGATAACCATCTGATTCATAATCACTGCCATATTTTAGCTGTTGAAATGAAGTGTCCCTAGTCAAAGACTAAGCTATAAAACAATAGGAAAATAAATTTGAAGGTGCTTAAGTTATGATGTTTAATCATATACTTACATTGCACAGTGTAAATTACATTGATTGTGTCATAGGTCAATTATTTTTGAACATGTGATATAACTGCGTAAAAGGCCATGAACATTTATTGTGTTAATCATAGAAATTAATCAAGTAATTCTACATATATTTATCTTATTTAAATTTAAGAATAGACTATTTTATCAAAGCAAAGAAATAATTTTCCTATCTCACGATATAAGTTTATCTGTCCACACAAACACCAATGTTCAATTATTAATAATACCCCTTTTAAAAGCATATACCTACAGCCCTGGCCAGGTAAGAACTCAGTTTTTTAGAGCAGTGTCCTGATGTGCCAAGGTTACAGGTTTGATTTCTGGTCCAGGCACATACAAGAAACAACCAGTGAATGATTAAATAAGTGGAACAACAAATCAATGTCTCTCTCACTATCTCTCTCCTCTCTTTTTTCTTTTTTCTAAAAATCATAAGTAAAAAATTCTTACGAAATCAAAAGCATATCCTTGCAGAAAAATATGATTTGCAGAACAAGACAAGTGATTAGAAGTTGATTTTGTTTCGATACTATTGTCAGCCACAGAAAGACAGTGGAGACCACATCTGCACACAAAGCTCCACAGAAACAAAAGGCAGGAGGATTTTCAAATGCTGGGGTTGAACCCTGGCTGGGGTGGCTCAGTGGACTGAGTGCCAGCCTGCGGCCTAAATGCTGGGGTTGAGCGAGTGGAAAAGTACTGGACATCCAGTGGCAGGGTGATCAATGGAATGCCTACCACATTAAGTTATTCCTGAGGTTGCAAATGTTTTTCTCTGTGATTAAACCATCTGTGTTTGCTAATTGGCTTTATTCAAAGGAAAAGTAAACTTTCTCCTATCTTCATTACCAGAAGGAGTTTTAAAACTTGGAGCAAGTGTCCAAGTCAGGCTGAAGTTAGGCACATACCTTCCCATGGAGACTGGGAAGTGGGGACACTATCCTCCTTGGTGAGTACATTTCAAAGGAATGACTTCCAGGTCCTTGAGAAGAAAGTACAGGGTTAATAAATTATCAAGAGGCTTATAAAAAGACTTACATGTCAAAGGGGCATGGAAAGGATTACAAATTTTCTAAAGTAAATGCTCTAAAAAAGGAAGATCAGAAAAAAGAAAATAATGCAACACACTTATGTCAAACAGAACTCAAATCTTTATATGCTAAGAAACATTAAAAGTACCTACTTATAGCAGAAAAGAAAGTTTTGTATTGGCAATATTTTTTACAATTTAAGTTTAATATGCAAGGACCAAACATACCCATAATTATACATTTCTGGTAGTCTTGCTAATGCTTTTTCAACCATTAAAGTGGCATGATATATTTTGTTATTTTTGACAGGGAGATTTCTAGATGGAAAAAAATACACAAATATAGCATCACTGATTCAATGGCTTATTGCTTGTATTGTATTGCATTGTATTGTATTATGCTCCTATGCTATTAAGGTGCTCCTTGCAGAGCCTTAGAATATTGCCTACTCGTCTGGTTAGCATCATCCAGACTGCAAACCTTGTCGTTAGCAAGAAATAAGCAGTTTGACAGAACTGGCTGTGCAGATTAAAATATTGATTAAATAGGAACAGGAATGTCACAGAAACCAGTAAAAATGCCCTGTGAGTCTAAGTAAAAAGCATTCCTCCAAATCTGAAGAGCTTTGAGATATACACCTGTTTACCAGATGCCTAAGGATATTTCAAAGTTGGTGAAGCAGTGAGTTAGAGCTATCTCCAATGGATACACTTACATGTACACCATGAATGCCATTCTCTTAGTTGCAAGGACACTTTTGAATCTAGGCTTATAATTTTATGCCCGGGTTCTTCCAAACAAGCATTTCCTATACCACCAAGTCAAATTTTGTTTGTTCCATCCTTTCTCCCCTTTTCAGCCTCACCCACTACTTTCTTTGCTCCAATCCCACCGCCCTGGTTTAGACCCTCCTTGTCTCACCGTCTCATGCCTGGAATAGACTCCTGGCTCCTTGCTGCCCACAATGTAGTTTCCCGTGGGGATCTCCTCAGAGCTTGTTAACCGTCTGTGGCCCAACCATAGATTCCCTGAATCACACTGTAGATGCTAACAGTGACATCTGCATGCACTTCAAACTTTGAAGAGCCCTCTTCCAGCCTGCTTCTTCTACTCATGACCTTAGCTTCTCCAATTCCTTATATACCATGCTGATTTTATGCAAAGTAGCCAAAATGCAGGGATATTACAAAAGCATATGTAATTGCCATGCTATTTTTAATAACAATGACTTGGTTAGGAATTCAGGTTCTGGATAGTTAGACGAAGGTGTTCTTTTTATTGGGTGCTCCTTCTCTCCTATAACAATGGCAGCGAGTCCCTCTGAACTCCGACCCCAGGGGTCGGAAGTGAGTTGTCACTTCCCCTTTCTGCAGTCTTTCTTACTACTATAGTCTCATCAGCATAAATACATATCCTACCTTTCCCTTCTAAAAAGTTTTTTAAAGTCATCTGATTGTGAAAAGAAATAATTAAGTGTAACATAATATGATGGGAACTTTGGTATAACCTGTAATTTAATCGGCAGCATAGAACTATGACAGATAAAAACCTTAATACAGAGCTCTCAGCAAATCAACCTCAAATGCCCTTCAAGAATGGTAGAATTTCACAGGGGTTAGAAAGATCCTGAAATAAATAATCCTCATTTTATAAGTGTCTAAGTGAATGCTAAGAAAAGATGTAAAATCATGAAGCTGTTGTGATTAAAATTCAAATATGTTAAAAATGGTTCAAGTGTGTTGTTTCTTTATTTTTTAAGAATATTGTCATGACATTATTTATGTAAAGCAGTTTTTCATATCTCGATATTTTTTCATTATTTTCCCAGCCTCATGTAGTGGTGGAGAGAATAGATTTTGAATTTAGCAAACTTGGGACTGAGTCACAGTTCATCCTCTTGTTGAAACCTGACTTTGTACCCGTAGTTTAAACTCACCAGCTCTGTTATGCTTTTATTCAATGGGGAGTAAAATGCTGACTATCTTACAGTTTTGTTGTGGGTATTAAAGATGATAATGCATATGAAGCAGTACTGTCAGTTCCAAATAAACATTAGCTATTTGGTAATTATCATTATCATAATATATTTAAACTCATTTAACCAATATCATCATAATATAGTATATGATCCAGCAGGCTAGTATCTATTTAGTCTATCTATACTGGTATACAGTTACTTCTGTATCTCTGTAGCAATTGCGTCTGTTTTATTGAGCATCTAGCGAATATTCAGCAAGCTGAAATTTCAATGATCCAAACACCAAAATCAAGTTTACAAGAATATAGATTCATTAAGGTAGGCTTTTTTATCTTCTTCATTAGAAACTAGTTCTCTATTTAGCTTATGGGGTGGCTGTGCTATTTTTCTTCATAGAAAACATTCCCTTTTGCCTTCTATTGATGAATATTTCATTCTAAAATCCTACCTTCTCTAGGCAACTTTCCTACAGAGAGTTCACATACCCCCTTTATATCCTGAACTTTTATTATTTTTCACTCTAAAGCATCATTGTACATGCACGTTTTCATCATAAAAGTGTTAGTTTGGGGTTGTAAACTACAGAGGAGCAAAAACAATGTAAAATATTTTTGTTTCCTCCCTGACACTTGGATGATTGTGGTTTTATTTAGGCCAAAATATATTCACAAGTGTATTCATGGTAAATTTAAATTTGATAGATTACAAAATAGCAATATAAATTGATATAATTTGAAGTTAGCTTATTTGAATCTGCAAACAAGTGGTAGGAGTCAAATATTGTTTACCTTAATTTGAATTGCAGCAATGTACTGACTTGAAAAAAATGAATGAAAGCTACTTATGTAGGAGATGACCAGACAAGCTTGTTTGAACTCTGAAAGACTGGGTGTAAATATCCTAAAATCAAGCCCCACTTCTCCTTGAAATAGAATATATTTAAATTTAAATATAATTGACCCAATATCTCTTCATTTATATGTGTCCTTTTTTCTGCTAACGAAATTATTTTTCTTATTTGAGTATTTGTCATTCCACTGAATTCTAACCTACTGATTACAACATAAAGATCTCATTGGTGTATCTCCATAATTATTCATGAGGTTAATAAGGGAATAGGTAATAAGATATGATGAATCGGCGGGCATTCCTCTTAATACTCATTGAGGAGGCTCTGGACAAGGGGCTATTTGACCTTCTTAACTGAGCAGCTTCCCTTAAACCATCACGACCGATGTACATACATGATCACTTGGCCCTCAATACTCAT
Source organism: Sturnira hondurensis (assembly GCF_014824575.4). Lineage (NCBI taxonomy): Eukaryota > Metazoa > Chordata > Mammalia > Chiroptera > Phyllostomidae > Sturnira > Sturnira hondurensis. Next base: position 20,401,404 of record NW_028088227.1, on the reverse strand, counting down.
AACCATCTGTTACGATGGCAACCTGCCTGTTCTCAAAATACTGTGATGTTTTAAAGTACAGGTGCCAACTAAGTAGATCGGCAGCCTGGAATTCGGAGGGCACTTTCTCGTTTTCTGCAAAAAGTGAAGCCGCATTAACACCCACATGGCTTCTTTCCGCCATACCGCCTGTTCATTCTTTTTAGGCCAAAAACACTCAGGGAAAGGCAGCAGGAGTCTTTGAGAAAAGGCAGTGAGGATCTGTGGGGAAACAGTTACATCTTTTTATACCCTAGTCTATTTTAAAACACAACTTTAGGTATTTAACAAGGTAAATCCAGGAGGCGTATGAAATGCTGTAACACTTTTAAGGAATTGGACACAATGTTGCTGATATATTGTACTTTTGGTGAGTACAGATTTTAAAATGTATAAAATAAATGACATTCCCCAGACTTAAGCTGGAGGAAGTCCTGGGTTGAATAAACCTTTGCTTCTGAGTCCCACAGCAGGGGCAGGGATGGGAAGAAAGCCACTGGATTGTACTTCAGGGATTCTACCATCAGCTGGCTTGTTGATGGATGACATGTGCCTAAAACTATCCCATTATTTTCTCTCATTTATTTCTCTGTGTTGATATACAGTATCCCAGGAGAAATTATTCATATCTTAGCATTTTCACCCTACCACTATGCTGATACCTGAATTCTGAAATGTTTGGATCCCAAATCTTAGAATAGCAGTAAGACAAAAAATTACCTTCCATAAGTATTCCATACATTCTCCACTCTATTCAAATTACAATATGGGAGGAGATAAATGGTTCACTCTTGACAGGAGTCTCAAGGCTGCTAGGCAGTGGTAGCCTCTGCATTGAAAAAAGTGTTCTATCACCGGATTTCCTCTATGAGGGTAAATATGCTGACATGTTTGGGACAGTTACGGCTGTCACTCAGCAATGACTATGGTAACAGCTGGGTAGTAAAGGTCCATCGGCTACTTGACCTCAGCTGTTCATATCAGAGAACCAGGCCTGCTGTGGACATCTACCCGTGTAATCCACAGGCTTCATGTTTTTAAATTCTTCACAGTCCAAAAGAAGGATGTCTCTTTTAGCTTAAGTTTATTTATTTTCTTTTTATTGCTATCTCTATTACAGGTGTCCCTCATTTACCCCTACCCTGGGTTTACCCACTTCCCCAGGACCTTGCCTTCCTCTCCCTCTGGCCCTTGCTGCATGGTTGTTTTTAAGTCTCCCAGTTTAGAGTTTTCCAAGTGGTAGACAAAATGACTATCAGTTGTATGTGTGTGGGTATGTTTTTAAGAGGAAGATATCTTTTTTATTCTTTTATTTTATTTATTTATCTTTAGAGGGGAAGGAAAGGAGAGAAGGAGAGAAGGAGAGAAATACCAATGTACGGTTGCCTCTGAGTCCCCTGCTGGGAACTGGCCTGCAACCCAGGCATGTGCCCTGACTGGGAATCGAACCATGATCCTGTGGCTCGCAGGCCTGCACTCAATCCACTGAGCTACACCAGCCAGGGCCAAGAACTCAGAACTTAAAAGTACAGTGAGTGCATGGGTAAATTAAGTGGCACTAATGAACTGATGTCTTTCAATCATCATGCCTTTTTTTACTTAAAAAATTATTTTATTAAATTTATTGGAGTGACATTGATTAATAAGATGATAGTAGGCTTCAAGTGTACATTTCTATGATACATGATCTGTGCACTGCTTTGAACGTCCACAACCCAAAGTCAAATCATCTTCTGTCACTGTCCCCATATATTTGAACCCCCTTTATCCTCTTCTACTTCTTCCCACCCCCTTCCCTTTCTTAACCACCATCCTGTGGTCTGAGCCTATGAGTTTTTGTTTGTTTTTTCTTGTTTGCTCATTTGTTGCTTTCAGTTTATGTCTCACATATGAGTGAAATCCTGTTGTTCTTAACCTTTTCTGTACTCCTCAGCCATAAGAAAAAGTGTCCTGCCACTTGTGACAGCAGAGATGGACCATGAAAATATCATGTTAATCAGAACAAGTCAGACAGATATCATGCCCTTATTGAGTAGAATTCATTAAGAATGAGGAATGTTGGTAACATATTTGGGGGGGTATGTGTGAATATTACAGAACGTAGACATGTTTCAAATAAAAGCAATGAAATCAGAATGATGGAGTGCATGGAACAGAGAAATTACTTTCTAAAGCATTTTGGCGGTTTACTGCATAGATGCATGTATTTGCTCAAGACAAGCCTGGGGAGAATCTGGGCCTGCCTACAAATAGAAAGAAAAAATCGGGGGCAGTGATGTTATCATTGAAATAACCCAAAAAGTGTGGTCCCTGTACCAACAGCATGTGAATCAACTTGGGGACTAGCTAGAAATGCGAATTATTAAGCCCCATTGACGAGAAAAAAACTTGAGTTAAGCCTGAGTAATCTGTCTTTTAACAAGTTCTTCACATGATTTCAATGCATGCTAACTTTGAGGATCACTGATAGGCAATTTCAAATAATCAAGGTTTATTTTTAAATAGAATACCTAAAACTTACTTTAGAAATGCATTTGCACAGTGGTAGAGTCCATGGGGAGTGTTCAGGTATCTGTGTTACTGATAAATAAAGTACCACGTGATTATAGTTTAGGAACAGATATTTTAGAAGAATTATGAGCCGGAAGTTCTCTCTCTCTCTCCTTCCCTAGGTCTTTTCATACTTGAGATTGTAAAAGTGTCTTTATGTTTTGGAACCATTTTGTACTTATGATAATGTAACTGTCAAGCCGCGCTGAGCAGTATGCCAGAACCTTGTCTAAGCATACGATAGCACCGTATTACATGAGGCACCGATGTCATCACCTCACAGCCGAGGAGACTGTTTTTCGATCAGGGCAGGGCTGATGGCACACACGGTCAAGCCGGACTGCTGCTTTGCGCCTGGCACCTCATGGCGCCCCACACTTACAGGTGTCTTCTTAAATGAAAAGTTACCCTTTGGAACCTCACCCGGATTGGTACCCGCGGTGTCGTCTAGGTAGGGGAGTCCTGAACCCATCCTGCCTCGAATGTGGGCCCCATCTCTATGTCTGCCCTCTGGGGACTCTCTGACTCTGGAACTTCCTTTCCTTACACTCCGAGAAGCTTTGATGTTCGCATGTCTTAGTCCTGGGGCCTGATTCCAGGACAGCAGCCTGGGGGACTAATCACTACCCCTGACCAGTGTGCCACTTCATTCTTGGAACACTGCAAGAGAGGACTGTTGGAATGGGGCAGACATGGGGATTCTGGCGACCCACATGACTTACATAGATGGGGTTTCTGTAAAACAGTGTGTTCTCTACCCACTCGAAGGGTGCCCGAAGCATAGAGAGTTTTGGTGAACTCTTCAGACCACACCGCTCGGAAGAAGTACAGCCGGGATTCCGAACACAGTTCGCGCCTTTTTCCTCAGGTACTGTTCTATGTCTGTTCATAAAAGGTTGTCTCTTTGAGCATGCAAGTTTCGGAAGGCATTAAACTTTCACACAGGGATGTAAGTGAGTGATTCATACCCAGTATATGGCTTTATAAAATAACCAGTTTGATAAATACATACTTTTACCCAAATTGAAAATCAGTGGTATGTTACTTGAAAATATCTATTTTAGATTTTAGAGTAATAATAGCAATGATAGTGAAAACCAGAGCGGTGAAAATGCAGTGGGTGTTTTTTAGGCACTACGCAGAGCTCAAATGGCCTTAATTCAGTAAGTTCCTCCTGCTCCTATTATTCAGACAAGAAAACCAAGACTAAGAGAGGTTAAGCAAACAGTCCACACTGGTGCAACTACTTAGTTGCAATGTCAAAATTTATAGCCTTGTATGTGTCTAGGGGTCCATTCTTGTGTGAAGAACTTACTGGTTTGAGTGCGTGGAATACAGGGCAACCAAAGCTTGAGGGAGTGAACTTACTAAACCTGTGAATCTATAATTTCATGTAATTTTACTAATTTTGATTATATGTTTTAGATAATTATTCTCATGTTCTAAAGATAATTCAGCATTAATCATGATTATGCCTTTTTAAAATACAGGTAGGATCTGGATGACTTTTTAGTACTCAGCTATTTAAGAATAGTTAACATTAACTAAAATATACATTTAATTAGAATGAGTATATGCCTCAAAGCAATTCTTAAGCTTTAAAAAGTGTCAAAGTAGCTGTGTATTTCTGTGTATGATTAGCATTACTCCCATCTCCAAAGTGTTCCTTGACAAATTTTACTTTAATGATTACCTAGACAATAGCTTCTTATTAGACACTGCTGACAAGCTCCTATCTAAGTGACCTTCAGTATAAAAGCTGGCATTTGGAAATATGATGCCAATTTATTATAGTCTTCCACATTTACTCAAAGTGATATACTGAAGAAGAAAGTAAAAAGAAATAAGACAATCCATCACATTCAGAAAAGACCTGTGATCTTAATGCTCTTTCGTATTGTAATATTCTTCCAGGATTCAAAGTGAGGATGTTACCGAAAATAAATTTTAAGAAATATTTAAGCCAGAAATATGTCCATACTGAAGGCAGTTTGAAGATCATAAAAGAGCATAGTGTAGTAATATTGTTGTTTCTCAGTCAAGAACTTCTATTTAAATGCTTATGTTTATTAATATCTGGACATATAATTATTCACCTGTATTCATCTTGTGAGTTGAAAAGATGATACTGTTTATTACATTCATAAGATATAGAAATGATTACTTCCTAATTTTTAAAGGCACTGAAACAGCAATTCCCATTGTGTTGAGGACAAAAAATTGAAAGAAGATGTAGGTATAAATGGTGAGAATCAGAGTTTTCACCATTATGCTGTAATGGACTCTCCTGACACATCGAAATGAATTGCAAATGTTTCCATGAATTTTTCTTTGGACTATAAGATTTTGTGTTTTTCATCATATTGAAGAAATCAAGATGTAGCCATCCCACACCAGCATTCTGACAGTTTTATACCATATTTCCCGAAGTCTCAATACACCAACTGATTACTGTCACTACTATAGTGGTTTTTCTTTAGCATAAGAAGAATTCTCAACAATTCCTTCTGAAAAAAAGCCTCCCTATCCTAGACCTTATGTTGACTCAACCATTTCCATATAACAGGGTCTTCCACTTGGCAACAGCCCCTGTCAATCACCACCATCTACAACCAATTTCACTATTTAGATTATAATCGGTGAACTATTATGGTTGTTGAGTCTCCATCATTTGTAAATGAAATAGTGAAATTTAATACAGATTATAATTCATGATGGAAAGTTAACAGTTTCAGAAACAAAAAATGAAAGAATAATAGATAATTTCCATAAAACTTTAAGTTAAAAAATTAATACATTATTTTGGTGATGATTAGACACAGGGAGATTCTGAAAATATAATTGGGCTTTTTTCCTCTACATTTTTCTTTGTCTACTTTTCTGCCTCTTTTTTGTTGTTGTTGGTCTGACATTTATCTACTGCAAAAAACTGGGACCACGTGATGAGAGAAGCCTAGTGTGGACCACTGGTATATGCAGACAATTCATTCTCATTTTTTCATTTTCATCATGGTGCCCAAGCATGAATCTTTGATCTTGCATGTGGCTGGAAGGCATCAATATTATCCAAAACACATGCAACAGAGGGGATGAGGGTTGAAGGGAGTTTTAACTCTAAAATGTGAATTTAGTACCAATAATGTAGACAATTTTGAGTTTTCATATTTTTGTTGCATGTTTTTATTAATACAGGTTGTTTGGATGTGTCATAAAGAAGATAATGGCATGACTGTGTTTATATGGGGAAGATGAATCCCATCTCATCGTTGCTAATATAAAAGCAATGCAGCTGAAAAGCAGTCAACTTTTCCGCACTCCACAGGTATTTTTCTCATGACCCCAAGCTGAAGAGTATCAGAATCTTAAAGTTTCCATAAAAATAACTGGAATTTAAATATGAATAAGGACATTTTTATAGCCACAGATAGGATTCACTAAGCAATTAAGGCTTACTGTACTTTTTTCTATTTCATATCCTTTGCTAAAAGTGATGAACATTCAAATCTAAACTATTAAAGAAATTCCATTGTGAAGGAGGACTAGTTATTTCAGTAATTTATAGCTATTTTATCTTGAGGAAGATTAATGGCTTATTTTACTAAAATTAAAATAATGATATCTAGCAATTACTATTTCTCAAATAAAAAGAGAAAGAATACTGTGGGAGTTTAGATTTTATTTTCTCTAAAAGGATATGTTGCAGACAAAAACCAATCTGAAAGCCAATATGAAGCTGATCTAATTTATTCACTCTCTGTGTTTAAAAAAAAGGTTTTTATCTATTTCTGTGTTAGCATTTTCTTAAAATGCCTTGGCCTCCTTTTCAATTTATTTCAGCATTTTAGTTTCCTGTGATTGTTTTTCATTTCTCACTATATTCTAAAAGAGATAATGATTAAAAATGACTTAAATGCAATTGTAATATTGTATCAACACTGGAGTATTTCAAAGAACAAAAGGGAGATAACCAAGTTAAATTGCTTCTTTCTATCTACAATAGGATTTTTACTGGTAAATGAATTCGTATTAATGGAAGAGCTGCCTGGAAGTAAGATTATTTACACAGTTGACTTCAATGGAAGTAATTTCATGACAGACCGACGTGGCATGCAGTAAGGTAGAGAACTGATACTATGAACAGTAGCTTTTGCCAAGATGTTTGTCTTTACTTAGATTTTACAAAAATACGAAAGGAAAATTTTAAATATCATGTTATATTTAATATCAAGGTAGTGATCTTTAAGCTACATAGTTTTAAAAGGTCATGTGTTCAAAGTGAGGCTAGCTTTTAGTGGGTGTCTGAAATAAATAAATTATACTTTTTTATACTGCATTTTCTGTAGCTCTTCATTGATGGGACTAAATGGATAATGCTTGTGGCAGAATTGAATAGATGAGAAATGATATGAAGGCCATAAGAGTTTGTGCTTTACTCCAGAGTTGTTTCAAATAAAACTCATTAATTTAAATTATGAATTTGAACACTTTGGAGTATAATTGGTACTGCTGTTTACAACCTTAAGAAAATAAATTGTCCATTCCATTTGGTTTGTGAGCATGCTAAATAGCATATCTAAGTAGACTATAAGAACATGAACACGAACAATTATTTAAAACATGATTTACCAATATGTTGTGCACAATTAAAGTTTCTTGCCCTGGCTGGTATAGCTCAGTGGATTGAGCGCGGGCCTCCGAACCACAGTATCGAGGTTCTATTCCCAGTCAGGGTACATGCCTGGGCTGCAGGCCAGTTCCCAGCAGGGGACACAGGAGAGGCAACCATACATTGATATTTCTCTCCCTCTCTCCTTAACTTCCCCTCTAAAGATAAATAAATAAAAATTAAAAAAAGTTTCTTGTGCCCTGAGAAAAATTAAATCAAGTGCAGCAAAAATATTTTAACAGCAGGCAATGCAAATTTAAATATCATTTTTACATGTTTGGAACACAGAAGAGACATCTGGAATATTGACAGCATCATTTTTAAGTAAAAATCAGCAAATAATAATTTTTTTAAAGTCAGTAATTTCTCTGCTCTGAAAGATGCTCTAACGTTTCTTCTCAAGAGGTGTAAATAATCTGAAAAATTTGCTTAGTTTAACATTGAAAAATTTTCCAAATTTGACTTGAAACTGCAATTTTTTTAAATTAAAAAGATTCCAAGAGTTTATTTATTTAGTTTTAGAGAAAGGGGTAGGGAAGGAGAGAGAGGGAGAGAAACATCAATGTGTGGTTGTGTCTCATGTGCCCCTGCTGGGGACCTGGCCTGCAACCCAGGCACGTGCCCTGACTGGAAATCTAACCGAGACCCTTTGGTTCGCAGTCCTGTGCAAAATCCACTGAGTTATACCAGCCAAGGCCAAACTGCAATTTTTAAAAGAATTGTATTATTAATTAATATTAAGAAAGTGAATTTTAACAACCATTATGTTCTTTTAAAAGTGTGAATATATTTCAATATATCACAAACTTTCTCAGGTCAAATTACATTTGCAAACAAATAAAGATCAAGTTTTTAAATGACAAATTATATGTTTACCATTGTAAACAGACTATACATCCAGACGATTTTTAATAGTGTTAATTGTCATCTTGACATTCTCTACCAGAAGAAAAGTTGATTTTTGGAATTATATTCACCTATATTTATTTTGAAGTACTATTTTATATAATACATACTTGTATTGTGAGACCATTGGTTGAACAAAAGGTGCAGTTTATAGATAATGGATTTTGTATCATTCACTCATTGCTTATATTGATACTGTGATTGATCTTTTTATGTAATGAGTGTCCACATAGTGGTTGAGACTAAAATTAAATAGGACAAAAATGGTCACAAATCTTTTTATTGCTGGACACATGAGTTGAACAGCCTGGAACAATTTTATATATATCAAGTGCAATGCCAGAGATCTGTGTCCAGCAAATGACTCATTATCCATTTTTGTAAATGTAGGTACTTGCAAACTGAGTGATATGTACTTACCAAAATATTCAACAGTTAGAAATAAATATTTTCTAAATGCCTGTTTATTCAGGGGCATTGTGGCATGGAATCCTTTAACAGTCATCACCATGCTGCCCTGCCTTAGTGACTTTTATCTCTTATCTCCTCACATATCTGTACGTTTCTGCCACATTGCATTCTTCTGTCTTGAGCATTGCCTCAGGTTTATCTTGTGGATTCACCAAAAATATCTGAGTACTGGAGAAATGCATTTGTTTTCTGTGAGCCTAAGTATCTGAATAAAACGGATCATTACTTTATACTTCTGTTTTAAAAAAGTGTAGGCTTTCTTCTTACAAATGTTATCTAGCAGCATTTAGTTAAAATAAAAAGCTGAGGGGAATCTATATTTAAAGTTTTGCAGAAGCTGGCCTTTGGGAAAGGAATGAAGAGAGAGGAAGAGGAAAAGCATAAATAGTATTTTGTGCAAATCAGTAATATTAGAAACTTCAAAACCCCGATATGAGAAATAACAGAACAGCAAAATATTAAAGGGCAGAATTGCTTAAAAGTGTGTTTTTAGTAACAGAGGAAAAAAGAGTGTTCAGGTTGGTTAGCACTGATAGAACATGAAAAGCCAGTGAATTTAGGGTATAGGTGTAGAGGTCATTACAATGCTGTGAAAAAAATAAACAGAACATGGAGAAGAAGAGAAATTCAGTGTATGTACACATGTACGTATTACAGTATGTGTGTGGAAATATAAAGAACTACATATTTCAATATATAGATAATATATTAATTTTATATTATGTATATAGTTGTATATATCTCATTACATATTTTTGTGCATGTGAGTATATTCATATGTCTACAATTATAATTTATTAGTGAGAAAATTTGAGTTATATACGGCTGGATTAAAGAGTTACCCTGTATAGTCGAGTTTATAGATGAGGCCTATCCTGGTATTTCTCCCTTCTTTGGCCAGGATCCATATAGATAATACCATAGATGGATGCTCATATTACCTAGTTTCTTTTATGTATTGGTGATACTTTGTTAGGGTTGCTTTCTCAAAGTACCAGACACTGGTGATTAAACAAAAATTTATTTTCACAGAATTATGGAGTCTAGTAGGCCAAGATAAGGTATTAGCAGGGTTGATTTTTTCTGAGGTCTTTCTTTCTCTCGGTTTGTAAAACTGTCTGCTCCCTAAGTGTACACAAGGTCTTCTCTCTGAGCCTGTCAGTGTCCTAATATCTCCCTTTTGTAAGAAAGTCATAGCAGCTTAATTCACGATAGCCAAGAGTTGGAAGCAACCTAGATGCCCATCGGTCAATGACTGGATCAAAAAGCTATGGTACATTTACACAATGGAATTCTATGCTGCAGAAAGGAAGAAGGAACTACTACCCTTTGCAACATCATGGATGGAACTGGAAAGCATTATGCTGAGTGAAATAAGCCAGGCGGTGAAAGATAAATACCGTATGATATCACTGTTAACAGGAATCTAAACAACAAAACAAACAAGCAAGCAAAATATGACCAATGACACTCAAATACGGAACAGGCTGACAGGGTCCAGAGGGGAGAGGGGAGAGAATCATAGGGGAAAAGGGGAAGGACTCACATGAACAAGTAGAAAGGACACATGGACAATAACTAAGGTGGGGGGCGGAAATGGGAGGGAGGTGGGGAGCACTGCGGGGCAGGGCTGGGAATATAAGACAGAAAGCTGTACTTGAACAAGAGTTAAATAAAAATTAAAAAAATTAAATAAAACAAAAAAAGAGAGAAAGTCAACAGTACTGGTTAGGGGCCCACCCTAATGACCATGTGTTACCTTCATCTCTCTTTTAAAAGCCTTTTCTCCAAACTTAGTGAAATCCTGAGATACAGGAATTAGGACTTAACACAGGAACTTGAACTGTGAGCATAACAGTTAGCATTATAACTGTAAAGAGCGAGTACCTAGGAGTTGTTATCCTGATGATACATTTGAATTGTTTGTGAATTATAGAATTTTGAAGTTGTCTGTCTCTACGTATCTGTGTCCCTTTCTATTGGTGGGTTGGGCTCCATAGAAGTAGTATCTGAGCAAAGGAATGCATTGACATGTTAATAGATACTTATTTTTGTAAGATATTTTAATTTCTTGATTTTTAAAATTTGATAGTGTTTAATATGTACTCGGCATTTACAATTTCTACTTTAAAAAGTCTGTTGTGTGCCCTTACTTCTACTTTAGAAGAATTAGAGAGTTAAATTGAGTAATGCAATATATTCAACAAACAGTAAGATAAAACTTTTATGTGTAAAAATATTGAGATTTTGGTGACAGCTATGGGAAAGTTCCTTCTGTTTTTAAACATGAAAAAAAGATAACAAAAAGGTATTGAAATGGGGTTTACAAAAACTACTCTCATTTGAATGCTTATGAAACTATTTGAAATTAAAACAACTTAGCTGAAAAGCACTCATCTAACCTATTACTTTTATAATAAGAATTATCATGAAATTATCACTATGAACAGGATAATTGTTTGTATTGAATGTTATTCTCATTTAATGAAATTTAAATTACTTTAAATTACTTATAAATGGTATCTTAATATTTACCATTAAATGTTTGGCATTTTGAATCAATGTGATACAATAAATTAGGAAAACAAAGCATAACTTCTCCCCTGATAATATAATTGAGTTCATAATTTGAAATCTGTTCAATAGATGAAATACTTTGGGGTCACTGGAAATTTCATAAACATCTTTAAATGAGTTTCTGTTTTCACTCAGCACTTAAATCTTTAAAATGCTTTATTTAAGGCAAATAGACATTGCTTGTGTGTGTGAATGCTGTTCACAAAGGAAATAAGAAATTCTAATAAAAATAAACTGCATTTATATCCTAGGAAAATTGAAGCAAAGGGCATTTCTACAAACCAATAAGAAGTTACATTGTATGAAAGTGGCTGTATGTAAATCTTGTTTGTAGCTGTCATCCATAGCTTCTAGGAATGTTTCAATCCAACTTTTTAGTTTGAGGTACAATAGCTCCCCAGAAAATAAGAAAACTCCTAACATGAGTAAAATATTAAATATTCAATGTTTTAATTTTACATTTAGTTACTGCATCACTATAAGTTTTTCCTAAACTAAATATATTTTAAGGGATCTAATTCATTACAAAACACAACACTTGATTATTCCAGGTTTTTAAAAAATATAAAGTGATATCTAATACTAACCTACAGTTTTTTAAAGATTTAAGTGACTTATGAATATTACTACAGTACCAAATTTAAGGTCATTAGAGGATTACATTGATAGCAGTTATCTTCTCTGTAGCTCAACCAATCACTCTTTTATTCATTCAAGTGTCAACTTTCTTACCAAGTAAGTAAGTGTGAACTGTGAAGGATAGATTGAAGCCTGAACTCAATCACATTAGTTAATTAGCATTAGATTTAGAGATCTTAGTCCTTATACTTAATTTATAAAAGTAAATGAGGAGTTCCATTTTGGTTAAAATTAGGTACTTCAACCTCATACTGTTAACACTCAAAAGTATCTAGCAGTTCAAATGTGAGTTAAGTTCAAAGGACATACACAAACACACTGTTTAGTGTTTGGGGGAAGAAAGACAATCAAAAGTTGTAAAGGATTTTACTCATAGTCCCTAGTCCAAAAAGTAATATCCAGAGGATCAGAAGGCCAGTCAGTAACCGAGGGCCTGGAGCCCTTCCCCAGCAGTGTGGGGGCAGCAGCCGTGAGGTCGCCATCAAGGACAAACTGCTTCTCATTGATTGGTGTTTGTGCTCCTTATCAGCATAACTCGCTTCCACTCCTTCCTTCTCCTCCCACCCATCTACTTCTTTTAATGACTTGTCTTGACTGATATATCACATGGGGGGCATGTTCTCAAAGAGAATGATCAACTTTAGCTATCAATCAAAGATGAAAATGCAGGAAGAAATATACTCTCTCACCAAATAACAACCCACAAAACATGGGTTATTAATATATCCAGATGCCCTAACAAAAGTGATTATTTAGTCCAGCAGGACAAACTGAAGTCCAATAGTATATAGAATATGAAAGGAAGATAAAATGAATCATTCAGTGAGTTGACATGAAATGAGTAAAAACACACAGTCAATAAGCTTAGGTCAGCATCTTGCTCTTATTTCAATGTCTATCACACTTTACACAAAGCTTTTGCGAGCAATGCAGTGTGAGGTTTACTGCCTACTTTCTGACATTCACTTATTTATAAGTTAGGCTCTATTTGATAAAGAATGTGTGATTAGCTAACGGGAAAGACGTAAAACCTATTAGCATAAACGCTAGTGTCAGCTGGTCTAAAAACAAGCTGAGGTCTGACGTCTGAACTGAATGCGGCAGAGCCTGGAACCCAGCCCAGCCTTCCTTCCCATCTCTAGGCAGAGCAACTGGAATTCGCCCTGCTCTCCAGGCTCATTCCCAACAGATAACTCTTCTAGGAAGAGAAAATCTACGACTTCCTTAAACGTACACAAAATGACAGTTAAAATGACAGGCACAGCCTCCTGCTGGGGGTTAGTAACGATGTTCTCCATCCATGAGTCAGGGTTTTCTCAACCAGATGACTTACTCCTCGTCTCAGGAAGCGGACCTCAAGGGGTGGAGAGGCAGCAATTTACTCTTAGAACTTTTCTGACGGGGTGGGGAGGTGGAAAGGTTCTTCTTTTGCGAATTAATGTCCTATTCCATTTTTCCTCTTAATTAATTGAATTTATAAATCAAGTCCATAATTAGAAAGGGAAAAATTAGTGCATCAGGGCAATGCTGCACCTACCTTCACACGTTTTTCTGCCCAAGACCTGCCTCTGCTTCTTGAATACGCTTCTGAAAACAGTTGGTAAAATATTTTTGCCTGAGGCCTTGTGTACATTTATCAGCTGTTTTCTAGCCAAAGAATTTGGGAATGAGAAAGTTTTATTTTATTATCTACCAAGTTCTGAGATGAAAGTTTTTCTTCTAGATTTTGCTTCAAAATGTAACAATTTCTCCATCAGTTCATCTGTGGCTGTTCCTTAACACATATGCAACCAAAAGGAACCCTGTTGGCATTTTCAATATTCTGTTGAGGATCTCTTTGTCCATGAGTCCATTTGGTATATTTCCTATCTTCTGTGTTACTGTAGGCAACAACCTTATGCAACATGTGTCTGCCTTCCTCAGCCTTCCAGTAGTGATTTTTTCTTCCTGTTTGACATTTCACCACAAATTAGTTTACTATTTATTTAGCTTCTATTTCCTGTTGTTACTTATTAACAGTTTCAAATGCCAATGCCACACGTTTCAGGTTTTGTTATAACAAAACCTGAACATTATTTCTGGTACTATTTCTGGCTGTTTATCGTGCTAATTTATTGTGACATAACAAATCATACTGAAATGTAGTATCTTGAAATAGTAGAGCATTATTATTTTCTATGCTCCTAAGGGTTGGCTGGTCAGATGTGGTGTTGGCTGAGGGCACGCACTGGGCCTCATTCACTTTCGGACTCAGCTGGTTTGGGGCGTAGAGAGAAATTTCACTTGCATCCATGTAATACTAGTACAGGCTCTTGACTATATAGTCTCAGCTCTCTCTCATGTGTATTTTCCCATTCCATCTGGTCTTTCATCAGCCAATAATTCAATCTGTACTTCTTAACCAGGTTGATAACTTCCAAAAGAGAGATACTTTAACAACTATCTGGGATTTTGTTTTTAACCAAGTATATTTAGGTGAACAGATCAGAAGACCACTGCCTTTGAAAAAACACAGTGACCAAGGAGAGAGGCACCATGGGGAAGCAGAACAGTCAGTCAGAAGACAGAATGAATGACCCAGGAAAAAGCGTGTGTTTTGGCGGGTGGGGGTGGAAGGTATAGGCATGGCAGTGTAAGCAGGTTTATGACTGGATAATGTGACTAACTTTCATAAGCACTGGAACCCTAGTAATCTAGTGCCTTGCCCTGGCATGATTAGGACAAGGAGATAGTGCCCTTGAGTATAGGAGCCTGACAAAAAGAGGCAGGTAGGGGTATAGTCCCAGGTTTGTTTGGTCTGCATAGCAAAAGCCCGTAGGCAAGTTTGGTATACCTAGAAATTAGCTACCCTTGGAAGGGACAGATCCTCTCAGGTCTGTTTGACCTCAAGATGTCAAAGCATCATCATTTATAGAAAATAAAAATGTGCTTTATACAAGAACATTAAAAGGAAGCAGGAAACATTTGAAGCCCTAGTCTGGAAGTCCACAATGTAATGGAGGTGGTGATATGCTATCCAATCTCTCCCTCAGGAAAGAATCTGTTTCCCAGCTGTTGGGGGCGCTGTGGACAGAGAGCTTTTTGATGTAAGCCTTTGCAAAAATTGTCTCAGTTACACAGTCACCTTGCCCATGATCACACCACGGTCAAGGGTGCCGCATCTAGTAAGGGATTGTGATAAGAACATAGAGAAAGGCTTGGCTATTTTAGCCCAGCGTGTGGCAAATCTGAAGGACATTTTCTTTCCAGGGTTTCCTAAAGTTGTTGTCAGAATGTGTTTACAGGTCAGTTTCTCCTGTGTTCAGTCTTGCTCTTTCCCTTACTTTCTATAGGGGTTGACACCAGGGAGTCCTCTAATAGCCATCATGCATGATGACTCCGACTCAGAGTCTGTTTCCCGGATGACCCTACCTGTAAAAACCAGTATTATCCCCAAAGGCATTCTATCAGTTACAGCAATTCACAAAGCCTTCCCAAATTCAACGGGGTGGAAAGGTACAATTCATTTCTTGAAAGATAAAGCATCAGCAGCGATTTCTGGCCAGGGTTTACAATGTTCTACAAACACAAGGTTTTAGTGCGAAGCAGTATGTTCTGATACAAGGAACTATTTGCTGATTGAATGATAGTTTTGACACGTTGTTCAAAATTACTGGCGTCAGGTGACTGAGAGTGGGAAATTAAGTCCCTAAGTGACTGCGGTTGCTCATTATGACACAGGGTTTTGTCAAACCCACAAAATAATCAGACCCACAGGAATACTAGTCATCAGACATCCGATGAAAATGGTGTAGTTTGGGAAGTCCAGGCAGCTCCAGAGGACACAGAGTCTGACGCACAGAGGTGGGTCAGACTCCCATCTCACCTGCATCTTTTGGTCATCACCTCTCCTTAGATCTTACCTATGCCTACTTGTATGGTTGCTTATACTTGCCTAATGAATGGAGTTATAAATCCTGAGTATATCATGGGAATTTTGTTTCAGTGTATGAGTTAGAACAGAAAAAAACACTGCTACATTATTGACTGATTTCATGGTAACCAATGGTCAGCAGGGGTGAAAAACCCTCACTGCAAGCCAAAAGCTTGCGAGTAAATTTTGTATAGTTGCCGGATAAACACATATATAGGGATTCCTGGACAGTAGGGGATGGATGAATCAGTCCATAAGAAGAGGCCTAGAAAAAACAAGATGAGAAGTATGAAGACAAAACTGTCTAGACAAGAAGGCGAACGCTGCACTAATGGAAGACGGGTATGTAGATCTTTGAATTTTACATCAGTGCTCATGAAGAAGGAGACTGTCATTTGAGATAAGTTATTTCGGGTATAATTGGTGGATGTTGG
The DNA here is from genome assembly GCF_014824575.4 of Sturnira hondurensis. Lineage (NCBI taxonomy): Eukaryota > Metazoa > Chordata > Mammalia > Chiroptera > Phyllostomidae > Sturnira > Sturnira hondurensis. Next base: position 20,385,230 of record NW_028088227.1, on the reverse strand, counting down.
CTACCCTCTCTTTCTGGCCACGTGGAGTTTGTGTGAGGGATTCGTGAACAGAGTTCCCATGGTGTTACGGATGAACCTGCTGTCTGGGCAAAGCAGTAAGGCTTCCTTTCCTCTCACCAAGGCTGCTGCCCTGGCTGGAGGCCTGAGCTACCAAGCACAGAAACCTAGGCTGCACTATGCATGGCGCAGTCTCTTGAGAATGTTGGCTAGCCACTCGGTGCCAAGTCAATTATAGTGTAGCCATTCTACCTTTGAGAGATTGCAATTTTATTATTATTGGAATTAACACCTATTTCTGAAATGGGTTGACCCTTCTTTCCAACTGTGTCTCTGCCATCACCACTATAAGAACTTCTGAAATAATTACATGAGGTCATTCATACATTACTTTGTATTAGACCAAGGGACTCACTAATGAAAGAGAAGGTACAACATGGCTGAATGACCTTGAGGTCCACTAGTCTTAGCAAACAGCACACCCCTCATAAGCATCTGAACTGATAGAATGGTGTACCATCAAAGCCCAAATAAAGACTCACTAAAGGTCAGTATTCGGCAAATTTAGGTTACTGTTTTTTGGTGTCTCTTACAGTCATTGAATTGGTGGTTGAGTATGATGTTGGGTCCCAAACAACTAGAAAACTCAATGAATGGGTCCAGAAAGCAAAGGGTGGAAGTAGGATTGGCCCTGGTCGCCAACATTCTCGGTGGCTTCCTTGTAGAAGTGTGCTTCTCATCGTGGGAAATACAAGTTCTGTTGCATTAGAACACTTATTCGCAGGCAGAGATCATTTCACTAGGCGAAACTAGGGTTAGGATTTCCACAGAATATGACGCCGCGACTATCTCATGATCACTCTGGGGTTCTGAGAACAACAGGCAAAAGAAAGAGTTCACATGAGCAGTAAGACTTCCTGACATAACATGGAGCATGTCTAGAGAACAGAGATTTGGGTGTGGCTTCTATACCTGGCGATAATAATGAATTAATAGGCAGTTACTCTTAACACATCCTTAAGAGAGCAAGGAATTTAATGGCTCTTCTCCTTTAAGGATTAAGCTCTTGCATATCCTATCATCCAAGCAACCTAGAATAACTGAAGTGCTGGAGTGGATGGGGGAGAGATGATCACTTAGGACCATTGGTAGAAATCCATTTCAATCACCCTCCTGTGTTAAACATCCTATTATCTTTTTTTAAATTTCATTTAACCACTGCCTGGGAAAGTCTGTAACAGGGAGACTTAAGAGCCACAGACAAATTTTGAGGGCAATGTGTATGTTCATTATCTTCTGCAAGTATAGCACATATAATATCAAATTATACAGTTTAAATGTGTTCATTTTACTGTACGTCAATAATAAGTCAGTAAACATGTTAAAAGGAGAAAATGGATATACATTTATAAATGAATGCATTTAGTGCACATATTTAATAAACCTTTATGTATACATATACATGTGTTTGTAAATATATTAAGTTCTGCTCACCATTGCAGGTTGTAGAACAGGTATTGCACAGTGACAGGAAGCTCGTCCTCATTATTATGTCATTACGTATTGACTCTGTGTTTAAGATTCCTAACTCTCTAACTTTATGGAAGTTTGTAAATACAAGATAAGCAGAAATGCACTGAGAGAATTAATTAATGATGCTTTATTTTGGCTTTATAGCATTGACACAAATAAATATACTCCACTTCTGGTTTGTTGCTCCACATTAAGTTGCATTTGATAAAGAGTGAAGACAAATGGATCAAATAAACTTACAACCAATACAATGCTAAAGGTCATCACATCACTCTCATGTTCCGGAGAGGAAACTATGCCATAGAAATATTAAATGTTTTGCTATTATTATAGATTTTATGGCATCCTGAGTTAAAATTTAGGGTTTTCAGATGTGCTATCAAGAAATCCTTCACTACCTCAGACAGATAACATTATTTGTAATATTTTAAATATCTTAGCTATATGAAACCAAACAATATGCCATGACATTAAATAAAGAGATAACAAAGATCAATGGGTATTTTGAAAGTAACTGAGAGACACAGAAATATTCAGAGAGAAGTAGCTTTGTGATCAAGAGATGTAAGCCTCATTTGTATTCTTATCTACTTAGTTCTTTCTAATATAAGTTAATATGTGTATATTAAAAATGGTAGAGCCCTGGCTGGTGTAGCTCAGTGGGTTGAGAGTGGGCCTGTAAACTAAAGGATGGAAGTTCGATTCCCAGTCAGGGCACATGCCTGGGTTGCAGGCCAGTTCCCAGCAGGGGACCCACACGGGGCAACCATACATTGATGTTTCTTTCCCTCTCTCCTTCCCTTCTCCTCTAAAGGTAAATCAATAAAATCTTTAAAAAATGGTAGAAAAAAATTAGCTAAGATTTTGTTGCAATAAATTGAATCCATATGCATTACGCACAAGAAATTAAAAAGTATGTTTTAAATTGATTTTTTATTTAGTTGACACAGAATGTTATATTAGGTGTATGGCATGGTGATGCAACATTTATATACCTTACGAAATATCGCCACAATGAATCTAGTAACCATCTGTCCCCAAACGTAGTTATCGTGATATTATTGACTATATTCCCCACGCTGTACATTACATCCCCCTGACTTATTTTATAACTGGAAGCTTCTACTTCTTAATGCCCTTTCTGTTTTCCACCCAGAAGTCTGTTTTCATATGTGCTTGCAGAGATCAGTTATTTCCAGTTGCTTAGAATACGAGAAGCTCAGTTATGATGTAGACTCTAATTGGAATACTACTGAGCAAAAAGAGAATTGAGCTTACAGCATCCCGAGAGGGCCAAAATGCATAGGTGGATAGGCAACCAGCAGTGTGCCAGGGAGAAACAACACTTCGCTGAACACTCAGCAGCACGTACCATGCAAGGGAAAATAGGTACACGACATACGGGCATGATGGTAGCAGCTCCAGTTTTGTTAATTAGGCTACATTTATGCTTCAGTAATGTTGCAGTTTGCCACTGCATCTTCCTGGAGCCTATTGTGCCAATCCTCTAGTGTCCCCAGTAGCTACAAACCCTGTATACTATATGCCTCCTACTGATATGTCATTACAACATTAAAATAGTGCCCATTTAACAGCACTTCAAGAATTATCATTTTCTTTTGCACAAAGAAGTGAATAAATCTATTACTGCTTTGTAAAAATTAAAACCAAGCTTATATTATTCCTAATATTTGCCACTGAGACACAGATTACTGAATTTGTCTACTTATATGATTTAGCAATATAGCTTAATTATTTAAAAATATACACACTTTTTATATACAGCACTTTTTTCAAAAAAATTAAAAGGCTGCAGGTTGTCTCTATATTGATATCTAGAACAATCGTTTTTAAAATTATAATATGTTAAGTATTTAAAAAACATTGTTTGCAAATATAGAATATGACTAAGAGTTAATTATTGTGCCTTATATTACGTAGTACATGCATGAAGATACATGATGAGTATTTGGTGTATATTGTTGAAGATCAATGAGATGGCACAACTGGAATGCCAGGCAAAAGGCTGGGAAACATACTCTCAGCGCAGGTTTACTCAGTGGCGTCATCGTTAGTTCTGAGCCTGTGACACCAGGCTGGCTGAAACCTCGTTCATTCTTTTTGTTCCGTAAGATGGTTCTAGTAGCACTGAGGTGTTTTTAACTTCATTAGAAACAACTTTGTGAGATTGTATTGTTATGTTGGTTCTGTCATATTGGTGTGCATTTAAGAAAACTGTTCAAAACTGGTGAATTTTTGTGCAGCCATTTTAATGTTGAAGATGAAAGAAACTAAGCAACATTTGCAGCATATTATTCTTTATTATTTCAAGAAGGTAAAAATGCAACTGAAATGCAAAAAAAAAAGATTTGTGCAGTGTACAGAGAAGGTGCTGTGAGTGATCAAATGTGTCAAAAGTGGTTTGTGAAGTTTCACGCTGGAGATTTCTGATTGGACAATGTTCCATGGTCAGGTCATGTAGACCAGTTGAAGTTGATAGTGATGAAAGGAAGACATTTAATTGAGAACAATCAATGTTATATGAAGCAGGAGATAGCCGACATACTCAAAACATTTAAATCAAGTGTTGATATTGTTTGCATCAGCTTGGTTATGTTAATTGCTTTAAAGTTTGGGTTCCTCATAAATTAAGCAAAAATAAATAAATAAGTAAATAACCTTCTTGACCATATGTTCATATGTGATTCTCTACTTAAATGTAATGAAAACATTGTTTTTAAAATGAATTGTGACAGGTGATGAAAAGTGGATACTTGACAATAATGTGGAATGGAAGAGATCATGGGGCCGGTGGAATGAGCCACCAGCAACCACACCAAGGACTGGTCTTCTTTCCACAGCAGGTGATACAGTGTATATGGTGGGACTGGAAGGGAATCCTCTATTATGAGCTCCCTCTGAAAAACCAAGGTATTGATTCCAACCAGTACTGCTCCCAATAAGACCAACTGTAAGTAGCACTTGACAAAAAGCATCTGGGATTAGTTAACAAAAAGTGCACAACATTGCATCAGGATAACGCAAGGCTGCACGTTTTTTTTTTTTGATGACTGGTTGAAGGCTCTTACAACCTGGCTGGGAAATTCTGATTCCTCTGCTGTATGTATCAGGCATCGTGCTTTTGCATTTCTGTCTTTACAAACTTCTCTTAATGGAAAGAAATTTAATTCCCTGGAAGATTGCAAAAGGCACTCAAAACAGTTCATTGTTCAAAAAGATAAAGAGTTTTGGGAAAAGTTATAGAGAATAAGTAGCATAAATGGTAAGTAGAAGATAGACAGGGGGAGGTTAAGAATAGTATAGGAAATGTAGAAGCCAAAGAACTTATGTATATGACCCATGGACATAAACTAAATGGGGGGAATACAGGTGGGAGGGGGGTGTGCAGGGTGGAGGGGAATAGAGAAGGGGAAATGGGACAACTCTAATGTCATAATTAATAAAATACATTTAAAAAAGATACTTTTCATAGCAAAAGGCAAATTGATAGTTGTGCTGCCCCCCCCCAGGTGAAATGTGGATGTCACTCCAAGAGCATCCAGTGCCTTCTGATGGGGGTGCATAGATTTATGCAGTGCCTGCAGTAGAGTCAGGGAGGTGGAGACTCCGGTCTTATGAAGAACACTTGCCCTGACTAAAGATGGCAGCCAAAAGAAAGTAAAAGGTACAGGAGAACTGGCAAACTAATTTATCATAGGAGGGACTGGATATGAGGTCATGTACGAAGAAAAAATTGGGGGAATGTATAATTATGAAGTTGTCTAAAAATGGTAGAGGGTAGTGGAACAAAATAGTGAAAACATTGTTCAATAAAGTTACTGATGAAAATGAAAAAAATGTGACTTTTACTTTTACTTAAAAGCCAATCAAACTTTTTGGTTAACCCAGTATTTTCCATCAAAGTAATTAAATTAAAAATTGCATGTTCAGACACTGAATGCAGGGACAGCTCACAGCAAACCATCAGTGAAAAATGTGACCTGTCATTGTTATCAGTAGTGTGCATAGTTTGTGCTTGCTCTAAATAGTTCCTAAGTTATATTAATGGAAATAAACATGCATTTATTAGATACTGTTAGTTATTAAACTTTTAAGTGAAAATTTAAAAAGTAACAGGGAAACTGAATAAGCATTTTCCAAAGGAGACAAGCAAATGGCCAACAGGTACGTGAGAACATCACTAATCTGCAGGAAAATGCAAATCAAAACCACAATGAGTTATCACCTCACACCTGTTAGAATGGTTGCTATCAAAAGCACATGAAACAACAAATGTTGGCAAGGATATGGAGAAAAGGAAAACCCTGCACTAATGGTAGAAAAGTAATTGATACAAACATTATGAAAAACAGTATAGAATTTTCTTAATGACTTGAAAATAGAATTATTATATGATTTGACAATTCCACTTTTGGGTATTTATTTGAAAAAATGAAAACACTAACTCAAATGATATATGTACCTTATATTCATTGCAGCATTATTTATAATAGCCCAGTTATGGAAACAAACTAAGTGTCCATTGATGAATGAATGTATAAAAATGTTGTCTATGCATTTATATATCTATTTATATATCTACCTATATAGATATACTATAGAATGTTACTAAGCCTTAAAAAATAAGAAAATCCTGTCATTTGTGACAACATGGATGGAACTTGTGGGTGTTATGTTAAATGAAATTAGGGAAAAATAAAGTATATAATCTCATAGGTGGAATCTGAAAAAGTTGAATTCAAAGAAACAGAACAGTTTAGTAGTTGCCAGAAACAGAGGGGGTGAGAATGAGTAAAGTTGGTCAAAAGGTAGGAATTTCATTTATAAAACATACATGTTAGGGATATAATGTATAAATATTCAAATTATGTAATTATATGCCTATTATACCACATCACATTTTCTTATATTTTAAAGAATTCTTATTGCTATTGAGATACTCTGATATGAATCTTACTATAAACAGAATTAGAATCAAGTTTTCTTAAGTTTAAGGACAGACCTAGGAGTGCAGGCAGCCCGGACCTAGTCCGGGTGTGGGGCAGACTGACCAAGGTCGCACATTCGCTCACAGTGAGATGGACCACGCAGGCCCCAGGGGGCGAACCCAGTGGTGGAGGGCTGACAGCGGTGGCACACTCACGTGCAGTGGAGCGGGGCGCCTGGCCCTGGTGACGGTGGTGGCTGCTGTGCTGGTGGGGGTCCCAGAGGCAGGCGCCGGAGGGAAACCATTGTCCCTCTTTGACCCTGCCCCCACATACGACGTCACAACCCAGTGACTGAGTTGCCCTGCTCTGGTGAAAACCTAGGGCTCAGTTCCTGCTACTTAACAGGCACGAACAGCCCAAAAGATGGTGCAAGAACTCAAAGTCCCAGAGCCAATAACTCTAAGCGACCAACAGATTGCCAGCCTCTCAGAAGCCCAAGTTAAAACACTATTTATCAGGATGCTCACAGAATTGGTAGAGTACAGTCACAAATTAGAGGAACATATGAAGGCTAAACTAATTGAAATGAAAGGAGATGTCCAGGAAACCAATAGCGATGGAAAGGAAAATGGGACTCAAATCAAGGGAGTGGACCAGAAGGAAGAATGAAACATCCAACCAGAAAATAGTAAAGAAACAAGAATTCAAAAAAATGAGGAGAGGCTCAGGAACCTCCAGGACATCTATAAACGTTCCAACATCCGGATTATAGGGGTACCAGAAGGGGGAAAGAAACAGCCACGAGTGGAAAATGTATTTGAACAAATAATAAAGGAGAACTTCCCCAGTCTGGCAAAGGAAATAGACTTCCAGGAAATCCAGGAAGCTCAGAGAGTGCCAAAGAAGTTGGACCCAAGAAGGAACACACCAAGGCACATCATAATTTCATTAGCCAAGATGAAAATGAAGGAGAGAATCCTAGAAGCAGCAAGGGATAAGGGGACAGTCACCTACAAAGGAGTACCCATCAGACTGTCAGGGGATTTCTCAAAAGAGACCTTACAGGCAAGAAGGGGCTGGAAAGAAGTATTCCAAGTCATGAAATCCAAAGACCTACAGCCAAGATTGCTTTATCCAGCAAAACTTTCATTTAGAATGGAAGGACAGATAAAGTGCTTCTCAGATAAGGTCAAGTTCAAGGAGTTCATCATCACCAAGCCCTTATTATATGAAATGCTAAAGGGACTTATATAAGAAAGAGATGATGAAAAATATCAACAGTGAAAGGACAGCAAACTCACAGTTATTAACAACCACACCTAAAACAAAAGCAAACCAAGAAGACAGCTAGATCAGGAGTGGAACCATAGAAATGAAGAACACATGGAGGGTTAGAAACAGAGGGGTGGGAGGAGGAGTAGGGGGGGAGAAGGCACAGGAAATAGCATAGATGGTAGGTAGAAAATAGATAGGGGGGAGCGCGAAAATAGTGGGGGAAATATAGAATCTAAAGAAGTTGAGACACGTGGTTATAAAGTAAGGGGGGAGAAGGGTGGGGGAGGGAGTGTGCGGGTGGAGGGGAATGAAGGGGGGAATAGAACAACTGTAATGGTATAATCAATAAACTATATTTAAAAAAAGTTTTCTTAAGTTTAAGTAATTAATTGTTTTATTTTTTTTACTTTTCTTTCTTTTTTATCAAGAACAGTAGACACACAAAAAAATCAAAATACTAAATGGTAAAAAGCATGATATTGGACACTTCTGAAAATTGACCAATTTCTCATTCTCAAAACATTTTGCAAAATTTCAAAGACCTACTTCTTTCTGCCTGGACTCTATAAGGCGAGCCACTTCCTCCGATACAAATGCCTACCATTTAACCAAAGCAATAGTAGCTAATAGCATAGCATTAATGTGCTTTGTTGTTATTTAGAATTATGCATAATTTAAAATTAGGCAATTAAGAACTTAATTTCTTTTTTATAAACCTGTTTTGAAGTAACACAGGAGACTACAATACTTTTTTTTAACACCCAAGACTTAATAAACAATATATTCTCTACTTTAGGAGAATACAAAAGCTCTTCTTTTCTAAGTTCTACCAAAAACTATCTTAGGCTGATTGAGCAATGAAAGCATCACTTCCATGTTTAAGTTAGTGAGAGCATTAATTAAACACAATAGACAAATCTTTAAAACATTCCATTTTTCTCGTCTCCTATCATGACTCAAGACAGGCTCAGAATATCATTAGGTGATTAAGGAATGTGCCCCTGAAGAATATTGTTATATTATCCTATGATTAGTGGTGTCTCAGGGGCCCTGATCATTCTGATTAAGTAAAAGTACTTCAGCTGTGGAGTTGAAAAAATGTATTTGTAAAATGAAAAGTAAAGCACTTGAGCAGCCAAAACAAGGCGGGCAGGGCATAGTCAACAACTTTTCTGTTCTGACCCTAGACTGCAAGACGTCATGAAAGAGCAGCAATTAAACAGATGTTTGACCAAATGACTGATATTTCCTGTATGAGATTAAAATAAAATTACTGCCAACAGATTTTCCTTGCATTTTCCATGTATTACATGCCTTACAATGAGAGGGTCATCTTAATGAGACTGACAATTCGCATCAACAGGATGAGGAAAGGTTCTTTGTGCACTTGTATTACCATTGAGGAGCATTATTTTCCCACAGGGTGGTGGAGTAATGAACACCACGGACATGAATGAATTGGTTCAAAGTCCAGCAGAATCCCTGCAATAATGCTGAAGGAGGAACCACTGCCCCATCCTTCTTTCTAGCAACTCTATGCTAGCTATTTACTTTCTATTTTTTCTGGTTCCAACATCTGCAAACAACCCCTGCTCAAACTGTTTCCCGTGAGTCAGGGGGATGACAATAAACACAGACTGGGCCACATATCCCTGAAGGCCAGCAAACTGCTGTGTGGTCCAGGAATGTCATAATTGTTTAGAAAAAAATCAGCTTATCATTCCTCATGGAGAATCATGAAAATTTATTTTATTCATAATAGAAGAAGAATATAATCAAGGATAAGTAAAGTGTATTTGTAGAAAATAATGTCTTTGTTTGGAGTGTTCCATGTTGACTCTTTAGAGTTGTAAAAATCCTGAGAAAAATGGAAGACAATAAATGGGTTTATTAATGGGTTGGAGCCATAACTTTTTGTTCAGAATGTGACAGCTTAAAAAATGATCTAAATGTATGTTCTAGCATGGGAGAGATGTGTAAAGAGCTTTGCCAAAAGGTTCAGCTACTTTTGGGGGAAAGTTGGTTAAATATGGGCCTAAGAAGAGGGAGGAATTGTTTAGGATTGAAGAGCTATGCGTTTGGGGATATAGACTCACTAAGAGGGCTGAAGAGGTGCTGTTCATGGGTGAAGGCCATGCAACTATCGAGATGGGAAAGAAGTGTTAGGGGCGAAAGTCGTGAGGAAGGGATGGATGGCTAATGGACATTTTCACTTCTTCAATCTCTTACAGTTTCTCCTTTCTGTCAAAGGAGAGGTTGGGTCTCATCATTTGACAAAACATTGCTAATTCCTCCAAATATACACACTGGCAACAACTGAGCTACCAGACCCATTGGCGGTGGCTGTCAGAAGGGCTCCTCATTACTACTACTTTTTGTAGTTTAATTTTGATTATTTATCAAATAAATTGATATTTGGAATATTTTAAAACTCTAGAGAAAACACATGCAAAAGAAGCCTGTGAAGATGACAAGGATGAAAATTAGAATTGTTAGAAAGACTTGTACAGTGTCTCTAAACCAGGATTCTTCCCAGCCTGGAACCACCGAAGAGAACCTACCCCATCCCAGTCCCAAGTTTGTAAGGAAAGAGTCTTGGTATCAGCAGGCTTGTATGTAATGCAATTGATCCTTCTGATACATAAAGTAGCAGCATTAAGAAGGAAACTTTCAATAGCAGTTTAACAATAAAAACTTAAAACCAACCAAAAGATGGGAAAAATAAGCATGGAAAGGAGATGAGAAACAGCAGAGAAGTCGGTCAAGTTTGGGGCAGAAAATATCCATGTCTTACAATCTTCTAACATCTAAGTTTCCTGGGAAAACCATCTTTTTCATGATGGCTTCCGCTTGGGAAGATTCCTGAAGAACTCTGTTTTCGATCAACCATCAGCATGAAAGTCTGGGAGGTTAAATGTATGAAGTTTTCTGATTAAGAGACTTTTCGTGGAAGACATGAATTCATTAGAATCTTACTGAAGTGTTTGTGGGAAAGAGTAATGTCCCTCCAATAAGACTTAAGGACAGTCTTACATTGCTGTTCTTGCCAGGAGAGTGGGTATCTGGGCGGAAGGTCATGCAGGGATTTTTACATGTTAGCCTTGGGAAAGCCACTGAACCCATTAACAATAACTTTGAGTGGGTGGCCTTAAACCTGTGTATTATTTGGCCTTATCAGACAACAAAAAGCAAAATCCAGGCTGGGAGTTGAAATCCCCAGTGGGCAGTGCATCCAGTATTAAGCTCCTAGGGGACGTGTGGGTTACTGCTGGAGAGGACATATGGAGCTGATGACACTAACCCAGTTCTCCTGGGAATGGAAGCTAAAAACTAAACCGTATATTTGCAAAGTATTTTTAACTGATTTATCACTTGATACTACCTTTCTGGTAAAACTCTTATATAGTATACTAACAAACTTTGTTGTCTGGCTTGGTTTAAAATGGTGGTGTTGAGACTGCTTATTTTATTTTTGTATCTTTGTAGAGATGAGGATGTAAATTATACATAAACAGGTTCGTAGAAAGTTAAGTATGTATGCAACTCACTTTTATTTGTTTCCAAAGGTTGCAAATACAATGAATAAAACATATATATTGAATATAAGGAATGAATATTAGATTAGTGATGTAATCACTAACAGGTTATAAAAGGAAATCTCTCTACTGGGCACAAGGTTGAACTTCAGCCAGAGCTTAGTCCTGACATCAAGCACCGAAGTCCGCTCAAGATGCTCCATGTCCTCCAGAGTGAGCTGCTGCCCACACGGCAAGAGCAGAAGTGAGATGGCATGATTGACAATCTTTTATTGCTTGTCTTATTTAGCAGTAAACTATAACACCCGGGACTTAAACACATTAACAGTTGTTGGCAAGTCAACCAACTTTTCTCACATTAATTTCATACTTGGAATAATGCACATAAGGATACACATGAGCATCCTTAACACATCTTGCCTTTCATTTTCTCCCAAGATGAAATCATCACCAGCATATCCGGAGATAATTCCCAAACATCATAGGGACCATCACTGTGAGAAGACTGATCTAGAAAACAGTAAAGCAGTGGCTGACAATAAATTACCACTAATTTGAGGACTTTTTTCCAAAATCAAAACATTGTCAAGGAAAAGGCCACTCTAACTGTGACCATGGCTGATGACAAAGCCGATGGGAAAGGGGTGAATTTATTACCCATGGATCTCTGAAATGGTTGGTCCTATGCTTTGGAGGACTTGCTAATGGCTTCAGGGCTCATTCTCTATCTTGAACATATCCAAAATAAAGGACTGACTGATCATTTTAAGACTTTCTTGAGGCCAGATTAAACTATAAAGTTTGAGAGACCAGGGCTGCAGCCCGGCCCTTAGGATCTAATTAAAGTAAGTACATAATACTAATTGATTGTTTAATTTGATCTTGAACAATTTCACATAACAATGGTGTTTTAAATTATTCTTTTCCAGAATTCTATAGTTCTTCATGAATTGCCTTTACTTTGGGATAAGATTTTATAGTATTTATAACAGAACAGTTAACTTTCTTCCAAATATGTCATTTGTTATTTTTTTTGAAATCTCAGATATTTTTGATAATTCTTCTAATTGTCCTTCCAAGGTTAATACAAACAAAAAAGAAAATTACATTTAAACATGCCAATTCGCAATTGCATATGCTTAATTATTGGCTTTCAGTTTCAATTATCCTCATTTCCAATTATTTTTTACATATTTTGTCTGACTCCTTTCTCATCATTTTTCTCTTTTGTCTACTATAGTTTTAATACTTTTAATTATTTTGCTAATTTCAAATTTTATTATATTTTCTGCTTGTGTCTAAAATATGATAAGAATAGGCTAATTGCCCTGGCCAGGTGGGTCAGTTGGTTGGAGCATCGTACCATACACCAAAAGGCTGTGGGTTCGATTCCCGATCAGGGCACGTGCCTAGGCTGTGGGTTTGATGCACAGATGTGGAGCATACGGGAGGGAACTGACAGATGTTTCCCACCTCAATGTGTCTCTCTTTCTCATTCTCTGTCTCTCCCTTCCTCTCTCTCTAAAATCAACAAACATATCCTCAGGTGAAGATTTTTTAAAAATAAGCTAATAACAAAATAGTAATAACTAGATTAGACTAAATTAGACTTATACAATATACAAAGCCAATGCACAAGATTTTCACTTACATTTATTTCTTTTTTCTTTTCATGTCATCTTTTTGTGTCCTTCAGCTATTATGTGAAATGAAATTACACTCAGTTTAAACTATGGTATATCAATATTGCAAAACATACTATGTATGGACACTCTTTTATTATGTAATTTAAGTAACTTTTCCAGTTTATTCTGTAACTTGCTAACTCAAAATAAATCTAGGCCATAAGATATATTGTTTTAAATTTCATCACACTCATCTTTAAGAGCTATAAAACTAAAACTGTGTTTATAATTCTTTATAAGATATATATGCTCTGAAATTTAGAAGCCTTCATCAAAAGGGTATTTGAACATGCTCTTCAAGAAATGTTTAATTATCAAATAATTAAAATTTTTATTCATAGATTTTAACTGAGTGAACAATTCTACTTTTTCATGAGTTATTACAGTTTAAAAGCTTTGATCTTTAAGTTTTGATAAATAGTTGGATGGAAGCATAGAAAGATATATATGCAGTTATATATAATGTGTGGAAAGATAGTGATAGACACATACACCCACAGATAGGTTTGTGTAAAATTAATAATATTTTCACTACATATATATTCTATAACTGCTTCCTTAAAGTATTTCTCAAAACACTAAAATTCACTGTCCCTGTATTTTTGGTTTTTAATTAATTTTAACTTTGTGATTGTGTATAAAATATTTGTCAGTAGCAAATTAAAATTGGAAGGAATGGAGAATTCAAGAAAAGTCACTCAGAGATTGGAATCTCTAAACAGGACTCCAGTGAAATGTTTTGTCGAAGGTTTGGGTGGCATAAGAAAAAGTGCACAGTTAGAAAAACCCAAAGCTCATTTACTAAGAGTAAAAATAAGGTATTTGCTCTACAGGAGAACATACCGTGTGTTCCAAAGTGTGATATTAATGTGAATTCAAATTTCCAAAGTTACGGAGAAGTTCACATGTTCTTTTTGTCTATAACTAAAAACAAAGTATAACTTCAGGACCTGCATGATTTCTATTTCAAATTTTATCTTACAGTGAATTACTGTATCATTCAGGGTTGGAATTCTACAGTTTATTATTTTTTTTTAATATAATTTTTATTTAATTCTTGTTCAAGTACAGGTTTCTGTCTTATATTCCCAACCCTGCCTGCCCCCCACCCCATGCTCCCCGCCTCCCTCCCCTTTCCACCCCCCACCCTTAGTTATTGTCCATGTGTCCTTTATACTTGTTCATGTGAGTCCATTCCCTTTTCCCCTATGATTCTCTCCCCTCTCCCCTCTGGGCCCTGACAGCCTGTTCCATATTTGAGTGTCATTGGTCATATTTTGGAATTCTACAGTTTAAATAGAGTCATTCTTCTTGGAAAATAAATTTACATTAAAAAAACCTCCAATACTAAACAATTGTTTTGTCAAGAAGACTCATGTTGCATTTTATTCTATTCCTTGCTGTGAAGTGACGCGTGTTGCAGCGACTGCACTCAGGGTTCCTGCTGCCGTTACGGGAATGTGCATGAAGCCATTCCCGTGCAGAACAATAGCTCCGGGACTGACGAATTTCTAATAATGCAAGAAGCTGGTGTTCACCAAACTGCCACGGAAAGAAATGACTTCTCCCTCAGCCACCAGTTCTCTGAGAATGCTGAGTAATGGATATTGAACGCAGCTTAGTTAATATGGATCAATTCAATTTCGCAATGTACATTTTGAAAATGTACCTTTACATGTGTTTGCACAAAAGACATAAAACTTAATGTATATTTTTATCATAAGATATACATAGCAATACCTTTAACAAAAAAATTATAAGTATATAACTTGAACAGAGTCTAGAATAAAATGAGTTTTGAGAGAGTGTAATTTTAAAAAAGGAGCTTCTGAGAGCATTGAAACACAATTTTATAAAGTGTCTATGTTTATGTTAGTAGAGGTTTCATTACATTTGCTTTGTTGGCATCTTCCCAGAATAACATATATTTTCAAAAAATGGGTTATGTATGTAAAGATTTTTCTATCTTTATTAATGATGTGATTGCAAAATCAAGAATAAACCAATTTCTAACTTTTTAGGTAGTAGTTATTTGGTGATAATTCATTTTTACAAAGAAGCAACTCATCCACTTGCATAGGCATCCTTGAATGAGAAAAGGCCAAGAGATTGTAAGTCTTAACAGACATTTAAGTAAATACACATTTTTACCAATTCTTAGAATCAATAGTGTTAGTATAGATTTTGGTGTCAACTTCTAAATACAGGTTCATATCGCCTCTTGGCCCTAATCTGAGCTAAAGTCTTATGCTGATCGCAGCAAGGGACGATGGGAGGCATAATAGAAGGTGAACCAGAGAAAGCACTAGAATGGACTCCTCAGACAAACAAATCAGCAAAAAAATCAATACAAGGCTTCAAGTCATTCCTTAAAAATGACATAGATGTAATACAATAATAATCTTTATCTTTATTCTGGTATAGTTTGATGATGGATGTTTTCTTTGTTATAGTGAATATTTCTCAGCAGAACAATATTCCTCAAATGTCAAAGATCTCTGGATGACATTGTTGGAAAATATCTTTGAATTTTATTTTTCTTTGTAGATTCTATTTTCTGAATTCTCACAGAGGTTAGACATGCTGTATGATGTGAAACATTTACATTAATTGACTTATAAGCCAATAAATAATATTTCTAATCCAAAGTATTTATCTGGCCTCTGGATATAATATGTATTTTTATATTTACTTTTTTGTTTAATTATGTATTTACTTTGTTAATTATGTATTAATGTAGTTATTTAATTTTCTTTTTATACATACATTTTAAATGTAGAATATGTACTTTTTCAACCTGTAATAGTTAACTAGTGCAAAAGCTACTGCACCTATTATGAAAACCAAGGTTTTGAAAATCAAAATTTGTAAAACTAAAATTTTTTTGGTTTCTTTTGAAAGCTGTGTCATGAGACTCACTGTTTATATTCCTACATAAAAAGGCACAGTAACCTATTTTAAATATATAATGCATGCACAAATTTAGCTGAAGCCCATATTAAGTAATATACTCATCTATTTCTTTAGTCATTTGTTTAAACAAAAGATATTAAGCCTAGAAAACACCAGCTCTGACTGTTCCCTCCCTTAAAACAATAAACTCAAAGGACAACAACAAACCAAAACACTCCTGAAGTCTTGGAACCTTTATCTTTAAATGCTATTAATTTTACCTAATTTTATTTTTACTGAAATTAAAATAGAGTATAATATCCTGAAGAGAAACAACAGTGGGTATTTAAATATTTAATAGTATGATACCTGGCTTAGAATCTTTAGATGTCTTTAGAGCCTTTAGAAGTTGGGAGGTAAACATTAAGCAAAGAAGAAACTAAGCACAAATCATGGGCAAATGGAAAAAATTAATTATGAATAGCCTTATATTTTACACCCATACTATTTCAAACAAAATGTCACTTTAACCAAATTAAAAATTGCTTGACATACATGACTAAACTGGCATTAGCCGGAGAAATTAAACAAATGAAAAATGAAATAAAACTTCTAATTAATGTTTTGTGTTATTTTGAATATTTCTTTGTATAATCACATATTCATCTGCATAATAATTTAATTCAATTGGTTATGTGACTGATTAAAGCAATTTTTTAAAGGTTTTATTTATTTACTGTTAGCAAGAGGGAAGGGAAGGAGAAAGAGAGGCATAGAAACACTCCTATGTGGTTGCCTCTCACGTGCCCCTCACTGGGGACCTGGCCTGCAACCCAGGCATGTGCCCTGCTGACTGGGAATCAAACTGGTGACCCTTTAGTTCACAGGCCAGTGCTCAATGCATTGAGCCACACCAACCAGGGCTCAGCTAATTTTATTAAAACATTTTATAATCATTAGTAAGGTTAATAATTTTGAAGATGACATTTACATTAACCTAGTTAATTTGATCTAAACATAGTTTCCTTTGAAATATGTAGCATTTCTATTGTACATTTGTATCAAATTAATTTCAGCTAATATTCTAGGAGATGGTGGGGGTTCAGTTTTGATATTACAGTTTTAACATTTATAATCTTATGTGTACTTCATTTATTAGAGTCTGCTGGCATACAAAAGTTAGAAAAATGTTTAATATTTATTTCAAAATTAGTTCTATTAGATTTTTAAGTGTTTCACCTTGACTGGGGAAATGTAAATTGTGAGACATTTTAACTGTAAAAGCAATCCCGTGCCAGTTTTTATGTTTCGATGTGAATAGGAGCGCTCTCTCTTCCCTGACAATAAAGATGTCCTTGAATGTTTCTGTCTAGGGATATTACAATTTAATGCCTTTCTAGGAATGAATTAAGAAGCAAATTTAATGCTTATAAACTTAGGAAATATTATTACCTGTAAAAGTGAGGAAATCTGTGAATTTTATGTTTTAGAAAATAGATAAGTGGGCCCTGACCGGTGTGGCTCAGTGGTTTGGGCATCATCCCGCAAAATAAAAGTTCAGTGGTTTGATTCCTGGTCAGGGCACAATTCTGGGCTGTGGGCCAGGTTCCCGGTAGGGGGCATGCCAGAAAGCAACCAACTGATGTTTCTTTCCCTGTGTCCATCCCTTCCTCTCTCTCTAAAAACAAATACAATCTTAAAAAAAAGAAAGTAGATAGTGGATATTTTTTACTAGAAAATAAATTTATTTTATTTATTAAGCTGAAAATTCTAGAACTAAAATTATATATATATATATATATATATATATATATATATATATATATATATATATTTAACAAACCCGAGTATTGATCTGTTGTAGTAAGAGAACAGCTGTGTGCAGGGCTACTACATAGTTAAGTTTGCTTTTCACTCAATGCACTATATGCATTGGGCTTTGTAGTAGCCAAACAGATGAATTAAATGGGTATAATATAGAAATCACTGTGCCTGTAACTTTTTTATTTCTGCTATTACACCTGGGAGGTAATACTGCTTTTGTTTACTCTCCTGCCAGTGGTATGAAGGAGAATTTTTTCATGGTCTTCTGCTGAAAGAAATAAGGATTCAAGATACAAGAGTTTACTTACTGTGAGTTTCAGAACTCCCTGGACCCACTGTGAAATGGACACATGGTTGGACCAACTTTTCACCAAGTTTTCATATGCCCCCAACTCTTGAACCACCTCTGTCACACACTGTCTTATGTCAGGCTTCCCAGGAACAGACCTGTGACAAGGTGTCAGCTCAAGTAGCTCCAGAGAGTAATCTGAAAAAAAGACAAAGATGCCGACGTCTAGAAACAAAAGCACACATTTCTGATATTACATACTGGTGAGTTGTAAGGAGAGCATTTATCAGTAAATCCGCTATATGGAGGCATTCTTTACTGAATGATGTCATAACATCACCAAGAAAAGAAGCACAATATATGTGAAAAATCAATGACAAAAAAGCTAACAACCTTTGGATTTTATTGTTATGTTTTATCTTTAATTATTTCATTATGCACTTTGAGTTTCCCTTACTATTTAATCAGAGCATAAAAGAGTTATGCTAGGAAGAACTTGATTTATTATTATTAATACTAGCAATATAATTTTCAAAATGATTTAACTGAATTGACACGTACCAAAACTTGGTAGGTTAGGTTAACATGTGTGAAAAGTATACTTATATGTGTCTAAGTGTATAATCAGTTGTTCTGGTAAATCACCAAAGCATGTAATTTCTCAGACATCAGTTTTACGTGATAATTATCCAAGCTAGCATTTTTTGATGCTTGATATTAAATAACTTTAGCCTCAGCTGACATTCTATATAATGTGATTAAATTATATTTGCATAAAATTATACAAGTTTCAAGTCATAGTAATTTTTAAAATTTATTCATTTCAAAATAGTAATGTATCCAGAAATATGTGATTTTGCTTCATCAAACATAATGGGAGCACTGGAATGTGTTAAATACGTAACATTGAAACATGATTTATAAATTTGTATGAAAGTCTGCTGATATTTCCATCTCAATATAATGCTTTTTCTTCCTTCT
Organism: Sturnira hondurensis; assembly: GCF_014824575.4. Classification (NCBI taxonomy): domain Eukaryota; kingdom Metazoa; phylum Chordata; class Mammalia; order Chiroptera; family Phyllostomidae; genus Sturnira; species Sturnira hondurensis. The sequence goes on along the minus strand of NW_028088227.1, from coordinate 20,366,269 downwards.
TATTTTATAACATATTTTGTATTTTAAGGAAAAGTAACATATTCTAAATCAAGTTCTGGAATATTAATTTTATATTGCTATATGAAATATGTTTTCAACCAATATATCTAAAAATGTTCACATATCAATTGATTTCTTCAGGTGAAGTCTTCCTATATAAAGTAATACTTAAGCTTAGAACTGATGTAAGGGAAAAAAACATAAAATTAAAAATGAATGCCATAAAGTATTCCTTTTTTATACATAATAAACAGAGAAAATCACAGTGATTAAAATATTTAACAGAATGTATTTGGGGGGAAGATCCTGAGATATTTATTTATTTGAAATTATGCCAGAATCTGCATTTGTGGGAGATTCTTATGCCCTCTGCATTGTCTCTGGTTTAATGAGATCTCAGTATCTCCTTCACCATCCAACTCCTATCCAACCTATTCAGCTAAAAAAAATAGAAGCATCTACATTTTAAATAAGTTATTCCAAATTGGTAGTTATTATATGATCCAATTAAGAACAAACTGACAGTAACCAGAGGGGAGGGAGAAGGGGGATAAAGGGTAAAGAAGGGGAAGGGTCATTATTAGGGAACACATATGAAGGATACATGGACAAAGCCCAAGGGGGATAAGACTGAGGGTGGGGTGGGAGGGAATGGTCGGGGGAAAATGGAGAGAACTGTACTGGAACAACAATTTAAAAAAAGAACAACAAAAATAAGAAATAAATACATGAATGGATGAATAAATAAATAAATACATAAGAAGAGATATTAAAATAGATACCAAAGTTATTTCAGAATTTTCAGTGGGACCTACTACATCAGTAACAGTAGATGGTCTTGAGGCTGATTGTTAGGCTCCCCGACATGTGGGACTTAGGAAGGTCATATGATGAAAAATAATAAGGGCAATTACACTGTATTTTTTACAAAAGAGAAATGTAATAAATAAATTAGTGCATGCAGTGCTTTCGAAACAGTGCTTGGCACCTAGTAAGCATCAATAAGGCTAACTAAAACTTTTATTTCTTTGTCTTTAGAGATGGGGTATATATATATCTGTCTAATGTTATTCTTCTTGCACATTTGTTCTGAAACAATGCTTACTATTGTCTCCCCTGCAGAAGTAGTGGGTATTTTATTAAAGCTGAAAGCGATTGCCATTGCTGGCTCGTGCAGACTGTGGGCAAAAAGAGACAGGCTGTGTGGTGAAGAGTCACTTTATCCAACTCATGACCATAACTGCTCTAGAGAAATAGGAGAAAAATCTAAGGGTGGGTGGGTAGTTCAGTGCTAATAAGAAGGGACTATGCTTCTAATACCTATTAATTATGTTTATTACATATATGAGTATATAAAATATTTTATGCTTTAAATTGGTTGAAACCAGAAAAGTTAAATCAAACTTGTCATCTTTCTACCCAATTTTCTTTTCCTTTTTATTTGATATATTTTATATCTTAACTTATTACAGGAAGCTGGATAAGAGTTACGGAGTCTACTTTTATTACCTAACTCTGTTTTAACTATATCTGGTAACTAACTTGTGAAAATGCATTTCCATATTTATTTGCCTTTGTTTTTTAATGTTAATTTCATTCCACATATACATGGTAAATTATGCCTTGTTTAAGATATGTTATAGAGATATCTTTTGCAATTTATTTATGTCACTTCTGTAGTACTTTTTATGCAAAATGTTTTTTTGCAAAGTTCTTAATATTTTTCTATAAAATTTCTTGATTCTATATCTGGCAGAAGGATCTTCCCCACTAAAATATGCTCTCCAATTTTATTTTTAAAGTATAGTTTTAATTTAAAGTGTATTATTTATTTTGACTCATATTCAGTACAAGAAAACATTAAATATGAATAGATGTATTTTAAGGCAGTAGAGAGAACAATCATTTTCCACTCTCTACCACACTCCCACATCTTTGACTTATGTACTTTGAGTATATAATGAATATCTTTGTCTGTGGCTGATGGAGCGGGTTAAGCAGTAGAAAAGATTTAATCTGAGCATCTTTAATTGATCTTTTTTATTGCCCATTCTGAAAGAACACATTCATATGTCTACTCTAGAATGCTGAAATTGAGACTTTGTTGCTATAGTAGGTAAACAATTTTGAATAAGTTTTATGCCAGTGTTTGTGCACATTTTAAGAAAAAAATCCAGATAATATAAATTTAATTTATCTTAAAATTATTGTAAACCATATAGGGTTGTGACAATTGTGCTTCTTATTTACCTAGCTATTTATTCACTCACTTTATTTGGTCTCTTCCTCGATGCTCAAGTGCAATAGAAAACCCCGGGTGACAAACACGGCAGGCTGCCAACAGTGCATTTAAATTGTGACATTTTTGCTTCCTATTGAATTGATTTCATCTGTCTGTTTGGATACGCAGTGGAGTGACCCACTTTCATGCATAGCTAATCTTGAGAAAGTTATTACAGAAAAAATATTATGAATTTTACCTTTCTATAATCCACAAAATTTAAAAAAACCACAGGTCTCCTGCTACTTTCATTTGCTTTATTTTTTAAATATCTTCACACGGGCACACCAATATTTCTTTTGTAAATTTGGTGTGCAATTATAACATGAAGAATTGTAAATATTCAGGGTAAACAGCCACCCATTGAATCCTAATATATTGCAATATTTACTGTAAAAGTTATAACTGATAGTTACGATCTTATTAAGGATTCTATGGACACCTTCTTATTTTCTTATAATGCATATCGAAACTTCAGAACTATAATTCTAAATATTAATTGGCATATATTAGGACAAGCTCTTTTTCATGATAGTTGAGGAAGCCTGTGGCAAATGTGTTGTTCTGATCATAAAATGCATATTCTTTGGTTGAATACAAAAGGGAATTGCCTTTCACCTTAACTTTCTTTGCTCTTTAGTTTTTGATTCATATATTAAGGAGGGATGGTGAGAGTTGATTGTAGAGTCAGTGAGAGCAGAGGAAGTTGAAAAATAGGTGTGATGAGAGCATCACAAATACTTCTGAAGTTGAACTTTCTGATAGCAATATACCCATGTGTACACTTTGGGTTAAGTGTAAACACGTTTATTTTCATTGATTTAATCTTACAACTCCTAGAGAACGTTTTGAAGGATATAGATCCCCCTTCTTTATTTTGAAAGACATATTTTAAGTGGAAGGGTCTTAGATACTAAACCAATTGTGCTGTTTATTAATAGCGTTCGAAATCAACTGCAGATAAAAGTGGAGTCAGGCAAATACTACTTTTGTACATGATGAAGCTGTTTGAATACATATCTTAGAGCCACAATCAAATGACCTGGCCACTTCATTATGTTTCTTTGCTTATACTCTATATATAGAGCTCGTAGAGAAGGCTGGGTGAGGAAATAGATTAAATTATCTATTTAATTTTTGATAGATTTTTTGATAGATTACTTTCACCTAAATAAGAAAAGTTCACCTAGTTAAGTAAATTTGTCTAGTATTTGTCAAATACCAATCAGGTCTCACACGTGTCCTGGATGAGCAAAAGTTGGTAAAGAGTAAAGAAGCTCTCTGGGCAGATTGCTTTGTCACACACCACCTGGAAACCCAAAGATTCGGACATGGCCTTATCTCAACAAAAACAGTAACATATGAGCAGGACCCGAAAAATCAAAATGTATTTATTAAAAATTGTGTATTTATTCTTACATGTTTGAATTTCAGTCACCTTCAAAGTACTCTCCATTTGATGCAATATAACTATCAAGACTTTTTTCACTACTCAAATTTTTAAAAGATTTTATTTATTTATTTTTAGATAGAGGGAAACGGAGGGAGAAGGGGAGGGAGAAAAACATCAATGTATGGTTGCCTCTTGTGCACCCCCGCACTGGGGACCTGGCCAGTAGCCCAGGCATGAGCTCTGACAGGGAATCGAACCAGTGACCTTTTGGTTCACAGGCCAGTGTCCAACCCACTTAGCCACACTAGCCAGACCTGCTCAAAAAATTTGAATTCATTGATTTTGATGCCCTTTAGTGCTTCTGCTGTTTCACCTTTTTCCACGTTATCAAAATATTTCCCCGTGAAGCCTTTTTTTTTTTATCCATGGAAACAAAAACATGTCAGGGGTGAGACAGGTGAATAGGAAGGGTGGGGTATAGGGTGGGGCTCATGCTGTTTTTGGTCAAAAACTGCCGAACACTCAGTAAAGGGAGGGTGATGTGGGCAGGTGCATTTGTAAATCACCCATCGTGAAATGGGCAAACACATTGGAAGGGTTTTCAGAAAAGTTAACTGAAGCCCAACCACAGCTTCTCACAACACGGGTACACTGATACAGATGGGATCTTGGAACATTTAAATGTTGGAGGAAGCCAGTACTACAAGGGGCCCCCAGAAAGTAGTACCATTTTGGGGGTCCCCCCTCAGAGTTAGAGATTAAATTTATTAAGGAATAAATTGCATATCTCATGAACTTTCAAGATTCCCTTTGTCTTTATCTTTCAACAGCTTTTTTAATGTGACTGGTATGGGTCATTGGAGATTTTATCTCACTGAGTTTGTTGAACTTCTTGGATTTGTAGGTTCATATCTGTTATCAATTTTTATAGATTTTTATTTCTTATCTCTTTAAATAGTCTTTCTGTCCCTTTCTCTTTTCTTTACCCCCTGGGACTATATTAATGTGCATTTCATTCTACTTGCTTGCTGATGTTCCAGAAATCTCCTAGATTCTATCTATTCTTCATTGTTAATTTTTCATTCTTCTCTAATAATTGAAGTTGTTCTATATTCAAGCTTATTCATTCTGTCTTTGGTATGTTCAAATCTGTTTTTGAACCCTCTGATAAAACTTTTATTTATGTTTTACTTTCAGCCCCCAAATTTCCATTTGTTTCACCTTTTTGTAATTTCTGTCTCCCCTTGATATTCTAATAATTTTATTCATCACTCCCCTTATGTCTTTTTGTCCTGCATCTTTGTTTTTTTAGATCTTTGACCATATTTGGGATGATTATTTGAATGTCCTTGTCTATAAAACTAGTAAGTATCATTTCCAGTTTTCCTCGAGGACAGTCTCTGTTCCTTTACTTCGTCTCTCTGAAAATGAAGTAAAAGAAACTCAATGAAGTTGGCTCATACTTTCCTATTTCTTTGTATGCCCTGTGACAAATTATTGAAAGCTAGATATTTGAATGCTATAATATGTTAATTCTATATATTGGTCTCCTCTTATTGTCCACGGTTTGCTGGTTTTTCCCCCTTGTGATTACTAAAGGCTGTAGTAATACATTTTTCTAGTGCCCATTCTCAATATTTTCCAGTTGTATTTATTATTGTGTGTGGTCACTGAAGCCTCTGTTTATTAGCATGTATTCAGTCAGTGCTTCGACAGAGATTTCCTAGTGACCAGATCACACACTGTGAACGTGAGTTGCTATCATCAAGATTGCTACCAAACTGAAAAATGTAAGTAAAAATAATACAACATTTTTGACCACTGTAAATCTGCCTTTTTTGTTAGTGTGTACTTTATTACTGTTAACCTGCAACAATTTTTCAGAACTCTGTCAGTGTTGGTCCTGACAGTTGTTACCTGTATGTTTCTGTTGCGGGGACAGGAGCTTGGAGCAGCTCAGTACACATTTTGCTAAAGTTGCTCCCGTGTCTGTCATATTTAATCCTGCTTAGAAATATTTTTAAGTGCTACACAGGGCCAAAAAGCAAATTTGATCAGTGTTCAACAATATGGAAATACGTGTGACCTTTACTGTGACAGGGATAAAATTATCTTTCTCCAAAGGTCATTGAGTTTCTCTCTATAAAGTAGAAATAAAATTCATAGAAATAAACTATTTGCAAATGGTCACCAATGTTATTTTGCTGTAGTAAGATTTGGAATTGGTAAAGCATCTCAGTTGTACTAAAATATTTAAATAGTTACCGTCTTTTTAGAAAAAAAGAAACATGTTTATTCACAAGATTATTAATTATTATAAAATATTTTGGAGTTCTTGTTATAGGGTCTGATAAATAGTTCTTGTTTAAAATGTGTATTTTACGGAGTGAAATAAGCCAGGCGGTGAAAGACAAACTCCATATGATCTCACCTTTAACAGGAATCTAAACAACAAAACAAACAAGCAAGCAAAATATGACCAAAGACATTGAAATACAGAACAGGCTGACAGAGACCAGAGGGGAGAGTGGAGAGAATCATAGGGGAAAAGGGGAAGGACTCACATGAACAAGTATAAAGGACAATAATTAAAGTGGGGGGTGGAAATGGGAGGGAGGTGGGGAGCACTGGTGGGCGGTGGGCATGGCTGGGAATATAAGACAGAAAACTGTACTTGAACAGTAATTAAATAAAAAAATAAAAGGTGTATTTTAAAGCTGAAAAAAAAACTTAGGGTGAACAATGTTCTCTGACTCATCATAGTCTGGGGAATTCTAATGTTTTCATCTATATACAATTTCAGTTATTAAAAAAATCATCTTTTAATGCTTATCTTTTAGACTCTAACAAATTTTAAACAATGAAGAATTAGTTGTGTTGCTTTGATCATATCAATAAATGAATGTTTCTGACTTTCATTTTAGAGGGAGAAATAAGATAAACAGGGAATTGAGTGATAGCATTCTTATTATTCACTGTAAATCCCTTCCTTCCTCACTTCTGTCTTTAATTAACCACCAGGAATCAACAAAATTATTTCTGCTTTCTTGGCTAGAAAAATGATGTATATACTTTCCACCTCTGGTTAGGTAAACAAATCACAAGGAGGATAGAGAAAGATCTTTAAATAAAAATTCCACAAATTGATTGCACTTCAGGGCTTATTTGTTTAGCTTAATGGAAATAGTTAGATAAATACTCTAATGAATCAGGCTCTTTCCACATTTAAGATCTTCCCAGAGAGCTAGTAAGGCATTTTTGGAACCTACCTTGCAATTTTAAATCGAAGTTAGACTATTTAGTGTTGTGAACCATGGATTAGTCAAATAATGTCTAAAGGATCTAAAATATTTTAAAAATACCTTTCAACTTTCAATGCTACCAAACATATATTTATGGAGAATTGTAAATACAAAGATGATTAATATAGGGTAAATTTAAGTTGTGGTTTTTAGTCATGTTATATTTCCCGTAATGTTATATTTCCATTTAGTGACAAATAAAAAAATACGTAATCATTTTGATGATATTGCATTTTATATTTATTTATTTATTTATTTATTTATTTAAATATTTTATTTATTTATTTTTAGAGGGGAAGGGAAGGAGAGAAGGAGAGAAACATCAATGTATGGTTGCCTCTTGTGAGTCCCCCGCTGGGAACTGGCCTGCAACCCAGGCATGTGCCCTGACTGGGAATCGAACCGCGATTGTGTGTTTCGCAGGCCCGCGCTCAATCCACTGAGCTACACCAGCCAGGGCGCATTTTATATTTAAATCAAACTTCAAAACCTGCTTTTTTAAAAATAAAGTACAAAATTCAGTTGTCTTAAAATCTATTCTCAGACAATTTATTTGATACTTCCATTAGCCGGAGGGTCTATTTGAACTCTTTACAAAGCTCCATAATTTTAATTTTTTTCTGGAGTTTAAAAGTTTTCACTAACTGATTCAGATGAGTTTAATGATATCCATGAAATAGCACATAACAATCAATAATCACTGGTTTGGCAGATGAATCATTAAAATGGCGTACAGAGTAGCGATGAGTGCCAGGTTGATTCAGACAGTGAGGAGCTGAATCATGGACGAGCCCACCACAAGCACAGTGACATCTATATTTCAGTTTAGTCATCCACGTACCTGGTGACACCGACTGCAAGTGCCTCAGTCAGCTTATTGTGAATATTAATGAATAAATATATATACAACCCTTAGAAGAATACCTGGTCCACAATGAAGTCATTTGAAATCATACTCACTATGAAATCATTTGCTGCTGTAGTATTAGGATTTCATGAAACAAATATATGCACAAAAAATAAAAATTATTTTGTTGAGAAATTGCCATTTTAACAGACAGCCATGCAGTAATAACCAGAAAGAAGGGAGTTGGGGGCTAGGTGGAGGTGGGCAAAAGCGGGGAGCCATGGGAATGGAAAGAGACTTTGTTTGGGGTGATGGGCACACAACACAGTGTGCAGGTGATGTTTTATTGAGTTCTACACCCGAAACATGTATGGTTTTGCAAATCAATGTCACCCCAATAAATTTAATTAACAATCATAGCAAACAGCTTTAAAGCAGCCTCAGCATTAGAATTTCCAAGGGGAAAAAGAATGAATTTGTCTCTGTGCTTGTTCTCATGGTGTAAATCCTACCACCCTGGATGATTTTATGCTATAAAAATGACCTTACTACACAAGAAGTAGAGATCAGATCATGAGATTCTGTTTATTCTCTTTGATTTGCATATATTTTATTTAATTTTGCTTTGGTAGACCTCACCTTTTAACGATGGATATATTTAACAACTAACTTGTGAAATTTCCTAACATTTGCATTTGTGAGCCCCTACAGACCAGTTCTAGCACAAGACTGGGCCTACTTGTGCAGTCTCCTACTCTGGTCATACAACCTCTCCAGCCACTACAGAGTAGAATTTGACCCAGGCTTTATAATAAATGCCAGATTGATCTTTCCTCTTTTTGCCATTTGCCTTTCTCCTCTCCCCCATGTTGTAATCTCCTTTAAAACAATAGGGTTCAGAAATCCAGTTCAAGAAAATAAAAGTCTGCTGAAAACTCCAGCACTTAGTGCTGCAATACTCACCAACCTTGACTCAAGGGTGCTCGAAGCGCCTGACAACCACCCTGCGTTTCTCTCCATATTGTTAATAGTGAACCTTCAATCAGTGCTTACTAACAAGTTTTACACTCCGAAAATTGACTTTTTAAAATGACTTCGTTAATTTAGCAGACACTTATCTATGAGAGAATGAGAATTATCTGGGGATGAGAGAGCTCTTTTAATATTGAGCTGTGCATTTTGAGGTGCCTTTTTCAGTATTTGCACACCATTATCCTATTTATTAAAGAGAGGATGACCACTTCCTGGCATGAATGTCAAATACTAAAAGCACAACCAGAAAGTGAATGAATACAGCAGCTGAAGGTCAGAAAGAAGCAAATACCATAGACATGCCAATTACTTTTTGTTTGATAAAATTATAGATTCCTGAGCTGATTATATTGTGCATCTGAGAAGCACAGACCTTATTGATCTGAGGTAGAGCTGCCAGCCAGCATGGAGAAAAATAAGGGCTTTCTTGTGTGGAAATGGTTAAGGCATCTTCCCAATTCATCTTCAACTGTGGTACAAAGAGAGTGGCCTAAGGCTCTATGCTGCATTATAAGAGGTAAGGTAGCAACCCTATTTTTGCAAAATCTGTATGTGATTTTCTCAAACTCCTTTCTCCCTCATTCCCCAAATTGAGTCTTCTTTAATGTTAGATACCTACTCCGGGAAATTTCTGTCTTTTATTCTAATGATCCATTTGCTAAAGGAATTACACTTAGACAATACAATTTATTTATTTCCCAAATGTCATTTAAAATTTTTATCAAATGATTTTCTATAATTTTTAACTGAGTGTAGCATCATACTACAAATGGATAATGAAGGATCATCAGCATTTAATACAGCTTTTTAATTTTGTGGGCAAATTATTTTTACATGCATTATCTCATTTTACTTCAGAATAGTCCAGTACATTCATTCCTATTAATAAGTAATTCACAGATGACTCTTAAATATATAAAATCTTGTAAATATTCATATATATACTTTATCAAAGTGTATATATTAATATATCAAAGATCAAATATTCTTCATCAAATGCAATCAATCCAATGCATTTCTTTAATGCAGTTATGTATATGTAGGTGGACAACTTTTCTCACTGCATGTTAGAATTTAAAGAATATATTAAAATATGCAATATTGAAAAGTTTTAACAGTTTTTTTGTATTTTTATGCTGAGCACTGAGTGTAGCCTCCTTTGAAGTAACAGTGTGATTAATTTCACTTTAAATTCCTGTCATGATACAAAATTATGCTAAAAAATGGCCCATCAGAACTGAATACATTAAGTGACAACATGATGACATCTAACTTAATAATCTAAGGAAGGAAAGTCTGGGAAGTTATGGGAAATGTTGATTGATTGCAATTGATCTGAAATTATCTGTTCATTAAAATATCACATCCTTGACAGCTTAACAAGTCAACCTTCATAATGATAATGAAGCTGATAACACCACACTGTACATAAAGATGTGGTTTCATAAAATTCAATATGTTTACTAATAAGATACTAAGGCTTGATCATACTCTTGCCTATAGTCTGGAAAATTGTATTTAACTATATGTTTTATCAGTTATTAAAGCTGATAGCTTTCTTTCTAACTAGTAATGTGGTCTTTCTCTAAGAATACATACATTTATAATTTTACAATATTTTGCATATACATATATTTGAATATGTAAGCAACTATTTTTTGCTTCTTTTAAAAAATATATTGTATTGATTATACCATTACAGTTGTTCTATTCTTCCCCTTCATTCCCCTCCACCCTGCACACCCTCCCACCATTCCCCCCCTTTAGTTTATGTCTATGTGTCACAAGTTCTTTAGATTCTGTATTTCCCCTACTATTCTTGCCCTCCCCTCTATTTTCTACATACCATCTATGCTACTTATTTTATGTACCTTCTCCCCTCTTCTCCTCCTCCCACTCCCCTGTTGCTAACCCTCCATGTGTTCTTCATTTCTATGGTTCTGCTCCTGATCTAGCTGTCCTCTTGGTTTGCTTTTGTTTTAGGTGAGGTTGTTAATAACTGTGAGTTTGCTGTCCTTTCACTGTTCATATTTTCATCTTCTTTTTCTTAGATAAGTCCCTTTAGCATTTCATATAATAAGGGCTTGGTGATGATGAGCTCCTTGAATTTGATCTTATCTGAGAAGCACTTTATCTGTCCTTCCATTCTAAATGAAAGTTTTGCTGGATAAAGCAATCTTAGATATAGGTCCTTGCATTTCATGACTTGGAATATTTCTTTCCAGCCCCTTCTTGCCTGTAAGGTCTCTTTTGAGAAATCAGCTGATAGTCTGATGGGAACTCCTTTGTAGGTGACTGTCCCCTTATCTCTTGCTGCTTCTAGGATTCTCTCTTTCATTTTAATCTTGGCTAAGGTAATTATGATGTGCCTTGGTGTGTTCCTTCTTGGGTCCAACTTCTTTGGGACTCTTTGAGCTTCCTGGATTTCCTGGAAGTCTATTTCCTTTGCCACATTTGGGAAGTTCTCCTTTATTATTTGTTCAAATAATTTTCCACTCGTGGCTGTTTCTTTTCCCCTTCTGGTACCCCTATAACTTGGATGTTGGAACATTTAAAGGTGTCCTGGAGGTTCCTAAGCCTCTTCTCATTTTTTTGAATTCTTGTTTCTTCCTTCTTTTCTGTTTGCTTATTTCTTTCTTCCTTCTGGTCCACTCCCTTGATTTGAGTCCCAGTTTCCTTTCCATCATTAATGGTTTCCTATGCATTTCCCTTCATTTCAATTAGTTTAGCCTTCATATGTTCCTCTAATTTGTGACTATAATCAACCAGTTCTGTGAGCATCCTGATCACCAGTATTTTGAACTGTGCATCTGAGAGGTTCGCTATTTCTTTTTCACTCAGAGTTATCGGCTCTGGGGCTTTGAGTTCTTCTTGAGCCATGTTTTTGACTGTTCGTGCCTGTTACATATCAGGAGCGAAGCCCTAGGTGTTCACCAGGGCAGGGCAACTCAGTCACCAGGTTGTGATGCTGTATGTGGGGGCAGGGTCAGAGAGGGGCAATGGCGGTCCGGTCTGCTGCCTCCTGCTGCTGGGGCCGCACATCTGTCCCACTTCACGTGTAAGCAACTATTTTAATACCATTTAATAATATTGCACAATGGCTAGGAATAAGTCACTAGGTCAATCTTGCAGACTTACAGAAAATTCTCTAAATTATAACATTTGAGTATTGACTAAAAAAAATAAAAATGGAAAAATAAATACAATTTTTTTAAAGTTTCACAGAAAAGATACAAATATAATTGCAGTCTGAGAAGTAGCTGTCATTAATAAATAACATCTTGGGGTTTAATAGGTATTTATAAGGATTCAAGGTGTTTTATGTCTTCAGTCAATCAGATTGGTTAAATTTGAAGGGCAGGTTTTACTTTTAGAATTTGAGTACATTTTTATTCACTTGGAAACTTTAAGATTTCTGAAGGGGCCATATGAATCCTTTTGCAAGTAACAATCATTTAATTTTATGAGGACTCTGTCTGAAGCACTGTGGTTCAGAGAAGCACCATGGGACTGTTGTCTGGGTTCATCACTGCACATGGCTGTTAAGTTTCAAATGTGCTGGTCAGGGAGGGGTTAGAAGCAAAACCACATTAGTAAGCCATCCTAAACATTTTTCATTGCTTTTTAGTAAATCTTTCCACAAACCATAGTTATTCTAGAGGTTATTTTGTTTACATGATATAGCAAAAATAACTATTAATTTAATTTCTGAATAAAAATGATTCAATACATTTTTTAAACACACAGAAGCCCTGGGATATTTAATTTCGTTATGGAAGCATGCAGGCTCAAAGACTAGGTAGTGTCTGTAACCAGGCAGTTGTCAGAAAACAATGGGTAAGAAACCATGTTAACTTTACAAAAATAAACTGTAGCTGGGATGGGTGGAGTGGTGGGGACAAAATACAGACAACTGTAATTGAACAACAATAAAGCAATTAAAAAAGTAAATAAACTGTAATATAAAAGTGAGATATTTCATGAAATCTGTCATATAATGCCAAAGAATTGAAAGATAGTACATGAAAGAAACTTGGAGAAATTGTAAGTGAATTTTCTCAAAATACATATTGATTTTGCCTAATTAAAACGTTAACATAAACAAAAATAGGACTTGCAAACATAATTGGCAAAAAACAAATTTCAGCAGTCTATATTTGTACAAGAATGTTTCTTGATGCCATCAAATAGATTGGCAGTTCCCAATTTTCTGAGTTTTAATAGATTAAATTAGTTTAATCATTTAAACATGATGATAAATTAATTTTATGCATGAAGCTGTTTTTCAAAAACTCTGAAAACTAGTTGCTCTATTTAAACCATTACAAAAAATTGATACTGACTTTACTAAAAACTAAGGTTTTTCAATGGTCAGTTAAAATACAAAATTGAAAAGCGTTTAGAGAAATTTTCTCCATTCCTAAATGTAATTATTTTAAGTGTTTAATGAGACGTGATCAAGATTATTCTGCATCATATCAAATATGCACAAGTAGCTAATTAGGGAATCATTAAGAAGATTGGAGAGAAATTTGTATTATATCTACCCCTCATCTATATCTATTCCCCTAATTCAAAATCCTGAATTCAGGGAGGGACAGCAGTGAGAGCTCTGTTCCCAGATTACTCTAATCAGGAAGCACATAGCTCAGGTACTTACCAGCACCAATCCTGTGATAACAAATATGGGGATTTAGGGTGCATTTCGTCTTGTAGATGAGAAGACACATATTGGTGTCTTTGGTTGTTTTTAAGTCTATGGATCAGGAGACTGGAGATACTTCTAAAAATCAATACATATTCACTGTTATTTAAACTCTTTGAAATGTAAACAGTGAGAACTAATTTAAAAGAACAGACTCATTCTTTGAAAATCTATGTTCTGGGATGGGAGTAATAGACAGAAAACTGTACTTGAAAACTAATTAAATAAATTTATAAAAAAGAAAATCTATGTTCTTCAAATTGATTTCAGTAATGAAAAGGATATGCTTTATTTTATTGGTCCACCTTCTAGATTTAGAGAAAGAATATGTAATGAACAAAGTTGTCTTGAAAATTTCTATTTTTGAAATTAATCCTTAGGCAATAGTAACAGTTCTGCATTGTAAGTGCTGAGCGGGGCCACTGCCATGGCTACCCAATTAGAGAGTGAGAGTTTAAATTTCTCCTACAGACCTTAGTAAGAAGCAAATGCAAATAATTGGATCACCGTCTATATAAATGTACAAGGCCATTTACATAATAAATTCAACCTGAGAGTATATAAAATATATAACAATTCTGTGTGTCATTGTGTCATTGAATTCTGTGCAAAAGCTCATATAATTTTTTCTGAGGTGATTTATCATTTCAAATAAAGCATATTTCATGCAACCCCCCCCACCCCTCTGCTTAAAATCTTTCAGTAATTTTCTTTGCATGGCATCAAGACCACCTGTTGTCGGACACCATTTATCTTTTCAGACTCATTTCCCAGAACATTCTGCCAGACCACACACGGTTAATTCCAGAGTTTCATAAATGCTTTTGATCACAGAATACTCTTTTTTACTTTTAAGTTTATAACAACAAAACACTAGCAAAGACACAAAATAAAAGACTCTCTTGAATTAAGGATAGTAGTGTAAATGATTTAATTATAGCAAAATGTTGCTGACATTCAAGGATTATTTTATGTAGAAAGTACAATAAAATATAATTGCAAATTTATTAAAAGAAGATGAAACTAGCAAAAATGATCATACCATGTCACATTGTGCTACATTGTGATTAAGAGAAATTTTGAAGAACACAAGACTCCACTTTTTGTTTTAAACACACAGCCTACCTTCATTGCGACAGAGAAATCTTAACTTACAATATTAACTTACAGTTGGGAGACAGAAGTAACATAGAACAGTGGTCATCAAACACACATATTAAATTAATATAAAGTTTGATTTATAAATGACTTCTTTAAAGTAAAATGTCTAGCTAAAATGTTGATTTTAAATATATAAACGTTTCAAAACTGCTTAGGTCAAGATACGTGAGTTTAAGTGTTTATAGTAAGAAAGTGCCAATTTTGCTCCCTGTACATATCAGAGCTGTGCAGACACCAATTTCCATCCATCTCTGTACAAAGGTTTCCTATTATTAATCCATGTGTACCCATGCATGTAGAAAACATACAGGGTGTATCATCTTTATCATCTTATGGAATGTAAATTCAGCTTCACCTCTGAGCTACTATTCAAGGAACAACAATGAATAGAAAAGCACATTAATGTCAAATTGAATGCTTTGATATTGCTACAGTGAGATTTTACCATATTAAAAGAACAGAGCATGTAAATGCCTATCTATATCAAAATGTTTAACAGACCCTTGTCTCTTTATCCTCCCAAGTATATCTCAATAGTGGATAGGACGTACATTTTTTAAATCTGATTTTTAATGTCCAGTTGAGTTCCTTGGATGAGATCAGGGCAAGGAGATTGAAGATAGTATCCCAAGACTTCTCTAATCTATTTGCACATTAAAATAGGGCTGAGCTGTGTAACTAGCAAGATATTATTCTGCAACCATGTGTGACATTTGAGGTTTAATCATACATGTTATTATGTCTTTTGCTGTGCTCTTCCTTGGATGGATCATTCTGGAAAGCCAGCTGCCTTGTCACAGATAAACCAAATCACGTATGTGGGGAAGTAATTGTGGGCAGGAACTGAGGCCTCTGCTATCAACAGGCACTGACTTGCAAACATTTGAGTGAGTTGCCGAAGAAATAGATGGTCCAGTCCTGGTCAAAAACAGATCATTGCACACCCAGCCAATACATCGACTGCGATGTGAGAAAAGGCTAGGAGCTAGAAGTATCCAATTAAACCACTCTCATATTCTTGACTCTAATCAATGGTGTGAGATAAATATGCTGTTTTTAAAATTTTAAAAAGTTATGTATTTCTTGATTGATTGGAGAGAGGGAGAGAGAGAAACGTGGATTTGTTGATCCTCTGACTGATGCACTCATTGGCTGACTTTGGTATGCGCCCTCACAGGCAACCGAACCTGCAACCTTGGGGTATTGGGATGATGCTTTAACCAACTGGGCTACCCAGACAGGGCTGTTCATTATTTCTGGGAGACACCAATTTTTTTATTTCATTTGTGGGAAAGCAATAGATATCTAGTATAAGTGCGTATTGTCCATCTCAAAAGCCAACTTTCATTACCCCTCACTCCCAAGAAGGAAAACCCAATCTGTATTCTTCCTCTCAACGAGGGAACTCTCTAATGATGAGCCTCATCACATGTATCTGGGCCTTCCTTCTTTTCCTCTGGTCATCAACCAACCCTTGTTTTTTACATTTTTAAAATCAATATTTCTAGATTTCTCCAACTTCATGACAGGAAATCTAAACTGAGTCACCATGATAATTACCGTAGATTACAACCGCAGTTTATGAATTTTTGTCTTGCTTGGCTTGTACTTCTGAACACTTAACTCCATTCTCAACAAAACAGCAGAAGAAGTATAGGCATAACTTCAAAGATATTGCAAGGCTTGTTTCAGATAACTGTGATAAAATAAAAATTACAATAATGTAAGTGTTAATCTTTTTGCTGATGGAGGATCTTGCTTTTAATTCATAAAAGTGCATTATTTGTGAATTACAACAAAGTGAAGCATAATAAAGAAGGGTACATCTTGTATTTATGAATAAAAAATCTCATTTAAATTCTATTTATGTTTATCTCCATAGGTTCTTGAAAAAACATATTGCTTCACATCGTTTCCAAAGGCCTTCATGTGTAGAATCTGCTTTTTGCTTCATTATTATTTATGGTCACTATTATCATTGTAAGTTTAACCAAGGGCTGCTCCCGTTTGAGTGTGTCTTGTATTGATAAATGTCAATATCTCATTTGAAACACATTAATTCAGTGATTGTTTCTGTTTCTCAAGCATTGATTTGATGAATTTACTGTATATATCTTGATAAACAAAAACATAAGCTATTTGCCCATTCCTAAGACAAGAGAATACTTTCGGTATATGTCATTTTCCTTCTCAAAAAGTATATGCTGAAGTATTAAGATTATAACATTTACAACTTCTTTCAAATGGTTTCTAAAAAGTACATATAGAGGAAAAATATGGCAAATATTTTTAAAATTCATAAATATAAGTGAAAATCATATGAGTGTTGCTATAGTAAATATTATTTGCTATAAAATAAATATTGTTAAAATTAAAATGAGGAAAAAGGAAAAGCAAATTCTTCATAGGGAATAGTAAGGACCAAACTTCTTCCCATCTGAAGCAGGTAAAAATAGAAATATATAAAAATTGCTTTATAAAACATTAGATAACAGACAAGGAAATCTAGAGATCTCTGAGAGAAATAAAAATTTACTTGAGCCTAAAATTGCCCCGGCATAGAGTCCCGAGAGTTTCCTCTATAGCATTAGGAGGCGAAACCTGGGAGTCCTCGCTGCGTGGAGGACAGCATCCCAGGGCAGTCGAGGCAGCTCCAAGAGGAGCCTCATCAGAGCAGCAAAGGTCAAAGAGCTGCCCACAGAGAGGCTCTGAGATCTGCGGGTCTTCCCCATGCATTACAGGTTTGAGTACAGACTAGAGCAAAGGCATGAGAAGTCCATCTCTGTGCCAAAACACATACAAAGCAAAATGGGAAACCTCATAAGTTGTGGACATTAAACAGAGTGCTAAGAAGGAGCTTAGTCATGAAAAGTTAGGCAGAGGTTAAACATTGTACTAACGAAGCTAAAAAGCAAGACTCGAACGGATCAAACTGATTTCAAGTAATTTAACTGCATCCAGAAAAGATCCTCGGGAATAATTAGGAGTGGAAATATTCAGCACCAACAATGCAAATTTGTATTATCTGGCATACATCAAGGTGCCAGCGTTCTAAGAATCAAAGAAATGCAGCTCACAGCTAAGAAAAATATACAATCAACCAAAATGGACCAACAAATTATGTAAATAATAAAATCAGGGGGAAAGTTTTAAATGCTTTCAAAATAAGTATTTGCAAGGAACCAAAGTAAAGCAAAAATATTCTGTCACCCAAAGTAGATCAACATCATTGAAAACCAAAATACAATAAAATGCAAAACTGTCAACCTATAGGTATTTGCCTAGTCAACTTATATTTCAAAAGAAAAATTAAATAAAGATAACGTATAAAACTTTATAATCAACAGAGAGGCACAACAAACGTTTTACAAGAGTGCTTTAAGCAGAAGGAAATGTCATCAGATAGAAACATGGATCTACATTAAGGAGGAAGAGTACTACGAATGGTAATTGCTAAATATAAATATACATATAAATATAAATATTTACATTCATTATGCTTAATTCAATGTTTAAAATAAAGAGGGTATATTTGTGGAGGTTATTAGATATATAATAAGAATATCACAAAGGTTTTTTAGGAAGGAATGGAAGTGCACTCTTGTAGAAGACGTATTATGACAACCTAAAATTAGATACTCTAAATCTTAACGCAATCATAGAAATAAGAGAAAGAGCTGAAATGTACTAGAAAAAGAGGTAAGATGGATGCATAAATAAAATAATAATCAAACCTGCAAGTGGTAGATTCAAATCCAACCACAATATGGTAAACAGGAAGATTGATTTTCAAAGATGTCCACATCCTAACTCTCATCATGAAATACATTTCATCACGTGCCAGAAGAAACACAGCATATGTGATAAGTGGAGAATTGCAAAATGGAGAAATTATCTCGTGTTAGGCAGGTGGACCAACGCAGTCATGAAAATTCTTCTAAATAAGAGACCATATTCTCAATATAGACATCAGGGGAGGGAAACTAGACTATTATTTTTCTCCAAGTCACGTCTACAAAAACATCTATCTCCCTCTCGTAAAAGTGCTTTAACTGTTCAATAGAATAAAGTGCACTGGTGTTTTAAAAAATTATCTTATTGTTTTTCAATTATAGTTGTCTGCATTTTCCCTCCATCTCTCCCTCCCACCCCAAGTGCATAGGAGTTAAGAATTGAATACATGCCCACTTTTACTGATTAGTACACACTTCATTAACCATAATATTCTACCTGGTATTTACTTGAAAGAAATATGAAAATATTTTCCCTTGAGCAACTCAGTTTACCACTAGGTGGGAGTGTACACTTTGATGTTTATTCAAGTGCCACTCAACACTAAACTACAATTTCAATTTGTCCGTTTGATTTGTGATGAACCAGATAAATCACAATGTTTTCCACTGTAGTTTTGTTTAATTTCTGGACCCTCAATATGACATAATTTTTTAAATGTTCCCTGGAGACTACTAATGATGTTTTAGCTAAATATACTTAGAAAGGTTGTTGTTCAGGTTTGTTATTTCTAAAAGAATGGACATGCCACTCCCTGAGTTTCTTAATTTCTTGAGATGTCTAAATGAATTCTATTGATACAGATTGAAAAATTCCGGTGTGTACCAGTGGATTATCTTGAGTTATACCAGCATCTCAAAGCCCTACAAAATACTTGAAGACAAGATCTAATCATATCCAGCTTTCACCAGGAACGTGCATGCCATTACACTTTGAGGAGATGCATAATTCACTCTCCTGGGACATGTAACCATGCGCGAAGGAGCTCACAAGAGTGATGGCGCATCATCTCACACAAAGTAAAAGGCCCCTCCGTCAATAATATTTCTGAGTACAATTTGCTTAGATAAGAGGTGCTTCATCTGACACTCATAAAGAAACAGTTGTTGACACACATCATCCACAAGGTTAAAATACAAACTCAATCTTTTTTAGGCGTTTTTGGGTTCTGGAAACAACATGCTTCTCAGTTGCAAATTTTACTTAAGCACATTTGTGCTGATAGGAATAGCCCTACATTAAATTGGGCTTTCTACAGCAAAAAAATGCTTGAATGCATTAAAATGACAGTAGAGCAGGTACCCCTGTTAGTGCCTCCCAGAGACTTCTTCACCGTAGAGTCTCTAGCAACTTTCTTTCATGTCGTTTAGAGTGCCTTGCCTAGCCACAATGACCATATTTTCCCATGAGTTTCTAATGCAAGAAACTACATATTTTTTGGATATGTGACAGCAGAGTACATACAAAACAATACTCCAGAATCTATGGGATTGATGATTATGGAGAGTCTGGCAATTCCTAGGACCCGCACAGTGGGTCAGCAAACTGGAGTCTCGGGATAGCCAATGATTGCATTCCACTCGCTGTCCAAAAGCCTGAGAACCAGGGAGAGGTGATGGTACAACTCTGGTCTAGAGGTCGCAAGCTCAAGACCCAGGAGAAGTTGAGGTTTTAGTTTCAGTTAGAAAGCAGAAGAAAAAGCCAATGTTCCCATTTGAAGGTCATAAGGCTGGAAATTCTTATTTGGGAAAAAAATCGTTCTTTTTTGTAATATTCAGAACTTTAAGTGATTGGATGAAGCCACACTAGGGAGGACGATCTGCTCTACTCAGTCTACAGATTCAAATGTTAATTTGATCTACCAACACCCTCTTAGGAACACTTGGAAAAATGTTTGACCAAATATCTGAGAACTTTATGGCTTAGACTATTAGACACATAAAATTAAGCATTACGACCACAGTATTCAATGAAATTCTTTTTTTAAAGGTTTTATTCATTCATTTTTAGAAAGAGGAGAAGGGAAGGAGAAAGAGAGGGAGAGAAACATCAACATGTGGTTGCCTACTGAGGACTTGGCCCACCACCCAGGCATGTGTCCTAGACTGGGAATTGAACTGGCAACCCTTTGGTTTGTAGCCCTACGCTCAATCCACTGAGCTACAACAGCCAGGGCTCAATGAAATTCCTACTTCTTTAATAGCTTCATGTTGCAAGTTTCATAGAGCATCATGATGGCTTACTTTCACAATTTCAACTACCATTAAACAAGTCACTGCATATTTTAGTTCAGTCAAACATCCGAGTGGGTCGTCAGCAATTGAACCTCTCTTCGTTTTGTGGTTAACTGTTCCCCTGGCCCGTTACTCCCCCTGTCCCTGCTGTCTCACATCTTCACAGGTGCCCGTAATCCCACCTGGCTGCCCACTGTGGTGCCAGTGCAACGTTCAAACCATGCCAACTCCATCCCAAATACACACAAACCCTCCACCTGACCATAACTTTAACCAAAATAGAAGACGAGCTAAAAATCACTTCATGCTTTTGCAAGCCATTTTCAGATCTGTTTAGCAGCCTGCCACTCTCTTCCCACACCCTTCATTATGTGACAAATAAAACTTTTCACGTCCCTTTGCCGTACGTGTGGTGTCATCATCAGTTTTGATATCTGAAGGGATTTGGGGGATATAGTTCAATTCTCTTTCACAGGTTGATCACAAAATCTCTTTTCCTTCCATGTTTCCATAATATCACATAACAGTTTTTTCTAATCTAGCAATCTTGCCTTTATATCCATCCTTTGCATCCAATGCCTGAGGTATGACCTTAGAAAACTGACATGAGCATATTATATATACCTGGAATGTACAATATGCAGAGATAAGATTACCTAACAGGTAAAATAAATATGAAGCACATCTAACAATATGTACTTATTCAGGAAATATCATTAAAGGAAATACGTATGTTGCTTTTGTATATAGATTTTTATGCAACCTGTAAATCAAACTCATGCAATCCTGTTGTAGGGAAATGTGTGCCCTTGTGTGATAATCTAATAATGATTAGTATTTACCTTATTCCTATTTTCTACCATATTATGAACCTGTATCAAGAAAGAAATAAAACATAAAATGGAACTTTTTAAAGGGTATCTATAATAGTTATGGTTAAAGATTGAACTGCAAAGTGGCTCCAGAGTAAGCCCTTAAATATAAAATGATACAAAATTATAGAGCAGTCTGGTTGCGCTCATTATGAAGTTAAAGTGTGTTGCAGTGCAGACCTCTTATTTTCCTCCTTGAGAAGTGGGGCGACACGAGTTACATCGTCAAGGAAAATCGCCACAGCAGGGTACACAAATTCAAAACCTTGCAAAGGCAATGTTTTTATTCACTGTAATTATGCAATTAATTCTACTGGCATTTAGAGGCTGCCTGGGGTGAGATTAAAAAGAGATAAAGAAAGGCAGTCAAGTCAAAATTTTCAATTTGACTTTAAAGGTCACTGAAGTATATGACCTACCTCAGAAATATTTAACTTGAAATAAAGGAGCCAGGAAACAAAGGAACTGAGTAAGCGGAGTTGTGAAATTTGCTACTTTAATTAGAACACAAATAATCTTTTTTAAAGAACTCACTGGTATGTTTAAATAAACGATCTCTTTGTCAATGCCTTAAAGACTTTTTTAAACTTTCTCTCATTTTATTTTCTATATATCCATTATATTTAATAACTTCTTTTTTGTAAGAAAAATGCAAAGTTAAAGAAATAGATTTTTTTCTTTTTGTATGATAAGAAAACCTGTTATTAAATATATAATACGCATGTAGAAGTTTAATAAAATGTTTCTGGAGAAGAATAAATTTATTTACTAAAAATCTTGAACATTTACTAAAATTATTTATTTGTGAGCTTTATGTACACATTTAGATAATTAATTTGTTTTTTGGTTAATAATTTCTATTTGAATGGAAGAAATAGAATATTTCTATTCCATTACTATAACAGAATATTTCAAAAATAATCTTTTATACATAAAATAATCCAAAAATATATACAGGTTTTGAACATAATATATTTTGAAAAATGCTTTGTAGAAAGGAAAATACATTTTCTTTGAATGTATCAATAGGACACACAGAAACTGTACATTTGTTACATATTAAGCTATATTGAAATTCTGAATAAATTCTTAAACATGAAAAAAATATACAATATAAATAAAACTATGAAAGAAAAACAAAGTGTTAGAAAAAACAAATCTCCTTCCCTTAAGTAATACTACTTAGTTAAGATTAAGTGATAATTACAAATTAACAAATTTTGCACACTATAGACTATAACAATGATTACAGACTGATGTTGGTCTCCCCACATGGATTCTAAAAGAATCTATAGTGAAAGAAGATAAAAATATGAACAGTGAAAAGACAGCAAACTCACAGTTATTAACAACCTCACCTAAAACAAAAGCAAACTAAGAGGACAGCTAGATCGGGAGTGGAACCATAGAAATGGAGATCACATGGAGGGTTAGCAACAAGGTAGTTGGAGGAGGAGAAGGGGGGAAAAGGTACAGAGAATAAGTAGCATAGATGGTAGGTAGAAAATAGACAGGGGGAGGGCAAGAATAGTATGGGAAATATAGAATCTAAAGAACTTGAGACACTTGGTCATAAACGAAAGGGGGGGAGTGGTGGGGGAGGGGTGTACAGGGTGGATGGGAATGAAAAGGGGGAATGGGACAACTGTAATGGCATAATCAATAAAATATATTTTTTTAAAAAGAAAGTTTTGGATGAGCCGCTGGTCAACAGCTTGAGACTGTATTTATAATTTTTTATTCCAGCTACATATGGAATTACGTCTAGATTCTGACCCACTGAACGAAGGTAGAAGTGATGTGCATACCTGCTGGGTTTTGCCATTCAAGGAAAGAAACATGTCCCCCATGTTTCTCCTTCTCCCCACTGACTGCAGTGTGGATGGGATGGGGAGAAGCAAGCAGCCCTGGGGACCCACTGCTGAACACAGCAGAGCAACAATGGAGAAAGAGCCTGGGACCAGGGCTTGGTAAGCTCTATTTCCAGCACAGGAAATAATGTCGGTTCATATCAAAAAGAAAATAAACTTTTGTATTATTTACTTTGTAGTACTAAAATACATAAAATACCTAAAGCACTACATTTTTGTTTTTTTTTAAGTTCCTTAGGTCATATCCCAACTTGCAGATTTTCTATTTTTCTTTTTTTACAACTCCTGAGAAATATTTTTCTACTTGTAATACTAGCTCATTGCTGATAAAGGAAAAAAAGATAGAATACATTAAGATAACCAGTGAAGTTTATTTCTTGCCAGAAGATTACATAAATAAAAAGAATAGCAATCAAAATTCTAACTTTTTAAACTTATTAATTTTTCACAAAATTATTTAACCAGAAAATAAAATAATAAGTACATAGTTGAAAACTTATGTGGATTCTTTCAAAAAATGCTATTATAGAACAGTAATACTGAAATACAAGGCTAGACTAACAACGAGTATTAGAAAGATAGTAGGTAACAGATCTGTTAACATATGAAAAAATATTGATGACATTGGAATAATTGACAACATAAAGAAAACACTCAGAAAAAAGTTGAATAAAAAAGATAAAAAAAGAAAATAGCAAGGAATTGAAAAAATGTTAAAAATACATAAATCTATAGATCACAAAGATGCAAGTCAAATGTTAAGTTATTCTACTTATAAAACAATATAAACTTGCTGAATGAATACCATCCAAGCTACAAATTTTCTAATTCCTCCTTAAAAAGCACCCAGGACAAGAATTTATCTAAATCTCATCTTTTTAGTGTAATTCATAACCAACCATGTCGATAAAATGATGGTCTCAAATTAATAAGTATGCTGGCAGAAGCTTAACTATTTTACATTCCAATAACTAACTCATTTCATGTATTGGAAATAGATTAGAGCCTGCAAGCTTGAACCTCTATTTCAAAATTTAATTTTGTGAAAAATGGATTTGTTATTTAGCTTTTGTACTTAATTTTTTTCCAATGCTTGGTGCTATTGATAGTCTTAACATTTACTGATAACTATACTAAATAGGTAAAGTTGTTAGTTTCTATAGAGTTACTTTATATGGAACTGATTTGGGGTTGTGTTTATTTTTTCTTTCTTTTTATAAAATATTTTATTTGTTTATTTTCAGAGAGAGGGGAAGGAAAGGAGAGAGGGAGAGAAATATCAATGTGTGGTTGCCTCTCATGTGTCCCCCACTGGGAACTGGCCCGCAACCCAGGCATGTGCCCTGACTAGGAATCAAACTGTGATCCTTTGCTTCACAGGCCTGCGCTCAATCCATTCAGCTACACCAGCCAGGGCTATTTTTTCTTTCTTGAATTAAAAATTATAAAATTATTTAAAAATTATCCTCTGAAGAACAATGCGTGACAATCATTAGTCCTTATAATCTTGGATTATCACTTTTGCCTTTTTAAGGTAAAAAAGATAAGACCGTTAAAACAAAACAAAACAGAAAAGTAAAAATGAGGAGCTAGTAAAAACATGTCTTTGGTCCTTTCCGTTGGAAGGTAATTGAACTACTAGGAATAAAATAATACTAAGGGAGAAGTAGATAAGAATGGACTCAGTGCAGAATATAAAAGTAGGGAAGAGATACATAAAAGGATTGACAAGCAGCATTTAGAGCTCTGCTTGATCTAAAAGTATTATTTGGTAGAGGATAAAAGTGCAATATCTTTAAAAATAGAGGAAGGAGAGATGAAAATAAATGGTGGTTGTTTCTCACAATTTTTCTACAAACAGTAACAGAAACTCCATGGGATGATGACTCTTCAAATGATATGAAGTGTTTTATAATAGTTATCACCAGGTCAATCTATAAGAAAGAAAAAAAATAGGTAATCTTTGTTGGGTAAAAACATTTTGACCTTAAATACTCTGTCACAGAATAAATCCTATCTGAATCTTAATAGTTATTAAATATCAAAATCATGTAAAATAATGTCTATAGCATAAGGAGAAAATTGTTTCTTAAAAATAAAACACCCAATTTCAATTTGTTTCACGATTCTGTTTTTGAAAATTTTAAAAATCAACAGAGTTTGGTAAAATTAAGAATTAAGTTATCATAGTAGCTAAATTCTTTCTCAATGTTTGTCTAATGAATCATTTTTTTTTAACCTGGCTAATGGAATCCGCAGGCTTAGAAATTATTAAAAATACTCATTAATCTATCAAACACTTAAAGACCAAAATCTACAATGGATGTATGCAGTATATTCTGTATTTATTACATTTTACTTTAGCATATACCAGTAAATATTTAATTTGTAGCAGGCTTTGAAAATGAGCGCAGAGCACTAAGCTGTGTTTTGTTCATTGATATGAAATATTTTAAACACAGAATTATTTGTTTTTATACATTCAGATATTAAATGATGTAAATATTGAGGAAATAATGAGAAATAAAGATAAAAAGCCATCCATTTAAAAACACTTAGATATTATAAATTATTTTTAATTACAATTTTAACAGGTAAATTCTAAATTATTCATTATTACCGGATCAAGTTAATGATAAGTAATACATTGGTGGTAAAATATATGTGTTTACTTTATTAGTCCATTAATATTTTCTATTTTAGATCAATTATGCACATTATTTATTGGTATTTTTAAGTATTTTTGCGGATCAGTGAACCTTTATGTTTTGTCTTTTTAAATTTCTTTTGGCTTAGTGATTAGTTCTTCAACCTGAAAAAGTGATATAATCGCATCTTTGAGGAAAATTGTAAAGTCTTATTGATACACAAACAATATGTGACAATCCCAACACTCATTAAAATAGCTCTGATGAAGAAGCATGGAATCTATTCAGGAAAAGGCAAGTAAAGGCAGTGTGAGGAGTGGATGTTTGGAGTAGGTCATGATAGCTCAGTGGCCACATTTAGGTTTGAAGGAAAGTAAATCAGGCAAATGTTCTGATGACCTTCCCCAAACCCCATAAAATTATTTTTGCCTGAAAAAACAAATCAAAGAGCTTTCTCCATCTTTTTCTCCTTCAGCTCCACCTTGTAGCTCCTGGTCATGATACATATCTCCAATAAGCACAGATATTGCTCTACTAAATTTATGAATTAAATAACTTTATTGATCTGCTTAAGAGGTCACCGGGGTGACTTCGGAGATAATGTTCAACTGCAGGTAATAAACCTTCAAAGGAGAATATATGTGTGTGTGTGTGTGTGTGTGTGTGTGTTGTGTGTAGGAAAACATTTCAAAGATGACAAATTGTTATTTTTAGTGTGAGTTTGTGTTTGGATGTGAAACAGCAAAATAACATTTATATTTGTCTAATAATCAAGCCGAGTAATACTAATTTTTGTTAAAGACAAGCATATAAGATCATGAAAAACACTTCTACTAGATCAAGAGCTACATTAGATGTTAAGTCTCCTCACTGAATTTGTGATTAACTATTTCATCAGAGTAGGTACTATAAGCCTTTCTAATTTTCTTTTATAGTCATATGGAATTTATTCAGTCTTATCACTTGTAGACTGGTATATGCTTAAATGGAAACAGAATATAACATCTTGACTAGAAATTGATCAAATCACAGAAAATAATTCAGTAGTTTAGTTGAAGATGTTGATGCTGACTAAAATGTAGCTGGTAAATGTCTCTGTGTTGACAAATCGTTTTCGACTTATCTCTACACTTGCACACAGCGATGTGTATGAATGTTGAGGTTTCCTTTCTCAGGTTGTTCCTGTCCCATTTTTCCATTCAGGTTATGTTAGCCACAGAAAATAATTCAAGTAGCATTTCCTTTTTCATATACTTGAATAGCTGGCATAATGTTAGAGCTATTTATCAACTGACTGATAGAACTTCCCTATAAATCAATCTATTCTATTTACATTCTCAGTGTTTTCTTAAGTGCATTCTACTGCTGGTAATTGGCATCTTGTCAGAAAAAAAATTGGTAAGCAGACAAGGAAGTTGAGTAAATTTGCAAGAAATGGTTAAAATTAGGAATGAGAAAAATTAAATAAATGAAGAAGTAAGAAAGGGCACTCAGCTAAAACAAAGGGGTTCACGAATTCATAAAGAGCAGGTATAATGATAAACTCAAAATGAGAACACAAAAAATGTATTTTATAGTCAACTAATAGGATATCTCAACATAGTATTACAAAAATTGAAACTTTAAAATTGCTGGCAAGCTGGTGAGATGTGTGTACTGACTTCAAACTTTGAAATAGACTTGAAATTAAAGTCTGCAAAAATGATGAGGTAAAGAATTAATCTACAGCAGTGTTTTTCAAAGTCCTTGAAAAATGATAGAAATGTTTTTTTCATTAATTTCAAGTTTGTTGCAGAGAAATATTTTGACAAAAATAAGATAATCATATGCATGGAAGACATTATAAGGTCTCCAAATGTCTTACTTCTAACTACTGATCTTATCTCATTGTGGACCAATTTCAGTTTTTTACTGGAAATCACAATTTTAGTAACACTAATCTAAATAGATTATCAACATGGCAAATGACAATAATCAGGAAGGTGGGGTGGGAAAACAATCACCTGCCCACAAAATTGGCCCCTAAATAAACAGGACCTCATTGCAAAGGGGCTACTTGGGCAGGTTTCAAGGAAATGTGAGTTCACCCTAAGACGAGCCAGTGCAAATGGTGTAAGGTGGAATGGTGTTTGAGTCCACGGAGGACCAGGAAAGGATCAGTGTGGCTGTGATACTGTGTAAGGGGACAGTGACATGGAGGTAAGCTCTTCAAGGGAGTGAGTAATGGGCAAAGCACAGAGGGTGGGGCTGTATAAGCACTGTCTTTTCTTTGAGTAAATGAAGAGCTATTTTTGGATTTTGTGAAGAGTACTGACATGATCAAATAGCCACTTTAATAGGATCTTTCCAAGCACAGTGCTGAGAATATCATATAGGGGAGCAAGTGAAGAGACAGGGACTTCTAAGGTAATTTTTTGCAGTAATACCAGGGAGAAGTGGTTATGAGTCACAATGGTAGCAATGCATGTTGTCTGAAACATTTAGATTCTGGATATATTTGGAAGGAAACCCAACAGAATATCCTATTCATCAGTTAATAAAGACCTGAGTTCTTCCTAATTTTAGAGCTACATCCGTCCCTGACGAAGAGCCGTTCCCAGGGTAACAGAAGGCCCTCTCATTCTGCATGCTTCCTGTAGTTCGCTCATCTGACTCATATCTTCCTTTGGGAACATTTTAAGTAACTTAATTTACCCAAAACTTCAATAAATTGACATTTTGATTACTTTTGACAGCAGCTTTGCAGGATATTTATTCCAATATCTAAAGTAAAGGTTAACCGTACATATGCATAACATAAACTATTGCTTTGGGACCGTGAATAATCTACCTCAGAGAACACATTTAATGAAATATTGATATTCTCCATTTATTATTTGTATTAGTGAACTAATGCCAGCAATCTTCTATTATGATTCACTGTGATTATATTAATGATTAATTATGATTAGTTGGAAGATTCTAACATGTTCTGTTGTTTATCTTAAGTAAAATAACATATAATAAAAATGAATTTTGCATATAAAATTTAATGGAAATATTTGAGCATAAGACTTTTCTAATTACAAAATGTCATGTTTTATATTTCATACACCAAATTTGTAAAATTGAAGAGAGAATTTAAATAAGCAGGGCAAATTATATTAATAGTTTAACATATTCTATCTAAAGAGGGAGATTAATATAAAGATTAAATAATTTTATGTGCCAATATATACTAGTAGAAAAAAAATCCTGTTTTATTTAAGATCATTATAAACAATGAGGCTTATGGTAAATCTCATTTTGTGACCTTATTTACACTAATGAGAAAAAATTTTAATGATAATTCATATTGAACTGCTTGTATAAACAGCAACTTTAAAGTAAAATGAAAAAGACCAGTTAGCAGAACAACTCTTTTGGTTTAATAATATGCATCAAAAACCAAAGATAGTATTTCCTATCTTTCCAAGCTAAGAAGTGAAACATACATAATTTTTCTTCCATAAATTTTGACATATTTGTTCATTATCTATTAGCCCTGAGAGTGCAAAATTAACAATAAAGTGCACCTGTGACAAACCACATAAGAACACATTCCCATACACACACACCCTATGTACTCAGGTATGAAGTGCATTTATGTAAAATATTCAAATTTTATAAACTCAATTTAGGCATATATAATATATATATAGAGAGATACATAGATACATAGATGCATAGATAGATACAGATGCATTTAGAAAATAATGTTTCCTTAAGTCCTAAATAAAAAAGGTTCAGCCAGGTATATCCAAGGCATCAGTACCTCTTCTACTCAAGGCCAAGATGATTGGATCCAGCATAAAATTTCCATTACAGAATAAGATCTTATGCATTCTCTAGTACTACATAAGAGGAGCAATACTAAAACCAACCTACTGGCCGATTCTAAATGTCATAGTTACTGTGTGCATTATGATTGCCTTTTAAAAAAATAATCAAGGAAATAAATTGAGCAAAATACAGAAATGCAAATAACCAAAGGAAATACAATGTTTGAAAAAATTGCATATCTTTGAATTCCAAGGGACCATTCAGGCTAAAGTGGTAAAATTAGTTAAACTAATTTAAAGACATGATAAGTGGGAGGAAGATTTGTGGCGTGTTCTTTTGTGCAGTGGTACATGGAAAGCTGAAATCCCCTGTATCCACAACACCTGATAGAGCTGGCCCATCATTTGGGATAATTCAAACTTCTATGTCTTGCTAAATGATATGAGGTAAAGATGCAGTGTTGATGTAGATGTTTAAAAAAATGTCAACCTGAGAACATATAGAAAGAGAACTGTTAAAGGAATAAACAAATGGTTAAATACACTGTGCGTTGAATATGAAACTTTTTTTCTTGCATTCTCTGAAATTACTATAATCTTTTATTTTTCTCAGATTGTGCTCTGGGATTCTAAGCAGAACTAGAAGGGCATGTGTATGAATGTGAAGTGGATGAAAGCCTGAATCTCCTTGTGCCTGTATTAATTGTAGAAACCTAGGGTTATGACTGATATACAACCATGTGTTTTATAATATTTCACTTACATAGGGTCTTATTAGGTGGACACAAATTCATAAAAAGACATCAACCTGTAAATAATAAAAGATATAAGTATAAATCTCATATTCAAGCTCCTCAATAGCGAATAAAAAATAAAGTTTTGTTGGAAAATTTCATGATGGAAAAAGGACAGTTACACGATTAGATTCTAAATATTTTGTATGTCAAATTGGTCTTCCTTCCAATGTGAAGAAGAGTTTCACATTCTCTTTAGCTCTTAGCTTAAGTTGAATCTCTTCTAAGACCATTTTCATAGCTATGTCTGTACCATCGATTTGGTGTCAGATTTGTGGCCATGTGCCTTCATTCATTTGATTGTGATTATGACGAATTTGTCCAGACAAAATGAAATATCTTTCCAAAGACTCCATGATGTAGGAGAAAGAGCATTGACCTAAAACTATAGACATCCAAATGATCAAATAGTTGACTTTTATTAATCTTGCACCACACTTGCTTCTTATTTTTCACTTTTACTATAAAAAGGTAAGACCAAATGGCCTTTTTGAATGTATCTGTCAATCAGAAATTGTACACTTCCACGCAGAGTTATGAAACATGCCTAGCGTTTTATAAAAGTTCAATCATTCTTTATTCAGTGGAAGGAATTTTAGGCTGATTAACTGAAAATTTTAATTAATGATTAATTTTAGATAATACATTTTAGAGATCTTCTATAATCTCCTTTTTTGGTAGATTATAATTGACAAAGTTATAGGAATGACAAAGTATAAGATGAACTAATCAGATCATTATCATTGAGAAATAAAGCAGGGTATATTCAAGAAAATTAAAATAATTTACCAAATATTGGCAACCATTCTAGTAGTGTTTTTAGTAACCAGGCTTTTAACAATTCCAAATGTGGATGGAGCAGCATCCAGAATACATTTATCTGCCAAGGATCATAATGTCCCACTAAGCTCTTGAAAAAAATCTTGTTTTCTTGTGAACTCTGAATAAAACATTGCTATTATGAAGGAAAAAGCAGTGAAAGGCTTTTAAGCCTTTATATATAGTAAAAATTGCTACATAACTCGAAGAAATAAAATGAAAGTGTTTCATTTATATTATGTAGTAAAACCTATTTATATATTTTTATAGCAAAAAATTCTCAAGTTTTATAATCTACAGACATCTACAATTAACTGATTTAAACTTTTATTCCCACTAAAGCCACTTCCATGTAAAGGAGAGTTGAACATCTTCATATTTGCCAAGAAGAGAGAGTAGATTATTTTTATGTTTTGCAACTTTCTTGTAGTTTCCTTTTACTGTGCCCTAATAATATACTAAAGGCTAAAATGAATGTTTAATCTCAGTAATTTGTAACTCTGTTGTTAAATTATATATGTTATAGGTCTTTTAATTTTTATCTTTGCTTTGGGACCAAAGGAATAATAAATAATTATCAGGAACCCGGGGCATGTAAACGGCAATCTTTCTTCCCATTTGAGGTCCAAAGCAATTAAGAAATATGATACGTAATTAAAATAGCTTAATACTGACAAACACAATGGTTGAGAATAAGCTTGTTTAAGAACCGAAGAAGATTGTTGACTCTTTACTATGGCAAATCTTGGAATATTCTACCACAGGAAAACTTTGTTTCTAAATAAAAATATACTTATTCAAATAATTAATTGCTTCCCACTGTCCTAGGGAGAGAAGACAAGAAGACCAAATCTTCTTTGTTCAGTCTGTGAAAGGTTAGTTGCAGCAATAGGACCAGTAGAGATGCCTTAACAAAGATGTAACTCTCTCTGCTTCCATGGGAAGGTCTGTGAGATGCAGAAGGAAGGAAGTGGTACTTGTGCAGTGTTCTTTATGATGGAAAACAAGAATGCAGCCTGGCTGGTGTAGCTCAGTGGACTGAGCGCGGGCCTGCGAACCATACGATCGCAGTTTGATTCCCAGTCGGGGCACATGCCTGGGTTGCAGGCCAGTTACCAGGAGGGGACTCACGAGAGGCAACCATACATTGGTATTTCTCTCCTTCCCTTCCCCTCTAAAGATAAATAAATAAAATCTTAAAAAAAAAAAAGAAAAGGAAAACAAGAATGCAAAAGAGGTATGTCCTTTTCTGGGCAGTTACTAACGAACTACTCCCTGGTATATTTACAAAATTACTGTTACATTTCTGTGAACCTATCTGTCATATTTTGCCCATATCATACATACACTTAATTTTTTAAATTTTACTTTCTATATTACTTTAAGATCATTTTAATTGCATTTTCTTTCATTTTTAGTACTGTGGACATTAAAGTGATGCTTTTATAATGGGGATCAGTCAAATTGGTCTGTATTCTTGCTCATCTTCAATCTTACTTAAATACTATATGGAAACATTGTTTCATCTTTTGGTGAGAGCAAATTTGAAAATATTTTTATAATAAAATGACTTAAACATAATGAAATGCTAAGTAGCACAGTGAAATTGAGTCTTATTAAGCCATTTTCCACCACGGTGGCAGAATTGAGGCTGAGGTTGAAACCCCGAATCCTAGGAAGATACCATCAGAGTGGGGATGAGTTGGTGGTTGATTATATATATATATATATATATATATATGGCTAAAACAATTGGTTATTGTTTCTGAAAGAGTTACTGTCTTGATATTGGGCTGAATTGTGTCTCCTCAAAACTCTTATGCTGAAACTCTAACCCCTAGTACCTTATAATGTAATTATATGTAAAATAAAGTCTTTAAAGAGCTAATTAAAGTAAGATGAGGTAAAAAACATGGGCCCTAATTTAATGAAACTAGTATGTTTGTAAGAAGAGAAGAATAGGACACAGACACGCGGAGGGAAACCCGGTGAAGACACTGAAAAAGTACTTTCCTAAGTGTTAGGCTCTACAACCTGAGGACAGAGACCTCACAGGGAATCAAACTTGCTGATAGCTTTGATCTTGGATTTCTAGCCTCCAGAATGGTGAAAAGGTAAGTTTCTTCTAAGACACCTAGTTTGCAGGACTCTGTTATAGCGGCCTTAAGAAAATGATACGTTTTTATTCCACTTTTATTTTTCAGCCTTTACCTTTTTCTTCTCTTCCTTCTTCCTTTAGAGCTACAAAAGAAAAAAACCAAAAACAATTCTAACCAGCTGACAAGTATGGTCTTCTGCTGCCCACAGGTTCAACCAAGAAAGGACTGAGAACTCTGAATGGCCTCCTGCATCAGTTATTAATTTATTGGCCTTCAGCTCTGAGTATACCTATCAATATATGCTCTGTGATAAACAAAGACATTCTTCTAAATATTGACTCTTTAAAGTTAGCAGGATGTTAAGCATTCTCAGGAGAAAACCCCTGGAGAGCCATTGTAGGAAAGAGAGGGTATCTTGCAATTTTAAGGATGAAAGTGTCCAGTTATGTGGGTGTGCTGGCATCCGGGAAAGCCTGTCCAGAATAAGGCAATAATCTACTGCCTCTGACCTCGGAGCCTCAGCCTGGCCTTAGCTTCACAGACCTCATCATTCAGAGACTAGAGCTCCCAACCAGCCTGAAGGTTCTATAGATCTCAGCAGAGCCCATAAACAGCTGCTGGTGGCCTGGAGGGTCACACATGTAGCTGCCACTCCTGCATCTCTGCACAGCCCTGTGCTCTGAAGACCTCCTGCCTTTTCCTGGACTGCCCCCTATACACTCACACCACACTGCTGGTGGCTGATTGCCATTTCGACCACCTACACTGTCCAGCAACTTTGGACAACCCTTGACCTGACCAAACAAGTGAAGACCCCTAGTACCAGATGAGGTATACCATGGCTTCTCTAACAGATTTGTACCTGCTCCAAATTTGTCCTTCCTTTCATATCTTTCTCAGCTCAAGGTATCACATACATTTTCCATATACTTACCCTGGCTTTACTTACAATGAAATAAAATGACACACAGAACAGTGAGATTTGCCAGGAGTGTGTGAATGTGAGTGTGTGTGTGATATAAACTTCTGTCCCAAACAAACAGAGCTGTTAGTCATTTAAGAGGTGGGTGAACGCCTTCTGCCATTGCAGTGTGCTCTTGATGTTGTCATTACTGTGAATATTAACAAAAATATCTTCTCTCATTAGGTTTGGTTAGAGGATGGAAGGAATAGGAAGTCAGAGTTAAGGGATTTAAAGGGGAGGAAAAATGGGGCAACTGTAATAGCATCATCAATAAAATATACTTAAAAAAGAAATCATGATTAAAATAAATGACGGTACTGCACATCTTAGCCAACACTTAATATTTTGTGGATATTTAGATGTTTTATAAAAGAATTTATTTATTTTTAGAGAGAGGGGAAGGGAAGGAGAAAGGGAGGGAGAGGAACAGAGAGAAGCACGAATAAGCTGCCTCTTGCTTGCCCCCAAAAGGGAACCTGGCCCACAGCCCAGGCATGGGTCCTGACTGGGAATTGAAACTGCAACCTTTCAGTTCGCAGACCAGTGCTCAGTGCACTAAGACAGACCAGCCAGGAGTGCATAACTGAATTTTTTGGGGGGGGCCATTCTGGTAAGTATGTAGTGGTATGTCATTTTTTTAAATCCTCACTTGAGGGCATTTTTTTGCTGCATTAGAGAGAGAGAAGTGGAGGGAGAGAAACACTGATGAGAGGGAAGCATTGATCATTTGCCTTCCACTCGCACCTGGAATGGGGATCCTATGTGCCCTGTCCAGGAAGTGAACCTGCAACCTTTTGGCTATGGGCCAATGGCAACTAAGCCATACCAGCCAGGGCTCATGTCTGTGGTTTCTATTTATATCTTGCTGGCATTCAGCACCCTTTTATATATTTTTTGGTCATTTGGAGAATTGGTTTAGTGACATCTGTAAAGGTCTTTGGAAATGTTTAAATGGAGTGAAATATAGGTCTTAAACCATAAATGTACTATATTGATTGTAGTCAAAATATTATTCCTACTTTCAAGTAAATGTACATAAATTACAGGTTAATGTGTATGTTTGCCTCTAGTTTTATTCTAAAGCAGGTGCCTATAATGTGGCTAGGGTAGCGGTTGGGAAATGCAGGAAGAGTGATTTCATTAGAGAGGAGAGAAAATACTGTATTTGAAGAGACTCTCACCCAATTAACAGGCAGTCATGAAAACAAAAAAGAAGAACATTGCCTTTCTAAATGACCGTTGAACTTCTTGCACGCCATACTTGTCTTGGAACTTTCTAATAAAAATTATAAACCAAGATATTTTTACAAATAATATGTTTTCTTATATTTCATTCTGTTGTCTATTTCACATTTTCCTACAGAATTATTTCCAGAAAAATATTTCATTTTTGTTCAAATTTACTTAGCATCCCAATTGGCCAAATTACTTAATTCTCCATGGATGTATGATTTCACAGTCTATTACTCTATAGCATTCCTGCAAGAAAGGATGGCATAAATTAATTGGGTTATTGGAAGATAGTTTACCAAATAAAAGTATGAGATTTATTATACCAAAAACATGGCTTTTCGCTGGTGCTAGTAATGACAAAATTTTATTATTTCCATAAAATGAAGAGGACAAAAACCAGAAGCCACTACTGAATTTAGAAGGTGCAAGTGCAGTGGACAGGGCCTGGCTGACGGGGGCCTTGGACCAGAGAATGAACAGCAAGATAAAACAGAAGATAAAGTGGAACCACTGTGCAGGAGAGTGAACAATCTGTCATTCTATCAACTCGATTGCATTTTAGCTTTATCTTAACCCTAACCCACCTAATCCTATCATGAGGGTCTTTATTCACTCTCAGTCAACAAAATTAGCATTGATAAAATAAATTATTAAGGGATTTATTACTCTCCCTTCTCACAGTAACCTTGTCGTCTTATTCCCAGCACTCTGCCAAGGTCATGTCAGTATTCTGCTTCCAGAGCAATGTGTGTGTATAGATGGATACACACAACACATTTACATACATAAAATTTTTGATGACTTCTTCAGATTTCAGATTTAATTAACTACAAACTACAACTACTTATTTGCATCTTTGTAAAATTACGAAGTGTCTGTGTCTGTCGATGGGTAATAAATTACGACTTTGGAATTGTGAGTGAATGTATTTGTTTTTGTATGCTTCATTGGATTTTCCATTTTATACAATCTAAAATTCCCCTGCTTTTGGAAATTCATACAACTTTATGCTTGTTAAGCTTTTTCATTGTCAGAAATTTAAGACAAATGCTCAGTTTTACTCAGCAATGTAAACAACACATAGAGAGCAGTAAAAAGACCATAAAGCATTTGCAAAACACTGAATCCTTATATCATATGCAATGTCATCACACAGCAACGAAGTAACCTTCAGAATATAACACACACTTTGCATCTAGCTGGTTTCTTCACAAAAGAGACAAATTCAATTGTCTCCCTTCCATTGACTCTCCTTTATAAAAGCTTTTATTTCTTAGACCCCAACAAATTAAAACAATTAACTGTTGATCTAGATCATAGTTCATGAATTTTGCTATATCTCTGCCTTTTTATGGAATTCTATTTCATTTACTATTTTCTCTGTTCATGACCCCAAAGAGGAGTGGGTTATGGAGAGCTCTGGAACTATACCAACTCTTAGGAGCTCACTAGACTTCTGATGTGACTTAGCATCAGATATCTGTCTCCATTAGTTATTGAGAGTGACATGTTGTTACAATTATAAGAAATCAGAGTAGGTATCTACCAAACAGAAAAGAGAGGTTGATAGACCCCCTCCCCCGAATTTAATAAAGCATAATGATACTTTGATGATGCAGGTGTTTGTCCATCACTGGATGTGTGGAGAGAAGATAGGAAGTACACCAAGGGCTAACGTGAGTCGGCTCTACAGATTAGAGTCCTGGTAACAGATTTTCATTGTCCATTTTCTTTTCCAATACATTGCCTTGTGTAACAATCCCTTTATCATTTTGAAGCAAAAAACATAGCAATATCTCAATGCCAACCTTTCCCCATCTGAATCAGCTAGGTGGCATCATAAGCACTTAAACTCTGCTCATAGATATTGAGGAAATACCAAGTGATTATTCCTGTTAATTTTGTTAAAGAATCTAAGTGTGATGTGTCTGTGTGCATTTGTGTGTGTGTGTGTTGGAGGACACTGGTTGATTTGTTCTCCTGAAATATTAAAACTTCCAAATTCTGTAGCATGTTTATAGTGCTGTCATAAAAAGCAAAACATCCTTATATCTTTCAGAAGCCCCTGGACTGAATATATAAATGGCCCACAGTGAATACGATTTTCCATTCTTCATCCATGTCCCTTCAGCCAAACACACGTATTTTAGGACAACAGTCAGTGGAAGTAGTAAAGCATTTCCTCTGAAATAAAAGTTGTTTTCTGCACAATCTCATTGTATTCTTATCTCCTCATATTATATGAAAGTGATCATCAGTTTTAAGGACCCAAGCAAGAATAATTTTAAATACAAAAGGTTTGCAATAAAAAATAACTTGCCCATGCATTTGTAAGTCTTTATAAAAAAGAAAGTAAAGTTGGCGAATAAATGAAATGCATATGAAAAGATGAAATACATATGAAAAAATGCTAAGTAATCTTAGAATTTAGCAATGTGGCTAAGAATATAAACCACCTCATGCATTTATATCTTTAAAATAAAGCAGAACAAAATAAAAAGCAGTCATGAGAAACAGTATATGGTACAAAATATCATTAACACTATGAAAACTGCCTTGCTAAATACAATAATAATTGCTCGGTAATACTTTATGTATATTAGAAGACTGGTAAAGTATTGAAATCTACACCTTTAATCCAATTGCTTCTATGTTTTTTGCATAAGAGATTTTTTACAACTACTTGCTCTTGTTTTTTTAACAAAACAGAGAACAATATTCTTACTGAGCTTTATTTCAAAATGTGAAAGTTCAACTAATAGAGATGAGGTGTAGGATAGTTTGTCTTGTATGGGTGTAGGGATCTTAAACACTCCAAAAAAATACATTCTGATCAGCATAATTTTGAAGATATAGAACTATTAAGTAAATATGAATTGAAATCTGGGGATACAAATTCAAATACGTAAAGAGCCTTAACATTATTTTATTTTTAACAATGGCAAAATCATTTGATTATGTTATTTATTTCGATTTCTCTAAGTGCTCATCCATACTGTTTATGTGTTAGCCATACTTCCATTACACCTTTTCGGTTATCTTATTTGGCTTGTTTAGTTTTACCCCACTAAATTTAATTTAATGTAGTTTAGGGGTTTTTTTTAGTCATTTTTGGTTTGAGAGCGCTAAAAATGCATGTGATTAAACAAATTCAAACATCACAAAATATTTCCCAAAGCGATTTTAGGATTTACTTAAAGAAGCAACCATCTGTTTGGAATGTTCTCATAACTCAGGCTTTCATTTGCTTTAAATCTCTGTTCAGTGTTGAACCACCTCCTTGAAAGCAGCACCCCGCCATCCTTCTGCCCTTCTTATATGCTTCATTCTTCTTTATAGTGCTCTGTCACTGGGAGCACTGATACCTGTATTACCATATTAGCATTTGTCTCACAACTAGAAGGTCAGCTCCATGAGCTCAAGACATCAAAATTGTGAAGGGTCCGAGGATTTACTTTACTTGGAAGCTGGTATGTCTCTGTGCCACAGGTTTATGGATGCTAGCAGAAAATGTAACTTGAGGGTCAGATACAACAGCATTTTTACTCACAAAAGAGGAGGAAGCTTAAGCTTCATGCTGAAACTATGGCATCGTTTTTAAGTTTTTAAATCTTCCAGGCTTCCAGTTTTCACTGGGTTTCTGACTTCTCTATTCCAAAATGTGTAGAGAATTTACTATTTTAGCACTTCTAAAGGTCTCTCTCTCACAAAATTCCCAGTTGAAGTTTCTTTTCCATAAATCTAGTGAAAAATTCCACTAGTTTTCTGTCTTATTTCATGAAGTTGCTATTTTTCATGTATCACTTGCAAGTTGTTGATTGCCTTGGGAGTTTTCAGGTTTGTTAAAATTGTTATTTTTTTAAACTGATTAACATCCCCCAAGCTGCATTTAAGGAAAGTAGAGGCTTAAATTGGTTACGTAAGCTATCTTTGCTATAACAATACTGTGTGCCAAATCATAGCATTACTTTTAGTTTCCTGAAATTACGTTTTAGAGCTTGTTAATAATCATACGTCACCAGATTAATTTGCAAATATACTTAACATATTTAGCAAAAACTTTTTTTTGTAAAGCTTGTATATTCATGTTCAGGGATTGACATGACAAATATGGTCATATAAAGCCATATTTATTAACATTAGCCTTAGCGGCTCTTTACCGGATATAGGTCTTTTCATTGTTGCTGTTAAGAAGTTAATAGGCAGCACTTTGTACCTATTTTTAAAATTAAATTATTTAGTTTATTTGAGATAACATACCCCTGGCACGATACTGATTAGGAGATCTAAATGGACTGTTTTCATTGACAGCCACATTTTTAAATATGTTAAAATCCAACCATTTTCTTTTAGATCTCCTGGAATTATTATCTTTCTAGAACATAAAAAGTTAACTGTCACTTGAACTGTGAACTAATAATTTTATTTAATTATCCAGTAAAAATGATGTGCCCTAGTTTATCACTCATAGATCTTTTCTTACTAAGGATGATTAATAGCCTATTGTGATGTCAGTATGAAAGCCAGGATAAAATTAAAGAGATAAAGGATTTCAATTCCAAACACAGTTA
The DNA here is from genome assembly GCF_014824575.4 of Sturnira hondurensis. Taxonomy (NCBI): domain Eukaryota; kingdom Metazoa; phylum Chordata; class Mammalia; order Chiroptera; family Phyllostomidae; genus Sturnira; species Sturnira hondurensis. Next base: position 20,325,851 of record NW_028088227.1, on the reverse strand, counting down.
TTTGTAGTTGCTTTTTCTGAAAACTGAAATTAATTTTACATACCTCAGAAACTGATGAGGCTTTCTCAAGTCATATGTTACAACTTAATTCAAAGATTTTTTTACTTTAAAGATTCATGCATTTATTATAGTTGAAAATATAATTTTAAACAGTAAGAAGTATATTATCATAAATATATTTAATAACTAAAATGATATATAGTAAAATAGACTTTAACTTGAAGCAAATATCATTACACTGTTGAGCAATAATAATATATTTTCTGATGCCTAATTATTTTGTCTATTTTAGCTGGTACACTGTGTCTACCTTTCAACATAATTATGTTAAAGCTATACCAAAAGACAAAAATATAGTTGAAGAGACTGAACAAGTATCAGAACCCAAATCATATATGGAAAAAATGTTGAAATTACCAGACCAGGAATTTAAAAAGTACATGATTGATAGGCTAAGTGATTTAATGGAAAAGTAAACAACACGCATAAACAGATGGATGGTATAAGCAGCAATATGGCAATTTGGGAGAGATCCCTGAGGGATGCAACATTGCTAAAATCTGTTTTCAATTTATTTGTATAAATTTGTTAAAGTTGTTTTCATTTTCTTAAGTTTTGTGCATTGCTTTAAAATTATACATCACTCTTGCAAACTTGTAGCTTCCTTGTGGAACATGAAAATAGAAAGTATGTATAGTTGAAAATAAAAATAATCTTGAGAAATGTTTGCATATCTAAAGTGTCAAATTTTTAATATTGTAAGGTATTACCTTACTAGGTAAATGGAATTAAAACTAAATATTCTAAAAACTACCTAGCAGAATTTCTATGTGTAAAATACTTAATTATATATTAATATCATGAGAAGTAAGCCTGCTCAGGAAAAAAATAAGAGAAATTTGATAAATAACCAATTCATGCTTATATTTATTTATTGAGAACAGGTGCCTTGCAATATATTAAGTATTAGTGACATGAAGAAGCCTAAAATTAAAATTCCACCAAGTTTACTATAATTTTGAGGGTTAAAGAAACAAACAAAAGCAAGTTCATTAAAATTTGGGGAATTCTAAAATTATGACAATTCTTTATTGCAATTACAGTGCTTAGTAGGGACATTTAATCCACTTAATCAAAATGGGTGGAATTAGCTAGTGGTCAATAACTACACTATGGAAAAAACGATTTACAATTGAGATACCAAGAATAAGTATTCATCAACAGGTTTTGGTATTGGGGACACTATGTTATGTGACTGAAATTAAACACCACAGAACAGAGAGAAAATAAAAAGTCAATATGCCCATGTAGAAGGGACGTATTCCTTGTTGCTAAATAACAGAGTGTCATTTTGGGAAGTGCAGGATTACAGAAATGACAACATTCCACACCTCAGAATTGAGCAGAAACTTGGCTTACAGACTGCAGTTCTGGAAGGAGGCCTGCAAGGTTAAAAAAAAAAAAGAAGTACAGTGACCTTTCTTTTCGCAAAGCTCCTAAGTGGAGAGTCATTCAAGGTAAGCACTCTCTGTGTTCTGTCACATGCCCCACACCCGCATCAAGAACAGCGTCACGGTCTCATTTCCAGTCTCACGTTTGCCTTTCCCATTGAAATCTCTTGGAATTGGAATTTCCAGATCGTATCCCAGGTAGCTCTTCAAAGTTAAGCAGAACCTGAAAACTCAGCAAGCAAGAGGCCTCAGCTTACATTTTATCAAGGAAATCATAAAACAAAACAAAAATTCAAAAAAATTACAATGTGCTATCTATTCTGCCTGTTTTTTTTCCCTTTTGGATACAGAACCTAAGGCTTGGGCAAATAATTATGAGCAGGGTATGGATTGCCAGGGGACTAGAGCCAATGCAAAAGTATTTTTATGACATTTGCAGATGGGACTCCTACATGCTGTTTTGGAGAAAATAAAACTATGCGTTGGATCACTTTCACATTGTTAGTTTTTCCTACAGTATTTCAGATTATAGCAGAATGATTGGTGGTATTTCACAAATAAAACAGGTGCTTTGTGTCCAGAATTGTCTGGCACAAGATTTCCTTTAATAAGTGGTTTAAATTAACTTAGTTTTCGTGGGTTGTTGTACCTTAAAACACCAAAGGAACCTTATCAGGGGGCAGGGGGAGGGACCCGGAGACTGGATTGTTCCACTTTTTCATACCTGTGCCCGTAAGTGTCTGTTTCATGAGTGTGTGCTGCACCAGGGAAAAGTCCCCTGCTCTTTCAGTGGAGCAAATGTGATTAGATAAGCTGCAGTCCATTTTTTTTTATTTTTAACAGTAATAAAACTTGCACTGAAAAAGGTAAGACTTGAACTAGAAAACTATTCTTGGACTCTTTGATTGTGGTGGATTTACATGTTCGTGTGGGGTTGTCAAATTTTATTTACAGTTGAATTATGTTATATTTGTTAAATATCCATAATGCTTCTTATTTTTATATTTGAAAAAATAAATAAAATAGGATTAGTTAAATAATAAGATTATTGAAAACAAAACTCATGTGTTGTTTACTGTATTTGTGAAAACCTGTCAGTTTACTGAGTTCTGGGATCCAAGCCAGAACGATGCCGAAGCCCGCTGCAGCAAGGGTGGTGGCGAGGTGAGGCGAGGGACTTAAAAGAATTAAAAGAATGGAGAGGACCAAATGCTCTGCTGGCAAATGGCAACTTTATTCAAGGAACTGCTGGCTTATATGCAGAACTGCAGTGGCCTGAGAACAATGTTGTTTTACAAAAGTTTGTACACTCCCGAGAGTTATCAAGAGGGCAAGATGTTCTCATATCCTGAGAACATTAGCCCAAAGATAACAGTGTCCTCATGACTATCACTTTCTTGGAACATGACGCATATGCCAAGATCTTGTTCTTTCCTTCAAGGCTGAGAAGGAGAAGGTCCGGAAGATGTCAAGATACCCGCTGGCTCCAGGGACCAGAAACCAAGTCCCTCCACCATTTTCACAGTGGGGGCTCTGTCCTTGGTCCCCTGCGGCCTGGCGGACTCCCACAGAACGATATTCAAATAATGTTCTTTTCCTATTGTGATAATTATTGTTCAATTAATTTTCTATGCTGTCATCTCCTGGTTTTAATAGTAAAATTTTTCTTATTTACTTTGCACTGTACATAAAGATTTTTATAGTGTTCTAAGGAAGTAAATTCTAATAAGAAAAAAAATTCAACTTAGAAATTAATTTTACCTTTTAATTTTGATGAGATCCCATTTGTTTATTCTTTCCTTTATGAAAAGGATCAGTAAAAATATTGCTGCGTGGAATATCTGAGATTTACCTGCCAATGTTCTCCTCTAGGGTTTAATGGTTTCACAGCTTATATTTAAGTCTTTTATCCACCTTGAATTTATTTTGGTGTATGGTGTAAGTTGGTGCTTGAGTTTCATTTTTTTGCATGTAGCTGTCCAGTTCTCCCTACACTGTTTGTTGAAGGGGCTATCTTTACTCCATTTTATGTTACTGCCCCCTTTGTCGAATATTAATTGACTATAGAGATTTGGGTTTATTTCTGGGCTCTCTGTTCTATTCCATTGGTCTATGTGCCTGTTTTTGTGCCAGTACCAGGCTGTTTTGATTACAGTGGCCTTGTAATACAATTTGATATCAGGTATTGTGATCCCTCCTACTTTGTTCTTCTTTCTTAACATTGCAGCTGCTATTCGGGGTCTTTTATGGTTCCATATAAATTTTTGAAGTGTTTGTTCTATGTCTGTGAAATATGCCATTGGTACTTTAATAGGTATTGCATTGAATCTGTAAATTGCTCTGGGTAGTATGGATATTTTGATGATGTTAATTCTTCCAATCCATGAACACAAAATTAAAAACTTCTGCATGGCTAAGAAAAACAGTATCAAGATAAAAAGAGAAGCAACTGTTTGGGAAAACATATTTGCCAATGATACCTCAGACAAAGGTTTAATCTCCAAAATATACAAAGAACTCACTCGACTCCACTCAAAGAAGACGAGCAACCCAATTTAAAAATGGGCAAAGGACTTGAACAGACATTTCTCTAAGGAGGACATACAGAGGATCCAGAGACACATGAAAAGATGCTTGATATCACTAGCTATCAGAGAGATGCAAATTAAAACCACAATGAGATATCACTTTACACCAGTCAGAATGGCTATCATAAACAAAGAAGCAAACAACAAGTGCTGGAGAGGTTGTGGGGAAAAGGGGGCCCTAGTTCATTGTTGGTGGGATTGCAGACTGGTACAACCATTATGGAAAACAGTATGGAATTTTCTAAGAAAACTAAAAATGAATGTGCCTTTTGACCCAGCAATTCCACTATTAGGAGTATATATCCTAAGAACCCTGAAGCACCAATTCAAAAGAACCTATGCACCCTGATGTTCATAGCAGCACAATTTACAATAGCCAAGAGTTGGAAGCAACCTAGATGCCCATTGATACATGACTGGATCAAAAAACTATGGTACATTTACACAATGGAATTCTATGCTGCAGAAAGGAAGAAGGAGCTTCTACCCTTTGCAACATCATGGATGGAACTGGAAAGCATTATGCTGAGCGAAATAAGCCAGGTGGTGAAAGACAAATACCATATGATATCATGGTCAACTGGAATCTAAACAACGAAACAAACAAGCAAGCAAAATATGACCAAAGACACTGAAATATGGAACAGGCTGACAGGGTCCAGAGGGGAGAGGGGAGAAAATCACAGGGGAAAAGGGGATGGACTCACATGAACAAGTATAAAGGACACATGGACAATAACTAAGGTGGGGGGTGGAAATGGGAAGGAGGTGGGGAGCACTGGGGGTGGGGGCAGGGCTGGGAATATAAAACAGAAAACTGTACTTGAACAAGAATTAAACTTTTAAAAAAGGAATCAATTTTACCTTATGATTTTGAGCCACCACTGAAATTAGGGTTCAACAGAATAGTGGTCATGATTAAAGAGCAAAAGCAAAATTATGTACAAGACTCAAGTTTTTGTATAACTTTTTATAATTTATAGGCTCTTTAATGGACCTTTTGCATTTATTATCTAGAATAAATATAGGTAATAATATATGAAATTCAGAATTCTCCATAACAAATACAAATTCAATGAATATTTGCTATGCAGCCTGTTTGGCAACTAGGACCAATGTTCACAGCCTTAAATTAGTTGAAATTTTTTATCTTTCTGATTTATAATAGCTGTGTTAAATGTTTACATGTTGATCAGTGTACATCTAATCAGAACTCTACATGATTGTCCTGATTTAGTTATAAATATGAATAAATAATAAGATCACAAATAGTTGACATCATTATTCTGAAGTCTTAGCATCACTTTAGCCCTGGCTGCTGTAGCTCAGTGGGTTGAGTTTGGGCCTATGAACCAAACAACCATGGTTCGATTCCCTCTCAGGGCACATGTCTGGGTTGCAGGCCAGTGCCAAGCAGGGGAAGCACAAGAGGCAACCATGCATTGATATTTCTCTCCCTCTCTTCTTCCCTTCCTCTCTAAAGATAAATAAATAAATAAAATCTTTAACCCCCCCCAAACAAAAAACAAAAAAAATCACATCACTTTGGTGATATTGGGCATTTTAGAAACTGACAGCACAATAAATAAAGGGCAGCTCATGCTCCTTTCTCTTTGGTATTCTTTATGTCTCCTTCTTCATAGAATTTAAATAATAAAATATCTAATACATAAAATTTCTTAGAATAGTCCTAACTTATAGAAATAATTCTTGCTATTAGTATTGCTGGTTATACAAATGTGAACATAACTCTTCCTCTCTGACTACAAAATTTTAATCTAAAATATTAGAGAATAAAATGAATAAGGGGAGATTGGCTATGATATTATGGTTTATTATAAGAATATATATATTCTATATACATAATATATAGAATATATATATATATATATATATATATATATATATGTAATATAGTTTTTGAACTTTTTTCTGGTATGAAGCTCCTAAAGTACTTGGAATTATCTAAGTGTGAGAAAAACAAAGGTGTCTTTTCTTATGTTAATGAGGTGAATTCTGGGAGGCACCTAAGAGTGGGAACTGGTTGTCAGTGGAACCAAACACTTTGGATGTTTGGCACTTTCAACCCCACACTCTCCAACCTCTGCCTGCCCAGGAGCAGAAGATTGAGTTTAAATGCCAATGACCAGTGATTTAATTAATCATGCCTATGTAATGTTGCTTCCATTAAACCCCCGAAGAACAGTGTTCTCAGAGATTCCAGATTGGTGAATGGGTGCAGATGCTGAGATCCTGATGAGCTAGAGAAGTCTCAGAAGCTCTGTGTTCTTTCTCGCCCTAAGCATCCCTTCCTTCTGGCTCTTTCTGAGTTATATTTTTGTATAATAAACTGGTAATCTACTTAATTCACCAGTTTCTTGAGTTCTGTGAGCTGCTTTGGCAAACTAATGAACGCTCAGGAAGTCATGGGAACCTGTGTAGGTCAGAAATAAAGGTAACAGGTAAGAGCCTGGACTTGAGGCTGATATCTGAAGTCCAATGAAGGGTTGTTGGGACATTTGATTTAACCATTCAGTCAGAACATCTGAAGTTGTGGAGTGGAGTTGTCTTTGAACTCTTTACCCGTGGAATCAGATATGATAGACAGTGTCCCAATTGAATTGAATTGTAGGACACCTAGCTGGACAGGTGGGGGGCCCTCCATCTACATCCAGACTTTAGAAATTGGATCCAGGAACCCAAAAGAACAGATAAATTTCATTTTTAAACTATAGTTTCTCTATTATGATTTCAGAATTGTGCAGAACTGGCCTCCTACTTTATCTGATTTTCCTTAGGTTATTTTCTCTTCACAATATGTATTTAATAGCCTTGTCTGATGCATAGTTCTTACTATTTTTCCTCTCTTTTACCACTAAATGCCCCAACTTTATACCTTATTAAGCTTAGATTCTCAGGCCCTTCGCTTTAATAATAACCTCACCTTTACTCATGAATCATGTGAACATTCTCATTTTATCAAAGTAGTAAAAATGCAGGTTAAAACACACTGTCTGCTTGTTCATCGCTTCTCATCTTGCAGACGTGAGACACTGAGGAATGGCAAAAATAACCATTATGAATGACCTCATTTAAATTTCATGACCATTAACCTTTAGTAGGTCCTACTGGTGGAGGGAATTTGGTATTTCCCTAGACTAGTCAGTCTTCCACTACCTAAAAAGAATATTTAATGTCCTTTCTTTCTTCACACTTTTGGCATGTGGTACTGTCTTTAGGTACATTGAAAAGTTTAAAGGATTCAGTGATTTTAGAATAATTGAGAAGGAAAAAGACACACAGTCTAGGCTGGGCTACCAGAAATGGCTTCCAGGACAACCCATGATAGACCCTTTGGTAGGAACATGAAGTTCAAGTCCTCATCTGGAATTTGCTGCAATCAGGAGGCTTCTGCCACCTCTGTTTGGGCCAATGATATTGTTTTTACCTGGAAGCAAATAACTGGATGAGTAGCATTCGTTAATCACAGGAAACCGGCAGTTTTCATGGTTTTTCATGCCAGCACAAGCAATCATTTAGCATTAGGCAGGTGATTTTCTCTTTACTTCATCTTTCCAAATTTACTTCAAGTCTATCCAATGTATAGATCCACACTCGAATTCATAGTCCTAGCGCTTTCCCTGCCTTTCTCTAGATGCATGTCCCTTCTCAAGCTGAATGATTTTCTGTGTGCCATAATGTGTGTATCCCAATGCCTAGAATGGTTTGCAGGCATTCAGAATCCCAGGTATTCTCAATACCCGAGATCTCCCTCATTTTCTGCCCTCGCTGTTAACTTATTACTTGCTCTCTCTGCCTTCCTTGCTCACAGTGATGTGGAAGAAGAACACAGACAGGATATATGGGAAAATTCACTCTTCGTATTGTCAAGTTTGACCAATGAAAAACCAGGCCGCTTCATCCTCCTGAATTATACCTTCTGATTTTCACCGAACTTGCATTGCATGGAAAGTATGTTATCCATATTTTTTCCTCTTTCTTCACACACACATAGTTCTTTTTTGTTCTTTGTTATTCACACACACTCATATACAGTTGTTGTATCTAACAAAATCCAAAGTTGATAGAATCGTCTTCTATGAATAGTAAAATTCCTCCTTTCTTCCCATCATTTCTCATAAACTTCAAGTGATAGCACAGGCAATTTTCCTGAGTATTTATCAGGTGTGCCACGGTGCTGTTCCTGGAGTTACCTGCACCCCACATGCTGTGCTACTTGAGATGCAAATCTGATTGGCATCCAGATGGTGAGCGACCTACTTACGAATCTGATCCCTGACTTTATCAGGCCATATTGGGCTTCATTTGTGCCAACCCATGTCCTCTGGGAAGCCAACTTCAGGATAGAATTAGAAGAGCAAATGATTTGAACAGGGAAATGACAATGAACTTGAAAGGAAAGGGAGTGCAAATGCATTCAGATCAAGCCTATGATGTGATTCTGATGCTGTAAAGAGAGAGGTGGAAGACTGAGTAGAAACTTTTACGTCAGCTTTAAAGAGGCCAAGAGCAGAGAGTCCCATTAGGAGTTTCCCATATTGGGCAACGTATTCCAGTTCTAACGCTCTTGCTGTGCTCAGGCATTTGCTAGTGGTGTTCCCATTGTTTAACTGCGTGCTCTTTCCATGAACACTAGAGGAAACCCCCAGAGCACAGCAACAAAAGCACTCAAAAGGTGTTCTCTTGAAGAGGGAGCCAGGCAGCATGCGTCCGCAGCTGTCACAGCATTAATGATATATTATTTTCTCCTTGAGGCTTTCATAGCAACGTTTTAAACCTTTGATCCAACAGTTACTAAAATGTTGCTGCTGTTCAAATATTTCTAATTATAAACCCCTTTGCTCCAGATTTTGTGTTTCCTGAGAGTAGGCACTGTTTCATGTCTAACTGTGCTCTCTCCACTGCACCTGTAAATACCTACGTAACACATTGCGTGTACTTGAGATAATTGCTGATTGGTGGAACGACGGAAGGAAGAAAAGAACATTAGAGGGGAAAAAGAAAGAAGAAATTAAAATAGAAAAAAGGCAAGAATGTACCCTAATATGTTTTAAAGAGTTCATAATTTACCTTGAGAGATGACGAAGCCTTTTTATTGCATTTCCTATTCAGTAGTGGGCATCAAATAAATGATATGTGGAATCAGATAGGACAGCATCTCCCAGCATCACGGGACATCTTGATGAATGATGTCCTGGCACCAATGGAAGCACGACCAAGTCCAGGACACCCGGAGGAAACATCAGAGGGCTCTCCAATCAGAGGGCTCGGGCTCAGACCTGAATGAAACGAGGAAGCCTGAGGGGCTGCTTTCCTGCGCATGTTTTTGTGACCAGAGTGTGGGGCTGGAATGAGGTTTTGAGAGGCCTAGAGTTTGACTCTGCCTGCTTTGAATTTGCCTGACACTTTGGGAAAAAACGGGCTTTCTTATTGACCTGTCCATAGATGGTGGCAAAAAAAAAAAAAGAGCGAAGGGGCTGTTTTCCTCCACCTGGCACCTCTGTGGTATCTGCTCAGGAGTCTGTCAGATAAGCCAAGCTTCCCTGCATTCCCGTCTGTCTCTCCCATCTGAGGGTGCGGGTTTGCCTGTGACCCCTTCTCTCCGTGGATACCAGAAAAGTGGTTGATTTTTTACTGTGCTCAGCTTTGTACTTATTCAGTGTAGTGACTTCTAAGCTCCTTACAGTGCAGCAGGGAACTGGATGTCACAAACATTCTCCTAGTGGCATTTCCTTCTTAAGTTTCAATTATATTTGATGCACCAGGATGAATATATTACTTGACAATAATGCTGGTCTTGATGAGCATTGTGCAGTAATTCCTGTGCAAATATAAGAAACTAATCACAAGTCGTGCTCCAGAGAATTCAGACCTTTTGGTGGCAAGTGTTAATCTTATATTTTCAAAAAGAAGACTCTAAATTAAGAGAAGACTCTAAATTAAGTTAAATATTAAAAGAGTAATCTAAAATGGGATCACTGCTTTGCTGTCAGTACGGCTGTTGGAATGGCTGCCTTAGACTCTTTGTTTTAATGACTGAATACATTCACTGATGGGACTATCTATAAGTGTTAACATAAGTAGTTTTGAGTGACTGGTTTTACACTTATATTTGTTTAAAATACTACTAATTGTTCAGTTGGTTTAGAGTACGTGTACCTGTACCCAAAAGGTATTTCACACTTTCAAAATGAAGTTTAGAAAAACTTGTAGAAATACAGAGTAGTGAGGAATACATATGATAGACCAGGAAAATTGCTCAGAAATGTTCTTTTTCAGTTTTCTCCAGTTTTAAAATGTGCTAGATACTGAGGTAGACAATAATTTCTCCCCAAATAAGTACAGAGATTCATGAGAAAAATGATTTCACCTGCTCACAAGCCATTACTAGTTGTGTCCCGACTACCTTCAATACGAGGCAATCTACATACGAGGTAAAACCTCATTCTTTTTTGTAAAATCAAGGCACTTTGATAGTTCCTTAGGCATCAAAAACTTTCTTAATATGATGAAACACATGTATACTTAATAACATTTTTTCTATTTTGTATTTAAATATATCCCAGTGACAAAAATACCATGTAACTAGGGACAATAAGTTCATTTTGCCTATAACCAAATTATGTATCATATTAGCATGATTCATTGTAATACAACTTACATTAAATTTTATTTCACATAGATGCAATTTTTCTTGTGCATGTATTTAAGTATATCAATGCAATTGTTTTAGTTTCTAGCATGACATTAAAAAACCCTTTTATGAAAAAGAAGTTGAACAGAAAAGACTCACAAAATATGACTACATAGAATCAGGATTCCTTTTCTCTTCCATTAATCTAAGCTGGTTTTATTGGGCAAAGTTCTACTATAAATTTATCTGTGCACTGTGGATATGTCAATGAATATGACAAAGGAACATCTTTGAAGATTTATCATGTCATTTCTGCGTTTTACATTTCGTCTCACTGTGCCGTGTCACAAGATAAAAAATGCTTCGAAATTCCTGTTTCTCCGATGATCTTGCAAAACTCAAAAGGTCATGCATCTCTGTGTGTGTTTGATAACAAGCATGGTAACACTTTCAAATAATGATTCAACTAACATAAGATTATCTCTAGCATCAATGCACATTTTATTTTTTCCCCCAAAGATGTTTTAAAGTGTATGGCTCCTTTCATGTAAATGTATATTTAAAAGCATATTCTATAGGATAAAAGGAGTGTGAATAAGTCAATATGTTTTATCTGAATAACAAGCTTTTGATTATAAAACATGAGCTTCCTCAATAGAGATTTCTAGAGCAACAACAAAAAAAAGAGCCAGCTGACTGCTCCCAGGTAGCTTGCTATTTAATTGAGAGGGAATAAACACACATAGCCATTATGAGTGATATACAGGTTAGCAGAAATATTGATTTAATCTAGATATTATTAAATGTAATTGAATTGTCTGATCCTAGGCACAAAAGTCTAAATAAAAAGGACTAGGACACTTTCTTTTAGTTTTTGTTAACATTTTTCCTGACAAAAGTTTTACCTGACACTATTTAACTAGCAATACTGGCAATATTTAACTGTAAATTCAAGCAGATTTTGATTCTGGATATGTAAAGTGGACAAGCAAGAGAAGGTTTCCAAACTTCCACTTTCATTAACTGAGTAAATGTTGGAACCTCAGAAAACAATAGCTTATATTGTTGTCATACAAATGTGAACCAGAATAGGAATCACACACCCTGAACTAGTATTCCCAGAACCGATTTTTTCACAAAGATGGTAGAGAGGCTGAGAATCAAGAATTAAGGAGCTTGGTGGTGTATTTATAAAACAGATTTTATGTTTTCTTTAATTCTTAATAGTTGTATTATATTTATAAGCATTAAGCTATTTTTAGCTTAAAGGTACTTTTAGTACTTAATTCACACTTTAAATTCTGACACATCACTGATTTCACAGAATAAGGGGAAGAAGTACAAAACTCGGTAAGAAGAGACAAAAACACCGTCAAGTGGTGGGAAGTGAAGTTGGGTGGTCTTTGGTACTGTGCCCTTTGTCTGTCAGTAGGTACATGGTGAAACTTTTTACGACCTCCTTGGGTTCTAGATTCTCCTAGCTGTGGAATGGCCAGAACTCACAGTGAACAAACAAAATACAGTGTCCAATGTCAAAAGAGAAAACAGAATGCATCGTTAGTTAAGGTACTTGTATGGTTGTCGGACAAAAGTATATTTCTCCTAATTAACCTAAAGAATTTTAGAGAGTATAAGGTTTTATTTCACTTGCAAACTAACGACAAGTTAGTTAGACACAGTTTCACCGATGCTGGTAGAGAACATGAGACGGATGGGCCAGCAAAAATGATGGCTTATTACTCATAGCAGTAGCTATAGTGAGAACATGAGCATTTTCTTGTGACATTTCTCTGAGCCTTTGATGACACAGAGTGACACAGAGGGCCAGGGGATGCCTGGATGCACTTGGGTTGCATTATAAGAAGAGAATCTGGAATTTAGGAAATCCTCATTTTTTAAAGTGGGCTTCAAAAAACTGCATGGCCTTTGGACCCGAGGGAGACAATACTCTACTGGACAAGGGAGTAGCCAAAGAACATATATGCATAAATCGTAGACACAGGCAAGTGTGGCAATAGCCAGAGGGAAAAGAGCAGGCATTGGTGCAGGAGGGCAAGGGGAGATAATGGGGACATCTGTAATACTGTCAACAGTAAAAATAAAGAAGTATACTATGTTCTTTCTTATGGGTGGAAACACTATATCCATCTACTAGAGTTGTTCACTCTAAAGACATCCTTGGTAATATAGTCTTGAACCAAGGGGCAGTGTATTTTCTTATAATATGTGCCAAGATGTAATAAATCCTTAGAGAATTCCTCAAAAATCTACAACTCATTTCTTTACTGTCATGTCTCCTGGCCTGCTCTGTTGGTCACTTGGATGGATGGGACAAACAAGTTTATTTTTATATAAGCCATTTAATTAATTCAAGCTACCCTGAGCATGACTCGAAATGGCAGAATGTGGCAACCTGAAATGTTCCACAGAATCTCAAACCACCAACTAAGTAAATCTGACCATCAGAGTACACCTTATAAGGAAATCTTGATAGGTTTCTCTTTAAGATTCTGTGTTGACCTTTGAACTTCTTCTGAGGCTTTAATCCAGCAGTTGCATAGAATCTGCCTTTGCCCATAGAGAGCATGTCTTGGACAATTCTTTCATCCATAACAACACTGGGCAATCAGTTGATATTGAACTGAATGCTTTTCAGAGCTGAAGGGGTATTATTGATTACTTTAGCTAGAGTCAGAAACGATGTCATTCCCACCTATATACTGAATAACTTCCATAGCTGTGATTACTGTTCAGAATTCATGCATAAATTAGGGTTCAATTATCCCTTGGAAGGCTCCACATAATGGATGGCAGCCTAACCTGAACAAAACCTTCACATCCATCTGAAAGGTACTTCTTCTTTAAGCACTTTCAGGTATCTTAAGACTGTTCTGTAGTACAAGGTGCGTAATAGTGCTTTTGGAAGGGGATCAGTTAATGCCTGGGTTCCACCACAAAGAGTGCACCTGGGAAAATAAATGTTTAGAATTGCCAAAATCTCTTAAGGGGGACTCATCCTGGATGGAGAACAAAAGATATTACTGCCTCCAAAGAAGTACTCGGCCCTTTTTGTTTTTGGAGGAACTACTTGGAGAAATTACTTTAGTCTATCCTTTGTACCATGACACCAACTGGGTGGCATTCTGACCCAAGCAATGATGAGCGTTGACATTCAGAGTGGAGATGTGATGGAAAACTGTAACTCCCGGTGTTCTGCATGGGTGGTTCAGTATCTCAGACCGCCTAATTCCAGTAGACTGCCCTGGTGGGCTTCAAAGAAAAGTGAAGCAGAACAATGATCACACTGTGTTTGGAGCTTTTTGTTAAGAGAGATGATTCCAAATAGTCAGTTACAATGAATATACTTTCAATCATTTTGAAGAGGCATACCAAAGTATTTCCCTGGAGAGGAAGATTACTCATGTCTGTCTCTCAATTTTCCCATACCTTCCAGAATCTAAGATGCCTTCTCTCCAGGTGATGACTTGTTACTCTCCAGAAAGGTGCTGTTTTATCTATATAGCAATAGAAGTAATTATTCCCTCTTCTTTCGGTTTCAAAGATTTAGAGTTTCTACTTTAACCTTGGATATTCCCATGTTACACTGTGTTCCATTTATAATCCCATTTTTCTAAATTTACTACTTCTCCATTCTCCTTCTTGGCTTATGACACAGCTGAAATACTACTAAGACCAAAAACTTGGATGGAATTCAAGTACTAGCACTATATTCGAGTTTGGTATTCATTTATGACAGTATTATGAACAGCAGACATATCTGAGTAATGGTTGCTAAAGGCAAGTCACAGCAAATAGAAAAAAGTGCATAAAGACATGTTCTCCGTGGCTGGGAATTCTGCATGTCACAATGAAATGTTGGATCTAAGAGCAGCACACACTTACACATTTCTCCTGTGATGTGTATAACAACAGAGTTCTTCCTTTTCTGTTTTGAAGATTGCTAGCAAAATATAAATTTAGGAATAAAAGATTCAGAATTTGGAATATATGACTTTTGCAATATCATTCAAGGCCATGTTTTGCACATGAAGCAATTGAAACTGAAGGACATTATACAATTTTTTTCTGAGGCTAAACAATTAGTTACAAGGCTACTTTAGCCTCCTTTCCAATGCTCATTCCTATATTTACAAACAATAAAATTGCATTCTATCTTACCAGCAGCATTATAAGTACTTTACAGATAGTAACTGATTTTATCCTCCAGCAATGTTATAAATAATTAATTGCCCGCATTTATACGATGAGAAAACAGTGGGACATGGACTTTGAATGGTTTCCCCAGGGTAACCCTGCAATCCAGACAGTGGCTATTTTAGCCAGTCAGTCATGTCACTTCATGTTTGCTAATAATGTTTAACTGAAAGCTGGGGTGTTATCTAGGCAATGAAAAGACCTCATTTACTGGCAAAATGGCTGGTCGTGTATACTTTTTCTGCAGAATTCAAATATTTGTACTCGAACATTACCAAATCAGGAGAGCATAAGTCATCACTGATAATGTTTTTATCCTCTACCAGGGGTTCCCAACTGGGGTTCTCACCTGGGGTTGTTGTGTCCTTTGTCCCCACAGTGGACATTTGGGAATGTCTGCAGATATTTTTGATGTGACAACTGGATGCATAGCAAGGAAGGATTCTATTGGTTCTATTGTGTTAAATGCCAGGCGTGCTGCCTGATGTTATACAACGTATATGTGACAGCCCTCCAACAAAGAGATTTCTGCCTGAAAGTGTCAGTGGTGCTGAGGTGGAGAACCCATGTCCTGGACCTGCTTTGGTAGTGCTGGCTCTGGTCACACTGAGACTTATTCTCGCTCTGTGATGGAAACGTTCATCAGAAGCATCTTTGCTAAAACGGTGTCTATGTGTACTTGTAGGGGTGGGATAAAGAGGGGTGAAGGGAAATGAAACCGCGCACACACAAAAACAAAGCCGAGTCTCATGACTCGTATCCTAAGTTTTTCCCATTCTTAAATCAAACTTAACATTTATCTCTATGTTTAGTGTCCTGTAATCAAGACAGCATATCTATGAAGTCAGGATTTTTCTGTCACTTCCTAAATCATGAGACTCAATTATACAAAAGGCTGTTCTTCCGTTCATGTCCATGTTTGGCAAATTTCTTTTCTTATCTGTAATGAGGTCATTTGAGAAGCAGTTTCATGACTGTGCACATATTTATGCACCACAGATCTCTCTGCGCATTCACACGCCCTCAGTACAGGCCTGTAGCCAGAAACTGTTTCCTAACAACGCTGGAAGATCAGAGAGAAGTTGCTGTAAGCCAATGATTTTATATGTATTTTTTACACTTAAATTCTTTGAAAGCTGTATTATTGGTATCCTAGAGTGGGAGATGAAACACAGAAGCACTCTTGAGCAAAATGGCAGTAAAGAGAAAGGTCCTCTGCCTGGGGAGCAGAAGAAGTCTTCCTAGCTGTGCGCTTCGGATGTCAGGACAATGGAGAAAACTAATGCTCATTGTTCATTGGAAAGAATTTGGAAAATACTGCCATTGTGGAGGGTTTTGTAAGGGTTTGTATCTACCTATTCATTCCTACTGACAACGTGTGAGTTCAAAAATGTGGTCTTCATATGACTTCAATTTAACTGTGTATATAAATTGCTTGTCAACTTGAATATGGTGTGAGGGAGCCCCTGTGGGTAGCAGGCAGGGGACGGGGGTCCAGAAGCAATGATGACAAAGACCCTAGAATAGAGCTGCAAAGTTACCACGTGCACCCTTAATTACCTGGGAGTGCAAGTGAAAGGACAAGTTAAGGAGATATAATGTGATCTCTGGTACTGAAAAGTAACGTTGCTTATACAGATCACAGTCCGAATATTTAGAGAATTTCCAATGCAACTATATATTCTCATCTGATGTTAGTTTTGTGAGTGCAGAGATTTTCATTCTTTCATATAGTTGATTACAATGTGATGTTAAAATAAAACGACATTTTTTAATCAAACAGTAAATGTTGGACTAGAGACTGGGAAAGGCATTCCATTCTTACAGAAGAGCTAAAACAAGTAATTTTGATTTTTTTGTACTTCATGCACTGATGTGGCATTCATTTTATAGTTATCTCTGAAACACGGAGGGGAAATTTTTGTCACACCCATGGCTTTTCTCTCACATCATGTAATTTTTTCCTATTATTAATATTTTCCCTCTTGCTTCCCTTTCTAAATTAAAGATAACTGGGTTCTGTTAGGGAGATACTGGAGAGACCAAAACAACAAAATCCTCAGTCTCTTGTTTCTTGTGTCCTGGCAGAAATAAGACTGTGGTCTCAAGTTGGGGTAATTTGAGAAGTATTTAGTAAAGGGATTATCGACAAAGATGTCAAAGGGGTATAAAAATACCTGAGGCAGCTGGTAAGTGTGTGTATAGACAGGAAGTGGGGTGCCAGCTTGTGGCTTATGACATTTAGACGTGACGGGACCAAAAGAGCAAGGGCTGGCTACCAAAACCTATAAAAAGGGAGCCGGCATGGAGAGGCTGACACTTCACTCACCTGTGTCTTCATCAAGGCAGGCTGCTGTAACCAAGATACTGTGCTGGTGGCTTAAACAACATTGCTTTCTCAGAGTTCTGGGGGCTGGAATGCCAAGATCAGGGTGCCAGCATGGTCAGGTTGTCAGTGAGGACCGTCTTCCTGCATAGGTCCTCACATGCCTTCCTTGGTGCGTGCACTCAGATCTTCTGTCTCTCCCCTCTTAGAAGGGCGTTACTCCCACCATGAAGGCTCAATCTCGATGATCTAATTACCTCCCAAAGGACTCATCCCATTACACTGGGGATTAAAGTTTCAACCTATAAATGTTAGGGAGACAAACGTTGTGTCCATTGCAACCAGTTAGTGTCAATTCCACCGGAAGGGAAGCCCCTGACTTTCCTCCCCCGTTTTGATTTCTCACTACGGGCTGAAACTGATCAGAAGGCTCAGTGCAAAAGGTCCATTGGTAAATCCTGGAGCACAGTGCAGAGTAACTAAGAATGCATTAGATCTGGTGGAACAAATGAGAGTTATTTCACAGAACTGCAAAGATAAGTCATTACTGAAGGAAAAATGAGCTTTGCCGTAGTGCTCTGTGGTTCTGATATTCGGTAATGAGAATTAGTTAATGTAGCAGAAGAGGCAAATTTTTGTGGCACATACGATTAAAAAGTGACTAATAAACTTTTTTACTTGAATGTCTGTAAACGCCCAAACTCCATCTGTCTCAAACTAAGTTGATCTTACTCTCCAAAATACTTTTTATTATCTCAAATTGTGTTTTTCATTAAATAATATTTCTGTCTACAATGTGGTCCAAGTCAGAGGCATAAGATTATCTATCCAAACTGTGTCTGTTCTCATCTACTTGATTATTAAGTAAAGAATTCTGACACCTGGCTATTCACTACTTTATTAGAGGTGCTCACTTCTGCTTTATTTTGGCATGTTATCATCTCCCAACTGGATTTTACTAACTTGGCCTAGAGACTTGTCAATCTCTCAATGGATTTTTTCAGTAAAACTGGAACCAACAATTTAAAATGGGAATCTAAGCAATCATTTGTCTACTTAAAGTCTTTCAGTATTTTTCTTTTGCCAATAACAATAGATTCATAAGTAACTAACTTATGTCTCCCCTGCCTTCCTGCGTCCCTCTCCTGGCTCCATTTCTGCATTTCACTTCCTGTCTTCTGACCTTCAGGTTTTTTTAAAATGGGACTTCCACACACCCATCCTAAAATTTTCCTGACTGTAAAGGTTAGCTCCTGTTTGAAACACTGTCTATCATCTATTCTTCTTCTGTCAAACATTCTCTTTCTTGAGTGCTGCTTAAGCACTTTCCTTGAGTTATAGCTGGGATGGATGATCAGACTCCGGCCACTGAGCTGCCGAGAACATGGAGCCTGCGTGGTGGTAATAAGGCTAAAATAGTAAAATGGTGAAGATTTGCCTGAGAACCTTCATGTCTTAAGGGAATCTAAGAAAACTAAATTATGCTACAGAATGAAAACCAGAGTTAGCTAAGAAAGGTAAAATTTAGGATTTTTAACTACTATAAACTTTTGATGGGGAAATGGGGAGGTTTTGGATAACAGAAAATTTGGTTATGGCTAAAAAAAAGTGTGATTATTACTATACATGATATTCATTTTATTCAAAAACCTATAAACCCTACTAAGTATTTTGATGTATATGATTTAGTAATTCTTCCTTAATCTTATTTGTTATATTTCCTTTAGTAATTTAATACTTCAATACTCTTAGTGTTACAGAGGAAATCTAGATTATTCAAACTTATTTTTCTGGTTAAAACAATAGATTTTATTTCATTTCATATTATAATTGATAAATGTTATATAGTATGTTTACATACTTTAGATCTCCTGAGACCAACCATCACTTTCATTTTGGTGGTTGCATGTAATTAATTACTCTGTTAAGACCCCAGTTCCTGCTCTAAAAGTAGATTTAAGGGGTTTTATTTGTTAAGTACTTACATATATTTCTCAAAACAAGCGCCAATAAAAATGAAGAACTCGTATAAAAGCATTCCGAGTCATACTTAAAAATGAAATTCCCTAGTAAATTTGTTGATACAAAGGTGATATCACTTGCTCTGTTTATGCATTTTTGTAGACAAAGCTAATGAAAGTAATGCATTTAATTTATAGCGATACCATGAATAAAATAAGTACCACTATTCCAACTGAATGAAAGGGATTCATGAATATTGATGTTCAAAAAAAGAGAGGTGGAACTTTCACCACCAAAGGCTATAAATCTAGAATTTAAATCAATGGAAACAATCCATTAGAAATCAAGGACTCACTTACCCATATTGTATTTTGCAATTCCAGCTTAAGTCTGCATTTCAAACAGGCAATCTAGCCTTGTTCAAAATGGATAAAAATAAGCCCTTAAGAACTACTTTTTAAACCTTGTAAAAATCTCTTCAGAAACTATACTTTGAAGATACTCTGAACACACCATAAAGTTTCAAACTTCAGTGCCCACATAGTTGCACATGGTTCCATCTGACACCAATCAGAATTTTATGTGCACAGACTGAGGGTGAAGGATGACCATTTATATGTTCAACACTATATGTGATGACTTAAAAAAAACGGTCTGAAATTTACCATCCTGACTTTTACTCTGAAAAGACACTAAGTTTCAAAAACTCACCAGATGTTTAAAAGTGGTGGGCAATACTAGTTTACCTGAATAATGTATTCTTGGATATTTTTATGGTTTTCTTTTCTCTTTTATCTCTAACTTCCTATTTCTCTCAGATTCTGCTATTTTAAAGCACAGGTTTGAAAAGTGATTTTCCACTGTATCCTCAGATTTGTTACATGATACTGCAAAAATCTTTCAGTTCCTGGTATTTGTTCATGTCTTAAAGTTATGTTTCATTAATATCTTCATAATAACAAATACCACACAAGTGGCAATTACTTTAAGGTTTAAATTTACTCACTTAAAATAAGGATATTGTCTTCAATTTTTCAGTGGTGTCCAGTATAACTACACCTGCCTTTAAAAAATGAGGCAGAAAGAAAGGCATGAAAAGGTAGAAGGGTATTGTAACACCCAGATATTACCTGGAGGAGTGTTATCCACACAAGACATGTAATCTGCATTGAAATCCATGATGAATGAGCAAAATGCTAAAATGTCTTGGGTTAAACCACTATATTTTAATTATCCTGTATATGTGCATGGGACAGATACAGGCAAAATCATATGAGCAACACATACAACTTTTCTAGCTGCAAGGAATCTGAAAGGCTCTTTACACACCTTGAGTGAATACATACTGTGTAAAAGGAAAGCGAGGAAAATTTTAACTTACAGTGATTTTCACTTTTTTAAAGATGGTGGAACTCAACATGGGAGGTGTTATCAGAATCAGGCACCATGGACTCTTTTAAGTTGAAGTATGAATGTGCATCTCTGTGATGTGCAGGACCAGGTTCAACAACGGCCGAGACCTCAGCAATATACAGTCTCAACGACACCAGCAGGGGCAGGGCTGAAACAAAATGCTACCATGTGGCTGAGGAAAAGAGAAAGGTTCAGATATTGGAGGTGATACTAAGGAGAGATACAAAAAATAAAAAAAAATTAAGGAATTCACAGAATGCTAAGCAAAGGAAAGAGGGGACACTTAAAAAGCCCAAACCAAAAAATACATAATCCTAAATCTACGAAAAAATGGAGCAAGAGGAGAATGACTTATGTACTGAAAAATATTACTACCAGTCATGATATCTTTTTGTAATTAAGGTAAAATAGTGATATTGGAAATCCCAAAGAGAGAGGAAAGAGGAGGGGGAGAGAAGTAGGAGAGAAAGAAGAGAGAAAATGGGGGAGGGCGAGGAGGAGGGAGGAAGGGAGGGCCGCACACCGAGACAGTGTTTGTAGCTGCCTTGAAGAAATACTGGACGGTGCTCTTTAGGCAGGAGAAAAATAGAAGGTAAATATGCTACTTTAAATAAATATTAACTCCATAAAGCAATCGCAACACCATGGGTCATGTAAAATATAGACTTAATCACAACACTGAGAAGTTATAGAATATTCTCTTGGAGTGGAAATGAAAGGTCAGCAGACTGCCTGGGAAGAGAGTAAAAGGTTGCAATCACTCCAAGAGACTCTGTTAAGTCTAAGATACTTTAATATGTTGTAATTTCTAATGAAACCGTTAGATAAGTCTAAGATACTTTAATCTAAGATACTTTAGTATGCTGTAATTCTAATGAAACCATTACTATAAAACAATAGCAAAATAGTATGTATAATAATGAAACTGACAGAAGAAATATGAGTGGAAAAACAAGAAATAATATAAAATGAAAGAGAGAGAGAAAAAAGATGTCACAAAAGAAGCAAATGGAAAGCACATATTAAGATGATAGATTCAAGTATACATGAATCAATAATTAAATTAATCAAAAATGACTATGCATGAATGTAAAAAGACTATCAAAATGGGAAAAAACACTAAACAAATTAAAAGATAAACATCAAACATAAGTATAAAGTAAGTTTTCAAGTAAAATATTTAAAAGGGATATTACATACCAACATTAAACTATAGCTATGTTAATTTTAAATAATTTAATTATAAGACAAAAATTCATCCTAGATTAAATAAAATATTTCATATTGATGATAAGATCAATTATCAAGAAGACAGACAAGTATACAAAAAGTTAATAGGACAATTTCAAAATGTGTATTTCAATTTATAGAATAACATAAGAAACAGACAAATCTACAATAGCTAAAGATTTTCCAGAAACTGATAAAACATTTAGAAAAAACAACATATTTCAAAAAGTCAGTATATATTGTCCGCTTATAAGTTGAGGAACAAATAGTAGAAGAATAACTAGAATATCTCAATACATTTGGAAATGAAAAAATAAAATGCTAAATTAACCCACAATTTATAAGCTCACAATGAAGTTAGAGAATATGTTTAAATGAATGACAGCAAAAAAGCACAAACAACAACTTGTGGAATAAGCTAAATCAGAATAAAGATAAAAGTATATAATCTTAAATATCATTAATAGTTTTAAAAGAATAAAGGTGAAAATTAAGGAAAAAAATTTATCCTAAAAAGTTAGGCTATAAAACAAAAGAACCCCATCAAATACAGAAAGAAGGAATAATAAAAGGTAATCATAGAGAAAAAAACAGAAAGAAAAATCACACAAGGGTGAGAACGAACAAAAGTTCTTTGAAAAAATTTAAAAATTGACAATTATCAACTGTAGTAAAATATAACCTTCTTCTTAACTCTTATTTTCTTCCTGCCTAAAGAACACACCTCAGTTTTTAGGGGTTTTTTTCAGTGCAATTATACTAATGACAAAGATTAATTTATTCTCTCTCTCTCCTTCCCTCCCCCCTGCTAATTTCCCAAGTGTAAATATAAGACTCTTACTATTCTGTGCCTGCACCCTCTAACAATGGGATGGCGACACGCCTGGATCAGCCATCTGTGGCATGAGAAGGCTGTGGCACTGGAAAGGAGTGAGAGGGCAGAGAAGGAGCAGATGAAGAGACTAGTTAATGAACGTGCATCTGGGAACAAAGCCCGGTGGACAATGTTGGACTTGGCCTTGTCACATGTAAGGCTTAGGTTAATCTTCCCCCTTGGTTCTGACTTACACTTCCTGAGTACCTACCTATATTTCACATGTTCTTCTCCTCATGTCAAAAAAAAAGGATTGGCTAGATTTTTTACATGAAGTGATCTCCAGGCCTAAAATTCCATGAAATAGCTAAACCCATTGAAAAATGTGTACAGCATGGGCATGTTTGAATATCCTCAAATTACTAGTTACGTTACTGTGGTCAATTATACTTGGCAATGGTGCTTAACTGAAGATGAAAGCACATTAGATTTTTAATTTAAAAGTCATAGGTAAAACCCTCTGAAAAGTCCTATTTGAATCACAGACCTGGTGATGGTTCTCTCTGTGCGCTGGGATTTGATGGCACATTAAGCTGCTCACTCATGTAATTAGAACAATAACAAGATGAGATGTTGTACCAGGTGATACATGATGACACTTCTCCTTTATCTCTGCTGTGATAGAGAGTATGGACATGAAATTGCCTTGTGAACACTCAGGGTAAAATGTTTCTTAAAATATAAATGACAAGGAAATATGCCTCTCCTGTTAAACATGCTCTTTGATGGTTACATAAGCCATCAAATTGCTAAAATCAGGAAATGTTAATTCCTGTAGACCTCACTTTTCTTATTTTATCCAGCATTCCACACTTGTATAAATGACCACAATAGGTTCCTTAAATAGTTCTCGCATCTGACACTTCCTTTCCAAATCTGCCAGCCTGCCAAGGGTCAGTTTCTGGTCTTAGTCATCTCCTGGGCATTCATCTCCCACGTTGCTGATTAGATCATCTTCCACAGGTCACGCTCTGATTGAAAGCATTTCTAATAACATCTCCGTGTTAGTCTTACTCCAAATGCTTAGCATTGCCTCCAATCCCTAATCCATTTTTTCTCAGCCATATTTCTCACAAGCATTTTGTTCCAGCCACATTGTTGTTGACATTGCAGAGGCCTCTTCCATTATTGATCCTGTTTCTGCATATGGTATGGACTACATGAGGAGACACCATACCCTGCATTACAATGTTTACTTAATTACTGGATTCCTAGAGAAAGGTCTCACAGACATGTACAACAGGGTGGTGATTGCGGGGAAGTAGGGGGCAGGTGGAGGCAGAAAAGGTATAAGAGGGATAAAGGATAATGAAAAAGTAGAAGAGAAACAAAGGGTGAATAAATAAATAAACAACACATATTTACCTAGTTAGATTGTAGAAAGCAGGAGAAATTTATATTCTTCCTTTCAATTCAGTGTTGAAAGTGTCCCTGATGGCTTCTTCCTGTTGACCCTCTCACGTCAAGTTTGCCTTTACTAACATAATCCTGTCCGTGATTTGTACTTTGGCTATAGCACAGAGAATTGAGAGTTGTAGTCCAATAAAGATGAAATGACAGCATGAAATTATAGTATTTGCATGTTATTAATCTGTTTGAATAGAATCCATAAACATATACCCCAGGGACAAAGCAGTGAGCGATGGGATTTTCAGCTCAGTAGGCATATGAAGAATATATATTTTTAATGACATATTTTAGCACAAACTCTAAACATTGTATATGCTGGCAGTATCTGAAATTACTGTGTTTTGGTCAGGTCATATCCATTTTGAAATGTATTAAAATCCACCATCGCTATATTTTAAATTAATTACATTTTATGTTACCACTATAATTGCAACGTCTTTTTCATAATAATATAGCTCTACTAGGAAATGCCATTTATAATAATTTGTACAGTCTCTTTTGACACCCCGATCATTTCATGCATGGAACAACGATATATTTGTCACAATGGGAATAACCACACAGGTATGTAATTTTATATGGTCATTTGCTCTGTGGTGAATGCTCACATCTAACAGAATGTAATTTTAATAAAGTAGTTTAAAATAAATGCTCTGTTTAAAAGCAATAACTTGGTTATAGAGATACATCATATAGGAGTAAATACATAATTTGTGAAAGGAAAGTAAGAATGAGTGGAGGCAGCAAGTAAAGAATGGAAGGAGTAAATGATGGGGGGAGCAAGGAAAAAGGGGGGAGGGGAGCACACAGGGAAGAAGCCCTTGCAGGTTGGTTTGGGATTCAGGATAATGAAAGACAGGAGAGCTAGTACATTCCCTGTGCCTCAAGACTTATATCAAGACTTATCTCAACAGTCATGTTCCTGCCCTTCTTCCTTTGATAATTTAATTATATGGACACACTGATTATACAGGAGTGGGGGGAATATCATTTATTTGGTCACTCATGTGCCCAACTGTAGGTATTTCTGTTGAAGAAGAAGAAGAGAATGGACTTTGAAAATCACTTAGGGGCCTTGAAAACAAAGTCTTGGATTACGTTGCAATCTCTACTCTCAGTATTTAAAGTGTACCTACCTTTTTCGAAAAAGTTTTCTTACTAACTCATCCATTACACATTCTCTATGCAATGTGTTAGCATTCAATTATATATCAAATAAACTTGCCTAGTGCTATTGTTACTAAAGGTAATTAGTTATTATTAAGAAAGAGATCAAAGCAAATTAGACATTGGATTTAATTAACTGGGGAGCTTAAGCCTGCTTGCTTCCCCAGGAAGCTACAGCATTTATAGACTCATTCACACAATCCAGGGGACTGCCACCAAGGTGACTTGATCCTTGGAGCACAGGATGTCTCCTCTGGAGCACTGCTTACCCCCTGGTATGAGATTGTTGTGGGGAGCAGGAAGGAGGACTTGACTGCACAGCCCTGGCAGTATAACTAAGGGGGAGGGCCCATCAAAGGTCTGCAAAAGCTTAGGAAGTTGATTGGTCATTTTGGAAATGCTTCTGGATAAACTCCAAGGGGACAAAGAAGCTCTCTCCCCCTCAGTGACATACAATTGCCCTGCTCATTTGCACCTTCTCTCACCCTGGAACATGGAACCTTGTGAGTCTGGCAGCCCCGTGGGCCTGCAGCACACTGCACAGGCTCCAAAGAACTAAGCTTTACTATGGACCAGAATCTCTGGACCCTGGCCTTTGCTTTGGCCTTGCTAAGGCCAGGGTTGGATTTTCCCTTGGCAGGACAGGTGAAGATGGGACATTGGAAACCCAGGGGGAGATTTCCATCTGAATAAACCATCTTGCCACACCACTGCCTCCTGTTGGTGGGTCCTCAGAATGTTTTCCTTCTGAACCCATGGAAAAGCCTGATTTCCAATGGCAACAATATGACCACAAATCAAGTTCATCAAAGCCAATGTAGCTTTACCTGTATTCATCCCACTTGCCTTGTCCCAGCCATAATATCCTTTATTGTCTTTGTGGTTTCTCCAATCGGCCAAACACAACCCCCAGCTTAAGGCCTGGTCTGGCCGCCTTATCCTCTTACCTCTGTCATTTTCAGGGTTTATTTCTTCACTTTTAGATTATTTTCCTCTTCTGTCATCTTTTTATCAAGAGAGCCTTCTCCACACTTGTCCTTTCTAAAATCCCCTAATCCTCACAGTTCCCACATCCTTCTTGTGATTATTTTTTCATCTCTGTATCTATCACTACAGTAACAGTTGCTTCACTTGTTTTTTTTATTCTGGTTTTCCCCTGAATTTTGCCACGAAGGCAGAAATTTTTCCTCTCTTGTTCACTGTGTTCTCCCCTACGTTGTCACATAATACATTGTACCACACTCAGCACCGAAATCAATCTGTGTTAGGAAAGAATGTGAATATTTTTATGTTTTTGTGTGGGCATTCTATTTTGGGGATGAAGTACTGGCAACCTGGGTTGAAAAAAAGGAGTGAGTGGTATGAACAACTTGGAAGTTAAAGATAGTGGAATACCCTGGCGAGACATCTAAATGAACCTTTCATAAAGCTATTCATTTACATAAAGAAGGAATAAATCCTTCACTTAATCATCTACATTCCAACAAGTTGTGGCAACTTGGGGACCCTTCACTTCACCTTTTAGAGAGTATTTGCTTATGTTGGAGAGCAAAGATTTGTCTCCTTCCTCAAGATGGGAGGATGCACAATGTACAAGCTGCCCTTTAAAGTTTTGAGAGTCATAATTATAAAGGCCCGTTCAGTACTGCAGACTCCTTTTATAGAAACAGAGTGATTTTTCTCCTCCTCACATTGCCCCGAGGGAGAAATGGGGCATGGAAATCCTGCGTGAAGATATTCTGTACGTAGATAATCTTTTGGTCTCTGATTCAGAAACCCAGTGTTTACTGTTAGAATAAAATAAGTAAGTGTAGAGATATAAAAACTAATCAGTTTAGTGATGAAGGTGGAATCTTTCGAGAAAAATGGTTGCCTGGAAAAGAAAGATGAGGGCCCCACAAAACAGTTAGAGTTGGTCACAAACATATCAACCAAACTTATTTGGCTGCTTTAAAGATCAGGTGTAAGGGCCAAGCTTTCACAGTAAGTGTAGCTTATCGGGATACACATTGGGGCATCAGGGACAGAAGGGTTTGGATTTTTATAGCTCTGTTGGGGACAGGCACCCAAGCGCCCCCTTCCTTGTAGAAACCTGGTACAAAGGTGGGAAATAAGCCAAGAAATGGGAGGTGAAATGTGAGCAGGCGGGACATTGGTCCTTTGAGCCCTGGGAACTCCAAGTGTTGAGACGAGCACAGTGCCAAAACAAACTCTGGGCCAAGAAAATGAAGGAGAGGCAGAAAAAAATTGTAAAAAGTCTCTCTGGCTGCTGTAGCAATTCCTTATGTAGACCCTGCCACCTCCTTCTGCCTCTGTATTCTCAACCCTCCTGCCAGAAGATTACAGGATCTCTGGGCAGCGGTAACTTAACTCTTGAAACAATGTATTTAACTGCTAGGGTTTTGAGCAAAACTCGTAATAGAGAAAGGTAAAAGTTAAAATATCTTATTGTATTGTTTCCTTGCTTCCGCACCTTAATCCGTATTATTTGCTGAACCTATATACATCTGAGCTGATGTGTAATTTGCTTGTGAGTTCATCTCAGAAGTCCCAGAGAGAGCAATTCCTATTCTTCTACAAGGGGAAGCTGAAATTAAAGAAGTACATTAGTGGAACAAACTCCCCTGTCATTTACAACCAGCAAATGAGTTAGGATTTAATGGAAGTGCTTCTTCTAATCTCTGAGGCCTGGCAGTCAAGAAAAAATTGACTTTGGGTGTTGGGC
This sequence comes from Sturnira hondurensis, assembly GCF_014824575.4. Taxonomy (NCBI): domain Eukaryota; kingdom Metazoa; phylum Chordata; class Mammalia; order Chiroptera; family Phyllostomidae; genus Sturnira; species Sturnira hondurensis. Next base: position 20,297,835 of record NW_028088227.1, on the reverse strand, counting down.
ATGAAGTGCAATATACAGATACTGCACTATGGAATTGTACACTTGAAACCTATATAATTTTATTAACCAATTTCACCCCAATATGTTTATAAAAACAACCACAACAAAATCTTTCAAGAAAGTATCTATTGTCTTGATAACGAGCTCTCGTTGAATTCCAATGCCTAACCCAAATGACCTGTTGAGATTAAATGATGCCCCAAGCCTCAGACACCCATTCTGGATTCTGTAACTTGCAAGACTGAAGTAGCTCCAAAGTGTCTTCCAAATCCATGAGATATCTTACAGCAAAACATGCAGCTGGATAAGCATCTGTTTTATGTTAAAATGTGGAAGCTATCTCTCATCATTCTCATTCCTGGATTGACTCTAGTTTTGATTTTTTAAAAAAGATTTTATTTATTTATTTTTAGAGAGAGGGAAAAGGAGGGAGAAAGAACAGGAGAGAAACATCTACGTGTGGTCACCTGTCATGCGCTTCCCACTGGAGACGCTGTCTGCAACCCAGGAATGTGCGCTGACCAGGAATCAAACCAGCGACCCTTTGATTCTCAGGTCGGCACCCAATCCACTAAGCCACACCAGCTAAGGCTGGTGTTGATTAAAAAAAAATGATTGTTGTTCACTTACAGTTGTCCCCATTTTCCCCCNTTTATTTTTAGAGAGAGGGAAAGGGAGGGCGAAAGAACAGGAGAGAAACATCTATGTGTGGTCACCTGTCATGCGCTTCCCACTGGAGACGCTGTCTGCAACCCAAGAATGTGCGCTGACCAGGAATCAAACCAGCGACCCTTTGATTCTCAGGTCGGCACCCAATCCACTAAGCCACACCAGCTAAGGCTGGTGTTGATTAAAAAAAGAATGATTGTTGTTCACTTACAGTTGTCCCCATTTCCCCCCATTACTGCTATTTACTGGACAAAACGCAAGGGAAAGAACTGTATTGATTGGCAATCATTCATACATTCATCTACTCATCCACTCAGCAAACACCTATAATAGGTAACATCAGAATATAATATGTGAGACATGATAACTTTGTTGATTGACAATCTTTCATACATTCATGAACTCACCCATTCAGGAAATGTCTATGACATGCAATGACATCATATATAATATGTAAGTTCTGGTGGAGATGGAAGTGGACAAGTTATAGATTTTAGTTCAAGCAGCTTTTAGTCAAATGTGAAACAGCCTCGAAAGAAGTATTGAAAAAGTGAACATAAACAAATGTAAAATTTACTTTAATACATATATGATAATCTTAATCAAATTAATAATGTGAAATACAGCAAGGAAAATTTGTTTTATTATGTTTTAAAAAGATAGGACAGAAACAATACATAGTTAGGCTCAATCTGTATATTGAGAGATTTATTTCAAGTATTGGTGGTTGTTTCCTGATTCATGGAGAAAGTGAATTAGCTACTCTTTTCCCCTTACCATCTCACTGCTAGGATTCACTAGGGAGAGAGTATGTCTGACTGCCTTCTTTTATTACTTTGAAAGGTATTGTTAACCACAGGTATAAATAGAAAAATCATCAATTTTGCAAGGGGTGATAGAAGGAGTGATAATGGTTTCCTCAAAATGTTCAATCAATCCTAATTTGCAGAGTCCACGAATGCGTTAGATTGCATGGCAAAAGGTGAACGAAATTTTCAGAGGGAATGAAGGTTGCCAATTATGGCCTTGTATAGAGAGATCACCCCGGATTTCTAGGTGGGTGCAATGTGGCCACAGGAGTCCTTACAAGTGGAAGCAGGTGGCAGAGGAAAAGAGTCAGACAGTATTGTGACTACGGAAGAATGATCAGAGAAATGCAACACTGGTGGCTTTGAAGGTGGGACACGGCGGCTTCCAAGCCATGGGAGAGGGCGCTGGGTGCTGGAGCACGCAAGGAAGTACGTTCTCTTCCAGAGCCTCCAGAGGGACCGCAGTGCTCCCCGGACCTTGGTTTTAGCTCAGCGAGACTGTACAGAACTGGGGAAAAAAGCATTTGTATTTTCAAGTTACCAAACTTCTGGTAATTTGTTATAGTAACCATAGAAAACTCACTCACAAAGGAAAAGCTTTATAAGGTTATGTAAACAGTAATTTCCGTCCTGGAAGCAGATAAATATAGAACAATACAGAAAGTGCTTGATAATCTCGTTGTTGTTTTGTTTGTTTTTCCATTTTTAGAAATTATTGGAGAAAACAAGAGTTCTTGGTGAGAAGTATATTTAATAAAGTAATATATTCTGATCTAAATGACACACTGGTTTTATTCAAAGCTGATTGTACTGGCCAGCCAATGACAAGAAAAATTAATTTTGCATAAAAAATACAAAAAAGAAGCTTTTATCTGTTAAATAGAGTCTGCAATCCCCAATGTCTTCATTATTACTGGATATAACTGAATCTTAATCAGCACCCCAGGAATAGAAATAATAGATTTGGGGACCAATACCCAAGAAGACATCCTCCATTTATGTTGATTTTTGTTCATTATAAAGAAGCATTTTTTTGCCATGCAAAAAATCTAAAACTAACTCTTGAAAACCTTCTTTCTTTTCTTTTGTTATAAGGCCAATGCCTTGCTTTTTCACTGTGAATCTCACTGGCTTCTAAACTTTCTCCCTCAACCCGAAGTCTTTTTATGATGTGTTTCTGGACAATTACTCTTTTCAGGAATACAACTACTGTTATTACAGCAAATGAGACTCTGCTATTAAATGTAACACATATGATTATTTGCTGCAATGTTAACCTCGATGAGTATTATGGCGAAGGAGATCAGTAGAGCTCTGCGATTTTCAATGCACCTGGGAAAAATGATTCAAACTCTTTTGAAAACCAGGTTGCAGCTGTTGCTTTGCCGTGACATTCAAAGTTGATGACCTGGACTCCCAGGGCTGTTAGATCTGGAAGTTAAAGTTATTATGCCAGAGACAGATAAATATACCTCTCCTGTCACTTACCTGCATAGCCACAGACGGTAACAATATGTATCAGAGACCTGGAGTTTTGTCTTGGAGTGCGTGAAAATGGGGCACCTTCAGTCTTGGCTTTTACCAGGTGACCATTTCCACGACGACTTTTGAAAGATCTGTGAATAACCTTTGAATGTCAGTGAATATTGATATTTCAGTATTTTCCAAGTTAATCACTGAAGAGGTGACCAGCGCACTTCAGTCAGCAGAACCTGGAACAGACCCTCCCACGGACAAGGTTTCCAATCAGGCGAGCACATCAGGAATGACGGAGCAGCAGAAGAAGAGGGAGAAGGCTGATGAACTTGCTAGCCAGGAAAGAAAAGACAAATCCAGCTGTTGTGAGCATCAGCCTTTATTTTGAGTTGTATTCTGACTTGGTTAGGATGAGTTTTGGGTGTAGAATAAAAGTGGAAAGAAGAATTGAAATGACAAACGAAAGAGGAACTCAGAAAAAATTTATTATCACTTTTAACTCCTCATCTTCTAAGCAAAATCATGTTGTGATTTAATCATTAAACGTTCCCTCCTAACACTGAAAGCCATAGTTTTGTATCGCAGATTCATATGCTCCAGAGTACTTCAAAGGCCATGCAATTTCATACAGTTTAAATTTCTCTATAAAATGACATATGTTCTTTGTTTGATTAAAGCTTTTGTGATTCAACTACAATGGTTTATAGTATGATATGTCATTAGAGAAATACCATGTGCCACAATTTCTGTGTGTTTATTTAATTATACCAAGAAAAACATAACCCATGCTCAAGTTATACACTAAGAAACCAAAAGTAAAAAAGATAACATTTTCAAAAAAGAAAAGATAGGGGATATGTACTTCTTTTTTCTAAGGTTTTATTTATTTATTTTTTAGGGAGGGGAAGATAGGGTAAAAGAGAGGGAGAAAAACATCAATATGTGGTTCCTCTCATGTACCCCCTACTGGGGACCTGGCCCACAACCCAGGCATGTGCCCTGACTGGGAATTGAACCGGTGACCCTTTGGTACTCATGCTGGCACTCAAGCACTGAGTCACACCGGCCAGGGCAGGGATATGTAATTCTTAATGTATTTTACATGTTCATTAAATTAGAAACACCAATTCAAAAGAATGCACGCACCCCAATGTTCATAGCAGCACAATTTATGATAGCCAAGTGCTGGAAATAGCCTAAATGCCCATCAGTAAACCAGTGGATCAAAAAACTATGGTACATCGGCACAATGGAATACTGCACAGAAGAAAGAAAGAAGGAACTCCTACCTTTTGTGACACCATAAATGGAACTGGAAAACATTATGCTATGTGAAATGTGCCAGTTGATGAAAAACAAATACCACATGATCTCATTTATAAAAGGGTCTTGATGAACAAAATAAAGTAATGAACAAAATAAAACCACAGGTGTGGAAACATGAATTACACTGAAAGTAACAAGAGGGGTTGGGGGAGGGGAATATTGGTGGAAAGAAGAAGAAGGGACTAGACAGAGAGCATGTATGAACAACCCACGAACATGGACAACAGTGTGAGAATTGCTTGTGGAAGCAAGAGATGGGATGGGCAGAGGAGGAAAGGGGGAAATTTGAGACAACTATAATAGAGTAACAATAAAAATGATTTAAAATAAAATAAAATAAAAAAGGAGAGATTACAAAAAACTGGAGTTAGACTAATGAAATATAAAGGTGAAACTAACCAGAGGATAACCCCTGACCCCACCATATGCTCGTTTTGATCACATCAACAGTCTAAAAGACACACCTGGAAATCTAATGAACATCCTGTTGATATCCTGCTCTGGGACTGCCCCTAAAATTCCCATGTATAGAAAATAGATAAACCCCTGAGGACAAGGAATGACAGTGTATACTCTTCTTTGAGCACTCTCGTGCCCTCGTTTCTTTGGGTGTGTACTTTGTGTCTTCTATCTTAAGCTCTCGGGGTCTCAGCGAGACTTGCATCCAGAGGAGCAATGGATGGTGGCGGCTCATCTTGGGCTCATCACAGATCCTGTCTCCAGGGGCTCTTATTTTGCCTCACTGTCCCGTGCTTTAATAAACTTTTACTTTCACCTGGACTGTGTCTTAAAGTTTTTCCTGCTCAGGTCAAGAAACTGGAGGGTGCCCGACACCAGAAATGTGCTGGACCATGTCATGTCAAGGCCATCCCATGGCACAGGAGCAGTCCAGGAATATAAAGACATTATTAGATTAAAAAAAGATTTATTATCTTATATTGGCTTATGAAATTAAGGCGGTTGAGAGGATCCGTGGTTTGTCCTCCACAAGCTGCAGACTCAGAGAGACTGGTAGTGTAGTGTAAAGGCCTGGGAATTGGAGAACAAATGTGTAGATTCCAGCCTGAGTCTGAAAGCTTGACCAGGGGTGTCTAGATGCAGAAGATGAAATGTCATTGTCCCAGCTTGTGCAGTCGGGCAGAGTGACTCCTTCCATTACCCAACTTTTCGTTCTTCAGGCCCCCAAAGAACTGGAACAGGGCACGGGGTGATGCTTATTCCGTGGAAAAAGGGATCCACTTTCCTCAGCCTACAAATACAGCTATGTGGGCATCCTCTGAGACAGTCCGGTGGACACATAAAATTAACTCTCACATGTCTCTTGAACTTCTGCCTACAAATATACCCCCAACAGGCATAATTCTCTTTTCTTCCATTTCAACCATCTTGGCCCCAACCACCATTATCTGTCAACAGACCAAGACTACAGCTCAAAACAGCAGCCTCTTTGGCTTATATTGTTGATGATGTCCCCATATGATACATCATGTAACAATTACAAACAGAGAAAATACTGTAACCAAGTGAAAAGGACCAAGTGTCTTTCAAATGCATTCTATAAGCAAATCTAAATGTTTTCCCCTGGTATAGGAAGGCTAACGTGATTCGTCTCAGGCTTTCATCTCCTACCATTTTCTTTCTAATTCTTTTGTCTCCAAACATAGTAGTTGTGAGTGTGTGTGTGTGTGTGTGTGTGTGTTTACTGGTCCTTGATTTTATCAATTGTCTCCAGACCACTCAATGTAAAGTCACCTCCAGACAACTAATTTTTTTCTCTCATAGAACTTTGGTAATATCATCTTGTGTATTAAAGTTCTCATTTGCTTATTGTCCATCTTCTACAACAATACTAGGTTATTGAGAGCAGTGATCCTTTCTGTTAATGGGCAGTGTTGTAATGAAACCATAACGCTGAGAAGCTTCAAGACACCTGGTTGTGTTCACTACAACTTAATGAAGACGTGGCTTTATTGATGGTTCAGACTAATTAGTTTTATTCTGCTGTATTTCGAATTAGGTGGTCCAACTACTTTAATATTGAACCTCAAATTGAAGGACCTTCGTGGTTTCATGCATCTATAGCAGGCATGGCAAAGGCCCAGGGACAGAATCAAATATATGTCATATAATCTATATGAATTATTTTCTTAAACTGCAAGGTATACCTTCATTTGTCCTACAAACTGATGTTCTTTAAGTCTCACACATCTGTGTATGATAAATGTATCTCAGTCTTTTGGGGCCATGTCCTGACTTTCTCCTGCTGTGATTTTTTAAATCACAGTACCTCTTTTTAATTAAAAACATTTTATCTTTTTAAATAAGCTCTGCATGCATAAAAATGAGACGTCTCATGATCACATAGTATCATATCCCAATTGCCTCGCATATTGGAATTAGAGACTTTCTACCGTTTTGATACAAAGTTTCCTCCAATTGCCTTTTGAAAAAGAGAAAAGAGGATTTTACAACATGCGTTTGAGGTAGAAAGCCTTACGACACAGAAAATGCACATAGTCTTGTGTTTCTTGAGAGAAGTTGTCTAATATGCAAAATCTCTTTAAAAATAATCAGTTTTACTACAACTGAAAAGCTATTAATTTGTGGCTACCGTGCACTTTTTCTACTTTCAGTTTGGACTAGGTCAGGTTTTCTCCTCTGTAACCATGTTGCTTCTTTCATTTCTCTGGATGCATCGTGCTAGCGTTTCTGCTTTTGCTCTGCTTTGGTATCAGCACACAACCCTTCGCTGCTCCACCACATACACACCCACACACCCATGTGGACAACAAAATCAAATATTGCTACTCGTTGTTCAGTTCCCAGTTCAGCCTGGTATAGATTAGCAGACACCCTGACCTCCAAACCAGTAAAGCCCTCATGGATCTTTCTTCGTAAACTTAGTGCTTTGCAATGCATGTGACATTGTCTTGGTATTTAATAAATTTTTACTGAAAATAATTTATGGAAAGCATTATCCCATTCCTTTGTCTTTTGAAAACTATAAATAGAAAAAATAATGTAATTTTAAGCCAAGAATAAGTGTAGTCAGTGAATTCCAATTGATCACATTGTAAACGTGAGTATTTTTGTACTCCATCCATTTTCAGAGATGTACAAAAAACTGGAGGTGGGTAAAGTTAAAATCACAAAGCACCAGCCAGTGTTCCTCAGTATTTACCAGAGAAATATGAATTATGGCTCTTTTGTTTGGTAACGTTTTTTGGATTCTTCATTCAACAAATACTTATTGAAAAACTACTCTCTACCACACTCTGGTTCAGGCACTGTTGATATAGCTTGCACAAAACTTGAAAAGATTTATTGCCATACAGATTTGTAAACCATATATAGAGGGTATTTTCATCTCAGTTCCCAACTGGGAATTCACTTTTATGTGAAGAAGGAAAAGGCTCATGTTTCCTTCATGCTTCCTTTTCACTCTCACAGTTATTGTATAATTAACCAACAAAACCCATTGTTTTCATAAGTTGTAATGTCAAAATAAAATTAAACTTTACACAATAATGGCTTTTGATTGAGTCTAATTGCTTCTGTTAGAATAATAGAGCTCAAAAAGAATGTGAAAGGAAAGCTGCTGAGACCAACCTGGAGATACAAACTATAGCATAGAGAACATAGTAAAGCATGCTGGCAAATGGGTCCTAGGATTACAGGGGTTACACTTCATAAGTTATGTAAGTGTCTAACCACTATGACGCACACCCAAAACTAATCTAATGTTGAATGTCAACTCTAATTAAAATTTTCTTCAAAAATTTTAAACAGAATCTTTGAGGCCGAAAGTTTTTCTGAAATGAAGGGATTAGTGAGCCCTAGGCCGGGCAGACAAAGGACCAGGTCCAGGGGTATGCCTTCTAAACCACCACCCTCAGGCTAGATGAAGAAGACAAGCATGTCCTGGGAATGGTGGGAGTCTTTAAAACAATGGGTTTGAGAGAGAAAGATGTGTTGTTTTCAAAGGACTTACATTGGCTATACGTAAAGGGAGTGGGAACAGATGAAGTGGGAAAGTCCTGAGGTAATGTCTACAAGGAAGAAGAACTTGCTCCTTTGATTGGTTAAAGGCAAGAGTCCAAATTTTCCTGTGTAAGCAGGATGCCGCGGCATCTGGTGGTTGGCTATTCTCATTAGATAAGAGCTGAAATAGTCATTTGGAAGTCGACTCAAAGTTTTAATCCACATTCAAAAAATGTGAGCACTGTTTTGTTGGTTTGGGCATATAGCTCTGTGAACGGATTAACTCTCTGTCTATTCCCACCTTTTTTCTGCTGAAATTTAATTTTGGACATCTCAGAATTTTGTTCTTGTCAAGCACACACAAAAAATACTTACACATCATGTAGGCTGTCATCTTATTTGGTTTGATTTCTGTCCACATACACCATACTGCCTGTTGTGGATACACAATAGAATTATAGCCCATGGTGAAAAAAATTATTGATGGCCGACCACCATACCAAACTGTATAAGTAAAAAAAAATCTGCTATCTAGAATTTTGTAATCTAGTACAACAGATAATGCGGATGCACAGTTAAGACTAATATATGTATATACTTATATGTGTGTTATGCACACATATACTTATACACACAAATGTGAATATACACACGTGTGTGTATACACACATATATGTTTGTATGTGTATGCACACACATATATAGATATAGATATAGATATAGATATATACACCTGACAGTGTTATAAAGGAAAAGTGACAACTGGTGAGGATTGTGATTGAAAAAAAATGTAAATATTAAAAGATGCATTGTTTATATTAGTTTTGAAATCTGAACAGACTGCTGACAAAAATGCACTTAATTTTTTTAAAGTTAAAAATTAGAATATTTTTCTATTTCCTTTAGTAAAATTGTTGCAAGTGATATGCTTATAAGCTTTTTTCATAGTGATCATTCAATAAAGCAGCTATGAAACTATGTTGAATTTCTACTCTCAATCAAGAGTCTTCATTTATGTGTAATTAAAGGTTTTCCTCATTAAAAATTTCCAGGTGTTTTTTCAGTCTTGAATATACATACATATGAGGCTAAATTAGTGCCAAAACTGTACTTTTTTAATTGAGCAGATCTTTAGGAATGCATGTTTTCCACATATTAAATATATGTGTGAGATGCTAAAAATTCTGGCATTTCACTCTCACCACAAATGGCGTTTTAATAGGCAACCGCTGCCTTGAAGGGATCCTGTGTTTGTGAGATAACTAACCATACTAATTGGTTAGAGACAAATATATTCACTTTGGATTTTTCTGTGCACCGTGGAAGATCTTTTATACTCTGCAGGCTTATGGCATTTTAAAATACCAACCTTAACCAATGTAGTTAGCTAGGGATATTTGCCATGTTCACAAAATAAAAATAAGAGTTAACCGAAGACTTTCCTCTGAAGTCTGCACATATTATTACTGTAAGGCTAGGGCAGAGGAAAAGTAGGGCACCAGCATGGGCCTCTCTGACTTCAGACATCGATGAACAGTCTTCAAAAGGATCTGGGCAGGGAACCATGTCTCCTGTGACCCAGGCTCGCTTCCCAGGCTTGGCTGGACAGCACTTAGGAGATTGAGGTGATAACCCAGCCAGAAATATTGAAGAAACAATAAAGAAGGCCTGAAAGATGTAATCAGAAATCTCCTCTTTTACTTTCAAGTTGCTCGTTTTTAAGCAAAGGATAACCAGAGACACTGAAATTGAGAACAGGCTGACAGTGACCAGAGGGGAGAAGAGAGGGGATTATAGGGCAAAAGAATGAAGGGTTGGTAGGAACAATTATAAAAGACACATGGACAATCACAAGGGTGGGTGGAAACAGGGGAAGGAGGTGGGGAGGGCTGGTATGGTGAGGAGGGGTGGGGGAAAAAGGCAGAAAACTATACTTGAACAGTAACAGAAAATGTTTAAAAATAATAATAAAGTCACTTGTCTTTAAAGAAATAAATATTGTGTTGTTTTGATTTCTGATTTAAGCATATTATATAATCATTTTACATAGCTTCAAGAATATAAATATCAGAAAATATAGCATTTATCCATTAATCCATAATACAATGTGTGACAGTATATTTCATTTATCTGTTACCCTCAGTTAAATCTAGTAATCGTGAGTATTGGTAAAACTCTTCTATTTTGGTTCAAATGTATGTCTGGTGCAAACTTATGTTGTGCAGATTGAGTTTAAAAAATTGCATTGTGGTAAAATGGGAAGTAGATTGTTAGGAGAGGAGAATATTAACATTAGGATGTGTGCTTTTGTATCAAATGTGCCTTACAAAAACAGAGTTTTTGTAAACAGCAGTAAAACTGCTTTATCAAAAATGTTACTGAAATAATAGCACAGAACTGCTATACTTAAAATATAGAGGGCAGAGCAAAACCTCCAAAGGTGAGCTTCACTGTTCTGGACAAAACCTCGAGAAAAGTGAGATGCAAGAGAAATATATAGAGAGAAGCGAGTAGTATTATGAAGATATGCTTGTCAGTTTTCTATCACTTTGTAATGATTGCCACAAAATTAACAGCTTAAAACAACATATTTTTATTTTCTTGATATTTGTGGTGTCTTCATTTCAGGTGTGGGTTTCCTGGATCTTCTGTTCAGGGCCTCACAAGGCTATAACTAAGGTAGTGGTACGGGCAGTGGTCTCATGTGAAATATGTAATACTCTTCCCAACTCACGTGGTCGTTGGTCAAACATATCTCTGCATAGTGGTAGAACTTGTGGCAGTGTGCTTCTTCCGAGCCAGCAAAAGAGCTGGTGAGAGTGAGAGACAGGAAGGACCAGGGAAAGGCAGAGAGAGTCTCTGCTGCTTTCAGACTCTCACCTCTACATCTAATGTAGAGAGCTCACCTGATTAGATCAGGCCCAGCAAGGTAATCTCCCTTTTGAGTATGGACAGTAATTGCCTGTGAAAAATCTTTTCCCTGCGAAATGCAACATGATCACAGGAGTGATATCCCACCATACTCAGAGGTTCTGCTCAAACTCCAGAAGGAATTATAAGCAGTGTGGGAGGTGGGGGTGGGGACAGGGCCAAGGATTTGGGAATCCATCTTAGAATTCTGCCTCCCACAGTCTGATTTCTATTTGCCAACAGTTTAATGGTTTTACTTATGATTATTGATAAAAAGTGAGTAATCTGTAGGCTCTAAATTGTGCTTCCAAAAGTAAATTTATGTCACCTCAGCGGTGCATGATTTCTAGTAAGAGGTACCAAAAGCCATAAAGTAAAATGGCTGTCTTTTATTTAAGCGTGAATTTTGGAAGAAATTTGGGGAAACTATTAACTACTTTTACATGAAAACAAATAGTTTTAATACAAAATACAGTAATATAAAATGTATTCAGTGTAAGATAGATATACCGTAGAACACTTTGTCACGTGAGTTCTAGGATGGGAGGAGATTTTAAATTCTCTGTGCTCTCCGAGAGCGTTAGTAATGCCTTCCCTTTTAGTGGCCCAGAGCTGACCGTTTGCTGCTCTTTGCCTTTGTCTCTGTGTTGATGGAGAAGCGTTAGAGGCGCTACGCAGTGTGTGCAGAATGGCCATGTGGGAGATGGGAGACTATGGCATCTGAAAATCACCAAATGGAAGCACTTTCTCTAAGAAAAACATCCATGAAGTTGTCTATGATCTTCAAGAAAAGCAAAAAGTAAAATCATTTGGGTAATATTTATCTGAAACACTTAACTTTCAAAAGTGACAAGACAATAATGCTATAATAAGCAAACTGAAATAGTAAGAAAATAAAAGAATAAATAATAGCCATCTTTTGTAATAAAAATTTGAATTATTCACAGTGAAGAAATAAAAATACGAATTCCAATGCCTACTTCATCCTTAAGTTTCACAGGCCTTCCCAAAATTATTTCAGAGTATCTCCTGAGATATTATCAGGAGCAAAGCACTAATGTTTGAGCTTGAATTTTGAGCATTGCCATGCCCAGTAATTCTGTTATTGGTATTGATGTAAATCCATTTAAATATGAGTATTTGCACACTATATATGATCAGAAATAGCTTTATTCTCAATGTTTATGTTTATAGGTAAAAACATTTATTAAAAACCTTATAAAATTCAGAACCCCCTGCTAACTCATGTTTTTGAATCCACGTTCATTAAGTTTCTCAGCTTCTTACACAAGCTACACTTGGCCTCTGTGGTTCTCAGAGATAAAGTCAGTGTATTTTTTGCTTATTTTTTATTAGAAGATTTTATTTGTTTTTACAGTTCTAACAATGTATCAATAAATGATTTCAGGCAACTTCTGAGTGAAAAGTTTACTATAAATCAATGAGTTGAAATATATTGCTTAAGAGTTGAATGTAATCAATTATCAAAATTTAACCCAAAGGAATAATATAAACTTTGCAACTTAAATTTGATACACTTACAGACTCCAGCTTACCCTCATTCATCTAGAACTTTTGAGTATAAAGTTAATAAAATTCAAGACATTTTTATTCCCAATAAACCAATTAAAATACTATAACCCCAGATACACAGTACTATGTTTCTTATATAATGTTAAAATTTTATAAATAACATAGTGTATGTATTATTGTTGCAAAATAAATATTAATATGAAAACATATTGTTAATTTAAATAACATTGTAATACTTTAAATGTGATTTTTAATCATGAATATTTTAAGATGAAAAATAGATAAAATTATATATTTAATATAAAACTCAAATTCTGAAAATTAATATTTAAAACATTATTAATTACTTAAGCCATATAATAGCTTTAATTTATCACCTCATTAAAAAATATTAAAAAAGATTTCCACAGTGCATTTCATTACAGGTTATAGTGGATAATATCAATCATTTTAAGGCTGAATGAATCCCTTCTGTTGAAAACTCATAATTTATACTTATTTTTTGCACTGATCTGAAAATAAAGAATATATATGTTTAATTAAAATTTTATGTGTTAACAATTTCTTGGTCTGAATTAACAAAAACTCATTTATAATAGGAAATAAGTAGACCTGAATTGATCCTTTAATATGAAGTTATTCTTCTTGATCTAGGCTTATTTTTACACATAGGACTGAAATTTTATGTATTTAAGAAAAACAATGATTATTAGATATATTGCTAAACTACATATAAACAATACATTTTTCAATAATAGCCTTAAATGATAATGGTGACATTTTGCAGAAAATTAGATTAGTAATATTTTCCTAATGTTAAACATAAGTTTTACAATCTAATTAAATGTATTTTAGATTTACTTTGTTGCATGCTGAATGTTTCTTTCCCCTGAAAGTTTATAAGTGAGTCACAGGAAGTAGTGAGAAAACAAATCATTATGTTAAAATTGATCAAGTTACTAGATTGATAAAATCTCTGCTTATTAAAGTACTTTCTCCCTTCATATTTAATATGATTATTGGTAATGTATAGGTTGAGTATATTATTTTATAATTTGTCTTCTACTTGTTTGCTCTCTTAAACCTTTCCTTTCTTCCCTACATTTTTTGCATTATTTGAATATTTTTAGCTTTAGTCTTCTGAAGTTAAACTGCTTTCAAATCTTTAGATCTCTGTAGGATTTACATTATTTTATACTTATTTCCACTGTAAGAAAAGAGAATGAACTGGATACTCCTAGCCTGCAAACACCTTAATTTATAACCCATTTCCACGTATCTCAGTGAAACTGCAAATAGAAAGGTTTTCCCAGTATCTACATAAATAAACAACATTTTAATCTCTTAAAACATTGTGTTAACACAGTTTATTATCTGAACAGTTTCAGATTTATGGTTATTTGCAGTACAGAGAGTCCTCACATACCTCACAGTGAGTTTTCTCTGTTATTAATATCTAACACTAGTAAGTATAAATGTTACAATGAATGAACAAATATTTATAAATCATTGTTGACTAAAATACATACTTCAGTCAGATCTCCTTAGTTTTTACATAATGTACTTTTTGGGTACAGGATCTCATCCAGGGGACACCCCATTGCGTTGAATTATGATGTCTCTTTAGGCCTCTCTTGTCTGTGGCTCTACAATCAATCCATAGCACTAGGTACCCTGTGATATTGCTCTACTATCTGGTTTGTTTGAGCAGCTTTTGGTTGATTCCTTGGAATCTTCTACACAGATAATTATGTCATCTATAAACAAAGACACTTTTTCTTTACCTTCCTAATACATATATATTTTACTTCCTTTTTGGGGTCTTGTTGCGCTAGCCAGGACTTTCAATAGGACTTTTGACAGGAATAGCAAGGTAACATTATTGCTTGGTTCCCAATCTTACAAGAAAATTATTTTCTCACTTTAATGGTAGCTGTGGATTGTTTGTGGATTTTTTTATATCAGTTTGAGAAAGCCACCACCACCATTCCTAATTTTAACAGTTTTCATTACGACTGGGTATTACCTTTTGTAAAATGCAACTATGTAATTTTTATTGTAATGCTTTTTCCTGACTTTAATATGAGAGTAATTTTTGCCTCATAACATACATTAGCAAAAGTATTCATTCTGCTTCTACTTTACAGAAGAGATTGTGAAGGGAAAGTAAAGTGTTACTCGTTTTTTAGATATCTGGTAGACTTTATCAGTGAACGCTTCAGGGCTTAGCGCCTCCTGTTTGGAAGGTCATGCACTATTGATTACAAGTTTTTAGTAGATACAGGCCTATTTGAATGATTTCATTCCTCTAGTGCAAATTTTGGAGGTTTGTGTTTTCCAGAAATTGGTCCATTCCATCTAAGTTATACAATTTGTTGTTTATGATAAAGTTTGTGCTCATATATTCCTTCATTAACATGGTTAACTCTTACCATATCAAGCTTCTTCATTATTTTTTAATTCTATAAAGACAGTGACTAGAGAGAAGAGGGGAGGGAATTTCAGGGGAAATAGGGGAGGGATTTAGAGGAACAAGTATAAAGGATACATGGACAACAACTGAGAAGGGTGGAAATGGGAGGGAGGGGGGAGCACGAGGGGTGGGATGGGATGGGAGTAATGACAGAAAACTGTACTTGAAAAATAATTAAATTTAAAAAAAGACTGTTAATTTTAGAACATTCCTTACACTTTAAACAAAACATGAAACAAAACAAATATACCAACAACCTGGGATCCATCTCTTTGTATCTGGCTATTTAAAAAAAAGCAAGAGCCCTGGCCAGGTGGCTTGGTTCATCATCCTATACAACAAAAGATTGTGGATTCAGTCCCTGGCTGGCGCCCATGGGAATAAGCCAACCGATGCTTTTCTCTCCTCGATCTCTCTCTCTCACTTTCTTACTCCTTTCTTTCTCTCTGAAATCAATAAACATATCCTCAGGTGAGTATTAAAAAATAAGAAACAGGAGATATAAAGTTAATATCATCCAATCCTTCCTTTCAATTGCCCATGACCGGATGCACTATTATGCCACAGTGTTATATTAATTTTGAAATATGGCGTTTTCTTCTAAAAAAATAATTGGAACACATCATTGCTTCAAACGCAGAAAAATAATGCACAGAATTTATATTATGCATTGCTGATGTTACTCTGTAAGTTTGGGAAAAACAATAGCATGATAAAAAGTAATAACATTTTATATTGATGAAATAACTTACACATGTACATATTTTCACATATGTGGTCTCATTTGATGAAATTGATTTGTATTTAGAATAATATTCTATGAAGAGTAAGAATGCCAGACAAATATTTAAATTGAAATTTGCCACACTATGGGCTCAAAATTCTCTCATGAAACACATTTTTAAGTGGTTAAAAGTATCTTATTTAAGGAACTGATTTCTTTTTAAAATTATTTTCAGTATCAGTTTTCATAGAATTATAGTCTATGAAGATGCATTAGCCTAAAGTAAATTTATCAAGCTTTACTGTTTTGAATTTCTATGAAGGAATTCACCTTCTTAAATGTTTTACAGGTAATGTTTTTTGTTGTGTATAATGCAATTGAGCTTACCAGATGCAGCAAATCCTAGGGCACATGCTGAATGTTTAAACGTATAATGCTAATTATGGCATAATTTAAAAAATCAAATAGCTTTACATTCATAAGTATGAATAAAATATTTTGTAAATTCTAGAATAAATATAAAACCTTTTTATGCCTTGGTTTGGGAATATAAATTCAAAGCCTTGAGGTCATGAGAAATGAAAATTATAGCATCAAGAATAATTTTGAGCATATTAAAACACTGATCTAAAAACATTTAAAAAGAAATAGGTCATATTTTAATTAACTTAAAATTGCAAAGCAGTGGAAGGAGAAAGATTTATATGTTCTGAAGGGAAACCAGAACGTAATCAACAAAACAAATAAGCAAGCAAAATATAACCAGAGATATTGAAATTAAGAACAAGCTGACAGTAACCAGAGAGGAGGTGGGAGAGGAGGAGGATAATGGGAGAAAAGGCAGAAGGTTGTCAAGGGACGTGTAGAAAGGACACACGGACAAAGCCAAAGGGGGGTAGCATCAAGGGGGAGAGATGGGGATGGCTGTGGTCAGAAGAGTGATAAAGGAACAATGGAGACAACTGTATCTGAACAACAATTAAAAAAAGAAAAAAAAAGAGAAAAATTGCAAAGCAGGTAATCTTGTCTGTCCATATATTTTAGCATTCTCCAGCCAGTCCTTCACAAAAAGTCAGATTCTCGCGGTGAGTTAGATACATTCCGTCACCAATTTAATAAACGTTTAGAGGATCAAAGGTGGCAGATGGGGGTTGCTGGGGTGGTGGGGAATGGTGGGAGGAAAATGGAGACAACTGCACTTGAACAACAATTTTAGAAGAGTTATTAGATGTTTGTTGTGCATAATTGTTACCAATTGAAAGAGGATCACAAGAAAAGCATTTTATGGACCCACACTGGGAGATCGTGGTGTGTCATGGCTTATTTGGATGGAAATCTGTCCCTGGGTTTTCAATGTCCCACCTCTGTCCATGTCACCATGGAAGATGTCCAACAGTGTCTTCAGCAAGGCCAAAACAAAGGCCAGTGTCCAGAGTTCCTGTTGCATGCTAAAGCCTAGTCCTTTGGAACCCGCATGGTCTGCTGTGAGTCCACACAGCTGCTAGACCCGCATGGTTGGGTGTGTTCCCAGGTGAGAAGGGGGCAAGTTCCCCTGTGATTATGTGTCTCAGGCTTGGAAAAGACCAATCAACTTTCCAAGCTTGTGTGGGCTTTTGTTGTGTCCAACCCCTAGTTAGACTGACAGGCCTCTAGGGTCAAGCACCTCCCCTTGTGCCATTGTGCCTCTATTGTGCAAGTGCTTACCTCTCCCTGGGTCCCCCTGAAATCCAGTACCGGAGGGGAGAAGGGAGAAGTGTCTCTGCCATCCCCTTGGCAGAGAAATGCTGTAATCCCCCCAAATGTGTGAAGCTCTAGCTTTCTGGCTCAGCAAACAAGTTTATGCCCCAGTTTTTTAAGCTCAATGTCTAATCCTTTTATACTCCTTCTTATAAACAACTACTTAACTACCTGCCTGCCGTAACACTCCCCTGTGAAGACCTTGAACCTTGTAACCTACAAGGGTAAATTGATGAAGGTCTCACCTTCTGTAGCTGCTTCTTGCTGTCCAAAGGCAGAGTTCTGACTCTTAGGCCCAGAGGGTCTTCTTGTCTGCTCAAAGGAGAAAGAGGCAAGAATGAAGTGGGGTCTTTGTACACAGAAGAGGGCTTTCCCAAAGCTCAGGTTAGTCTGCTTCTGCCCCTGGGAGGCAGCATGTGTGATGTCTAGAGGATGGTGTTGTCTTGGGGGTGCTATGTTGGACAAACGGGCATCGTTATATTCTAGAGGTGACAAATTTGACAGAAGCATTAAAAGGCTCAGCCAAAAATGAGAATTGTAGCAACTGAATAGCCGATGAGAAGTAAAGACTAAGTGACAGTGATGTGGACTAATCCTAGAGTGTCCCAATTGAATTGTTATGGTAACTTTGGTTGGAACAAAGATTAACTGAAGGTGAATGCAATATCCATGTAAAGCAGTTAAAATGGATTCTTACGATGGTGATGTTGATAATTTTTCTTTTTAATGCCTCCGTCCCCAATATCTCTGGTAAAATATAAACAAATCAACTTTTAAATCAACAAGTCTTTTGCAGACCTAAGATTCTACATCATTATATACATGTATATGAATAAAAAACACTTGCTTATTGACCAGCCAGTGATCATTCATTTCCTCCAGCGTAGTGCTGTGATCCTTTCTATGTTTCAGAGTAGTCATTCTCAATATCTGCTATGTGGTCTAGCAGAATAACCATCACCTGAAATTTGTTAGAAATGTCAGTGTTTAGATACTGCCCAGATAAACTAAAAAATTAACTCTGAGGGTGGGGTGATTGATATATGTTTTAACAAGCCTTGCTGGGGATTCTAATGCATGCTGTATTTTGAGTACTTTTGCTCTAAAACACTAAATTATCATTGCTAGTACAGATTATTACTATTATTAATACATAAAGAATGAGGTCAGACTGTAATAGTTTGTGTGAGTCCTGGCTGGAATGTCAGTATTAAGAGTAAAATTGAGCTCCTAGACCATCAATCACTGTTTGAAAAAAAAAAACCAAAACATTCTTAGCCATGCTAGTAGGTAGTGTAAGTATAGTCAATTGAGCTTAATGTTATTTTCCTCATTAGTACAATAGGGAAATAACATGTAACTTACTGACTTAGTAGATGGCCTACTGGAATTAATAGATTCACTACCCTTTGGAGAGGACTTAGTGTATAGCAAAGGCTCAGGAAATGAGAGCAGATACCCGTTTTGATAGTCAAACACCATCTTCTACAAGTCTTCATCCAAATTTACCATTTTCCCAAACAGTTGGTAACATTTTTATTAGAATTAGAGGATATTTGATGTTTTATTTAATACCTTAGACATAAAAAAGCTAAAAAACAATGTATTATCAGAAACTTATACTATATAAGAAAGATAATATTACAATAAAGTCCCCGGGAATCTTTCCAAATCACATTCTTATTTCCTTTCCCTCAAATTAACAAATACCCTGTAATATTTTCTTTATAATCAACATTCACTTCTCAATATGCTTCTGATTAGTATCTTTGTAGTATCTTTAGGTATATTTATTTAATATTTTTTATTAGTAGCCTATCTTTTCTCTCTGACTGCTTTTATTATCTTTGTCTCTTTGGCATTGCAAATTTTCAGTACATTTTGTCTAGGTAAAGTTCTTTTTCTTGATTTCAGTGTGAGATATTATGATTTAAAAAAATATATATAGTTGGTCTCTGTCTTTGTTTCTGGCTCAGAGCTCTTAAACACCTTAAGAATTTTCTAAGGCATGAGAGATTTTTAAATTCTTTGTTATGTAGATGAGGTGATTTTTAGGATTTCCCTTAGGTAACCTAAGGATGAAGATTTGTTGCTAGGGAAACCAATCTTGTAATTAATTGAAAGTTTGGAACTTTCTATCCCACTTTTCTGACTTCCAGGGAGCAGAAAGAGTCTGGAATAGGATTTATTTCACCAATGGAAAGTAACAAGGTTGGGAGAACTGGTTTGGTGAATAATTGGAGATTCTGGGAGAATGGTGGGAGGAACCTGAAAGCTCTGTCCCCGTTTCCGCATACCTTGCCCTATGCATCTCTTTCATCTGGCTGCTCCTGAGTTATTTTCTTTTACAACAAACCAGTAACTTAGTAAGTAAAATGCTTCTCTGGTTTCTGTAAGTCACTCTAAAATGCTAATGACAAACTTCATTAGCAGAGAAGGTTGGCATTGGAACATTCCATCTGTGTCTGTAAGTCAGAAGCCTAAGTGACAGCCTGCTCTTCCGATTGCCATCTACAGGGTATGAGATTGTAAGGAGGCAGTCGCATGAGATTGAACTTTACCCTGTGGGGTCTGATGCTATCGCCAAGCAGGTAAGTGTCAGAATTGAGTTAAATGGTGAACACCCAGTTGGTGTCAGAGAACTGCTTGGTGGTATGGGTTTAAAAAAAAATGAACCATACTCTGGAATTAGAATCAGAATCATACAGCATGGTTCCTACAAGTAAATATCCATTTTTTGAATTTGTTAAATTTGTTGGCATTTTTAAATATTACTTCCTCCCCCTTCCCTTTTCTGATTTTTTCTCAGAATGCCAACTGAATGTGTATTAGACCTTATTCAATCCTCTTTACCTCTTAACTGCTCAATTTTCAGACACTTCATCTTTTATCTTTTTATGACATGGAATAATGTGCTGAAATCGGTCTTCATCATTTCAGCTGATTAAACTATCCATTGAAAGTTTAAATTCACTGAACATATTTTTAATTTTATAAGTTCTAATTGTTTAACTTTAAAACTGTCTTACACGTTTTATTGTTTCTTTTTCACAGTTTGAATTATGTATTTAATTAAAAATTAACTGTAGTCATTTTATAGTCCATATATGTTCATTTAAATATCTGAAATATTTGATTGTCTAATTTTGTTTTCATAGATACTCATTTATGATCTTGTCTCTCATGTTCTGAAATTCGGGCTTGTCAGCAGATATTTGGATGATTTTAAACGGCAGGGATTCTTAGGGCCTGATTGATAGGAGTTCTTCTTTTTGTTTTTTAGATTTTATTTATTTATCTTTAGAAGAGAAGGGAAGGACAGAGGGAGAGAAATATCAATGTATGGTTGCCTCTCATGCGTCCCCTACGGGGAACTGACCTGCAACCCAGGCATGTGCCCTGAGTGGGAATCGAACCTTGATTGTCTGCTTAGCAGGCCCACGCTCAATCCACTGAGCTACACCAGCTGATAGGAGTTATTCTTACAGAAGATTTGTGTTTGTTGCTCTTGGGTGCTGCCAACTTGAAAATACTTTGAAACTATTAGTTGACTCGGTTTTCCAGTAAAAAATTCAAAGCCCAAATATGAATAAGAACCTGGTTATATTTCATATTCTCTTGGGAAGACATTTTTCCTCACTTGGAGCTAAGGCTAAGAAAGATCGTATTGTGTCCCCATAGTAGTGGGTAGATTTTGAGAGTTTTCCCTTTCAGTGAATATCTACTCTTTTAAGGTTCATGGAGGGCTATTGTTAGGCTTGCCCCCTTAGGACACAGTCACAGGAGACAGGAAATCACAAGGACATGTCTCCCTGACTCTGTCTGGGGTGTTGTTAAGACTCAGATGTTGGCAAACTGCTTCAGGAGAGTCCCCGTTTTAGAAAGAACAACCTTCCTTTTGTTTTGTGTTCATTTTTGTTCCTGAGGCTTTCCTTGATTTTAATGTAAGCCCCAAAAGGCGTTTGCCACATTTTGACCAGCGTAAGCAGTAGTATTAAGGATCCATTTGTTTATGAAATCAGAAGCAGAACCTATGAATAGCTTTTCTCCATTTGAAATAGAAAAAAATAAAAACTTCTTCAAAATAAAAATTCGACTAACCAGTATTAAGGTTAAAAATATACCATGTGGACCCTACTCATCAAAATAAATTTTCTAGTTAAAATTAGTTTCAATTATAAAGCTTCTTTGTTCAAAAGTATATTAAAAAGATATATTTTTATCAAAAGTTATATACCATTATAACATTGTGTAAGGGAATGCAAAATATTAGTTTATTGCTAAAACATTAAGAGATAATGGCAAAACATAGCAATAATTCAAATGGAAATTTTAATCTGACAATATTAGAGTTTTGTTATAAAATAAGTAATTCCAGAAAGTGACATATGAACATTAAAAAGTCTCTGCATCATGAATTAATAACTTTTAGAATCCTTTTTGGTATAGCATTTAACAATTAACTAGTATTGAAGTTAATTAAGCCTTATTTTATTTTCCCCACTTTTAAATATGAAAATAAAGTTAAAAGTGCTTTGCATTTACATAATTATTTAAATTTGTAAAATTTATTTTTTATTTATAACTCAGTATTCATAATCTCAAAGATAGACAAAAGCGTCGCCAATTTTTGTAAAGATCTAACTGAGGCTCAGAAATTATGTGCCTTACACGATATCTAATGATTTTCAATGTCAGAGTTCAGATTTGAACCAGACGCTTTTACTCTGCCCACATTCTTACAATTCTAATTTGTATTTTTATTGGTAGTAATACTTAAAGGGGTCCAATTTTAATAAAAATGCCAACGTTAAGAGAAATAGTGTCTATTTCAGTAAATAGCCAGGCAGTGGCAGTGTTGGCCGCCTGAAGAAAAAGTACTTCTTTCATCTTTAATAATAGAGCCTATTTATAGAACTGAGTCTGTTCTGATAAGGGGTATTTCATCAAAACAATAATACTCTATTTCAGTGTGCTCTGCTTGTGAAGACTTTAGGGGTGCTGTATCTTTTCTGTGGATACGCATGATTCTCATAAAAAGAAATTATTTTCATGGTAGTAAAATGTCAGGGCGTGTGGTGTTTCTTTTGCCTTCTTTAACATGTCAGATGTTTCGATAACAAGATGCAAATGATGAGAAATTTGGATTGAGTTTTTCTGGATCTTATTTTTTGTTTCAATACAGAAATTGTGTGCACCTGCTCACACAGTAACCGCCTCAGGCAGTGGCAGACCCCTTTCCTGGTGAGGAGAATTTGCAAAGAACATTCATCTGACTTGAGAAAGACGTCTGGGCAAATGAGCTCCTTTAAAGTCATAAGCAAATAAATGCCTGAACCACAGATACATGCTCACTGGACAGAGCCACCTGACTATTATTTTAAAGGCATCTGACAAGGACATTTCGGTTTTAGGGAAGTAACTCATGAAGAAAAGTTATTAATAATAGAGCAGCATTTATATAATACAAACCTGCTGTCACTCAAAGGGTGATTTGATAGCATTGTTATAACCTGAGAACTTGTTGGAAATTTATCATCAAATCAAAGTCTTTATTTCATCCTATGCAGATTAAAGTCTTGGAGCACTGCTACAAGATGATTTATGCATGGATTTTATTATTAATAAGTAGTTTTGAATCACTCTGATATGTATTAAATAAGTTAATTTGTCCCATGGAAAAGTTGGTCATTTCATCTAATTCATACCCATTTCAATTAAATCATTTTTTCTGATAGCGGTTTGTAATAGTTACTCCTAAATTTGTATTCCCTTTGCTCTGGGTGATCCCTCTCCCTTTAGTTGGACAGCAATGCACCATTTAAAAGACATTACGTATTTTGAATGATTAAGTAGGGAAAGAAGGGACAGTATATCCGTGGGGGTAAGCAGCAAGGGGAATGATCTTAAGGAATCAATAACAGAGTTACGATAAATGAGATCAAGGAACAGGTTCCGTGCTAGCCGTTTGTTTAAGTGTGCTCTAAAATCTTTCCATCTGAAGTATGATTTACAGAGTGCAGCATCAACAAACAGCACCTGGAAGTTTCAGGACTTACCCTAGAACTTCTTAATTGGAAGAAAATCTGAGCGTCGTGTTGCTTAGAATCAGGAGAAGGCATTGATTGGGAAGCAGGAAGGTCAGCTTGTCTTCCATTGTAATAGCCAGGGGAGAGACGACAGTTTCTTAGACTACAGTAATGACATGGAAGAGGGCTAGAAGCAGGAATGACCTACAAAATCTTAATGCCTGGCATAGCTGGATAGGGACTATTCACAAGAGATGCCATAACAGGTAGAGTTGTCAGGCAACACACTGTATTGGAAAGTAGAGGGTGAATAGAGGAGTTCAATGTTAGGATATATATCACACACATTTTGCTTATAGATTGGAGACAGGATGTGTTTTCACGCTAAATGGTACCTAAAGGGCAATTCTAGCAAAGTAGTCCTGTTATGGGCAAGGCAACTCAAAAATAAAAATCCTGGTAACTCCACTAGGAAATGTATTTTACTAGCTCAAGTTAGAAATCTAAAATAGATGATAGAGGAGGGAATTGACAAATGTTAGCACTCACACTATGCTGCAAGAGAATTGTAGAAATTTCTATTCCTTTTTTGATTCTCCCACCTTTTTCTTAGAACAGAATTGCAAATTCATGAAAGAAAATATTGCATTGGCCAAGAAGTCTGCTTCGTTTTTTTCCTTAAAATAAAACGCATTTTCATTCTCACCAGTAACTTTATCAATTTGGCTATTCTGAGTATGTCAACGATCTCCTGCTCTTGGCTTCTAGTGGGTGGAGCCCAGGGGTGATGCTAGACGCCTTCCAGTGCAAAGACAGCCCCAAAGATATCTGCAACAACTGCAAGCTTGGGTAAAAATCTGTGTTTTACATTAGGAACAAGTAGTGGTTAATTACATGTTTATAATGTGTGGCCTACTTTCATTTAGGAAATGTGAGGATTTGATTAGTGGACATTTGTTCTGATCCAAAATGTCCATGCAGACATCGGCCCGTGCCAAAAGTCCTTGACATTTGGTTCTGCCCGAAATGTCAATGAAGGCATTTGTTCTAGGCCAAAAATATCTGTGAATAGGCTGCCAAGGCAAGTGGGGTTATTACTGGCAATACAGCCCCGACTATTATTGAACCAGTAAAACATGATGCTAATTTTATGTATTAATTCCGTAACCCCAAATTACAAATACTTATACTGGGCATGTTCTAAGTGTGAATTTTTTTGTTCATTTTCTTTTTTAAAAAGATTTATTTATTTTTAGGGAGAGTGGAAAGAAGGGAGTAAGAAAGGGAGAGACACATCAATGTGAGAGAGAAACATCGATTGGTTGCCTCTCGCAGGCCTCCAACCAGGGACTTGGCCTACGACCCAGGCATGTGCCCTGACCAGGAACCAAACCAGCCAACTTTCAACCCACTTTCCAAATTAAAATGTTAATATTCATAATTTAAACTTTATAGGTTTGTTTATAAGTGAATTTAAAAAATTACAAAAGCCAGAACCTGCTGTAATTATAAACGTAGCATATAATTTCACTGTACTTGAACAACAATTAAATTTAAAAGGATTTTTAAAAAGTGTACTGTTCTAGAAAGTCTCTTGTTATGTATCATCATAGATATGAATTTTGTCAAAGAGTACTGATTAGATCCATAATAATTTATTTATTCGCATACTTACAAATTGATGGAGTGCTTTTCATCTCCACATTCCAGATGGTTGCCAGGAACACAGTGGGGAATAAGTACCCTGTTCTCGAGCAGCCCTTTGGAGCTTCCTACGGGACAGATTGCTAACCATATGCACTTGATCGAAGGGACCAGCCAGTGGCTTCTGGGGTTATGCACCCAATACACCAACACATATGAGATTCTAAGCACCACGAACTTTTCTTGTCAACGATTAGTCACATCACACAACTGAGGATCTGAGTGGGAAGAGCTAATCTGTTACCTAATTGTCATTGAAGAGGAGGAGGCAGGCGGTCCTTTGTCTGAAAGCTTTTATTGTGCTTTGATGACTTCAATTGAAATTCAGTGTCAATTATTTCAAAACTGTTGACCTCAAAGTCCTATAAAAATGTATTTCAGATTAATGTTTTAATTGAACACAATTAGAACTAAGCGGATAGCACATTTCACTATACTCTTCCTTGTGGTCAAAGAATGTGCATTACAATTTTTAAATTGGGTCAAAAGAAAAATCTAGTATTTAGTATAGCATTATTTTATCTTGTATAGTGACAAATGTTATGAAAACTTTGGATACTGTATAATTTGATTATGAAAAAGTAACATTTTAGGTTATTTTAGACCACAAAGAAAACATATGTTCTAATATATTTAGATGCCTGCATGTGATGCAGTAAAAAATGGTTTAAATTGTCATGGATTCTGATGGTTTTTATCCAATATTGTCTCCACATTTTGTAGAAAACAATGTGTCAAACATCCACAGGATGAAACATCTTTACTATCTTTGAGAAAGCATTGAATTGTTCCAGTGTTTGGCCTATGCTGTGAGAAATGTTTTTAGAATATAGAAAACTTAATTATTATAAAAACTCATTTTAAACACTTCTCATCAAATGGATCACATGTAAACATATAAAATAAAATTTTAAAAAAGTTTAAGACCTATGAAGAAGAATATTTGATAAGTTAAGTAACTAATATATAAGCATTTTGATAGCATTTTTAGTTACATAACTGGGATTCAAAATATAGCCACATAGTACAATATTATTATAAAGTGACTTCTGAATATTTTATAGCTCCAACAAATAATTACTTCATGAATAATTCTGTGTTTCCCCAAATAAAAATACTGCATCACTTTTCAAAGCAAAATTTTGGACTTTGGACTTAAGGGTTTTTATTCATATTTAAAATAACTTAGATTTAATTTTATGCTGTTTGTTTTTACCAAAGTTTTTTATGTTATTTCACTATAGGGAAAATCTATTTACAGCTCCATTGTACATTAGTGTACAAAGATCTCCATTAGTGAAAAGAACCTAAAATATTCATATAGATTGAATCCGATCCTGCTAAGTTATCACTTTGTCATTCTTGAGAACTGAGTTGTTTACTTTTTCATGTTTACCTACCACTCCTCTTTTCATCATCTTTTCTTCTTGGGGAATTACTCTCATGTCCAGTGCTTCTTCATGTGTTTTCACAAACACCCTGACATGAAGGTGAAGCTAGGCCCTGGCGTGGTAAGGGTCTTAAGACATAGATAGCAATAGAAGATCATTCAATTTCTGACAAAGTTTCTTGGGAAAGCACTCTACTGGGATTCTGAGATGGGTGATGGGTTCTTGGAACAAATTTTGAAAAAGAGAAAAGCGCAGGACTTGACCAGGCACCATGTTATCTGGATTTGGCCTTAATGACACATGTTTGATATCTTGCAGCAATGACCATGGCTTATGACAGTGCATTAACATACCTTTGTCAATGTCTATTTTTTTTCCAGGCCTGACCTAGGCACTTACTGCAAGCGAGAAGTATTGTACTATTCATTATCATAGAGGGCTATTCTTCAGTGGTAACTTGAGAAACCTTGATACTTTCACATGCTATAAAAGGTTTTCTGTAACTTACAGTTTTCTAATTTGTTATTACTAGTAATACAATTACATTTTTAGTCCTTTAAACTATTTTAAAAGGAGATGGCTCAAAAACCAAAATTGCAATTAATTGGAGACATATAAATAACTAAATATCGTTAGTAAAATAGAAGCAATTCAGGATTCAAAAAGCACTTTTTGTTAAGAGAGATTTTTGTGTAACTTCCATCATCTGCCAACTCTCTTACGTTACTTCCAACCCAATGAATTAATAGTCAGTTACAGAGAGCAAGAAAGTGATCTTTAATTGACTGAAAAATACTTGATCTTGAATATATCAAACTATCATTTTAGATTTGAGAAGATTTGCCATATTAGATCTAAAGAAGAAATGAAGTAGAGCAGAGTGTTAACTTGATAACAAACAGTTTTATTAAAACAGTAAGTATTATCTATAAGTAACTGAGCAAATGTCATTACTAATAGCTCCCCCAGAGTCAACAAGCTTAACCTTATCCATTCTTGCTTGTCATTTTTTTCTTGGAATTAGCTGATAATTTCATTTTTTGATACTGTCAGTGTTTTGAATGAAAAACCACTGTTGAGGAACAGCGCTGTCATTTGATTTGATTTGCTTTCCTATATACAAAGGTTATTTAAAGATCCAGTTGCAATGAGGTG
Organism: Sturnira hondurensis; assembly: GCF_014824575.4. NCBI lineage: Eukaryota > Metazoa > Chordata > Mammalia > Chiroptera > Phyllostomidae > Sturnira > Sturnira hondurensis. The sequence goes on along the minus strand of NW_028088227.1, from coordinate 20,269,918 downwards.
CTATACTAAAGAACAGAAAAACAAAAGTTCTTTAGTCATAAAAAGCAATATTAATCAAGAACACAACTAGCATTGAAATATTGGAATGCTTTTGCAATGATTTATATATATAAAGGGTGATTTCTTAAGGTAAATTTTGTACATTATTATATAAGTTGATCTTTATTTCATTGATATTAGTAGAAAAATAATACACCTTGCAAATTAATTTTTGTTTGCTTTAACTAATAGAACCCTCAGGAATTTATCTGCGAAGTGGATTGTACTTTTATGATTCAGTTAGTGAAGTGATTTCAAATGTAGTTTTTTTTTCATAAAGTTTTCCTTTAAAAAAGTAATGGAAGTTTCTAATAATCTACTAGCTGTTTTCCCACTATGTACCAAATGTATCTGGGATTTGGGGATTTAAATTAGAAGCCCATCTATTTTAAAAATAATCTCAATATTTATCATATATCTTAAGAAAAATACTGAAATAATAAGAATATAATAATTTCTTCCATCTCCTAAATCCCCCTATCCAATTCTCCATTAATCACCTTCACAGCTAAAGCAATTGCACATGCAGTTCACCCACATTTTTTCTCCAGCTATTTGCCTCCCTCACTATTGCCTCCAATTTTGTTCTCTTATTAATATTCCATATGTATGTTCACATTTCACTAACAGACACTGACCCTTTAATGGATGATTTTCAAGGATAAAATTTCATGTTTATTGTTTGTGAGAACTAATCAAGCATCTGTATGACTTGTTACTTGTTCTTCCTACATAATCCATATGCCACTATATTTCTTTGTACAGTCAGAAGTTGTTTATTAATTACTTTTCCATAAGCGTTACTTTTTCCTCTCATCCAATTGCAAATGTAAAGTCAGGGTCAGTCTATCTACCTGGTTTTCTGCCTTTCTATCATCTATCAGTAGAGGTATTTATTATTTAGTCTACAATGATAGATCTGCAATTATAGCTGTAATTATATTTTCTCATTTCTCTCCACTATGTCCATATGTTTTGTATCCCAGAAGAAAAATCTTTTCCCCTATTTTTATTCATGAGCAACTTTTTAACAACTACTCGAACTTTAGATTCATGAATAAAATGAGAATAACAATGTTTCAGAAGATTGTTAAGCTCACTTAATAAGATGAAGACAGAGAGACTGTCATAATTTATGATCAATAAATGGCGGTTTAACAAAATTTTCATTATAAGCATTATATGTAATAAATAAATGTATTTTATTGGGGCACTGAGATTTTACTTTAGATCTCTGCATGTTAAAATTATCTTTATATACATGTTCTATGAGGATAGAGTAAAGCAACTTGAATTCCTGGTGGTGCTTAGAATGTCCAATTTGGGGAAAATAAATGCTTTCTAACTTTTAAATTTAAATTTTGACATATAGCTGCCAGAAGCAATTATGTATAACCTAAATGAGCCTCCAAATTACACAGCCAACTGCTTTTACCTCATCTGAAATCAGTTCTCTCTCCCACTAAGATTCTGCCGCATTTACCTTATGTTTTCTAGAACGTTCCAATCTGATTCCTGCCTTGGAGTGTTTGTCCTTCATGTTCCCATCTGGAATGCTCTCCTGTTTTTCTTCATATAACTGTGTTGTTCAATATGCTAGTAAGTAGCCATATGTGCTTATCTACATTTAAGTGCAAGTTTCTCAATACCAATTAATTAACTAGCCTTAATTAATTAATTAACTAAGGCTAGTTAATTAATTAATGTGCCTCTACCAGAAGATAGGCTTTAGAATAACTGTGTCTTTTTCTGTCTTGTTGGCTGATACATATCCAGTGGTATGCTAGGAAATATTAAGAAACTGGCTCTCTGGTAGAAGAAAAAAGGCCCAGACTTGCCCATTACCCTGGTGTAATATTTCCACCAGGGCCATCAGAAGCTACACCTGTTAAATCACTGATCATGGACTTGGAAAGACGTGCACACATTTGGCCTCCACAAGCCAGTGTGAACCGGCTCTAGCATGTATCTTTTGTGTCCAATGACAAGAAAGGAGCATAATAAGACATTTAACAAAGGCTCAGTATTTTTAAACAAAGGGCAAATAAATAAACATACGTTTTAAAGGTCTTAATTCACCTAGTTAACTTCATCTGAAACTTTTTAGATCAGATAATGCATGCCAATTTGATATGTTGACAAGTTTTACATAATATTTAACTATCAGTCTTTTATCAATTAGTGTATAAGAATTTCTCTGTATGATGTTTATTAGCCACCTTAGGTTTAAAACAAATTAATCACTTTCAAAGTAAAAAATAAAGCTGTCATTTTGATATTCTCATTACAGTTTGAAAAGATAGGGAAATTACTAGGCATTGAAATGTGCTGGGTATTTTATCAAATACCCTCATTTTTAAAATTTAATCTTTATTGTATTTTTTCCATTACCATTTAGTCCCCTTACATACCCCCTTCCCCAGCAATCACCACACTGTTGTCCACGTCTGTGAGTTCTTTTTTCATTTCGCTCATTTTTATAGAGAACAGTATGCCACCACCCACAGAACTTGTGCAGGGCTTCCTGACTCAGAGCCCTCAACTTTGCATAGTGTTTGGTGACTGTGACATCCTCTACCTGAAACGTTTTTCTACGATCCATTCAAACAAGCTTTCAACTTGATCTTTAGATTTTTATCATCGCTTAATTTAACTTTCTTTTAAAACCCCAAGTTGGAATTTTATACGCACACACATACATACACACACTCATTCGTGTATACATACTTCATATTTAGTTGTTTAATATTTTTCCTTTTTTTGAGAAAGCGCCTGGTGTCTACATAACCAATTATACTGACCAGCATGTACTATGGTGTCCCAGAATTTTTGCTTGATAAATTCATTAACAAAAGGTAAATAAATAATAAGTTAACAAAAACATTGAGTAAAAATGTGGAGAGCAAATGCATTTTTAAATATATATATATATATATATATATATATATATATACATATATAATCCTATTAAAAACAAAACTTAGTCTGTTTTCAGAGTCAAAACTTTCCTTCAAATGCACAAAACACTTCGGTAACCTGGAAGAGTGAGGCCTCTTCTACGTGCTCCATGACATCCTGAGGAGAACAACCAATTGGGCCCTAATGCAGCCTTTTCCAGCCGATGAAGAACAGACAAGTCTCACCAGAGAGCAGTGTGAAGAGAGATGTAAAAATGTACCAAAAATGATTTTTGCTCAATACTTGAATTACTTTGAACTGGAAAGGAGAGAAATTGGGCAGTGCATGACACTTCTGGAAACCTCATTTCCCAAAGTTGGAAGGAAGATTACCCTGGTTTTCAGCCACATTCGTGGATAGAACAGAAGGCCCTCTGTGATAAACTCTGTCCTTTGGGACACCCTGCAGTCCAGTAGCAAGTCTTAGAATTTAAAGCAGTTTTCTCATGCTAGACAATGCTTTTTCTTTGTCTTATTTTAAATAAAAGCATTCCCATAGCTATGCTAGGCTCCTCCCAGAAACCTTCTTGGCTCTCCGGCTTTTCCTTCAGAATTTTTTGTTCAGAGCTGTTTTTTTTATCATGTCTTCACCTTCTCTCTCCTCCATCCCTCCTGTTCTCTCTCATTCTCTTTGGTTGGTGTTCTGTTGGACTTCTGGAGGCTTCTGGATCTGCCACTGATCTTTATCTTTGATATCATCTTTATCTTTGATATCTTTGATATCTCTAAACACTCTCCAGTCTTACGAGTTTTACCTGTTTACTGTATACAACTTCTTACAGTCACACTAAAAATGGAATAAAAATGCAGACATGGATTGAGTTTATCAGGCATCATATTATTTTAAATCTTTATACAATGGATAGTTTTCTTTTTACTAATATGTTTAAGATTGTTACTTAGTTATATAATTGATAAAATTACATTTTAAGGCAAATAATCTATCATGTTCTATGATTTGCTCAAATATGATATAGGTAGGATTTTTTAAAATTTACTACCCAATTTTCTACACTGTTGAGAAATTCAGTGAGAAGTTGGTTTGTGACACAGTCTAGTCTGAAATCAAGACAATTAGTGAAATTTAAATGTCATTATATGTGGAATCTACTGAACAAAATATGCTAACAAACAAAATAGAAAGCAACTCAGAGGCAAAGGACAGATTAATAGCTGTTAAGAGGGGAGGGTGCTGGGGGCTGGGTGAAAAATGGTGAAGGGATTAATTTTTAAAAACCCTCATAAATGGTGATGGAAGGAGACTGAACTTATAGAATTGTACCTCCAAACCTCTACAAGTTAATAAACAATATCAGCCCTGGCTGGTGTAGCTCAGTTGATTGAGCACGGGCCTGTGAAGCAAAGGGTCTCAGGTTCCATTCCCAGTCAGGGCACATGCCTGGGTTGCAGGCCAGGTCCCTAGTAGGGAACACATGAGAGGCAAACACACATTGATGTTTCTCTCTCCCACTCTTTCTCCTTCCCTTCCCCTCTCTCTAAAAACAAATAAATAAAATATTTTAAAAAATACACAATATCACTCCCCAAAATTCAATACAATATAAAAAAATCACTATATGAGGTTGATATTTCAAAATGTGTAGGAAATTGATGAGCCTTTTCTAGTTTTACTCTAGATGGGATTTTAGTGTTCTTTTTTAGCAATGTTATTAATTTAAATGCAGTTAGAGGGAAGAGTTTTGGACACATAGAATAATCACTCACCTTCCCGAGTGCGGTCGCGGTGTGCTCCACGTTCTTTACAGACCGGTGCTGGGAGAATGGCACTTCTCTTGCCCTAGAGTATAAACTTTCTAGCGATGTCAAGTTTGTAGGTACAACTGAGAGATATTCAACTCATTTTCCCTCTGAAATAGAGGATTTTCTAGGGATTAGTGTGTCTTTTTGACAGCAGAGAAGTATAAAATGTATTCTGGAAAGTAAAGCAAGGTTTTCCCCCAGGACGGGATGGAGCGAGACTGCTGTTGCCGGAGAGGAGAGCCTTGTGATCTGAAGGGCTCTAGAGACTGAGCGGGGCCCGAGTTTGCCCCCCTAAAATAGGCCCTTCGCAATATTGATTATTTTAAGCTGGTTATTTGTTTAAAAAAAACTAAAAACAGATAAAACCTTTGGCCTTTTTCCTTATTTGCAGGCAGAAAAATCTGCTAAAAGAAAGGGAGCTATTCACCTTAGCACATTCAGGCTGACATGTATGAATTCGGTGAGCCAGTCAGGAAGGATCTGAGCAAGCCTGTGTATTAGCAAGACTTACCTCTCTGTCCCTTGTTTCTCGGTGACCTAGCAAGGATTTGTTTACCACACGTTCACTTTTTCTGATCTTCCTAATTGCCTACTTTCCCTTTGAATCCTACACCCTTGCTTTCCTCTCCTTCCACCAGGATAGCATGTAAACCTCAACTGCACAATCTGTCCTGATGTCTCACATTCTAATGCAACCCTCATATATATATATATATATATATATATATATATGTATATATATGCATATATACACACATGTATGCAATAAATTATACACACATGTAATACACATTAAAGTTGCATTAATATATATCATGCATTTAATATATTACATATTATTTACTATACATAGCACAGCATGTATTTTATATATTGTGTAATATTACATGATATGATATATAACATATTATATATTATATGTTATTATATTATGCATATTGGTTTTTCTCTCTTCTCAGTCTACCTCAGAGTAATTTAGAAAAGTGGCAGGAAAATTATTTTCTGTCTCCACAAGATCCATGTGATTTCTCACCTTGCTCTGTATCCTTCAAGGAACATACTAGTTTTTCTTGTCAGTTGTAGTGAAGAACTATGCTGAATAGGGCCTGGAGAAGTAAACTGGCTACTCGTGTTATATCAAAAGGATGCGCATAAGACGAGTCTTCATAGAGAAGCATCTGACGTGGCAGGTGAAACCTGGAGAAACCTCGTGCTACACAGAGAAGAGAATCTGTGAGCAGGATGCTCAGGACCGAGTTACATTAACTGACAGCCTCACTGGTATTGGCAAATCACTTTGGGAGTGTGTGGATTTCAAGGGGTTAGAACAGGTCTCCCCAAGATGTGACACTTTGGCACATGAAGTGTGCCACTTGTACTCAGTTGAATGCAACCGAGGGAGACCCTGTGTGCTCACAAGAAACTTGGATCTCGTTCTTAAATAACTTCAATGAGGGGACTTGTCCCAAAGAACAGTTATTACAAGAAATACGTTGTATGATTTATCTATAGGACAGGACAAACTTGTAGTTACTGAACATCTGCTCTTTTTATTGTTCTAAGAATAAACTTCTTCCTTCCTGAAGTCCCAAAGTGTGCTTCCTTGTTCTTAGCTCGGAATATCATATGTATTCATTTCCCGTTCTGGCTCTGAACCGCTCATGTCTATGTGGTCTCTGGTTCTCACATGTATGTGACGTTTCCATGTGTGTGCGTGTAATTAGAATTGGTTATTTTCTCTTGTTAATCCATCAGATGTTTATTTGGTCATTAGTCTGGGCAAAATAACCTAGGACGGTAGACAGAAGTCTCTTTTTCCCACACAAATTCAATGTAGCAGTTCAACTCCTCTTGGGTTTATCCAGACTGTTAATCAAAATAATGTCAATTAAATATTTAAATAAAAAGCTGATTAAATATAGCTGATTAAAATTGGTAAATTTAAATATATAACATCTCAGTGTTAAACCTTATGTTAATATTCTTTAGATTAAATATATATTAGGAACATGAAAGTGGCACAAGAAGGAATTATACACAGCACTGCATCAAGTGCAATTCCATTTCAGATTGCTGTGTTTAACAGGGAAAGTTAACTCTCCGGTAGCTCTTGCATTTCAATGAATTTCAAGGTAATCTGCATCAGTGAGACAAATGTAAATTTTTTCTTATGGCAGAAATGATCACGGATCACAGCATTGTACCTTCCATTTGGTGATTTGATCGTATTTCTTAGATTCTTTAAGGAACACATCCCTTATCTGAATATCTAGTTGAAATTTTTTTTTAATGAGGACAAAATTAGAACACACTTGACCACTTAAAAGAAAATGTCTTCATTGACTATCTGGTTGATTCACTCAAAGAGAAAGATTTATGACATATAAAAAAACAATTTTAGTTTTTGCAACTTACACTCATTCGTATTTCAAATAAAATAACTCTTGTGGACTGAATTACTCAGATCAATCTAGGAAGATTTCCTTTTGGATTTATGTGTTTATGCCTGGCCTCTAAGGATGTGTTCCTTCAAAAATAATTTATCATATTTGTTGACTCAAGAATTAATTGGTGCTATAAATAACATATGCACGCACAATATTTTCCACTTGGATGAGTACATTTATTTTTTATGTGACTTCAGATGTGTTCTGCTTGTACCCTCCTGGGAAAACAGTAATGCCAGCTGCCTGTGTCTACAAAAGGACACAATTTTGATAAATGAGAAGAAATAGAGTTCATAGTAAGTGGTTTTTATGTACCACTTTTTAGGAAGGAATTTGTTTTGATGTTTTTCCTGTACATGATATTAATAAGAGTCGATGTACTGTAAAATGTGATGCTGAATATAATTTTTGGGAAAAAAGTTTTTCTTTTTTTAATTTTTTAATTGTATTTTTCTGCTACTGTTTACACCCCTTATGCTTTTACACCTTCATCCACAATCCCCACACTGCTTCCCACCCTTCCCACAATCCCCACACTGTTGCCCCTGCCCATTAGCCCTTATTTCTTTTTGCTTGATCCCTGCATTCCCTCCCCGCACCCAGAGTTGTCACCTTGTTCTCTATGAGTCTGACTCTATTTTGCCTGTTAGTTTATTTCCTTCATTAGATGCCATATGTGAGTGAAATCATTCAATTCCTATTTGTCTTTGGGAGGGGTCCGTATTTCTGCTAGGTGGGATATCTGGCAAACCAAGGCAGGGAGGAGGAGGAGGGAGACATGTCTTGCCCACTGACTCAGCACCCTGAGCCTGGTCTGGTCATGTTGCCGGGTGCTCCAGCACCCCAGGAAACACCAGGCTAACGCTGGAGGAGGGCAGTCCTTGAAACCCTGTGGATCATCTTCACAATATGGGGGAAAAAAGCCTTTGAAACTGTGCTTTCATTCCAAGGAGCGAAAGGCTGAAAAGGGCCCGTAGTGCCTAAAGAAATAAGCCCATTAACACCTTTGGGTGTTCACGTGCCTCCCCTCCAAAAAAAAAAAAACCCAAACAAACCCAGCACCACCCCTATCTATCAATCAATGCTGTCAACTATGTAAGTCCTCAGAACAAAGGACTTCTCTCTTGCTCTTGCCACCACCCTGCCCTCGTCACACTTGCTTTTGCCTTGCTCCCCCTACCTTGGCAAGGCCTGTTCCCTTCCCTGAGAACATATCACCATGTCCCTGAAAACCCTTCCCCCTTTCTCCTCCCTTATCCCCTCCCACCTCCCCTCTAGTTAATGTTAATTTATTCTTGATTTCAATGTCTCTGGTTATATTTTGCATCCTTGTTTGCTTTGTTTCAGGAATATGTATAAAGGACACATGGACAAGCAAAGTGGGGCAGGATCAAGGGTGGGAAGTGGGGGTGGCCGAGGTTCAGGGAATGGTGGGGAGGGAAAATGGAGACAACTGTGCTTGAACAACAATAAAAATGTGAAAAAGTAAAGGACATTGATGTTAAAAAAAAAAGAACATATCACCAGTCAACCATTTGCAAGATAATAGACTCGCTGATCTGCAATTCTTTACTGCATCAGCAAGAAGAACCAAGTTTCTGGGAGTTTCCCCCAGCACATTGCCACAATTAAAGGGACATAAGAAAAAGAAAACGTTTCCAGCATTATAGCACTCCACTGTGCTGAGACTCATGTCACTGATCATCGCATGTTGCAGCCCAGTGTCACGTAGTAAGTGGAACACAGGTCTGCAGAATGCAGACACCTTGACTCTGGGACATCTAAACAAGTACCAAGACCGGCACATTTGCTTTTTGTGTGTTTTTTTATAGTCTATTCTTCTTATTATTTTTAGTAGTGATATCCTATAAAGTCTCCCTGTAGTATGAGCCTTGATTTATTATTTTTTTCCCTTGGTCTTTTTGAGGGGAGAGGAGAGTAACTCTGATGCCTCACTTAAGCTCTGACTGCCCGGACCTCCACGGCAAAGACTCCTTTCAGGAACAAACCAAATTTCCAGCCCAGAGGACTAAAGAGCCTGGCTGCCTTCCCGCCACTGAGGCTGCTTTGTTCTAAAGATACCGGTTGTTCTCAATAACTGGTCTTTTGTTTTCTCTCTCAGGGTTTTAAATTCCAGCTTTAATGTTTCAAAGTCACCAATAAAGAGTGAGCCTAGTAAAGTCTAGGCTGCCACCCTCGACCCCAATAGAAGTAGCACTCCAGGCTCCTGCATTGTCTGACTCTGCCCAACGCCTGGCTAGATGGTCTCAGGGATGCTGTATAATTTTCAGGTCTTGTAAGTAATGAGCTTGTATCTTTTCAAACTGTCCTGATGGCTATTTTTGAAGGGAGTCTTGCAGGCATGATAAAAACCACAGGCCTGATCCAACCACAGCACTGGGTCATCCACAGGTTAAGACCAATACAAAACACTCCATGAAGACTGCTTTGGGGATAGTGAACAGTGGTTCCCAGAGGAAAAACAAGAGTTAGGCTCTTGTGAGCCTCTGGTCCCATTTTTATCAGCTGATTAAAACATAACCTTGTTTTATGAGAGTTGCTGTGTAAAGATATCTTAGTTTACTACTTAGAAGATAATATGTTGTGTCTGAGATTGGACTGCTATAACAAAGTACCATAGCCTGAGTGCCTTCCAAAAAAAAAAAAAAAAAATCGATTCCCAGTTATACAGCCTGGAATTCCAGATGAAGGTGGCAGCATCGTTGCATTCTGGTGAGAGCCCTTTTTCTAGACCATGGCCTTTACTTTCTCTGCATCCTTAACTGGCAGGAGGTGTTAAGGATCTTTCTGGAGCCTTCTTTGTAAGGAACCAATCCCGTTCATGAAGGCTCTACCCTCAGCTCATAAGCACCTCCCAAAGACTCCACCTACTATACCCTCAAATCTGTCATGAGGATTTCAATATATGTTAATTTGGGAAACACAAACATTCAGAACATAGCAGTTTATATTTCAACTTCCATTCCATAAACATTGGTTGTCAGGGTGTTATTAATATGTTATAGTGAATGTGAATGTAAAACATATTCTCAGGATATAGCTAATTTATTTAGTCTTTTTTAATGTAAATACTCAGAAATAATGAGGCAGATGATGAAGAGAATCTCAGCATTTGTGATGTTGGTAACTCCAGAGTGAGAATAATTTTTGCTTGTAATATTATTTCTTTTTTTTCCTTTAAAATATTTAAGAACAGATGAACCACATGTCTTGGTTCTCTTTAGTTTTTGTTGGAAGTTCCTTAAACGTCACCTTGGAAAAACAGAATGCAGTTAAAGGAAAAGCACTTTGGCATCATTTTAGCTTCAGAATTTTTTTTAAAAACCCTTCTCTTTCAAAGCTGATTTTAGTTTTGGGAAAAGCCAGAAATCACAGGCACCAAACCTGGGCTGTAGTGGGGCTGGGTCACCTGGGTGACTTGATGTTTTGCAAAAAAATTGTGTGCAAGGCATGATGTGTGAGTGGGCACATTGTCATGATGCCAATCACCAGTCACCCATTGCTTCAGCCGTCTGACTTGTACAATTAGTTTCCACCAAAGAATGTTCAAGTTTAATGCAAAATTGAATGCGTGTGCACTGTTCTACTCACCCAGTCATTTTGTATGCAATGGCCACACAGTACACTTTCTGAATCAAAGGTGTCTGCCTTCTCCGCTGACTAGTACATTGAAGTCATCACTGTTTACCCATGTGCATTCCAGTCTACTCTCCTTGGCTGACCTGCCACATCCATGTCACGGAAACCGTTCTCATTAAATTAACAATCGTTGGACTCTTTCTAGACAGTCGGTCTCTCTCTCTCTCCTGCCCCCTCATTTTACCTTTGAGGAAACTGAGGCTCGAAATTTATTCAGGCTTACACACTTTATATAATAACGTCTCAAAAATCTGTGTAATATTTGTTTTTCCATTTTTCTATGTTGCCAACTGATCTTCATTCTATATTTACGAAAATAATTGCAAGCACTTCAGATATTTCATGGATAATAATATCAAATTTGAAAAAGAGAGAGAGAAGGAGTGTGAGAGAAGGAGGAGGAAAGGAGGCAGTGAAAGAGAGAAAAGAAAGAAGGACGGAGGGAAAGCCCATGTACTCAGAGTCACGCTGCATCGAGAGTATACGTACATAGCACAATGAAGCAAATAAAAGTGCTCGGATGCCAGGAGTTATGATAATAATTAGAAATGGAACATTTAGGAAATCCATAATTAAACCTATAGATTTTATTTTCTAATAGTTCATTTGTTTTCCTTAAGTGGATTCTATATAAATTAGTGAATTTATATAGAAAAGGGAAGAACTATCCTACAGAGCTCCTGTGTGTTACTTCAATGCCCAGCTCTTTCTCTGTCCAGTGCAGGAATTCCTGTTTAGAGACAAAGATGCTTAATAATATAGATGTCGATAAGAATGGCGCACAGGAACCAAATGGATGTGAGATGAAGTTTATTGCTTGTGGAGTAAACAGCAAAACAATACATCAAGAAAAAGTGTTCAGGTTAGGTCCTGAGTAAGACAAGAGTGAGTGGGGGAAAGGGCTTGGGTTTTATGGTGGTTAGATGTTGCAACCACAGTAAAGGTTTTGCTGGCCCGGGTTTGAATTGTTGGAATTTTCCCAATGTCATCATGGAGGGAGTTCAAGGGTGTACTTACTGGTGTGTCTAGATGTGGAGGAGACAAATGGAACTTGAACGCTGCTAGAAAGAGAACACTGACAATGGCATCATATTCTTTATTATAGCAAAGAGGTAGCTGTGGGAGGTCTCTGGAAGACAACTTAGAGTCACATTTCAAGAACTTTTTTTGTAATTTATTTATGTTTGTTTATTTACTTATTGTCATTTTTCCATTACCACTTCTCTCCCCTATACCCTCTTCCACAGCCACATTCACCCCCACCCCTGCAATCACCACATTTTTGTCCGTGTCCACGAGTTCGTTTTCTTTTTTGCTTGACTCCCCACCCCCAGACCTGTCAGACTGTTCTCCATGACTTTGTCTTTATTTTGTTTGTTAGTTCAAGAACTTTTATATTATAGTGGCCGTGCAATTATCTATAGATTCTTAATTTTGGCAATTCTTCTAGTAAAATAAGCATAAATATTTACAAAGATCTTTATATAGGTTTTTACTACAATATTATAATATTACATGCCAACCAGATTCAAATGTCTCAATTTCTGCAATAATAAAATTAAAAAATAATCTTTTGTATTCTCTAAGTGATTAATGTTATATATTTAGTAATTTATATATGATCAGATACATAATATCAATATTTTTAAAGATTCTTTTACCCAAGACAATGATCAGATTATAATCATGAATAAAATAAGAAATCTTATATACAATATGATACTTTGTGTGTGTGAGTATATGTATGCTAATTGTTTTAAATAGAAATATACTACATTCCTGGCTATTATTCTAATTGGTTAGATTGTTACCAAGCAGAGATCCACCGGGGGCAATATTTGGCCCACCCAGGGATGCCAAAAAAATTGTTAAAGAACAGATACACTGGGGCCGTGGGCTCCAGAGGATGGTATACTAATACCATCTAGACCCCCTTACTGGGCTTGATTGTCCATTGCCAATTGGGAAGACATCTCTCAATGCCAGAGATTTGTGAAAAAGAAACAAAATGTTTATTTAAAGCTATACAGACTTAAAGTAGTGAACCAATGTTCCCATAAAAATAGCAAAGTCCTTTAGGATAACCGCAGATGCCCACAGTGCTTCCTTCTCCCCCTGCCCTAATTTGGGGTACCGTAACTCAGGAAAAGAAGCACACGTCCATGTTTCCAGGCCACTGGCACCATCGGCTGTGTTGCTGTCCAGGCAGGATCTCCAATTACTCCAAAGCCATGTGGCACCTTCTCATGACTTACTGGCACAGAGTTCTTTCACCCTTCTTCCAGGCAAAGTCTCTCCTGCTTCCCAGGCCATGTGGCCAAAGGGAGCACCCCAAGGCCACGTGGGCCTCTTCTACTAAAGCTGCAGGGGTCTGCACTCCACCAAAAGTGTGTGGCTTTCTTCTTCACCTGGCTGCAGGGGTCCCCAATTGACAAAGTCGAGTGGTACTCCTTCACACGGCTGCAGGGGACCCCACTCTGGCAAAACCGCACGGCTCTCTCTTTCACCTGGGCAAGAGGTGGGGTCCTCACTCTGCCCAAAACCACCTGGCTCTTCCCCCAGTGGCTGCCATGTCTGCATTTAAATTCTTGTGCCAGTCCTCCTTTGCAGCCCCATTTTCAACTCTTCCTGCAATCAGTTACACCTGCCAGGACTCCCACATCCTCCCAGCTTTACTGGGCTGCCATAGTGAGTCTGGGCAGGTGTGGCCCCATGGTGTGGAGCCAATCATCTCCAAGCTCACACGCAGGCGCTGTAACTAGGTGGGGGACTTTCCCCCAGTTACATCCTGGGTAGAAGCCACTCCCTTCTCCCTGGCTCAAAGTATGGCCACAGCTATTTAACATATCTATGAAACCAGTTAAAGGTTATAGATACATTAAGTGACCATTCCAGAGGTTAGCTTCGAAACTGTTGCTATACAAAACAACTCTCAATGGTCCTGCTCCATTTGTCCCTTCCCCCTGAGGGTGGGGGGTGAGGACATCTTAATATTTCCTAGACACCCTGAGCTCTGGACCCCATTCCAAATCCTTTTCCGGGGCCCCCCTCTTAGCTGTGCCCTGTTACAAGATCATTGATTTTTTAAAATTTTTCTATGTATTTTACTTTATTGACTAAATCAGTAAATTATAAACATTTTAACGTAAACAGAGAAAAATAAAGTTTTTTTCTCCTGAAAGTGCATCAGAGAATCCCTTTTGATTTAATCATGTTCTAATCACTCCTTATTACCTAATTATAAAGAAGTTGACAGTAATTCCACAATTACCAGTAATGTCGAAATACATAAACATATTCTTGGGGGGGAGTGTGAGCAGCTGAGTGATGTCCAGGAAGAGAGGTCAATCCCACAAGTTGATGTTATATTCTATTCACATTCTACTACAATTTTTCAAAGTGAGTGAGTGTAAATATCTCTTTGTTATTTAAAATGGCTAAAAAGTGTAAGTGTGACTATGTGCTTCCATTTAATAGTTCAAGTAAACTTATCTGTTTGAGGGGGTGTGGACTTTTAAAACAGAGTAATCTTGACTATAGGATTTGCCTTTCATCACTTTGAACATATGGAGTTATTCTCTTCCGGCCTGGAAAGTTTCTCTTGAAAAATCAGTTGATAGTTGCATGGGAGCACCCTTGTACACAACTAACTGCTTTTCTCTTTCTACTTCTAAGATTATCTCTTTGTCTTTAACTCTTGGCATTTTAACTATGATGTGTCTTGTGTGGGCCTCCTTGGGTTCATCTTGTTTGGCATGCTCTGTACTTTCTGTACTTCTATTTTTCTTTCCTTTACCAGGTTAGAGAAGTTTCCAGTCATTATTTCTTCTAAACTGTTTTAAAATGAATGCAGTGAAGGAACAATCTAATTTCATATGGAGTATATAAAAAACATCACCTTCAAGCTATAGTTTCTATCCATATTATCTGGTCTTATTTAATGAGTGTATTTTATTCAAATCACGTGGATAATTGTTTCAGTCTTTCATTTTACTTGTCATTTAGCAAGCATAATTCTAAAAAATGAAATTAAATTCTCCTTATTTTAAAAAAAATCAGAGCCTGTTTCTTCACCAATTTAATAATGTTTGCTTTCATTAATCAATTCTTGTTTTAAGAAGAAATACACATCCATTTTTTATATTCAAAATTCAACAACAGTTACAATTGCTGACATTTCATTTTTAATTTAGACTATTTTTGTATGTCTCTTTTTTAAACTTAAGTTAAATTGTAAAATGAAAGGTAATTGGCTTTAATTATGAAAACACATATGTTATTTTCAGAAAATAAAAATAAAAATCATCAAAGAAAATGAAACAAAGTGTAAGTTAAGGGTGGTCAAACCCAGACTGAGTGCTCAGGCTCTGGTTGGATGTCTCAGATGATTGGAGCATCATCTTGTACACCAAAAGGTTGTGAGTTTGACCCCGGTCAGTCCACATACCTAGGTTGATTCCTAGACATGTGAAACCAATCAATGTTTCTCTCTCACATCAAGGTTTGTCTCTCTTTCTCCTTTCCTCTCTCTCCAAAATCAATAAACAATATCTTTGAATGAAGTTTTTTAAAAAAGTGGATCCTCAGGAAAAAAGGAAGAACTACAATGGCAAGGATGGTCTTGGATCAATCAAGTTTCAGATATATTTCGTAGTGATTTCAACACAGCTGATAATATTGTTGAAGAAGTCTACTTCCTCAAATTTATGGGTCATCTTTAAGTCATTACCTTTCCAGTGCACCTGTATACAGGAACAAAGCCTGAAGTTTAGAGGTCTGTTACGAACTGAGTGTTTGTGTCCCCAAAATTCATCTGTGGAAACACTAACCCACAAAGTGAGGACTTTCAGAAATAGGGCCTTTGGGGATAAGTAGGTTAGATGAGGTCATGAGGATGGAGGTCCCATCATAGAAATAGTGCCCTTATGAGGACTGACACCTGAGAGTTTGCTCTCTGTCTCTCTTTGTCATGTGAGCACAGACTGAGGGGAGCATCTTAAGTCAGGAAGAAAACTTTCACAGGTACCCAACTATGCTGTCACTCTGATCTCCAACTTTCCACCTGCAGAACTTTGATAAAGAAAGTTCGTGTTATTTAAGTCACTCAGCCTAGGGCATCTATTGTGGTAGCCTCAGCAGACTAATTCAAGGTCTGAATGGATTTTGGTCATTGCTATATATATATATATATATATATATATATATATATATATATATATATATTACTAGTGGGAAATAAGCTGTGATATCATCACAGATTTTTGGATCTTCAAAGTTTGAGAGGGGTAAAAGAAATAAAAAGTGATTCTCAATTAATATTTGACAACTGGAAGTACTGATCATTAAATATAAACATATATTTAATAATTTTGTGATTTTAGATTACAGTGTTAAAATTTATTTAACATTATTTTTAAAAAGATTTTATCTTTAGAAGGGAAGGGAAGGAGAAAGGGAGAAAAATATCAATGTATGGTCCCCTCTCATGTGTCCCTTACTGGGAACTGGCCTACAACCCAGGCATGTGCCTTGACTGGCAATTGAACCGCGATCCTTTGCTTTGCAGGCCCGCGCTCAACCCACTGAGCGACACCAGCCAGGGCTATCCAATATTATTTATTTACTCTGCCAGCATCATGAAGTTTATGGTATAATTTATATTTCATAATATTTGAAAATACATACTACAACCTAAGTGCATGATTGTTATATACTCAGATGTTGCTTCAACTTAAAAATTTTAAGACAATGGATATATTTGAGAGTCTAAAAACTTGAAGTTCCACACTCCCGTTAGTTTTACAAATAGAATGCTAATGGTTAATTAAAAACTGATTTTATAAAAGTATTGTAGCATTACCCTAGCAGGGCAGCTCGTGTGGTTGGAATGTTGTCCCATGAACCAAAACTTTGCAGTTTTGATTTCCAGTTAGGGCACATCCCTAGGGTGTGGGTTCGATCCCCACTCAGGGCACGCATGGGAGGAACCGATGATTCTCTGCCATCGTTGTTTCTCTCTTCCACTGATGTCTCTCTCTTGCTATCCTTTCCAATCTCTCTTTTAAATAAGTAAATAAATAACTAAACAAACAAATAAATAAATAAATAAATCCAGGGTAAGAATTAAAATATTAAACATATGTTTTAATATTCCATGTAATTCAAACTGGTTATACAAATAAGCAATAATATAGTTTGTAGCTTATACATTTTATGAAAATATTTTCAAACTTGCAAAGTAGTCTCCAGAATTTTGAGATCCAGTTCAACGCATTCATTTAGTGTGTAGACTATGGAATCAGATTGCTGAGGTATAAATTCTGGCTCTGCTATCTGATAACTTTAAGACTTTGTTAGATTTGAGAGTTTAGTTATTCATTATTTATTATTATCCATGTGTCCTTTATACTTAAGTTGGGGGGCAGAAATGGGAGAGAGGTTGGGAGCACTGGGGGGCAGGGCAGGGAATATAAAACAGAAAACTGTACTTGAATAAGAATTAAATTAAAAAAAAGAGTTTAGTCAACTTATCAAATTTCTCAACTCTTCTTTAAAGTGGGGATGATTATAGGTACTCTCTCAAAGGATTGTTTTTGTGGATAAAATAGGGTAAAGCACTTACCCTAGCAATTCATGCATAGTAATCCTTTGCTAATTAGCATCTATGTTACTTTTTTAAATTATCCTTTTGCATGAATATAACTTATGAATTTCAATAAACTCAGTTTTATCAGATTGTACACTAGGTTAGAGTGAATATGATGACCCTCGACTTGAACAACTTTGTTATAGAGCATGGTAATTAATTTTGCACAAAATGATGAGTAAATCTAAGAAAGAATGATGGAGCATGTATTTTGTTAATTGTTGTTGTATATATGTGTGTATCTATAAAATTGAGGAATAAATTGCATATCCTTGGGATACTAAAAGTGTAAAAACTGAAAATGTATACGACCATTTGATAAAATGCTTACAAACTAGGGAGGCACTCCAAATACCCATTCAGATATATTTTTGAGACCAGTCTTTAAATGCTCTTTGTTTTCCCTTAATTACTTATTAAATTGCTAATTTAAAAAAACCTTCAAAATTGAAGATTCTCATGATGCATGCCACTTTTAATTTAAAAGAGATGTAAAAAGATTTTAGACTAAGTCCATTTTTTATAATAGGTAATTTCTTTTTTTCCAATTTTTTATTTAATTATTTTTCAAGTACAGTTTTCTGTCATTACTCCCATCCCATCCCACCCTCCGTGCTCCCCTCCTCCCTCCCATTTCCACCCTTCTCAGTTGTTGTCCATGTATCCTTTATATAGGTTCTTCTAAATCCCTCCCCTATTTCCCCTGAAATTCCCTCCCCTCTCCCCTCTGGTCACTGTCAGCCTGTTCTCTATTTCAGTGTCTTTGGTTATATTTTGCTTGCTTGTTTGTTTTGTTGTTTACCTTCCAGTTAAAGGTGAGATCATATGGTATTTGTCCTTCAACACCTGGCTTATTTCACTCAGCATAATGCTTTCCAGTTCCATCCATGCTGTTGCAAAAGGTAGGAGCTCCTTCTTTCTTTCTGCAGCATAAAATTCCATTGTGTATATGTACCATAGTTTTTTGATCCATTCCTTTACTGATGGGCACCTAGGTTGCTTCCAACTCTTGGCTATTGTAAATTGTGCTGCTATTACTCATTTAAAAATACAGAGCAGAGCACGCAAATGTCTTACTTTTGCAGATGAACTCTATTTACCCACAACTCTTTCAACTGAATTAATCCATTTTATCAAAGAAAAAGTCCATTGAACAGCAAACAGCTCATATTAACATGATAAAGGGCAGGAAGTCAGTATAATGGATAATAAACAAATACTCAATTTAGTGATAAAGCATAATAAATCATCATGACCAACAATGACTGCATGTTTTATTGCAGTGTTGGAGAAGATTTTGCAAAATAAATTTTAATAAGATGGCTATTTTTGTTGAGGTTAGACATTGTGACAGAGTGTTATACACTGAAAAACTTTTGGCCTTTTAGTCATAAAAAGAGCCTCTATATTTTTGAAAGTGCAGCTATAAAATAGTAAACGTAAATTGAGCTAAAGTAATCTCCACTCTTCATGCCAAATCATTTAGAAGCATATTAAATCAACATTTGAATGATGTAGATATAGTAATTGTCATGATGTGATGTGTGGCTTATCATTATGAGCAGCTTTTTGAAAATTAAGTTTCCAGGCTTAAGTTTAGATAGTAAATTCAAGGTTAAAGCTCAGGGCACCTTAAGTCTATGACTAACCCCTAAGCCAATGTTTTCAGTAGGGTCAAGTGCAGCCAGCTGGTTGTAGTCAGCATTGTACAACCATGGCTCCAGATTCTAAATGTTCCCACTCCCTACAGATGCTGTGAATACTCAGTGTATGTAAACTCACTTTTCATTACACACTTCTCACTCTGCTTAATATGAAACAAACACAAGTATTTGTAATAGTTCATATAAAAGCAAAGCTGTTTTAAAAGATAATTTCCAGAAGACTAAAGATAAAATCTTGACTCTCACACAGATACAAAAATATTCATTAAAGATTTTATTTAATTCATTTAATGATTTAATGAGGAAACAAGGAAGATATTATAATCGAGCAGGAGAAAATGAGAAGAGCAGGCATATTTATACGGCTTTGTAAAATAGCTCAAAGACAATGAAAGAGTTTAAATCAGATAGTGAGGTCGGGTGTGCTACATGTAGACAATGCATAGTTGCCAACGAACTCAAAGACAATCAGAGACTAGACTCAGGTTACCTGGAAAGGGGTTACTTTTAGGTAATGCATAGTTTTTACTGAATCACATATTTTTTCCTATAATTATTTTGTCATTTACCCTAAAATAAGTGTGTGACTTTTATCATCCCAATTTATCAACCCCAATTCCAACTCGGGACCAAATAATCTAAGAAAGCTGAATGTGCTGCCCAAATCAGTTACACAGGATGACATGTTTCTAGTTAACAGAGCTCAGGGCTCCCTAGGGTAGGTGGGAATGATAAAGACCAGAACTGGCCTTTCAAGGCAAAGTGAACATAATTATACTGGGCCCTGAATCTGGGGTAGTGACTGGCAGGGATCTCTGACCATGGTTAGTACATGATTGAATTCTTACAGGGTGAGGAAGATGAGCAATTGACTAGAGAGTTTGACTTGTGGAGCTAGTAAGGATGGTGTTAAGGTCGATTATTTTTAAAAATTATTCTGATTTCTCTTTTGATAATTATTTGGATTATGGTCAATAAAGAATGAGTAACCCAGGGAAGAAGTGATGTGTCTTGGGGTAGAGTTCATAGAAGAAATAGGAACCAGTGGCCAAATCCAGGATACCTTTTCAAGGCAAAAGTAATAAAAGGATTGAGTTTCGAGTATAAGACTAAGACAACAGTTGAGGATTTTGACTCTTTCCTAGAAGAGTGAAGTCATTAACTGAGATGGGGACGCAGGGAGTAGAACATGATAATGTCATATTAACTTTTGAACATGCTAAGTTTAAAATGGCTCTTATACAAGTAGGAGTGTTGAGCTGTGGTCAAATATGCATCTGGATATTTAGTTATTTAAATAACTAAATATAATGGAAAACTTCACTGCCAAATGGCTTTAATAATAAAGGTTGAATAGTAATTTAATCACTTAACAAATAAGACAAGCAGTATCTTTCATCAAGTAGGAAACATAAATGATTTCCCCTGTGCACACATAATAAGTGTAATCATTGTGTTTGAGGGTATATAGGGTTATAATTAATGATGCTGATGAGTGGTATAGAAAATATCTTGTTTCAAATGTTGGTCTTTCAGATTCATAGCTATGTAAGGTCAGTAACCAAGCAAATTTGGAACTTTCTAATGTGCCTCAATTGTATCTCCTTACTTTTCTCAAAAAGGAATAAAAACAGACATAGTCTCAGTTTCTCCACTCAGTTACAAACTGAAATAACAGCAAAAATATTTTGTTATGATTGCCTTTTTATATATTTAAAAACTATATATACATAAAATATAAATTTATATTTAAAATATAAATATGTATATATATATACATATTTAACAACTATATATACATATATATAGTTTTTAAACTCTGTGTTTATCAACGTTATTTCAGAGTCTTAACAACAAAATTCTAGCTCTTTTCAAAACTAGAAACAGAAAAAAAGTCCATTAATATTCTTGTAATAATTTTGTAGTCATTATATAATTGAATACTTAGAATAATTGCACAAGGTAAATATTGCTTTAATTAGTGGGACCAGTATGACTTGGGAGGAGTGATCACAGAGGCATTTGCTGAATGCCATCCTTTTTCCTGGTCTTATTTGCATAAATCACTCCACTTTGGTCACCACCACTGAGTGCTAGCCACAGGTAAGGAACCTGCGCTCTGTTTACAAGGCTTTAGTTCTGATTTGTAGAACCCGTGTCCACAATCCTGGGCATACAATACAGCTAGGCCTCATATCTACATTGTGCTGAGCATTTACCCTTACTCCCTCCCAATGCCATGTAGTTCAGGGAATGTAATGCTTCCTAATCACTTATATTCAAAATAAAATAAGTGGAATACCTTTAAAAATAAAAATAAAATACTGTTATTAACCAATGTTATCCATATATGTATATGTGTGTATATATATATTTAATCCTCACCCAACAACATGATCTTCATTGCCTTTAGAGAAAGAGGAAGTGACAGACAGAGGGAGAGAAGGAAACATTGATGTGAGAGAGAAACACGTATTGGGCCTTCCATACCCTCCTGGACCTGGGATAGCCTGCTGGACTGGGGATTGAACCCACAACCTAGGTATGTGTCTTGACCAGAAATTAAACGTGAAGTCTTTTAGTTACAGGATAATGCTCCACCAACGGAGCCAAACTGGCCGGGGCCAGTTTGTAATTCATGTAATTTTTTAAGTGTAATTCATGTAATTTCATGTAATTTTTTAAGTGTTGCAGAAAAGCAAAGGAAGGGAGAAACCATAGTCATCTGGATAAATCAGGAAAAGCCTTAATGAAAAACAATAGAATTATGTTTGAATTTGAGGAATGAATAAAATATCAACAGGTAGCAATAATAGTGAGAATTCAACAGGCAGAACAGTATAATGTGAACAAAAGTTCCGATGTCGGAAAAAGAGGTCATGTTTGGAAAAACCAAAACCAAGCATACCTAGAATGATGTTGCTACAGGGAACAGTGCCCGTTAAGGCTGGACGATATTTTGGAGCCATAGTGGGAAACTAAAAGCTAGTGGGAGGTATTTCCAATTCAGGAGAAATTGCCTTCCATTCCATGGTGTTTATTGAATAATTAATATGATTGCAATTAAATGTTGGAAATCATTTGCTGGGTAATGAACATTGCAGAGCCTCAGTCAGGAGAGCGGCAGAAAGAACTGAGGAGCGGGTTACAGGCAAACCGTAGGTAGAAACTACAGGAGTGGGAAAATAATTGGATGTGTGAGATGAAAGAGAAAGTTGCATCAACATGAGCTGTGGAGTTTTAAGCCACAGTGACAGAATGGGGGCCCCGAGAACAGACGCCGGTGTGGGGAGAAGTCCGGTGAGGGACATGATTGCATGTTAAATGGATGGCACCTGGGCATCGGGCATCCGCCTCAGAATAATGAATGAAAAAGAGAGGGTTACAGGTATGTGCCCTCAGTGTTTTCAGAAGAGAAACATTAATTGAATCCTAAGAAAGTGAGCAAGATTCTTGGTGTCCTAAAAGGAACATTCAATGTATGTTTTAATTTTTTTTGTTCTAACCAGGCCATCTCACATTTAAAAAATACCCTCAGTTCCATCCATGCCGTTGCAGAGGGTAGGAGCCCCTTCTTTGTCTCTGCTGCATAGATGCTGAGTGAAATTAGCCAGGCAGTGAAAGACAAATACCATATGATCTCACCTTTCACAGGAAACTAAACAACAAAACAAACAAGCAAGCAAAATATAACCAAAAACACTGAAATAGAGAACAGGCTGACAGTGTCCAGAGGGGAGAGGGGAGGGAATTTCAGGGGAAAGGGCAAAGGGTTTACAGGAACAATTTACAGGAAAGGGGGAAGGGTATAAAGGACACACGGACAAAAACTAAGGCAGGTGGAAATGGGACGGAGGTAAGGAGTACTGGGGGCGGGGCTGGGATGGGAGTAAAAGACAGAAAACTGTATTTGAACAACAATTAAATAAAAAATATTTATTTTTTAATTCTTATGAGAATTAAACTGGTTACGAAAATATGGTTCTTTCACACTCATCAATGTAGCAAGTCTGCTAAGTGCCCAATACCCTCTTCCTTCTCACCACAAAATTCTTCTTTCACTTGTAGTGTTAATAAGGCCAGCTTCAAAATTTTAATAATAAAACTTGTTTTCTCATCTTCTCTTGTCATGGGAAACATTGTGTCCAATGTGATAAAAGAAGTCCCAGAGAAACTTCCAGGGACTCAGTCTCCCAGCGTGCTTCACTCTTGGCTAGAGATCAGGCAGCCATCTGGACCACCTCCAAATGAGCCTTACACCAAAATCAAAGGCAGGAAAGGCACTAGAGAACATGTACTAACAAGGCATTGTCACCTTCTTCTCTGATCCAGAACTCTGTACTCCAAATGTCCTGTAGTTAAGGCGACTTTATGGTTATAATTTAAGGCAATGTTTTAGAGGTATTTTCGTTCCTAGCAAATCTAATGCTGAACTCATTAAATGAAAATGATTGTGTGGATTTTCTTATCACCCCTATGAACAATATGTCAATTTTAAGGGCAAACAGTAAAACATTCCATGCCATGTCACGTGATTGACGTGATCTAACAGTTTGCAGGAAATTAAACATAGATTTTGTGTGTGCATGTGTTCTTTTTAAATGGCAGGGCTGTTTGTCACCTTTAAATGCTGTCAGTTTCCTGTTGCAATCGTCTTTGTTAATGAGTAGGAACCAACGCATTTTTTTACCTAAGTAAATACTCAACTGGTCACCAATACCAACTGTGAAGGCAGAGCACCTTGGATTTCACACTCCTGGTGAGATTGCCTGGTGCAGTGTTACGTGCACAGAGACGCACCAGGGGAAGGTAGAACAAAGACGGGTCAACGAGCGCTTTGCTTCCTTTGAGAGAGGCAGCACACTGGAAAAATGGGGGGCGAAAAAAACCATTAAAAACAGAAAACCCAAATACCTTATTTTGTGTAACTTATCATTTCTTTTCTCTCCCCTTTTTTTTTACCCAGTGACATTCGTTCTTCATTGCCTTAAGAGAGAAGACGGGAAATAGAGACAGAAAAACATCAGGTGAAAGGGAAACATCGGTTTGTTCAACCTGCACACGTGCTCTGACTGGGAACCTAACCCATGACCTTCCCGTCTACGGGATGATGCTCCAACGGACTGAACCACATGAGCCAGGGCACTTTTCTCATCTTTTATCTCCTCTGCAAAATAATAGGTGGTGATAAAAAATGACATACTGAATTTATTGAAGCAAAGAAAGGAAAAAGAGAAAAGCGAATGCAAGTTTAAGTATTCAGGGAACTCTGAAACTCCCAAAGTAATGACTCTATTTTTCTCAAATTCAATCAATGAACAGAAAAAAAGTATTGCCCATATTTTCTAAATATTTGCTTTATAATTTAATGTACTTTATGTTTTAAATATAATTTATATTTTATTGTTATAAAATGAAAACAAGAAATAGAGAAAAATACAAAATCATAAGCATAATTGTTTTAATAATTCAAAAATATACAGCAGGAATATTCTATTCTTAATTCTTCATATCTCTCCAGGGAAATAAAGTACAGAGCCATGTAAATATTTTGTAAGACGATTATTAAACACTAGTAGAAACTTTTGATGACTTTCCCACTCCTGGAAGAATCCAGTTTTTGTATAGGTATTCATCCCTCCACCATAGGACAAAGGTAAGGTCTTCTCATCTTCAGTTCCAGTTGTCAAACCTAATCAGTTTAAACCAGTTATTGGAGTTTACTATTATTTCAGTGATTGAGTTAGTCATGAACATCTAAAGATGTTTTAAGTCATAAGAGTATCAGGGGTATTTGCTAGGAAGCTTAATGAAAGTGTACCACATTCTAGAAAGAAAGAAAGAGAGAGAGAAGAATAGAAGAGAAAAGGAAAAAAAGAAATATTAGAGACTCCTATATTTCTGCTGGTTAAGCCAAGTTGGTTGTGGGCCTCGAGCTGCTATAGCTTTCCTTTTATTTATTTTTATATATCTTTTCAATTACAGTTTACATTCGGTGTTATTTTGTATTGGCTTTAGGTGTATAGCGCAGTGGTTAGACAATCATATACATTACAGAATAACCACAGAAAAGCCCATCTGAGAGTAAGACTGTTGGTATGAAAAGCAGAACAAAAACTGAAAAGATTCTAAGGCCTTCATTATCATAGATCTGCTGAATTTCAAGTCTGAAGTTTCTCGACTTACATCCTTTGTTTAAAGGAACATGATAATTTTTTTAAGGTAGATGAGGAGTTTCATGCTACTTGCAGCTAAAACATATTGATCTGCAACATATGTATCAACTAAACCAATATCTACTGAATGAATATCTTGTACACTTAATTTTAGAAAAACTATTAGAGATTTCTAATTAATGGTGATATTGGTCTTTTTGTGCAGAACGAACACATTTTTTATTCTATGGTGTTAATGGGCAGGTAGAATGATATGGAGCGTACTTTACATGAGTGTTGGATTGAGACTGAATTGAGTGTGGCTTGCATAGTAATCATCTAAGGTTCAAAAATGCAGATCCCTGACCTACTGTACTGAATCAGAATCTCTGGGGGTTGGTGACCTTGAATATTAAAATTTAGAAGACTATCCAGTTGGATCTTAAGTGTACTACTAACAGGCACATAATGAAGTTTTTGGTATATAAAACACCTTACTTCTGGCCCTGGCTGGTGTAGCTCAGTGGATTGAGCACGGGTCTGCAAACCACACGATTGTGGTTCGATTCCCAGTCAGGGCACATGCCTGGGCTGCAGGCCAGTTCCCAGCAGGGGACTCACAAGAGGCAACCATACATCGATATTTCTTTCCTTCTCTCCTTCCCTTCCCCTCTAAAAGTAAGTAAATAAATAAAAATTAAAAAAAATTATGAAGATAATTTGCATTGGCAAATGTGATTCCTAAGAATTCATATAGAACTATACTTTTAATAATTTTGATTAATTGCATCATATTCTGCAGAAGAAAATGTGGCTTACATTCATTTTATTTCAATAAATAAATGTCATTTTAAAAGGGGGGATACTGATGAGGTTAGAGATCAGTGCAGATTCTATAGTTTGTAGAATCGTTGTTTCATAAGCATGAGCAAATCAACTCAATTCTAATGCTGTTAATTTAGTGTAGATTTCAACAACCACAACTGTTTCTCAAGTCTGTTGTCTTAATGACTATCACAGCAGATGCTCCGTGTTTGCTTTGGCAATTCTCATGGAGCCAACTGTTAGATCCAGCACAGACCAAAAGAATGTGCTTGCTGCTGGGGGATGTATCCAATAACTGGACTGCAGCACCTGCCTTCTGATGGGAGGAACACACAGCAGTGGTTTACAGACGCCGAGGCGTGGATCTGCATGGGCCTCCGAGTTTATTTGCATTCTGTGATAATACACCTGCAGAGTGAATTTGGAAATACACCTTTGATAACATACTGTCATTTGTACTGGTGATCAAACCATGTTTATTACTGAGATGCTTCCTGAAAGATGATTAGAAGAGGTGCGAATGGGAAATTTAAAATGACGGTCACATTCTCTGTCAAGATATTCTGAAACAATATGACTTATTATGTAGCAAGTTGCATTATCTCATCCAATCAGATCTTGGTTGAACCAATTGTAAAAAAACACAAAATATACGAGTAAGCCAGAACGATTAGGAATAATTCACAAATTTAACATTAAATATTCATGCATCACCATGGGTCCATGTTTAAATTTATAATGGCCCAGGTTACAATGGCACATTCAGAATTTACACCTTTCCCTTTTTTTTTATTAACACAAACATGAAAGAAATTCTCTCCCGGTCCAATAATTTAAGCTTCCTGATTGAAGGAAGTATTTTTGCTCTGACAAAATAGATAAAGTTATTTTCAGTTGGACTAAAAGGGCAGATTTCCTGTTAAAAATGTACCTAAAAATCCTGCACAATGTATCTACAATTTTTATATCAAAAGCTTTTAGATACCATCCGTATTGAGTAACATCATAAAAACTAAGAATATAGACAGAATGCCTTTTCATAAATACATCAGTTTGTTCAAATTATTTACACTTACATTAGCAATTTTGTTTAAAGTTTGGGGAAGAAAATTTTCATGGAGTCAGAAAAGTAGCTCTAATTTCTAATGGATCTGCAGACAGATCTCTGGTAATTAGCATTTACAAGGAAAACTATTTTAACTGCAAATATAAACCCACAATTTTGAATTTTCAATGAATGTATGCATTTGCCTCATAGCTTACATCAGGAATTTATTTTGCTTTTTGTATTGTATATTGGAATAGGAGGCCATTGCAAGGTTTTGAAAAGTAGAGGGATGGAGTGACTTTATTGGCTATGTTGAAAGTAGACAACGGATGGTAAAGGATAAGTACAGGAAGCATCCAGAAGGCTATCCCTTTAATGTAGGCGAGAGATGCGGGTGGCTTGGACCAGGCTGGTGCCTACAAAGTGGTGAGAAGTGGGCAGATTATGGAAACACATTGAAAATAAAGTCAGAACAATAGACTCCAACAAGTTGTGGGGAACAGAGGAACAGAGAAATTTAGAACAATTACCTTTCGGACACGAGCCACTGGAAAAACAGAGTTGCTATTAGTTGAAAGACCCAAAAGGTAATAATGATTCAACATAGGTACCTATTGGCAAATGCTCACCATGGTAAGTCTAGTTAACATGTGTCACTACACATAGTTACAATTTTTTATTGTGGTGAGAATTTTTAAGACCTCTTAACAACTTTCAAATATACAATACAGTATTATTAACTATAGTCACTATACTGTACATGATATTTTCAGGGTTTATTTATTTTATGGCAGGAAATGTTTATCTTTTGACAACCTCCACAGGCCACAGGTTGGATACAGGTTGCATACACCTGTCAGGATCACTTGTATGAGTTCTTCATATATTTTGGATATTATCTCCCTATCAGATACATTATTTGCAGAGGCATCTCTTTCAGTAGATGCCTTTTTATTTTGTTTATGGTTTTCTTTGTTTTACAGAAGCTTTTTAGTTTTATGTATTCACCAGTGTATTTCTTTTTAATAACTTTTAACATGTAAATAGTTGTTAGTGGAGATATACTCTATCAACCATATTACTGGTTTCAGGAAGTTATGAGTGATCATTTTTTTTAAAAGACACTATTCTATTGTCATAAGAACACAACGAGAGATCTATTTTCTTTTTTTAAAGATTTTATTTTTAGAGGGGAAGGGAATGAGAGAGGGTTAGAGAAATGTCAGTGTATGGTTGCTTCTCGTGGGTCCCCTGCTGGGAACTGGCCTGCAACCCAGGCATGTGCCCTGACTGGGAATCGAACCGTGATCGTGTGGTTCGCAGGCCCACGCTCAATCCACTGAGCTACACCAGCCAGGGTGAGAGATCTATTTTCTTAACAATTTTTAAGTGTATATTATGTTGTTATTAAAATTGATATATTTTTTAACATTTTATTTTAAACAAATACTGAAATAAATGTACACATTTAAATTCCAACTATTTATTAACTTACACTCATAATTAAGATATCCCTAAACTTTATAGATATTCTTTTCTGACAGTAATTCATGTTGGTTGATACAATACAGCTTTCTCTCCTGATATCTTTTGTTATAAAATATCAATCACTGCAGTTTTCCTTTAATTACGTATTATTTCACATTTTTGAATTTTATAAACTTTCATGTTAAAATATTCTTCTAGTTACTGCTTTATGTAATATGGAATTTTAAGGATCAAAGGAAATATATATGATAAAGTAGGTTCTTAGTAAGCAGTTTTATGGGCAAATATGTTAATTGAATTTCAAGCTACAATTCCCAGGACTAGCAGTAAAGGCTGCCTCTTTGCCCTGGAAACATGGAAGTCTTTATGATTTTCATTGTATTACATACTGAGAGCAATAGTTCAATTTCACTTGGAAGAACAAAAAACCATCAAAGATTATATGTCACATTTCTCTAATTACTTGCATGCTTAGAACTAGATGCAGTATTTGTTGTGTTAAGTATAAGTCTGACCTATCACAGGCCAAAGAAACCTTTCAAATTGAATTTGAAAAAGAAACAAACAGAAAGGAAAATCTGAATTAATTTCTTAACAAGTGTTAAGTGTATGTATGGCATTATGCAAATTACTTATACCATTACTTAAGACTTTCCTACTAATGCAGTAGCAATGCTCTTACTATTTTTTTTAAGATTTTATTTATTTATCTTTAGAGAGGAAGGGAAGGAGAGAAGGAGAGAAATATCAATGTATGGTTGCCTCTCGTGAGTCCCCTGCTGGGAACTGGCCTGCAACCCAGGCATGTGCCCTGACTGAGAATCGAACTGTGATCATGTGGTTCGCAGGCCCATGGTCAACCCACTGAGCTATACCAGCCAGGGCTGCTCTTACTATTTTTTAACAAATCAAGCTCAGCTGGGGATTGTCAGGATTGTACTCCATCATCAGTGGTAACTGACGGTCAACTCCCTTTCTTTTGAGCGATTGGTCACCTGCCTACGTGTTAGAGTTAAGCTACTGCCCATGAAGAATTGTGTTGGCTTGATTTACTGATGTGTAAGCACTAAGAGTGATTCGTAACATAAATAATTAGGTATTAATTCTAGGGACTCTCAGTACCTCTGGGAAAATATAAAATTACAATAAACGAGTTTAGTATAATTTGTTAATGCCTAAAGTGTCTTGGCATAATTTTATTTTATTTAATTTTAACTTCCAATGATAAGAGCAAATCTATTTAAAAAAAGATATCCAGACATCTCAATAACATAGCATTATCTCAGTTCAAAACAATTTAATGTATTCAGCTACTTAGAATAATGTTTACATTGATATTAAAATCAATTTTTATAAATACTTATTTTTAAAATATCACACAGGGAACATTGGCACGATCCATCCGCATAGTGCCCCAAGCATATCTGAATCAGAGCGGATACTTTCAATTCTCACGTCTAAAGTCGAGCGCAGCCTTCTAACGCATCTGAGTGTGTTTTCCACCTTCCAGTCGCC
Organism: Sturnira hondurensis; assembly: GCF_014824575.4. Lineage (NCBI taxonomy): Eukaryota > Metazoa > Chordata > Mammalia > Chiroptera > Phyllostomidae > Sturnira > Sturnira hondurensis. The sequence continues at coordinate 20,239,713 of NW_028088227.1, read as the reverse complement.
TCCAAGACTGGACTGCACGATCGGACAATGTGCACCTAAACCTGGGCTCTGACACCTACCTACAACACAGTTTCTAGCAGGATTATCGTCACTCTGGCTTCAGTTTCCTCATTGGTAGAATGCATATGACTCCTACAGTTTTGTGAGATTCAGTAAAATAGTTGCGCAGAGCATTCAGAATAGTGCGTGGACTTCCTGTGCGCCTGCTGCGATTCAGCGCATCCCTGTCTGTGTCTTGGGAGGTGACCTGTTCACTCTCTCCGAGCAGTTTTTTGGGCAGCTCACTTGTAACTCATTTTGAGCACAACTCTGAACCTCTCTTCTGTTTTTACTACTTTTCTTCTTTTACTCACATTGAAGCCTCTCTTTTTTCCTCTCTTTTATGATTCCTCATACCTGCTTTCTTTCTTGTATCTGCCTTTTATATTTTGGTAGTGTGATAATTTACATAGAGCAAAAAGATCTTAAAGTTCTCTCTCGGTTAAAGACATTTTTCTTAGCTCTTTTCTCCTTTGTTTCCCTACAAAGCTTTGCAGCTTGTGTCTCATAAAAAGGAAATGAAAAGTAGAAAGCTTTATGTGATTTCAAAATAACATGTATTATATTGAACACTGACCTTGAATTTGACAGGATAGCAACCTGTGATCCGTAATATTTTCTTTTAGCTAGGTCTTGGACAAAATTGTCACTACTCGTTTTAGTTACACTCCCTGGTACAGATACAGAAGCATGGATTTTATTAGTGAATCACAAGAATTCCTCCATCTTCCTTAAAACCTCAATGAACAATGTTTTACAAAGTTTCTAGTTCACAAAATAGAAAACAGTGATAACATAAATGCTGCATTTAACACTTGACAGATATCGGGCTGTCCTCAGTTTACAGAGCTGTTAATAAGACCGACTCAAACTTAGCGGCAGAGGAATGAGCCATTTTCCCTTGGCACATGGTCAACACTGTGGGCATCTACAGTTGCTCGCTTGTTACTTTAGGGAACTTGACTGTATTCTAAACTCTGGCTCTTTGTTCTGCAAGCTCAGAAACCAGATATGATTTTCAAGTAAAATAAATCCACATGTAAACTTGAACGGAACAACTAACCAAGAAAATGAGCCTGGAAAATAATTTCTAGTCATTTCAAATAAAAAAAATTACATGTAACAATGTAATTTTTGTTGTTATGTAAAAAGTACACTTTTAAATACATAAGTATCCAAGTTGTCTCAGTAGGCTCTTTAAAACGTTGTCTGACCAGAACAACAACAACAAAAAAGAATATTCAGTGTTTACTGGTTAAGGTGAGACAGATTGATGTCTCTATTTCTGGGTAAAGTAGGTCATTGCCAATGTGAGAGAATGTTCCAGTTTGTTGTTAATCTGTTACCTCTCCTGATGCATTGGCTACATTTTCAGGTATTGTATTAGTTCTCTTTAGCTGCAAAACTGCTGTTTAAAACCAGGCTATCATCTCCCCGATTTCTAACGATGTTTGTTTCTAGGTATCGGATGTGCAGATGGCCGCAGTGGTTCTGCTCCAGGCTGCGGGTTAGATTCAGCTCCGTCACACAGCTGTGTCACTCAGGACTCAGTGTGACAGGGCCGGGATGGTCTGCTCTTCTCAAGACAGATGACAGAAAGCCAAGGGGCTGAGCCCACCACGAGTGGGGTCAGGAAGAATGCCATTTTCATGCAGGAAGACAAGGGAATGCAACACACACACACACACACACACACACACACACACACACTGTGGAATGCTACTCAGCCATAAAAGAGATGAAATACTGTCATTTGCTACAACATGGATGGATCATGTAAGCAAAAGAAGCCAGACAAAAAACAGTCAAGAAATATGTGATTTCACTCACCTTTGGGATATAAAATGGAAAGAAACAAATGAACAAACAAGAAGAACAAACAAACAAGAACTCACAGATACTGAGAACAGTAGGGTGGTTACCAAAGGAAAAGGGGGGGTGCAGGGCCGTGATGTGTAGAGGGGGCCCAGTGCATTGTGATCAAAAGAGATTTATCTTTGGGTGGTGAGCACACAATGTGATATACAGATGATATATTATAGAATTGTACAATTAAAACCTACATACTTTAATTAACTAGTGTCACCCCAATAATCTAAATTAAAAAAACAAGGTAGAGCCATCACATTTTTTAAAATAGATACACATGCCTATACAAAAATGAAGGCTAATGTTAAATTCTGTGTAAAATAATTTTAAAAATTATAATATAGAGCCATGAAATAAAATTTGGGGGGTAAATAAATACAAGTCAGAGATCATAATTTTTGTTAAAAACCACTTAGTGAATCTTGGTGTTCAAAGCCAGAGAGTTTGTAAATAACTTTGTGTTCTAATAAAGTGCCATTTGTGCAATAATCATTGACTTCACCATTTATCATTCTTAAATTTTTCTAAAATTATCATGAAATTATTCTCAAGTTGGACAGCCTGCAATCTTTGACTCATGAAGTTTTTCCTATGATAAATAATTATTGCTGTTTGATTAATTTTTACTACAAGTAGAAACTACAAGTCAATGCATCATGCAGTTCATTATGATTCCCAACCTAGACAATTGTGTGACATTTGGAATGCCCAAAGGCCCCTTCTGAGTTTCCTGTTTTGACCTGTTTTATTTTGCCACCTTTCCAAATGTCTGGTGAAAATCTTCACCGGATGTCTGGGCAATATTCACAAACTAAAATTGTAAAATCACAAACTCAAACTCTGAAGGAAATTGTCATATTTTCTTTTAGTTTTCTTCTGTTGTGTTCTTGGTTTGTTTTGAATCCTCACTGTTCCACTTACAAGGACTGTGTTGAATAGCAAATTACATAGAACTAATGAACACATTTGCCAACAGTAGGATGAAGCTAAAATTATTGTCCATAAATCAGCAGATAGAGACAGAAAAATAAAAGATATGTTTGAAGACATAATCATAACAACTGCTTACATATTAAAGTCCTAAAATTTGAATAATAAAAATAGTACTCAGAGATAATAGAAAAGTATCCCAAATTTATAAAATATATAAATCCACAGAGAAGATAAATTTCAACCAAGATCAATAAAATTAAATCCACACCTACAGTGACTTTGGGGCATTCTGAGCACAGAAGATAACTTTACAATGTTTTGTTGATTCATTCATTCATTGATTCATTCATCAATTCAAAAAGACATAACAAATTTTGAGACATCCGATAGGTAGCTCTTTGAGTGAATGCTTTGGGAGCTGTAACATATTCTTAACTCACAGAACATTTTATTTCCTGGAAAGCTGAAAAGGCACAGAGGATAATTACTATATAAGACACAGTATTCACTATCAATTAACTAGTTCCTTACAAGAAATAGAAGGATAAATTCACATTGAGTTAGTATTAATGGTGCCTAAGACATAAGCTATGAAAAGTCAAGCATATATCCTCTATCCTAGATTTAAAAGATTTTTAAAATTGTAGAAAAAATGCAACTATAAAATTAAAGTCTAAATTCAAAAGATTATACAAAAATTATAAAGCTCCATATAATAATATCCTGAAAATACCATTTTGAAGGAAAAATGACAATAAGAATTATTTTAAAATGTGATGTTTAAGACACATCTCTAGAAAAAATACATATTTTAAAGTTAATGCATGTGGATAGAAAATATAATTAGTAATAAATGAAAATTTCATAAACCCTTAAGAATATCATTAACGTGGTGGAAGCCTAGATTAAACTTCCACATACAAAAATGGAAAGTATAAGAGCAGCTTTTCTTGGATATATTTGATGGGGAAGAAAAAAGAGCAATTTGTTCTTAGGCCTGCTGCTTGGAATCAATGTTAAAATGTTAAAAGAAGATAAAGCAAGAAAGTCTTAAATCAATTTTATCTTTCTTCTTTTGTTTCCAGTAATTATACTGACATAAATATTGGTAGAACAATTTTAAGAAAAAATATTCAAAGACAATTGAGAAATACTTTAAAAGAACAACAAGTTTTCTAAATCAACTAAGTAAAACAACTCAGACTATTTACTCCTAATGCACTGTGTGAACTTAAGATGATGTTAACCCAACGTCAGTTGTATGGTAGAATTTATGTGAAGCTTTGCATGTGGTGTAGATGACAAAATACAAACTAGGTGTCCCGCCAAAAGAAGAGTAAGTCCAGTAGTTTTAGTAGGCGGTCAATATTGGTCATGTTTAAACTTTCTTTTTTTGAAAAATATTTTATTTATTTATTTATCTTTAGAGGGGAAGGAGAGAGGGAGAGAAACATCAATGTATGGTTGCCTTTTGTGTGTCCCCTGCTGGGAAATGGCCTGCTGGCAACTGGCCTACAACCCAGGTATGTGCCCTGACTGAGAATCGAACCGCGATCCTGTGGTTCGCAGGCTTGTGCTCAATCCACTGAGCTACACCAGCCAGGGGCATGTTTAAACTTTCTTAATATAATATTAGCTGGTTGATATGAGGGCATTTAGAAAATAAAATACAGTTGAACATTGAACAATGTAGAGGTAAGGGACACTGACCTCTGCCTGGTCAAAAATTCACATGTAACTTTTGGGCCTCTTGAAACTGAACTGCTGATAGTCTACTGTTGACCAGAAACCTTAGCAATAACATCAGTGAGTTAATTTACACATATTTTGTATGTTATATGTATAACATACATATAACACTATACTCTTATAGTAAAGTAAGGTAGATAAAAATGTTATAAGGAAATTATAAGGAAGAGCAAGGGTATTTATGGTACTGTATGTATTTATTTTTTTAAAAGCATGACTAAGAGGACCTATAAAGTTCAAACTCAAGTTGTTCAAGGGTTAATGTAATTAACACACTAAGTGTCCAATAACAGGAAATTGTTGAGATGCTCATGGATTAAGTTGAACAAGAGAGATGATTGTTGCACTAGTCTTTGTGCTGGATCATATACACCTGGAAAGCTAAAATAGTTTAAGGGTGACGTAAGCAACTGGGAGCACACAATTTAGAAACAATGGCAATGATGGAGGAGGAGATATGAAAAACACTATGATGTTTGAAAAAATTAATTAGAAATATTTACATGATTCTGATGAAAAAAGAAAAAAGTACAATAATATCAGGTAGGAAAAAATCCAGTAAACTTTCTCTCTGCGTGAAAAAATTAGCCTTTAAAAGAGTTAAAGCTGATACTGCATTGGGAATATCTAGAGGATGCAAGCAATACTGAAACGTTAGAATTTGTAATCTAGTCCAAATAAGGGTCTTAACAGAATGATAGATTGCCTGCTAACGGTGACATTTATTATGCTAAACTCTGCAACACTGGGGTAGAGAAGTGTAACTTATTTTTTGCTACTATTTGCATTGTTAGTGTCACTAGAAAATGCTGCACTCAGCGGTGAAGTGATTTACCAAGACTACAGTTAGTCTAACTGAAAACTGGACAGCTTTCTGGAAAATGTACTATAGGAAATAGCTCCGCATGGAAAAGCAAAGCCCCAGCTGAGCCAATAGGTCTCACCTGCTAGTAATTTCTTCAGCACTGTGTAAGGTAATACCTAGGACAGTTATAGGATATAATAAATTATTCTACAGTACATGTCTATTATAGGCATTATGTTGCCAAACGAAATACATTTTCTCCCATTTGTCTGTAAATCACCATAATTGACTTCACATACCTGCTGCTACATCACATATATTTTCTAATTCACAGAACATAGTAGCAAGATAATTATATTAAATTTCTATAAAAGAGAACAGGGCACAGGGTATTTTTGCACAAAAGATCTTCCTTCAGTAGATGGGCAACTCAGTAGCAAGCATATATTTTAACACGAAGAGAGAATTCTGGTCAGTTAACGTGACAAACACAATGGCATGGTTTGTTTATCCTGACCACCTCTCCCACTTAAACACAAAGTCATCAAAACCAAAATATTAAAAGAGAAAATGCAAAAAGCATAAGCTTAGTTTAAGACAAAGCAGTGAGTAAATGACAAGGTCTGTCCAGAAGGCCTTCAGCCATATTTATGAAAATACAGACCTTTATTGAAGAAGAGGCAAAATACAAGAAACATGGTACATAGGACAATGACGTCTCAGTCTGTCTTAAAGTAGGTCCCTTGGGACCTCACAGAGGTCTTTCAATTGCCATCAGCCGCCCTGTCGTCTTTCCCTGAATCTCATCGACCATCTGAAATCTCTTACCTTTCAAAAGCCAGAAGCTGCAGTACCAAATCTGGGTGGTAGGAGGGTCACCTGGGTGATTTTATATTTTGTCAAAAAAAAACCCCTAAAAACTCTGCATGAGACATGAATGGGTACATTACCCCATTGTCCTGATGAAGCTGCCAATCACCCGTTGCCCATAGCTGGGATCTTCTGAATCATCCAAATATGAATCATCCGAATACCTTCTATGGAGGACTGCTGAAGCTTAACACAAATTTTGATGCAGATTTGTTGCACTACTTGCTCAGTCATTTTGAATGTGACAGACGCATAGTACACAGGCTCACTCAATGGTGTCAACTGCCCCCACTGACTAGTACGGTGAAGTTGCCATTATTCACACCTGTGCATTGCAGTCCACTCTTCTTGGCTGCCAGCTTACATGCAAAACATTCTTGTTATATTAACAATGGCTGGACTTTTTCTGGACCAAACTTGTATATTGGTGTGATAGATTGTGAGTCAGAAAAGAAGCATGAGAGGCTTCTTTTCTCTTTGGGGTGACTTGGATTTAAAAATATTCTCTGAAAGATGGGAGCATGCTCCTGAGTCCTTGATATCAGAAACTGAGACAGCGCCTTCTCGCTCCTAGTCTCTCTCTCTGTCTCACACACATACACACACACATCTGTACTCTATTTCTCTCACTCCCTATTTCAAAGAGGTTTCATGGGTGTCCGCACTGGACCACACTGGAAGATGAGTTGTCTTGGGCCACGTATTAAATGCATGGTAACATGTCATCACAAAAAATAATGTTTAAGTATTAAATTTACAATTTTGTGTTGGGTCAAATTCACAACCATCCTGGGTTGGACACCCCTGGAGATAATAAAAGACTTTTGTCCTCAGGGCCATGATTACATAAAGTCACACACCTAATGAGGTCCAGACCCGCAAATAGCTATAGGCCAATTTGCCTATTGAATGCAGGACATAACAAAAATCACCATAGGAAAGAACTCTGAATCATTATATAAAATATAATTTTGATCAGAATGATTAGGTTAATAAAGGTAGGTACAGAAAAAGAAAAAATAGAGAATAAATATATTTAAAAATGAAAAATCCAAATTTATAAATATGTTAAAAGAGATAGGCAAACAAAGCAATTACCAGAATATGAATTCACTACAGATGGAATATGAATAAAACAAAAAATATTGAAAAAATGGAAAAATAAAAGGGTATGCAGTTATCTGAATAGCTCACCTATAAAGGACACACAAACCAAACCAAAGGGTTTGGTTTGGATCAAGTGTGGGGAGCGGGGACGGCTGGGGTTGGCGGGAGTGATGGGAGGAAAACGGAGACAACTGTTTTTTGTTGAACAACATTAAAAAGTTAAAAAATAAAAAAGCAAAAAATCATCCCTTAATAAAATAAAATAAATAAAAATAAATCACGACATTTCTGGAAAAAAAAGAAATGCCTAAGATTCAGAAACTATGGAAATACGATAAAATAAAACAATTAATGGAATACAGTCTACCCACAAATTGACAGTGAATTGGAGGAAACAAGAGGAAACACAGTGAGACAAAGTGACACGTTAGCAGAAAGATCAGTTAAAAGAGCAATAAAAAGACTGGGATAAAACAACGAGATACCTCTACATACCTATTAAAATGGCCAAAATGGAGAACTCTGACAACACCAAATGCTGTTGAAGCCACAGAAAAAACCAGAAACTTTCGTCCAAGGCTGATGGGAATGCACAGTGGAATGGCCACTTTGGAAGACAGTTTAGTTTGTCTATGACAAAAGCAAGCACAGTGTTACCACAAGGCCCACTCATTGCACTTCTGGGTATTTACTCAACTGATTCGAGAACCTGTGGCCCCCATCCTACCAAAGAAACAAACGCCTGAATATACATGTTCATAGAAGTGTTATTCATAATATCCCCAAATTCATAGCAATCAAAATGCCTTTCAATAAATAAATGGATAAACTAACTGGTAGATCAATCAATTCATTTATAAATTATTCAGTAATAAAAGGAAAGGAGTTATTAAGCCAATAAAAGACATAGAAGAAGCTCAAATACCTATTACTAAGTGGAAAAAAACAGGTCTGCAAATACCATTTCCAATTATATGATGTTCTGGAAAAGTAAAAATATGGAGACAGTAAAAGGATCAGTACTTGGAAGGAGATAAGAAAGGGAGGGGGGAATAGACGGAGCACAGGGGTTTTGAAGTCAATGAAAATACTCTTTATAGTACTCTGCATGTGCTATCATGTCGGATGCATGACCTTGTGTAATTGCCAAAGCCCACAGAATTTTACACCACAGAGAGTGAACTTGAATGCAAACAAATTAAAGTAATAGTAATTGGTAATATCAAGGCACTTTGGAAGAAATGCAGATTGTGACAACATGATATAACTATATTGCAAATGTAATTTTTCATGAATCAAAATGATCTTTTATAGATGAGAAATGTGAAACTCAACGAATTAGCTATATAAATTTTCATATCTCATTAGTTACGTAATCAGAACTGTAGCAAATCTTTCTCAGTATTGTGTTCCTTCAGACATATTTTGATAATACTCTCCAAAGTATTTAAGGAATAGAAAATACACTATAATGATCTGGTTAAATAGCTGTATTTAAAAGAAGGGAAAGATGATTGCTGGCTGAAGCATTCAAAATCGACTGTTTATATTCTCTCCAGTGCCATGAATTCTAAAAACCGTTCTAAAATGAATATTTTCATATGCTGAAAATTGCAATTAAGTCAGTCTGAGCCCCTTTTTCCTTAGGCAAAGTCGTCCTCATTTTTCCAACTTAATATACACTGTATTTTCCATATTTCATCCTATTACAAAAGTATTTGGTCTCGTGAAACATCTCCAATTTCTTTACATTCCTTTTGAGATGACATGGTTTACAGTAAAAGTCACTAAAAAACACTGGTTCATGTAACATTATCTAGTTTCCACTCTCTATTCTTGCAGATTTTCACTTATGTAATCACTTTTATGTCTCTAAATCCCAATGAATATAAAACATTTACATAACAAAGACATTTGAAAATGGTTACCTTGGGTTGTTCATCACGAATTTTAATAGGGACATCCCAGTGAGAAAGAAAGGGTCCAGATACTCTATACTTGGCTACAGATAGTGCAAGCTTGTTTGCCATTGCTTCCCATCACACAGCTTAGTAACATTAACTGTGTTAATTTACTTCTATGAGATTTATTTTCCTTAACTTAAAAGTGGCACTGACCACATTAAACATAAACCGGAGGTCAGAAAACTAGTACCTACAAGCCAAATCTGTCCTGCTTCCTGTAAATAGTTTCACTAGAACAGTTACATTAATTTAATTTTCTTTAACTGTTTTGGAGCTATTGATATAAAGTAGTTGTGACAGAGACTAGATAGCCTACAAAGCGTAAAATATTTATTATATGAATCATTACAGAAAAAGTTTGTCAATAGTAGGATTCCTAGATTTCAAATAACAATGCCAATGAATTACTTACTTAGACAAAGTAGTTATAAACTCTCACTCTGGCTGGTGTAGCTCAGTGGATTGAGTGCGGACCTGCGAACCACATGATCGTGGTTCAATTCCCAGTCAGGGCACACGCCTGGGTTGCAGGCCAGTTCCCAGCAGGGGACCCACAAGGGGCAACCATACATTGATATTTCTCTCCTTTTCTCCTTCCCTTCCCCTCTAAAGATAAATAAATAAAATCTTAAAAAATAAATAAATAAAAATAAAATCTCCAGCACAGTGACTTAATACGGTTTTTTGATGGTAAATGGAAATGTGCCATACAAAATTTGTATTAGTCCACACATTCAATGCGAGAACTTTAATCAAACATTGCAAAATTAATCCTCATTAATTATTAATCCTCATTAATTAATCCTCATTAATTATCCTCATTAATTATCCTAATTAATCCTCATTATGTCATTTTTTTATTCCTTATAAAAATGTAATTCAGAACATATACAATTGTATACATTTTTAAAAACTATTTTATAAAATTTATGTGATATTCTTCCAATAAAAATGTTTAGCAATGATATTATCTGTTTGAAAAATACCCTGAATGCCAAATTTGTGAAACCAAAACATCAAATCTGCCTTTATTTAAGCCCGGGAAGTGTCTTTGTACTTTATCTTCCACTCCATATATTCCTCTACTATAGACCTTGAGGAGGTTTGCAAAATACTTTCTGTTCTAAAGAATAAAGTTACTTCTTAAAAGAAATACATGAGTTAAAATTATTTAAAAAGCACATTAACTTTAAATTTTGTTATGTAAATGGCATAGTTCACAATATCTTTGAGTTTTTGATGTAAATACACAAGCCCAGACAAAATAATCTAAGCCTAAAAATAATAAATGGCATCAACTCCCCTGAATCAAACCTTCTGTTGTTTTTCAACATAAAATCACAATTATTTTATATAAAAGTTTTGCCCACTAAACAAAATTAAGGAAAACAATTAAACATATAATAAACATTTTTTGTAAGGAAAACTTGTCTTTTTTTTCTCTAAGTCTAAGGAAACTAAGCAGAAAGGAAAATAAAAAGTATAGTGTTTTATTAAAATAAATATCATTAATTTTAGCATTTTGTTTTTATGTTTATTTATTTTTTAAAATTTACTTTTATTTACTAGTAAGCCATAATGAATATCAATGAATATTACAACTCATATTGCCCACACATTACTGCACTTTTTTGTGAATCAGGTATGGACCCAGAAACTGTTCACGAGGAAGAGATATTTCAGGAACCACTGCCATGGATAGTGGAATCTAAAACACTCCTTCCCTGGAATGGAAGGGGCTGCCTTACCAAATTCCTGAGTTCTTGAATATCGACTACAATATGTCATCAGTTAACAGGCTGTGAATCTACGTATTTCCTTGAAACGCACAGACACATATTGCTACCTGCACTTTTGTGTTATCCCAGCTATCACCTAAATGAATGCTCAGTTACAGTGTGTCTTGTGAACTTAAGAACTAGATTTCGCTACATAAACAACGTAATTGAATGTTTGATAAATGATAGGCATTTGGGGAATCCAGATTGTTCTGTTTTTATTAAAACTCTTACTTCATAATTCCCATTCACAGTGTGTGGCCAACACACACACTCAAGCACCCACATCTTATATGTAACAGAAATGAAGTTTTTTAAAAATGTTCTATCTAATTACTTCTATGTTAGGTTAATTTTGCACACTTAATTTTACAGCTATGTCAGAAATTTAGAGTTACCCTGAATAGTAGAGTTATCCTGCACATCCCCAACATTTAAAAAACAGTGTGTTCTATAGATGCCTTCTTTCTAAGTCCCCTTTGTTTTCAGTTGCTACTCCCAGGCCTTGGTTAATACTGATCGCTTTCTGCCTGGTCAATTAGGTCAATTAAAATAACCTCTGATTTGGTCTTCTGGCCTTTGATATAGATACCCCAATATGCATTGTTGATATACATAGCAAAATGAGCTTCCTAAAATGAACATCTAATTATGCTGCTCTCTTGATACAAAGTCCTTAAATAATGTGGTTCTCATCCAGCAGCTCACGTTATGGCCACTTGTAAAGATGATTAAAATAATAATAACTATGATAAACACATTGATCTGCAAGTACTATATATTTCAAACTTACTAAATTAGAACCTCAAATTTTAAGTCTCTAGGTTCTCCCTCTCTACATATTTTTACCTTTGAAGGTAAATCAATGCACACCCCAGTCTAAGAGCCACTGGTTTAATGTCCCGCTATCACCTACAAGGGAAAATGTGGTTTGACAGATAAAACTGTTTAAAACATGACTCCATTTAGCTTTCTAACACCATACATTGCACCAGAGTAGTAGCTCACACACACACACACACACACACACACACACACGCACATAGTTCTCTGAACACTCCATGATCTGGAATTCTTCTGTGTTAGAATGATGCCCATCACCTTCCCCATTGGCCTGTGTCTATCAATCCATTAACAGTAGCCCCTGAGGTACATGTCATGGGGCAACCAGGCCACTGCAATGTCAGTCCTTTTGCACCATAGATATGTATTTATTGTGCTTTACCTACTGGTGCATAATTTTGGTCCACTCACTAGGGACAGCAACCCATTCCCCTTTATGGGGACAAGTGTTATCCACATTTAACCGTTGGCACACAATTGACACTCAGTACTGCTTTTATCATGCTGTCACAGAACCAGTCTTTAGTCATAAAAAGCATTTTATTTAATAATAATTACGATGAAGAAATCAGTTGATGGTTGCCTACTACCTGTTCTCTTAAAAAGCATAATTTTACAAGGAGGAAAGTTCAAATAGTGAATGTAATTTAAGATGCAAAATACTGGAAACTAAAAAAAAGGCCATTGACTTTCCAGTATTTTGTATCGTAAATTACATTCATTATTTGAACTTTCAGAATTCTTTGCTTGCCACTGAAGTCCAGGTAAAAACAAAAGGTTTTTCTTCTCATAGGTGGCCTGAGATGCCATCTAAAAGTGGTTCACTATTCAACTGACCCAGAAAACCCCACAAAATTATGCAAATAAGGAGGTTCAAACCTTCATGTTCACTATAAGAACATCCTGGAAACTGCCCAGGCCATGAAGGGCATGCATATTTGAAAAGCCGCCAAGCATCTGAAGGGTGTCACTTTATGGAAACAGCATGTACCTATTCTGTCAATACAATGGTGGAGTTCAGGCCATACAGTGAGGCTGGATGCAGGGCTGGTGGCCCCCAAAGAGTACTTAAGTTTCGCTAAAGGTGCTCAAAAATGCAGAGAGTAATGCTGGGCTTAAGAGTTTAGATGTAGATTCTCTGGTCATTGAGCACATCCAGGTGAACAAAGCTCTCAAGACACGGTGCCAAATCTACAGAGCTCAGGGGTGGATTAACCTGTACACTAAGCTCTCCCTGCCGCAGTAAAAGGACCCTTACTGTAAAAGAGCAGACTGTTCCTAAACCAGAAGAAGAGGTTGCATGGAAGGAAAAGATACCCCAGAAGAAACTGAAGAAACAAAAGCTTAGGCCCAGGAGGAAATTCAGCATAAAATAAATGCTAATGCAATATTTTTTAAATAGCAGGTTTATAAGATGTTTAATCATTAAGAGAAGACCATAAAGATATATCTTGCTACCAACCCTATTCTTTTAAGTATCATTTAACTAGTAAAGCTAAATTACATTTCTAGTGCGAGATTAGATAATTTGAGAATGCCATAGATAAATTAATTTTAAACCAGAAATTTTAATTTTAAAGTTAAAAATACTTTTAAATTTTAGTTGCTATCTAGATTGGTATGCTTTTAAAAATATTTTATTTATTTATCTTTAGAGGGAAAGGGAAGGAGAGAAGGAGAGAAACATCAATGTGTGGTTGCCTCTCCTGAGTCCCCTGCTGGGAACTGGCCTGCAACCTAGGCATGTGCCCTGACTGGGAATTGAACCACGAACATGTGGTTCGCAGGCCCGTGCTCAATCCACTGAGCTACACCAGCCAGGGCCAGATTGGCATGCTTTTTATGTCTTTTATAATATCTCTTCTGGTATAATACCTCTGTGGAATAGCTGATACACTCTATTTTTAAGAGACAAATATATATGATACAAAAGACTAAATACAAAAGACTAAATAACTTTGATAATAGATAGCTATGGTGAGTGCTGTAGATTGAATATTTATATTCCATGAAATTTATATACTGAAACCTAATCTCCAATGTGACAAAGTTTGGGTGTGGCCACGAAGGCAGAGCCCTCGTAAATGATGCTAGTACCCTGGTGAAGGAGACTCAGGCCTGCAGTGTGACTTCGCACCATGACCCGCCCACGTAGGAATTTACGATCAGATAACCCTGTAAGGATATTTTCCACAGAACAACTTTTTTTATCATTAGTCTGAAAATGTATTCATTTGGCTTCTCTAAAAACACCTCCCCATCAGCACTTCAGAGACATCCCAGGTTATTTTCTGTGTGTATGTTTGACTTTCTTACAGTATTTTTTTTTAAAAACTTTTTCATACTATGTCTAATCTTGGAAATCAATGCTCTAAGTCAGAGAACAAAAATGGCATGAAAAAGAAAGATGCCAACTTTTGACAATATTTTTTTTCACAGTGTATTTAATATTGTCAATTTAGACGTAAAGAAGAGGCAAAGTTGTGTTTCGGTTTCTTGTAGGAAAAAAGAAAAGGAAGGAATATTCAGCTGCAGGTGGCAAGCTTGCATTCACTTCGTGCAGTAACTAGCAGAAACTAAGTAACCACTGTCGCCACGGAAAGGATCTGCACGCTTAGGGCCCCGCTTCACGCATGAGTATTTCCATCACTTCCAATTCTTCCTGGCCTGCCAGTCTCACTCGTTTGTGTCAATTATATATTGGGCTCCCACATGTAACTGAATTTGTATCAACAAGTAAAATAGGTAGCATCTAAAATGGGAGAATGAAAAGAAGATTAAGGTTTGAGGATCTTTCTTTTTCTTTTGCAGTGGGTGAAAGACAAGGCACACACTGACATATTTAAGATAAACACACTTTTTATAAATCAATATATAATTTCAAACTCCATTCTTCTAGGATTATAGAAGATTAATCTCCATCAAGTTGGGATCTCTTTTTAACTCCAAATTTTTCAATAGTGTGGGAGGTGATTAGAATGTCATAAGCTCATATATCTTTCAAATCATCTGGCTACATGGGAATCCTTTATGTCTGATCTGTACAGGCTGTCATTGATCTGAGCCTCTTTCACTCTTGCTGTTCCTTCCGGAGAAACATTCAGTAATTTTTATGCCGGGCTTTAAGGCATGGGCCACTTTGGGTGGATTCTTTGTCATTCTGGAACATTGGGCAAGAGGTGAGGCCACCGAGGGCCCGTATCTGCTTTCTCCCGAGTCAAACCCATTTCCAAAAAGCAGTGAACACAGAAGAGCATTAAGTGATTAAATGAACAGAGAGAGAACTACTAAGAGGAGAAAAAACTCCAGCCTCATGTACAAACAGAGCCTACAATCCATAAAATTGCATTGATTGAATCACATGTGTTTCTTAATTTCCTTTAGGTAACACCCCCTGTGGCAGGAGCCCAAATATACTTACCAAAGCTCCCTGATACAAAGGGATAAGTAAGCCAACCAGCTGAAAACCTAATTAAATTCACTGGACCATGAACTATACAAATGCATAATATCTGTAATGGGCTAGACAAACACATAAAAACTTGATTGCACTGGTACCGGAAAAGAGGAGAGGCATAGTTCATAGTGTTAACGGATGGATCTCATGTATGCACGAAGAGAACATTGGGAGAATGCAAAAAAAGAAAGGGAATAATATAAACAATAAGCAGTTAGGAAACAATTTAAAATGCAGTTCAGATTGGTAAATATTGCATAGCCGCTTGACGAAATTCAGGACGCCATCCTCCTAGAGTCTTAACGTCCACAACTCGTTTTTGGTTTTGACAGTTGTATTGTGCACACAGCTGCAGAGGAACCCACGCACACTTTATCTTATTGCTACATAAATGCAATTCATTTTAGGCCATAGCAGCTTTGATTGCTTAGGCACATTAGTTATACGGGATGATCAGATGTCAAATTTATCTGTATAGTGAAGTTATTTTCTCACACTGGTCTAGATCATTTGCTTCCCAGTAGAGGTGGAGAAATCGGTCGCTGTCCATGGTATTGCCATTTTCTCCTATATTTTAAGTAGGAAAGCTATTTTTGGTATTTCATTCTTCTTTGACAACAGTTTCCATTATGTCCTATGATCTGTCAATATTTTCTTCAGAAAAATCCATTTCTTTTAAACACCTGCTTTCACCACCATAGCTAGATTAATATAATCTTGCCTTCCACACTTGTCCACACTTTTTTTAAACATAGTTTTCAAATGGAACAATTAAGCATAAATCCCCCAGGAACAAGATCAGGGCCCACAGATTATCTTGAAGAAGGGACTTCTACCAGCATGAAATGAGTCTAGCTGATGGGTAGTCCAAGAGTTTAACTAATAGCCAGGGATGGAAACTGTCGCAGTCCCTACCTGTGGGACGTGACAAGTTGCCTGGATCAACGACAGCACTATGTTTTTTATTTCTTTTTCTGAATGGGGGTTTTAGTTTTGGGTTTCCAGTTCTTTTTCTGCTATTACATATATATATATATGATGTCCCTGTATTCTGCTATTATATATATATATATTATATATATATATATTATATATATAATATATATATTCAGGGACACCATAATATATATATATAATATATATATTCAGGGACATCATAATATATATAATATATATATTCAGGGACATCATATATATATATATGATGTCCCTGAATATATCACTTAAAATTTGTTTTTATTGGTCAGCAGGTTGATTGCAAGGAGGTTGTACAGACCTGATGAGAGGACTGACTTTGAATTTGAAGGTGGAAATATAACTGAATGGGTGGCTTTGGGTTGTCTTCCTTGAGGAGTAGACAATTGGATTTGCCATGTGGAAAGCAAGCTGCATGCTTTTACACTAATACAAATATCCCTACAAGTATACCCAGCAAATTGATCCAAACGGTCTTGTCTTAAAAGATTTATAATTGAGTTTCTGCTTCTCCAAGGCCTTCATGTTTCCTTTCTTTTTCACCTGTATAACTAAGAAAATAGTAATGCCTCTTTATCACTCTGTAGGAAGGATAATGTAAGATAACATCTGTGGATCAGGACAATGTGTTCACTATTACCTTTGTGATTACTATTATCATTATAGCTATTCCTGTTCCAAGACTCTTATTATTCAGTTCAGGATGATTATCTGGTTCATCTCCCTTCCTGGGATCAAATACTCTTTCCAATCTATCATCTACTTTCTCTTGTTTCAAACACACTGGAACACCTGGGACCATACTACTACCTATACCTGAATACACATACATGATAATTTATAGACTTTTGCTATTGCTATTGCTCACTTGAAATTTCTTGTACATCTGTCGCCTAGGAGGTGTCCGGCCATTGACACTAATTGGTTGCCTTTCTCATTTAGTGGAGGCTCTAAGGCTTCACAGCAATCATTCTGTGATGCTTGAGTGCTCTCTTCTATTCATTACTACACATTTTTCAGACTTTTTCCTACCGATTTACTATCCAGATCCATCTTTGCCTTTACCTTCATTTTACAGATAAATATATTTACTTAATCAACAAAGCAAAGGACATTGGAAAGATAAATACTTTAATTTCCTGCTGTTAAATCTACAAACCTACTTGTATTCATTCCTACTAGAAAGTTTTCTACTTTCTCTTCTCTCATAAAGATAGAGGTGCGCCTTGTCCTCTCTAAAGTGAACCCTTCATGTAATCTTTGCATTTCACGGTGTCTTGTCTGTTCAGACTGCTATGAATGAATATTATAGACTGGTGGCTTTTTTTTCTAACAGTTGTAGAGGATGCAAGTTCAAGGTCCAGAAGTCAGGTTCTGGTGAGAATCCCCTTCCCAGGTTGCAAACACGGCTGAAAGAAAGCTAGCCAGCTCACTAGCCTCTGCTTGTAAGGGCACTAAACCCATTCACGAGGGATCCAGTCTTCAGAACCAAATCACTTTCCAAACGCCACACCTCCAAAACCCATCCTAACCACTCTATCTCTCCATACTTGTCTAGAAGCCATTTCTATGGGCTCTATTTAAATGTACTATTTCTCTATTATCAGTGAATATATAACATTTTTATTTAAATGAATTTCCATTTACCTATGGAATATGGTCTTTGTAACATCACCATGTATTCCATATTTTTTATCATCAACTTTTCCATCCATTACACAATGTATTATTGAATCTGAAATAAAGGGATAAATGGTGCAAATAGTCCTATTTTTACTCAAACCAGTTTTTCTCCCTTTCCTCACCTGCATGCCACAGTGGAGTCCTCATTCATATTCTTTGTAGGCTATAGAAATAATGCAAGATAAATTTCAAGTGACATCAGAAGCAAATAATAGTGTTGAATATTTGAGCATGCAGATTAAACTCAATTTGTTAATACATGGAGAATGAATGGGAAGTTTTAAGTCTTCAGCACTAAAAAGACATCCAACCACAAGCTTAGTTTCTATGTTCAGTCCAGTCAGTCGAAGAAAACTTAAATGACTACTGCAGTAATAATATGCTTAGCAGAAATGTGTGGTCGGTGCTAATCTCTGAATTATTTAACAGTAAGCCCTATGAAATCTGGATGATGGAATATTCTCTGCACTCCTTGACTTGGCAGATAACATTAAACAAGAGAAGAAAGGAAAATAGCTAAAAATATAGAAGGTAAAAAATCACCATTCAAAGTGACCTCGCTGAATGAAAAGCACAAGGGAAAATGCAGCCAAGGTAAGAGGGTAGTATATCTGAAGAGAAAAATAATTTTTCAGTGCACGCATATAAGGAATGTAAGTATGGCAGAAAAATGGCTAAGTGTCAATACAGATACTAAACTAACCATGATCAGTGATGCATCCCTGGGGTAGCAGACACAGTGTTGAATTCTTAAATAGGAGCAATGCACTGAGAAATGGTGAGGGAATTCTCACACGAGATTCAGCAGTGACTTGACTTGTTTTTATAATCAAAACAAATGCTGTTGTGGCAAATGAAAGGGAGTTCAGAAGAAGGCAATGGAGTTGGTTTCAGGTTTAAAATTAGTTATAAAGAACAGGCAAAGAAAGGATTACTCATGACGACAACACAGAAAAGACAAAAATGGTGATATATTATACATCACCACTCCCTCGTAAATAGAGCCCAGGGTTCCCACCAAAGCCAATTATGCAGAAAAAGAAGTGAAGAACAATATATAAACACGGGCAAAGCATGGTGAGGAGTTCTAAGAGCTGATAAAATATTAGCAGGCAATACTACAAAGATAAAGATTAAAATTGATTTTTTGAATAGCTTAAATAAAGTCCTGTCTAACTGAGAATAAACTAAATTGCTTTCAATTTACTCCTAATCCTCATAGAAATGTGGATGTGGTTATTTCAATATTGATTCTGACACACTTAAAAGAGAAAACAGTGATCTCTGGGATAGATCTTTATAAAAATTACAAATGATAAGAGTGTGGACCAAGCCAGATAGTGGAAAACACTGAGTGAGTTGCCTTGTTGAGCAATGAGCACCAGCTTTGGAGTGCTAAAACCTAATGAGGACAATGAACGGTGATGAAGGCCGACATCGCCAGGTGCCAGGCTGAGCGCGTTGCCTGCACTGTCATTGTTAATTTTATTAGTGGCTCTGTGTGGAGATAACTTTATCGCCTCTAGTTTACAACTTGGATATTGAGGTTTATTAGATGGATCACTGGGCACACAGCCATATAACTAAAGCATGTTGCTTGAACTCATGCTCGTCCAACACTACAACGCATGTTTTTAACCATAAGCAATGTTAAAGTTTAAGTAGGGGCTTATTTAATTCTTATCTGCTCCCCCACTGTTTCTCCAGAGCTCTGAATGTAGTAGTTGTGTGAGGAATACTAATCCAAGGACTATATTTTTGGAAATATTAGGAGATAAGTTGGAGAATGCAAAGATATCTCTATAGACAGAGGAATATAATTTTAAAGGATTTCAAATTGGTAGTTAGACTGAAATTCTTCATTTGGGCATTTTATCACATCAAATGTCTTAATATTAGATTATATTTTTGTGTTCTAATAATCTTTGCTGTTTTAGCAATTTATAAAACATATTTTATGATGATGATAGTGTCTGAATAATAAGGAAAGGAGAACACACATTCATTATTCTATAAATTCAATGCAGTTTCATCCAAATAATAAAAAAGAAAAATCTCTTAAAGCTGTGAATAAATATATAATTCAGAATATGTGATGTCCATACTTTCAAAGTAATTAAAACATGCATCTATTAAATCTAAGAATATACGATTTCTTCAAAAATATAGAATGCAACAATGTAACACTGTTCACAGAATGTCTTGGATTTGTTTCTTTCTCTCTGGGTCTCTTTTTCTAATTTAAAAGTATAGCACTAAAACATAGAGGCTCAACCTTTATAAACTTGGGGAAATAGCATGAGAGATCAGAGACAGACTTTAGCCATGAAAATAACGAGTAAAAAAGTTATGAGAACCATACTATTCAAGTATTTAAGGTTCTCCAGAGAAAGAGAACACATAAATAGGATATACAGTTATATATCCATGAATGCGAGAGGGAGAGGGGGAGCGTTTTAAGGCACTGGCCATCAGCTGATTGTGAAAGGTTTGGTGAGTGCAAAATCTGTAGAGAGAGGTAGGGAGGCTGGAGGCTCAGGAGAGCTTGCTCTCGTCCAAAGTCAGTCTGCAGGCAGGACTGGAACAACCAATGTCCGAGTGTGGGGATGAAGCCCACAGTCCTTCTGCTGACCGAGTTTCCTCTGGTTGGGCGAAGTCAGCTTTTTGTTCCATTTAGGTCTTCAACTGATTAGAGGCCTACATTTACATTATAAAGGACAATCTGATTTATACCAAGCTCACCAATGCAAATATAAATCTCATTCAAAAACAACCTTAGAGAAACTTCCAGAAAAGTGGTTGATGAAATAAAAGGGGCTGTGGCCCTGCCAAACTGAGACATAAAATTCACTATCACAGGTGTACCACTTGTTTTTGAAAAAAATCAATATTCCTAACATTACCTCCTTAATTATTCACTTTTAAAAACATGAAGTGCAGATTCATTTATCACTTGACCCAGCACAGTTTTTCTGGGTCATATTAAGTATTTTCATTAATGTTGTATCTTTAATATCAGCGGATAGTGAGCCGATATTACTTGTTAATATTTGTCACATTTGTCTATTCATTTGTTAATAACTTAATTGTTGTTCATATTTTATTAATTTATTAATTTCCAGATACTTGTCCTATCTGTACATTCATTAAGCTGATACAAAATGCAGTTATACTGGGGTTGAGCAAGCTCATCACAGGTTCTCACAGTGAGTCCCTTTGTCCACTCCTGGTCCTTCTGCGCTTTCCTTTCCCGGTTAATATCAATTCAGCGTTGATGGAATTGTCAGAGAGATGCTCTAGAGAAGGGTCTGGTGTCTTACCTTTTTTAGTTTCCTGCTCTCCTGCTAGGTCAAATAAAATTTTGAAAACTGCAAAAATTCTAAATTTATAAATTTTATACTTTATAAATATTAAATTAGTATAGTGACTTAGAAATTTTGAAGATCTCCTATTTTGTTAGTGTTACCATTTTTAGTTAACTAATTATTGATAAGAAAAGAATGGGGCAAAGGGAATTAGACACTGAGTTTAATAAATTGCAGAAAAATAGCCTGTTTTATTCACCAGGAAGCTAGTGCTTCACACCCCAGGGACCATAGCATTGCTCTGACACGGGGATTCACACTCTTCTTCACCCCACTCCAGTACCAGATTGCTGGGAGACAGCGGGTGGTGCTCCAACATAGAGGCCTGTCCGTCTAACTACGGGGTGTGAACCGAACAAACACCCGTGCAAACTTGAAAAGTGATTGGTTCATTTGAGAAAGCACAGGGTTCATCCCAGACTCAAGCTGATTTGATCCCAGGGGAACAGAGAAGCGCGCTCTCTCCCTCTCGCTCTCCCTCTCTCTCTCTCTAGTTCATGACCCGCACTCACCCCATACACTCCCACATCTTCTCTCCTAGCTTTGTGGTTGTAGCCGCAGAGCCCCTGATGGTCAGGTGGACGCCACACACACGCTCCAGGTGGGAGCCTGAGTACTTCTGCACAGCAACAGGTCACAGCCCGGGACACAATGCTGGGCTGAACTGAGCTTTACCAAGGCACAGGCTCTCTGGACGGGGACTTCATCTCCGGTTCTGGTTTTCCATGGAGGGACGCACGAAGGTGGGGACTCAAGGGCAGCCTTTCACTCGAATATACCATTTAGTCACAGCACAGTCTCCTGTGCCCGGGTCCTCGGGATATCTTCCTAGTGATCCCACGATAGAGCCTAATTTGCACTAAAAATATTATTACACAATATGACTTTGGTGAATATTTTGGCGTTTTTCAATTAGTTCTAAATAATGAGAAAGAAACAACTTGAATAAAAAATATACAGAAAAAGAATGAGGGTATAAAAAGATATTAAAATAAAAACAATACAGAGAAGCTTATTTTTCTTCATAATATATTATATATAATGCATACTATGTGTTATATACCTTATAATATAAATGTGTAGTTTATTTTTATAGCCTAACTTATATCTACATTTTCTGTTGCCTCCTCCATGATTTATATTTAGAGGAGAAACATTTCTGTTGTGATACTGTGATATTTCATCAGTAGTTTCCAAATGATTTTCCTGATATCATCTTGAGAAAAAAGTTTATAATATTTGTAAAGACTTTTACTGATAAATAGGAGTAGGCTCTGGTATTTTAAAAATATATAAAGTGCCTTCAACATATTATTCTAGAATAATCCCTTCATTTAAGAAATATTCAATGATGGTAGAAAAATCTGATGATTCTGCCTTTAACTGTAATTTTCCTAAACCTTCTGTCTTTCATGGTTTAAAAGGAAATGTTTTAACCATATGGTACATTGAGCTAATATGAATAGTTACCCTAGCAGCTTTAAACATATAAAACTTCAGGCAGTATATTTTACTTTGTAGAACAAAGCTTTTAGTACAAAGCAAAATAAAGGTAATATCTAGGTGTCAAAATTGAAAACCTCCAACCCTGGCTGGTATAGCTCAGTGGATTGAGCGCAGGCCTGCGAACCACACGATGGCGGTTCGATTCCCAGTCAGGGCCCATGCCTGGGTTGCAGGCCAGTTCCCGGCAGGGGCCAGTTCCCAGCAGGGGACGCACAAGAGGCAACCATACAGCAACCATACATTGATATTTCTCTCCCTCTCTCCTTCTCTTCCCCTCTAAACATAAATAAATAAAATCTTTAAGAAAATGAAAACCTCCAAATCAATTCCATGAAAAGGTGTTAGGACATTTATCCGCTGGATAGTCCAACTGGATATTTGCCCTCCTGGATACTGGGGTTGTAATGGGAGCATGGGCATGAAGACGACGCCCTGGCAGGCTTGGTGGAGAACTCATTCTCGACAAATCGATGAAGTTGCTCCTCTCTGTGAAATAGAGATTATATATCCTGCTCAAGAGATTATATATCCTGGTCAAGAGATCATCACATAAATTTACATTCCACTAGGGGAAATGGGTAAAGTGAAATCCAAGCACTGTGCCTATGTTCTAAGTGAGTGATGCTTCAGGTAAAAAAATCGTGTCACTTGTGTTTAGCTCTGAGCTGAGAAGTTAATATACTTCTCTGTAATCACAAAATGGGTAGGCCTCTTACAGCCCACAACAAATATTGCTCCCTTACATGTTCCTAACTCAGGTAGCTACAGAACTTTAGAAAAGCAGTTCTCTCTAAAGAACAATTCACAGTAAAAAACACAAACATGAAAGCCAAAGATGTAGCAAATGGCAGAATATGCACTCAGCTACTCATAATGAACCAGTAAAAATAAGGATTTAATGATATGTATCTGAAGTGCACAAAATGAAGAAGGAAAACCTGTAATCCAAAGAGCAGAAACCATATGTTATTAAAAAGAGACAAGATAAATTAGAAAAATAACAAGTGGGACAGCAATTCTAGAGTAACAAAATGTTATCGCCAAAATGAAACTCATAGAGAGATTGAATCAGTATACTGGTTATATTTAAAGAGAAACTCAGTCAATTTGAAGGTGGATGTGAGGAAGGAAACCTTAGAGAATTCATTGCTGATAAATAATATGTGAGATGTACGTGAGATGAGTTAAAATCCAACCAAATAGGATGAGAAATGCCACATGCGTGTAGTAATAATATTACATTTATAGGCATCTTGATAAACTATTGTGGAACTTCATCATTCAAAGGCAAACAGTAGAGTTTACTGCCCTCATTTGCTAGGGCTGTCGTAGCAAAGCACCACCAATTGGGTGGCTTAAACAACAGCCATTTAATTTTTCATAGTTTTACAGGCTAGAATTCCAAGATCAAGGTGTTGGCTGAGTTGATTTCATTCCGAGACCTTTCTACTTACATTGCAGATGACCACCCCTCTCGCTGTGTCTTCACATGGTCTCTTAGCTGTGTGCAGGCATCCCTGGGGTCCCTTTGTGTGTCAAATTTCTTCTTCTAAGGAGACCAGTTGGATAGGGTTAGGGTTCACAGTGATGGCCTCATTTTAAAGTAGTCACCTCTTTAAAGGCTCATGTCCAAATATAGCCACTTTCTGAGGTACTAGATATTAGGACTTCAACATACGGATTTTTTGTTGAGATGGGATTAGACTCAATTCATACCATAATACAAAAGAACAAAAACACATTTCTTTAAAAAGAACAGATAATCTTAACGCTTATTTTAAAATAAATGCCAGGTGAAAAGACCGTAATGCCTCCCAAATACTAATAGAAAATAATGTCAACCTACAAACCCATAGCCACAGAGAAAATTTTTAAGAAACAGAAATAGACCTTTTAAGAAATAAAAAATAGAAGTTCTATTCATATATTTTCACTGAAAAATTCACTGGTGGTTGGAATCTAGAAAGACAAAGAACTGATCTTTGAGGAAGATATGATATAAAACTCAATGTTCAGCAAATGATTTCAATTTTTTTTGGTATATCTAAATTATTATTTATTATAAAAATAGTAATGATTATGAATATGGGAGTGGACAAAACTGAGTACACAAAACACAGTTTATTCATATATCATTATTTATTGATTATTGTATTATTCTCATATAAGCAACTGTAAGCCTACATTTGCCTACTCCTGTATTTACATGAATAGCCTCTTTTACAAAGGCTCATTTACTCACCCTTTTTATAGTGCAACAGAAGTATATCACCTTTGCAATGCCAAGCAGGCGAATGTGTTTCTGAAGTTTCAGTGTTAGCTTTGCTCTGGTTTTGATGCATGTTCCTGCACATAAAAGTGACGTGAGCAATTTCACTACATCAGCACCCCAACCCATCAATCCAAACAAAATACAAGTAGTACTGTGCATACATTTTAAGAAGGTCTTTAATTGTTCAGATATATTTATGCATATCTGAAATTAGAGACACCTTACTATTTTATAGGTTTCATTTCCATGGCTATGGCTTCATGGAGGAATAGTAGCATTTCAGATGAAGCTGTGTTTTAAACTGCTGTCTCCAACACTTGGAAAAGAGTTATATCTTTTCTAAAGCACAGCATACTAGAAAAATCTGAGATGTAAAGTCTTGCTGAACAGGAGTTTCTTTCTGATTTGCTATTTATATTTTGCCTGGTGTTGATTAAGCCACATAACACTATGAGGATTATCGATTTCCACTTCAATCTAATAAAAAATCTACTCCTCATGGGTTCATTGAGATAATTAAAACATTACGTGTGCAAAGCAACTAGCACACTGTGTGGCAAATGATAAGAGTTCAATAAATATAACTTTATTCCCCTGAAAGTCCCTTATAAAATAAAATTAATTAAATACGTTTTATTGCATTTATATAACTTTTAAAGCAATGGTAATTGAAATGAAAGGTCTCAAATGCCTCTTATTGAATAGGGTGTGGTAGACTGAGCTAACGAAAGCAGTGATGCTACTAAAGATGTGTGATTATTAGTTGTATTTCTATGTATTTTCACCCAATTTTCTTTTAAAATTTTTTTCTAATTTAGAAAACAGTTATATTTATGATTAGCTACTTATGCCATTGAGTGCTCTGCCTCAATGGTGATGAACTGACAGATCAATTTTCTATTTCTATAAACTATAGTGCAACTTCCTAAGCAACTATCCTTCAAAAAGTGAGCCTTAATGTTAGTGATGATATGCAATAAACTTCCATTTACTTGGGTTTAAAACAACAATATATGTAATGTAAGTGGCCAGAATTTATTTCTATCTTTTATCAGTGGTAACTAGGTCCTATCACAGTTCCAATCAAACAGGGAACACCCTCATGTTAGTTCCAGTATCTCCAGGGTATCCCAAGACCTTCCACCAATCAGGACTCATGAATAACACAAAAACTCCCTGAGAGTTCTGACTGATACAAACCAAGTGGTCTAGGCCGGACCAGTTTACTAATTCTAGATAAGGTCACCTTCCTGCCGTGATTGCAGGAAGCTCCATTACTGGCAAAAGTAAATTATATACATACTGTTTTTTGTATGTTCTTAATCATTCTCATTTCACTGCTGATCTTGCTTTGTGTGTACACATGGATACCCACATACATTCCTACAGATGTGGATAGACAACAGTTTTTGTATAATTCTGTGGTATTTAATATATGTGTATTTATCATATGTTCAGAGAAACAAATTATAGAGATGTGTGTATATGTATGTTCCCATGGTTCTTGGTTGTTGGTTAGAAAATATTTGACTAACAGGCAAGAGACCCAAATTTCAGTCATTTTTACTCTTTCCTGCATTTATAAACCCAGATAAATCACTTTACCTATCTGTATTCAAAGTTTCAGTTATAAAATAAGAGAACTCAAAAATAATTCCTGTCATTTCCAGCTGTCATTTTTTTCTGATCCTATTGTATAATTTCTTAGGGTAGAGCCTCAGATAATTATCTAAGAGAATTTTAAATATATTGAACTACTACAGTTCTCATTCTGAATGTAAAATTTAGTTGAAATAAAAAGTTCTTTCATTTATTTTTAAGAACCTCAATATATTTTATTAGTAAAGATGGCAGTGAAGTATGTCACCTAATTTATATGTATCACATATTTAAAGGCAAGGGGTTGGTCCTTCTCTAAAACAATCCGCTTTTACAAAAAGGAATAAAATATGGTGAATATATAAGACCATTTTTTGTACTCGTGGAGTGCTACATACTGTATGACCTACTTCATATATATTACCTCAACAATTATAAAATAGGCCAAAGGGATGAGTTTTATTTTTCCAATTTGCAAACCAGTTTTATAAGGGAGACACTTAGGTTCAAATTTACATAGACTACTTACATTCATAAGGCCAGTAGTAATTCATGAAAATAAGATGCAAGCCCAGCTTTCTCTAACCACAGTTCCCAAATTTTTATCAAAAATTGATTTCATAGGTATCAACTCTGTCCCATCATGACCCAATGAAAAATTAGTCCCTCATTTCCAAAATTTTAATCCCATGCACTGATCTTGAATTTGTGCCTCAATCCTACTCTCCATTTATACCAGGACCCTTTCTGAACAAGGGTCCTTTGTTGGACCCTTTATGAACAAGACAGCCTCTTACGTTCAGTGGGTGTCCCTGAGAACTAGGGAAGCTGCAACCTTCTCTGAAAACTCAACCATTCATAAACTGATTCTTCACAGAGAAGGTGCTAATTTCTGGATGTCTAATTTTGTCTGTGTTACAATATTTTGGACAACCTTGTTAACTTTTATTTTGTTTATCCCTCCCTTTCCAGGTAGCTTCCAGATATTATTCAGAACTAGAACATGAGTGGAAGAAATGACAAGTAGAAAATGCTAAAGTTGTGGGTAGAGAGTAAGACAACAATTAAAGTATCCAATTTATATATGTAAGTAATGTATATTATTATATTATATTATGTAATATATAATACATCACATATTACAATATATATTGTGATATATAAATGCATACATAAATACATAAAATATTTATATATAAATATATATTTGCGTATATATTTTTATTGTTGTTCAAGTACAGTTGTCTCCATTTTACCCCACCGCTCCCCCGCCCCACCCATCCCCACCTCCCACCCTCTATCCTAATCCCTATGGCTTTGTCCACATGCCCTTTATATATTTATATATATTTTAATTAAGACCCTAGAAATTTGTAAATATTAGGCATATATGCCTCTGTCACTCATGCTGCTGAACAAAAAGAGCATGTTCAATTTTTATTTATAGGATATTAATGTATTAATATTTTTGTTTTGTTTTGATTTGATTTGTTCCAGGAATTTTGTGTCTCTGTTTGAGAAGAAAATTAGCTGAGATATTTAATACACACAAGTGTGGAGGTCTGGACATCACATCATTTTTTTCTCATTCCATACACACTTGTTTCCAATTCTAATGTTCAAATCATTAAAGACTGCTCTTAGTTAATAAGAAGTTCCAGTTTCGACAAATCTAATCAAGCTTTTGCTTGATCTGTATTTCACCATTAATTTAAGTTGCTTAAGTCAGTGGGTGGAAAATAATTCATTATAGAGCATAACTGTTTCTTTCCACCCTAAAATAGAGTTATATCTATAATTTTAAATCTTCTTAGCGACTATCGATTCACAATTTCATTCAGAGAGTATTATGCTGCCTAACTTCGAAATCTACTTGCAGCTCTCGTTTACACTTTGAAAGAATACATATAAGCCATTGTACTTATAAAACTACCACATGAAAACCAGACTTCCCAAAGGAAAGATAGTAAATGACCTCTCTGAAAGTCAGGTGATGGGAGTGTATCTACCATAGTAGCCTATCCATGTGTGCTATAAAGTATGTAGTATACAGGGCTTCATGTCATCCATTCCAGGTTCAAGGTATTTGAATTCAAGGCATGAGATTAAAGATCAATGAATAAATAATGACATAAAATATGGTGAAAATCAGAAGTGAAATAAACTATTACCCTGATCCTCAATGAACTTTTTATTCACAGAAATGGCTTAAATATTTAACCTATAAATGTTTGGACATAATAACCATGGGGTGCTTCATCTTTGCAAAGTAATATCTCACTATTTATGCTCATGTAAAAGCATATGCTCATGTAATAGTTTATATTAATATTAAAATATTAATGTTTTGAGGGGAGAGAATCATAAGGGAAAAAGGGATGGACTCACATGAACAAGTATAAAGGACACATGGACAATAACTAAGGAGGGGGGTGGAAATGGGAGGGAGGTGGGGAGCACTGGGGGGGCAGGGCTGGGAATATAAGACAGAAAACTGTAGTTGAACAAGAATTAAATAAAAATAAAAATTAAAAAATTAATGTTTTCTATATGTATGTTATTTTCTTTAATGTGATTGAGAATTACATTGTAATAATTCATCACTATTTTTAACTTACCTGTGTCAACTAACTATGTACAAGTAAATTTTATTTAGTAGCTTCTAAATACAAATATACAAAACCCTATTGGTTATTTAATAAATGAGAGCATATTATTTATTGGTTCAGGCAAATGGTTATTATTTTGGAAATGGAGGAAATGCAGCATCTATGTGTATCTGACCACATTCAATAAGTAATTCCAACCTTAAAGTAATCTGTTACATTGAATCATTTTAAAAATATCTTAAAACACACCTTATTTTTAATGCGTATAGTAGTGCTTTGTATTCACCTAATTTATCACTTCAAACTCTTGAAAATAGTCAGAAGGTGAATTTCTGAGAAGAATTAATTTCTCAAGTTTTAAAATGCCAAGCCTTTGATTTTTGCTGAACAACTTAGAGGTTTAGAGGTTTAATGCAATGGAATGCTAGTTGCTGAAGAATTAGTGCTATTTATTTTGACATAAAGTAAAAGTGAAAAGTCTTTGGGTTGAGGGAAGGTGGCTTTATTAGATCCCCAACAGTGCTGTTAGGGGTGGATACATTCAACAGTTCTTCCTACCAATATCCTTGATTGAGTCAATTAAAAAAATTCATCGTATTTTAGAAATGTGGATCGATACACATGTTATCAACTCTGTGGGTTTCGTTTAATTGACCACAACAATTTTATACAAACTGTAAAGGATAAATGAGAGTGGAAATGAGACCTAAGTGCATAGTAATTGGAGACTTCAGTTACATTTCTTGTCGATGTAGACAAAGAAAGACATAATGCAAACAGTCCTGTGACATACAATGCACAGAAGTACGACCGAAGGAAAAAGGTTTTTGGGGAGTCCTACTGCTTTGACTTTGGGAACATGGGTAGATACACTGCATCCTTTCCCATGAATAAAGACAAAAGCTATAGGCAGTATAAGATTGTCCTTTATACTTTTACAAACCTTCTTTATGAAAAAAAAAAAGCTTTGGACATAGTGCAGCATTTATATTTGCATTCTACATTGGTGATTTGCATTAAAAATTGTTATTGCCTTCATGATTAAATATTTATTTTTGGAAATTAACTGGATTTTTAAGTGTCAATTTCATTAGACTTAAGACTAAGATAAGTCTTAAAAATTAAATTCCATATACCATATAATCTCACTTATATGTAAAATCTAATCAACAAAATAATTTAACAAACAAAATAGAAACAGAAGCATAGATAGAAAGAACTAACAGCTGTCAGAGGGGAGGGCTTGGGGGGGCAAGGTGAAAAAC
This sequence comes from Sturnira hondurensis, assembly GCF_014824575.4. NCBI lineage: Eukaryota > Metazoa > Chordata > Mammalia > Chiroptera > Phyllostomidae > Sturnira > Sturnira hondurensis. Next base: position 20,209,025 of record NW_028088227.1, on the reverse strand, counting down.
GGTGAAGGGATTAAACAAAAAAGTATACAACAGTGTGACACATGGGCGTGGTCAACAGTACAGTGATAGCCGGAAGGAAAAGGGGGTGGAGGGAGATAGTATGGGCGAAGGGGAGATACATAGGGATGGAAAGAGACATGACTTTGAGTTGTGAGCACACAGTGAAGTATCCAAGTGGTGTTTTATTGTGTTGTACCCTTGAAAACTGTATGGTTTTATTAACCAATGTCACCCCAATAAATTTAATGAAAAATTCAATTCTGACACATATTTTCCTCTGACATTTTCAAATAAGTTAAGAAATATGAGGTCTGCCCAGCCCTGGTTAATATAATGAGAATGGTTTGTGCAACATCAAGATTCCTGGAAGCCAAGAAAAGTGGACTGGAATACTGATGCGTGAACAGTGATGACTTTACTGTACTAGCCAGTGGGAGAGGTAAATGCTATTGAGTGAGCATGTGTTCTGTGTGGCTGTTGCATTCAAAATGACTGAGCAAGTAGAGAAACAAATCTGCATCAAACTTTGCGTTAAGCTTAAACATTCTTCTGTGGGAACTATTCGGATGATTCAGAATGCCGCAGCTATGGGCAACTGGTGATTGGCAGGTTCATCATGGCGAGGTGCCAGCTCACACATCGTGTTTCGTACAGAGTTTTTGGTAAAATATCAAATCACCCATGTGACTCAGCACCCCTACAACCCAGATTTGATGTCCTGGGGCTTCTGCCTTTTCCCAAAACTGAAGTCACATTTGAAAGGGAAGAGATTTCAGACCATCGATGAGATTCAGGAAAATGCAACAGGGCAGCTGATGCGATTGGGAGAACTGTGTGAGGCCCCAAGGTTCCTACTTTGAAGAGGACTGAGGATTTTAAGTTCATACCCATAGAAATCACTTAGTATCGTGCAACTGTAATTATGAGGGTTGCGGGTCATTGTCCTATATACAATATTTCTTATATCTTTTATCTTCTTCAGTAAATGTCTCTATTTTTCATATTACATAGCTAGATACCTTTAGGACAGACCATATATATATATATATATATATATATATATATATATATATGTGTGTGTGTGTAAAGACCTCATATATATATACATATGCGTGTGTGTGTGTAAAAACCACACACATGTTTTTTATGATGTTGAACAACAGTTATATAATGCATTTCAACACAATATGAGTTTTAGACATTCACTTCTCTCATATGTTGGAAAAAACTGGCAATCTTATAGAATAAAGTTGATTATTATATATATTCAATAGCAAATACATATTCCTTTTAGAAAGGCTGCATTATCAAGGCATTTGATGACATGTAGTATAAATTGTTTGTAGAAATGTCCTTGGCAAGTCTGAGAAAAAAAATCATCAGTTTTATAATTAATTTGGATATTTCAGTGGTTGACAAAATACTTCTAATTATTTTTGTCAATTTGCCTCTATCTATCAGTTTTTTCCACTTTTGGATCAACAATATTTTTCATACCACATAAGAGGGGAAATTAACACATTATACATAGTGAAGATTTAATAAATTGCCCTGGCTGGTGTAGCTCAGTGAATTGAGTGTGGGCCTGCAAATCAGACGATCATGGTTCAATTCCCAGTCAGGGCACATGCCTGGGTTGCGGGCCAGTTCCCAGCAGGGGACTCACTAGAGGCAACCATGCATTGATATTTCTCTCCTTCTCTCCTTCCCTTCCCCTCTAAAGATAAATAAATAAAAAATCTTTTTAAAAAAGATTTAATAAATTAATGAAACAACTGGGAAAAGTCTTTTGTGAATGTTTATTGATAAAAAACAATATGGAGTGACTCGTAAAGGAACACTGGATATTATTTATAGACAATTGTTTATAAATTTAAAATAAAAAATCTATGTATTTTTATCATTACATAAAAATAAAAATGCATTTCAACTAGTGTTAATTGTATAATTTACTCTCCACTAATCTGCACTGAATTTATAATTTAACAGCATTAAAGTAAAATGCATTACCATTTATTAGCCCTTTAAATTAGGTATAATAGCACTCAATGCCAAACACTCTCTGTTTTATACTTAATTTCTTGGACAAGATCTTTAAATTACTATTCATAAAAATTTGCTCTTTTGATTATCCTCCCAAGTAAATACTAATTCTCCAATCAGTTAATTAGTACATACATTTTATGAATTATTAATCAGTTAAGAATTAACTGAATCAAAGTTATTGATAATTGTGTGAATTAGATAGCTTTACAATTTCTCTGTTTCATTTTCCTCATATCTAAAATAAGAAACATGATTGGACTTGTCTTTTTGAGTGTTTGTATTTTTTTAAATATGTTAACCCAGTTAACCTGTGAATTTTAAGTTCATACCCACAGAAATCACTTAGTATCGTGCAACTGTAATTATGAGGCAACTACTTCCCTCATAGATATATGGACAGAAGACTATTTTATGTCTGGTATGCTGTACCTAATAATCTACCAGTGAGTTATGGCATCTGACTTTTCCCCAGAGATAAGGGCATATTATATCTTGTTTTTTTTTTTTCCTGAAAGCTCAATTCGATATTAGTTACCCTTGTACCATAATTTTATAACCTCACTTTGACTATATCTAATAATGACAGTAGGTTTTTATAGTAATTAAAGGCTTATTTTCTAAAATATGTTTGTGGAACATAATTATATATCTTCTCCCTATAAAGGGTGATGCAGACAAAAAATTCCTCTCAGCTAAGGAATTTTAGGACAATTAGGAGGAAGCAGCTACTAGGAGGTTGAGTCATAATATTCTCAGTCTCTATCTTTCTAGAACAGAAAGCTTTTATAACTAAATGTATAAACGAAACTTCAATGGTTTTTAAATTCCTTCATTACAACTAAAACTGATGTTAGTGATACCCTTAATAAGGCACAGATTTTAAAGAAATACAATTTAAAAATAAACATATGACATTCATCTTGACTTTGAACTTATAAACAGATGCCTATGTTAGATTGGCCTGTCCTTGTAGCAGTTCTTAGTGTCAGCACAGAAATAGTTATGGTGTCATGGGGATTAGCCATAACAATGAGAAAAGTTGAAGTGGAGGGGTGACAACTTGTCCACGATGTGAAATAAGAAGCCGGATTAAGAAACCACGACCAGGTAAGCTAAGTATCCAAAGAACAAAACAGCTGTCCCAAATGGCCAATTTTTTTCCTAAAATATTGCTTTCATTTTATTCCTCTCTCATTCATTCATTAATACTCATTTAACAAACATGTACTCAGCTCTTGCTGGGCATATTCTAAGAATGAGAAATAAAATGGTGAACAGAATATGGACAGCGTGCTTCTCTAGAATTAATAGTAGCAGAGGACAAAGTGCATGAACGCGGCTGAAGGTCCTGTGAGAGCTAGACGGTCTGAGGGGGCAGGGAGCAGGGAGGCCTGATGGGATCTGTGGGGCCTGGAAAGAGGCTCCCAATCTTTCTGAGCCTCAGTTTGCTAATCTGAATGTGGGAGAGGGATACTGTGGGAAAACTCTTTAAGATAATTTTTATAAAATTATTAGGAAATAATAATCAAAGTTCTATTATATGCTTGCTATTCTGCTCAAAAAAAAGATGAATAAAACCTCAAACCTTTCCATTCAAACAAAAAAAATTATCAATATCCTTAGCAATTATATGGTGTTTAAAGCATTTCTTGACTTTAAGTGGTAAACACACAATACAAAATACAGATGACATATTATAGAATTATGTATTTTACTAGCCAATGCCACCCCAATAAATTCAGTAAAAGTAAAAGTGTTGTTTAAATATATTTCAAAGTATAGTGTGATGACAGTAAGTAAATTTCAGGATATAGATACAGACATAAAAGTAACGAGGAAATGTGATTTCAAAAATTACATGTGATTTTTTTATGTTAAATATATGTACAATCATTTTTCCATCTTTTTTGTAGCCTTGTATATTATGTAACCTACCATACCGAAAGTGACTTAAGAAGGTCAGTTAAGCTTTAGAAACTTTGCCACAGCACCATCCCTAATTTCTGTGGTACTTTTCTCTTAATTGATTTTAAACCACTGACTTTCTTTGGGTCCCCTTAGTTCAGAAAACTTAGTGTACTATGACTAATGTAATAACATAGCTATCATCAAATTAAACAGAATTTACTTTTTATTAAACTACAGGGAAGGAACTATGTTCAAAACTATTCATTAAAATATATGTGGCTGTGTGGAAAGTACACATACATTGTGTAGACCAAAGTTAATATAAACAGTCTGCATTTAAAATAACTTCATGCATTTTTCCATACACAATGTGGCATTTTATACTCAATTTGATTGACCTTTCCTCCAAGTTCATGTTTAACTTCATCGATTTTGTTACTTCAATTTCCGCTAAAGTACTATAGAGACTTGTAATGCGCTACCTCATTCTCTCTCAGAAGTGCGGTTTTCTGATGTGTGTGTCAAAGTCATGTACCAAACCTAGAGAACAGTCAGTAGTACATATTTATAGGTCTATCATACGGAATTTTTATAAAATATCATCAGTTCCTGTCTAGTTCTCAATTAAATCCAGGTCCTAATTATTACTGTCAGTTCTGCCAGGAGTCAGTGAGAGCATGGAAAATACATTATTTTAATTTTATATTCCTGATATATACAACACACAATCCTGCTCTAGCAAAAATACACGTACACAAGGAGAGATGAAGGATAATTTTTTTAAAAGAAAACTTCAATTGAATATAAACTTTAACCTTTTAATACATTTCATACCCATTTAATTTTTTCCAAATGTGTACAATGTGTAAATTCATTCAGCATAGAGCATGAAAATATGACTATATGGGAGAAATAACAGATACTAAATGGTCAAAGATTTTTGAAATTGTTTTTCAAACATCAAGTTGAACATGAAGATACATTGTAGTAAATTGAAAATGGGAAAATGTAACTACTTGAGAAAAAAGTGTGCAGAGAAATATTCTATTCTTTGTTGGAATAACATGTGACCTCTTCAATGTAAATTTGTATTGGATTATAGTCATCTCTAAGTGACTTGCTGTGAGACAGACTGGAAAAGCAAAGTTGGTGGAACAGGTTGTCAGAAGTAAGTGATTCAGAGGTTCAAGCACCAAGTCATTGGCAGTCTGGGAAATTTTCCTCAGATAAAAGTGGAAAATTAACCCCGTAAAAAGAAAATCTAAAGAGTAAGTGGAATTCTGGACAACATTTTAACAATTTGGAGTAGATGGCAGAACAATGGATATGGGGAAAAAAGAGAACAAACATGACTGTAGTGTTTTAAAAGCAGGGTAGTGAGCTAGGCAGTTAAGGTAAAACAGGAACTATTTTAGAAATGGGCCTAAAGGTTAGAGAAAGATTTCTCTTTAGTCATTGCCGCAGTGAAATAGTGCTCAGACTAAAGTTATACTTTCCGAGACCCATGAAGATGGGAGAAATCTCATATTTTTTTGTGGTTAATAATAAGCAATTGTCCAATAGCTGGCATTTTTTTTCCTTTGGGTGTTCTTATAACTCAGAGGGTAGCAAGGTACTCTCACCACAGCTAAAATTGGCCAACTGGAATTTAATTTGCATATGCACATGGACTTGTTAACATGCTAGTTGCCTAGAGAAAGGTAATATACTGACTCATTTTTTTAGAAAATTATTATGAACTAAGAAAAATCATTTGCATCATGACATTGCTGAGAGAAAATGTCCTAGAAATTGTCGGTGGAGGGTGAAGATGGAAGGAGAAAAGTGAGGCTGGGTGAGAGGTAAGAAATAAAAGGCACTTTGGGAAGGAACTAACTTCTAGTATTTGGAGAGTAGACCCTGATGTTGGATAAGTTAAGAGGCAATATAAAAGCACTACCAATGTCTAGTTGTGGGGAGAAGAAAAATAACAATAGAAAAAAGGATAAAATTCATGTAAGATAATTATGGTCCACTTTAAAATTCTCGCTAAGACTCAGTTGTGTTTTAGATGATTATGTATCTGTTATGTACTGAGGTGAAATTTAGCGACCAACTTTATATGCAATTAAACCTTACTAATTTTATCACGCTAATTACTTCTCTTTTATACTTTATTATCATATTTCTTTCCCAAATGCAAGTATTAAGTAATCCTAGGCAATTTTACAAAAATAAATGTTAATAACCACTTTATGTACATGAAAAATGTCATTTTGTGATCAGTTCTAAAATGAAATGTCCTTTCAACTATATGTAGAACTAATCAATGTTCTCAGTCTCATTATATGGAATTATTTAAGTACACATCAATGTGGATGATACCATCCTAGGGATGGTATGAAAATGTGTGAAGGTATTTGTGTTGTTACAGTGACAGAAGAACACCCCTGGAACAGAGTGAGTGGTTATGAGGAATGCTAAATAAACAGCAATGGATGGTAAGTTTTCACCTAACAAAAATCTTTCCATTCAAAATGCCAAAATGTCTTCAGTTGAATTATGCTAAATTTGCAACAGATAACTTTTAAGGTCATATAAACAATTAGAGAATGACTGACAAAATTTACTCACTGAACAAACCTTCTCTCCCCATCTTTTGTTCTGTAATCGCATCCCAGGAGGTCAGGCGTGGGGGACACGGCTCCTCCCTCGGAGACTGTATTGGAAATGTGCTCTGTGAGGCGTCTGGAATGGTGCACTTTCTGTATGAATAGGAAACAAGCAGGTAAGGTAGAGTTTGTTGATTTTTCTGTAATATCTCCTGGACCATTTCCATGCCCTGAACGAGGACGTGAGGCATCCGTCTCAGAAAAAATGAGATCACGGGCCTGAGGGAGAAACTGCGCATTGAAAGGAGGAAGATGAAGCTTGCGCACGACGTGAAGGCAATCAGCACTGCTAAACTTCCCAGCCCTGGACTTCCCAACTCCAAACTTCAATTTTAAGAACAAAATTTTTTTAAAAATCCCAGTATATTTAAATCATTAGATTCTTGATTTCTACACTTGAGTATAGCAGATCTTCATATAACGTCCTTATATTCAACATTTTTCCTTGTAATGTAGATGAGAAAAATAATCTATTCCCAGCTGGGCCCACTGTCCGTATGGAGTTGCACTTTCTCTCCATGTTGGCAGAGCTCCCATGCCCCTCCCACAGATGTTCCCGTGAGGTGAAAACATGTGCCCATATTGCCCCACTCTGAGTGAGTGTAAGGAGTGCTGTGAGTGTACCTGCAAAACAAGGGGGTCCTGGCCAGGGTGGGGTCCCACCTTGCTCCCTGACCTGCTGGGTGAGACTCTGGCCCCTCTGATCCTGAACTGGAAGAAGAAAGTAGAAAATAATTATCAGACTTGTGTTTATTAATCTTTTCTAAATATATATGTTTATTTATATCTGTTTAAATATCGCATTTATTTCAATGTTTAATATTAAAAGTGTTTAGAAGTTCAGTTATGTGTCTGTGACCAACTAGCCTATGGTAAAATTAGTTTTGTTATTAGTTTTGCTTAAAGTTGCTGTTTCTAAGAACCTGTTGACAACATTAAATGAGGACTTACTGTATTCTCTTCTTGTGTGTGTATTCAGTGTAGATTAATTTGCAGTTATAATTTGTTAAAAAGTATGGACAATATTCTGGCAACACCAAGACATTTTCCTTAACAACCTCATACTGTTACCCTTTGAATTCTTTCTTCAAGAAAATTCATGTGAGTTATGGTCTGAGCAGTCATACTTCTGTCAGCTATGAAATACCCTCCTAGATTATTGGAATTAGAAACACAACTGCAAAAAGGTGCAAAATATATGATTCCAAAATATATGATTTTATTAATAACCTCACTAATAATTTTATAGATACATGAAAAGATGTGTTAGAAAATATTATCTATGATGTACTAAAGATTTATGTCAATAATGATCATTGATTTGCATATAGCATTTATATCACTTCAGTACATATGCCAGCTCTTTAGAAATACCAAGTTAAGAAATATCTTTTTGGCATAAGGAAGGGTTTTATAGGAAAAAAATTAAAATAATCTCAGAATTAGACATCCTATTTTTCTGTAAATTATATTTTCACATTAAAATTTTGGTGGTCCCCTGCAAACTCTTATTGTATACATTAATAATTTTGTATGCAAAATGCTTGAAGTATCTATTTTCATGAAGTAATTTCCTTGTAAATCCAAGTCAAAATTCTAAAGATAGTTTAAGCCTCTATGCCTCATAGAGATTCTGGCTCAATATAGAGTTTTCAGATGGGCTTTTCAGAATTTCTGAGACTCTTGACGTGAGAAAAATAAAACTATCAGGTTGTTTAGAGTTACCTTTGGGTCTGTCATCATCAGTGTAAAACCTGGAGACTGAGAAGTTTTCTAAGGGATAGTTATCAGAAGGATAAGGTGATGACTAAATATATTGACAGAAATTAAACACTCAAAATAATTTCCCTATTTTTAGTACTTTTTGAAATTTAGCTATTTGAATTTAGAAGCCTTAAAATAGAAGTGTAGAAAATTATGGAAGGTTATTCCACAGATTCATCACTTCAAACTATTTAAAAATCTCTCTGTTTAAAAAGTTATTGTGAATAGAATTTTTAAAATTCAGTCACCATAAGTATAAAACTAATTTCATTATAAGAATGTTTATAAACATAAAAAGTATTATATAACTTCTCTTTTAAGTATGTTTCAGTTTTAGCAGATTTTACAGTAAATGATATACGGTGGAACTTTGATAACTCAAAGAAACGTGGCCAATTTGGTCAAACCACTTCCACATTACCCTGCAATCTGTCAACTGCTCTCACCCCTCACCGCACAAAAGGCCCTGTGCCTCCCTCTCGTCCTTTACACTTGCCCCATGGCTGTATAAACCACCTCACCGTGGCAGCTGTGTCTAGCTAGCACTGCTAAAACTCAAAGAATACTTTTCTTCTTTTTCTCAAGTCCAGCCAAGATCTTTATATTCTTAGTGTGACAGTTCTCTCTTCAGTGTTAAGGATAAAGCCATTTATTTAAGTAAATCATTTGGATGTATAATGTTCTAGTAATGCTAACTGAATAACTTCACCTTACATATGCTATTGTAGCCAATGCGTTGTTAAATTGTATTGCAATTATTTTTTTTTTGGTAGTGTACCTTTCCCACTGAAATAGAAGCTGTACGGAGCAGACATCCCAGTTACCATGATTCCTCTGTAGTATCTAGTTCAGGCTCAGTGGTATTCATTCACGTTTGTTAAAGAGCAGTAAACTTTAGAAATGTAGAAGAGAAGCATTCCATTTTGGGTGATTATGGTTGAGTGGGAATGAAGGGAAGGTCTGTTAGGCTGCATTTTGAAGGATGGTTCGGATTTGTATAAATCATGTCTCTTTATTTGTATAAAACAGCCCCTCATTCCTGCACATCACCACCTACCAATCTGTACATAGAAACGTTTCACATACAGTTGAGTGTCTGATATGTGAGTAGTGCATAAGATCCTATGGGTACTTTTTTCATCTGAGGGCTGAAGGAGGAAATGGGAAATAAAGTACAGGTTGGGGATGTGGACCGAATTTAGAGCAGACAGTTGGTACAGCGAGGTATGGGCTGGGGGCAGGCAAAGATGGAGCGTTAATGCTGGGAAACCCAAAGAAATAAGTTTACTAAATTTGTCTTTCCCATTTGCGGTCAATGTCATTGTCTAATTTACTTAAATGCAATAGGAATGAATACTGATAGACTGTATAATAACAACTATACATCTGTACTCATTTTTTTGTTTTTATAATATATTTTCTTAAAAGAAACATCACTTATTTTTGAAGTGTATTTTGACATTCTCAACTAGTCCAATTTGAGGAACAATATCTCAAAGAAGGGATGTTACAAGTTTAAGGCTACAATAGTTATTCTCCTATAGTTATTATTTTAATAAACTAACCTAATTGGTTCCATTTTCTCATATTTAGTAGCTGTCTAATTTGTCAGATAAAAGCAATAGTCATGTCAAATCAAAGTAGTTGAATGCTAGGTGTGTTACATAGGAAATGTTCCGTGATCACAGAGAATGAAGCACCAATACTATAGTCCAATATATTCAAGAATATGAATAAGTAGTGTACCATCTTTACTGAAACAATTTCTTGACAGAAAATTTTTTCAAAGTATTTTAATATACCTTTGTTCTTAGTTCAGAGCAAAATTGCTTCTTGTACTCTGAGATGTCACTGTCATCTATAACCACTTCAAGATAGATAAAAGTCATGATATCAAAAGCCTTCACTATATCTACCCACATGTTACAATATTCTTAAAATTGCAAGAGAACAGCCAGTACAAAGCATGACAATACTTTTTAAAAACTTGTGTTAGCACAATACTACAGGATTATTCAGAGAATGATTATGTTTGAAAAAGTTTAGTTTACTCTTGTTTCCCTGCCATCTTTCATTTTATCTGCAGCTCTGGTTTTATGGTTGAGTTTGGCTCTCCATTGCTCAAAGCAAAACGTTGCTAAAATAAATATAAAATATATAACTTACACTCATGGGATTTTATTGAGAAAAACAATATCAAAAGACAACATAATTCTGAAAAACTAATTTCACCAGAAAACTTTTTAGAAAATGCCTTGTAAACGGAGAAAGTTGTTCTTACAGTATCTGTAAACACAAAGCAGAGAATAAAATATTTGCTTTTATATGTATGTTTCCAAAATATGAAAGATAAGAATAAAATACTTTTCTTCATTCACTTCCTGCTACACTGCCTGGATACATTTTTTAGAATATGCTGGAGATAGACTTTGAGTATAACAGAGCACTGACCTATAACTAGATGTAAGTCAGACACGTCTGAGTGTCTGCAGTGTCAGTGTCAAATATCTGCAGCCAAAGTGGACTGTTTATATCATAATCTCAAATTAAACAAAATTATTTTTAATTATTAACATTTAAGCTAACTTATCTGAATTTAACATGGAATAAGTATGATTTGCCAAAAGACAAGAAATAGTCGCTGTAAATATCACAGGAAATTGAAGGTCAATAAGACAATCACAAAAGTTATGTCAATCCCTTGCAACATTTTAGAAATCTGAACTACAAAAGAAACAGGATGTGTGTCTTAAATGAGGGTCATTTACATTTCACTAGTAAAAATTTAAAAAGAAACAGGGAGATTAATTTTCATAATGTATATACTCAAAATACCCTTCTTTCTATAATTGATATAAAAACATTAATGAAATTAGTTTACAGCCTTTTCTTCATATGGTCTCTGAAATCTGTGTGTATTTTTACAACTGACAATATCTCTTGATTTCCACTAACCACATTCCAAATTTTTATTAGCTACATGTTTTAACACATACCATTTGGGGCAATTAAGGTAAGTATACTTCAGTATACAAATGCAGCTTTTAAAATTTTTCATCGTTACAAATTACTCATGGCCATCTCAGTTCTGTTGTTTTTTTATGTCCTTTCTACTTTGCCTAAGAAAAACAGTATAAAATTTTCTAGTGGTAATGCCCCTGGTCTTTGTTGAAACAGCTATAGGAAAGTAATTGGTTTATATTACACAATCAATTTTATTTTTTAAAAGTTTTATTTATTTATCTTTAGAGAGGAAGGGAAGAAGAGAAGGAGAGAAATATCAATGTATGGTTGCCTCTCGTGAGTCCCCTGCTGGGAATTGGCCTGCAACCCAGGCATGTGCCCTGACTAGGAATTGAACCCCAATCGTGTGGTTCGCAGGCCCACGCTCAGTCCACTGAGCTACATCAGTCAGGGATAAACAATCAGTTTTAAAGAATCATTTCACATTAGAGTATTGGAAGTAGAAGTATAATCAACCCATATATATATTATGTATACAGACATATATTATGTACATTTATATGTAATCAAAATATAGACCATTTAATCTATTTATAGAGGGTTCATGTTACATGAACAACAAATAAGATATAACATTATTTAATATATGATATGCTAAAATGAGTTATATTTTATTTTAAAAATAATTCTAAATACATAAATAATTATAAATAAAGAATTTTATGCTTTCCTTTTTATACTTGTTTTCAAATATTCACATTTGTGACATTTATTTAACCTTTATACTTATAATTATTTAATTTTTACAAAATAAAAATCTATTGACTAAAGTTGTTCTCTCGAGTGCAGAATTCAAAAGAGCTAAATTATTCAACATTAAATAAATGTTAATGTTAATAATACAAAGTCTAAAATCTAGATGCTATTCTGATAACATCCAAACTTTACTGAATTCAGTACGAATGCTTAAAATCAGCAGGAAGATGGACATAATTCCTTCTTAGATTTCTCAGTTTGCTTCTGTACTTTGTAAGAAACTTTAACTTTATTTTTAAGAGTATAATGACATGTCAGACCCAGAACTTCTAACGTACACTGTGAGAAGTGAGGAAGAGAAAGCAAGGGGAGAAAGATTGATTGGCAGAGAAAGCTGACTGATTAGAACCTGCAGGATTTATGGGAAAACCAAGGCTTCGATTCAGGGATTTCTGACAGGATAAAAACCTGGGAGCTGTTTCAGAGAAGCCAGACCAAGTTGCTGACTTGGAATAAATGAATATGTAACACCATTCGAACTCAATCACAGGTATCAGCACGGAATTTAAGAGTTATGTAGATCATCTATAAAGTGAACGTGCCACCATAGGGCAGTTAAGAGTTTGTCGTGTGTGCTGGGAGCACTTGAGGCTCACCAGCTTGCACGGAGATTGCCTGCAAGGCTGCAGGTGACGAGATAAATACTGGTCACTGCCACAGCTTATTTTTCCTTTTTTAAGCTATGAAAATATATAAAGAAAAGGATGATAAAAAACATTATATCTTCTTGTCCTTGATGAAATTCAAGATGAAAAATAATACATTTAAAGAAATGCATCTGAAGTATTGCATATATTAGGGTAAATAAAATTGCTCATGAGACAGAGGTGGGAGACATCACTAATTATAGCTTCTTAATACGTTTAGTTAATAAAACTACATTTCTCCAGTCATACCCAAAAGTATTAGAAGCATATCTGCAGAATAACATGGCAAATGATAATATATATATAATATATATATATAATGATTATATATATATATATATAAAGGTAAAAACACATTTTACCTGAATTATCTGAATATTTCAGGCAACAGCATTTTTAAACAATTTCTTTTAAGTTGGATCTAAATTAAAATGTCAAAGACTGGCTCTAAGGAGCTATATGCTTCCCATTCCCATTCTGCTAAGGGGAAGCCGCTTCCTTCGTTACATTCTGATTCATTCAGGAGAATGGAATTTGTGCTCAGTTTCTTCATATTTTCTCATTCTTAGAATCAAAACCTTCCCATAGACAGATCCACATCAAGACAGTTTGTGGAAGAAAAGAGCAAAAATCATACAGAGTTTACTAAGAAAGTTTCTGTAACCTCAGCTAAAATAGTATGAACATAGTGGGGAAGAGACATATACATTCGGAAAATAGTATAATTTGCAATGAATAAAAATTTAAATAGTGAAAAATGAAAAGTATAATTAAGATAAAATATATATAAACAGCTTTTATCATTTAATAATATATTGCTTGCATTAATAACTGAATTTATCATTCAGTTATCCTTACATACCTAGAGTAAGAAAACATTTTTGCCTGTGACCAGATTCGGAAATAATCACTTGCATACAAATATATGACGGAAGAGGCATGAAATCTAACTTTGTCCCTGCATTTTTACTAAATTTCTATAAAAATATAATTCAGGATATACTTTAGTTCTGAACATAAAGATTTTAATGCCATAACTTTTATTAAGGCTGCTAGTAACAGTTTGTGAAAATATAGGTTACAATTTCAGTAGGATAAAAATAGCTCTTTACATAGGGACACAATTAAAGAGAAGGAATACAAAGATTCAGAAGAAGAGCCATAATCTGTAATTTGGTTGGCCTTTGTACACAAAATGGCATCAATTTGGAGTAGCCCTGTATATTAAAATCTTTACAATTACTGGCTGCTTACTAAAATCAGTCCTGTAGATTGGCCAAGGCGGGGACTGGACGTCGTCAGGTGCCCTGGAGCAGTGAGAAGCTGACACCCTAAGGCCGGTAGCGCTCCATCAGTAGCAGGACGGACACATTTTTCTTTGAAGTGGCAGAGCGATGAGTCCTCTAAGAGTCTGGTTTCCCTCGTCATTTGATGTTTTTGCATGACCCAAATATAACTGGGTTTCACATAGAACACTATCGTTTCCGGCTTTCCATTTAAAAAGTTCAGTTTGATATGCAGTTTTAGCCATTTAAAACGATTTTTAAATCGGCAAATAATTACATGAAAAAATAAACCTTTTGTATACTTCTTGGTAAATATGGAAAGAAGAGTGTTCCAAACCACAATTTGATATCAGAAATTGTAGTTTTTTCTATGAAGTGAATCTGCTTTAATTAAATGGGAGCTGTGAGTAAAGTTTTTTCATTCACATAATGAATTGCAAATTCCATCCTTTTTCAGATGAGAAAAATTAGAGGAAATAAGATATTTATGACCCTAGAAGTAAAAGAAATGACATATTTGTGAACAAATTAGGCTGCGCAGAGGTCTAAAGTGTGATTCAATTTAGTAGGCTCTCTCCTTGATCTTAAACACGCCCCACCATGCATTGTAAGTAGAGGTAAGAATTCCTGTCATGGAGAACTGCTGCATTATCCACTTAAAATGATTTACATATAATGCGGAGAGATTACAATAGGCTCAGCTAATAGTCATCGTCTCATATAGATACAAGAAAGAGAGGAGGGAAAAAAGTGAGGTGTACTAAATAGCTATGTGGAATCATTAAGCTTAAGATAGAAAGATTATTCAAAATTACATTTGCTGTTTATCTCACTAAATAAGTCTGAAATTACAGTACTGTTACTGAAGTTTATTACCTAAGCAAAGCTTAGTCTTTGTTCTCTAAAAAAACAACAATAATTGAGAAGTTTTGGGTTGTTTTATAAAAGAATTGACTCTTTTGTGGAAGGGTATATAGCAAGCTAGAATAATAGTAGTAGTGATTATTTCTATATCTTTTCATAATGCTGAAATGTTATAATTTGCTTACTCTATATGCTTATAAGGATAACTAAATAGTTAATTCAAGTATTTAGGCAAGTAATGTGTCCCTAAATGGTCTTAGGAGGTTTATATATGATAGCCTCAATTCAGTTATGCTTTTCATATGCCATAATTAAATTTTTACTTAAATGTAAATTATATCCTTTCCAAACTTATATTTGCTACTTAAAAATGTGATCTCACATTTTAAATTTTAGTAATGAGGTATTAATCACAAATAAATTAAATAATCTGTATGAGTACATAGATAGATGAATAATACAAGTAACTATTCTAATCAACACTGAACGTCTTCGTTTGTTGCTGTGGATCTCAAAATCCTGTGTTGACAAGACTGTTTTAAGAACATATGCACCCCACTGTTCATAGCAGCACAATTTACAATAGCCAAGAGTTGGAAGCAACCTAGGTGCCCATCAGTAAATGAATGGATCAAAAAATTATGGTACATATACACAATGGAATTCTATGCAGCAAAAAGAAAGAAGGAGCTCCTACCTTTTGCAACATCATGGATGGAACTGGAAAGCATTATGCTGAGTGAAATAAGCCAGGTGTTGAAGGACAAATACCATATGATCTCACCTTTAACAGGAAGCTAAACAACAAAACAAACAAGCAAGCAAAATATAACCAAAGACACTGAAATAGAGAACAGGCTGACAGTGACCAGAAGGGAGGGAATTTCAGGGGAAATAGGGGAGGGATTTAGAGGATTTAAAGGATATATATCCTTTATATATCCTTTACATATATAAAGGATACATGGACAACAACTGAGAAGGGTGGAAATGGGAGAGAGGGGGGAGCACGGGGGGTGGGATGGGATGGGAGTAATAGACAGAAAACTGTACTTAAAAATAATTAAATAAATTAAAAAAATAATGTTGATGACTTTGGTCTCTGGTAATTTTTTGTAGCCAATATTATTGGAAATACTCTTTCCCCCCATGAGTACAAAACAATGTTAATATAAATCAATGTTTGGCAAATAAGCATTTTAAATGATTCAGGACTTTTTTAAAACTACGTATCATTATCTCTTAAAATAGGTTTGAAGTGTACTAACATTGAAAATTCATATTTAAAGTAGAAAGGAGTGGTCTTTCTTGCTCAAAACCAAATCATTTACCTAATAAATACTACACATTATATTTCATTTTCAATATAGCATTTTATTGCATATACACTATTTTTCACCTAAGAACACTTCTATTGATTTACTTTATAAGACAGGCATCAACTATATAAATTAGGATACAACTAAAATCACCAAGTTATTTTATGTCCAAAACTGTAGGCTCTAAACCTGCAGTCATGACATCTGTTACTGATTAAAATAACTACTGTCATTGATTAAAATGACTACTGTTTTATTTCTCACCCAGATAGTTGTTAACTTTCAAGACATTCAAAGGGATACATTTAACATTTTTTTATTAAAAGCCCTATTCTATTTCAATTTTGGAAGCCAAATGATTCCATTGTGTCTTAGAAATTCTGAGAATCATTTAAGCTACTAAAATTCCTAATTAGTTTTTCTTTTCATCACAGTAAAGATAGTTATTGCTCATGCCCTTGTTTTTAACTGGAACATGATCACTCATTTATGCTCTTTGGCATATGAATATAATTTATATGCCTAATCTGGTCAAGTTTCCTTTGAATAGAAAAGCAAATCATAAACAATTTCCTGCCCTTAAAGAAATAATTTTATTTATGAGTTCAAATTATTGATCACAAAAAAATTAATGAATTTCTATTTTAAGAATATGCCTAACAAAATAAATACCATTTTTAGGGAAGCTGACATGTAGCAGACACTTAGAAAAATTTCGCATTATCCTTTGTCACCTACTTGCTCTATAGTTTTGCTTTGAATATTTAAAGCACATTTATTAATCTAATTCCAAATATTTTAAGGTAAATAACATTGAAAGATTCTCTTATTTAAATCCAAAATATGGTCATTAATTAAAATCAAAATAAGTGATCAGAAGTTCAAGGCAAATTCAGATCAGACTAACTGGTTGATAGGGTTTTAGATTTTATGTTTTTCATCCTAGAAGAGGGGTACTTACCAGACATGTTCACCTACATAGCTAGCCAAACTAATTTTTCACTTAAAAGTAAAAAAGAAAAACTAATAACAAAATCAGTTTATTTCATGAACACCGTTCAAGATTTGAAACACATCTCCAAACAATGAGAAATACAGACCCTGCCCTTTCATGTATCTATTTTTCTGTACAACACCTGAACTATGCAAATTACCTGGAGGTACCAATGAAGATTATGCTGGATTCTGGTCCAGTTTACTGAGGGGGACACGGACAGTTCCAGTTTCAGAAGAGATGACACTGATATTGGAAATCTTAGAATGTGTGTGAAAGTTTCCTTAGAGAACTCATTCTTTCCCATAGCTAACTGAAAATATCTTCATATGTTTAGAACAAAGGCTTTTTCTTTTTAATGAAGTTTTGGGAAAGAGGAAAATTCTCTCTCAGTACATTTGTGATATTTATTTTTTAATTTTTTGTTTCTCAGCCTAATAGCAGCTTGCGTTGCTTTTTACTTACATTCACGTATTTGCAATGAATTCACATAAACTCTTTCCAGGATACGCATTCCCATTATATTGTGGTGAACAAAAGGTAACTGCCTGTGATTTTTAAAAGTTACAACTTTTTATAGGAAGAATACTTTGTGCATCTTAAACTACTACTCTGAACGTTTATGAATTTTCACTGCAAGAGTCACTTGGGAAATTCATTATTTTAATAACTAAAACCAAATGGCTAAAATGCATTTTAAAATTATCTAGGTGTATTAGAAAATTTTCTTATAAGTGTTTAAGATTCAGTTTAGAATTATCAGTAGAACTCATCTTGAGTGAAAATCTTCAGAATCTTGAGTTTTAAGTCACTAACAACTAACTGCAAATTCAAGTTTTAATGATTAACAAGCACTGCAGATTTTATATAAGAAACATGAAATGGACATGTTATTTACCTCTTAAATTAGGACTTTCTGACAATGTTTAATTTTCAGCTGCAAAATATAAGAAAATAAAATTTAAAGACTAGTAAGTTCACATTTTAAAATTTACAGGATGAAGCATTATTTATTCTTACTTTAGAATTTTGAGAAAGCCATCATGGAATCCAATTTGTTAAAATTATGAGTTAAGATATTATAATCATTTTCTCATGAGGTTCATTTGAGTTTAATAAAGCTTAATAAAGTGCCATGGAGAATAAATCACTGTTCCAATTTTCTGTCTCCAGGATTATTTATAATAATTTCCTCCTGTATCTGGAGAAGGAAAATGCGTATTACACCTATGACAACACAGAATGGTGCCAGCCACCTGCTTACTGACCAAAGCAAGTTTCCATAATCTGTTAGTTAGCAAGTTCCAAATCTTGTTTCTATAATAAATTTTCTATGGATTAAGAGTTTTAAGTGACTCTTTCCCACAAAAACATAGAACATTATTTTTTCTCTGTAAGCCCAGATACAAACAGATTTGATTCCTGGTCACATCACATACCCAGGTAGCATGTTCATTCCCATGTTGGGGTCTGTATGGGTGTATGAGAAGGCAACCGATTGATATTTCTCTCTCACATTCTCAACATTGCTCCCTCTCTTTAAAAAAAACAAGGAGCAATGAAAGAAATGTCCTTGGATGAGGCTGGAAAAAGAAGAATGTAAGAACCACAGATATATTCAGTGACTAGATATTGGCCCTGCCTTATAAATTGAGTCATAAAATTTATTTCTGGTGATCACTCTTATTGTGAGCAAGGTTTCTAATTGAAATTCTTAAGAGAGAAGTGAAAGTTTCTTGAGAGCCTGCAAGGTCTCCATTCATTGCCTCCAGCTTTGAATAATCGGCAGGCCACAGTGGCACAAGTTGTGGAGGCCCATTCTGCCCCTCCCTCTGTGTATGAGTGGTGTTTAAGTGAACTGCGTTACTTTAAAGAGAAAAGAGAAGATTTCATGTTACTAAAGCATTGACAAATATGAAAAGGGCAAGAAAAAGTTTCTAGAGTCACAGATTATTTTTTATTGAAATCTATCAAATGGATACATGGAGGATATTTGAGAAGTGGTTTTTAAATCATAAAAAAATTCATTTCGACTCAATGATTTATTGAAAATTCTGTTCCTATTAGAGCAAACATTTTTACTTTTAATCTTTGTAATTAAAAAATGTTAAAATTTCTAAACACTTAACTCTCAGCCTTAGAAGTCTTCAATACTCCCTGTAAACACTTTCTTTGTAGAGATACTTATAATAATTGGCAAAAAATCTGACACTTGTAAAGAATGCATTCTGTAATGATGGAAATGAATATTTGTAGACAGAAATTTCAACACAGAGACTCCCAGTCAAATGGTTTAAGCCAAGTAACTACTCAGGGATTGAGAGACCAAGGTTATAGAAAAATGCTCACCTGTTTTTTAGAGTGTCCTGCTTTAAATAGTTACCCAAATCAGAAATATATTTTAGTACTAAGACATATCTTATAGAAAGACATATTGAAACAAAATTAGGAAAAAAAGGTCCTCCAAAATAAAAATAAAAATATCCCGTTGATAGCTGAAAATGAGCCCAAAGACCAACTGGAGCTACTGATTGCATGGTCACAGGAACTGCTGTGACTGGTATGCTTCATTCTTTCGAGATTCATTCAATGAATTATGCCTATTTTTATTTTATATTACACTCATAGTAATGGAAATATGATGTGGGTCATCAAGCCCAGTTTCATCAATATTAGGAAGTACTGTAAGAATTCTGTGTAGAGAAAATAGAAAAAAATATCAATATATTAATAGCAGAAACTATGGGTTTAATTATTTTCCACATACATGTGCACACTTAGCCTGTGCTACATTTGGGAAAAAATAAGAAGTTCTGGGATTCTTATAAATTTCTCAAAATAGAATATACAAAACCTGTTAACAGGAGAGATCCCACATAATTGATTAGTGTGTTTTGGTTTAAGTATTTATGCTAAAACAACCAAACAAACTAAATAAAGCAATATGTGAAACTCTAAAGCAAAGAAAAGTGTAAATAATTGAAAAGAAACTCCTTTTTAAGGAAGTGAAAAATGGTGATCTTAACTATTTTTTAACCACATTTTAAACATTCCCTTCAGTTTTTCCATTTTTGTCTACAAGGCTAAGGTCAATAGTAAGTAAAACTCTCCAATAATGAACCCAGCTGTAATGAATAATTTTATGCATCAACTTGACTGGGCCATGGAGTTATGTGGCCAAATGTTACCGATTTCAGCAGAGCTCCTTCCCTAATATGGAGGGCCTCATTTAATTAGCTGGAGGCTTGAATAGAACAAAAAGGTTGGCTCCTGTTCTCATAAAAGAGAATTTCTCCTGCCCAACTGCCTTTAAGGTGGGACCTTTGCTTTTTTCCTACCTTTGGACTCAACCCGAAACATCTTTTTTTTTTTTTCCTGGGTCTGCAGCTTGCTGGCCTTCTAATGGGTTCTCAGACCTTGTTTCAGACTGAAACTGCCTTAGCATCTCTTCTGGGTCTCCAGCTGTCCAGTTGCAGGTCTTATGACTTGTTAGATTTCATAATTGTATGAGCCAATTTCTTAGAATAAATCTTTGTTTTCTTTCTCTCTTGAGAAAGAGATAGTCAGAAGCACAGACATAGACCTCTCCAGCTCGTTATGTCTCATGGAGAAGTCTAATACACCAGCATCACATACTACCTTGACATTTTCTCTCATATATATATATATATTAATTGTCACATTTTTATTAAATGAATGGTAAGGGTGGATTTATTACCTCTGTCAACTCCACAGACTAGGAAGATAGAAGCTATATATTATATAATACATATCTGTGTCTTTAGTCACTCAACACCAAACCCAATGCCTAATATGAATACAGTTCTGACCTTGCATGAATTTATTAATTGTTTCATTATGGTTTTAAAGCAATAACGTCAAGATGGTGTAGATTTTAGTGTATTTAGTTATTTAGTGTTTATATGCAGAAATGAATAAATAATTATTCCAGTGGTCTGCTGCATCATCTATGGGTTAGACATCTTGAGTTATGAAACACAAAATGCTTCAGAGTGCCGGGGTATTCATAGGCTCCCCCACCTGCTGCCACAACTTTCTTATTTTATATA
Source organism: Sturnira hondurensis (assembly GCF_014824575.4). Taxonomy (NCBI): domain Eukaryota; kingdom Metazoa; phylum Chordata; class Mammalia; order Chiroptera; family Phyllostomidae; genus Sturnira; species Sturnira hondurensis. The sequence continues at coordinate 20,187,696 of NW_028088227.1, read as the reverse complement.
TAAGAAAACTAAGATTGTCAGGGAAAAAATGACTTATCTTAAAGTATCATGACTAATTAAATTAATGCCATAGGAAGGAATAGAACAAAATATTTTCCATATGGGAGGTAGGGTCACCCCAGCAGGAAAGAGCAATTTATCACAGACCTTGTTTAAAATCTATAGTGTATTGCGAAGATAAAAAGAAATATAACTTTTAGTCAGTTTTGTTATTCATTTAACTTCTCTGCATGAGAAGTACCATATTAATGCCTGGATCCAGGGCAGATAGCTTCCAAGGTCACTCCTCCCCTGAACCCTCACTGCTCAAATCCTATTCTTACTCTGTTAAGGTAAGACCAAAAATATTGATCATTTCTCATGACTGTCTTCTTTCTAAGTATTTCGACTAATGGTTTGCTTTGTACATAAAAAAACTTGAAAAATGTAAAACATGAGAGAAAAAATATAACAAAAGTAGTGAATTTTGTAAGATGCAGCAATTTCACTAGACTCTGGAGGCTACTCAGGTACAACTTGCATAAAGGTAAAGAACGTGCTATAGCAGGAGACAGTGGGGGAAAAAGTACTTGCAAACATCAATGAGACCCAGGGTTTCCAAATAGTGTTTCCAGGGCCTGTTCTCAGTTGCGTAGGATGTGTTTTGCCATTGGGTTATGAATCTCCAGGATATGCTCCAGGCACCTGCTGTCAAGGGAGCCAATCCGTAAACCTACTGAAGGGCTATTTACTCCCTTATTTTTTAGTGTTTACATAGCTGAAATCAAGCTGTGTACAACTAAAAACTAGTTATAACCTATAATGGGGAAGCCCCCCCAATGAAATTATCTTCTGGAGGGTGGGCTCCCTGTAGTATAGGCATACCCTGCTAGATGAGTGTTCTAGGAACTCATCTGTATCAATGTGCCAGCTGGGGATGTTGTGAGAGGCTGCATTCAGCCTTGGTGAATTGTTTTTTGAAGGCTCTTTTAACGTGTTTGCTCACTTCATGGTGGGTGATTTACGAGTGCACCCACCCATACCACACTGGGTGTTCAGCAGTTTTTGACCAAGAATGGGATGACATCCATGCCCCATGCTCTCTACTCACCCAGTCTCACCCTTAGGGACTTTTTTTGTTTCCTTGGCTAAAGAAAAGCCTTCAAAGGGAAATGTTTTGCCAATGTGGAAGGGGTGAAACAAAAAAATGGCAGAAGCACTAAAAAACATCAAAATCGATGAGTTCAAAAACTGTTTTGAGCAGTGGCAAAAAAAAGTCTCGATAGGTGTATTGCATCACTTTGAAGGTGACTGAAGTTTAAACATGTAGGAATAAATACATGATTTTTTTATCAATAAATTCCATTTGGGGGGTTCCCCCTTACATATTTCTGTGTATTTTAACAACTTGTGTAGACAGACATGAACATAATGTTTCCAATGGATTTTTGGACAAAAAAATCAGTGTATTTTAAATTACCAAAAAGAAAATTTTTCCTCTTTGGCCACAGATAAGTATTATAGTTCCAGTGACCCTGCCAATAAGCAAAACAACCACCAAAAAGCTGCGGGTTTTAACTGTTCCAGCACAGTCAACTTGTTCCTTGGCTTAGCTTTGTTAATTATGCCTACCTTAAAACCATCGTTCTTTATTTTGTGTTTTATAATATACCTGTAGGGTAGAAAAAGCAGAAGTATAAGCTCTAACACACTAATTATTTGAATCCTCCAGTGAATTCTAGGTAACATATGTCAATGCAAAGTTATGAGTCCTACATAAGCTTAACAACTCTGGACTTCTTTTTCCTAAAGTTTAAATCTACGAAAAGTTTTCACATAGTCATATGCCACGTAACATTGGGGGTGGACTCAGAGAAATATATCATTAGGCACCTCGGGTGTGGACAAACTTAAATGGCGTAGCCTGCCATGCGCCTCAGCTACATAGCACGCCATTGTTGGTCATCAACCAAAATGTTATGTGGCCTCTGACTATTGTTGAATTTAAGGTAATAGTTAATTAGTAGATAAATCTAAAATTTCTCTAGCCAAACCCATTGAAAGAACACTTTCAAAAACTGCCAATTCGCTTTCCCAATATTTTTGGTTATCAATACCAGTATCATCACAGATGTTGCTAAATCATTCATAGGGCCAGATCTCAATTCTAGATTCCCAGTTTCATATTTTTTATTTTATATTACAAGTTTACAATGACACAGATCCCCAAAAGACTTTTTTATTAAATATTTTCTATTTTATCACCTCTGAAAAATGTCCTAGATGAGCTTAAAATGTTTGGGGGATAATCAATTGCACTATAGGATACGTTTGTTTTTAAATTTATTCATGGTGCCTTGACAATTACAGAGCATTTATGCAAAATAACCTTTCCATAAATGTATTTCCACAGCTTACTGGGACAAAAGATTTCCCCCAGCTTTATTCTTGTGCTTTTCTCTGCCAAGGTCAAAGACGTCACTCTGAGATCGGCCCCTTCCTGCAAGGGTGTTCACATTTTTGGCGTCTCTAGGCCACACTGGGAGAAGAAGAGTTGTCTTGGGCCACACATTAAATACATTGAGGTATGTAACCACAAAACAAATCTCATGATGTTTCAAGTAAATTTACTTCATTTTACTTTACGGCTAGGAATATGGGGCCAAATTCATAGCCATCCTGAGCTCAAGGACGCCCTTGGGCCACAGGTTGGACACCCCCTAGAGGAACGTACAGGAACAGCCCTTTCTGGATGGTGCGCATGTGATTTTCCAACTGTGTCTCCTGGAAGCTAAAAGCCTTCTAGGAGAAATATTGAAATTTGTACATCTATTTTCCTAAAGCCATATTTTATATATGGGTTACTTGCCATCTTTTACCTTCCTCCTAAAATAACATCCACTGTACATGGCGGACTTACCGTATAAACGGGTAAGTCTTTTCCCTCAGTACAGCACTCTTCATTAGAGACAAGTTTGGTCCACCCGGTGACTCATAGACTTGAGACAGTTTCACTGAAGGTTCTCTTAGAATGTTTGGAAAATTTTTGTCTCATCTACCAAACATGTTGTTGCTAGGGAGTTTATTGACTTCATACAGTATAAGAATATATCTCTGAACCAGAAATGTGGAACCCCTCAGCAGAATGCTGTAAGGCTAATTGTCACTCCGAATATAGTTTACTTGGAGTGCAAACAACTCCTTAGAGGTATATGCAAAGAGCATTGCAGCTACTGAGTCCACACAGTCTTCCCTAAACTAACGTTGGTTTTAGTTTGCTAAGTGTCTTTTATCTTGGTTGTGGCCTCTTTTCTCAAAGAGACTTGGGACAGACAATACACAGTAGGTTGGTCACAGAAGATATTTTGAGTCCATTGTACATAGGAACTTCTCTCAACACATTGTAATTTAAGTAAATAATTGCATATGCAAACACACATGTACACACAGTTTATTATGTACAACTTTGATTCTTTTCTTTCCAAAATGATCATTATTTTTCATAACAATAGTAGCTCATATTAGGATTTCTTTTATCGTCTAATTATTTCAGAATCACTTTCTGCTGATTCACTGCATTCTGCCTAAAGGTTGGTATAAGATTCTATTGTTTTATTGTTTGTATCTGGTTCTTCTGATGCCATGAGGAACACCACTCTAAATTCTTCTTACTCATTGGTTTTATTTTTTTAACTTTTCTTTGATATTCCAGTCAGATACAGCACAGCTGCATTTCAGACTGAGCCTCCTGTGAGGTACCGTATGTAAACATGGCTATTTGTTCAGCATTTTGCATTAAGTGATCTCAAGAATGTGCCCATCTAGAGAGAGAGTGAGGTAACGCTTCAGGTGAATTTAACATAGAACCCAAAGGTGTAGCAGCCACCTGCTCGTATATGAGATGAACTCTGCCGGGGCACATCTGCTAATACATCCTTCCCAACACCTCTGCGTGTCTTTCCCTCTCATATTGAAAGGTTGTTTTGATATAACTCATGACCTGAGGGTATGTTATGCCTCAAAATAATTTTATATCCTTCCATAACAGAAATAGTTTCATTTGAAGCCCAGAAACAGACCAAAAATTGTCTTTCAACGGGAATTTATATGGCAACAGCTTCTGGCAAACTCCTGCTCCAAAGTCCCAGCAGTGAATGCTGGCTGGCAGACATGCGCTGTCACAAAAGACTCTCCGCAGCCTGCAAGCCCATGGCGGATGCTTCTCATAGCTTTGCAGCTCCGGGGTTGTACCGCCCCAGATTAGACTGGGTAAACAATTAGATCGAATTTTTTGAAACTCCAAGAGTGCCTTCTGTTTATATAATATCATTAAAATGTATCTTTTTCCCTGGTCCTTTTGTGAAATGGGACTAGTAAAACTCTCAGATGTGGTATGTGATTTCTCCACAAACCAAAAGCCCAATCAATCTTCATTCTTGTTTTCATTTTGGAGTTCCTGGGGAAAATAACGTATTTTTGGTTGTTTGAGGCATATCTCTAGAGTCTCCGGTTTACATAATTTTTATAAATCTTACCATCTGTGCTTGATTCTGTAGATTAGCATTTGGTTCAGCCCACTTGATCTTCAGATTAAATTGTCAACGTTTTACCATCAACGTGAAGAATAACAATATTTTCAACTTAATCAAATCTAAGTCTCTTTATATCAGATTTTGTTGATAAGCAGCAGGCTATGTGTGTGCGTGCACATCTGTGTGAGAATACAGTATTTTTTTTCAGTTTCATTCCACAGTAATAGAAATTATTCTGGCTCCCTTTTGAAATAAGAATTGAAAAAAAAAGTTCACCAAATTCTGATTTTCTTTATCATGTTGCACAGTTTGAATATTTAGCATTATATTGGATTCATCACACTAATGAGGCAATGTTTTATTTAATTCATTTGCAGCCTTCTGTTTTAAACTCCAGGATCCATCAGCTTTCTTCCCAGAGAACACTGGAACAGTAAACAGAATTCGGGGTACTAATACAGGTGAAACTGAAATATTCTTAAAAAACCTAAAACTTCCTGGTGACATCTGAATATCTTATACTTCTTAAGAAATTGACCACTTGAGTGGTTTTAGGTAATTCCAAAAGTTTCCATCTAGCAGACCACATTTAAATAAGAGAAGAGAAGATGGGCGTGACTTTCTTCTCCTCAATGGTTTCGGTATGGGGAAATTTCTCTCATTCGGACATCCATCTATTCCTATCATGCTTTCTGGTAGGGGTAATGCATTGGTACACAACACTTCCATTCATAAATTTTTACTTTGATGACATGTAAGCCTTTCAGAGTTGCATCTCCATATCTCCTATCATAAGTAAATCATCCTTTAACTTTGCATTAGCAATTTTATCAGCCACTTTGACTACAAAGGTACATGGTGCACAAATTTCAGACAGTTTCCTCATCATCTTCAGGCAATTTAATCCATATCACTGCAAATGTTCTTGGCCCCCCCCTCCATTTCTGTGCCAAGCCACACTGACCAACCCATCACTGAGAATTATAATTTTCCCTTTGATTTCACACCATTAATCAGCACTTGTTCTGAAGAGATGGTAGTTTCCATATTTATGTCATTATCACATTTAAAAAATTCATTTAGACTAGGAAAAATTGAGTGGATCTGTTCTGGTCCTTTCATAAACTAAGAAGTTGGTGGACCAGCCAGCCCAACTGATATTTATTACACTCTATTCAAATGTTCATAGTTACTTCCTCTATTTCCTATTTTATTTCATTGTAAATGAGCTATACAGATCCTTTCACTGGTTTAATTGTCCTGAAGTTATTCAGTGTTTTAGTCTCATTGTCCCTTTTTAAAATATTTTCCTATAGTTCATGTACCTCTCATCTGCCAGTTTAGGATGTCTACGAAATTGGCTGTGCTGGTAATATACTGTGGGCCAAGTGCAGACTGGTGTTTTCAAACCCAGCACAGTGGTTTCCTTTGCTTCAGACAACGCTACAAGTGAAGTTAAGTGTATTGAAATGCATCATGACTATAAATAATGCTCTTCTTAGTGGAAATGTGGGCTTTGATGTCAAGAATATGTCTGTCAAAGTTTTTCTTTATGGCGATGTGGCTAGTGGCACGAAAATGACCCACCAATGGAAACAGTTGGCTTCATGGCTTAGGGGATTGTCCTGAAGCATCTATGCCAAAGTCACGCTGGCTATGCACCTGTGCTGGGTTTTCAGACAGCTCACACTGCACACAAGTTCGCCAACCTGAAGAACATTGGTCTCTGTTCTGGTAAGAAACTGGAGGATGGCACCACATTCTTGAAATCTTGCACTGCTCCTTTACTGAGGTGGTTCCTCGTAAGCCCACACATGTGTCGAGGGTTTCTCTGGGACTCCTTCAGGTTTTCTGTCAGAGTTTGGGGAAAGTCATCAGAATATCACCTTCAGGTTGGTTGTAAATATCTGTTGCCTAGTAGCAAATGTATCTAGCCCCGTACAAGTCCTCAAAAATATTTATTATTGCTCAGTGGTCAAACAGAAAAATTACAATGAATTTCAAAGCCTAACTGTTGGGACTGGGAACCTTTTATTTATCTCTCTGAGTAATTCTCTGTTGAGTCACATATGGGTAAAAATAAAAAGAAAGAATAATTGTCGGAGCCCGTCTTTGGCTGTGATCACGGCAAGTGAAACCTTTTAGTAGTTAATAGCACAGAAAATAATTTCTGCATAATTCTTATTAGATTTTGTTGGCATTTATAGTTAATAAAGCAAGTCACATATTAAATGATGTATGCCATTTAAGATGACACTTTAAGTCCTTCACTTCTTCTTTCTCTTCTNTACTGTGGGCCAAGTGCAGACTGGTGTTTTCAAACCCAGCACAGTGGTTTCCTTTGCTTCAGACAATGCTACAAGTGAAGTTAAGTGTATTGAAATGCATCATGACTATAAATAATGCTCTTCTTAGTGGAAATGTGGGCTTTGATGTCAAGAATATGTCTGTCAAAGTTTTTCTTTATGGCGATGTGGCTAGTGGCACGAAAATGACCCACCAATGGAAACAGTTGGCTTCATGGCTTAGGGGATTGTCCTGAAGCATCTATGCCAAAGTCACGCTGGCTATGCACCTGTGCTGGGTTTTCAGACAGCTCACACTGCACACAAGTTCGCCAACCTGAAGAACATTGGTCTCTGTTCTGGTAAGAAACTGGAGGATGGCACCACATTCTTGAAATCTTGCACTGCTCCTTTACTGAGGTGGTTCCTCGTAAGCCCACACATGTGTCGAGGGTTTCTCTGGGACTCCTTCAGGTTTTCCATCAGAGTTTGGGGAAAGTCATCAGAATATCACCTTCAGGTTGGTTGTAAATATCTGTTGCCTAGTAGCAAATGTATCTAGCCCCATACAAGTCCTCAAAATATTTATTATTGCTCAGTGGTCAAACAGAAATATTACAATGAATTTCAAAACCTAACTGTTTGGGACTGGAAACCTTCTATTTATCTCTCTGAGTAATTCTCTCTTGATTCGCATATGGGTAAAAATAAAAAGAAAGAATAATTGTCAGAGCCTGTCTTTGGCTGTGATCACGGCAAGTGAAACCATTTAGTAGTTAATCGCACAGAAAATAATTTCTGCATAATTCTTCTTAGATTTTGTTGGCATTTATAATTAATAAAGCAAGTCACATATTAAATGATGTATGCCATTTAAGATGGCACTTTAAGTCCTTCACTTCTTCTTTCTCTTCTTCCTTCCTCTCCTACTTTGTTTGTTTGTAGAACTTCAAAGAGGATTTCAATTCCACACAACTGGTGCAATCATTCTACAAAGGGTTTTTGTTACATTAGAGAAGATACCAGTGGTGTCCAAGCTTTTGGCACCTCTGGGTCACATTGGAAGAAGAAGAGTTGCCAGGGCCACACATTAAATACATAAACACCTACAGACACTGATGAGTAAAAAAAAAGGTTTTAAGTAAATTTACAGTTTTGTGTTGGACCACATTCATAACCGTCCTGGGCTGCTTATGGCCCACAGGCTGCAGGTTGGACACCCCTGGTAGACATTTTTTATTATTGCATAGCTCATCACATTTACCCCAGATTTAAAGAAGTATTTTAAATTAGTTTAGAATAAATGTATACCTAAGCCCAGTCACTGACTACTATTTTTAACTAAATGATATTTCCTAAGTCACAGGATATTTTGTGCAAAAGTCACCAACCCCCGCCCCCGTTTATTTTTCCAAGGACACTTATAAACTCCCCTGAGTACTTATTAATTTGTTGAATAGGAGGCACCAGAGAAATTGCTAATTTGTATTGCATGTGCTTTGTGAACTCTGGGCATTTTCTCACAGTGGAGGTCTGATAAATGGAAGCATTATTTCTCGTGGCAATGCTTCTTTTTCCCAGGCAGGCATTTTGATGAATAGCATGGGCAGCGAAACCTCTACAGTTATTCTCTCAGGTTCCATTCTGGTTACACCAGTGAGTAGAGATGAAGACATAAAGGACTTGTTGCCAATTTGTACTATGATCTGTGCATAGTGTGAAAGAAAAAAATAAACCCAGTGTTTTTATTTATAGCTATACTGCCTATAGGAGAATTTACAAAGATAAGACAAAGAATTTGATCTCTTATGCCAGCTCTTTTTCAAGAGACATATTATAGAGGCGTCTTCCATCCCTTAAATTTCTGAAACATTGACAATTTTCAGGAAGCTGGATTATTCGTAGGAGTGGCAAGTTGCAAAATGTGACTGTAAGAACTTAGACCCTGGTTAAAATAGCACCTGGAGAGCAATTTGGTCCTTTCTTAAGGATCTGAAGGCATTTTTCAGGTTGCTCTGCTGTGATAGCACTGGCCTACCTCTCACGTGACTGCCATGGGGGCTATGGGAGGGGCGGGTTGCTGATGAAGGTTTTCATGAGCTAATCCATGTATGTTCCCCTTTTGCCATGGCCTGAACACAATGTGACCACCTCAACACTTTGGGTTATTTATGGTCGGCTTAGTAAACTTCATTAACAGAGATTATGTCTAATGAGGAGACCAAGTTTCCAGGTGCAGTGATTTATAACCCAGTACAATTGATTTTGCACAGTTTTCAAGTGATGCCTTTGAAAATACAAACCAAGTCACTGGCAGAGTTTAACATGCTCTGATATCTCCCTTATGAGAGATAACTTAGTTATGAGGAGAAAATATGGAAGTTCAGTCCCTAAAACCAGTTTTGAGGACAGATCTCACAGGGAGAGTCCCAAATTCAATGACTGGGAGCTTAAATATTTGTTTGACTGTGGGAAACCCTTAAGTATTCCTAAGAAGGAGATTAACATTGAACACTTCATTAAAAGACTTTAAATAAGCAGACGCATAAAAAATATCATGATAGGGGGAATACCAGGCACAGAGACATTGATGAAGAGCCTCTATCCCTCCTAAAGGCTTTGCCAAAAGTCTGGCTTTCAGAACTCTGCCCCTAAATGTAAGAGAAAGGTTGAAACAGAAGGAAATAATCTTAAAACAAGTAAATAAAACCTAAATACTACAGGGAATATAATCTATTTAGAACNCATGCTCTGATATCTCCCTTATGAGAGATAACTTAGTTATGAGGAGAAAATATGGAAGTTCAGTCCCTAAAACCAGTTTTGAGGACAGATCTCACAGGGAGAGTCCCAAATTCAATGACTGGGAGCTTACATATTTGTTTGACTGTGGGAAACCCTTAAGTATTCCTAAGAAGGAGATTAACATTGAACACTTCATTAAAAGACTTTAAATAAGCAGACACATAAAAGATACCATGATTGGGGGAGTACCAGGCACAGAGACATTGATGAAGAGCCTCTATCCCTCCTAAAGGCTTTGCCAAAAGCCTGGCTTTCAGAACTGTGTCCCTGAATGTAAGAGAAAGGTTGAAACAGAAGGAAATAATCTTAAAACAAGTAAATACAACCTAAATACTACAGGGAATATAATCTATTTAGAACCAGAAGAAGATGCTCTCAGGCTGCAATTAGACCACAGTTAGACCAGAGGATATGCAGAAAGAAGAAATCTAAACCAACGGTAGTGAACTTGGGTGCCCTGTAGGACACCGCCCCAGGCTTCAGTGTTAGTTCAGGTCACAGCTCTGTTCACAGCACATGTCACCAGCTAAGCCTTGATCAGTAGGAGAGAGAGAAGAAGGAGAAGAAGCAGGAAGGAGAGAAAGAAGAAGGAGGAAAAGAGAAGGAAAGAAGCAAAGAAGGAGGAGGAGGAGGTGGTGGAAGAGGAGAAAAAGAGATACTTGGATATTTGAAGACGTCACACGGCTGGCTGTGAGGATGGAGAAAGTCCACGAGCCAAGGAATGTAGGCAGTTTCTAGAAGCTGGGAAAGCCAAGCAAATTAATGCTCCCATAGAACCTCTGGAAGAAACACATATGGATTTTCGAACTTCTGATCTCTTAAAGTATAAAATAATAAATGTGTTTTGTTACACTGTAAGACACAAAACTATTGGGCCCTTATTCCAAGGAACAACTAACATGACAAGGAAGAAAGTACATGAACGACTCTGTTTCCAGTCTTAGATTGTTTCCTTAAAATTCACTGGCAGAGTTTCTTTTTCCTGTCTTGTACCTGAAAGCTCACAGCCGGAGCACAGGGGGAGATCCAGGAATGTGGCCCAAACTGGGGACAGGGTAAAAGGCAGAGAAGTAATGGAGGGCTACTGGAGAGAACGAATTCACAGAATTTGGAAATAAGCCAAAATAGAGAAAGCAGTGAGGAAAACAGAAAAGGACAAGTCTATGCCATTGTTTTTCACAATTCTGCATGATTGAGCTAGTGATCTCCTGGGAAAAATCTATACATACAGAACTTTTTCTTACAATTGCTGAGTTCACAGAGGCATTGGCTGGGGGTCAAATTTATAGAGTAAATTTAAGATCCTGTGGATGATCTTTAAAATTTCTTCCAAGTGCACAATTCTATAATAATTATAAGACCAAAGGATTAAGATACTAGACGGGAAGGGCCCATGAGTAAATGGTTTTCCTTCAAACATCATTACTATGAGGTGCAGTTAGAGCACTCATGTGAAGATAGGGGACAGATCATGAAAACCACAGAAGCGGCATTTGGGCAAGTGCTTAGGGCTCCAGATGTGACCTGTGGGCATTCACAACAGCTTGGGAGAATTTCAGATCTCCATGGAAAGGTGCAGAAGGAGAAGTGTGGGCCACGGAATCAAGATTGTGGAGAATATGCCTTCCATAATTATAGCTCTAAGCAAGGGTGTCCAACCTGTGGCCCCGGTTGGTGGTGAATATACCCCCACACAAAATCATAAATTTACTTAAAACTTCTTTTTTTCTTTTGCACATCAGTTTTTGCTGGTGTTTGCCTATTTATTGTGTGGCCCGAGATGGACAACTTTTCTTTTTTCCAGTGTGGCCCAGAGACACCAAGAGGTCGGACACCCTTACAAGGGAATGAGGCTGGGAAGAAGCTGGAGAATAAACAGAAGTAGGTGGGCTCACAGGCAGTAGATGAAAAGAATTGATGAAATGTCTCACAAACAGCCCGTGTGGAGTGGTGTTACCTTGAGCCTATTCATGTTACAGAGTCTGTGGGGTTGAACTCTGGAATGTGAGGTCATCTAACTCATATTGAAGGTGACTTTGGCATTGTTAGAGGGCAGAGTGACTCGAAAGAGAAATTGAAGTCACGGAGGCCAGAAAGTCATGGAATAATGGGAGAGTATTTGACAACTAAAAAACCTAGCAGAAAAGCTAACTTCAAACTTTCTACTTTATTTTTTTCAGTGATGAATGATGTGTTTTTGAAAAATAATGTTTTTCTTTGTTCTTGGTAATAATTCATATGTTATCTGTAGAATTCAGGAAAATGGGTTGCAGTGAAAATTGATGTCACATACAGGTGACGAAAGATATTTGTGTGTGACGAATAGAGAGACATAAAAAATTAAGGAAATAAAATTTATGGGATTTCTAAGAAACAAAGATTATTTCTTTGTTCCTGGTAAGAAAACAAGAAAGAACATTATTCTTCATCTTTCAGGACATGACAGTAGAAAGAATAACTTCTAAAAAGAGTTTTCCTTCAGGCTCCATAACTTATGATCAGTTCAGATACTTTTAAGTGTTTGCCAACTTAACATACAACTTTGCAGAATCTCTCACAGCAGAAATATTGATACTTAAAATGATTTATTTGGAGCTCCATTTAGGATGAAGAACATATGAAAATGAGTGTAACTACAATTTTAGTATATCCAAAAAAGATAAACTGATAGATTTGAGAGTATTTAGATTGCCTTTGCCAGTTTAAGAAGGAAGGAAAAAGGCAAACTAAAGTAAAAAGAAAAAAAAAACACTGAGGTTCAGATTTTCCATGACTGTAATAGGAACATGCAACAAAGAGAAACTTTAACCCAACGTCTCATAAAGAGGTAGAGCAGGAAGTGAGCAGTGAGATTTGGCCGGTGACTCCGGCCCTGGGCTGTCTTCAGCTGAGCTCTGAGCTCCTCCAGCCCAGATTTGTTCCTGCACAAGCATTCCTACTGCCCTTTGTGTGAATTCAGGTCTCGGCCCTGTCTGGGAAGCTCCAGGAGATGTCCCTGGAGAACATCCCTGGGCCCAGCTACACACAGGATGATTTCTTACTGATTTCCTTCCTCCACAAAGTGGAAGTATTTCATTGACTTCTATTGAAACCCTTATTGTAAATATCCTTATGAAAAATATAAATGTTAAATGTTAGTTGGACAACCATTCTGATGATTTGGGAAGTTAAGTCATGTCTTTGAATTTGGCTGAATGACATGTATTCATGTGGCTACTGCAATATATGCTATTTATGTGAATAATGGAATGCGTGTCATAAAAACTAAGAATAAAGCTGTAAAAAGTTCATTGCTATAAGCAAAACTATAATGAATTCTAGCACTATGAGAAGCATTGCATCTTTGTTGGAAGATGCTTACATAAGCTCTCAAAGGGAGGCGAGCAGTCTCCAAAATCTGGAGATTGGGCTGGCTCCAAGTTTTCTGGCTGAACAAGGCAGCTGCATGATTTGATGGGAGTGAACTTAAGAAAATTCTTGGGCTGAGCTTTGTGGAAGGGATAAGAGAGGAAAGATAAATCCTTAGAATGATTTCAATTTGGGGGGGGGTAAAGAAGGATTAACGGAGGTTTTTTATTAGCTTTGTGTAATTGAGATATTTTTACAAAATAACTCTTTCATCTCTCCTAATAATTCTAGTGACATCTAACACACACCCTCAAAATGTTGAAAGTGATTGAAGTTGTTCTCTCTAACAGTGATTGAGATAAGTTTTGCTTACCTTTGGCATGGAGTAAAGAACACCAGGGGACAAAGAAAACAACTAATACCAGAATTAAGGACGAAGTTATAAAGCGTGCTTGCCTAACATGTTTCCTTAGGCCAAACAACTTGTCTCAGTGTTAGGCAATGCATCATCTTGTTTTTATTATTAAAGGATAATTTTAAAAAGAGAGCATAATCATGAATCTCATAGAAATATAAAATACATATTTCAGTGATTTTATTTAATTCACAAATTAATAAGGAAACATATAAGATGTTCCAACTAACGCAAAAATTAGGTCACACATTTGTATGCAGTGAGAGAACACTGAAATGAGTTTGCAAGTTATGCAAAAAATGGTCCACCCACAAAACAATGATCAGTTGCATTCTCCTGGGCACAACTGCTTAGCACTTCTGTGGGTGAAACTCATTTTTATTGTTTATAGTTTTCTGCAATTTTCAGAGTTGTATGACACCAAACACACAAATAACCTGGATGTGTGACACAGATAGAAAACTAATTAATCTTGTTTTTTAAATGCTGTTGTGCATTTTAAAGTTCTCCTTACACTTCAAATCTGTAAGTAGCAGCAATAAAGAAAAACTTGTGAAATCAGACCTCCAAGGTGATAAGTAATAACTTGTATGAGTGGAAGCTCTCACTTTCAGGTCTAAACATGATACTACAAAAAATAAGTAGACTGTTCCTTTTATATTCCTTCTCTGTCTACCTTAGAAACAAACTAATTTTACTGTCTTTAAATGCCATTACATCTTTGTTTCTTCTTGTCCCTTCTGTTATTTTAAAGCAATATAAAATGAATTTACAGCCAATAGCAAGTTAATAAATAAATCACAGTAAAAACTACTGGAGAAAGCTGGGAAGAGTAGACATTTAGGTGATTAGTCTCTTAAAGGAATGTGAAAAAATAAATGGGAAATCATCTGGGCCCTTACAGAATTATAGACTTATTGTAAGATGAAAAATTAAATTTTTGGTTGTGAATGCACTGGTAAAATACTGTCCTAAAATATAAAGAAATCACTCATTTCAGAGGATTTGAGCATGAAAACCAGATAGCTGATTGAAACTGAATGCACTGCAAAAGAAAGTGGAGATTATAGGGCTAGCAAAATAGGTTCAGAGCTAGCTGTATAAATGAAAAATTAAAAAAATAACCCCAATGGAGTTTATATTGAAAATGGATGAAGAAGTGAGAGAGAGAAAAGATAGAAAAACAGTGTCTGAAGTAAATATTTTGCTATCAGTGGCATTTTATACAGATCTCATGTACTTTGTTTTTAAAAACAGAAAAAAAAAACACTTAAAAACAGAAATCACAGTAATTTCATGATAATAATTTTGAAAATTCACTTCTATATGGCCATATTTATTATGTGCCAAATTTAAAATAAAAGGACTTGAAATTTATTTTCTTTGCTGGCTACATATGATCGGGCACTTTTTGGACTTCAAATATAGATTATAGAATATTGGGCTGAATTATTTTCATTTCTATAAATAATAATCATTTATATCAATTTCGGAAATTTTGTTAAAATCATTTTAAGTAAGATTACATCCAAGTGCTGTAACTTTTTCAAATGAACACTTGTTAAATATACCCCAGAGGCATTCTATGGTGAGCCATCGTTCACCAGAGACTGCGAGGGCCAGTGAAGGAGAGGAGATCACCCCTCAGAGAATCTGGAGGAGGTACATGGCCTACCTCAATGGGCCACACAGGGAGGTGAAGGCAGGGTGCAGGCAAAGAGCATGGAAGGACCCGCCACACTGGCCTTTATTAGGGTCTGCAGGTCGGGAGTTTGGGGGTTGCCAGGCTATAGCCAGACTGGTCAATTTAAGTCAAAATAGCAGGTTTCACCCTGGCTGGCATAGCTCAGTGGATTGACTGCAGGCCTGCGAACCAAAGGGTCTGGGTTCAATTCCCAGTCAGGGCACATGCCTGGGTTGCAGGCCAGTTCCCAGCAAGGGGATGCACGAGAAGCAACCACACATTGATATTTGTCTCCCTCTCTCCTTCTCTTCCCCTCTAAAGATAAATAAATAAAGTCTTTAAAAAAAAAAACGGCAGGTTTCTGGTCACCGGGGCAGGGGTCTTGTCTAAGGGGCGCACAAGGGGAAGGCCCTCGAAGGTGGGAGAGAATGTTTAACACTGGAGAGACCTATCAGGAACCTATATTTACTTTGACTTGGAGCTAATATCTGTACCATGTGCTTGGGAAAGGGAGGCTTTAAGTTTTCTAAGAAATTATATATTTACTATGACACATCCATTTTTGTAGCATATAGATGTTCTTTCGATCAACTATACAATAAATGCACAGTTGCTTATCAATTTGAATCATCAGAAAAGACAGCCTGGACAACTGTTTTGAAAAGGGTTCAGTTACTCACTGCAGACATATTTACTGCTTAATTCCAATGAGCTGTTTGAGACTAACCACAAAGGCCTTGCCCACAGAAAGCTTACCTCCTAAATGGGCAAACGGCTATAAACAAATATGCACATAAACATTGAGCCTGCTTTGGAGTATTATGAGAAAAAGAAGAAAAAACTTGGTATAAGCGAGATAGAGAGAGCCTGGGCTGTGTGATGCAATGGTCCTGAATGCAAACGCTATCACCACAAAGATGATATTTGAGTAAAGATCTAAAGAAGGTATTCACGTAAATCTTTAGGGAAAGGTTATTTTGAAAAGTGTCAATGAAATCTAAAAGCTCAGAGGCAGGGGCGTGCTCATATATTTGAAGAGCAGTGAGGCAGCTACAGGAGAGGAATCTAGGGGTCAGGATTTGATGCATTGCGGAAGAGACCTGGGAAGGTGATCGCATCATAAAGGGTTTTGCAGGCTTTTGTAAGGACTTTGCTGCTTCCCCAGTGAACCACTGCAGATACTGAATAAAGGGTTGGTACTGGTTTCTATTTAAAGTAATTGCTCAGGAAACTCTGCCGAGAATAAATTCCAGTGGAGTTTATGAGACCACTTAGAAGGCTATTGAATTAACCCAAGGGAGGCAGGTTGCATCAGAAAGATTGCCGTGGAGAAGTCAAGAATCTGGATATATTTTGATCTTAGAAATAATAGGGTTTGTTGATAGATGATGTGCTTGGTGAGAAAAAGAGAAAGACGATATATGCACAGGGGTTTGGCCAAATAGGAGCACTGGGTTCCATTAATTAGAGGGTAAGAGAGTTGTCAGAGGAGGTTTCAAAAGAAAGATCAGAAGCTTAGTTTTAATTACTGATTATTTCAAGTTTAGGATAGTGTTTTATGTAGAATGAGAGTAAATAAATGCAAACAAGTATAGACTACAGCTGGAGGGAGAGGGAGAGTATTGAGAAGCTTTTTAAAGAGTCAGTAGAGAAACTCATGATGCAGAGGGTGGGGGTTAATCATTGTTGGAGTAGTTCCGAGAGAGAGGAGTTGTTTATTGGTGAATAATTTGAAGCTTAAAAGAATGTAAGAATAAGAATATTACCCAGATTCATCTATTATCATTTGGTTCCAATTGTTTATCCTTAGTTATCGTTTTCTCTTTTGTTGAAAGTACAGGTATTAGCATAAAGGTGAATGCAGGTATTAGTATAGCTATATATTATACATTTAGGTATAGATATTGATAAAATTTATGAACTATTTGAGAGCAAATTGTATTTTGTTGTTTGTTTGTTGATTTCTTATTGAGTATGCTAGGTTTAAGTAACTGACACTACAATAGCCAAAATTTTCAAACTACTATTTCAAAAAAATTTTTAATGTTGTATTTATTTATTTTTTAGAGAGAGGGGAAGGGAAGGAGAAAGAGTGGGAGAGAAACATCAATGTGTGGTTGCCTCTCATGTGTCCCCCACTGGGGACCTGGCCCACAACCCAGACATGTACCCTGACTGGGAATCGAACCGGCAACCCTTTGCTCCACAGGCCCGTGCTCAACCCACTGAGCTACACCAGCCAGGGCCTGTTTCAAAATTTTTTTAAAATTTCTTTTTAAAAGTGTTAAATTAAGTCTATGGATAACACAGAACACCCACAAGATGGAGAAATTACCATGCATATGTAAGTTTCTTGGTTATTTCCTTATTTTAACCACTTACATGTTCTCATCTGCCATAACTTTATATTTAGTGTTTTGTTAGTTTGAAAAATGTTTGACTCAAGACACTTGAAGGGAGATGATAACATAAATAGTTAAAAATAATAAATAAAAAACAAGTAGCAAAGAATTATACCCAAGGAATCACAATGATAAACTGTTCAAAATTAAGCTTTAATTTAATCTCATTAAATATAGCTTATAGTTAGATTGAGGAAAAATGTGTTTACTGAATATGTGTTTACATATCAGGAAACTATAAGAACTATATGTTTTAGTGCATAATAAACAAAGTTTCTACTAGTTTAAATTATATGGCATAATTTTCAAAAACAACATTAACATAAATGTGTGTATATGTAATTGATATTATGATATAATTATATAATAAATGATACATATGTATATTGCATGCATATATGTCCAAATATATATTAATATTGTGTCTATGAAACCTATGGCTTGTGATTTTAAGCTTTAGAAACCTTCTGATTTATATGAAATCCCTAAGGAATACTTGGGATTGAATTTGGGAACAAAATTACACCATGGTAATTTTATTCACAGTTTAAAGACACAAAGTGCTTTGGTTTTTACAGACTTTATGTGAATCCAGTTTCCACCTGTTACTTGATGAGTCTCTTTCCAGTTCTGAGTTTCATCTGCAAAAGGGAATAATTATGCCATTCCCCTAGGGTTTGTTATAAATGGCATCACAAGTAAAACACCTCATGTATAATAGCAGGAACACGTTTCTCTTGCCTTTCACAGTTTTTTAATATGGTTGCCAGTTGTGTTTCCCTGCAGGACACGAGGCTTTGTTCGCTGTTTTGAAATATCTCTCCCCTTCTGTTATAAAACCTATGTTCTTTGTAAAGTCTCACTTTTGGCCTCGTGTGTTTAATTATGTATTGATTATATTAGATGTATGATGACTTTTTCCCATAGTGTTATACAGTACATTGTAGGAAAAAAAGAGAGTAAAAAATGTCTTTCATCAGAAAGCAAGACGTCCTCTTTATCCTTGCATGCCATTTACTGAAGAGCTGACAAAGTCACGGCAGAAGTTGCCTCTCACTCTATTACTTTGCAGGCAATGAAAAGACTCACGCTGGGACTGCGCATTTTAACTGAGGTCTGGGTGAGAAATTTGATGAGGTGACGGACAGACAACTTGTTAGTGCAACAGGAAGGAATGAGCTTATGTTCAGGAAAGAAGCTCAATGGGACGAGTGCCCTAGAGGAAGGCTGGGGGCAAAGATGCTGAAAGAAAGCTTAATAACCAAATACATGAATTCCATAACAGCTTCAGATTCATCAACCGGCGTCTATTTGATTTCAGGAAAGAAATACACTGAAACACAAATCAAAGAAAGTGCAAGAAAAATGGCAGGCGTAAGATGGAAGTAGAAAATAATAAAGACAAATGAATATCATAGTAAAGCTATGGATATTATTGGTACATAAGAACTGTGAAGAAAAATATTTCAAGGAGATAATATACACCATGCTCTAAGGGAAATACCTTTCATGAAGGTGAAAGAGCATAAAGTAGAAAAAGAAAGTAACCAGAGTCTCTGTTGAAGAGATAAATGACAGGTAAAGAGATAAATTTACCTGCATGAGGTAAACGACAATGACAGTGCTATGATGATTTAAGTATAAGTATATATATTTTATAAGGAACAACTTCGATATGTGTAAGAAACCATGAGAGGATTTTAACATTGTTTAATGTGTTAATTGTTGGACTGGTTTTAGTAACCCAATGGACTTGAAAATTTTAGGACTCTATAATCTGATTGATTCTTTCCTCTTATAAGTATAGACACTTGTATAAGATGATAATGGTATGAATATTTTTCAGAAATATCAGCTTGCTATTCAAATTGATTGTAGAACTTGTAAAGAACAGTACTTTTCATCTTCAAAACCCTTTGGATATCAGTGAAGGATTAAAAATATCACTTTCTGCCCTGGCTTGTGTGGCTCAGTAGTTGAGTTCTGGTCTGAGAATCTGGGGGTCGCTGGTTTGATTCCTGGTCTAGGGCACATGTTTGGATTCGGGGCCGGGTCCTCAGTGGTGGGGGGGGGCATGCCACAGGCAACCACACATTGATGTTTCTCTCCCTCTCTTTCTCTCTCCCCTTCCCTCTCTAAAAAATAAAATAAAATCCTTAAAAATATATATTACTTTTGATATTCTGTTTCTTATTTCCAGCCCAGTACCGTTGTTTGGGTTCTTGGCCTGTTTTACCCAAATGTGCTGGATTAGGGGTTAGCGTGTACCACCTGAGTAGTGTCATCTGTATAGAGCGTGTAAAAAAGGGGGGGCTCAGGCTTAATGTGTGGGCCTAACAGAAGGTGCTAATGAGGAGGTGGAAAAGGGAATTAAGAGCTGGGCATCTTTGAGAGGGCCATCAGTTACAGACCAGAGATTTAGCATATCCGGTTAAGATGTTAAGATAGTCAGCTAATCTGGAAAGTAGTTCAGACATGGAGCTTCAACTATAAATGTCAAGGCAGGTATAATTTCCGGGTAAAGTGTCAGGTAATTTCAGGTTATCCTAGCAATGTCATACAAGCAAGAACAAACAAAATGGAAGATTCACAAAAATAAGATGGAGAACCAGAGAATCAAGACGGGCAACCAAGTCCAAACCCTAAGCAATAGTCTGGAGTACTGGATGAAACAGCCCCTCTGCAAACACAGGAGTCAGAATTATTAAATCAGTTATTTGGATTCCAGACATCCAGGAGACCTAGATAGGGGCTAAGTTGGACAAACTGGAATGTCCTAAAGTGTCACAGACTCCAAGAACAACAACCAAGAGATAATTGGTTTACCTGTGTTTCAGCACACACACACAATGTATTTTCTCCCATATTAGTTGATACATTATGCAGTATCTTAAATTCTCAGGGATGATCATTTCTTTGGCTCTAGGAGAGGTGCTGGGTAGCCCAGAGATAACCCACAACCTTGTCTGAACAGAGGGGGGGGGCATTTGGAAGAAGCATTGATGCCGCTTCGGTGTGCCTTTCCCTGCCCATCATTTGTGATGCCTTTAAGAAAGCACACTCCATGCAACAGTTCATACCTTTACTTGTTTTTTTTTAAGGTTTTGTAACATAAGTACTTAGTTCATGGACAATCTTATTACAATCTTTCTTCTCTTCCATTTCTAAGGGCTCCTTAGGATACAACGGAAATCCAATGTACCTTGGATTAATAACTGGGCATGACAATATCCAAAGGGTATGAGTACATTACATACACAGGGGCCAAGACTACAATGTTATCTCCATATCTGCATTTGTGTCTCCCCAGCTGCTCACATCTGTGGCTTCTTGCAAGATTCCTATGTTTAACTGATGAAAGAGGAAACAGCAGGGGCCTGGTTCACAGCAGGCTCTGCATTTATGCTAATCATGAATTCAGCACCACCTCACTACAGCCCCCTCAGGAGTAGCCCTAAAACACAGAAACACGTATAAGGGACACATGGACAAAAAGTAACAGGGGTGGAAATGGGAGGGAGTTGGGGAGCACTGTGGGGGGGGGGCTGGGATGGGAGTAAAAGACAGAAAACTGTACTTGAACAACAATTAAATAAAAACATAAATTAAAAAAATAAAAATATATATAAAAAAAGACATGGTGAAGGAAAATCCTCCCAGAGAGCACAGCAGAATGCTGCAAAGTAACGCACCTACCAAATAGAAGAATTTATTGGAATTATTACCATTAAACATTAATTTTGTGAAACGACCGAGAACTAAGTACACAAATTTTGTTAATGATTAAATATTAGGTATTATGGTATTTTAATTGTATGGATTCCAAGGCCACTTGCCTACAGCTGTTTCCTGTGGTAAGTGCCTAGTCAAGAATTGATAGGTGAAAGAAAGGCCAGGGATCATTTCCTTAGTATTGAATTTTCAACCTATTGATTTCCTGCAACTAAATCTTGATGAGGTAGTTTGTGACTGAAAACCCCAGTGACATTTCCTTCTCTTTACTTATTCATTTACTTTAGGGCCCCGCTGTCAGGAGACATGGTGCGGTCTTGGAATTTCACCTTAGGTTGTGCAGTGCAAGTAACAAGCTATGTGACTTTGGGCAATTTTTAAAACCTCTTTGAACACCAGTTTTCCACTTCTCTAAAGTGAGCATTAAGCTAACACCAGTGACAAAGCGTAGGCATGAATATCAAATCGCATACATGAAGTTACGAATAGAAAAGCACCATCTACCTCCAAGTTACACTATTTGTTCTACTTCTGGAGAACACTCGGGGATCACCACAGCATGAAGTGCCTCTAATGGATTGAACGGTCACCTTTGCTATGCTCATCTTTTTGTCAGCTCTGTTTATCGTTGTCCCATTTGGAGGGCCTAATGCCATTCAACTGCACATGAGTCTATACTTCAAGAACAACTCCACAGCAATTGAACTTAATATAAGCTGCCACATGTGCTGGGAAACAAATGGAATGTGACCAGGAAGATGCCACTTCTGCCTTGTGCCCAGTGGAATCAAGACGAGACAGTGATGCTAGGAAATGAGGCCAAAGGAACAGTTAACATGGAAGACAGCCCAGGTAACTGGCAACTTCAGGGGAATTACTTGCAGTCCATACTCCGGAGATACAAAAAGTACCGAAGGAGATGGGAAGGATATTCGAAATTCAAGCCCTATGAAGGAATTAATTTTCTGTATAGTTAAGAACTGTTAGATCTAAAACTTGTTGAATTCTACTGATGTTTAAATTGTGTATTTAGTGACATACACCAAAGCTGTGTACAATATCAAAGCAAAGCAGGGTAAAGTACGGAATCATCACACTGCTGTTTCTACGGGGTAAAAATGCAAGTAGAATAAAAAGGAAAAACATTCGGTAATCAAAATTAATGAAGAAGAATTTTTCATTTTATTTGACACTAACGTGGAAGTTTACATAACAAATTGGTCACCCTTTAATGTAATTCCACAAAAGACACCTCTCCCACCCCAAAATATTTTCATTCATTCATCAATCTATTAAAATTTGGATAAGGTATTCTTCTATAGGTATGCATATTCCTAGAAACTTTTGCATGCGCTACCAATTTGATTCTCACATTAATTATTTTCTACAGATATAATATTTCTATTTTACCACTAAGGAATCTGACACGTGGAACAGTTAAATAGCATGAAAATTGTGATACAGTCACTGAGGAACAGAACTGGGATTCAAATCTATTTTTTTTTCACTTGAAAATCAAATTCCTTGTCTCTGACTGTCTTGCACATAATTTGTTACAAAAATTAAATTGAAAAATTTTAAAGAATCATTAGCAATTTCTTAAAAATATCTGAAAAGTGGAGGGCCTCCTAATGTAGAGATTACAGATACCTCTATTTTATAGGCTGAGTGAAGGGAGGTTGTAACTGTGAATTCTGTCTTCCCATTTTTGCCCTCAAGAACAATTTTATTAGATCATATATTTGTTATGGCTCTTCTCGCCAGGTTGGAGACAGTCCCCATAACTTCTCTTAACTCATATTTATCTCCTAAACCATGCTTCTTCATTATAAATACCCCTTAAAATTACCTTGGAGTTTTGTTAAAATAAAGGTTCCTGGGTTCACTCCAGACTGAATCAGAATCTCTGAGCCTGGGTCAGGGAAGCTGCATTTTATTTTTTTCATATATTCTATTGATTATGCTATTACAGGTGTTCCATTTTTTCTCCCCTCTATTCTCTTCCACCCCGTACCCTCCTCTTCCACCAGCATTTCCCCCCTTCTTAGTTCATATCCATGGGTCGTACATGTAAGTTCTTTGGCTTCTTCATTTCCTATACTATTCTTAACCTCTCCCCATCTGTTTTTTACCGACCATTCATGCTTTATATTCCCCGTCCCTTTTCCCCTGTGCTACCACTATGCCTCCCGGCTGATAACCCTCCATGTGCTCTCCATTTCTGTGATTCTGTTCCTGTTCTAATCATTCGCTTAGTTTATTTTTTGTTTTAGTTTTTTATTCGTTGTTGACAGTTGTGAGTTTGTTGTCATTTTACTGTTCATATTTTTTATTTTCTTTTTCTTAGATAAGTCCCTTTAACATTTCATATAATAAGGGCTTGGTGATGATGAGCTCCTTCAACTTGATCTTATTTGGGAAGCACTTTATCTGCCCTTCTGTTCTGAATGATAACTTTGCTGGATTTTAAAGAAGCAGACCTATTTATTGTGGTACAAACTTAAGTCTGAGGACCATCACCCTAGAGGACCCTCTGCACAAAGCCCACTCCTGGTGTCTGGTGGCAGCAGAGCTGCCCTCTCCGTGCCTACCTCAGCTAATAACTCTGAGTTCCCAGCACTGGGAACTTCTACCCTTCTACCACCCACATCACATGAAGTTGCATTTCACTGAAGCCTGTATATTGCATTTCATGAGAATTTTTTGATTCATTCAGATAAGTTCCTACACTGAATCCTTAGTCATAACCTCCATGGCCAGTGAGCTCAATTTTCCATGACTGACCTCACCCCACCTCACCACGAGAAATCTCTTACCCCTGAATGACTAATCATCTCTTTATCCTGATTTGGGGGCTGAAATTACAGATGAAAAATATTTTTTCCTTTGCTTAATAATGACATAGAGCCTTCCAGGAGTCAGAACTAATTATGTACCACTGGAAGTGGTTATCATAGTGACTCTGCTAATAGAAAGTATGAACAAGTGAAATCAGCAGTTGAGTTCAGCTTTGTTTGTTATAGGTTTCTAAGTTTTATAGTTGAGCATCATACTGCCAGTCCATAGGAAAAAAATAACACTTGGATTCTTCAACTACATGTATAGGATAAGTCAAAACATAATTTGTCTTAGCTAGACAAAGGATATTGAACTTTCTATTGTTTCATGAGATTTAAAAGAACATTAAAAAATAACCTTTAGGAATCAAAAGTTTCACTACTGTATTTATAAAACAGACCATATGAACTGAAATGTTTCTCTGCTTTTTGTATGCTCAGAATGGTAAAAAGTCTGTGAACAACATCAAAATTGAAGGCAGGTACAACCTCCTAGAAGGTCTTCAGTATCTCAGAAAGTGTCTTTACTTCCAAGTAGCTCTCAGGGGAAATTCAACTACAGTTCAAAGAGCCTTTTCCCCACTCTCTAGGTAAGGGGTTGTTTTTGCTCACCTGTGTTTGTGTCAATTTGTATTTTGTTTCCAACAGAAACTGTAAGACTAGTAAACTATGTCCTAGAGAGTCCAAGTAATGAGCCTGACTTTAGGCTCACCCGTGAAAGATGGGGAAGCATCTTTCATCTGTCAACCGCCAATTTCAGTGTGACACTTTGATAAAAGTGGACCAAACACAAATTTGTGGTTAAAGTTGGGTTTGAATCTTTACTCAAATGTTTGCAAACTGTCACAATTTGTAAAAGAAATTAAACTCTTGGTAGAGTAAAAATGGCCTAGAAAACATTAGAAGAAAAATCTAACATTTAATAACCTAGATAAATGTGAATGATTTTGCAAAGGGATGAAATTAAAAGAGCTAGGTCAGTAAGTTGTTAGAGAATCTGGAGATAACAACAGTTCTTAGAAAGAAGAAACCACTTGTACTACCTACTACTAAAATATGCATAGAGATTTTATCAAAATGGAAACTTTGAATACTTTAGAAAACTTTTGTTGTGGTTGAGTGATATGAAGAGAATCAGAGAGCTGAGGAATTGGGGTTAAGTGAAGATGTAGAAGGAGAAAACACATTTTCAAGAAGTTTGGTCAGGAAGGGGAAGAGGAAGATGGGGTGCTAGATGAAAAGTGAGTAGTTTAGGGAAAATTTATCATGTGAAATAATAAAATAACAACACGTGAACAAATAAAATAAAAGTGAGAGAGGGCTCCGATTATGACAAGTTAAAGATTTAGGGGAAAGGTTGATCATGTAAGATTTCTTGGAAGGTACAGAAAGATGGGACCAAAGCAGGTGAAGACACTGATATTCACAATGAAATACCTTCCACTTATTTTTGGAAGCACAGGGAAAAAACATCCAGCTGGTATTGAGGTTTGCCAGACGAGTAGAAAAAAGTAAAACAAAAAACAATGAACAGTAAAAAGAAGTTAATGCGACATTATTCAAACTGACATTGGTTCACAAAGAATTTGTCTCCAGTCTATGGCAAGCAAAATACAGAAAAGGGGAGTGACTTTTTATTAAATGTTGTTGCAAATTAATAATATTTCATCTGTAGAAAGTAAGGATAACAAATTAGTGTCATGTGTCTTGTATGTCTGGAAAGTTTTCAATTTAATTTTAATAGTTAATTTTTTTTATTTTATAAAAATATTGGCCCCCAATGAATTATAAACAATAGATCATCAGCATTGACAGCAACTACCATGTCTTTTGTCACAGCATTTGATAAGTACTCATTTGTTGTGCATGTTTAGGAATGTTATTGAAAGGTGTGAACCATAAAATCAAAGTGAGTTTATGGAAGAACGATGGAGCGAGTGATGACAGAATAGTTGAACTGAGGTTCTTATGAGAGTGAGGGGTCTTAGAATTAATGGTGTAGTCAGAGAGCAAGAGGCTTTGAAAGGGATTTTGGAGGGATAGCACTAACAACCATAGCTCCAGTGGACTCCGGGGAAATGGATGAGAAAGTCATTAGAGAAAATGAGATGAAGATGTCACTGTAGGTAATTAACTAATAATTAATAAAAAGGGGGCACAAATGGAGTTAGACATTAAGCTTAATAAAATACGGAGTGTAAGCCTGTTTGCTTAGCAAGGAATCTATAGCTTTATCCTGCAGGGGATCATAGCATTACCCCACCAAGGGGATCACTATTTTTTCCTCCCCCCAACCCCATCATTGGATTGCTGTGGGGTGCAGAGGAAGGTGCAAGACCATCATGGTCTATCAGTCTAACCAAGCAATTGAAAATCTATCAAAAGCCTGCAAAAGCTTGGGAAATTGATTGATTCTTTTGAAAAAGCACGCGGTCCATTCCAAGCCCAAGGGAATATAATCCTGGGGGAACAAAGAATAACTCCCTCCCTCTCCCATCCCTCCTATGATGCACTCGCCCCATGCATTCGCATGTCCTCTCTCCCTAGTCATGTGGCTACAACAGCCTCATGGCCGATTGCCAAATGCACGCTACACGCAGGCTTCAGATGGGAGCCTGAATACCTCAGCACAGAAACAGATCGCAGCTGGGAACACAAGCTAAACTCAGCAGATGCCGGACTTAACTGAACTTTAATGTGGCACCGAATCTCTGGACCTTGGCTCTACTCCTTGCCCTTATTTTTTCCCTGGCAAGAAGACTGGTAAAGAAACAATGGAGCAGCCTACCACACTAATAAACCTGCCTTCTAAACCTCAGTCTTTCAGGTGTGAGTCCTTGGAATGCTTTCCTTGCCACCCTGTGGAAGAGCCTGATTTCCACCAACAACAAAAAGACCGAGGTAAACATCTATGGACATGTGCGAATCACCAAGGATGCCTCTATTACTCTGTTCTTTGGGTGAAAGGCTTTAGTAACAGGCAATGGCGATCTCCTGGGATGAGTTTTAGACACCTTGCAGCTGCTGTAAATAACTTTTGGGGCCCAGATGTGTATCAGGGCCATAGTTTTGTCTTGTTTGATTTTTAACCTGTGTGAGAGAGTGAGTACGCATGCATGTGTCTATTCATTTCTTCTATTTTTTTCTCCACCTTCTGCATGAAGGTGATTTGACTAAATGCCTAGCTCTTTCTGGAGAGCTGTGTTCAAGATGGGAAGATCAATGTGCCTTAAGAGCAGCTGGAGATTGTGTGTATTAGTATATCTTGGGTTCAGCAAGTTAGAGCCACTTTTTTCCCGTGGACCCAAGTTGTACTGAGAAGGCCACTTCATTCTGTGGGATAGACACTTATGTTTAGTTGTGGGAATGTTTATCCTGCTATATTTCCAGAAGAGCAGTGGAAAGAAAATGGTAATTCTGTAGAAAGAGAAAAAGCAAGAGAAGAAAAGAAGCAGGTTTTGATTGTAACTAAAACTTCTTCGATTCCGTAGTTGGATTAAATGAAAGAAAGCGCGTGTAAGATAAGTGACATGGAAAGGGAAAGACAAAGAAAAATGCATCAGAAAACTTATAGAGGATTACAAATTTAACAAATTCTGCATAGAAAGTAACATCTCTTCTCTTCGGCATCATCTGGCAGCTAACTTCCTTCCATGTCCTGATGGATAGATCTAGTTTCCACAAACATTTGTTTTGCTTTCAGTTTTCAAACTTGAGAGCCAGCATTAGAATGACGGATCACAAAAGTGCCATTTTGCAGCGTGTAGTCTTCCTGAATCTGTAGTGAGTCAGCAATAAGGACCTAACTCCTGTGTGGTCTGGCCCGCATCGGAGTTTGATGGCCCCACTGTCTTTTTTCCCCAAAGATGCCGGAAGCAGTGTTCACCTTAAAGTCTTCATTGATTCTGCTGGGTTTAGAGCCACCTGGAGAGAAACACAAATAAAGCCACAGAGAAAGGGAACCTTTGACTTCCATGTCTACTCTTCTTTCTACAAGAGTTGAATCATACTATAGTGTTCTCACTGTGAGCCCTTGAGAACTGTCTTTTGCCCTTGATTTAGACTAGAGATTTTTCTCAAGTGAAGTGTGAACAAAGTAGTGGTTGTGGCCCAAAGGTAACTGGATATACAGACCCTCAAACTGTCCCGAGGAGGCAACAGGTTATCAAATGGGGTTCAAAATTACCCAGTTGGTCAGAATATTATAAAGCATTGTGAGAAGCTATGGGTATTGCCTATTATCATTTATTAATTTACCATTAAGATAAGAGGAAAAATGATTTTGCATAGATTTAGCTTGGATGGGATATTTAGCAGACTAGTGATAATTACTCCATCCTAGACACAGCAACGTGACATTTGGGGGTTTCATACCATTAACCCTTTTCACATTCTCTCCACATATAAAGATTTAAGACAGAGTTTTGAGATTTAAAACAAAATTTAGTGCGGTATCAATAGTTCTGTCTAGGAGATAATGTTCAAAGATTTTTTTTATTTTTTCTTCTGCTGAAGTTTTTCTGTTCACTCTCCCAAAAAGAAATTGTATTATAATTATTGGTTCATAATTTATGCAGGTAGATTCATGTCCTGTTTTTGTTTGTTTTCTTTTATCATGTAGTTGACCATGACATTATTGCTTTGTTTGATTTTTGTTCTTTTTAGTTTTTTTGTGTGTGTATGTACACAGAATAGAGAGATGGGTAAAAAGTAGGCAGCACAAAGTGCCCTGGCTCTTAAGCTATTCTATTTTCAGTGGGTCTCCCCAGGAGCAAATGTGGTCCAATGGGAACATTTTGCAATGTCAAGGGACATTTTTGTTTGTTACAATTGCATTGGGTATGGGTGTGCTATTGGCATCTATTAAAAGAAAAGGCAGACCTGGCTGGTGTAGCTCAGTGGATTGAGTGTGGGCCTGCGAACCACACGATCGCAGTTCGATTCCCAGTCAGGGCACATGCCTGGGTTGCAGGCCAGTTCCCAGCAGGGCACTCAGAGAGGCAACCATACATTGATATTTCTCTCCTTCTCTCCTTCCCTTCCCCTCTAAGGATAAATAAATAAAATCTAAAAAAAGAGAAAAGGCAGGAAAAAAAAGAAGAAAGTGGGGATATTGTGAAACATACTCCAGCTCACAGGGCAGAGGCCTACAAACAAAGAATTACTAGGCTGAAAATATCAACAGCTCTGAGGTTGAGGAGCCCTGAACACATTGATCAGAAAACCGTCATAGTTATTTTGCATAAAGACCAAGTAATTCCCATCTTGCATTGTCATTGCAGTAAGCAAGCAGTTTGAGGTCAGATATTTCTAAATTTTAAGTCTTTCACATGTAAGTTTCAAGTTCCCTGATGATTAAATATTCCTTCTGATAAAGTGGAATTAACACTATCTTCACTGCATGATTGCTGGAAAGATTAAATTAGATGCATATACAAAACATTTAGCAGTGTGCCTGCCCTAGACTGAATGTTCAATAGTGTTTTCTCTGTTTCCCATGATGTTATAACAAATTTCAGCACTTTGAAAAAGATGACACTTTATTTTAACATTTCAGTAAGAAAAAGTAACTATGAATTTTTAGTTAATATAATAATGAATAATGTATTTAGTGTTAGTTTGATGGCTATATTTTCCTTTTGTTCTTTAAGCTCTTCATGATTTCCTTCAACAGGAATTGTTTTAGCAAATTATTTATGCTATACCAATGGGAAATATAGAGAACTGCACTACTGAGTCAAGAATTAAAGCCACATAATTATTTTAGTGTCCTTGAGGAAAATATATTTCATAAAATATCTTTGAGTTTTGTTTAAAACATAATTGTTTTCTTGAAGGGAAAAAGGATATGCATATCAGTATATGGAAATTCCATACATGTAAACAGACCTCAGGATATTTTATGAAAAGTTTCTTTAAAAATGCCATAAAAATGCTTAACCCTTTTGGCAAGATATATCTAGCTATTTTTCTCTTCCATAGAAAGAGTAAAACACCCTGTGTGGAATTTTATACAAATACAATGTCAAAAACTTGTACCATTTAAAAATGTCTGATTGCAGATTTATGAAAATACAGTCAAATGAATGGATGCATATATTCCAGGTATTCATGTATAATGTAATCTCAAGTCATGAATTTTTGGCAAGGAAGAGATCAAAAGTTTTCATGCGATTCAGTTTTAATATGCATACACTTTCCATTTTTTCCCCAGGCAAGCACACACTTTAAAATAAAATTGCCCATTTAATAATTTTATTTCTTCCTGGAATCCTGCAGAAAAATTTTTAAGTTTCTTTCACAAGTTAGGCTAGTTTTCAGCAAACATAAACCTAGAGTTTAAAAAGCCATGCACTTGTATAATGCATATAAAAAGACTTTCCTTGAATTTAGACATTTTCTATTTTATGCAATACTTAGGAGTTAAGAAATGTTTCCCTTTTTTATCACAATGTGTGATTGAAATTATACTGGAATAAGACATGCAAGACTTTTCTGAGGGAATGAAAATGACTGGTGACTTAGTGCGAGGCGACATACTCAGATAGGTGCAAAATTATCCTTTGGGTTATGCAAAGGAAATGATAACACTTTTAATTACATTTTTATTTTGAAATTAAGGAAGGGATTAAGCTTGCAAATATAAAATACGAGAACTTGCCTGGTCTCATATGCAGTAGTGAGGTTGCGGTTGGGAGAATTCGTGAGGGCCACTCGAGATACTCCCAGGACCAGAGCTCCACGGAGTGGCTTTCTCCTTTCTTTTGCTTTCGAGCTAGTGCTACAGACTACAGTTCCTCTTAGGCTATTTGAATAAAAATATGTAGCTTTGACTGAAATATTCTTTCCAAAGGAACAAGTCTTAACAAATACGTCCCCATTAAGATGATTGTTCAGAGATAATACCAAAGTGAAAGGAGTGAGCAGTGAGAAAAGGGCAGAACTAACTTCTCTCCTGTTACTAGGAGGACTTTTGAATGCTGTTATAACACCAAAGCAACGATGACCTAATGAGATATGACAACAAATTAATTAAAAACGTGTACTGCCATTTTACAGAAGTGTGAATTTACATTCATTGTCATAACAATAAAATATCTCCTAAGTGTGTGTGCATGTGTGTCGATGTGCGTATAATCAATATTGTATCTTTACAAGACATCTATTTAAATGTTCACGTCCACTCATGATTATATAAAACTAGACTGAGAATCATACTGTTGAATAACAATATCCTAAAGTATCGGCATTTTAAAAAGTAATCAAAATCAATAATATTTTTACATTATTATATTGACACATATTATAAATAACTTATTGATTAAAATAGTGCAAAAATATATACAATATTAGTAATAGTCTATTATCTAATAGAAAAATTTGTTAATATGTTAGTGAGAACAAAGCTTTCTATGTAATAAAATTTTTAGACAATTTATTACATCTGTTTAAAGCTTTTATTTCTTATTAAATGCATAGATTGTACTGTAATATATAATCATACTATATATACCTAGTTTTCTACATATACATATATACGTATATGCATATACTTATACCCCCACACACATACTGTAAATTTAAAATATCTTACTAACAGAGATGTATTACCATAAATATTTTAAAATGCTACTGTAGTATTAGAGGTAAAAATACAACATGTTTTTTCCTTTAAATACCTATAATTTTCTAAACTCAATATTATTCCTTAGCAATTGTAAAAACACGAGTTTTTGATGACGAAACAAAATTTGTTAAAAAATTTAAACATTTAACCAATAAATAACATACAATTTCACCTTTTAAAAAGAATTTTAAAGATAAAAATTGAAAAGATCAGTATTTAAGCTATGCCTTAAATGAGCAGCACCCTGCCGTTGCAGAGTGCTTTCACACGCTATAGATGGTTTTAATATTGACGAATGAAGCAATGTTTAATCTGCAGCAGGCCATGGATTAACTTCATTTGCCTCCAGGTCATTTGTTCATCTCTGTCTGTGTGGAATTATATGTTCCCCTCATGTCAACATGGGTTTTCTCTGGGAACTCTGGTTTCCTCTCACGTCCTAGAATTGTGCACATTAGGGCAACTGCTGCATCTAAACTACCCCAGGCTGAGTGAGTGTGGGCGTGGGTGTGCGTGGGAGCGATGGGAGGGCGTCCTGTCCAGCCCTGAGCTGCTGCTGGACTGGTTTTCGCCACCCATGGCTTTGACCTGGAATAAGCTAGTTGAAGAAGCAAGATCTTATTTGTTTTTATTCATCTGTCTTAAATATATGTGCCACTCCCATTTATTCCAATGCTTAATCTTAGAAATGTTTTGCTAATGAGCCAAATGGAACCAGAGACACGAATCCTGGAACATGCAGACAGCTATTAGGAGGGGAGGCGGGTAGGAGGGTCTGATCGAAAGAAGGTGAGGGGATTGGTCAAAGAACAGATATGGGGGGCCCAGGGGCATGGACAGAGGTGTGGGGATTAACTATGGAAGTGGGGGTCAGGCTGGGTGGAGGGGGGGTGGAGAAAATGGAACATCCGTAATAGAACTCACAATTAAAAAATAATATTAATTACAAATGGTATAGACCTTGGTTTAGGAGTTTGGTGATGTTTCTGTGACCAGAAATAAGCGAGAGGAACTGAACTCTTGTTTCCATCAATGGGCCTAGAGTAAAATTTGTTTCACTGTAAATCGTTTCACTAAGCCATAAGGTTGTCGTCAAAAACCTATTGACAACATTGAGTATTTACTGTTCTTACCCTGGGTCTGTTTCTCTCCTCTACAGAAGAGAAAGCTGAGGTCCAGAGAGGTCAGGAACTCAGGCACACACCTAGGTGGAGAGACTCGAAGACATGGGCATATCTCTCCGACTTCTCTATTAACCCCAATCTCTTCTAGTCCGCACCGATGCCGCGTTCCTAAGTATTCTCCAAGTTTAGAAAACGGATTGCTGCCAGCTACTGCAGCTTCTTCTGCTCATTGGAAGGCGTGTTTGATGACAATCAACAATAATAGTTTTATTTTTTTTTAAGTGAGGGATTCTGATTCCTTCTGCTTGCATTTGGTGAAATTCACGCTTTTCAACAACTTCCTAATTTGCCCTGATGACCTCAGTACTGATGTGTCGGTACACGCAGTGGAGACGGTGGTCGACCAGAATCCTCCTCCTGGAAAAGCAGCAGGATCCCTTTCCCAGTCTCCCCTGCAGTCAGGCTAATGGAGTGAGAGTAGAATGTGTGGGCTGCTTCTACATTTAAACCCTCACCTGCATGGACGTTCCTCCTCCATGGTCTCTGCTCCATCCTGCCGCTGAGCCCTGGGAAGCACAGAGCAGCCTTTGGGCTGTGGACGATGGTGAGGCCTGGGAGGGCCGCAGAGCCCTAGAGGGAAGGAGCCAGCAGGGCGGGATCCCTGCTCAGACTATCAGAGAGGAAAAACGATGCAAAGCCTTTCTGTGCCCCTTTGTTGTAGTAACTTATCCTGCACAGACTTTAGGCTTCCATACAATATTCCGAATTCACTGTTTAAAAATGTTATTCTTTAACTGTTCACAATCTGTTGCTTAAGCATATGGGCATTTTCAGGACATTTTTGTGTACTTCGTGACTTCCGACATTCCTTTAGGTCCAATCATCATTTAAATCCTATTTCTCATTACATTTGGTAGAAAAATCTCTTGCAGGCCGTCTGTTTGCCTCTCAGGCTTTTCTGCTAGACTTGCTGAATGTACTGATTTGCACAGCGTGAGGAAGTTTAGCTCGCGTTTTACGTCTGAAAGCTTAAATTGTTGCAAACATAGCAAACACTGTGAGAAAACACTAAAGTGCCCCAAATCGGCCAATTTCCCACACTCCTGCATTGTAAAAGCTTTCGTTAGTACATGAAAAAAATGTCAAAATGCGGATGGTGTTCACGAAAATTCTCTTCCCATGGACGACAGCTCGCACGTTTGACAAACCTTCATCTGAAGAAATACATGCTGCACAAGAGTCATTTAAGAAAATTGTTGTGTGAAGTTGGCTGCATTAATAACTATTTTATACTTTGCTTTAAGAGTTGCTAGTTATTACGGAGTTGTATGTAGAAGTGGGAAATGCTAGAAGAGGGGTTTATTCCGGGACACCTACTGTGCTGCTGCTGACGGCTCCTCTCTCGGGGGTTCGATCTGGGGCTCATTTCCACGGTTTGGAGACTCATTATCTCTCAAGCTGTGGAGTAAGTAGTCTGGAAACCCCGGCTTTTACTGGGACAGAGATCTACCCAGTAACTTCCTCAAAATCGTGCCATGAGCCATCATTTGGTAGGAATTACAAGTAACACTCAAGTAGATGCTAGAAGTCTATTACTCCATGCAACCAGGTTTCTGCTCACTTCTCTCGACTGCACATAATTAACACTATTTTCATAGTAAATTACTGCACAACTTAATGCAGCTGTAAAGACAAAGACAGGTTGGGAAAAGGCATAGTGGATAATTGGATGGTAAAATAGTTCTGCATATAAATTTAAATAGCCTTAATAACTAACTACAAATAAGAGACAAACTTTATATATGTGTATATGTGTTTATAAATTCCAAGAATATCCACGCTTTTCCCAAGATGACTTCAGAATTGTTGAAACTTCAATGATGTTTGTTAAATCTTTTCTGGGTCATGTTTCCTCCTTGTCTTCCTTCATAGATGCATGAAAAAAACATTTAATTTTTCATGATACTTCTAATCTCTACACTAGTTACTTTAATGATGTGATTTAGAGGAACACAATGAAGGTGTAATCTAGATTGTTTGAATCCATACAGAAGCGAGACAGTTGAATTATTTTTAAAACATATGCACGTGATAAAACAAAACAAAACAAAACAAAACAACTCACCTGTCAGATGAGTCTTATGTCCTTGGAATAAGTACCTTCACCTGATTGATTATATAGAAAAATATACATATATATATTTTTTATTTTGGTTTTGTGTACATATTTGTGTATAGGATATGCACATAAATTTCAACTTTATATAAAACAGAGATAAAAACTTTACTTGCAATACATTTAGGCTTAATTGGTTTAAACTCTACTGTATTTTATTTAGCACTTTGTAACATGGAGTGATGGATGGTAGAGGAATTTAAGAATCTACTTCATGAGAGCTCATGTATTCTATATTCTTTCTAATTGTGAATATTAAAATCTTCTAGATTTTTTGTGTATGTTTTGTGTAAAAATCCAGTAAAATTGGGCACCCTGAGCCCTTGAGAAGCTTTGTCATTTGTTCAGCAAGCAGTGCATGAGGAGGAGAGCTGGGCTGAGTTGGAAGTCTTCCTCCAGCCCACTTGCCTATCCTGCATGGCCTGTGCACATCCTTTGCCCTCCTTCCTGGCATTGTTTTACTCCCACTTGTC
Organism: Sturnira hondurensis; assembly: GCF_014824575.4. Taxonomy (NCBI): domain Eukaryota; kingdom Metazoa; phylum Chordata; class Mammalia; order Chiroptera; family Phyllostomidae; genus Sturnira; species Sturnira hondurensis. Next base: position 20,152,277 of record NW_028088227.1, on the reverse strand, counting down.
TTCTTCCTTGTAGTTAAAGTAACGTGACTCAAGGTGGGCAGCTTTTACCAGGGATATTTTCTAGTGGAGCCATTTAGCACTTTTGCAAGATGAACTCTTTTGCCTTTAGGGTTGCTGGAAGGTCTCCAGCTCCAATGAAATTGTAGAATAACTGGGGTTTATTATAAGGGGGGGGGTCTCTTTATATCTGTGTTGGCAGGCATGGGGCATTTCTCTAGTAAGTCTGATTGTGTAAAGGTAATTTCCTAGCAAAAATGTCTTTCTTTATCCTCTCAGCAGCCTCTTAATACTGAGAACTATGGTTATTGATAAAATAATATCAATATATGGCATTGCAGTTAACATTCGAACAATGATGATGTAGAGATGAAACATTTTAAATAATGAGATAATTGTAGGTAACTTCATTTTTCATGTTTCATACAAAATAATTTTAATAGACTTTTACTTCAGATCAGGACCTTGTTATATTTATCCTTTAATTAACTAACTTATTTTAATTCAGACTTAATATAAAAATATAAATTATTTTCTAGGATTTGCTTTCCATGAAGAGGTTGCTTCTGTGTTCACAGTTCTAATGATCATTGGAAGCCAGAAAGTCTTGGTGATGCTCCTAGATTCACAGTGAGGCCATTGTCAAGGGTTAGGAAAATTTGAAGTCTGCATAATTATTAAGGCACTACCTAAGGCACTCAGTGTTGTCCTTCCCAAAGAATTATGTTAATTGGGGTCAAAGGATTATTCTCCTACATCTTTTATTTTTCTCTAGAGTACCTTGCAGAGTTCTAAGCACGTGGTGGGTTTTAATAAACATTTATTAAGTAAAAATGAGAGATTTAATATCACTTATAGTCCACAGTTCATTCAAAATCTTTTTTAGCTATTTCTGTGTAACCAATACCTGTAATTTAGAGTTGTAAAACTGCAATAAGTTCATTCTTTCCCATGAAGCTGGATTTTTGGAAGTTTCTGCAAATCTAGGTCATACGGGCTTGATTTTTACAGATTCGGGAGCTGAGTCAGTTGGGTGTTGGCTGATCAAGGATGGCCCCACCCAAGCTGCATCAGATCTGATCACTGCAGTCTCATATCCTACATCCTACAGCTGGTCAGTCCACCTTACTCTCCAGGCAAGTGGGCACAGTTCCAAGAGAGCAGCCGCATGAAAAGCCTCTACAGTCCTAGGTTCAGAACACCCTGCCACAATTTCCCTGCCAGTTCACTTCTAGTTGGGAAAAGCTGCGATGCCACATACTAATAGTGTGTGGCACTATCATAGGGAGGGGCGGTGATAGCGCTGTTTTTGTAACCAATATCCAAAACACTGAAGCAAAAAATGAAAGCCATCCAAATATGCTTGTCTGAAGTTCTTGCCTAATAAATTTGTTAGCAGCCACATTTGCTCCTGTCAGAAAGCCAAAAAGACAGGGAAAGAAATCCACAGTTGGTGTCAGCAGAATGAGCTTTTCAAATGACTTATGTAATTTGTCAAAACGGAGTAGTTATTCACACAAACACCCTCGCTGTGAATTGTCAAAGCCCTTTATTTTATGAATTGAGCATCGCTATGAGTAATGTAGTGGCTTTTCATAGTGTAAGGCTTTTCTACCTATAAAGCCTTTTGGTTCCTTTGCTTTTTTTTAGCCCTTTGCATTATATCCTATTTAAATTTATAACAGTTGCTACAAAAATCCCTTTATTACAAAAAATTATAATGTTAGTAACTCTGACAATCTTTGTCTTTCTCTGAAGTGATGTACAAAAGTTTTTATTTTTTTAGTAAGCAAATTTTAGAGCATTGTTCACTGGTTTTAATTAATAAACAATTTTTATGTTGTTACAAGTTTACAGCAAAAGTGAACTGAAAGTATAGATTTCCTATGCACCCTTACCCCCGCATGTGTATCTCCTTCTCCAGTATCAGTGTTTCCCTCCTGAGTGGTACATGGGTTATAGCTGGTGAACCTATACTGAGAAATCATCACCCAGAATCCATAGTTTACATTAGGGTTTGCTCTTGATGTTGTACCTTAATCTCCTGTAAAAGGATGTTTTTCTGTGTTCCAGAGTCAAATGTCATTGTTATAAAAGTATTCATCCAACAAATATTCATCGGATTGGAAACACTGTTAGAATAAAGGAGTCAGTGATCAAAACTGAAAATCCAATGTTTTATTTTGTGGGGTTCCTAGGGTCCGAGAGTGAAACCAGAGACCTTGGGGAAGAGGTGGCAAGGGACTGTGTCATCCAGTGTCCTGCTCTAGTTGGGGGTTGACTTACGCATAAGAGTAGAGACCTCATTCATTCTTCTCAGGATACTACCTCCTACTTTGCTTCTGGAAAGGAGGATCCGGATCTCTTACAGGGAACTCGCTCTCTGACCGGCAGTCGCCCAGTGTTTGTTAAAATCAATGCCACTCATGTGTTTCTTTTGTCTTCTCCTCTCCTTTCTTCTCCTCCTCTGTCTTTTTCCTCCTGCTGTTCTTGTTCTCCCACCTGCTCCTTCCTGTTTTCTTCTTCTGATTAATAATCACTTCATTAACAATAATCTTGCGGATAGCACTACTCCTCTCGGCTTATTTCAGTTTATTGTGGTCATGATGAAAGATAAGAACCAGAACTTAAACAGATTCAAGTGCATTTAATCCCTATCAAGTCGAATCCATACCAAGGTCAGATCAGTGAGTATCATGCACGCCCTAGAGCTAAATAGGAGCCTATGCTTTGGAAATATCATTGATTTTAGACTTTATTATTTGTTGTGAGCTATTTCTAAACATTCTGTTTAATGACATTCTGTTTAGAATGGGGGTCATTAGAAAATATCAATGGTTAAAAAGTTAATTATGATTGTTATGTGTCTTGAGATACAATGAAGTAAATTATTGAAATTAAAGTTTATATGTAATTTAGAGTGTTTTGAGAGAATAAAAGTTCAAATTTATTTAATTCTAGGAGACCTGATATAAGCCTGTCTCCTGTAAGCAAAGTATCTATGCAAAGTATCATTTATTTCAAATTTCTTTTGTATAAATGAAGACCCTTATGGGGGCAACTTTGTCTGCAAAGTTCCCCCGTCCACCACGGGTGAAAGTGAAACTACCAAGATGTGATCTGCTTGGGGAGGAGAGGTGTCCGATCCCTTAAAGGAGAAGGGCCAAGAGTCCCTTCCTCCAGGGGCTTTTGTTGGGTTCATTTGCACAAGAATACAGGTAAGGATCAAACAATAGATAGCATTAAAGAAACAATGAGGGCTTATTCTCAGTCAGGGTCAGATAGCTAAAGAGCTGTGAAATTTTGAGGAACAAAGTTCTTGCTTGGACCCTTATTGTTTAAACGAGAGCATTCTAAACAAAGCAGGTTTCACAGGATTTCACATATTCTTTCTTAGGCCTGATCACCCCGGAGAAACCCCCTTTTCCAGCACAGGGCTGCACCGCCTCCCCAACAGGTTTTCAGGCTTAAGTGGATTGGAGCCAGGAAGTGGCTTCTCCCAGATGGAACTGGGGACTTGAGTTATATCAGAATAGCCGGGGAGCGAGGGTCCATCACTCCCTCTTTGTTGCAGCCCCAAGAGTCCTTCCATGATGGCCTCCCAAGTCATCGTGTCTGGCTTAGGTTGCCCCCCGTCTGAGGGATCATAACACTCATAGACAAACTGACCAAGCACTGGGGGCAGGGGATGAAGCAGAGACAAGCTTTGTCTCCTTAGTGGCTGGAATTCCAGAGGTCGCCCACTCAGCCTTAGCCATGGGGGGCGATTACAACTCCTGAAAGCAGGCAGAGGGGTTCCCAACAGACCCTCTCTAAAACCCTGAAATTGACTTAGATCCTCCAGACGAGACAAATTTTACAAGTCATATTTTTGACATTGCAGCACTCCCAATCTTTTGCTTTTTATTATCATGTAATTTGCTTATAATTAAAGAACATTAAATGTCTTTATAGCAGAAATCATGTCTCTGTGTGAATAAATTTGTATACTCTCATTAATATAATCTGAGTTTAGTAAGCATTACATGAATATATCTGTTGAATCAACCAACACATGAAAAAGTGCTAAGAATTTATGCATAGTATATAAGAATATGTAAATATTAAGTCTGACAATGAAGATTAGAGTGCTCGTTTGCCCAAAGAGGAAAGATTTAAAAACAAGGAAAGTTTAGTACATTCACAATCTATTAGAAATTTGAATGAAAATATTTTTATTTGTTTGTTTGTTTATTGTTTATTTATTTATTTATTGTTTGTTTGTTTGTTTGTTTATTCTCCATGACTTTATCTCCTGAATCAGCATTCAGGATAGTATAATGTAAACAACCTGATTTATTGGACTATCTGGGCATACATGTCCTTGACCTTCTAAAGCACTAAGATCACTTAAGCCATTCTCCCCAGTACAATGAAAAACGTCACCTGCAGTTTTCAAAAACCAAGACCCTGTCCGTCAATAAGTCAGCATCTAATGCACTTCCTTGGAGTTGTTGCTTGTGGCTTCACTGAAGCCCTTGCCAAAGGAACAATTTGGGGTTGGGGGGGGTGTGATGCTTACTTTATTTTTAATTTAATCATTATTATTTTTTCATTACTATTTAGTCCCCTTATACCTCCTCACCCCAACAAGCACCACACCTTTGTCCATGTCCATGAGTCCCTTTTTGTTTTTGCTCAGTCCCTCCACCCCATAACCTCCCCTCCCACTAGCCATCATCTGCTCTCCGTCTGATGAACAAACTGAACTAACAAGCAAAAGAGAGACAAATCATTTGTTTTGAAAAGGGTGATAGTACTAGCTTAAGATAAGTAGGGAAAATGACAGTTGGACATTTGCACTTGGTGCAAATACTAAATGGTTTAACTTTTTTGATACTTGTCAAGTTTCTGTTGTGAATCATGTTGATAAAATGTTTTACTTAAAGTCACAACGAAATGCTCTATTTTGGTAAATAACAAATATGGCCTTATATGTCTTTCATACAAAAATTAGTTTGAAAAGAAAATTGCTAAGCCCATCTTTTTCACATTGTGTATCTGTAATCACCCACATAATATTTACAACAAATAAATATATACAAAACTGATGTCAGAGAAGGAGTGGGACTTTGGTCTTAAATATTCAGGTAATCCAGTTACTGGGTGTCCCTAAGGATCCAAATCACTAGATTCCTGTTCAGACCTCTGGTTCCATTTCCTTCTGTAAATACTACGTAATACCTCACATGCAGTGTTATGAGGATCAATCGCCAAAGCTTCAGAGGATAGCTTAAGCATTTTTTTTATGTTTGTACAAAAATCTAATCTTGAATTTCAGGTCTTGCTATTTATATCTTTTGCTAAAGAAATTTAGCAGGTCTGAACTCACTCAAGAGATACTGGGTATATTTCTCAAGAGAATCACCCGTCTTTAGGAGAAGAAATTATGATTTAATAATGTTTTGCAACAAGCAGCACTTTACGTGTAATAAATTTAAGCATTCTAGTAGTCTATCTTGCAAATGCCTTCTAGCATTCTGTTTCATGCCTTTATTTCTGTTTATACAAATTTGATAAGGGATACTTATAAGAACAAAATCAATTCTACATTTTTCCTCATCTTCCATTTTCTTATTTGTAGCAGAGAAATTTTTCTTAAGACTATCTGTGATTGTCTTTTAATATCATTGGTACTCCTAGACATTCTGCCTGTCAAGTCAGGAGGTTGACATAAAAGACAGTCAGGACATTTATTTATAAACATTCAAATTTGTTCTGTTCCCAAACCAACCGCCATTGCTGGTCACTGGCCAAGAGAGCAAGAGAAGGGTGTGTAATGGTGGTGAATCTGTTTCTCATAGTGCAACTAATATTGCATTGTGTTTTCCATTTATGAATGATCCTATGAAACATTTTGTCTATAATGTGTGTTTTATAATTAAAGTTAAAATTTTACTATGGTGTTTGTTCCATATAGAGTCCTATCAGGAAACAAAGAGCTGATTCAAACTTGGCACTTAAACGATGATTGAATTGGTGGGATTACTGTTCTAAGTGCAGTCAGAGTTTAGGTAAACCAGCAGGTAACGGCAGCATGATTCAGAACGTGAAACAGTGGGGAGACTTCACCAAGCCTAGACTTGAAGAACTGGGATCGGACACAGTGATCCAGAAGGAGTCGCTGTAGGGTGAAGGCTAACACACAGGAGTGACCTTTCTGTGGAAGGAGGCAGCTGCCCCAGGATGACTCCGCAGAGAAGGGACTGAGATGAATGAGTACCAGCGCCTCTTTTCCTTCCCATCTTCAGGATCTCTTCCTAGAATTGCCAGTTGGCCAAATCCACTCAGAAAGCAGAGCATAAATCAACCCACTGTGGCAGTCTTCCATAGTTTAGTCTTCCACACGCACAGAACAGGCAAGAGAGGGTAGAAAATGGACTTGGAGGAATAGCATAACGGCATGCACACAGTCTGCAAGGTCCTATGTCATCTGCCCACACCTAGTTTCTACCGTTTCTACTGCTTGCTGTGTCCTACGACTTTCCCCATTATGTACTTTCCTCTGATTGCCGCAACCTTCCTTTTCTTCTTACCAATGAAAACCCTGCACATCCTAGGGCCTTTGCACATTATGTTCCCCCCACCAGGAAAGACCTTCCCAGACCCTACGTAGGCTGATGTGTACAATGCAAGGACAGTGCAATTGTCACCTTCTCCTCAAGGACTTTCCAAACCATCCAGCTGGAAATGTCTCCCTCACTTAGTCACTCTTACCAAATTATCCCTTTCATTTTCCTCATAGCAGATACCAGGGCACAAAGTTACCTTGTTCATTTATTTGCTGCCTTACTCATTACAAGAACTTAGAAATAATGTTTGGAACAAAATTTTTTAGGGCCCATACCCACCTTCCTCTTTTAATAGAAAAGGAAACTGTGTCCCAGGTGTGTCCAAACTAGTAAATAGTGTGATACAGAAGCACCAACTCAGTTACCCCTAACTTCCCTAAGTATCAACACTAAGTTATATCGCTTCCTAAAATTGCAGGTTGAAAGACAATAAGATTTTGCCTATAATCTGTTAGAGTTGCCAAAATATTAAAATTTGATTCAGTGGAGAACAAACATTTAACTGATGGACGTAGGAAATTCTGAACCAGCATTAGTTGTAGGGTGGAGAAGATAACTCAAAACATGAACTCCTTGTCATAATTCTATATAACAAAATTTGGGGCACATGCCTGCAGAGTTTTAACATTTTCTAATTGACTGCAACACATAGAAAGCAACTTCTGTGCATGGGTCTTCCTAATGCTTGGGCAAAACCAAGCATAATGCTTGTTTGATGAAATGCTGCCCGTTTTCCTAAAAAAAAACAAACAAAAAAAAAAACTTTCATTCCTTGTTGAACAGAAACGACGCAAAATATGTTCCTTTTAATTTATATTTCAATTAAGTTTCATTTTACCCCTTTCTTCCTCTGCCTTCTGAAACCTACCCAGTGGGAAACACGGAGAGAGAGTTTTGTCACTATTGGTCAAACGTAGCCTTTTATTTTATTCACACAGTCATTCCCACGAGTCTTCCATAGCTTTTGCTACACATAATGGAAACAAAAGCTAATAAAGATGTCTTTTAGGAAAGGTGAAATGGGTGACAGTAGAAAATGGGAGAAGAAGAATGGAAAAACAAAATAGCCCAGTATTTTTAAGCATTGACAAAACCCAGTGTTTCCGCAATTTCTTTTCTTGTGGAATTCCGCTGGGAGAAACCCTTCCGCCGGGCACCCCTTCTTCCCTCCCTCGCTGCGTGCAACTCTCTTTCACGTCCACTGCTAGGTTTACAAAACGGAACTATGTGCAGAGAGGAAGCCAAGCCCGGGGTTGATTTTTTATAACTATATAAAAGCTTCTTACATTTCATTTATTTTATCATTTCTGACTGTGTTGACATCGGCAATGAGAGCATTGTTTTCTCGATGATTATCCCATTCTAGTTGTTTTTGTTTCCCAAGCAGCCAAGCTGACTCTATTTACCAGCCCCACTCCTTTGCTAGTTAAGCCAGGCACCAAGGTCCAGATACCAACGACTCAGATACTTTATTCTGATGAGTAATTTTGTTAAAAGCTCTAAAAACCTTTCCTAGATAACTCTGCTCTGGCACCTACCAATTGCCCATATTTTTGCAATTACATATGATCTCAGATTAAACTTCAGCTTCCCTTTGTTTTCTTTGAATTATTATTGAATAAAATATGGTTTGAACAATGTCTATGATTTTCAAACAATGCAGCAGTGTTGAAAACAATGTAGAGCCTGTTTAAATTTTAAAACGCCGATATTTAAAACGTATTCTCTTAGGAAGGAAGAAGAATAAAAAGTCTCTTTCTCCACTGTGTTACACGTTAATTTGCTCTACTGAGACATCCACATTTATAATCTTTCATGGCTGAATCCTTCTATATTTTGGTTATATATAAAATAGATCAGCTAGATTTCTCAAAAGAAATCTTACAGGCAAGAAGGGGCTGGAAAGAAGTATTCGAAATCATGAAAGGCAAGGACCTACTACAATCTAGATTATTCTATCCTGCAGAGCTATCATTTAGAATGGAAGGGCAGATAAAGTGCTTCCCAAATAAGGTAGAGTTCAAGAAGTTCATCATTACCAAGCCCTTATTACGTGAAATGTTAAAGGGACTTACTTAAGAAATAGAAGAAGATCAAAGATTATGAATAGTAAGACAACAAACCCTTAACTACCAACAACTGAACCTAAAAAAAAAAAAACAAAAAAAACACAACGAAAACAAAAACTAAGCACACAATTAGAACAGGAGTAGAATCACAGAAATACAGATCACTTGGAGGGTTATCAGTGGGAGGGGTGAGTGGGGAGATTGGAGGGGTTGAAGGGGGAGGTACAGGGAATGAGAAGCATAATTGGTAGGCATAAAATAGGCAGGGGGAGGGTAAGAATAATATAGCAAACAGAGAAGTCACTTACCCATGGACATGAACTAAGGGAGAAAAATGCTGGAGGTTGAGGGGTGCAGGGTGGAGGGATGATAAAGGGGAGAAAAAAATTAGGACAACTGTAATAGCATAATCAATAAAATATACTTAAAAAAACTAAAAAAAAAAACCCAAATAGATCCACTAAAAATAAGCTATGGAAGTAGTACCCTTGTCTTGGAGCTACATATAGCATTAAGAACATTTTTATTAACTTGCCTGTTCAGTGGCTGGCTAATGTTAACTCACTTGAATTATGCTCAAAAGTGGTTTAGTCTTTTGCTTGGTTGTGAGGCCTTTTTTTATTGTTGTTTTATTTTCAAGGTGAAGCAATTTTAATTAAGAGAAAGTTTGTATTTGTAAGGCTTGAGAAAATTTGCAATGTAACAGAAGAAGTATAAGAAGTATGAAGCTCTATACAAATATCAGAAATTGTTATTTTCATAGTTGAGTCATCCTTTGTTGAAACATGTGATACGTTACTTCTCTAGAGTTTTCTAGTTTTTTTTAAGTGTGAGCTATATTGACATTGACATATTTACTGTGTACATTTTTAATTGACACTCAGCTTTCTAGATTTATTCTGTATTTTGGTATTGGACATATGTCATCTGGCTGATTGGTACCTTTTGCACTTTTTCTCTGTGACTTTCTGAGGCCCTAGGGATAGAGTTCTTTCCTTCTTTAGCTGAAAAATTCGATTCACATGCCTTATAGGGCTGGTGGAATTCTGAAGGTGGCCCCCCTCACGATTCTCTTCAATCAAGAACTCATCTAGGTACAGCTTTGAAGGGATTTTGCACCTACAATTAAAGTTGCAAGCCAGTTGACCTTTGAACACTTCAAAAGCAGAGAGTTGTCCCCTGGGGAGAGAAGAAGGGGAAGTCAGAGAGATTCGAAGTATGATAAAGATAAAGATGTCACTGAACGGGCTTAAAGATGGGAGGGGTGCCAGGCTACCTCTAGGCTGCTTGCTCCTGGATCAGAGAGAAAAAAGTATGTTGGGATGTCAATTAAGGTTACATTTTATCTATACATTATTTTAGGAGAATAAATAGTTTACAATTAAAATCTATATACATGGTATACCTCTCCCATTTATTTTTATTTTTACTGGAAGCTGGGACCTCCGGAGCAACATTTAAAAGAATTGGTGACAGCAAAAATCTTTGACTGTTTTTCTCTCAGAAAGGGTGGAGGGTAGGGAGCATGCGCTATTTCACAATTGAATATGATAACATTGCTATGTTTTGCGTTGATTTCCCTTTTCAGATTGAAGCAATTTCCTTCTCCTCTTAATTTTCTGATAACAGTACATACTGTTGTCTTCAACAACATTTATGTCCCTTAAGATAATTATATCCTTTTTGGTATTAATCTGCTAGTACAGCAAATTCCATTGTTTGATCTTTAAATGTTAAATCAAAAACTTTATTCCTTAGTTAAAACACATTTGTTTGTAAATATCCCTATAGTTTGCTAATGTTTTTATTATTACTATTATCAAAATATAGTTAATTTCTTATGTATTGTTGGAATTATGGAAATATTCACGTTTTTTCCTTTAAACTACAAATGTGATAAGTTAAGCTACATTGTTTTATTTTCAAATGTTGAGGCAAATATGCATTTTCAAGGTAAACCTCACTTTGATCATTAAGGTAGTATAGATATTTTTAATACAGTAGAGGCTTCAAATTGCTAATGTCTTGTTAAGGATTTTTCTATCATCATACATTATACTGATCTATAATACTTTCTTCTTATAATATGCTTGACAGGTTGATGTAACAGTTGAAAATGATTATTTTTTCAGAGTTATCTGAAATAGCTCTTTTGAGATTTCAATTTCTTTAGTGTGTGTGTTTGCGTGCATTTAATTTCCAAATATTTCAGTCTCTTGTAATTGATTTATTTTGTTAATTCTAAGTTAATTCCATGTCATTATGAAATTTTTTAAGTTCTTGAAATACATGTTTCATCTTTTTATTATGTTGTTTTAACAAACAACCCAGAAATAGGAGACCATGAAATGGGGTAGAAGGAAAGAGAGAACTCAGCCTCCCAACTTGCCCTTTTCCTCCTTATATATTTAAAATCTGTATGTAAGCTCTGGGGTGTGTGGGAGGGGAGAGACTCCTTAAGGGGGTGGGAGTAACTCAGGCTCCTTTTCCCTTAAAATTCAGGCTCCTCTGCCCAGTGGGAGGGCCCATCTTGAGAAGGCCACCCAGTTGCTCCCAGGGCTTCTGCACTTAGCAGAGGGCATCTTGTAGGAGCAAGGGGGAGAGGGATGTATGGTGTATGAATAGATGGATAGACAGATAGATAGATGATAGATTGATAGAAAGGAAGATAGTTAAGATAGACAGGCGGTTTTTGAACAGTGCTGAACCAGAAGGACCAGACATTGACATCCTTGGTGGGTGTGCTATGGCTTATGTAGCCTCAGATCAGAAACCAATGATTTGAAACAATTTTTTCCTGGTTATGTATAATGTGACTCTTGCTTGACTTTTATGGTTTCCTCTGTCACTTGTCTCAAATAGTGTTTGTATCAGTATCTCTCAATTTTTTATGCCACAGTGATTTTTTAAAGATGTTTAGCTATAGTTTCCAACCAAGTCATACTGAGGATTGGCCTCTGTGGCCCCACAAAGTACTAGTAGCAGTACAGGTAAAAACACATGTTGGGGTATTTTTTACATATCAGACATGTATTCAGCATTCCCACTGCTTTCTCATTTACCTGCATTTCTATCTAAAATTCCTATGAAATAGATGCCATTAGCATCCCCACTTTTCACAAGAGGAATATGAGTAATATAACAATCATGTATTTGCCCTAAATGTCTAAGAGAGTAGTCTGAATTAGAAACTTCAATTTTAATCAAAGTAATATATTTTCTGTGATATTAATAATAGACTAACAACCAATACCCTGGACAGGGTTCCAAGGTTAGTGGCAATGACTGATGACTGAGAACGTCCACATTCTTTTTTTTTAAAATTCATTTTATTTATTTATCTTTAGAAGGGAAGGGAAGGAAAGAGGGAGAGAAATATCAATGTGTGGTTGCCTCTCGTGCATCCCCTGCTGGGAAGTGGCCTGCAACCCAGACATGTGCCCTGACTGGGAATCGAACCCTGATCCTTTGGTTTGCAGGCCCGAGCTCAATCCACTGAGCTATGCCAGCCAGGGCTCGTCCACATTCTTTTTTAATAATTCAACATCATCCAAAGACATTGCTGGGGGAAGTTATCTTACAAAGAAGGGAGATAATAATTTCCCCATTATGACCCCAGCCCTCTGAGGGATGATAGAAGGACGAGATCAAAATATGCCAGGAGCAGCTGATATATCCAAGCAGCCCTGCCAGTTCCAGGAGTTTGGGGTATTCATTTGGAACCGGTGATCTGCTTGGTTCCTTGTTTATTTGCCTAAATCTAAAATGGAAGTGAATTGATTTTTGCCAGGTCTCACATTTCCAACCTTCTGAGCAAAATGATGAGTAAGGCATGAGTTTCACACAGTAATATCTTGACAAAAATGTCTCTGTAATTGAGATAATCAATTTAGTGACAAGATCTTAAAATCTCATCAAGTCTCACCCTAACTACTAACATTCTATTATAGATATAAAAAATTAACTGTTCAGTGACTAGGATATGTGATAGTATAGTTATGAGAAAAATCAATTACTAAAACATGGACATGTTAGCTATATTTGTGATAGTTTGTTTTCAATTATATATCACATTAATTACAGTGTATATAGTAATAAAGTTAATAATTAGAGGAGGGCTGTGTTTTTTCAGTTCCTCAATTTCTCTGTTGATAATAGCTCTGATATATTTTTACAACTTTAGTAAAGCACTATGTTTTATTCCCAGTTTAATATAATAGAACCAATGGAATGTTCCACTTTCATAAATGTTTGATGTAAGTTCTCTCTAGGTGAGCTGAGAAAAAAAATCACTGTGTACTTTTCATTTCAGGAGCTGTACGATGCAAAGTCCCGAGGTACAGTTCACGGTTCTTCATAAGATTTTTCTGACCACATTCTCTTTTCTCTCTCCTAGCTCTTTTGTAGCAACTTCACCTTTTTGGGCAGTTTTTCAAGTCAGTTTACCCTCTGTCACCCAGAGTAAAATAAATATTCTACCGACACAGTGACATCAGGACAAGAGCTGGTGGCAATATTTGGGCATTCCTCTATGGAACGTTACAGTAGTTACTACTGCAGCCAGCTACACACCCACTTTACAAGCCCCTTCAGATTTTCAAATCCCCTTCAAAAGTCAGTTCAATTAAGAGGTGTTTGCCCTCACCTCATGTCGATTTTTAAAACCCTCATTTTGGTTGTATATATTAACTTCTTGGTTTCTCTCCCCGCAAAAAGTCTAAGTCCTGGAAGACATTTTAAAGCAGATAACACCTGGAAGAAAAAGTTGAGAATTCTGGAGAGAGAGCTCCAGGAGGTCAAAATCAATCTGTGCTGTATGCCTGGGAAAGAAAATAGAAATCATTTGGAAGTATTGAGGAAAACTCTGATTGTGTGTGTGTGTGTGTGTGTATAAAATTTTCCCAAAGCAAATGCATTTCGAATCCAAATGCCGTCAACTCTGGTGTACTCAGCTGAGTGGACCTCACTAGCTGAGCAGAATAAACCTTCCAACACTAACTTTCTTAAAGGGTCTTCAAAATTATTACAAAGTGGACTTATCTACACTGGTATATTTTTTCTATAAACAAATAATTTATGAAAACTAAGCCTCTGTTTAAAATAACAATATAACTATAGTGAATACCTATAAGTTTGATGTTAATCCGGTGAAATTTTTCTGCATTTTTACAGGAGAATAAGAAGAATCATAGAGCATTAAGTAATGCACCCAAGGCTGTGTGTGAAGAATCAGGGCTGCATCTGAGCCAAATCTGTGACCCATGAAGGAACCTTCGCCCACAGTCTCTTACTATATATAGTAAGTTGACCAGTTGATGTTTGTTATTATGATGGACACTATGCTTCAAATGTTTTTGACATGTTAAATGAGAAAGGTATAGTTTATGAATATATTTAGACCAAAATATCCTAATCAAACTAGATGTAAGGCCCTGAAGAAATAATTTTGGTAACAAGAACAATTACGTATCTATTCCATAGTGCTTTTGTAGTATAGAACCCAGTATTCTGATACATGTTAAAAATTTGAGTTAATCAACAATCCTCAGTAATAATAAAATATTCTGCATTACATGAATGATGTTTGGAATGTTAGACAAACAGTCTGCCTAATGCTAATTAGAAAAATTAGAAAATGGTTTTGTAATAGTATTTTGTTTACCTTGATCATTTAAACTATTCATAGGCTCAGAGAGGCATCTCCTTGGGGTGTATTTCACATTCTGCATAGGCAGACAACCCTTTCTTTACTTTTGTTTGTTAATCTCAACTTGTATGTGGCACCGGGTCATCATCTGCACTTAGATGATCTGTGTCTCATTATTCAAAGATGTATTTTACAGATACCCAGAGACTAGAGACCTTGAACGTTTGCAATGGGACATACAAGACCCAAGGGCAACTAGAATCAGGGCAGGTCACGGTAACACTCTCCCCGTTGGCTGCAGGCCTCCTTCTTGTGTGACCACTCAGAAAGCGGCATGACATTCTCAGCATGCCAGCTTTACACTTTTCTGTCCTCCCTCCTATTTCTGGACAATAAAAAGGAGGATGCATCTTAACACCCAGAAAACTTTCAGGTCTCAAATATGTGTAGCTTAAGGAATGCATTATTCTTTTTTTTTTGTTACATTTAAACACAGAAGTAAAGATTTGAAACATAAATTAGAACACTTTTTATAATTTAATTCAATTTACATAGAAAATATAAAAAAATAATACTACAGAATTAACTAGCTTTTTTTAGTGACAAAAATATTCTCAGCACTAAATTGGGAGGCCTTAAAACTCACATCAATGTTTTGTGATAAGGCTATTGACAATTTTAGTTGTTATTTTATAATCCTTATGGTTGTTTCTTTCTCCTCAGTCCATTTATTTTTACTTAAATGAGTATACACACAGTATGTGAAGAAAACACTTCATATGATATGATAAATGATAAATTGTAAATTTTAAATTTATATGATAAATTTAATTTAAATTTAAATTTATATCATATAAATTGTAAATTTATATGAGATAAATTATAAATTTTCCACACGGAGAATCTTCTCTTCAGACATTTACAAGGACAGAAACCAGACCAAGCCCTAGATTAAAGAAAAAGTCTGGTCCTTTGTCGGTGGAAGGGGTCGCTTTATAAGGATCCACAGTTCACTTTGGTTGTCACAATTATTGATACTCGATATATTAGAAAGACTTTTTGGTGTTGCAAGACAATAAAATTAAAGGGCAAACATTTGCGAACTCAGACCAGAGTCTGAGGTTGGCCATTACTGAACTGTGAGACCAGAAGTTTAAGATGGATCAGAAACTGTGTCTCTCTTCCTCATTCCACTATTTTCAGAGTGGCCCAGTGTCTGACATGTAGTAAGCACTTATATTTGTTTATCAAATGAATTCATAAATAAAGAAACACGTTGCTTTCTCTTTCTTCTAGAGACGAAATTTTAAGCCATAGTGAAAGCTGTTTGCTATCGATTTTTCCTGGGAAGGACACATATGTTGTGTTTGGACAGTCTAATCAGGACGACTTTTTGAAGGTCGGACTGTCCATTAAATTCTGTATAAGGAGCGGTGTCAGATAGGAGCTCGTTCAGGTCTCCAGTGAGCATTAAAAAGAAGTTGGTGGGAGGATTTGTAAGACGATGATTACTTCTCCTTGATACCTTAGAAGGAGAGTTCAAAAGGAAATTGACTTTGATTTTCCTGAAGAAATAGTGTAGGCCTCCTTTCCCCTCTGGTATAGTGAAATGAGGTTGCAGAGGTCAAAGACAATGATTCATGGATGTGGTCTTAGAACTAGGTGTGTTGAATTTTTTTAAAGCACTGCCTTTCATGTTTTTTGTGGTAAACTATAGGAAAAAAAAGTGTTTCGAATTCAACTCAGCACTTTCTGATGCAGCGCTGTTGGTTCGGTTGTTCACGGCAGGCGGTCTTCCGAAAGGATCAACTATGACCTAAAATTAGCAGGATTATTTTGGTTTGTTTATTTTGGGTTTTGAGGTCACTTCCTTGTGATGAGGTCATTTATATGAAAATATGTTTCTTATGTATCCTTCCCAGAAATATCTAGCTTCGTAGTCAGATTTTGTAATCCATTGTTAATGTTAAATACAGTGTGTTTCTCTCATTTACATATTTTTTTGTGGTAGGACTGATGCAGACACCGGCCCGCAGTGTCTGCATCATTATGAATGAAATGGGACATTCACACAGACTACTGAGTCCGGTGGAGGAAAAGGGACAGCATAGCTTTTCTCTCGAGGGGAGCAAAAGCCACTGTCCTTGCTGTGACCGGCCTTTATTGGGTTTCTGGGCACATGACATGATGGTCCTCATTTACTAGGCACAGGTTCACTTTAGGTGGTTACCTTGTACAGACAGCAAAGGAGCCAATGCTGCTAATCACATCACAGAAGACCGATATTTGCAAATGAAAAGGCAAAAGTGGTTGAACCGGTTATACTTCTTGGAAGGTTTAGCATGGGTTTTAGGGAGTTACTTTTCAGTAAATGTTTGCCATAAATCCGAGTGAGGGAGTTTTTAGCAAAAAGCAAGACTCAAAGCGGCCCAGGCACATTGCAGGCCTGATTGCCCACAGGAGAACCTATCCATGGGCGTGGGTCCTGTGCATCTCCCAGTGGGAGCTGAGCGCATGCCACACAGAACAGCCTCCTATAAGGACTTAAAGAGGAATTAAAATAATGTACTTTTTCTTAAAAGCAAGTAATGATATTAGTTAGAAATTCTTTGCCTGCAATTTAGACATATTTTGCTAACTACCAATTCATACCTTTCTGAGATAAATCCATTGTTTAGGGAAAAAAAGTAAAGTTCTTGATAAGGTGACCCTTTTCTCATAAGCAGATATCATGTGGTGTTTAAATACCTCACCTAAATTATTGCTTATTTTTTTCTTTTTTTGGTAGCTTGATGTTTTATTAAGAATCCATACATAGCATAGTTGGCATTGTTTGGAGAGTTAATATCCACACATACTCAACTAAATTCTACAGGAATGACATTGATTGGTGATTTCTCAGTATCCTGAGTCAAAACCCTGATGGAGGAGCTGGAGGACCTGCGTGCCAGAGAAAGGGGCCTGCACTGGAGGCAGCCCTGCAGGTGTGCTCCCCACAGGTGTCCAGCTAAGTGCTGCTCTAGGTGAAGTTCATGGGAGCTGTCCAGCTAAGTGCTGCTCTAGGTGAAGTTCCTGGGAGCTGGTGGAAAAGCAGTAATTCAAGCCTGTCCTGAGATCTACTGAATTAAATCAGCATTTTAACAATGAGTTCGGGCAAATAATTGAATGCACATTTGGTTGCTGCTTCTTAGGCTTTTAGAATAAAGCATTAGCTTCATAGAAAGAGTCCAAGTCACAAGAGACCATAATTTCATTATTGTAGAACTAGACACTGAGGAGCAATATTAGTGCCTGGAGTTTACCTATTAACAAATTTAAATCCATTATGAACATATAAAATAATGTAATCAAATGCACTATGTTCATATATAATATCTTATTTTTATAGTAGAATTGGATCAAAGAACTTTAGAAAGTGTACATCGTATCTTCATTTTACAGATGAAATACCACAGTTCTTGAGAAGTACATACCCTGGCATCCACAGCTCGTAAGTGGCAGAGTTCTGATGACTTCTCAGGCTTCTGGGATTTAGTCTACAGCTTGCCAAGAAAAAAAGATACTTTCTTCTCTGTACAAATTCACTAAATATCTTCACCTTTTATTTTGATTTCAAAATTTACCTCTGTTATTCATATACAATAATATCTGTACATAGCTATGTGTAAATAGCATATAATATACCAGTTTTAATATTAATAACAGAAGAAATGGATTGAGGGTTATTCCTGTTTGCAGGACAAGCAAATGCACACATGAAAAACTTTGCAGTTATTTAATAACAAAGGATTAGCTGGGAGTCATATTTTGTGATATGTGATATATAATGAGTGATAGGATTTTTTTTTGTGTGTGTGTATAGAGATCTAAATTTCCATCTTCTACTATAGGAAGTCTGTAGAACATGGCTAATAGGAAACAAATAAGAGAGAGGGGAAAAGTAATTGAACTGGATGCACACGTATGTTATCAGAAATATAGAGGTGGATTTCCAAGAGTTCAGGTAGAAGAACTGTGTGTCTGGGAACTGTCTCTGGGGAAGGGCACATTTATGGGCGACTGTTTTTCCATTAAAAATATGTATAGGCTTATAGTCTACCAAACAACTAAAGTAACTTTTAAATACATTTTTAAACATACAAAAGGAGAGAAAAGTTATATCACTAGTTCACTTTTAGGTTTAGAAACAATTCTAAAAAACCCTGCAGATCAGTTGATTCTGAACTGATCAGTTGAATTTGAACTGCTGGTGTCGGTTGGGATAAGAAGTCTGTCTGTAAGTATCATGTGAACTGACCTTTACACAGTTCAGACGAGTCAAACAGTGTTTATGGAGGCATTCCATAGTTAATATAATTGAAAAATATTTTTCTAAAGAGAAAACCAGAATGTTGTTACTATAAAACATTTTTGGAGTATCAGTAGGGGGCACTAAGTTTCCAGCGAAATGAAAATAACACCCCTGTAGCAGTCATAAATAATTTGTTTTCTTACTTTAAAGGGAATCCGTCATAAACTCCATGCTGTTTTAACTTGAGAAGAGCTGGTGGAAGTGCTTTTTCCTTTTAACCCTTTTAAGAAGGGGATGCATTTAACTACTTTCTATAATCGGGAAATAATTTTCTTCTCCTACTTCCACATATGCCAAGTTTGCTTCTTACTCGGCATTCAGATGCAAGGCTAGTTCGCTCACTTTGTCGAAATGAAGTAATTCGAGTTGTCTGCAGATAAGTGACCACCTAGTACATGACCTTCTGTTAGAAGCTCCTTTACAATGAACCCAAAATACGTCTCCTGCAAGCTGGAGTGGAGGAAGACAGACTGCTTCAGGAGCAACTAGTGAGCGTGTACTCACTGGGAGCCTGCCCCCTCCCACCTCCCCAGATAACGAAAGCAGTACTGTGCAACTAAAACCAGGCTAAAAATAAATTTAAATGTTAGAAGAAACTAGAACCATGAATATCAGTTTTGATTGGCTATTGAACATTAATCTCACGGTTAAAGAAAACTGTATTAACACAGGACATTAGCAGATCAGAAAAAATCAACATACCTAAACTATGAAGAGATGTGATAATATTGATGGATTTGTATATTTTCTTTTTTTAAAAGATTTTATTTATTTATCTTTAGGGGGGAAGGGAAGGAGAGAGAGAGAGAGAGAGATCAATGTATGGTTGCCTCTCATGTGTCCCCTGCTGGGAACTGGCCTGCAACCTAGACACATGCCCTGACTGGGAATTGAACCGTGGTTGTTTGGTTACCAGGCACGAGCTCAATCCACTGAGCCACACCAGCCAGGGCTTGTACGTTTTCTTTAATTCTGATTCTTTTCAGTATTAAGAATATGTAAAAATTCAAAGTAGAATATTTTTAAAGCATATCACCAAAGGATGTTTAAGATAAAACTTTGGACCTGGCTGGCCAGATATATATTTGGCCTGTATACTTTTTGTGTGTTTATAACTACAAAAAAGAAAAAAAAACAAATAATAAAAAACAAACTATAAGTTAAAATGCAGGCTTCAGTTTGGCCACATAAACCATTGTTCTAATGTGTGAATTTCTAATACATGACACGAGGAACGTCATTCCGAATGGGTTTACGGTGATTTTGCTCATTTACAAATCTAAAAAGCCAGGCTAAGATCATAGACTTATAAAGTGGATTAAAAAAATCATCCACAACCCTTTTATTTCACAACGGAGAAATCTTTAATTACAGAAAGGTGACTCAGGAACCGCTGTAATCAGAGTGACTTGTTTGCTGTGGTGGCATAACCAACAGAGAGTTCCAGGTCTCCTGGCTCCAGGCAGGGTTACTTCTGCAGCCAGGCTGCCCTTCTGTGTGAAGTACAAATTGGTCTGCTCTTAGGGTAATAGATTTCTTTTAACAACCAATGAGAGAATAACCTGTGCCCGAAGGAAAACAAGTGGTGTTGATTGTATCTGCATGTGGATAAGTGACATTGTACTTAGAGGTGGAGGACACTCCACAATGATACAAATAAATGTAATTCTAGGGCCATTAAGGAATTACCCAAAGTAATGAGTGTGCCACTTATTAGATTCTTTTATTGGTTTTCTCTGTGAATACAATTGAAGTCCTGTTTCGAAGAAGCCATATCAGAAATGAGGCAAGATACCCAGTAAGGACAGATACTTTTAAATAAAAATGACAGTGCTTAGTGTGCCTTAGGGCCCCTGAGAATGGCACAAAGACGGAAATCTCAATTCTCCACCCAAGGTGTATTACCTTTCCCTGGATAATGCAATTTGACTTGTGTATCTTGTTTGCATTTGGCTGACTGTGCTGGTTCAGTCCATTTTTGTCTTTTTTTCTTCTTCAATATAATTAAATCAGATTTATGTGCTGAGTCTGTGATGACAGTGTGGCTGTGTTAGCTGCCAGCAATATGTTTTGCACTCTGCATTTCATGCTGGTTCTCTTTCTATTAACAAAAATGGAATTTTCAGGCTTCATTACAAGATTAAACTCTTGATAGAATTAAAGATTGTTGATCCTTTCTTACAGGTTCCAAAGCAATTTTCCTCTTGGAAACTACTGCTGTACTAACTAAAATCCCAAACCACAATTTCTGCAAGGATGAATGTTTTGTGCTCATTGAGGAAGAGTTTGGTAATGCATCACCAAACTTGGCAAAGAAGTTAAACTATGTGACACTGAATTGTTTGAAATGAAAGAAAGAATCTTGCATGATAGATGTATAACCCACTTAAAATACCTGAGATGCATTGTATTGCATTATCTGCAATGCAATTGTTTATGATTTTATAAAATAACACAGGATACTGTTCAACCTTTTAAAACAATTTTTCCTTTGCTTTCTGACTTTGAAGATGCACAGTAAAATTTTAAGAGGGCAAAAGATTGATTTCCTTTTCTTACAGAGCAAATATATTAAATATTAAAACAGTGTTAATTTTCTTGTTTACATTCGAATTGAGTTTTATGGGATGAAACAAACAGCCATTGATGCTAATAAATCAAAAAACAACCAAATAACCAAAAACTGTTTAGTCTTTTTGTTTTATTCTTTTGAAACAGATTTAATATTTCAGTTTCTTATTTATATGAATTGGGAAATACTGTAGTCAGGTCTCTTTTTCAAGAGAATACATATATTATGGATAGGGAGAGAGAGACGAGAGTCCGGGCCTTCCCTCCCCACCCCAGTTCTTGTCTCACAGTGAGAGATGAATTCAAGCAAGAGATAACACCTGTAGTGCAAATGAGATAGCAAGTGTATTTATGAAACACATATGAGCACAGAGCTGCAAACAGGCACCTAGATAGTCTAAATGTTCTACGTATAGGTGATGGGAAGTTGTTAGGAAGTCTGTTAGTAAATTAGTGATTTCATTCTATACACTTGAGCTGAGACTACAAGTGAGTACTTAGGTGGTCTAAGTACCCCAACTATTGGGGTTCAGTGGTTACATTCCTTAGCTAGCTTCTAGATTTCTCCTCCTTCCTTCTCCCTTGGGAATAATGCACAGCCACAAAGTCTTTCTTTCTCAGTAGTAAAGCTTTTTGTCTTAGTTAGCTAAATTGTTACAGGAACTTCTTCTCCCAGCATATAATCTCAAGGACTGCTCTCTGTCCTGAACAATTCCTACTTGTGACATTTGAAATACCCAGCAATCTTAGTAAGACACACACACAAACACACACACATACACACATATACACACATATATACATATATATGTGTATGTGTAAGATATATATACAGTAAGACATATATACATATAAGATATATGTAAGATATGTGGTATATAAAAGATATATAGTATATATATATGATATATGTCAGATCTATATATTACTATGTGTATGTATGTGTACACATACACACACCCAGGGAATGGAGAGAGAGGGAAGGAGAGAAATATCAATGTGAGAGAGAAACATCATTGACCACCTCTTCTCCATACCCTGACCAGGGATCGAACCCACAATTTGGTGCTTTGACCAGGAGTTGAACCCATTTTTCAGTTTATAGGACAATACTGCAACTAAGAGAGCCATAATGGCCAGGGCAAAAATATATTTTTAGAGTTTATGTTTAAAGCCATGTTTGGAGAAAATGTTCTATCTTACATGATGTGAGAAAGAAGAGTATGCTGATCGAAATGAAGAATGTTTATTTCTTAGCACATTACTTTAACTGGGTCATTTTTCTCAAAACGTGAAGTTGGGCCCAAGAGTCTCCATTAAATCAGAGAGCTCTCTGCAGATAACTGAGGAGTTTCTCTCTAGCCTTCTTCATTTAGGCTCACTCCTAGCAAAGTGTAAAGTAGTCGTTAGTAAGAAAAGGAATTGATTTAGACCATTTGGTATTTGTATTCACTATAGATGGGATGCTTTGTTAGCACCCACAATCTGAGGTAAAACTATCTCTGTATGTAGATGACATGACTCTTCATATTTAAAAATCCTCTGAAATTCACACAAAAACTAGTAGAGATAATAAGTAAGCCAGGTTGCACAATACAAGCACAGTGTGAAAGAAAACACACAATTTGCATGTAAGAGAAAACTCGGTTTGATGTAGGCAGGAGATTAAGGGAAGGCCATGCATAGCATGGGGAATTGTGGAACTAAGCTTTGAATTCAGATCTGTTCAGCTCGAAGCCCGTTTTATTTTTACCTTTTGATGAACTATCTCACAATTCTCCTGTGTTTAATTCAATGATCCAATGAAGTATGCCTCTGAAAATATTTATATGCCATTTTTGTAAAAAAAATATTCTTATTACTCATGGTCTGGCTAAACAAATTCAAACTCACTTGGAGGCTAACAGTATGACATGAGCTGACTTTTGGCCGCTTTGACACTGAAGATTTGCAGCCGCTTTTGTGTCCCACGTCACCGCCGTGGAATGCAGGGATGCCAACCGCACCATCTGTCAGACTGGGCAGTACTTCCGGCACCTGCACTCCAGTGCAGGGTCTTACTGCTTTTCTTTGTTTTTTGGCCCTGCTTTCTCCTCGCTGTATGTCAGGAAAAGTACTTTGTTGGGTTAGAGGTGGAGAAACTGATTCTGTTTGGAAGAAAGTTGGGTTGGAAACATTCTCAGAATCATGAGGGGTTCGGGAGCAAGGCCCTAAAGAGAATATTGAGGACGAGTCATGAGAAAGTGAAACCAGTGCCTGGGAAGCATCATGAGAGAGCAGGAAGGTGTAGGAGGGAATCCAGAATTGCAAGCTAAGTTAACTGTTAGGGGAGCTACTCACTGTATGTTTAGAACTACCAAAATAAATTTCTCTAAGACATTATCAGTGCATATTATTATCAAAGAAAATGGTCATCTCTCTTTCTTTAAAAAATCATATTTCACTCATTGCATGCCTTTGGAAGCTAGAGGATCTGGCCTCGATATCTACCAGGCCTCAGCTTATTAAAATGGCCTAATAAAAAAATCGTTTTCTTTTAGCTTAGCACTTTATGTGTTTACTCTCCCTTTAGCTAAATGAGCAAAGGGATTTGAATTCTAAAAACATGTTCTTGTATTCCACACAGCAAGTTAATTTCCAGGTTCATCAGATGTGTATTTATATAGTGATTGTATCTGTCACATAAACATTTTGTCGATCCCTGCCTTCCGTCTGCTCTGATATGCTGTGAGTTCCATCTAAAACAAGATGAATGTTTTGCTTGTTCTAAGTAAAAATTAATTATGGCAATGACAAGTGTTTTGCCAAACCACACATAGTCTATTATAATGTTGCATTACCAAAAGCAATTATTGAAGTTTTCAATTAAAATATAAACATCTATACAGAATAGTTTTGCTTGTTCTCTTTAAATTCACTTACATTTTGAATGAAAGTTTGTCCAAAACTATGATGATGATATAAACTAGTCCAGGACTTTAAATTACAAAATCAATCAGAATGTGTGAAATGACAATGGAGTCTAATGAATAAATCAATTTATCCCACATTTACTCTGCATGGATGTTTTGTTAGTTTATATTACAAATAAAAGAGATTTGTTTTTTTCTTTTAAAATATAATAACCTGTCACTTGGCAGTCACCACCATAATAACTGCTTTGAGCAAAAATCACCAATGCATAATGAAATGAGTGAGCAAAAGTTTACGTAAAATTAGGATATTTACATAGTCTTAAAGTATCACCGCTTAAGTACTTATTAATTATAAGAGTAAATTATTAACTCGACAATGGAGAAACCTGCCAGGCACCACTCTAACCAGTTGATCACAATGAACATCACCAGTAACAGGACAAATTGACTCAATTTGTGCCTCTTGACATGATTCACCAAGAAAAACACACATTATTTTCTTGATACTATTGCCAAAAAGTCTATAACCTGAATGTATGGAAAACATCAGACCCAACACTAAGGGACATTCTACAAAGCAACTAGCCTTTAGTTCTCACAAATTTCAAGAAAAGATGGGACTGAGGACCTGTTCCATATTTAAGCAATATGACAATTCAATGCATTGGTGATGCCATCTTGGATCATGAACAGAAAACGACATCAAAATGTACTTTTCTGATTCTGATCATATTTTTTTATATAAGAGAATTTTAGTTTTAGAAAATATACAGTGGCTACAGAGAGCTAAAAGG
The DNA here is from genome assembly GCF_014824575.4 of Sturnira hondurensis. Lineage (NCBI taxonomy): Eukaryota > Metazoa > Chordata > Mammalia > Chiroptera > Phyllostomidae > Sturnira > Sturnira hondurensis. The sequence goes on along the minus strand of NW_028088227.1, from coordinate 20,127,322 downwards.
GCATCATTTCTGGAACTGGTGCTCCATATTTTCAGGAGAACAGATACAGAGAGAGAGAAAGGAGAAAATAGAGCAAATGCAGATGCATGAACATTTGAGAAAGAGCTAAGGTCTATGAGAATTATTTGTATTATTTTTTTATATTCTCTTCTAAGTCAGATATTTAAAAACATGTTTAGAACATATAATAATGACAAAAAGATTGAGCAGGAAGTTTGAGATGATGCCAAAAGGAGGCGAACTAAACCTACAGCTTCTATTATTTTTGACTTTAAATAGCACACATGATGTATTGGGACACAAGATATTCTTTATGACATATTACAAAAGCAACTATATCTAAATCTCTAAAATTCCTTCTGAATTACTGTCTACAAGATTTATACATCCCATAGAGAATATTGTTAAAAAGGCAATAGCGCTTCAATTTTAAAATGTAGCTGGTTTATAAGTGCATTAGACTAAGTGTCTTAGAAGTGTTAAATAAATATTTAAATCTAGAATTTTAAAAGCAAGCTATAAATAATAATAGAATATATAATGTTTTTTAAATTTATTTTAAATATATTTTATTGATTATTCTACTATATTTGTCCCAAATTTCCCCCTTTGCCCTCCTCCACCTGGTACCATCATTCCCTCCAATAACCCACCCCCCCCACACTTTAGTTCATGTCTATGGATCATATAAGCTTAAAGCTTCTGCAGCTTTTTTTGCTAAACAAGCTGTGTATCTGCAAGAAGGGAGAATGAAAATTCATGCCTGCTGACCCCTATAATACCACTTTTCTCTGAAATGATGTTTGACTGTTTTCCAGTAGACGAGGGTATTGAAATCAGTACCATCCCTTCCTCTCATCCTCCTCCCAATTAGACCCCAAAGGAGGCGAGAAAAGTACACAGCCAATCATTTTTGCTTTAAATAGAGTAAGAAACGGAGAAGATCCAGCTTTGCCCTTTGCTGGGAGCTACAGGTACAACCTTCTGTCACTTGCCCTCACCCTCGTCATGAGTAAAGTCAGCTAGGTAGCATAAGAATGCTTTCTGGATTAGGGTAGATCCAAGCGTTGGCTGACTCTGCATTCGACGCGGAATTATGTATCCGAAACTTTCAGTTCTACTTGTGTTCCACTTCTGTTTCATGGTTTCTTGAAATCTCTTACTTATTCTAACTTTAATAAGTACCATGAAATTAAAATATGTTCTGGTTCTGGAAGTAAAGCAACCCCTAAGAACTTATTCTTAACTCACTCATGGAACATGAATTAACTTCAAGATCTCCATCAATGATTTTAAAAGATGTGCAAATTCTGTATTATGTAATATGTTTGCTATTCTAGAGAAAAAGCCAGTACAAATTTTAAGCTCAACTGAAAGAAGTACTTCCATGGTGATAGAAAATTTATCAAGTGAATAAATAAAAGTGTAATGAGTGTACTGTTCTATGTATACAAAAATTGTGACACTCTTCTTGGAAGTGGAATCAAGCATCAGAGGTCAGTGGAGGTCTTGCAAATCTAAGAGAAAGGCCCTAATTTAAGAACTCAAAATCTATTTATGATTAATGACATAAAGTCCTTTGTGTTATGGTTCAGGCATGTAGATCATCCACCTATTTTTTTCTCTCCTGGGGCCATGTTTATCAAGCAATCTTCTCATTGAAATTTGACTTTCTGTGTATATAGCCCTATAAGCAGGTAAAATATTATTCAGTAGATATAAACAATAAGCAAGTAAGTGTGCAACATCTAATAATTACCATTCTAAAAGCCAACCTAAAATTCTTCTGTGTGTTCCACTTGATTAGGGTAAAATGGTTCAAAGAAGTCATGAAAATAGTGATAAGTTTAATATAAAGTTTAGAATATAAAATTTATAGCTCATACACTATATTTTCCTATATTTGACTATATATAAACACGGTTTTCAGTCAGCACTGAAGAAGTTATGACCTCATGTTGAAAGATTCCTGGTATACCAATCTACAATTAATTAAGTATTTGGAAAAGACTTTTTTTCCTACTTTGAAATTTCTCATAATTCCAAAGCTGGTATTTATGGTGAAGTGTCAGAAATCACTAAAACTGTATACAACCCTGATTATATATGTATGCATGTAATACTAACGCAGCTTACTATCCTGACTTTTCAGAGTCATTTGAATGGAAGAAAAGTTGCCGTGGTTGTAGCCCTTGGTAACCAGTCTGAGCATGCGCCAGCTTGAGCTTTACGTCCTCCTTGCTATTTGCACGTGACAAAATTGGTTACTGGCTTCTAGAACAGAAAGATCGTGCTATATCGGTCTGATGTCATTTTAAAGTACATAAATATTTGAGAAGAAAATAAATTCCTATTTCTACCGTGGCAGTGATAGCACATGTATCTCTCTGCCATTTCAGGGGACACTTTATCTCTTACCTATTTCCCAGGATTTCCTTATAATCTCCCTGTGGCCCAGATTTTGATTACTTCAATCAGGTTAATATAAATATTCAGTTAACTGAAAAAACAAAACAAGCATTATAATAACACATATGCAAATAAATATTCAATGTCAATTTCTTATGAAACATTAAAAAATGTTCTTGTTGATAAATGCCCCATTTTTATTTTTTGCATTTCCTTAAATTTAGAGAGGAGGTACAATGTTGACATAAAGAATGTCAGATTAGATAAAAAACTATGTAGTGAGCAATGAAACCCATTACAACTCTGGCATCAATGGAGAAAATCAATTACTTATTTTTTTCCATATGTTTACCTGATAGCAAAAGGAGAGAGGTGTGTGTGTGGGGAGTGTAGAAATAAACTCACACTGTAGTGTGTGATTTATTATGAATAGGATTAGGAGAATAAACATGGCTATGCCCACCACCTGGAAATTTCCTGTTTGCCTCTTTCATTCAGAAATTGGATGTCTCCTGTTTTGAATTCAGCAACGATAAGACTGCCAGCAGTGCTGGGGAATGGTTATTTCCTGAAATAATAGGTGGATGAAATGTGGACGGGAAGTGAGATCTTAGCCTGGACATATTTATTAAGTAATTTTCACAACACCAATTCAAGTTATTAACTCAGTCACTCAACAAATACTTGTTGAGATCTTACTATGTGGAAGGTTTGCATATACTAATATCAACTTTAGTAGGAAAGTTTAAGAAAATTCCATTTTCCAATGCCCAGGTGTTACCTTATGCAGTTTTATTGATTATAATGATAACAATAGTGGTGATAATTATAAACATTTAAAACAGTATTTTGTTTCAAACAATATAAAATAAAGCAGAAATAAAATAAAAATATAAATTTTATATGATCTTGCAAAAAAAGAAATAATTATGAACGGCCAGTTAATCATTGATAACTATAGAAATTTTTAATATCATCATTCAGGAATCCTGCAAAACCCCACCATAGCTGCTTGGCATATCCACCATACATACCTGGTTTAGTGATTTTCCAAGCATTTGAGCGTAATTCACTTTTGGATTTGGAGGGTCACCCTCCTTACAGTGCTTCTTTTCCTGCCTCAAACCCAATTTCTGAGTTCTTAACTTCCATAAGCCAGTTATTTTAGCACAGCTTAACATTCACACTCTATAATTAAAAAGAGATACCTTGCCTCATCTTATTACTGTAAGCAAACTTTAAAAGGCAATGATTTTTCATTGAAGAATCAGTTAAGAACTCATGGCTGTGCATTAAATTATCGTGGTCCATTTCATTGTGGTCTCAAAAATCAAACTTGCAAATCTCCAAAATATCTTCTATTATTAAACATTCTTCTTCAAAATCTCATATGGCATGACTTTAAATGGATACATACTTGATCCTGTTTTTGTACTTATGCTTCTGTTTCTATGTTCAGGTTCATTGAGATGCGGTTAGGAGTTCAAACTTGAAATTGACATAATTTTGGAAAGAAAAATGGAAATAAATGACTGGAGTGCTTTTCACATTACATAGCACATTGTTAAATATATTTATTGCAGCCTGACTCAGGAAGTAGCAGTTTGGGTTTAATATATTAATAAAAGGAAGGGAAGATATCACTCACAATGCAAACTTCTGTCAACAAAAGCTTTTAAAATATTATTTAATATTTGTCAAATCACAGATGCAGATCTGCAGAAGCTATACAGACATAAAACGGAATCCAAATAGAAAGTTTTAACGTGGGTTTTGGAGAGCCAGAGTTTGCAACTATTTTCAGTGGCACATCACAAAAATACATCCCATCACAGAGAAAGCAGGCGGCCCTGACATCTGATCTTCACATCACGTCACACACAAGCGAGGAGAATATGAAGGCCATTGAGCACCGAATGCAGTACAACATTTTCCCGTTGTACTGCAATTACACGAACACCTGTGCTACCTAGCTGTGCCCCGAGCCCCATGAAATGCAGCGTTCCAGAGCTGTCAGAACGTCGCGGTTCTCGCGTTTGATGCTCGGGTCTAATTGTGTTGGATCTGGCTGTTATGTTCGGCTGTGTTTTTATTGTAAGAATAAAGCAGGTCCAATACTTTGTAATGTAACTAAATACGTAGTTGTAAACATCCAGCTTTGTGCCTGTGTTATGTAAATAATACTTTCGGTATATTTGTAGAGAAAATGTGAGGGTAATGGAAATATAATCTTTACATCATGCAATGTTTTAACCGAGTTATTGATCTGTACTTACCGAGAGTGTCTTGGCTCTAACATTGTAGTTAGTTACCTAGTTTGATCTCTGTATTTATGCAGAGTCTGGTGGCTTAGATATTGGACTCCCTTTACTACCAGATACTTACACTGATGCGTCAATGACTGAAATTTTTGAGTCCCAAATCAAATCACTTTATCTGATACATTGATGGTATTACTTACTTAACTCACTTAAAAGGCTGAGGATATAATTATATTCAGTAGTTAATATTTCATTAATGTGTTTCACAATTAAGCAACTAGTGTCCACAAAGAAAAAAAATAGTGTTGTTTGAGGATAGACACTTCTCTACAAATTTGCCTAATAATTGAACGTGTGCTTTCCATGTTGGACATGTCTCTTGAAGAGGATTATAAAGAAAAAGACATGACTTAGTACATGTGCCAATACCTGCTTTGCAAGCAGAAGAAAATGCATTTTAAAGAGGTAAATTGTGCAAGAGATTGAGCTCTCATTATTAGAATTGTATGACACAAGTCCTGCATTTCCAACACAGTCTTACACTTAATATAAAATTGTATGTGCATTTAATCACCTTAAAGTCATGAACTGTACCTGGCGTAGCAACAGTTGGTGTGCTTCGAGTGTCTGCCACATAGTAGGTACTCAAAGGCAGGCTAGCTTTTTGCGACTTGAAATAAATTTGTATTTGATTTTTGATAATTTCCAATGAATGCGTTTACCTCAGAATTTGCTGGTACCTGATTTTAGCACTATCAACAATGTTTTCAATATTTATTAAAAATAAATATTGAAAAGCAGGGAGTTGACAAGATTTGTATTCAGTGAAGCTGTATAATGTGAACTTAGTCATCCATGAATTTCAGGAGAGCATGTGGGTAGTTAACATACAGAAAATACAAAAAACAAACAAACAAACAAAAAAAACAGACAAATTAACAAACTTAGCACAGGAATTAAAACAATACAAAGCTCTCATCTCAGGATACACCCTTAGACATTTTTAAGAAATGCTCAAAAGTATGACATCTACTTCCGAATTTTCCTCTATTGCTTTCTTACCTTTATTTGGACCTTCTTCCCCGCCCTCCGCCACCCACCCCCCCGACTTTTCTTATTCTGCTCAGTTTAGATTCTTTTTGTAGAAGTGAATCCTGTGTGTGAGGTCTCCACCTGAAAGGTGGTTTGGCTGGCTAGTGTTGAAAGTTCAGAGAGCTCAGTCCTCCCAACCATTCTTATCTCAATACAGAGGATCTTCCTCACCTACCTTCCTAGTGTTCAGAGGTCCATCTCCCACTTTCTCTAGTTGTCCTGCTGAGCTTTTGGGAGAGCATGTGTTGGCCCTGTTGAGTTTCTCAGGTATGTGTAAATGTCCTTACTTACTTCTGCTACTTTCTGCATAGTTGCTAAGGGATATCTACATTACACAGCTGACAATGGTTATCTGCATCTGTTCTGATTTAAGGACTTCAAGGGAAGACTAGGTCACCTACTCTTATTATACAAGCTCTTCAGGGGTTTGTGTTTTGTTACTGTGGTTGTACTATCAGATTCGATTCAGAAAAAGGAGGTTTGGGGAATGTTTAACTCTGTTTCACTCTACATTTCCCACAATTCCTCTCCAATACTTTTTGGCTATAGAAACCTGGCCTTCCAATCATGCAGAGTAGTTATTCACTTATGCCAAGAAGCCAATGCCCACAATATAAGTTCCCTAAAATAGATCTAATTTTTCATTAGCTTTAGGGAAATATGAATTTATTAATTGAATGTAGAATAATCCACATGGACTGATTTCTAAATCTAAGACACTAAATAAATGCTAAATGAATTATACTATTTGCACTACATGAACACAAGTAGAAGAAAAAGGAATATTGTCAGTCTCAATAATGTGCAATTCAAATAAGTAAATATTAGAGATTATACACAGTACATGATCTGACATATTTGTATTAAATCCAAAACTTTTTCTGCTCCTGTGTCCAGAATTTGATGAAAGTTTAGGTATCATTTAACCTTCCCAATTTTTGAACACTGGGTTACTCCCACAAGACAAGCCAGCAAATAGCTGTTTCTAGATGTATTGTTCAGAAATCCTGATTTCAGGATAAGTAAAATGGTATTAGTCTTCTTTCCTGCTGAGAAACTTCTTCCATCAAATCTATTCAGGTTTCTTCAGTAACTGAATTCCCACTTAAGTCACTTTGAGAAATCTAAATAGAAATGTGTTAGAAGTGGGTTAAAATTATTATTATTTTTTTTGCTTTCTTGAAATCAGTTTGGTGTTTTGTTCACTCTGGACACCCTATTCAGACAAGAATACAATTCAAAATAATCAGAACCTAGTATAATTGCCTATGAACAACAAAAAAGTAATATTGAGCAGACTAGCAGATTTAGGTAATCAGGGAGAAAAATAAAAATAATTGAATCACAGTGAGCAGGATCTAATTTAATGTAAGACAGTGTTCAAAATTGTGTTTCTGGGCCCTTAGGGTTGTAACCCAAATTTGTTGGCATCTCCAACACTTTGTAACCTTATTCTTCATGTGTTTGTGCAATGAAAATTGACACATAATGGCTAACAGGTGGGATTAATTATAAAGAACCTTATGGTAATACAGTAGCCCCCCTCATCTGTGGGGTGTATAATCCAAGAGCACCAGTGGGCCAGCAAAAACTAACACTTTGTGGCATAGCACGTCTTATCAAAACACTTTTTCTGTTCTTGTCTTCCACCCACAAATGCAATGCCTTGGCATCCAAACGGAGCACTATCGCACGCTGTGGTCGTAACTTTTGCTGTTTCAGGCGTGACGGCAAAACCAGCACGAATTTTTTTCCTGCTTCATGATGTAAAGTGTAGACAATTTGTTCTGCCCATAGATCTTAGCAGCCTCAGAGTATGAATTGTTTCTTTCTTTATTGTGTAAAGATCCTTCACCTTTTCACTTAAAAGAAGCACTTTACTGCTTCATTTTGGTCTATCCAAATGAACAACGTCAGACTTTGTGCTTTGGGGTTAGTATTCCGTAAGGTGAGGTTAACTTGGGCACAAGCAGTGTGGTGGCTATAGCAGTTGCCGAAGCAAGCAGGGCAGCTGCTACGTGACTAAGGGTCTGGTCCTGTGTGCAGTGTGGCTGCGCTGAACGAAGGGATGATTCGCTTTCTGGACAGGATGGAGTGTTAGGGCTGAGATTTCGGCATGCTGCTCAAAACTGTGCATTTAAAAACTTGCTGTTTATTTTTGGAGTTTTGCATTCAGGTGGCAGGCACCTGAAACCGCAGAAAGTGAAACTGCAGATTACGGCCAGCTATTGTATGCCCATGATTTTAGTTCCCTTAAACTGAATATGAAACAATAAAATTTGTATCTCCATGGATATTAATTCCTCCCTTTTCAAATCACTTGATTTTAGGGAAATCTTTAATATCTTTGTCGATGCTTCCTCTAGATGGTACCTACAATGCTTCAGTATGGTAACCATTTCAGGAGCAAAATCAAATTTAACAGCATTAAAAGTCTGTGAAAATAAATAAAACCTGTGAGGCGGGCTGCTAAAATAACAGGAGTTGTTTTATCTAAGCATTCCATTGCTTGTAAAAGATGCCAATCAGATACAATTAATCTAGCAACAATGACATTTTGGAGTATTTAAAATCTTTGTTCTTCCCCGACCTCCAAAGCTGCTATTATATATGCTCCAGTTTTGCACAGATTTAGGCTGTACTACTTCTGGTTTACGTAGTGGGAGAATTTGTGAAGATGACCTCAGATGTGCCTTCCACACTCACTTGCAAGGTGATGCTTCTAATTACTCAGTTGAGCCAGGAAGCAAGGAAAGTGAAATCAAAACTTTTTTCCAGTGTTTTGATTTAAGTCTTTAAAAATGAATTTAAGCTATTCCAGTGTGCATACTAGAAAACTCCAAGCACGTGGTTTCAATAGAAACATGGGGATACAATACAAAAACACACCAACTTTTGGATCACCTTCCCCTTTGAGTACTTGCACTACCACAGTAGAAACTGAATGACTGACTGTGGGAAAAATAGTATCTGGTGAATTTAGATCTACATGCCTAAATAGTTATTCTTTTGATTATATCAACAAAAATATAGTCTTGTTGGCTGATAGGTTTAAAGTCAGCCACTCTATAATTCTTAGGATTATGGGTGAACTGAAATGTTGAGGTTTCTAAAGCATATTTATGAAACCATTGTTCATGGAAGCTTTAGCAAGCAATAAATGTTCATATTCATAAATAAATCACTGCTGGGAGGAATTAATTTTCATTGCCTTGTCTGGAAAACAATGGAATCTCCTTTTGAAATAGTGATGCTGAAATAATCTCATAATACCTATGTTCTAATTCATTATTTAACATGAACATACTTTTTCTACGAGCAAGATGCAATGTTGTTTTAAAGACAGTGCAATCCAAATGCTTAAAGCGACAGAATGATTTACAATATAGCCTGTGTTCTTGAGATTGAAATGTTTTGGTTGAATTCATTTACCCAGGGGGTCAGGTCTACTACACTGTCATTTGTGAGTGACCTAAATGTAATGGCAGACATTCTCAGTTGGGTCACATTAAAATTATTCCCTTATATAAAACTTATTTCAGAGGTCAAAAAAGAGCTCCATCCTAAAAACTTATAATTATTATTTTTTTCAACTTCAATTTTTTAAATTTAATTATTGTTCAAGTACAGTTTTCTGTCTTTTGCTCCCATCCTAGCCTGGCCCCCGCCAGCGCTCCCCACATTTCTCCCATTTCCACCCCTATTAGTTTTTGTCCATGTGTCCTTTATACTTGTTCCTGTGAATCCTTCCCCTTTTCCCCTGAAATTCCCTCCCCTCTCCCCTCTGGTCCCCGTCTGCCTGTTCTCTATTTCAGTGCCTTTGGTTATATTTTGCTTGCTTATTTGTTTTGTTGTTTAGGTTCCTGTTAAAGGTGAGATCATATGGTATTTGTCTTTCACTGCCTGGCTTATTTCACTCAGCATAATGCTTTCCAGTTCCATCCATGCTGTTGTGAAGGGTAGGAGTTACTCCTTTCTTTCTGCTGCATTGAATTCCATTGTGTAAGTATAATACAGTTTTGGGGTCCATTCATTTACTGATGGGCACCTAGGTTGTTTGCCCACTCATTATGATACATTCACAGCATGGAAGAGTCTAAACTACAGACTAATTTTGAATAGATGTTGCGCCTTTTACAAACCATCTTTTTTCTTAAGCAAAAATATTTTAAAAGTTTCTTACTCAGAAGCTTATTCATATTTCTAATTAATTAATTCCATTGAGAGAATCATACATTGCTTTTGAAAATAATTAAATTCTCAATGTAACTTCCTTTTCTAAAGTTTTCTTTTTCTTTTTAACATTTTAATTGTTAAAATCAGAAATGAAACTTTCTGTATACTCACTCCCAGTTTCACATGGAACATTTGCACAACTAAATGTAGATTCTGAATGTCTATGTAATTCATAACCATGAGTTTATGGAAGGCATGGTTAGAGCAATAATAGAGACGATACTTATTATATAATGTTTTACCATGTGCCAGGGAGTGGGTTCCAGGTTTTGCATATCTTAATCACTACAAACCGCCACGAGTAAGTTTCTATTACTACCATTTTACAGAAAACTGAAGTTCAGAGTTCAGTTGAACAAGGCTGTAAACCACTAAGTGATGGAGCCACAAACCTATCTTTAAATGGCCAAAACTCATGTTCTTAAGCTCTACTGCCTTCCTGAGAGAAATCTTTAAGAAAGACATAGCTAACGAGCATTATGAAATAAAATACACTGTGGAACCAAGTACATAAAAGTAGAAAACAGAAGGAAAACATCAGACAGGTTGGGAATATAAAGCTGGGTCCACTGCTGGGAAGAAAACCGATACTTATTGGCACCCTCCGATGCACTGGTGATGGAGCACCGTCTGCAGTGATGCTGATTCACTGACTCAGTTAGTTCAAATAAATGAGGTTAAAATAACTTCCTATGGAGCCTCGATAGAACCAATACACAAGTGCTTTTTGCAAAACGCAGGGTAAAAACATGTAATTTTAAATATGACACAAAATAAAATACATAACAATAGTGTATTCAGAAATCGTTTAGAAAAATGAAAATACAGTGGATGTCTCTTATTTTCTGTCTTCGCCCTATAAACTACATCATTACTCAGTTCATTTTATTTTTCCTTAGTGTTTGAGAAACATGTCTAAGCAGAAGAATATAAATTGTTTTCATACATATTCATAGAGTCAAAATTAAAGGTTATTCTTATGCATGGATAATACAGTTGAAGTACTTTTTAAGAAATAACAAACATGGTGCTCAAAGTGTCAGGACCTGGAGAAAAAAGTCAAGATGGCATGGTGCAGACAATAATGACGTGGTGGTAGAATGAGTGAAGGTGCAATTGTGTTGGCAGGCGCCATTGTATTAGAGTGGAGAGTTGACTTCAATGGTGTTATGTAGTATTTGTTTGAAGAATCATTTGTCACTTCAGTTTTTTCTGTAATCCATGTGTCAACTGAATGGGGATTTCTGCTTTTTAATAGTTTTTTATCTTGTTACAACTTTAAACGTAAAGTATAGTTGCACACACGTGGATAATACAAGACATTCCTATGTCCCTTAATTCAGATTTGACAATTATTTTACCTTTTGCCTCATTCCTTTACCAGAATTTTCCCTCTATCATACCACTTCTAGGAAATCATAAAAAGACAGAGAAATGGAAAATAACATTCAAAAGCTAAAAAGGCAAGAATAGGAATCCTAACAATGGCACAATTCTTAAATATGAATCTGAAATATGCAGAAAGGCTTGAAATCCCTGGAAAATATAAACGATCTTGCTCGTAAGGGAGGGGAAGTATAACATGCAAACTTATCATCTTCTTCATTTGTCACAAGGTGGTTCTTTCAACAATCACTGGCTTATTTAGTATCAGCTGTATATCTGATTATCTAAATTGAAATTCAGCGTGATATTCCACAGATTCTGAGAGTTCAGTTATATATGGAATTATAGAACATTAAACTTTAGTTGAACATTTTGACATCGTTCCATATAATGGCAATTATTTTTTATAATTTTATAAGTGTGTATTAATCATTCTCCATAGGAGATATAAAATTAAGTCCTTGGAATCTTTCTTATGACAATTGTTCATGATAATGGTAATAATAATGATCAGGATAATAATGTGTAGCCTTGGGGAGGAATAATTCTAGAATGCAACATTTTCTAAATTCAGCCTAAATTTGTTCCTTAATTGTTTTGCTCAAAACACATCCACATTAGAATTCAAATATTTAATGCTCAATTCTGCCAGCCACAAATACCAGTTGATAATAATGGTTTGCAGTGCAGCTTATTTATGACAGAGACAGCTGCAAACTCCTTGTACATTGCACGTGTTGGGACACCTGTTGCCGCCATTTGTGAAAAGTTTCCTAAGGTATTTGACCGTTTTGATAAATGGTCATGATGAGGCCATTCAGATGGGTGACAGGCCACTGGGATGTTCTCTCAATTGCTGTTTGATCTAGAAAAATTCAAAGTAGCCAATAAAAACTGTTCACATGTCTTGACAGCAGGAAATAAATGATTTGATTGTTAAGGGTTGTAGATGCTCTGCAGGGGCTAACTTTGTTAGGAAACATGGACAACAGTGTGGGAACTGACTGTGGGAGTGGGAGTGGGATGGGTGGAGGAAGCCAAAGCAGGGGAAAATCAGGAAAACTGTAATAGAAGAACAATAAAAATAATGTAATTAAAAAACACGCTGTTAAATTCAAGAAAATCAAGTCTTGCACTGACTCTTCTTAGGTAAAGCCAAACTAGAAGCTGAAGCAACGTGCTCATATGGTCAGGACTTGGTGACTGACTGCCAGCTTCACTTCTTCGTCCCACTTCCAACTCAGGACCAACCAGAAAAAGCCCTATGTGCTTCCTGAGCCAATCACATGGGGTGATGTGCTTTCTGTGAGCTCCTCCAATCAGAGCACAACTAAAGCCTTTGTGATTGCATCCAGTATTGCGATAAATAAGGATTGCCCTGGCTGGTGTAGCTCAGTGGATTGAGCATAGACCTGTGAACCAGAGGATCGCGGTTTGATTCCCAGTCAGGGCACATGCCTGGGTTTCGGGCCGGTTCCCTGAAGGCCAATTCCCAGCAGGGGGCGCACGAAAGGCAACCATACATTGACATTTCTCTCCCTCTCTCCTTCCCCTCTAAAGATAAATAAATAAATAAATAAATCTTAAAAAAAAGTAATAAGGATAAAAGGGAAAGAAGGTATTGCACCTGCTATGCACCTTAAGTTTTGGAGACATTGATAAAATAATAGTATAATTTCAGGAAACCTTAAATATTAAACAGTACTTCTGAAGACATCTTGGCTACATCCTAATAATTTCATAAACATTTTTAAAAAGCATAACAATTTCCTAAAAGTTTCACTTTAAAATAACTTTCTAAAATTAATACTTAAAATGTGGATATATTACCAATCTCCTCAAATGATAATTAAACTTGTTCATGTTATTATCCATAATGAATAGCGATGGTAGTGAATATTTAGTTAGACTTTTAACTTTATTATTTTAAAACACAGAATTTTAAGTAATAAACAAATCAATGTTATTTGTAAGGTGGTTGTTTTTTTCTGGTAAATGTTCATAATGCATAAAGGTACTACAGCTGCTGGACTGGGCATTTCTTCTAGGTTTCAAATTCTCATGATGCCTCAAGCGCATAACTGACTTGAAGAAGAGAATGAGAACTGCAAAGATTTTAAATTCACAGGGTGCCTAAGGCGAAGATGGAACTTAGCTGGTTCTATTACTCAGGATAAACAAAGTTAAAAATTGAAGTTGTATATTTATTATAGTGCATTTACTTTTCCAGATAGAAGAGTTCTACTGGGGAAACAAACTCCATCTATTTTAGACTACAAGATATTTGTGATGAACCAAATCTTAAAGAAAAACACACTGTCTTCAGTTCTAAATAAAAAATTCAATGTTTTACTTTTAATAACCCCTTCTGAGTATGAGCAGTAAAAAATAGATTGTAGATTCACATTGTTTCAGTAAAACAGAGATCATCCACATTTAAAAACTAAAAGGAAATAATTTTAAAGACAGGAAATGATAGAATTCAATCACATAATAGGAAAATCAAGTGAAAATATTACAATGATATCTTAGTGAAGTTTAGAATGTTAGAGTTTTGAGGCAATGGCATTTAGAAAGCAAAGGCCTTTAAAAAGTCATAAACAATTGTCAAGAAATATACTTACATTCTCCATTTTCTCATTTAGCAACCTATAAGCAGAGACACAGTGCAGTGCACTGTAGAAGTGACTAACTTGTCCCTTTCTTTATGGTGATGAGTTACTGATTGGTCCCAGAGCCTGGAGTTCTTGAGCCTTGTATGCTTCTAGGTCAGCTTGTTAGGCACCGTCTGTGCCCCCTGCCCCTACCCACAATCCCTGTCACTATACAGTTCTCTGTACAGATGAACTCTGAAATTCCAAGCCAACAGTTTAAGACTTGGGTTTTCAGTTCCACTCTTAATCCTTATTTTATTTGTTAAACCCAGAACACTATTTTCAGTGAAATTCAAGGGAACTGTGACCACTAACCCTGTGATAGGCCTCTTACTAATATACCTTTCCCTTGCAAGAAGCACACAGCTGGCCCCAAGGGGTGTGACCTTGCGTTCCATCAGCAATACTTCCTTACTATGCAATCTGCATGCAGCATAATTTGAGTTGTTTCCTAAACTGTGTTTATTTAAGAAGATTTTCCCCAGGAGACTTCATTTTCCACCAAGAGGAAAGTTGTGCTTCTCTTCCTCAATTACATGTAAAGATAAGATATGATTTATTTTCCCGGGGTAGTATAACATCTCTTTTAGAGAGTAGACTTCTGCAATTGATCCACTTTTTACCTGGAGCCATAAAAAATAATGACCTTGCACAGGAAAATACATGTATGACAGAATCAATACCTCCAATGTTATAGTTATTTACATCTTTATTTTCACTACAATATTGAAATTGTATTTATTCGTTTCATCTTTGGCAAACACTTCTTGAGCTTTATCAAACACTGACATGCAGGTAAATACAAAGATTATGATTGAACACCTACCCTAAGGAAACAAAATTTATTGGCCTCATTAATGGTGTTTCCTTCAGCATTGACTTTCTGTAGAACATAACCAGAGGTTAAATGAATGATGATGGATTAAGCCATTTTGTGGCTTGACATATACCCCTTTGTGAATTTAAGAAAATGCTATCCATTGGACTGCTTAAAGTCACACATTTACTTATATATCTATTCATTTGTGTATCCAAAAAATACCTTCCGAGCACTGACTAAGTGCTCGACCCTGTTGAGTCCTGTGACTACGTCCTTGAACACTGAACAAAACAAATAAAATATTTCCTTTTTAGGGGAAGTTGATAGGATGTGAGTTGATAAGAAAGTAATTTGAGCAGAGAGCGTTTGCATCGCACACTATGATTTGGTGAGTTTTTTAAGTGCTGTAATTGTAATGTGGTATGATTGTGAATTGTATTTTTATTTTTGAAAAATCACCAGTCCATTTTGAGAGCATTTTTGGTGACAATAGTAGCAGAAAAAGTCTCTTTGTGATATACAAAATCAAATGTGAATTGAGAAAAACAGTCAGTTAGGACGGAACAACTTTTTGTAGGCACATTGCTGCAAAGGAGGAAGAGAATTCAACAAACTTCTCCTGGAAGGAGAATGGGGTGAGGGTTGCTCTCTTTTTAATGGTGGCAGAAAATCACAGTATATTTTATGATGATGGAAATGCTTCAATAGAGATAAGTGATGGTGAAAAAGATATTTTGAAACTTTGGAGGTCCATTTCCTTGAGAAATAGAAAGAATAGGATCTGGTGTATAATAGAAGATACTTCACCCACAGAATCTGTGGATAAAGATCCTGATATGTGCCCTGGCTGGTGTAGCTCAGTGGATTGAGTGCGGGCCTGCAAGCCACACAATCGCGGTTCGATTCCCAGTCAGGGCACATGCCTAGGTTGCAGGCCAGTTTCGAGCTCCCGGTGGGGGACGCACGAGAGGCAACCATAGATTGATATTTCTCTCTCTCTCTCTCTCTCTCCTTCCCTTCCCCTCTAAGATAAATAAATAAAAATCTTAAAAAAAAGATCCTGATATGTACCCTGATGTGTAGGTCACTGTATAGTGGGGATCCCTGTAATTTCTCTTCAATTTTTAGTGAAGTAAAAATTTCACTTTTCTTGAACACTTAAATATGTTGCATATGCCCACTTTGCTCCCCAAATATATATTTTTATTTAATGATCACTGGGTTAACATTGTCTTTATTCTTGCTCCTATAAAATGCAGAACAGTATAATAGTTAAGTACACTGACTGTAGATTCAGGGTACTTGTACTTGGTTTTGAAAAGTGGTTCCCCTCTTACTGTGTGACTTTGAACAAATTATTCACACTCTCTAAGCCTCCATTGTTTTTTCTGTAAAATGGTAAAATAAGAGTAAACAGTAAACAAAAGCCCATCCCCCATAAGGGTGCTGCAGGGACACTCTAGGTCCCGCTATAAAAAAGCCTTTTACCCAGCATCTAATTGTAACATAGCAGTCTGTGACTGGTGTCCAAAAGGCGGGATATTTATATGGACGTATAGGTACTGTTGGCTAAATTTTAAAAAATTAATGGTATTTCTTCAGCTTTTCAACTTTTTATCTCATTTCCCCATGCCTCTTGTTTAGGTGACAAAGTTGTCCATGCAGGATTCGGGCTGCAGACTCAGCACCTGACCTCCCACCTTTGTCTTTGCTCACCATTGCTTGACATGGTCACCTGGCGTGAAAAGCCAAATATTTTTCTTCACTGATGGTCTTTAAGACATTCCTTTCCTGTTTAACTTAATAAACTATACTTACAAATTATATATATATATGTGTGTGTGTGTGTGTGTGTGTGTGTGTGTATGTGTGTGCATGTGTGAGAGAGATATTTAAATATATGTACATTTAACTCTGAAGAGTTAAAGTTTACCTTCAATCAAACAGATGTCTTTAAAATTAAGCATTCAAAGAAGCCCAGAGATAGAACTTTCTTCTCAGCCATCAAGTTTCTTTTTTTCTTCTTCTTTTTTAAACCATTGAGTTTCACAGTGCCAATAATTATGTTCAAAATCTTAGGTTCCATTGTCATCTTAGTGTTAGATTGTGATGAACGGGCTTAGGGCCAAAGTCCTCTCCCAAGCTAATGCTTCTCATCACAAAAAGCTTTTCTTTCCCCAACTTTTCTTCCTCCAGGGAGCAGAATGAACTAGGTAAGAGGAGAAGAAAGAGCCTGACAGTTCTCTCTCACTTTCCTTAGTCTAAAATTTACTTTTTAAATTTCTCTTTGTAAGGGTAGATTAAAAAAGACCTCACTACTTAGCAATAGAAGGACCTACTACCTGTAGGTGTTTTTTTCAATTATAACAGGTTTTCCTGCTTCGTGTTATCTCTGTATAAAGTTTCTTCTCAAGAAACTACCTTTTTGTATTTGGAGCATTTTTTAATTTTTTTTAAAGATTTTATTTATTTATCTTTAGAGAGGAAGGGAAGGAACGAAGGAGAGAAATATCAATGTGTGGTTGCCTCCCATGCGTCCCCTGCTGGGAACTGGCCTGCAACCCAGGCATGTGCCCTGACTGGGAATCAAACTGGCAACCCTTTGCTTCGCAAGCCTGCGCTCAATCCACTGAGCTACACCAGCCAGGGCTGTATTTGGAGCATTTGATTTAAAATTGCTTTCCCTCTCTTAGCCAGCTTCTCACCCCCTCAGTGGCACCTCTGCCAACTTCACATAAAAAATGGCCTGCTTTTTTTAGAGTCTTCCAGCCTCACTGAAATGCACAACATGCACATGTGAAATGATTTGAGCGGCGAGTTAATATCTGATTAAGTAGTTATCGTTGTAGCAGGAATACGTAATAACGTGCTTACATTAAGTATGGGTCCAGTGTAAGAGCTGATTACTGCATGGCGTGGTTAAATAGACGTTTGCAGGTAGAAAATAGGAAAATATTGTAAGCTTTCTATTCGAACTCAGCATTATGTAGGGAGACAGCAATCTCTTCACAAATCAGGCCGCAAAGGCTTAATCATGAGAGAATATTTTCATGAGCACTTGCAATGATCAGGGAAGCAGAGATGACAGACAGGCAGTGAATTGGGGGACCCAGGCAGTACTGGAACGAAGTCACAAAGATTGGAATTAAATGAGCTGTGACCAGGACTTTGCATAATGTTGTTTACAATGAACAGTTTCCAGTGAAGGAGCAAAGAAATCTAGAGTATGAGGTGTATATTATATAGACACACATATACACACACATATACATAAGTATATACTAGATATAAGGAATAAGATATGCACATTCATGTCTACACACACAAAGCTGTGCTCACACATAGAAACATAGATAAAAAGAAACAAGCACTATCACTATATTGCTTGGTAGGTCAGGATTAATGTACTATATTGTGAATTGTCCTCAAATTTCTGGCAGATCAGTTAAAATGTATCTCTGAGAAGGAGCTGAATTGTAAAAGGATCATGTATTGTGTTGGAGAGAAATGGAAAACTAAATAATGTGAACAGACAGAGACTGGAAGAGGAAAAGTATGGAATGAAATAAATGATACTACAGAAACCACAAAGATCATTTTTGCCATCTCTTGGAATGGTGGTAGAAAAATGCTAGACTGGGTGTGATGCACGCCCAACCCCAACATGCATGTGAACATGGAAACCAAGACTGAGACTGAAGGAGGCAATTTCAGTGCACTTAAAGAGGAGAGTATATGCTATCAACACACTTTGCAATTCCAGAATGTTCTTTTTTAAAGGAGAAGTCCATTAAAGCAGGCTTCAGAGGTCCAACCAAGTACCTCTTTCCCTGAAACCGAGCAGCGCTCTCTGGTTTGAGGAGAAAATACGAATCTTACCTGGGGACACATATCACCGGTCAGTACATTGCCCTGCAACATGTTGTTTTATAGGGACCCTGAGTACAAAATATGGCAAGAGTGATGGATCTGCAGCAGATGGAGGCATTGCCAGAGTCCCAAAGCTTTGCTGCCTCTGTGTTAACAGAGGAAGACGGAGGGACAGCTGCCAGAAACAACCAGGCAGCTCTCGGGGCAGGAGGATGAACACAGAAGGAAAACTGTATCTTGCCAGAGCAGACGATCAAGAAATTAAAACATCTGATGATAAAATGCTATGTCCAGATGGCATTTATCTCTGGCTTCTCAAGGAAAAAGAATAATGACGGGTAGAAAAATTACCATGCCAAGAAAAAATTTAATTCCTTGTGAAGTCATGGGAGGCAGATATTGCAGAAACAACCCCCCAAACCTAAAGTATATACATTATACATACGGAAATAGATAATAATATGAAAATGTTAGAGATTATAGACCCTTTTGCCTAAATCATAGAAACACTATTTTATATATTAACAGTAGTCCCTCCTTATCCTCACGGGTTATATAGTCCAAGGCTGGCTGTGGATGCCTGAAACCAAAGACTGTACCAAATCCTGTATGTTTACTATGTTCTTTCCTATACATGCATACCTATGATAGAGTTTCATTTCTAAATTAGGCACAGTAAGAGATTAACAATACTAACTATTATTAAAATAGAATGGTTATAACTGTAGTTTGTAATGAAACTTATGTGAATTTGTCTGCATTTCTCTTCTCCAGTAAGTTTTGCACTTTATCAGTTGACACTTATTTTTTTATTTTAATTTTTATTTAATTCTCTTTCAAGTGCAGTTTTCTGTCTTATATTCCCAGCCCTGCTCCCTCCCATTGCTCCCCACCTCCCTCCCATGTCCACCCCCCACGTTAGTTATTGTCCATGTGTCCTTTATACTTGTTCCTGTGCGTCTGAATCTGTGTGACCAGCCCTCACTTGCAGTAAATGGCTTGGAGCCACTTGCCTCAGGGGGCCCCTCACAGAAGTCTTCGTATGGACTCAATGTAGTGAAAGGCATCACCTGTCCCCGTCTGCCACCCACAAATGTAATGCCCTTCCATGTCAACGGAGCACCCACTGTACACTGTGGCGGTAACTTTTGCAGTTTGAGGGGCAACAGCAAAACTAGCACGTAGTCCTTTTTTCCCTTTTCACAGTTTCGCGAATGGAAACTTCATTCAGACCATAGATCTTAGCAATCTCAGCATATTTTTGTCTTTTCTTAAATCAAAAATCTTTACCTTTTTACTTAAAGGAAGTACTTTATGACTTGTCGTTGGCATACTCAAACTGCCAGTATCACTACTCTTGTGCTTTGGGGCCATTATTAAATAAAATAAGGGTGACTCGAATGCAAACACCATGATACTACCACAGTTGAACTCATAACCAGCCGAGACAGCTGCTCAGTGACCTCATGGGTGGGAAACATATACATTGTGGAGACACTGGACAAAGGCATGATTCACATTCTGGCTGGGACAGAGCAGGAGTGCATGAGACTCCATCATGCAACTCAGAACTGTGCAATTAAAAAACGTATGAAGTGTTTATTTCTGGAATTTGCCATTTAATATTTCAGACATAGTTGATTACGGGCAACTGAAACCATGCAAAGTGAAACTGGGGCTGAAGGCGAACTACTGCACTGTTGTGTTGCCAACACATGTAATTAGGACCAAATGCAATCATGTCCATTTTCATTTGACTTACTCCATAGTGAACTATTTAGTCATATCATAATGATGATCAGTTTTCCAACTGTTTTTTGGTTCTGTACCTGGACACAAAGCAGAGATGTTTTTGTCTATCTTACCCCCTTGCAGTGGTTTCCTGGTAGAGAATAATTCACTCGTGTCATGAATTTATTCGTGGAGAAATCAGTGCATCAAGTGTGACTCTACCAGTAAAGGGTGCATGGACATTTTTTCCTGGTTTCCTCTGGGTTTTGACCCAGGTTTCTTTTCCTTTGGCTGACTATACTTTGTATTATTTTGCTGTAATAAATTGCAGCATGGGTACTACTGTATGCTAAGTCCTGTAAGTACTCCTAGCAAATCAATGAACATTAGTGGTGGTTTTATGTTATCTGACCCAAGGTTCTCTAGGTTGGGAGTTCAAAAGCTAGCTCCTGGTTTGGTACGTCTTTTTTTTCTGTTCTGATTATTATGAACGCAAGTGTTGCACTTTCTCAGTCTTGGAATCTAAATGAGGGTGATGCAAATCAGAAAGACACTCTTGCAAAGTGGGATGAGACTTCTGTTTTAAGCCATTGAAAGATTGGTGTTATGAACTCTATAAGTACCGTGTGTGATTCAAATAGTAATCAATAGAGTCAGGATGTTCAGGGTATGCCTACTGATTTATTCAGGTTAATTGATTTTAGGATGCAGTTAGTAATCTAATTGTATAGATGATTTATAAAAAGCTTTGGGCAGTTGCAAAGCAAGTTGCAGCGAAACGTTTTATTTGAAAAGACTATACACACTAGCAGAAGCTGGAGAATGTAATTTTCAACTCCAGGATCCCTTGAAATGACTTTCATGTTAACGTCCAACAATTTTCAGAGGATCAATGCATCATGCATCATAACTTGATGCTTAATATGCATTCAGTTCAAGATTATTAGTATGGGAATTCAAGTGGACTCACAGAAGGGAATAGCCTGCGTCTGGTTAAGTTGGTCAGGTATATACGTTTAGGGATACGAGGCCAGATATCTGATCCTAAGCCAGGCCATTAAACAATGGAGCAGTGAAGGTGAAAGGGGAGGTCTTTCAGAAAGTAGCTTTTATGCCTTCCCCGGCTAAGCTGAAAAACCCCATTCAAAATCCAACGGGAACAAAAACAGGAAAAATAAATAAATAAAGACCTGCATCTGGCACCCTGGAGCCCTGGAGTTGCTGTCAGAGGCATGGCCAGAGAAGCTTAGGGAAGCAACATGTTACGGGACTAAGGGCAGGAATTCGCCCCTGACATTTGAGGTGAGGTCCTATCTTGTTGCGTGGAGTGTCCTCTGTGTTGCCATAGGTTTAGCAACATTTCTGACTTCTACACACTAGATGTCAGTAGCATCCCGCGTTGTAACAACCAGTACTACGCCAGATATTGCCAGATGGCTTCCACTTGGCAAAATCTACACCGTCCATTCCAGTTAGAAACTATTGGGCTAGACTATAGGGTAGAAAACTGAACTTTGAAGAGAAAATAGAGATAAAGAAGATCTGCTTAGGACTCAGGACACCTGGGAACAAGGACGCTAAACTAGTAGAAGGGAAATAGGTAGTGGGGAAACCCCAGTCCTTGGAGCAGAAATCTGCAGACTGAGATGGTAGATGTGGTTCAACTGATAAAGAGACAAATCCAGAACCACCGACGTACAAACCGCCCTGAGCCAGGAATTAAGTCAGAGTCCCAAAGGAATGTAAATATCCATGTCAGGTTGAGTGGATTGGCGGAGTCCTGAACGAGACATATGGGAGGTGTTTAGGTATACCATTATGGTTGTGGATGCCGAGAAGCCTCATGACCTGCTGTTTTTGGGGAGAGAACCAGGAAGCACAGTGGTATAATATGTGTATATATAAATATAATTTCTCCAAAGGCGTTCTCCACACAAACACCTTTATCTTAAAAGGGTAATCAGTGCTCCTGCCTACAAGATACACAGAAGTATGAGACACCTAACGGAGACTTTTCTCTCAACCTTAGCTAGATACAGGAAAATGTTTTTGGCTATTTACCTGTAGTACTTTAAATGTATTATTCTAATGTTTGTTGTTTTTAATGGGAAGACTGTTGTCAGTCTATAAGTCTGACTTGTACAAGTGGTAGATACAAGTATCTACCTTAAAGTAAAGTTTCAAGTGGTAGAATGCAATACAGACCTGCAGACTCAGGTCTGTACTGCGTTCTACCACTGACCTCACGTTGACCTTCTTCCTTGTGCTTCCCGAGTTCTGGTCATCCTTGACTTTCTTGCCATGCCTGGAACATGCCTATTTCTTTCTCGCAGTCTTTCCGCTGGCAGGTTCCACTGCTTGGGATATTTCTAAACCTCATTTCCTTGCCCAGGTGTCACTTCTCGCTAAGGCCTACCGTGCTTTAAATGTCAACCCCTCTCCTGACAATCTCGATCTGCCTTTGCCTACTTCGTATTGTCACCAGTCTCCTCTAACGTGCTGTGCCAAACAATATCTTCTTGTTTATCACAGAATGCAAGCACCTTAACTTCAGGCATTTGTTCTTATTGTTTTTTGCAGAATTCAGATATTTAATTTGCAAGGTTTTTTTTTTCTGTGAAGCTGGTACAAATCCAATTCCTGTTTTTAAGAGTAATTGGCCTTACTGGGTTGTTGAGACTGAAAGAGAGGGAGAAAACAAATGCACAGGGTTCAAGATTAGGGAAGTTAGGGTGCAGTTACAAAATAGACACTGCTCTGACTGCTATTTTTTTCCTCCTTTGCCCATGGAGTGTGTCAAAGAATAGCAAACTTTCCAAAGGAAAAAATTTTTTCTCCAAATAATTTCTCTCCTTTCATGGAAATCCCTGTGGGCATTAGAATCAGAATTAGGCACCCGAGGAAGTTCTATTTTGAACAGCAGTAATTGACTTAGACTACTGTTAAAGAATCATCTTTGGTTCATGCTTTTCTCCCTTAGGTGACACACAGCCCTCAGAAATGACTTAAAGCATCCCGTGAGTTCAATCTCCAGGGCCTTTTCTTATTACATAAAACTCCGTGCCTTGAATTGTGTGTCAGTGGTGAGCATCCTCTGCCCCTGTTGAGAGACATTGTTTTCAATTGAAAATTAATTAATTGACATTGTTTTAATTTTCACATATTACATTGTTTTCACATATTGCATGAAGAGCAGCTGGTGTAATAATTCAAACAATGAGGGCAATTTTTTTCAGAAATATGAATGTTTGGTTTTGTTCTTAAAGACAATAAATAAAAAGAAGTAATGAATTAATTTACTAAGCAGTTAAGTGTTTTTTTGAATAGAGGGTATATTAAGTAAAATATCATTTTAAGAAATCTTGGAAAGAAACTTGGTTTGTAAGTTAATTTTGAAGATTATAAACTTGGCATTATAATAATATTTTACTATTTATGTGATTTCAGTAAGATGATGTAAATTACTCATAGTTTTCTTTTAGATAACAGAAATAATGTGTATTTATTGCTTCGAAAATTTACTTTGTTACATGATGTTTGTTTAGAAGAACTTATAGCTTTTATATTTATGGACACATTGTCATGGAACACATGTTTCAAATTATAATCTCAGGTCATGGCAATATAACCACAGATTCTTTTTCTTATTAAACTAGAAAATTTAATTTAACCAAGACAGCTACAAGGGTGAAACTTTGAATTCAATATAGGCAAACCTTGTTTCCTTTGTAGGTAAACTGTGTTACCCTTGTTCCTACATAATTGGGATATACCATTTATTCAAGAAACAACTTCGAGTGTAAACTTTACCCATAGGAAATACATTTGTTTTTGTGTTTTTAACAATGCAATAGGAGACTTTAAATATGTGAGATTTGGGGATGCATAGATGTTTACTTGTTTTTACTACCAAGTGGCAATGGCTTGTGAGATAGAAGTATCTTTGCAATGAGAAAAGCTGAACTTAATGTTCTGTTCAAAGAGAGGAGGTTTGAGTGGCCTATTGATCACTATTGATTGACTGGTTCACCCAACATTTACTGAGAACTTTCTATGCACCATCACTATATCTGGATTTGGGGGATTTTAATATGAGCAAAGCAAAAATGCTAAAAT
This sequence comes from Sturnira hondurensis, assembly GCF_014824575.4. Classification (NCBI taxonomy): domain Eukaryota; kingdom Metazoa; phylum Chordata; class Mammalia; order Chiroptera; family Phyllostomidae; genus Sturnira; species Sturnira hondurensis. The sequence continues at coordinate 20,102,747 of NW_028088227.1, read as the reverse complement.
CAAAAAGCATCCATTTGAATAGTGAAGTGTGGTTAAGGCAGTCAACTTGTGCGTGTTTACCAACCTAACTATGCTCTTGTAAACAAAGAATAACTTTTCCGATTACATAGAATAGACATGACAAACTACCCTCAGCAAACCTCCTGTTCTAGGACAGACTGTGACCTAAGAATGTTATTTACATTTTAACATGATTACTTCATGTTAAAACTATATAAACTAATGTTTTTATTACTATGCTTACAAGTCATTTAAATTTCCTCGGAAGAAGTTTGACTTTAAGTGAAAGACAAATACTTCAAGATGCATGACCTAATATATTACATATAGAACTTATGGTATATCCTTGTATCAATATGTTCATATCAATCTAGCAAGTGATTAGCTCCACCCTTCTTACATTTTGGGAATCCATTTTCTCACATATTCCCAGGTTTATGACAATATAAGTGAACAAAAATCTTGCAATTTCTTTGAAGTATGAACTATTTTCTCTAGGATCAAACTTACATGTGACCCCAGTGAGAGATCTGGAAATAATAAAGGTGTTCTGATAGGTCTTGAGAATAGTAAGCATGTTTTTTTGCAGGCAACTGGTTCCAGTAAGTTTTTTTCAGCTTCTTTAAGCTAGAGCAAACTAACATCTTCAGACGCGAGAGGGTAAATGCTTTACTGACCGAATAAGTTTAGGGTAACTCCAGGGATCAAATATTTATTTTTCTTTTAGGTATGCCCAAATATCCACATTTCTATTCTCAGAACCTGTGATGGTCAGTTTTACTTGTCAATTTGTATGAGCTAGAGTCTGTATTTATTCAATCAAATACTAATTTAGGTATTGCATTAAGTTATTTTGTACACATGAGTTAAATGAATAATAAATTGACCTTAAGCAAGGGAGGCCTGGGTGAGCCTGAACCAATTAGTTAAAGGGCTTCGATATTGAAGATGGAAGGAAATACACAACATTTCGGCATATTATGCTTCATTGTTTCAAGAAAGGTAACAATGCACTGAAACACCAAAAAATATTTGTGCAGTGCATGGATCAGGTGCTGTGACTGATCAAAAAATGTGTCAAAAGTGGTTTGCAAAGTTTCATGCTGGAGATTTCTTGCTGGACAATGCTCCACAGTTGGGTAGACCAGTTGAAGTTGATAGCTATCAAATGGAGACATTAATGGAGAAGAATCAATATTATCCCATGCTGGAGATAGCCGACATACTCAAAATAGCCAAATCAATAAAGTTATAGGTGAAAATGAAGATTGTGTCTTTTATAAAAAATACGGACTTTTTGGCCAACCCAGTAAATATTGTTTTTATTAGTGGCTATCACTGTCACAGTTTCCTTGTAGCTTCAGTCAGCTTATTAAATATGCACAGTTTAGGGGCTTTCATTCAGCTCTATTTTTTCCAGCAAAAAGAAACTCCCCAAACTTGAGCCTATGTCACATCTGATGTTCTACTATAGTCTTCCGATTGATGAAAATATAAACTCATGCTCCCTTCATAAAAGCTACCACATAGCAAATACTTCTGAAAAATTGAAGGGAAAAGCAGAGTGTCATGATTTCTAGATAAGAATACATTAGAAATCACATTACATCCCTGTGTTTTGAATGTTGGTTAAAATAGTCAACCTACATGAGGTTTTGCTGCATTTACTTTGAGAAACCTAAAAGACTATGGATGTAGCTCTGTGAGAACATAATAATGAATACTCAATTCAGGATGAACTTAAGAAAGAAACTCAATCCTTGATTTTAAAGTGAAATATAATTTTAAAACTACCCAAGGGCAGGTTTCTGGAGACAAGTTTCAGGTGCATCAGGATGTCCTGCACTTATTCAATAGAATTGCAAATGTAAAGACATAAATTGTGAGATATATTTTTAGTCTTATCAGATTTGGAGTACCCCAGGTCTCATCCTTCGCAGTGATAGTTGGTTACAATGAGAGAAAATATTTCTTTAAAAACAATAGTGCGGGAGCCTGGGCACACCGGAGGTCTGTGCAGGGAGCCCCTGGCAGGGAGACACAGCCACGCTCCAAGTGTGCCATACGCAGCCTGGCTGTCCTTACCGCTGGGCCTCATAATGAGCTGGCAGCCAGAAGGAACACTAGCTGATTGCCCTCCATGTCCCGCAGCAGTTTTTCTCCAGGCAAGTATCATTTTCCTTCAGACTGTGCTGAATTCCAAATGTCCTCTTCCCTAAAATATTTCTTTGAAAGGTTTCCATTTGCCCATCAGCACGCCTAGCTAATTCGACATGTTTACATTAAAGTTGCATAGTCAATGACATTTTAGATATGTAGTGTATTTCTGTATATGAGAGAATGAGCATCAATATTTTAGTTTAAATTATTATCTTTTTTGATCAGGATACTTTTTTGTACCTCCCCAATTGATTTTATCAGTGTCTTCTGTGTAGAAGTATTATATCTAAATGCAATGAGAAATTGGTTAATAACCCAGGTGTGCTCTAAATCAATACAATATATTTTTGTTTTTAATAATCGATAATAATTATTTGTCTTTTTAAAAAGTTAGCATTGTTCTTTTAGTTTTTCTGTCCCTTATACATTTGCCATATTATGCATAATGGCCAACATTAAGGGTAACCGCATCTTCAAGCCAGGAAATAGTAAAACTGTTAAATAAATGCCCCCAAACCATTCTTCCTCTTTTTTATTTTGGTAGCAAATATTATTTCACTTTAATTCCACATTAAGGAATATTGCAAGTAAGTAGAAAAGGATAAAACCAAATAGAAAATATAGTGCAACTGTGCCATTAACAGTTTATTTCCGAATAAGTGAAATTTATATAGAAAGGAAATTTGGTTTCAGAAGAAAGCTTAAAGAGAGCTTGTGAGAACGATATAAAAATAAAGGTGATGAATTCAAATTATCCTCTTTAGTAGAAACCATCATTTATCTTTCTACCCAAAGCATTTTTAGCACCGTGTAGCACTGGCCTAAGATTTACACGGAGTTAGAATGACCTTTGTTTAAAGCATGGCTTTGCCACAGAAACTCTGTGATTTTGGAAACTTACACAAAATCTCTGAGCTTGGCTTTCTCATCTATAGATGATGACAGAATGCAGTTCATTTGAGATTTAAGTGATCTAGCCCATGTGAGTTTGCATATTATAGATTCAATAACTACAAGTTCTCTTACTCACATGTTCCAGCTGGATATACATATGACCTCAGTTTATGTTTTATCTTCATTCAAGAGAAGAAGGGAGAGAAGAGGAGAGGAGAGGAGAGGGGAGGGGAGAGGAGGGGANGAGAGGGGAGGGGAGGGGAGGAACAAGGGATGGGAGAGAGGGATAGAGGGAGGGTGGGAGGGAGGAAAGGAGTCAAGACAGGATGAACCACGTCTTGAATGATGACAGCCCTATCTGTGTACTCTGGACACTCATATGTGCCCACACACCAGGAAGTCATGTTAGTTTAGGTTTATTTTTAATGACTTCTCGCCCACATTTTGGCTTGTTCCTAGCTATTCTAGAAAATCATGAAAAAAACCCAACAAGTTTATTCCTTAAAGTGAATAAGTAAATTATGTCTAGCTTCTAGTATTTTTTTTTCAACCAGCCTTTTCTTTGCTACTTCCAAGCGACTGATAGCAAAAATAAAACAGTGAAGTGAATACAGTGACTTCCAGGTCCAAGGGCACTTTATATGTATTTCACTGCTTCATGTCCTTGGGGCACGTTAGCTGTGACCTGCTGGAGAAAGGTTACATTATTGTCAGCATTCTCTAAGAACATAACACTCCAGGGGAAACAGAGTATTGTTTTCAGAGGTACACACAAGCAAGAGTTTATTTCTACCTGCTCTTTAATTCGGGTGTGTGAGTGGGAGAAAGAGAGATCCATGAAGAAAGGACAGGGTGGTTGGCCTTCTATTTGAGAAGTATCATGCGAATGCCCATGAACATCTTAATTAGAAATCACCTGAACTGGAGTCATGACGCTCGACATCCAAGCAGCCAGGGAGTTCAGGGGCATGCTGCGCACAATGGCAAACGTGCCTTGGCACCCTGCTCTGCCGACTTCCAACCCACACAAGCAGCTCTGTGTTCTAGTGAAAAAATGCAAGTGCATGCTTGTATGGGCCTGAACTCAGTCTCAGGCTGGGGTCTCGATGCCCAAATAAGAATCTATGGAAAGCTGTTTTTATTCTTTCTCTTTTCACTCGCCATATCTAAAATCATTGATGGACTGTGACATCAATGCATATTATCATAAGGACTTTGAAGAAGCAAGCCTCAAAACTTAGTTGTAATTCCACAGCATGTAATAAGTTTATCATGCATTGTACACATGACGAAATATAATTAAACACTATTTATTTAAAGTAAAGTGCAATCTCCTTTTTAAGCTCACTCTGAAACCTATTTTAAAATAAAATAAAACATATTTTATCATTTGGCTCATTCAGAAAAAAAGATTAGAATAAATGTATTTAAACTGTTGGTGGTTAAAATTACTTTCCTACTTATGTCTTATTCTCAAAAGGCCATTTAAAAATTACAAGATGGTAGGGTTGTTATATTATATTATGATTATTTAATCAGCATACTGATTTTAATAACACAGGTATTTAATTAAAATCAGATCCCCCTTCCTCCATTCTCAGTGCATGAAGCTGGGCGGGGCTCTGTCCCCACCTGTAGGACATTGCCAGAGAGGAAATCCAGGCAAAAGCCACTCTGGTGCACCACTGAGGACATGGTCTAAACATACATCACATGATAGGCAGAAGCCACCAGACCATGGGATTTCTGATTACCTTCTCGAATGGAAATTGGTGGACCTCCGTCTTATCGCTACAAAAGAAGGATCTGTTTAACAGCGAGGAGTAGAGATGCGCTGAGCCAGGAGATGGCAAAGAAATGGATGCTGCTTACATGGCTTCAGCTTAAATCTGAGACCCCTGAGCTTATCAGTTACATGAGTGAATACGATTCGTCTTTGTTTCAGCCAGTTTCATTTGTATTTTCTGTCATTGGGAACTAAATGAGCCCAACTCCATGTACAGTAAGATAAGAGTTTCATTTTGTACTAGTTTAAAATATTGCTATATGGATAATAGTTTATAATAGTTGAAATAATCACAGACCCTTGATGTACAAAATATCATTCTAAATGAATTACTACTCATATTATACCTTAATAAATCTCACAATTATAATCTGACATTTATCTTAGGAAGTACTGCTTTTTTCTTCCAATATATAAGAGAGGGTTCACATATTTTCAGTAGGACCTGGACATCATAAGGGAGTAGATAAAAACAAACATTTATAGACAGTGACTCTTTTATAATACATCTTTGATTTATTCTCTTGCTCCTAAGTAGGTCATTGAATAGTTCTGATCTTTAGGTCTTCAACAAGAATAAATGAAATATGTCAATTTTTAGGGAATTAATTCTTAAAGAATGAAAAGTAAAAATAAAATTAACTTTATATCCTGACTTATAGATGATACAAAACTTTTTAAAGATTTTATTTATTTATTTATCTTAGAGAGGAAGGAGAGAGGAAGAGAAACATCAATGTATGGTTGCCTTTTATCCGTCCCCTGCTGGGAGTTGGCCTGCAGGGAACCGACCTGCAACCCAGGCATGTGCCCTGACTGGGAACTGAACCACGATCCTCTGGTTCGCAGGCCCGTGCTCAATCCATTGAGCTACACCAGCCAGGGCCGATGATGCAAATTTTAATCAGGCCCTTACTTTAAGAAATCTATGAATATTAATTTATCTTTTCATTAAAAAAATCACATCAAAGAATTTAATCAAAGGATGAAAGAGTACTTGTCAACATTGGTATATTTAGCCTTACCCCAGTGGTCAGAGCATTCTAGGCTGGAGGTAAGAGGCCTTATGCAACTCAGGTTTCATTTTCTCAATGATGTTTAGAATCATTCACCTCCTTGGTCAGATGTAAGCTGTCACCTCAAGGCTCCCATTTTGTGCTCTGACTCATCATTGCTTGACACTGATGCAGGACTTGGTTTTTCTATGTTAGTTCTAGAGTAGAAGCTCAGTATCTAACCACACATCTTTCCTACCCTATTTGTAGGCCTCATTTATCCTTATTCTTAAATACATAGTCTGTGGGCCACAGTCCCTAATTCCCGCTGTGGTCATTAACATATTCTACCAGACCCTGTCAAAGTATTAGTTATATCCCTTATTTCTAGTGTCTATTTTGGGGAATGGAACCCACCTCCTGGTCTCTCAAGTTTTCTTCTTAATGCCAATAGATCTAAAAATCTTATTGTTGAGTTTTAATAACTTGTAGAAATTTTGTTATTAGTTGGACTGCTCAAAACTGGATGAAGGGTACATAGGTTCTTTTCAGTCCAATTTACAATAGCCAAGTGTTGGAAGCAAACAAAGTGCACATTTGTAAATGAGTGGATTAAAAAACTGTGCTACATTTACACAACGGGATACTACACAGCAGAGAGAAAGAAGGAGCTCCTACCCTTTGTGACAGCAGATGGATCTGTAGAGCATTATGCTAAGTGAAATAAGTTAGGTGGTGAAACACAAATACCATATGATCTCATCTATAAGTGGAACCTAATCAACAAAACAAACAAGCGAGCAAAATATAACCAGAGACATGGAAATTAAAAACAAACTGACAGTAACCAGAGGGGAAGAGAAGGAGATAATGGTGGGGAAAGAGGGAAGGGTTGTTAAAGAACATGTATAAAGGACACATGGAAAAAGACAAAGAGGGGTAGGATCGAGTGTGGGAGGTGGGTATGGCTGGGGTCAGGGGCTGTGGTGAGGTGAAAATGGAAACAACTGTACTTGAACAACAGTAACAATAGAGAGAGTAAAAAAAAGCCAAATGAAGGTTTGGAAAACTTGCAGAAACTCTTGGATAGCATGCTTTCTCATTCCAGATAGATCCCTATAACCTCTGTAGAGTTTTCTACCAATGGCTGCCTGGTTCCAGAGAATGTGATCCTTCTCAGTCTACCTTTTTCTACTATTTTTAGCCTGGTCATCAACTGGTTCCTTGTTTAAATATCAAAGCAAACAGCAAAAGAGAATTTCAAATTACATTTTATAGTAAAGTCTATAACTTTTTATATTAATTTTAGGAATTAAATGCTGCTTATAGCAGGAAGGTACAGCATTGGACATTATTTACTTGGGTCATTTCTCAGGTTGTTTCCAGGGACCAATCACGAAAGACTAAGTGATTAATATCTCCTACTCCAATAAAGGGTCGGCTTAATGAACTGCTGTGAAGTGGCAGATGCCCCAAGCTAACTGCTCCTTTCCAGTACTGCTTCCACTGGGTTATGGTTATCTAGACATATCTACATTTCCCCTGTGGAAACTGAGTCTCAAGGAACGGATGCCCTAGCAATTCTTTGCTGAGCACTGAGCATGATTATGCTAACCCTCCAGATACTGTTTTCTGTGAGTAATGAAGTCCCCTGTCTCTGACCCAGGAGGCCCATGTCCTCTGTTAGCTTCCGTGAAACTAACTAGGTCACTTGCTATTTTGTGAGTGGGATAAACTCTTACATCTTTCAGAGTTGTTCACTAGAGTGAGGGGACACTTTAAATTAGGAAAAAAACAACTATAAATTCTGTCTGGTTTTCATATCTTTTTAAATTATAAAAACCTCAATATACAACAGCTAAAAATTCCATAAAACTGTTATCTTTACAGTCTAGCTTATAAACATAAACTATTATATATTTTTTACTATTATTGCTCATGAAAACTCTGCTAATTTTATTTGTTCTCAGTGAATTACATAAAAACCCATGTTATACAAATAATAAAAATCGTGGCAATCATTTAATAATAAATTATAGCTAATTGTTTTTAAACTGTAATTTTTAATTTTTAATTTGGAGAACCACATTTTCTTTTGTGTGTTTTAGGCACAGCAATTTTACACTCCAAACTTATTTTGGTCGAATATTCATGTACCTAAATGCTTAGTTGCTATCCCTCAACCTTATCAATTACAATGTGATGTAGGTAGGTAATCAAAATTCAAGGTGATATATAAAAAATATGCCGTTTATTTATCTGGCATGGTTATAAAGATAAGTGAGAAAGGTAGGATAGTGATAAATATTTCTTAACAACAGGACTATACTGCCTGATGATACAGAGTAATCTGATTAAGAAAGATGGAGGCAAAGTCACACAGATGAGAAAATGAGAGTTGAGCTTTTCAAAAGTCAAAATTTTTTCTGCTCCAAAAGTAGAGGAACTGAACCATTGGTAACAATTGCATCTCTATGTTTGCCCATAACTATATTTATCTCCATTTACATAGATCTATTCAATTGCATCTATGTCCAACAGTGCAAGGTAGCATTTAAAAATACTTTCCTTCCTCTCTACCATCCTTTCATTTTCCACCTCCTTCCTTCTTTTTGGTCTTTCTTTGCATCCCTCCTTCTCTTCTTTCTCTTAAAAATATATTTATGAAGTAATGTGCTTTCTGTTTTACTTTTGTCTCTATATAAACTAATGTTTTTATTACTATGCTTACAAGTCATTTAAATTTCCTCGGAAGAAGTTTGACTTTAAGTGAAAGACAGATACCATATGATCTCACCTATAAGTGGAACCTAATCGTCAAAACAAACAAATGAGCAAAATAAAACCAGAGACGTGGAAATAAAGCACAAACTTACAGTGACCAGAGGGGAGAGTGGAGGGGGATAACAAGGGAAAGAAGGGGAAGGGTCAAATCAAGGAACATCCCTAAAAGATCCATGGACAAAAGCAATGGGGGAAGGGTTGAAAGTGGAAGGTGGAGAGTGGTTAAGGCGGGGGAGAGTAATGGGGGGAAATGGGGACAACTATAACTGAACAACAATAAAAAAATTAAAAAGAAAAAGAAAAATATTTTGAATAAAATTGAAATGCAATGGCCAAAAAAAAGAAATTATTAAAAGCATACTGCCGCCGCCCGCGGCAGCAAGGTGTTCGCGAGGTGAGGCGATGGACTTAACTTAATTAAAATAATGGAGAGGTCCAAGTGCTCCTGGCTGGCAAATGGCGAGTTTATTCAAGGAACTGCTGGCTTATATGCAGAACTACAGTGGCCTGAGAACAATGCTGTTTTACAAAAGCTTGTACAATACCGAAGGCTATCAAGAGGGCAAGATGTTCTCACATCCTGAGAACATTAGCCCACAGATAACAGTGTCCTCAAGATTATCACTTCCTTGGAACATGACGCACATGCCAAGACCTTGTTCTTTCCTTCAAGGCTGAGAAGGAGAAGGTCCGGAAGATGTCAAGATACCCGCCGGCTCCAGGGACCAGAAACCAAGTCCCGCCACCGTTTTCACAGTGGGGGCTCTGTCCGTGATCCCCTGTGGCCTGGTGGGCTCCCACAGCATACAGGAAATTTTAAGGCAATTTAGAACAAAAACAAATTCAAACTGATAGGAGAGCTATGAGTTATTTCTGCATCAAACTTGTAAACTGATTTTAGGAAAATATTTTTAAAATAAGACTTATATTTAAAATGGATTCTTTTGCAAATACAAATTGTGCTCGAATAAATTCAACTTTATTTTATTTTTAATTGAGATACAATTGGCATATAACATTGTGTAAGTTTAATGTATACAATATGTTTATTTGATACATTTTTATTGCAATATTGTTATCAACATAGTGTTAGCTAACACCTCCATCATGTTAATAACTATCATTTCTTTGTTTTAGTAATGAGAACATTTAAGGCATATCTTGATGTAATACAGTATTATTGACATTAATCACAATTCCATGCATTAGATCCCAGAAATTACTTATCTTCTAACTGCAAATATATACTCTTTTATCTACACCTCCCCCATCAGCTTTAATAAATGGGAACTGATTCATTATGTTTGACATAGCCAGAATTTAAAAAGACAGTGGAGGACTTCCAGTCAAGATAGAGCTGTAGGTAGACATGCATTACCTCATTGCACAACCACAGAAGTAATGACAACGAACCTCAAAACAAATACGCTCAGAACTGCCAGAAAACCAAACTGTATGGAAGTCCAACAACCAAGGATTTGAAGAAGCAAAATTCATCCAGACAGGTGGGAGTGGTTGAGGTGCAGAGTTGGGGTGGAGAGGTGAGGAGACGAGAATTGGTGTGGAGAGGTAGAATGGTCAGTCTCAACATTTGCATGCAGTGGACAGAATTGGGGAGAGATACCTTGGGAGCGACTGATTCCAGCCCCAGGTCAGACCTCGTAACCCAGGGTTCCAAAGCCAGTAAGATAAAGCCCCAGAACTTCTGACTATAAAAATAGATGGGTGTGGGGGTGACGGAAGAAAGTACTGGTTTCTTAGGAGAGTCCATTTAAAGGGCCCTCATGAATTTAGAATGTACGCAAATCCACCCATTCTGGCATTCACCACCAAGGCAACAGCTGGAGCCCAGTAGCCTATGGGAAGTGGGAAAAGTGACTGAAAACAGGCAAATGTCAGACAGTGACATTGTTCCCTCTCTGAGCCCTCCCCCCACACAAAGCCACAAAGCAATGAAGTAGGTTGCCCTGCCCTGGCGAATACCTGAGTCTCTGTTGCATACAACTTAACAAGTGTGTTAAGACAGGGAGTCAAAGCAGCTCTACCTAATACAAAAAAACAAACACAGGAAGGCTGCCAAAGTGAGGAAATGAAATATGCCCCAAATGAAAGAACAGATCGAAACCCCAGAAAAAGAACTACGGTGAAACAAAGCCTACCTATCAGATGCAGAGTTCAAAATACTGGTGATCAGGTTGCTCGGGGAACTCACTGAGCATGGCAAGGACATAAAGAAAGAAATGAATGTTATACTAAGTGGAATAAAGAAAAATCAACGGGGAACCAACTATGAAGGGAAAGAATCCAGGGTACAAACTAAAAATTTGGACTATAAGGAAGAAATAAACATTCAACCAGAACAGAGAGAAGACACAAGAATTCGAAAACATGAGGCTAGTATAAGAAGACTATGGTGTATCTCCAAAAGTGTCAACGTCTGAACCATAGGGATGCCAGAATGAGAAGAAGAAAAGCAAGAAATAGAAACTTACTTGAAAATATAATGAAAGAAAGCTTTTCTAATTTGGTGGAGGAGATAGATATACAGATCCAGGAAGCATAGAAAGTCCCAAATAAGTTGGACCCAAAGAGGACCACATCAAAATGCATCATAAATAAAATGCCAAAGGTTAAAGGTAAAGAGAGACTCTTAAGAGCAGCAAGAGAAAAGTAGAGAATTACCTACAAAGAAGTTTCCATAAGCCTATCAGCTGATTTCTCAAAAGAAACTTTTCGGACAACAAGGAATTGGCAAGAAATATTAAAAGTGATGGAAAGCAAGGACCTATAACCTAGATGACTCTATCCAGCAAAACTGTCATTTGAAACGGAAGGACAGATAAAGTGCTTCCCAGACAAGGTAAAACCAAAGGAGTTCATCATTATCAAGCAATTATTACATGAAATTTTAAAGGGATTTATTTAAGAAAAAGAAGATCAAAACTATGAATGTTAAAAATGACAACAAACTCACAACTACCAAAAACTGAATCTAAAACAAAGAAATCAACTAGAACAAGAGCAGAATCATAGATATGGAGATTATTGGAAGGGTTATCAGGTTGGAGGGTGAAGGGGGAGAACGAGGGAAAAGGTGCAGGGATGAAAAAGCATAATTGGGTGGGCACAAAATAGACAGGGAGAGTTTAAGAACAGTATAATAAATAGGCAAGCCAAAGAACTTATATGCATGACCCATGGATATGATGAACTAAGTGGGGGATTGCTGGAGGGAATGGGTGTACAGGAAAAAGGGGGTGAAAGGGGGCACATTTTGACAACTGTATTAGCATAATCAATAAAATATACTTAAAAAATAAAAAGGTAATGGAAATATTGCAAGGTAAGAAAATCATATCCATTAATTATGTCAAGAAAACTATACTAAATGATCTTATATTCATCCTAATGGGACAAATAATTACATGCATTTGAACATTTAAATTTTAAATAAAAATTAGTACTTTTTTGCTCACTACTGAGCACAATAGCCTTTTTGAGAAAGCAAATCCTGAGTGACATGACCAAAAATGAATGTGCTATGTGAACTACCGAATTTGTTTACCTTATATATAGGTTGATAAAGCAATTGGAAAAACTTCAGCATTTATTTCTTGCCTTAATGTGTGAATAAGGCAAAAGTTCACTAGAGCTGTTGACTCATCTGCATGTAAAATGTTGAGTGCCATCCAGGAGAGAGTGCTAAATGTTCCACAGCGATGCAAATTTGCATCACGAAGAAGGGAGTGCATTTAATTTACCATTAACTTGTTAAACCTCTCTGTAATATTTTCTCTCTGTAATATATTTTTATATGCATTACAAGGTAATTGAAATCAAAACTGCAATAGGTTAATGTAGTAAATGGAAAGAAAGAGAAACCGTGAACTGGATTTGCCCTTAGCATATTACCATAAAGAGTCAAGGTATTATAGCCTGTAACTGAGGAGGGCTATTCATTGAAGCCCAATGTTGGACTTCGTATGGCAGGTAGTACATTTCTAATCCATTTTTATTTATACCTTCTGTAGAAATGATACATCAGCGAGCAAAGTGTCCAATGCACTATGGGTACTGTTTTACATTTTGTGTGATGGCTGTAGTAACAAAATTCTGAGAAGGTGGGATGAACCAGACACACGGGAAATAAATGGCGGGAAAATCCTTACTGTGTTCAGCATTCCAACTAGGTTGATTTAAAAGTATTAAGAAAGCAGGTTTGTAACAAGTATGGAAATTACTTAGAAATATTAAAATGGTAGTAATGTACAAAGTGATATGTTTGAGCATAATCCTTGTTGTCAATATAATTCTCATTGCATCTGTCGCTGTAAATGGGGATGGATCTAGCACTTTATACTCTTTACATGACATTACAAATCATCTTTAAAAATACACCTCTTAGAAAATGCATTTAAACATTTAAACAGTAGATCAACAGAGATCTGAAATATATCCATTCCTTTTATTGGGAAGATAAAGCTTTTCACAGGTCAGCTGAAAAGGTAGCCATGAATCCAACTTTACTTATTTCCAAATGGTCTTTTCCACACTTTTAATTCACACTTAAAGGATTATACATTTTAGTATTTTCAGGTATTATCTGGGAAAAACAAACATTGTGACAGTATCATCTTATAAATGCAATGATGCACTGATTATTAAATGTATCAAAACTAACAATCATTGTTAAATACTGTAGGATGGGTTCTTTAGCTATAGAACAGTCCCTTCTTCTCTCTATTCCAAGGCATAAATGTTTTCTGTGTCTAAACCCAGCGTTTGCAAATTAAAATGACTTTTTAAAGCTTTTTAACTCTTTGTAATTTAGAAGACATCTTTTCTTTCTCGTGTTTCCAACTGCCCCTCAGCCTGCTGCCCATCCCTGTACTTCCCACCTCTGTTTCCCATTGACTTTCCATTAGGCAGGTTTCAAACACCAGAAGCAAATTAACTATTCATACATAAAAATGGGTTTCCAAACTATAGAAACAATTTTATACAAGGTGCTTTAAAAACAAATGTTGATATAAAAATCTTATTTGTTCCCAAGGCCTCTGCCAATCCATACTGTGTCTTTGTACAACTTATCAAAAGCCATTTCTCTCCCCTCCCTCAGTAGACGCAGACCCACGCACGCGTGCAGAGGGAGACTGTGGGCTGGGTGCTTTTATCGTGTGAACGATGAGCTAGGATGCACGTAGCCACTCTGCTAGCCAGTTCAGTCCCANACACAGAAGTGGGTTTCCAAACTATAGAAACAATTTTATACAAGGTGCTTTAAAAACAAATGTTGATATAAAAATCTTATTTGTTCCCAAGGCCTCTGCCAATCCATACTGTGTCTTTGTACAACTTATCAAAAGCCATTTCTCTCCCCTCCCTCAGTAGATGCAGACCCACACACGCGTGCAGAGGGAGACTGTGGGCTGGGTGCTTTTATCACGTGAACGATGAGCTAGGATGCACGTAGCCACTCTGCTAGCCAGTTCAGTCCCATCCAGAACTAATTTCAAAACCAGGTAGAGACAATTTAACTCCTAAAAGAGTATATAAAAATATATGCAAACCTAAGCTGCACATACGCCTACATTTTAAACATCTAATTCATTAAAAAAATTACATTGTCGTTAAATTTTAATATAGCATATGCGAGGTTATCATTTTAATAACCTATAAGCTCATCATAGTAAAATTGGAAAATATAGAAAAAATAAAGAACTATCCTGTCTAGTCTTAGAGTTAGTTGTTATTAAAATATCATTTTGTGCTTTTGCTTTTTTCCACTTCACATTAATGATATACATTTCTCGTGTCATTCAATATTTAATACAGTTAGTTATTGTTTTAATGACCACCTTAATTTACTAATTATTAACTATTATATATGCTTAATTTGAACAAATAAAATATTTTTCAAAAATATGAACAATGACATATCATTTTTGCTGACATAACTTCTTTCCAATGCAAACAGGGTAACAGCCTGTGGGGACAACCCCTGTAAGTTATTACTATTTTTACTATGCCACACTGCAACCAGGGGTGGGTATTTTATCGTAAAGCTCAGCATCTAATCTTAAGGACGTAATTAAAAAAAATTCTTTTACAGCACAAATTTAATGATGTAGCATATCAAGGATATACTTCTTATTCTAAATAAAAGCCACTGATTTAACAATGAGAAAAGAGAACAGCAGAATCCCAGTCAAGGCCTGTAGAACTGAGCGCAGCTTTAAAAAAAAAAAAAAAAACTGCTGCAGCATCTAATCTAAGCAGGACTTTTAAACTGATACCCAGAGGAGGCCATAAAAATATTACTTGATTGAACTTATTCCTACGTAGCAATCTGTAAAAGCAGAACGTATTGCCAATACTACTTTCATTGTGGTGTCTCCTCGGGAAAAAAATCTACTTTCTGAATTTTTTACACCACTAAGTTGCAAGATATATGAAAACACTGAATCACTTCATCAAAAAAGAAACCTAATCCATTTCTTGCTGACTCACACTCACCGTGTTGGAAGTATAATTTACAGTCCTTTTAGATTTAGATAGAAATTGTTTTTAAACAAGACCTTCCTTTTTTTAACTGCCTGAGATCATTCTGTCAGCATTCAATTTCATCAGGTATTGCCAATGAAAATTCTCTTGAGCTGTAACCAGTTGGAATTATTTCCTTACAGAAACTTTCTAACATAAACAGGTTTTCTCATTCTGAGCTGACCTATTTCTAGAAAATTAGGAAAGCGCAGTGTCTAATGAAGTCCAATTTGCTCATAGTCCTCAGGAACTAATAAAAACTAGTGTCAGTCATATTCTTGCAAGGCCACTACTGATGACACAAATGCCTCGGAACTCCGAACTTGGATTTGGCCATCAAGGGCCCAGCCTTTCATAAAGAACCGAGCATCTGCTTCTGTGTTATGGTTTTCCCCTCCAGCCATGATCTGAAACACATTCGTTACTCTTCAAAATGTCAAGATTCGTACATGATCTAAGCAGCAGCTTTCATTTTTGCTTTTAAGAGATTACGCAAGTGTGTGAGCTCAGGGGAAGTTTTTCCCTTCAGACATTCCTCCTGACCTCCTCCACCAGGAGTTCCCGTCCCCAGAGCCGGCAGCCTCCGTCCTAACCACCGAGCCCTTCACTTCTATCAGAAAACAACCGAAGCAGCATTCGATTGGAAAATAATGGTCTCGGGATGATGTTATGTCTGTCATTTGATAACTGTACCAAACAACTGGGCACTTTTTCATGATCCTACCTCTTGTCTCCAACATTATTATCTCAGTATGTCACTGAAGGGCAATTTATGAAAAAGTCATATGCTGGAATTTTTTTGTAAAATTGAGAAAAAGATCACAAGGTTTTTCAGACCAAGTTCTGTTTATTGTCCATACTATCAGTTATTTTGATCAATGTTCCTGGTAACTTCCACTCCGGGTACAATACCATAGAAAAATGCTTCTTTCACGGAGCTGTTATATCTCTTATTGACAGTTAATATATACATCCAAATGACTTGTTTTTCTCTCTACTGTGATGGCCCGGAAAGTCAGATAAATTTTATAGTTCATCTTATTGCCTTTTTTATCAAGGTCATCCTAGTTCCGCTACCCACTTTTCTTCAAATGCCTTTTATTTTGAGGTTTTGGCATAACCTCTACTGGGAGTATGGGTCTTATTTATCTGTATTTTCATTATAGGCTAAATCAAAATTTATTTTGCAATGTATGTGCTTTTTCCCACAGGTTTTCCCTTCTGTTTCCTGTATCTTTGTATATTAAATTAAAATGCTATGAAGAGTAAACATTCATATGCTAACTGCAGTCCCTTTGACCTAATAAAGTATCAATGTCTTCAAATGGAAGAACTTCATTAGACTAGAAACATAATATAATATTACATAGGAATTCTCATAACATTCAGTTTCTGGAAACTTACTCTTATTTAATCATAGCAGCACTGAACTGAGTCAGCTAGAATTTTAACTAACAGTAGGACCTTGGGAAATTTCTATCTCCTCTGTGGTAAAATGATGAAATCAAATTTCATGATCTGTCATTGAGACTATGAAAAGGTTTTGTGTTTCTATGACAATCCTGACCTTGACAATGCACAGTATGAATGCATTTGATTTTTCTTTAAGTTCAGAAAATGCTAAATGGGAGGCTCATTCAAATTCTTCCAATCTTGAAAGATTTATATACATTAAAAGGTAGCATTTACTGATTTATTGGACCTGACTGTTTCAGCGGCCACATTAGATCTTTCTGACACCTAGGCACTTCCTAAGATGCCTGTAGAAAAAACTTGATATCTGGAACTAGGAATCGAAAGTCAGCATCTAGAATGGGAGCTGTCAGGAATCTGGGTCATGTCTACGAGGGCTCTCGGATCACATCCTGGAGATTAAAACATTTTATTTACCATGTATAGGTAATCCAGAGCATCTGTTTCGGGAGGAGACTGAAGAGGGTATTAAATATGGCAAAGAAAATTTATTTAACACTGAGGAGGCATATAAAAACTTTTAATGATTGGTACCAATGTATATGGAGGAATCAAACCAATAATAAGTACTGACCTAAAAAGAGATAATGAAGGTGTCAAAATAAGAATGACTCAGGTCAGCAAGATAATGGCCAAATTTAAGAAAAACTCTTCACTTTGGAGTCTGAATAAGGGATTCAAGAAGAGTGAGAAAAGTGAAGAATCACAAAAGTTGAAGGAAGAACATTTCAAAAATGACACCTGAGCCCACAAAGTCAAGGTCACACATGGAAAGACAAAGGACAAGGGAAGTTAGGTAATCACACATGTGAAGGAATGCACACACAGACAGTTTTTCTCATGAGTTTAAAAAAGTGCCTAAGATTTTATTTAAATACACACCGTATTTCAAGTTGTTGAAGAATTTGAAGGTAAAGGAAAGTGAATGAGCTATGCTTTTGAAGAGTAAGTTAATAAAATATTAGCTGGAGAGGAAGAAAGTTGAGAAAATATTCTTAGGTGGATGGGCTTGATAATTTTTGTCATCTGAGTGTTACTGGAAGAAAATGGTATACATAAGGATTATTAATGAGAATTTATACATGGCAGTAAGTGTCAGTTAGGGAAACTAGGATCAAGGAATAAATAAGGAAAGTGTTAGTTTCCTTTTATTTTTGTGGGATGATCCTAGAGGGTATTATGAATAAAGCAATCCTATCGACTGTCATGGAAAACCATGGGATATGTAATTTATAGGTAAAGTGGAGACACAGAGTGGGAAGAGGGTGGGAAGATAGGAAGGTGGGGAATCATACTTAGTATGTCTGGAATAGGTAGAGGAAGCAGGAGTCTGGAGGGTGGGTATGACATGGTAGTAAGGTGACGCAGCTGAGGGGGCTGATGTGTATAATCAGAGAATTGTCTTTCACCATATGGTTTGGCCTGTGTTACAATATTGGTACAACGTGGTGAGATCTGTGTGCCGAACTGCTGATAGTGCGGTGCACAGGCTATAGAATGGCTGTGGGGAATTGTGCTAGTGATAACATATGTTTAGCATGCCCTGTGCCAGGTACTCTTGTGAATTCATTGCCTGGGTTTCTTTAATACTCAAAAAATAACCTTAAAAAGAGACTATTAGTATTTATTTCCAGAGGCACAGAGAGAGGAAGAGAATTGACCAAGTTTTTCCAGGTAATTGGTGGCAAAGCCTCCAACCCAGTGGGTCTGCTCATGTCCTTAACCAGCTCATAACATAAATGAATTTTAAAATGATAGACAGCTTTAGCATTTGGGGGGAGAATTTCAAGGGAAGTTTCTCTTCCTTTGAGAAGCACTGCCTGTCTTTTACAAATGACCATATTTCAATACTAGTTTCCAGCAGTTCAGAGTCCGCCCCTGATTTCTGTGAGATGGCAGTGGCCCTCCCTGCCTCCATGGAGCACAGTGCCCTCTTTTACCACGTGTTAATCTTGATGAAGCTCTTGTATCTTTTCTTTCTAGAAATAACCCCCCCTTAGAATTCTATGTGATCATAGAATTCACTGGAGAAGATGGTGTACACAGGGAAAGAGTCCCATAACATTCCATGAAGCCTCTGTTGTCAAAGCGTCTCCATCTTCACGTTCTCCCTCTTAACCCATTTCTCTCTTTCTTCCTGGGAGCACAGACTTTTTATTCCTTCTTGTGCATAGCTGTTTCGTTCATATTCCTAGTGTAGGAAGGATCTTATATTCTGCACTAGACATTGGACATTTCTTAAAAGAAATGTAATAAAAAACATTTCCCTGTTTCATTGCATTTGTTTTGCTGCTTTTTCTGTAGGGGATTTCTAGAATTTACATAAAGTGACATTTTTGTTCTTCTGTTTGAATGTGAAGGTATTAAGGACCTACTGTAGCCTTCTGGTTTTAGTGTTTGTCAAATATTATGGAATAGATTCTAAATCCAAACAGCACATATTCTGAAATTGGCAGTCATTCTACAGTTTAGTTCGCAGACTCACATTATAAATTTAAAGAAACTTTGGGATATTTCTGAATCTAGATTGGGGTTTTATGTTTGAGGGTTGCCATATGAACACATGCTCGGTAAACTATTTTGAAGAAGATTATTGTGTATGGATGTTAGTGAGGGGAGGGAGGCTGTAGGAACAAAGAGAAACCCACAGAAATAATCAAGTGAATAATTTATTTAGGATTTGGAGTGACTGATCCTACCTTGAAGATTGTGTTCTGAGCATCTAGAAAAGAAATAGGTTGCATGCTATACAAATAGAAAACTACTTTAGAGAGAGAAACGAAAGAATAAATAAAGGTAAAGATTGAAAACTTAGATAAGTAGATAGTATTGCACTTTAATTTTGTTTATGCTACGAAATTTGAAGGGGAACCTAGAAAAGTTTCTCAATCCTTCTGGATTTCTGTCTTATTACATAAAATGTTAAGAATCATGTGATTCTTTAAGTTTTTAAAACCTCATCCTTAAGATTTTATAGGGAATTTCACAATATGATCATCGAATTGATCTCTGAATTTGAACCGTATTTTGCATCTCCAGGAGATTTAGGGGTCCACATCTGTGAAAGAAGCCTTTGAGAAATAAACTCCATCGGGGTTCAGATGCCTCTATTTCTCAAATCTGATTTGGGGCTGGATACTTAACCTTCTCAAATCTTCCTTCCTTCCTTGATAAGTAGTAATGACATGCACCCACCTGGTTGTTCTGAGCATCCACTGCAAAACTAAATGTATGGGACACAATGCTTGGCACTCAGTAAATGATAGCCTTTGCCCTTCTAACTTCCAGTACCACTGCTAGTTCACAGGAAGGTATTAACAAACCTGCGCTTTGCCACTTCCGGCTGGCCCGAACCCCAAGAATCAAAATATGAAACGATGTGGACTCTAACAGGTTGGCCTTGCCATGCAACTACGGGAAACTTTTAATAAAGTTTCAGGATCCTTCCAGGATCAGTGTGATATCCTGGAAGGAGAACTGGCCAAAATAGGAAGATGCATAGACTTGTCCTCCTTTCCATTTTTTGGTAGTTACGTTCACTTGGATGAATCATAGTGACTTTGATTCTCTGAGAATAAATTTCTGAAATTGGTTAATGGAGATCCATACATGAGATACTATATTTTTCATAGTTTTTTTTGATAATTTGATCACTGATGTGTACAAGGTGTCTTGAAAAGGGTGAAAACACTCAACCAACAATATCTAATATTTATGAAATTATTCTTGTTATGGTCTTGTTTGAAATGGTTTATATATCCAATTATCTGTGAGGTCAGTGTTATTATAATTCCTGTTTTTCCATTGGGGCCTCTGAGACATAGAGAGGGAAGTAACTTTTTTAATGCCAGGCAGCTCATAAATGGCAGAGTGAAGAACCAATGAGATAAGTGTTCACTCCTGACAAGGTGGGCACTAGGAAATTCTGTGTACCTAGTTCCATTAGGTGCCACTGTGAGAACACAGAACGAGGCTGTGGGTGGGGTGTCTGAGCATGAGTAGCTGAATGCAGTTTTGTTTGATAACAGTTCTTCTTCCTTGTGAGACATTGAATGTGGCATTGAAAGGTCATTTTGCTTCAGGCTTTCTCTTAAGAGACCTCTAACCTGTCCTGCAGCAAACTCAACCCCAAGGCTAAAACCCAGCTTCTTCCCTCAGGAGCTCGGGGCTCTAGTCAAGGATTTTGTAGTGCATTTGGGTTTTAGACAAAGAAACTGGCTCCGTCCTTGATAAAACTGTTTACTTTATTAGAATTTATGTATGACAGTATTTCTTTTTTTAAAGATTTTATTTATTTATCTTTAGAGGGGAAGGGAAGGAGAGAGGGAGAGAAATATCAATGTATGGTTGCCTCTCATGCATCTGCCACCAGGAACCGGGAACTGGCCTGCAACCCAGGCATGTGCCCTGACTGGGATCTGACAGTATTTCTTTTATTCTCTTTTTCATTCTATAAAACAGGAAAGCATGAGTATGAGCCTCAGGTACAGCTCAGGCCCCCAGTGCCTATTCTTTCCTACCTGGTTCTCAGGAGATTTTTACTGGACATTTAAATAGCTGCCTGCACTCTCTGCTGCGGCAGGAGGTCCCTAGATCTTTGGGGAATAAAAACACACCCATAGAATCACTTTCTAAGAAAATCTGATGGTGAAAACGCAGATGAAAAATTCACCTCAAAGGTATGCTTCCCCAAGTGACTTCCCCGAGTGACTTAAAGAGACCTGAGAAAAACACATTTTTCTTAAAAAATGTACATTTATTGTATCTAAGAAAGACATTTATAAATTAAAAACTGTGACCTTAATTTTCTCCAGGAACTCGGGTCTTGGACAAAAATAGAATTATCAGGGAACAATGTGTTTTATTTCTGTTTACTCATTTTCATACCTCTTGCTCTGTTTCAAAAGTTCAAAGGCAACAAATAGGTGATTTTTCTCTTCCAGAGTTTTGAGAAAGGAGACTGTCTGCTAAGTAAGTAATTACATCTAAAGGCGTGCTAGCTCAGAGGAGCCTGCCTCATTATTAAAGAGACAGAGAAATTAGAGTTACCATCTGGGAAGCTAGTTTTCAAAGGAATAACCCAGAGGCAGAGCCTAGTAAGAGTCCAAAGTAGAGAACCAGATGGGCCATATTCTCATAGGTCTGGATACAAAATCTAAACTTTGTCAGCCAAAGAGATTTTCAGAGTAAACACAGGAGATGCCCTATCTCAGTCTAAATCATCTGGAATCTGAACTCAATGGTTGCAAGGCTAACGTGTGAATACTGGTCATTTGGGTCAGATCCAAGACCGAGGCTGCAACGTGTGGCTAGATACACTTGGCTTCTTTTATAGTTGTCATCCTGGGCAGCTCCTTTACATCCCATTAAGTTGTGGGCAATTGAGGCTTAGAATAAGGTCTTGAATTTTTCTGGATGCTCTGGATCATGCACTGACAGAGTCACGGTTTTTGGCTGATCGCCTAACATCTCCCCCCGCCTCGCCCCCTCCCCTTCTCCTCTTTCTAAAATCAATAAGCATGTCCTTGGATGAGGATAAAAAAAGATAACTATACAGGTAACTGGTATAGTTACCCTGGAAACTACACCAGTATGTGGAATGAATGTGATTTGGGGGATAAGCATCAAAACCCAACAGAAATGATATTAGGCTGAAAAAGCCTTTCTATTTGAAGGCATAATCTGTTCACATGAATAAAGACACTTGTCAACACTCTTTATTCATTTGAATTCAGCTTGGATAACAGCACTGCTTTCCACAGAACTATAATACATGGAAAGGGTGATAATAACTTTTTATTGAGGCGCTGTAATTGGAATTCCACAAATGTGGTTGTGGTGGACAGGGCTTAAAGGTCACCCAAATTCAGAAACGTACTTGACCCTTATATTTCTCCAGGAAGGAATAACTGAAGTCCATTGCATTTTCTTCTTTAATTCTCATGGTTGGCTTTGCAAGACAATCACTTATAAGGTAATCGCTTGTTGCACACAGTCAGAATATTGTAAAACTAAACTAGAAAACAATGTTATTTAAATATTTTTCAAAAGGTTTGACTGATTTTTTTAGCAACAGAAGCCAGTTTATTTTCTACTTATATTTTAAAATTCAAATCTAAACCTACCTCTAATTTTTAGCCACTCCCTGAAAAGAGAATAATTGATTTTAGGTTGTGCAAATTGTGCCTAATTAAGCAATTCATCATGAAGTTTAGATATTGAAGGATGTTCAGTTAGTTGTTTAAAAATGTTTGTGGGTCTTATTGACAAATTGATAAACCAACTGTTCTTAACTGAAAAAAAAACCCTTTATTACTGTTTAGCAAATTTGAAAACGGTGGCAAAAACATTGCCATTTCTGCAGCTGTGTAGTTTCTAACGTGGCTTGTAAAATAGTTGGAGATTCAGATAAGGAAGCAAACATTCTGCTACTTGAGTGAGGGCTCAGTGACCATGCCAGAATTTATATTATCTTGTTTCTGGTGTGCTGTATAACTGACATTTGGCAATTTTGACTACTATTTTCTATTTATGACCAGTTTCTGCAGGAAGTTTTTAAACACATAACACATTATACGGTTTTCTCCTTTTCATACTTCAATTTTTAAACTTCTGGTAAGAAATAATTGCTTTTTAGAATATAGATTTGTTAACATAAACTGTATACTAAATAGCTTGGGGCAATCCAGTTCACACACACACACAAGGTAGCCTCATGTTTTACTTGACAAGTAGGCAACTCAGCACTCAAACCTCATGTGCCTTTGGTGTTCAGATAATCAAAGTTCAATTGATTTCAGATCCTTGTTTTGATAGATTTTTCCTGGTGAGTTTTGAGTAAATGTCTGTCCGATTGATCGATGGGCCATTTCTCATCGGGCCCAATTGATTACGAAGGTGTTTGCAGAACTACCGTACTGGGTATTTTGTGAATGGATTTGGCTGTTAGCTCTTTCTTGAGTGGTTTATAACAGATGAAAAGTCACTGTGGCGTTGAGGTTTCAAGTTTATATTCCTGTTCCATGTCATTTTAATGCCAGTTTATTAATATTTGAAATAAATAGTGTACATCAAGTTGGAAGTTGAGGTTTTTGATTGTGAAAATTGCATTAATGCTTTAAAAACATGAGGTAATTATTTAACTGTACCAAAGCATGTTTTAAAAAATAGAACAACTGTTCATTTAATATTTTCTCAGCCATGCAAATAATAATTCAGCAGACTTCCAGTTCAGACTTTGTTGACAACAAGTGGATTCTGCATTGTTAGAACTCTAATGTTAATCATGTGAACTAGAACCTTCATAGACTCTGGAGTGAGAGGGCTGAGTTTAAGTCCTGGCTCCACTGTAACCAAATGACCTTGGGCTGTTTTTCAGTTTCCTAATTTGTGGAAGGGGCGTGTCAATCATGTCTACATTATATTGATGTGTCAGGTAAAATAGAAGATTAAATGATCTGAATATAATAAACACTAGGTACTTGTTTTTCATGTACATTAATACTTACAGAGAAAGGGACATTGGCAATTAATAGAAGAATTGCTTAAGGCTTGACTTTTACCTACCTACATAATGGGAATCAAGTTATTTTATGTAATAATCACTCAGCAAAATGTTATTTCACCCAACATGGGTCAGGCCAAGGGTAAAACCATAAAGACAACATTATTTTCCTAAAACTCAGTTAAAATAACTCAGTGTGAGATATTACAGAATTCATAAAGAAGTATAGGACTAGAGAAGGTTTGAAGGCCAGACTACTTTAATCGGTTTAGGATCCATCAAAAAACATCTCAATCAGAACAGCTGCCTGATGTTAAAGTGTTATAGGTCTTTTGGAATATCATTGAAGAATGCATCTAAGTGAATTCCAACAATGGTAAGAGAGCAGCAGTGAACCCTGAAGTCCCTTACATTCCCACAGTCAGATACAGAGGACTCAAGAAATAGACCTGACCCAGGGACAGGTCTGCCGACTTATAAACAATCTTAATTGCATGAACATTTGTGTTCGTTGATGAGTTGTTTTTGAGAGGAGTGGGAATCCATGGGAATTCTTCAATTTTGTAAAAATGGTCCATGCCCCTCCTGAAAGATCTAGGCTGAAAGAACAACAAGCAAATACCTACTCTCTAGTAGAAATTGGACTTTAGGTATTTTATTTTATTATTTTTTCAGGAGATTTTTATTACTTATTTATTTATTCCTTTTAAAATTTATTTAATTATTTTTCAAGTACAGTTTTCTGTCTATTATTCCCATCCCATCCCACTCCCCCCTCCCTCCCATTTCCAATAAACAACAGATGTTGGAGAGGGTGTGGGGAAAAGGGGACTCTAGTCCACTGTTGGTGGGATTGCAGATTGGTACAACCACTATGGAAAACAGTATGGAATTTTCTCAGAAAGCTAAAATCGGACCTGCCTTTTGACCCAGCAATTCCACTGCTGGGATTGTATCCTAAGAACCCTAAAACACCAATCCCAAAGAACTTATGCACCCCAATGTTCATAGCAGCACAATTTACAATAGCCAAGAGTTGGAAGCAACCATCAGTAGATGAATGGATCAAAAAACTATGGTACATATACACAATGGAATTCTATCCAGCAGAAAGAAAGAAGGAGCTCCTACCTTTTGCGACATCATGGATGGAACTGGAAAGCATTATGCTGAGTGAAATAAGCCAGGTGTTGAAGGACAAATACCATATGAGCTCACCTTTAACAGGAAGCTAAACAACAAAACAAACAAGCAAGCAAAATATAACCAAAGACACTGAAATAGAGAACAGGCTGACAGTGACCAGAAGAAAGAGGGGAGGGAATTTCAGGGGAAATAGAGGAGGGATTTAGAGGAACAAATATAAAGGATACTTGGACTTTAGGTATTTTATGATGATCAGATGGAAATTAAGAGTTTTGAAAAAAACAAACCACCTAAACATAACATATAATCTAACATAAATACCGGGAATCATATATAAGTGTCTCAACAAGCATTCTGAGCACCTTTAAGTGATTGTTTTAGAATTTAATAAGCTTTTTCTGAATAGAAGTCCCTGAACTATAGCAGAAAAAAATGTAGGTTTGGGAGAGTAGGTGAGAGAAGGGGTGATGGGTTTTGAATAAAGTATAAAACTGAGTTAACAACACAGTGACCAAACCCTCATAAGTGTCCACTGAAAAATTCTTTGGGGATTGCAAGAGCAGTCCTTGGTTGCTTGTCATTGGAAAGGGTCAGAATAGATGAATGTTATTATTTTATTTGCTGGACTTAATGAATCAACAAATGCTACCTACAAAGGAAGGAGAAGGGTTTTTTTTTTCCTCCACATTAATTTTTTTCAGAAATAATGCCTGGGCTTCCATTCTTATCTAGGTGTCCATTTGCTTGTGCCTCCCCCTCTGAAATGCAAGCGCCTTCAAGAATGGGATTATAGCTTAGTCCAATGGTTTCAAACTTTAGCATTTCTCAGATTCCCTTGTAGGGACTGTCGGAGCCCATGCCGATGGTTTCATTTCCAGAGCTTCTGTTTCAGTTGGTTTAGGGGAGTGTCGGGGATTCAGCACTTCTCATAAACTCCCAGTTGCTGTTGATGAGCAAGATACTAGATCATACCAATACAGATTTTTGAAGAATGGAAAACCTCCAACCAATATTATTTCTTAACTATTATGGGCTGAAATAATAAACATAATTTTTAAATTTTAGGAAATAGCATACCTTTGACTTTTTCTGAAGAAGTACATGTTTCACAATTATGTAAAAGCTAATTTGTAATGAATCCAATTTTTAGTTTAACTATGTTAATTTTTAGGTCAAAAGAAAACTGATTCAGGGGAATGGTGTTTTTAAGAGCAAATAGATCCATTATTGTTTGCAGATTGGGCCCCTTTGATATTATTTAGTCCAATCTCCTGGCTACTGAAAGGCAGCTGAGAAAGATGGCTATCCACTCTTTATAACTAATTGCAATTTATAAGTAATAATTAAATGAGCTTATAATAACAACGAGCACAGCAAGCCTCTAAAAGATTGCAATTAGTCCTTTAAATGATCTTGGAAATAATCATTAGTAACAAATAGGGGAAAGTCCTATAAGTCAGCATGCTTTCTCCACAAATTCAATCCAAGTCACACTCAGAAAAAGAAATCAATGTTTTGAGCTACAAAATATAAATTTGCTCCATTTTAAACTTCGGGCACACCACAAACGCTCTATTCACTTAGCATCCTTTGATGATTCATAATACACAATAGGAACACACTGACCACCGACATCTCAGGAATGGTAATGTCTTTAGGAGTGTTAGTAAAAATGCTAGCAGGGTACTGCAGGTGAGTTCGTGTCTGCTTTTCCTTGAATTGCTATTTTATTCTTTGGTATTTAATTAAAGAATAAAAAACTAGAGAGCTCTAGTTCATGAGCATGTGGACATATATGTATTCACAGAATGAATAGATTTAAATTTTTTTGCAACATCCTGCATATAATAGCAAGTAATTGATAGGAAGGTACTGAGATAATATTAGCTAAATGATATAGAGAAAAGTAAATGGGCCGTGTGTACCTGTATGATTCTCTGCCCTGAGTAACATGTAGTAAATATACCGCCCTTGATTTGTAAATGGAGATTTTGGAACAAAATGGCTTCATAATTAGAGATTTATCAAAATTCAAACAGCTAATCAAAGTTCCCACCAAAATGACATTAATTTACAGTTCTATTTTGTTTTCCATTAAAGTTCCTATTTGCTTATTTAGGCTGTTTTGCTAAAGTTTCGCTATTTTCCTGTAGCATCTACAAAAACACAAATGGACACAGTATGAAAACTATACATTAGTTTAGTTAAGCAGCCACGTACAAAATCAACGCATGGAAACATTACACCCTTCCCATGCACAGTCATAACTGACTGTATTTTCTGCAAAAGAAGTTCCTACTCAGACAAATGTATAAAGTCTTTAGAAATAAATTTAATGTAAAAATACATTTAGCATAAGT
Organism: Sturnira hondurensis; assembly: GCF_014824575.4. Taxonomy (NCBI): domain Eukaryota; kingdom Metazoa; phylum Chordata; class Mammalia; order Chiroptera; family Phyllostomidae; genus Sturnira; species Sturnira hondurensis. The sequence goes on along the minus strand of NW_028088227.1, from coordinate 20,075,102 downwards.
TATATGTGCCTTTTCAGGAAAAAAAATCCCGAAAGGCAAAAATCACTGTGGGAGGGAGGGTGTGACGGGGAGTTGTGCATGTCCCCAGAACTGGGCTGAGGGAGGCCTGGATAACTGGACGGCATCATCACTGGGTGTGTCTGAGGGGTTGGCATGTGATTCAGTGGGCTGAAGGAAGAAAATCTGCCCTCACTAACGGGGCTCAATGTTTTACACGTTGTACTACTGTGGATAGACGATAATATACAATATATACTGCATTTACAATATAGTATACTGCATAATACATGTCATAGTATTAGTGATAACTGGTCTTTTGACTTGATATGTGGATATTAATCAAAGGAAATTCACCGTCTTTAAATATTAATCACATATGTTTTTGTTTTAGATATTTTTCTTTTAAACAATACGTCTTTTGTGCTACAATTTCTTGATAACACAGGGGTATAAAAATGTCAGCTCTACAATATCAGCTGATAGAGACTTGTATCTTACAGAGCAAAAGGTATTTGATATTTGCAAAATTTAGGAGCCTTCTCGGGTGTCAGGCATATGATCATTCTCCTGAAAGGGAGATTCTGTCTGGCATGTGTAATAAATGGGAAATCCTGGAGTTCACGGGGGTGACTGTGAGGAATGAACTCATCTCCTCCAGAGCGAGAGCCTGACCAGGGTGCAGCCTCCGGCACCGATACTCTTGAGTGTGTTCCTAAGGCTAGGCTGTGTTTACAAACCCACTGTCTCCTGAAATTGCTGTTTTAAGAGAAAACCTGACTCTTTCCATTTGCTCACTTAGACTAACACACATCTAAAATTACTCTGGACTTACTCTTGATTGCCAATAGTTTGTCTGGTCCACAATCAATATAGTTTTGATCTGATGTGAAAAGATCAACAACATCTTTGAAGTTTTCATTTTAGTACAAAAAAAACTTATTTTCTGCCTCTTTTGCATTTTTGCTGTGTAAAAAAGTATTAAAAAGATGATGCTAAGATTAAAACATATAATGCATTTATTTGACAATTCTGATTAAAAGGATTTTAAATAATAATTTAAACTACATATTTGAGGTGGTTTTAGAATTTGATTTTTCTTTCCTGCACTTGAATTTTAGTAGGTAAAGAATTTTTTTCACACATTTCACTATGCAATGGTCATTTGGTTAATACTTTTGAAAATATAATTACTAAAAACACAAATCACAGAAAAATACCTTCATTAGGCCCCTGGGTGGGTAGCCCAGTTGGTTGGAACATCGTCTCAGTATTCAACCCTGGTCGGGGCACATACGGAATCAACTGGTGAATGTGTACATAGGTGCAGCAACAAATCGGTGTCTCTCTCTCTCTGTCTTAAATCAGTAAAAATGAAAAAATATTACCTCATTAAAAATTGTATAGGAATTTCATGTAGATCTTTTAGGTTTTCTAAAGAGTTCACTAAATCTATATTTTATGGGGCTTTAGGGCGATCTCCAATTTATTTATAAATATATTTATAATGCCAACTAAATGAAAAGGGATTTTATCAACAGGCATTATTGGGAGTAAATTTAAATTAGAAATTAAATTAATAGTGCAACTGAGTTTGAAATCTATGCTTTAAAAATTGGTTAATAGTACTTATCGCACTATAGAATGAAGCAAGTTTACATGGTTTACATGGTTTACAACAAGTTTAATTTAAAACTATGAGAAATAAATACTAAAATTAGGTGTGTGTTTGAGTTTAGCATATCTGCATTAAACATTAAGAGCATATATATGCACACATACATACATAGCTGTTTGTACTTGCTACATACATATATTGTGCTTAATATATATATTTATATTGAGTAAAATACATACTCGTACATCCATCTAAAACAAATAAAGGTGTTTCTTTGTATCTTACATTAACTTCCTGTAGACTAAATTTATTGGCGAGTGCATTTGAAGATGCATCTATAAGAAAGTAAGGAAAATGGGCAAATTTGGGCAGAGAAAGAAGACTTTTGTAATGTGGGTGCAAGTGAAGACACTAGCTATCTTACAGGGACATCAGGAGCTGTCACAGTCCTTCTGATTTGTCCCCCACTGACCTAACACAATTGGTCCCTTGTAGGACCACATCAGCCATTGACTGAGGGACACCCTTGGAGGGGATGCAATTTTGCTCAAGTCAGTTTCCTTCAGCTGAGAGTAATTACATTGACAAACGCACCTGAGCATTTTCAAGGGCTGATCTTAACAGCTAAGGGATGGATACGTTGGCCTTGAAATGGGCATGTTGACAGAGAACCAGAGGATTCACACAGTTCACCCCTGGACCACTTATATCCAGCCACATCGCTTTTAATAAATTTGCCTAATCTGGGCATCTCCCAGTTTCACTTTTGTGTGTGTGTGTGTGTTTAGTGGAAAGAACTAAAATTCACGCTACTGCAATTGATCTTGAGGCTATTTTTGATACTCGTCACTCAACTTGAAGTTTTTCCTTGTCCCAAGTTAGTATCTCTGCTCACCTAGTTGGCTTGCCTGGTGTAGAGAACCAAGCCCACATCACTGAGGGGTTCCAAGCCCTGAGAATTTAACAGAGAGCACTCTCCCTCTTGGGACCAGGCAATATCGACTCATGAAAAAGAATATATTACTCGTATTCCACTCAAAGCAATGTTGTGGTTATTTCCCCTTCACTTTTTTTCTATTAATAATTCCATTTGTTAAGAACACAGCCATAAATAATGGTCCATGATTTAGGGTATAGATTTTACCCTGGAAGATGCTCAGTCTTCATTACTTATTGGTCTTAAGTTGGTATCTCAGCTTCATTTACAAGAGTTCATTCTAATGTTCTCACAGATAAGCGGTTGTTGCCTGGTGCAGGATGTGAGAAGACAAAAGCATCCCATGGTTTTTTGCTTGCTCAGCTTCCCCACCCCTCCCTCTGCTTTTGAATGCAACTCGTAGTCTTTTAAATATATTTTATTGATTTATTTTTAGAGAGAAGGTGAGAGAGGGAGAGATGGGGAAGAAACATCAATCAAAGAGAGAAACATCTATTGTATGTCTCCCCCTCGTACCCTTCCTGGGGACCAAACCCACAGACCAGGCGTGTGCCCTGGCTGGGAATCAAACTGGTGACCCCCTGTCTCACAGAAGGATGCTTAACCAACCGCACCACACCATTCAGGACAGAGTGCATCTCATAGTCTTACCATTTTAATGTAGCATATTGTTTTGAAATACTCCATAATTTCTCAAATATTATTACCAAAGTGCTACAGGTAGGAAAGACCAACCTATTTACAGAATATGTGTCGATCCCAGGAAACGTTATTCACACTCCCTTTTGGAGGATTGAACGAGTTCAATATAATAAACTGTGTGATACATTCTATTTACTTAGCACCAGAGAATCCAGTCTCATAAACCTTCTTCTGTTTCTAAAAGGTATTTATTTGCCCCATCCTGTAGTTTCTCCAGGTTATAATCCATTGTTTTTCCTTAGCAGGCCCAATGTACCTGTAATGGGTTATTGGTCAGGTGACCAGCTGGAAATTTTAAGGGTAGGTCCTGAAGGTGTATACAATTGCCTTAAAAAGTATGAGGTCAATTAAGGCATCCACTTGGATCTTAACTCATACAGGGGACAGGCATTATGAGCAAGCATTAAAATATTAGCATTGAGACAAAGAAATCCAAGCAGATCCCTCATGCATGCTTTATGAGTGTATGGGCATGTGTGTATGTGTGCGTATAGTGCGCTAATTCCGGATGTTTTGTTTTAGTCTAAGAGAAGCCTTTATCTACTTTATGAAGAAGACAGAGACATTAAACTTTGATAAGATATGACTTATGGATTACTACCAGGCAATACAATTATTGAAACATAGACAACATTAAAGTTATGCATTCTGTCCAAAGCAAAGTTGATCTCTCACCTGTAGCTGATGTTTACTGGTCTGACAGCCTCGACAGGGTGAATCCAGGTCAACAGTTTTATTCACCGACTTTAATTCTTTCTTGAATTCGACAAAAATAAAGTGAGGCATGGTGAAACAGAAGACAGTGCTACAGAGAAACACTGAAATAAATTACAATAAAAAGCCTTGGATTTACTGTATCTGTTTTTCAAGTTTCTCTCCTTCCGTGATGATCCTAATCCATGTGGAGATGGCATTCCTGATTAATGTAACGGTGGTCAAATAAAACAAACTAATATATGAAATCGTGGACTTCGCAGTTACTATGGCAGAGTAATTTCAGCAAGAACGGGGGCTTCCATGGGCTTCCATGGTGCTTATGTCTCTGGGAAATATTGGCAAGTAGAAGGAGGGCTTGAGGCAAAAAACTTGTCTGAATTTCATTTTCTTCCATCTAACTTTAACATCTTAAAAGCCAAAAGTGAATGTCTAGTTCTCATGCCTTCTGGGGTTACCCTTTTCTTTGTAAACTGGATAATATAAAACACAGCTTGTGTCTTCTCTCCGTGCAATGGCGGTACAACCCTAATTTTTACAGAGTCTTAGCTCTGGTAATTGTATGTGTTCCTGGGGATGGTTATATCTCGAACAAACTCATCCTAAGTATCTGTTTGTCATCTCTTGCCTGACACTCCTTCTTTGAGCTTCTCTGATGATTACTTTTTACTCTTTTAAAACCACCTCCCAGGCAGTGGCCTCAGGCATATGTCATTACGTGATAAGCAAAGTCATACCTTGAATCTTCCTCTCTAATACTCCTGCATGGGTGTGTGTGCACGTACACACACACACACACACACACACACACACCATTCTCTATTATAGAAAAACCAGGATGGGACTATAGGATAAAAAAAAAAGAAACTCCTCAAAATTGAGGATCATGGTTCAATTCCCAGTCAGGGCACATACCTGGGTTGCAGGCCAGTTCCCGGCAGGGGACACACAATACATTGTGTGTCCTCGGCAGAGGCAACCATACATTGACATTTCTCTCCCTCTCTCCTTCACTTCCCCTCTAAAGATAAATAAATAAAAAATATTAAAAAAATAAAATGCAGACCATAAATAAAAACACACAATACACACGCAAACAGGTTACTAGGGCTCACTGTTCCTGCTCCACCAGGTTTTCTGACAGCCTTGGTTCCCCTGTTCCATGCTGCTCCTTCAGCTGCCCACTGTCTCTCAAGGCTCAAATTTTACTTTTCAGGAGTCCAGCTCATCTTTGTTCCTCTCTGGAGTGCAAGCTCTATCCTTGGACTCGGAGGGAGAAATGACTCCCTCCTAGTCCCAGACGAAAGCTGGCTGCCTGGATTTGTCCCTGCATGATCTATGAAGCAGCCCTTCCATCAGGGGAAACAGCTACTTTGACTTCTGGATGTTTTATGTGGCCCGGGGCCAGGTTCAGCCGTCGAAATGACAGGATTGTCTTTCTTGGGCAGCACTTAAAGCTCTGCTGAGAATTACACTGGCTGCTTAAATAAGTCTCCTGAGTGTTTGACCTTTAATTGAGGGAGGGTCTGTCTAGAGACAAACTTCAGCTTTAACGCAGGAAGGCAGCAGGTGCATACAATCAACCACTTACTTGTTTTTTGGATTGTTCATTTTTGTATCTACCTATTGTAAAGTCAAGGATCTAGGGACAGAAATAAATCGCTGATAACTTTAAGATAATATTTTGTCCCTACTATATAAATGGGTTGGATACAAATGGTGTGTTTTGTTTTGCTAGTTATTCAGTCAATATATTGTCTGTCTTAAAAAATATTATACTTAAAAAATCATGTAAGTTAGAAAGTTTTCCAGAGTTAATTGTTCTCTTAATTCTTCATTGTCATGTTTGGTTTTTGTTTTACAAATGTTTTGGAGGATATTGTAATACAGGTGGCAGCTAACTTTGTGATAGAAGTAATTAATAATGTATGGAATTAATGCAAAGAAATAAATATGTTTATATATTGGAACATTAAAATAAATACTACATGCAAATATTCTTTAGAGAGAGCAGGTAAATAATTAACTAGCAAGTATTGCTAAGAAGAATTCACATTTTAGGCCTAACCTTAGGTAAAATGCTACTTAACTCAGCAGAAGCTTCTGGTATCTAAAAGCTTCAGTCATTCCTTTGAAGATACATTTCTCATAAACCTGAGTGTGTGTTTTTGAAAATTCCAAATGTATTAGGCTTAAAAAAGGTATACTAATTTCTTTATAATTTAACTTCCTAAATGACACATAACTACTAGCAATTTCTTGGTAAATAAACATTATTTTATTTGCTTCCTTCAGTGAAAAAAAAAATCTATGGCATGTGTTTGATAAAACAGGTTTAAAGCCTTCTTGTGTCTTATTAATCTTATTTAGTTGTACTGGTCTCATGTTGACAGCATACTCATTTTAGTTACTTTACTGTATTTTAATAGACCATGAAATCATACTCAATTATTTGTCTTCATATTCTAATCACATGACCTCACCATTTCTGCCAAACTCGAGTCATTGTAAATGCCCCCCACCCAGCTTTGGATTTGCTATAGTTACACATCTTCCTCTAGAATGTTCTGCCTGAAGGAATAGCTGCTCTCTGTCTTCATAAGAGCATCTATCAAAGTGGCTCTGTATCATTGCCTGTCCAGTGAGAGTTATTCAAGAAAAATGGCTGATTGAAAATAATGTGCAGAACCACTACTTATTGTTGCTCTGGCAAATCTTTCTTTTTAGTAGCAGAGGGCCACTTAGAAACCATGCAAAAGTACACATATCCACACAACTGTAGTTTGGAATACAGTTTTCACCAAATGGTTCCTTTGAGGTCTCACACCATGTTTTGAAAATATTTCTTAAGAGAACATGGAAATCTGATGATAAATATATTCTTGATAGTGTAGAAATGATGAAAAATCATGAACTATTTTATGGTGCCTCTCAGCAGCCTTTTAAACATGATTTTTTCAAAGTAATTTTAAGTGAACTTCCAGAAACATGACTTTATCTTTCAAGTCTAGAGATCGAGGGATCTTGTTTTTGATGCTATTGTAAATGAGATTGTTTTCTTCATTTTTTTTCAGATAGCTTGTTCTTAGTGTATAGAAATGCAACTGGTTGTTATGTGTAGATATTGTATTCTGAAACTTTACAAATTCATTTATTAGTTTTCACACATTCTTTTGGTAGAGACTTTATTTTTTTCTGTATATATCATGCCATTTGCAAATAGTGACAGTTTTACTTTTTCCTTTTATATTTAAAGGTCTTTTATTTATTTTCTTGCCTGATATCTCTGTGTAAAACTTCCAGTATTATGTTGGACAGGGGTGTTTAGAGTGTGAACTCTTGTTTCTGATCTTAGAGAAAACGTTTTCTGTTTTACACTCTTCAGTATGACATTAGCTGGCTTGTCATCTATGGGCTTTGTTATATGGACAGACCTTCCTTCTATATCCAATTTATTGAGAGTTTTTATCATGAAGGAATGCTGAATTTTGTCAAATTCAACATTTTTTCTCCATCTATTGCGATAATCATATGATTTTTATTTTCATTACTGTTAATATGATGCATTATACTTACCAATTTGCACAGGTTGAACCACCCTTGCACACCCGGGACAAATCCTACCCGATCATGCTAAATAATCATTAATATGCTCCTGAATTTGAATGCTAGTGTTTTATTGATAATTTTTTACATCTACATTCATTTATTTGTCTTTAGTTTTCTTATATTGTCTTTATCTGACTTTATTGTCAGAGTAAAGCTTGCCTCATAAAATGGGTTTGCAGATGAACATTTTCTTCAATTTTTAGAAGAATTTTAGAAAGATTGGAATTAATTCTTCTCTAAATATCTGGTAAAATATATCAGCAAAACCATCTGATCCTGGGCTTTTATTTTCTGTGAATTGTTTATTATTATTATTATTATTACTATTATTACTATTATTATTATTATTATTGATTCAGTATCCTTACTTGCTATTGGTCCGTTCAAATTTTCTATTCATGATTTGGTCTTTTCAGGTTATATGTTCCTAGAAATTTTTCCATTCCTTCCAAGTTATTTAATTTGTTGGAATGTGATTGTTCATACTATTTTGTTATGATCATTTGTATTTTTGTGACATTGGTTGTACTCTCTTCTTTTTCATTTATAATTTTCTCTATCCAAGTCCTATCCTTGTTTTGTTACTTTTGTTTCCTTCCGCAAATGTCCCACAATGCTTTGGAAGCTGGGTGCCCATTTTTGGCTCACTTTGCCCCCTGGAGAAATTCTGGCCCCACGCGGCCTTCTTAGTGCAGCATTGAGGTCAGCCTCAGGCAGGGGCCTTGTAGACGAAGTACAGCTGTTCCTCTTTGCTCCTGTGTAGTGCAGGTCTTCTTGATCTCTGTGGTCCAGGGGGATGCTTCAGACGCATGCCCAGGTGCTGGGATTTTCACAATGGCACCTTGTCTATGGATAGTCGCTAACTCGTTTTCAGGTGAGGGGGTTAAAATAGGAAATGACTTAGGTTGCCATCTTAGTGATGTTGCTTGTTTCATTTTTGCCTACGCTGTGGTGTATATGCAATGTGCATGAAAGAAAAATATATTTTTAATGAATGAAGTGACATGATGTTTATAAGTTACAATTGAGACTGAGATTTTATTCTACAAGTCTTACGTTGAATTATTTATCATTGGGTAAAACAAATAAAAATTGTACAACGCATGTAGGCTATGCTATTTGGAGAAATGTTGTTGCTCCTTGGTACAAGTGGACATAAAAATTAAAATTAACAAAGCCTTTTATCGTGTAGCATTTTATATCGTGATTATGTTTTTGGCTCACATGTTTCTGTGATAACATTATTCTGAGGGCAGTTATTCCAAATTTGCAAATGCATAATCCGTGTTTCAACCTATGTCCTCTCTTCCCATTCTTTCTCCAGGTGCAGGAAGGTTTCTATCTTTTTCTACTGATTAAATACATAGTTGTCTAAAGAATGGTTAAAAAGCAAAACCAGAGACTGGGAGCCAGGGATGAAATTAAGCAAGACAGCTGAGGAAATCAATATTGACTCTTCATGTAATGGCGAAGTGTCTCTAAAATAGTACTCAGTGTGGAAGTTATCCTTTTTGTGTCTCTATTTAATATATAATCATAAGCACCTCTTATTTAATACCTTTCTACTTATAAACCAACTTTTACCACCATCTCTGTCACCCCATCAGTGAGAAAAATGGAGGCATTGCTGAGAACTGGGATGTGGTTCCAGTTGGTACACACCAAGGAGAGTGAATATCCTCATAGATTTTCCCAGGCAAAGTGGAACACAAACTTCACAAGGTCAAAATACTTTGTTTTGTTTCATTCACTCATGTGTCTCCAGTAGATTGTACAGAGATGACACATAAGAGAGCCTCAAAATATATTTACTAATAAAATAAATAGTTACAGAAAATGAAAATAAAAGTTGTTGATCAAAATATTGTATTTATTATAAATACAATAAATATTGTATCTATCAATTGTAAATTGTATTTACAATTCTGAACCTTAAGGAATAGACAAAATTATCTGAGCCAAAATTATCCATTGACAAATTTTTCTCTCAGACACAAGTAAGGGATTAGATCAATTACAAATATGTTTTAAGCTCAAAAAACCCAAAAGAGAACAATCTGGAACCAAGAACATAATGCAGAATAAAATGTGAAATAAGAAGTGGATTGGTTTCAGAGAAAGTTCATAAATTCCCTAAACCATAGGAAACACACACATACACACATACACATGCACACCCCCAAAACCAGTGGCTCTCAAACAATCAATTTCGCTCCTTGAGGGATGTTTTGCAAAGCCTTGAGACAATTTTGATTGTTGTACTGGAAAGATTTTTATAGTCACCTAGTGGGTAGAATCCAAGAATGCTGCTAAATATCCAATAATGTACATAACAGTCACTCACAACAAATAATTATGTGATCCAAAAATCAATAGCTCTGAGGTTAAGGAATCCTGCAGTAAAAAAACATTTATCATACTTTTGCAGAAAGCTATTGAGTGAACAGAACAGATGTTCTTAAAACAAAACTCTGCTGCTCAGATTAAGTAGTCCAGGTAAGGGGAAGCTTAATAGTTTCCTCCTATTTAAGTTTATCATTGTTATACCTAAATGAGCCAAATGTGCAAATGCAAATGAAAAAGGAAGTGAATTTAAAATTATCTTTGGAACTTTTCTTTGATTATAGATACCTTTGAGTATCATAAAAATCAGAGTTGCAAATTCATACCAAGGTAGCTGACCCTTGACCAACGTGGGTTTGAACTGTGTGGGTTCCCTTATCCACAGACACTTTCCAACGAATATGCAGTCAGCCCTCCAGTACCCCTAAGTCCCAGGTCTGCAGTGTGTACAAACTGGAACACATCTGAATTCATAGCAATGCCTTCTCCTTTGGCACTGACGGGGTGGTAGGGGTGGTGGCAAAGGCTGAGTCAACACACTGTCATTCTATACAAGGGACTAGAGTGTCTGCAGATTGTGATATCATCAAGGGGTCCTGGGACCAGCCCTGCACAGGTACTTGGGGCTGATTAAAGTCTTATGGGAGTCAAAATTGTACATGAATTTTCCACTGCACATGGGCCTGTACCCCCTCACCTCCATGTTGTTCAAGGGTCAACTGTAATTTCTACTATGAGGTCTTATGTGAAGGTACCCTTTGACCAATGAGGTTATGTCCACATCTAACATATAACAGAACCACAATAATTATTCAGGGTATGGATGATTGAACTTATTAAATGCAACACTTGATTTCCTTTCAATCACACTGAATAATATTAAAACAATTTAATCTCTTATCCAGCTTGATTAGGTTATCAAGGGTGAGTTATCAAAAATGATGTGTTAGTTAACTTCCTGCTGGAAGCAAACTCCAAAATGGAATTAGTGGTGCACAAGCTATATTGGGAAAATGCCTATTTGGAATGGAGTCTGAGAAGGTGACAGGGGCAATCACATGGAGTGGCAGTCAACAATGAAGGAGAGGAGGACACGAGAGGGTTAAGTAGAATGTCTTAAACTCTGGAACCATTCCAGGAAAGGATTAATTAGGCCATTAAGAAGTCCTCAAACCCAAACATCTCATTTGGGTAGTTCCTTTTATTCCAGGATTGGGGTGCGTTAGTATCCCCACCAGGCAGAGTCATAAAATAGGAGCAACCTACAGAAATTATGGCCCCTCATCAGTGGGGCAACAGATCCAGCAAAGCAGCAGCTGAGTGCAGGGTTAATCTGTTTCCTGCAGCAGGAGGTGTGAACGGTGGGTTTTTAGAGTTATTTCACTACTGAAGACAAGCATGCACAATGTTCTCCAGTCTCTTTCCACACACGAAACATCAGGAACATGAAAAACCTCCACTGAAAATGTTAAATGAAGGCAGAAATGAGAATCTGTAACTCCTCCTCCTACTTTCGTAATCTCTTATAACTACTAAATCTTTTAACACAATTATGCTCTGGATTTTACATCAAATGCACATAATTGAATTATAAATTGATATGAGGACCCAGTCTACACTGATAAATATAGAATCCTGACTAAAGATCTTGAAAAGATAACTGGAGTACTTGACAAGTGTAGCTGATAGAGAATCTATCTAATAAGGCAATAATTGCCTGATACATGAACGTTTTCTTGTACCCACAGTTTCTGATTGAAGTTTTTTTAAGGTTCTTTTTTGTAGAAACTGGAGAGAGTGTTAGACATGGTTTTAATGTAACAATACTTGGATTTCTCTCCCTCAGGTCAATAATAATCCAAATTGTTTTCCTGACTAAGCCAGATGCAAAGCTACAAATTTTAATGCTGGTTTTGATGTGCTTTGGCCTAGGCTTTAACTTTCCAGTAGAAACTAGTTCTCACACTTCGCATTTTTCTACTGTGTACCTCTCAGTGCTTTCCATAATCAATCGTTCCTTTCAATGACATTTCACAAAAGTTCATGAATGCTACATCTGCTAATCTGAATCAAAAATGCATCATCAGTTAGATTAACTGAGGTTTCCATAATGAATTGGCCTCTTTTGGTGTTTATCTCTAGACTCTTCTAATTTGGCTTTATCTTTGGAGGCAAGTACCTCTTACGTTTGTAGTGGGCATGCTGCTACGCCCACTGAGAAAGAGATTTATGCTGGAGCAAGAGGAAGTGGACCAGTAGTTTAGAGCGCACCGAAAACAGCACCCCTGTGGCCGCCCAGGAAGATGGATTCCCATCGCCACCATTTACAGTAGATCGCCATAGTTTGCACTCTTGAACTTGCACTGTTTCAAATGCCACCTTCTGGCAGCCTTTATTCTCATTTACTTAATAACTAATAGGCATATTTTAAAAAAGGCATTTAAGAAGCTCAGAAATTCAGTGTGCACTATTCGGGGACCGCAGCTGCATTTATTACCTTATTTCTCAATAGTGTTCAGGTTATTTTTATATATTTTTTTTCTGAGAAAGCATTACCTTTCATGTGCTTTCACACCTTACTTTATTCCTCACCTTTTACTTCCACCCAAATGTAGAGGGGAAAAAAGATAATCAAGGTACAGTTATGAAAAAGAAATCGGAGTCATCCGAATTCATTCTCACCATCCACAGACATCTAGAAAAGTGCTGTACCTTCCTTAGGTGTGTGATGGTCATCGTGACATATTGCGGGAATCTCTCCAGCTCTCTTCACATCACTCTGGAAAGCTTTTTGCTTGCCATTTTATAATACTTTTCTTCTATTTGTTATCTTTTTGTTCTTTTCCTAACTGTGTACAATATTTTTATCCTTATTTTACCTTTTTGCCCCAAAAGGATGAATTTGTTGAAGATCAGTATGCTAATCCAAAATGGAAATTTTAACATCCTGTCTAGGTGATACCTCGAGCACTAGTTTAAGATAATGTATAGAAAATACATTATCTTATTTAATGCTCACAAGAATCCTCTGATATAATGACCATGTTATCCTCACATTGCAGATGGAAAACCTAATAGGCAGATAAATTAAGGGTCACATAGCTGGTAAATGACAGAGTTAGAGAACTTGGACTCAGAGAAAATGAATGTAAAGCTTATGACCCAATCTCATTATAAAATGTTACCTCCCTGATGTGAAAGTCTGCCAGGGGTGTGAACTAATACAATAAATGCATCTATTGAGGGGAAATGTGACATTACTTCAGGATAAAAACATATTATTAATAGATTCTATTTGATATTATATGTAAAATTTTGTCCACAGAAAGAATGTAATATCAAATAGTTAGGTAATGATGAAGAATACTCACATGATTCACATGGCTTCCCCCTCCATATGACCTTGATTATCAGAACAAACGCACTACAACATATACAATGATGTAGAGGCTAGCTAACAGCGAAGACTTCATGGTTTCACTTAAATCAAAATTGGCTTCAAAATACCTTAAGAAGGGGAAGATTCACATGGGACTATTTTCTAATGTAAAATATTCCTAAGCAAGGTGCTTGCAAGTCCTTGAGATCAATTATATTAAATTAATTACTGAGGGGACATACTATCTTGATTGAGAATAACAAATATCCATTTGATTTCAAACCTGCAAACCTAAAGATAAATATTCTCTTCTGGGATAACTTGCTTGTGTTCTCCCAGCAACGGTAGAACATCCATCTTTATGAAGGGGTCAGGAAGACATTTTTAGTATTTCTTCACAGGCTTATTTTGCATTTCTCTTGAAGCTTCTCAAGTGTTTCTTTGAAACATTGATGTCCTATGCTACAGAACAACAAATAAGATGATTTGACCCACACATTTTAAAATTCCATTATTCTGGTCAAAATCCTTAATTGGGAAAAATCCACTGCTGCCATATAAAACCGTATGTAAAGTTATTGTTTTGGTTTCAAGGATCAGTTTCATCATTAAGATAATGAAAGGATATGCTCAGTGAATGGGAAACCACACTCAGGGATGACATCATAGTGGACCACATGGTATCCAGGATATTATATGAGAATTGGGAGGATGTAATACAATTTGAGGGAAAGGATCATCATGCCATTACCCCAATGGATGGAGCTCATTTATCTTCATTCTCTTGTTCCATCAAAAAATGTGACTTAGCTTTTCTCTGTCTCAACTTTCCTTTGCATCTAAACACAAAAATCTTTATTTTTTCTGCTTCACATTCAATCACTCAGAAGTAACCTACTTGATGTAAGACATGGTTATCTCTGATGGGTTGAGGATTCAGGGCTTTAAACAACTGGGCAAATTATAGATTGAAAGTCCTTAGATCAGGTGCCTGCCTATATTCTGGACACCGGCTGGATAGGGCAGGTATATGACAGACATCTCAGAGATGTTGCCTTCATGTAGGAACAGTATCCTCGCCTTCAATAAGGGTGGGAACAGCTGCTATAATCTTAGAGCGTATCATGCTTGTCTTGTCCAACTCAGGGACTTAATAAATAGAGCCTTGTGGTAGGCTTAACAGAATTAGTTAGTTGCACATTTTGTTTTCAGCTTTTTAATCAAATTCGCACCCGAAGGGATATGATTATTTTTTACTATTGGCTGTTCTATTTGGAAAAAATATCCACCAGACTTTGGCCAAACCTAATAATGTAGCTTTCTTCAATTAGACTAATTAAAAAAATGAGAAGATTTGCATCTTAAAGGTACCCTTCTTGGTGAGAGCAAAGCTGTGTTATTGATGCAAGTGGGGGGACATCCTCTGTGCTTTGACAAAATCCCAGGCCTCTAGTTTGTTGAAAACATGCATTCATATATTTAGGCACCAGTTAGCAGTGTAGAAAAGGCAGAGCAGAAGCCCTTCTGTATGCTACCTGAGGCAAAATTATGTTTTTGTCAGTGCTTTCCTATCTACTCTCACTCTGTCAGGAAAAGACAGTTGTCTGGAAGTCTCATTATGAGCCTGAAATGTTGAAGTCGTGTGTAGTCGTGTACCTCAACCCGGGCACCCTCTCCACCAAACCTGAAAGCTGCTGATTTCTTAGCAAGTGCTGTAAAATGTTTCAAAGTCAAGAGAAAAGACATGGGCAAAGCAGAAGAATGTAATATATCTATGCATATTTATTTTGGAGTCTTCAGGAATGTTCTTTGGCTAAAATTACCAAGTCATTTGCTTGGTTTTGTATATTTCTAAGCTGTCTTAATAGAATGAAGAGTCAAAAAGTCCAGGCTTTGAACTTACTTTAGGGAAAAGGAAAGGATCATCTAGGATAAATAGTCGAGAGGCAAAAAGAAACACCTTTTAAAAACCAGCTTGAGGACTCCCCACTGTGAGGGTGGGTTGTTTTTACCAATTCCACAGAGTAGCATTAAGAAAAGGGAGGGGAGTAATTTTACAGTGGAGAACCCAGGCCAAGTGACCTAGGTCAATATCATCAGTAATACGTCATGCTGGTAGTGCATGCAGGTGATATGATGTGACAAGAGGGGACTTCACCGCTGGGCTGTTTGTCACAAAACCCCAAACAGCAGCCTGGCCATGAGAAACATCAGAAGGATCCACATTGAGAGACAGTCTACAAAACACCTGAGCAGGACTCCTCAAAACTGGCAAAGCCATGAAAACTCAGACAAGTCTGAGAAACAGTCACGAACTAGAGGAGAATAAAGACATGGCCCTGAAGTGTGATGTGTTCTTCTGGACAGGATCCTAGGATAGAAAACAGTCATTAGGGCAAAGCATGTAAAATGGTGAAATTCAAATTAAGTAAAGACTTTAGTTAATAGTATCTTTACTGAAGTTGTGTTTTTAGTGATAACACCTGTTCTGTACAGGTCACGTAACATGTTATTAATATGAGAATCTAGGCGAGAGGCATAGGGGAACTATCCATATTACCCTTGCACATTTCTGTAAATCTAAACAACTTTACACTTAAAATGTTATTAGAAAACATTTTTATGTTTTACTTATGTGAGAAAATATTTATTTTTGTTATCCTAGATATTCTACTTTCACCCTTCTTGCTCTATTTTAACTTTCTGAACCATCTAATCTTAGCATAATAGTCATAAAAATAACACAACCGCACAGGAGAGCTGTTTTGCATGCCAAGATGGCAGAGCAGAAGGAGGGTGGAGGGCAAGTGATGTATTTTTTTAACCTTTACACCATTAGGTTACTTTTGGCTTCTGCTTAGCATAAAGCATGTTCTTCACTTTCAATAAAAAGAAGATGAGAAAGTCAAATTCATGTTACTAGTATCATCAATTTAGAACTACAAATGGTGTTAAGAGTTCAATTATACCCTCTCAGAATTCATATGTTGAAGTGCTAACCCCCAGTACTTGAGAATGTGATCTTATTTGGAGACAGTCTTTATAGACGCAAGTAATTAAAGTGAGGTCATCCATGTGGACCCTTATTCGGTATAAAGGGTGTTCTTATAAAAGGTGGAAATTTGGACACAGAGACAAACACAGAGAGAATGATGTAAAGAGACATAAGGAGAAAACACCATTAACGAGCCAAGTGGTCAAACCTGGAGCTGATCCTTCCCCAGACTTCTCAGAAGGAACCTACCCCACCACTATCTTTATTTTGAATTTCTAGTCTCCAGAATTGTGAGACAATGCATTTCTCCTGTTCAAACCGTACAATCTGTGGTACTTCAAAAGCACCCAGGAAAGTAATACAGCAGTGACTAACAACTGAAAAGTACATGCTTGCAACCAAATCTCCCAGTGGAGATTCAAGGTTCAATGCTCTCTCAGGTTCAAATGCTACACAGGGGGTCAAGGCACAGCCAAGAAAGTCACACGGGCGGAAGAACTCCAGGACCAGTGCAGGAGCTCTCAGCAGGGAAAACAATTCATGTTAAGCTGAATGGGTAGAGTAATACAGCTGGTTTGGGATTTGTGGGGCTTGTGATTCCACAGCTACTCAGAATAGACAACAACATATCAAACGCGGGGCAGAAGAATCAAAACTCAATCCAATCTTGGGTGTCCACAGAGCTTATTAATAATAGGTACTGGAACATATCTGGCTGGGCCCCTGACTGGTAGACCATTGGTGTATACCTCAAGAAAACCCAAAGTAAGCTGGAATAAAACGTATCTGAAAGAATTTTAGCTACAAATAATAAGCTGAAGGAAGAGCAGACTCAAAAGTTCAAAGATAACCAAGGGTCTTATTCATTTATTCCATTAGAAGAAAAATGAAAGTAAAGAAACACAGATTCAAGATGGCTGGGAGAGGTGTGTCCCCTATTTTTTTCCTATTTTAAAACAATCATTGCTCATGAACAGTTCAGAGTTTTTACTTGCTTGCATGACTATTCTTGTAAGCTAGTTTATCATCTCTCATGTTTGCTTTTATATTCAAGAAACATCTCTTATTCACTTCTTACTGCATTCCTAGTCTTGATGAATTGTGTGGAGGATAAAACCAGAAGAGAAATTGTAGTTCTTTCCTCAGGTGAGACCAGTGGGCACTGATATTATTTTCTGTGCTCACTTTCTTGAGAATTTTTGTAGCTTGTTTTGATACAAAGGTTTTCCTTGTCATGCTTCTGGAATAAGCTTTCATGCTTCAGTAAACATGTATGTGGATAAACTATTTTAGCATGTAGAATTTGAAACTTTGAAAAAATTAGACCTGTTTGGGAGGATTTTAGTATCAATATTTTACCTCCATCTCAGTTCAGTCTCAGGTGAAGATTATCAAGATGGTGATAATCTTTTACACATTTTGGCTTTTTTATACATATTTCATGTGTACGCACCACATATGCACTTATATGGGCTATGTTTATTAAACTCCTGCTCCCCCCAAGTCTCTGAGAAGGAGGTGTGGATAGGGTAATTTCTATTTTCTTCCTGTATAGTACAAATAAGTTTTGAGAGCTCTGTAGACGTAGTGAGTGCAGAGATTGAACAAAAAGACAGAACTTCAGCCTTTTTTACTATTTTTTTTCTGTAAAAAATTAGGGAGTTGAAGTTTCCAGGGTTGGCAGAAATCTAGATTTGTCAGAGAAGAAAAAACTTTATTTCAACAGAAAAAATCATTTTTCCTATTTCAAGACATATTCACAGACTTTAGTGTGTGGAAGCAAATTAAATACCCTCAATGGAACTATTTATTTCAATGGCTGTATATTGCTTCCTTCTTTATAATGCTAAGATTATTTTTTAATTAATGGATAATTGTATAACAGACCTGAGAGTGTATTTTAAAAGCCACCTAGTTCTTAGTTTCGAGAGTCTGAGGAAATAAAGTAAAATACTCAAGAGCCAGCATATTGGCAATTAAATTCCTGGGATTTTCTCAGAGATACACTAGAATTAAACACATTCTATGTCTATTGTTCCATCAAGGACACTTGTGCTTTACACTAAATGTTTTTATATAATTCGACAAAATAAAAAATATTAAAAAATATGTAAGCAAAATGAATATAGTTACAAAAGAAGCATATAGCATTTCTAAATTTTCAAGCTCAGTATATTTTTTGACAAATTTTGGAGTTGAATTCAAATCCCTGGCTTTCGGACACCCAAACCTATGCTATTTTTGTGATGCCGTACTGCATGGAGTTGGACTTACTTGTGTTACTTTCAAGTCTTAAGTCTCTTGACTTAGAAATTCAGCTTGAGGACAGATCACCATCTTTCCCTAGACACAGAGAGTGAAACTTTCTAATTATATAGAAGTGAGACTTGTTTAGTAAAATGTACTGGACACTTGGGGTGTTGATTTCTAATACGATAGCATTTTATCAAATTGGAAGACCCCTTATGGAAGCCTGACAACCTTTTGTAAATCCTTCAACAAGAACTTTCCTTTCATGATGTTCAGATGTCACCACAACCCTTGGTACACCCGTGGACCTTGTCCATTTTTACCTCCTATTTCCATGACCTTGCTTCATTTAAACTTCACCATTGTTTTCCTGATTATTTAGCCCTCAACTCAAACTTTCCTGATTTTGTTTGAATTTTTTGCAATTATCGGATCCACAGCCTTTACACCCAAATTCACTGATTAGAATGATCTGATCTCATGGCTTTTATTATTATTTTTTTGCTCCCCAAGATTCTGATCATCTGATGTGAGGTCTCTATAACCTTGATAACCCGTTAATTGGAATGGTGTGCTTCGTTGAAGTTATTCATACTTCAACATTATCAGGAAAAAATAGGATATTGGGCAAAATAATTAAGAAATAGTGTAATACTATATAGATGAACAGGGTCCTGCAGAAATAATGACTGCTTGAATGTGATTCGTGGAGTAATAACATGGGTGTAATAATTTATAGTTTTAATTTGAACATTTCACTGAAAATGTCATACAATATGCTTGAGTGCCGTATCAGTATGTTACATGATTATGTGCTTAGGATTTTGTAATAACCAGGGGCATTATTTGTGCCAGACTCAGTGTATTTATTCTCATTTTACTCTGGTTGTCTTTCCCCACCCACTAAACCACTCCCAGTTGATTGTAAACATATCTATATTAGCTTTCTCAATCAGGTAGGACATAAGAGATATTTTTACATTACAATCCCTAGATCTCACTGGATAACAACACAAAGTCTATTCTTTGCATGTGCAATACTTCTGTCTGGGTTTAGTAAGGGGTTGTTGCTTATGTTGTTATTCAGGGACCGTTGCTGATGGAGGGTTAGCTTTGATTCGTGCTTGCAAGTGAATCTTACAGAAAGTGAAAGAAAGGGAAGGCAAGCTACACACCGGTTCTTCACCATTTGACAGAAGCACAATTCATCCTTTTAGCTCATGTTTCACCCGTCAAGCACGACATACGGTCAGAACTGTGGCTGGAGAGAAGGGAAGTGCGCTTATCCCCTCACAGATGAGACCTCAATATATAGAAACAAAAATGCAATCTCTGCAGGCTACCACATGGCTACCCTCCTTGTCTCAAATGTTCTATTTATTCTCTCCTACACTTCAAAAGCACAGCCCCTCCTACTCACCTCCCTTCATCTCTCAAGGAGTCCAGTTCAGTTATAGCACTAAGCTTGTAATCCAAGATCTGGTGACAGTCTCTAGAGCAAGTCCTTGTTTCGAGAAAATCAACAATAACCTTATCGGGTAATTAGTTCCCTAGTCGTGTGCCCCTGACCACCTCCTCCCCTCACACACTCAGTATACATTGGTAGAACGGGGTCACCCTGGACCTACAGTAAACACTCCCACTAAAAATGAAGAACACGGGATTTACACAGCATTTACACAGCATTCGGGATTGTAAATGTGTAAATGCTGGGATTTACACAGCATTCGGTGGGCCACATTTCTAAAATCTTGCTCAGCTAACAGTTTGAAGGTCCCCTTTCAATCCATCACTAAAACTATTAATAATGCCAAGTACACAGTATAATAGAAGTGTGACAAGTGCAAAGATCAATAGCACCATACACATGCTATAAACACAAGTCAAAGCAACATAATTCCCTTGAATTTGTATCTAAATCAGTTGATGAATTATATAAGTGAACTGGCCTAGGAGATGTTTAATTCTCTCTCTTCTGGGCCTTTCAGTGCTCTTCTTTTCAGAGATCTTATTTTAGCTAGGCTACGTTTTAAAAATCTTGTTACTTGTCATTTTGGGTTTCAACCCTGGCTCCTGCTTCTCTTTGCCTAAGTGGCTGCTTTGTTTTCTTCCCTGCGCTGTGGATCCCCAGAGGCTGCCTTCCGTCTGACAGGGATGTCTCCCCTGAGCCTGAACTTGAGGCTCGTTTCACCTTTGCTCCTTTGTAGTTAATCCATAGACGTGCTGTTCACTGACATTCTTGTTTATGTGACGATCTTTATTATTCATCTCACAGCCATACAGTGCCCATCTCCACTGGCAGCCTTTTTTGTAAGTAAAACACATTCTTTTATTGTCCTGCTCCAATTTTGATGGATCATCTTCTGACTTTTGTGTTCTGCGTGTTTTTTTTTTCTCCTAACGTCTCTCATGTTTCACTGACAAATGATCCTGTCTCATTTGCTGGAGATGGTATTCTGTGGATGTGAAGAAATACGGCTAGAAAGGCTTGTCCCTCTTTTTACTAGGCCTCTTTGAATTGGAAAAATCAGTCTTGATCTCATAGGAAATTTGAGACACTGACTGCCTAAAGCAGCCCTGGGAAGACTTAAGGACGCTATTCCTGCAGCATGCAACCTTGAGAAGTGCAGAGGCCCGAGCGTCTTGGCATCGGTGGAGGGATCTCTATGCTTTCCTCTCCCCTTCATATGCACACTTTGATTTTTATCTAAATGGACCTTAACTATAAAACTCTAAATGACTCTCCCAAATGCATTGTGTTCTGCAGCCAGGAAAAGTCACAGATACTTCCAAATATTGTTTTCGGCTACACAATAAAACATCTCTAAAAAACTGTTCCTATGTGAGGCCTTCCACGTCAGCTTTCCTGATCACATCAGTCTGTTTGCTGTGTCTAAATTACTACACAATTCCTTCGGCACAATTGCTTTGGGAATGGGAAACCCATCCATCGCCTTTATTTGAAATCTGGACTTGAAATAGGTATTTGTGTCCTGTTCTTTTCTCTTTTTCTGCTGCCCATTCAGGTCGAATGGGCCAGGAAAGACCAGATGTAAAGAAATGAAGAGAAGGCACCAGTTGTCATTCACCATTTTCTTACTCTCTGTAAGTATTTATTTAAGTACCTGGATCTGAAAGACTTATCTAAAAGTAGCAGCCAGTGTATCATCTCATCTATGTACTCGTTCATCCTCTCGTCTCTTTGGCCTCTTTTTCTTTCATTTTCATTAACAGTGAGAAGGATTCAAGGAAGTTAAAAGTCGTTTCTTCCTAAAGAGATGTTGAAGGGACATGCTGCAGGGTTGAGACCATAGGTCTGGGTTATTTTTCCGGTCAGAGTCATATGGAGAGGCCAATATTTTAGGAGTTTCAGCTTCATTCAGTGGAAGTCAGCAATTCCACTGAGACTTGACCATGTTTTGCATATGAATATTATCCCTTTAGCTTCTGTCGGTTACTTTAAAAGTCCAAGCGGCGTGAAAATGGAGGATTATGATGCTACCTCTATTAAATAGAAAGTATAAAGTTTTTTTTAATTGCTCTTTAGGCACAGATTATTAATGCTGTAATGACACTAAAGAGTATTAAATGCAAATTTGTAAGGCTTTAAAGAACTTTATTAAGATAAGCAACATTTTATTGAGTCAATTCAGTAGCTATTTTAATGAAAATCTGGCTGAATGAATCTCAGTAGAAGAAGCCACAGATGTTGTATCATGTATTCTGGAGAATAAGAAACTAAATTTGGCACAGTAGTAAGAAAGATTAACCTACAAGGGAAAGGAGACAGTTGAAAGAGGTGAAGTTGAAGGCTATAATCTAGACTTTAGAACATTTTCTTCCATTTCACTTACTGAGATTACAATTGGGTATTATACAAACCATTACCTGTCTTTTGATACTAAATGACATCTCCTTTTCTAAGTGAGTGTCATTTCTTATCTTTTCTAATTAAAATGTGTATGTGTGTGTGTCTGTAAATTTGAAAGTCAAAAAAGGAAGGAAGAAAAGATAGAAAAAAGCAAATAAGAAGTTTTAAGCCCTGGCTGGTGTAGCTCAGTGGATTGAGCGTGGGCCTGCGAACCACACGATCGCGGTTCGATTCCCAGTCAGGGCACATGGCCGGGTTGCAGGCCAGTTCCCAGCAGGGGACTCATGAGAGGCAACCACACATTGATATTTCTCTCCTTCTCTCCTTCCCTTCCCCTCTATAGATAGATAGATAAATAAATACATAAATAAATAAATAAATAAATAAATTTTAAAACAGCAGAAGCAGAAAAAATGAAGGAGTCAAGGGACTGAGTCTGGGAGGAAGGAAAAAAGGAAAGAAAGAAGGAAAGACAGAAGAAAAGGGGGTAGGGAGGAAGGACAGAGTAATGAAATGAGGGAGGAGGAAAATAAGAGGGCAGTTTTTTGGATGGTGGTATTGCCATGTTCTCCTTAGCTTAACTGCATGTTGATAGGCTCCTCCTAACTGTGGAGTACCCACCTCCCTTTGCTAATTTAGAAAACTTGCAATTGTGATTTCTTTCTTTGCTCCTGTGAGATATAAATCTTTTAAACCCAGAAGTGACTTTTTCAAGGATCTGGAAGCCATCCTTTTGATCTGTAATAAAGAAAGCTAAGGTCACAATATCCCAGTTTCTGTAGGAGAGAAGTTTAACTTCAAACAGCCACAGTGAGAATATACAAATATGAAGGATTAGTCAAAGAACATACGTGAAGTTCCCATGGACATGGACAATGGTGAGGAGACTGATTATAGAAGTGGGAGGCACTTTGGGCAGAGGGCAGTGAAGGGGGAAAACTGGGAAAACTGTAATAGCATGAACAATAAAATATCTTTAAAAAGTACACAGTGACCAACCTCCCCTCTTAATATTTTTAAATATTTTTAAATATTTTTAAAAAATCACATTGACCCACCTCCCCTCTAACATTTCCCAATAGGGAAGAAATATTTCCGCTAGTCTCCCTTATCATTTAAATCTTTCCACATGTTGCTTCAGTTGAGTTAAATTCAGTCTCCCTCCATTACTTCAAGTCTTGACCCTTATTGAAATTATGTAGAATAAAATTTTCCTTGCTTTTTTTCCTCAATGGTTCTGATGTAATTTTTGTTTTACAGAAGGATCCCTAGTGTGCAAAGCAAGAGCCCTAGATTCTGGTCTCGAAGTGTGCAGTTGAGTCGGCTTGCAACCTTGAACAAATCCCTGAATGTTTCTGGGTATCAGCTTTCTCATCTTTCAGCTGAGATTGTCAGTCTGTAAGTGTGTCTCAACAGGTATACTATTAGCATTTTGAATGGCACAATTTGTCATTGCCTGGTTCTGACACCACCGAGCGTAAAAAGATCAGTGTCCTGTGTTCCTCTCTACCAAATGCTAATCGTTTCCCAGGGATTATGATACTAAAAACTCTATCACCTTTCCACTTAAGGGGTGGCCCTCAAGCCTATTTACTTTGGAACTTATTAGAAATGCAACATCTCAGACCCCACTTCAAATCTACTGAATAAGAATAACATTTTAACAATTTCTCCAGATGTTTCACATGCAAGTTAAAACTTAAGAAACACGTCTTTGGGTATACATTTGCAAAAGACCTTGTATTGTGTGTGTTTAGAGATAAAAGTGTTTCACTGGATTGAGAACTCTTAGAATTTAGATGATTTTTAAGGTTTATTGTATCCTTGATTTAGTCCTTTTTAAATCAGTTTTCATAATATTTTATAGTATTCTGTCTAGAAGTTTTGCACAGTATTGTTAAACCTGTTCATAGTTATCTTACATATTATTGTATTTTAAAAATTTGATTTATAACTCTTTACTGTTACTTTATATGTTAGTTTTGCCTATGAATAACTTTACCAACCAAATTATTGTGCTTAATTAGGAGTTCTAATAATGTGGTTGCAATTATTTAAACTTTTTCTGTATTTTCTAAGAATAATATTTTAATTATTCTCTTTCAAGACTTTCTATCTCTCTACTTTTTTCCCCATGTCTGTTTTGAAGTGATCATAACAGGGGTTTTTGTTTCACTTCAGGTGGTTTTTTGTTTTGTTTTATTTTATTTTCTATTTTGCCAGCAAGTGAGTTTATGAAGTAAAATAGGAGTACCTTTTATTATATCAACAATGTTTACTTAAATTTCCAGTTTGCTAAGTGTTTACCATCATCATGTTTGCTAGATGTTTGTTCACATTTTATGCATCCATTGGGCTGGATATAAAACACAACCTTCATAATAAGTTTGTGAATTAAATTGACACATTCTCAAGTGTGAGTATTCCTATATATTTCCATAATAAATCTAACCTGGCTGTGATCTATTTTTCTTTTTACATATCACTGAATTGGTTTGCTAATATTTTACTTAGTATTTCTAATCAAATAGTCTCTGATTTTTCTTTCTTGTCAAGTACTTATTATGTTTTAGTTTCAGGAAGATGCTGGTATCATAAAACTAGTTTTTTCATGGTCTATAAAAAAACATTTAAAAATAGTTTTTTTATTGTTTTTGTTTTCTTTCAGAAGACATCACCTATAAAGTTAACTATACCTAATGTTTTCTAGGTGATAAAATTTTATTGCATAACAAACTTATTTAATTGTGTATGAAAATGTTAAGATTTTCATATTATTTGTTTTTCTTTTGAGAAAATTTTATTTTTATCAATTTGTCTATATGCCTAATTTTTAAATTTATCATAAAGTTATATAATAATATTTAATTCTTATTTTCATAGTTCATTTTGTATTATTTTGTATTTTATATTTATTATGAATGAAGTAACTGTCGCAAGCTTCTCATTTTTATTATTAAGAATGGTCACTTTTTTGTTTTCATCTTGATGAGTTTCAAATTATTCTCTTATTTGCATTAATCTTAAAAAAACTAAAGTTTGGCTTTATTTCTTCTTTTGTGTCCTTAATTTCTATTGTATTACTTTGCAGTATAATCCTTATTTTTTCTTTTCTCTCTTTATTTTTTTATTCTTTTCTCCTCACCTGAGAACATGCTTATTGATTTTAGAGAGAGAGGAAGACAGAGATACAGAGGGAGAGAAACATTGGTGTGAATGATAAGCATTGGTTGGTTTCCTCTCACCCTGATGAGGGATGGAACATGCAATGCAGACATGTGACCTGACTGGGAATTGAACCCACAACCTTCCAGTTTATGGGATGATGCTCCCACCAATTCAGCCACATTGGCCAGGGCCTTATTTTTTTCCTTGTGTATAATTTTTAAATTCAATTTTGCTAGGTTTGTTCTTTTTCTGATTTCTTGAGATAGATGTTAGATTATAATTTCAACTTTTTTCCTTTTAAAATATTGCATATTAGCTACACATTTTCTTCTAAGCACATACTTAATATTTCCCAATGTATTTGTATTATCATTCAGTTCAAACAACTTTCTAATGGTAATTATAATTCTTTTCTTTGATATATAGGTTCCTTAAAAGTATATATATATATTTTTATTTTCAAACACACATATATTTTAGCTCTCTGTTAAGTTCTATATTTGTCAATAAATCTAAATTAGATATAATGTGGTAAAGAACTTGCTTTATATGGTGTACATTCTTTAAAATTTACAGAGGTTTCCTTTGTGCCCCTAAGTGGAGCCAACTTTTGTAAATATACCATATTTTCTTATGGCTAATACATGCCCTACATTTGGGAATTAACAAAAAAAATTTCCTAACTTTAAAACACAAGTTTTTCAATATTCTTTGGGTCAGTGTGGGTAATGAGATAAAAATATTTAGGTAAAAAGTATACCATAGTATCTCATCTCCACTAGTAACATCTACAAGAGTTATTATTTAAGTAACGAAAAAGGGCATTTTTCAGATTATATACTCTTATCTCATCATACTCTATGAGGTAAGAATATAATATTATATACATTAAATTTCTAGACAATTCTTGCCAAGTTGTTTCTCACAAAGACTGACAACTTACGTTACTATTAGCAAGGTATGAAAATTTCTACTTCCCAATTCACTTCCTAAACCACTTCTTCCCCTGAACAGCACAGTGCATTATCGGACTGTTTCTGATACTTGCCATTTAAGAAGTGAAATACTAGTACCTTATAGATTCCATTTCAAAGGTATCTGAGAAAATTCACCTGTCTTTAAAAGGCATATGCATTTGCTTTATTATGAACTACTTATATACTTTGTCTATGTTCTGTTAAGATTCTTGTTTTTATTGATTACAGAGATGCTCTTATGTGTGAAATAAATGGTAACTCTCTGTGATACTAGTTGCCAAGATTCTTATCAGTTTGTTGGCCATTTTGCTTTTGATTATGGTATTTTTCTCCCAGGACAATCTTTTTAATGTAGACTTTCCTTTGGCGATGTTTTGATTTTAGTATAAGTTTTGGAAATATTTTGTTCTTTGATATAATTATAATTTGCCCATGCTTTTTCCTTGAATTTGAAAGATCTTTTTTCCCTGTAATTTAAATAATGTGTCAATCTGAAATTAATATGGTACAAAATTAAAATACAACAAGATTTTTGCAAATGGCTTTCCAATTATTCTAAAATCACTGAAAGCATAATTCATCTTTTCCTCATCTATTTGAAATGAGTGGGCTACCACTCATATTGGTTTTCAATGGTCTCTTCTCTTACGGTTTTCTGTAATTCTGTTTTTTAAAACAGCAGTACGTATCTACAACATCTCTCATGATAACCACCAAAACCCTTGTCAAAAAAACCCCAAAACATCCATTTAAATTTTACTTTAAAAAAAGAGATTAGTCTTTTTTAAAAAACAGTTTACTTATTTATTTTTAGAGAGAGAAGAAGGGAGGGAGAAAGGGAAACATCAATGTGTAGTTGCTTCTCTTGCGCCCCCTACTGGGGACCTTGCCCACAAGCCAGGCATGTGCCCTGACTGGTAATGGAACCAAGACCCTCTTGGTTTGCAGGCCAGTACTCAATCCACTGAGCTACACAAGCTAGGGCTCACATTTTACTTTAAATTCAATAATATGATTTTCTTTCTCTCAGATAATTTGAAGTTAGGATTTTTTCCTACCATTATTGTTTAATACCTTCCTAACCACCTAACTAATGCAATGTTATACATTAGTGATACGTTAAGACAGGGTTTGATTGAGGTAAACCAACCATTTCCATTTTTGCAAATTATGAACATAGCAAAAGATATCACACATAAATATCAATATTTTTCTATTATTAGTTGCAAGACCTCCACGTTTGGCTTTCATCTTGTATCAGGTCTTGGGTTCTGCAAGATGACGCAGCATTGCATGAGGGTATAGGCTCAATATGGAGAAGGTTTTATAACTTTCAGAGCATTGGTGTTCTTGATGTATACCTCAAGTACATTTCTGAAAGCCATACAGAGAAATATTGAGGCAGAGGTTGCCTAGTTTGTCCCACTTTGAAATGCGTCGTGGCGAAGTGAAAGCTGAGCTGCGGAGTTGGACTAAGACACAGGTCTTTCACTGGTGACCTTGTAAACTCGGATCAACGTTCTTAACAGTAGTCGACAGTAGTTTGAGAATTACATATATATGCTTATTAATTGTTAATTAGACATATTTCTTATATTGACCTATTGCACCCCAAAAGTTTTGCCTCTGTCCTTAAAACTAAGGAAGTAGATTCATATTAATGAGACATTATTGGCTTATCGTGAATGGCTCCTTAGTTTTAACATAAATGCCATTATAATTTATGTTCACATTACTCTTCAAAATACATATTCTAAAGTAGTTAGAAGGGAAGGATTGAACCTAATTATTCCTTTTTATTTTGTGTTTTTAACCTGGGCAGTTTTACTTGGAAGGAATGCTTTATTGAGGTGATAGGTGTATTTGTGGGTGAATTTATATTCAGGAGTTTCATATTAGGTCAAGAACCCATAGAGCAATCTTACAAGTTTGAGTCTAAATTCAAGAGAGTATTATTTTTTCTACTGGTATTTGTCATGTTAGAGATATAAACACTGAAGATGGAAACACAGTTTTTGCTGCAGATAAAGTAAACTCAGAGAAATCAGATTATAGCTGATGTAATTTCGAATGAGGGCCTTCCTGACAGCAAAATCTAATATATGTAGCTCCCAAATGGAAAGCTGTTATTAGGGGGATGACCTGCATCAGGAAGTTTCTGGTTCAAGGTGATGATGCTGACACCAACTTTAAACTGATTTTTTTTTCTGAAAGTTTTTGATTGGAGATGACTCTGGTTTTGTACTTAGCCTTAGCTGGAAGTGGGGATTAGGGAAGGAGAAACCCTTTCTTTCTTTACCTCACTGCATTTAGTCTGGATTAATGACTTCCAACTCATGCTTCAGTTTCTGATTATTAATGGTTAATATGTAATAGATGTGATAATAAGCATCTTGACACTTTATTTATTGGTACTCCACAAGGTGAAGTCAGTGTTACCCTCTTAAGTTCATAGAAAAACATACCTGAAACTTATACAATATAAATAACTTACTCCAGGTACACAGTTTACAGAGGGTGAAGCTGACTAGGTATGTCTAACTCTGGAGTTCATTTTCTGAATCACTACATTGGAGCTCAAATTATGCAATAGTAGTCACTGTGTGTTATTTACACATTGCTGTTTCTAGAACTTCTAATGTGATTTGGTTTTAGAGTTTCCAGAGCACCAAGCTGGAATCTAAATGTTTGCTAAACTCAATCTGCAGCAGATAGAAATTCCTAAGCTCTCCTTGAGGAAGAGTGAGGATTTACATTTTAGACTATGACTTCTCAAAGGAAATAAGCCATTGGAAGAGCAGCTGCTTTCTCAAAACCCTGCACTGATCCTGTCTTTAGAGCACTGGCCTCTCATTTCTTCCCTCATCTTAAACACATGCTAAAGACTTAGTCACGAGACTGGAGAGATAATAACTCTGGTTCTGCTAAATGTTATGTAAAACTAAGCCTTTTGCAAACATACAATTCTTTGGTCAGTTTTGTGCAGAATACATCAAACTTGCTACAACGTGACGACTGCAAACTGGGTTTGGATATTCATTTTCCTCCCCTTTGAAATATGACGTGAAAACCTGCCTCAACAGGTACAGCGGACGGAAGAGTCAGCCCATAAAATGGAATAATCATGAGCCTAGATATATGTCTAGTTTCAAAGAAGCTTCTAACTTCTTACATTTGATGTGAACGGCTTTATATTTTGTCAGTTTTCAGGACTTATCCTCAGGAAATTCGTTTTAGCTCTATCCTATATTTGTCTTCATTACCCATGGCCATTCCTGTACAACTATATAATCTTTTCCACCACGTTATTGTGAGAAACTCTTATGCACTGCTTCCTTTGAAACCATATGTTCTCAGTACACTTATCTCTACCATTTAAGAGGCAGAAAAAGCTTACATTAAAGTTTTAAATATATTCATAGCACATTTTCAGATAATCTCCCACCTCACCCTTTTTTTGGACTTCTTTCCGTAGCCGGCTCTCTCTCAAATCAGCACATAACAATTTCCAACCCTGTGACTCCTCCTTATATTTCAAACATTTTATTCTCCCTCTTTATTCAAACCACATGAACTCTTCCATTTCTTAGGAAAAATAGGAATAAAACAGAAATTATGAAAAGACCATTCACTCAGTCTCTTATCCCCAAAGCCATAAATTTATAGGGACCCTACTTGATTTTTGTTCCTCATTTTCTATTAGAAAGAATCTTTGTCCCCTTGAGCTGAAGAAGTTTTATTTTTCTGTCTGTGCTTTTTACTTCTTGCTTCCCACACTTTCAGGGAGATAAATTAAGTATTCCCTCCACATAGGTATGTGTGTATACACACACACTATATATATATATATATATATACACTGCACATATACATACACATATATGTGTTTATGTATATATGTACATATACACACACAGTAGTTTACAACTCAGTCATCATTTGCACACTGCAGCGTGCGCCCATTGCGTCAAGCATTCCCATCCCCATCTTTTCCCACCTTCACCTACCAGCTACTCCCTTCCCCTCTGTCGCTGCACTGTGGTCCACGTATATTTAACTCATCCCTTGGCACAAGTATTTTCCTTCCATTACGTTGTATGCATGCAAACATCTTTATCTTCCAAACAATTAAATTAAAAGTATAGATACGATGTTGGGCGATGGGCACTAAATGTAATATACAGATGATATATCATAGAATTATACAATTGAAGCCTATATGATTTTATTAACCAATGTCATTCCAATACATTTAATTAAAATAAAAAGTAGCAAGGAAAAAAGCAATAAATAAATTTAAAAACTATTTCTGGCCATGGCTGGTGTGGCTCAGTGGATTGAGGGCCTGAGTGTGAACTAAAGTGTCACCAGTTTGATTCCCAGTCAGGGGGCATGGCATGGGTGCATACCAGGTTCCCCAGTGGGGGACATGTGAGAAGTAACCACACATTGATGTTTTTTCCCCTCTCTTTCTCCATCTCTTCCCCTACCTCTCTCTCTAAAATGTAAAAAATAAAAATTATTTCTGGACATGATGAATTCGTGGGCCACCTCCCTCCCCTCACTGACAGAGCTAGAGTTTCCAACTTGACACAGCCCATACTTCGCTCACTATTTCTACTTCCTCATTTCCCAATGAGAAAGCAGATTCTGTGGGACCCTAGCAAAGGGTGGCTTTCATGGTTTAAAATATGTTTAGTTCCTCTATTAATTCTAAAAGAACTAAGAAAATATATAAATCTAATTACAAAGCTAAAAAGCTTTGGAAATTCATCAGTATAAACATACTGAACACAAAGTCTAGGCAATAAATAAATGTTTCTTGAAAGCTTGTAGAACAACTGAGGAAAGAAAGTCTTCCCAAAATTTGTATAAACAAATTTCAAGAAAGTAAGGGAAAATGTTTAGTGAACAAACCAGTAATCATGTGACTATGTGGAGCAAAACAGATCCAGTAGGGAAATAAAAGGAGGGGAATAAAAGGAGGGAAATAAAAAGAGGGCAAAATCTGGACAGGAAATAAAATGTAAGTAACTGTTAGGTTTACAACATCACAAACAGATTATGTTGTTCACTATCCTCTAACTACTCAAATTTTAAAAATCATTAAATGTGTTGGCAAGCAGAAGTAGGTCTTGAATTACTGGCAAGTGTGAATGCTATTTTAGTCGTTGGTAGTGGGATGGAGGAAAAGCTGAAATGACATGCAAATGAGGAAGGATCAGATCGGGAGAAATTTTGGAATCCATGGATGATGTGGGAGTTGCAACAGTAGGTTATAAGCTAGAATGCTGCCTCATTGGTCACTGAGTGGAGGCAATTTTATATTCAATTGCCTGAATTAATACTTATTCACTTTGGAATTCTTAGTCATTAAACTTTCAGAAATGTTCCAGTGGGAGCTCAGAAGCCATGCTGTGTCCCTAAAGGTCTTCTAAATTTTAGGCTAGGTCACATGGAAGGGGCTGACTTATTTTCCAATAAAATTGGCAGAGTACCTCTTTGTGCTAGATCTGGTGTTGGGCCTAGGAGTATATTGGTGAAAAATACAGAGATGCAGCTCCTCATTCACTAGTCACAGAGGTATATGTTATGCAAAGAGTTACAGAAAATTATATGTAACTATGTAAAATTATAGCTGTGGCACTTCCATGTGAGAAACGTATGCACATAGTACATTGAGATCTACTAACAAGAGTGGGAGAATCTGAATCCTAAGAGTGGGTGTCAGAAGGCTTTCTCGAAAGTGACATTTGAGCTGAATTTAGAAAGATAAATATGAATTAGAGTGTCAGTCAGGGTCCACTGAAGAAGCCAAAACTACACAGCCATTTGAACTAGAGAATTTAGTATAAAGGACTGTTAACAATCACTGGGGATTGGAGTGAGGAGGGACTGGTTAGGAAGAAGTCAAAAAGAAGCTAAAAATATAGGAATATATGATATAATATAGCCACTATCCTTAGGTTAGAGAGTCCAAGTAAGACTCTCGCCTCTCTAAATCCACTGAAAGCCACACCTTACTAGAGAGTGTACAGCTATAGCTGGATGGCAGAGGAGTGACTGAGGGAATACAGGGGTGCAACTTGCCAGAAAACTGCCCCCTAGAATGCCAAGAAGCCGTTTGTGGACGGTGTCTTCCTCGAGGCACTCCTATGCAAAACCAGCTGTGGGGGCTGAACGGTTGGTCCTGAGCTGCTGACCTCTGTGCAGTGCAGGAACCGTGGGTGGAGACGTTGCCTGTGCTAGAGGTGCCTGGTACTGGAGAAGCCCACCCGACCACCACCAGAGCCAGACGCTGGGCGTGTCCCGTGCACTGCAGGAGCCCAGGAGGAAGAGTAGCCCAGGGAAGAAATCTCACTCTTTCTGCAAAAGCTCTTTGCCCTCCTGTACTAATAAAGTTTAGCATTATGCCAGCTGGCTAAGGAAAATTATTTAGTGATCTCGGCTTCATTCCCAGAGCAGGAAAAGAAGAGTATATTTGGACCTGAGTGATGATAAATTGATAACTGGCTGGAGAGCGATTGTGCGGGGGCTCTAGGCAGGTAAATGAGATACATTGGAGGAAATCATTCATAGTATAGTCCATGCTATTTTCCTCTTTCATACAAATATGAATATAATGCAGTTTTCTGTGTCTTATAGAGAGATTTAAAAGGCTGAAGTGCAAATGTGCATGTGTCACATATTTTGAAGAATATTTAGAATCATCATAACTTTAGTGCAAGTGTGTCCCTACAATATTGATGTAGTTGCTGCTGAAAGCCTTAAAAGGGCCCTGAGCATGTTACAGAGCCAGGAATGTCCTTATAGTCAAAGACTGATGAATACTTTCGTAGACTTGGATTGCTACCTGAAGCTGGGGTTCAACCAACACTTTTAAGTGACCACCATTGACAAAGCAATTAATTAGGACAAGAAGTATCTTTTCCTTCAGTTTATGTTCCAGAACGTAAACTTGAGTATCCTGTTCAACATAGAAGGGATAATTTAACCCAAAATATTGGATTGTAACAGCTTTCACTTAAAATGCAGTCCTTACAGTGTTTTGACTTTTGAATGCAGAATTTTGCACCTCTGATTTCATGATCTTCAGACAATGTCATTTGCCAATGTCATTTGACTGTGAAGACTGTGATTAGTATTTAAAAACACCATCAGCATGCAAGCTTATCCTTAATGATACCTCTTTATATACATGATTAGCAAGAGATAATGAATCTGAACAGTTTTAAAAAACTGTACTGAGGTACCTCTTTGTATACTACAAGTGTGTGTCTAGAAAAAGTCCAGCTATTGTTAATATAACAAGAACAGCATGTGAGATATCAATGTAACCTGGCAGCTAAGGAGAGCGGACTAGAATGCATATGCGTGAACAAGGATGACTCACAGTACTAGTTAGTGGGGGGAGGTAGACACGATTGAGTGAGCCTATGTACTGGGTGGCCATCACCTTAAAAAATAACTGAGCTAGCAGAGCAATGAATCTGCATCAAATTTTGTGCTAAGCTTGAACATTCCTCTGCAGAAATTATTCGGATGATTCAGAAGGCCGCAGCTACGGGCAACTGGTGATTGGCAGCTTTATCGCAACAACATGCCTGCTCACATATCATGTCTCCTGAAGAGTTTTTTGGTGCCACATCAAATCACCCAGGTGACTCACTTGCCCTAAAGCCCAGATTTGGTGCCCTGCAACTTCTGGCTTTTCCCAAAACTCGAAACACCTTTGAAAGGGAAGAGATTTCAGACTGTCAATGAGATTCAGGAAAATATGACAGGGCAGCTGATGGTGACTGGAACTACGTGAGGTCCCAAGGTGCCTGCTTTGAAGGCACTGAGGTGTCATTGTTCTATATACAATGTTTCTTGTATCTTGTATCTCCTTCAACAAATGCCTCTATTTTTTCATATCACATAGCTGGATACCTTCTGGACAGATATGGTACATACACTTATAGTAGTGGAGTATTTTTTAAATTAAGGATTAGTCTTCAAAGCTGTATTTAGTAGAGCACTTCTTAATCATAATTTTTTCCTAAACCTTATTATTTTCTGGATTTCCAATGACATGAGAGAATGATGCCAATATACCAATTTCTGGCTGATAGATTTTGCAGAACACACAGAAAACACTTTCAATAGATTTTATATCATAGATTCACCACATGTGAAGGTGCTAATCCTGGTATATTGGACCTTTTAGGGACATAAGGAGAAATAAAGTTTCTGTGCTTCACTAAATAATTTGAATGCCAGCTATTTTTGTTCATTTAATTGAGTTAAAGTTGCTCTTTTTCCTTTTCTTCTTTGATGAAAGGTAGCTTCATAATTGAAAGAAAATAGAGAACTGTTTTAAGGATGGTAAAAACTACTCTCTGAAAATCCAGTTGTATCTACATTATGTATAAAATATATATTTTTAATTTGAACAGATTAGTCTAAGTAACTATCTTCTATTACATTTTTAAATAAATTACCTTGTGCTTGTTTTTTTTGCCCTGTTTGTCTTCTCAACTGACCCAAGTGATATTCTAAAGACACTCCATTATGAGTGTCTACAACCCAGAAAGTATTTATGGGACACTTTTTATATATCTTGTGTAGCATAGTATGTAAATAATATGCATTCATTCATTCAATATATATTCAGTTTGTGCTAATTTTGCCAGATTATGGATTCACAACAGAAATCTAAACACACATCCTGAAGCCTCTAGTTCAATGGACACTTTCTATTGCTTAGTCATTAATAGAACTGTGGCAAAAATAAGTGCGAGGTGACGGATATTAGAAAAGAATCTTTAGAAAGGATATACTTGTGATTAGGTTTTTAACGAAGTTAAGGGGTCAAAACTGAAGAACCAAGAATAGTGCATTATATAATGTCACAAGGCAGAATATATATTTATGAAATGTGGGAAAGGTAATAAATGACAGAGTCTGGACATTAAAGCATTCTGACAAGCCAGAGAAATAAGCGTGAGTTTATATTATGAAACTTAACTCAATTTTATGCAAGTTTCACCGACCAAAAACATGAAAATAATAAGTGTGTAATACAATCACTATGCAAATACAGAGGAAGAGAAGTAGTCTTGGCAAACAATACTTGACAGTTTATTGACAGTAAATTCAATGCAAGGCAACTGTGAGTCACGTTAATAATGGGAGTCATCGCAAGTCCCACTGCCAAGAAAAGTCATCTTGATCTTGGGCATGTATAATGAAGAATGTGATAGGAGCCCAGAACAAGGAAAATACCACACTCCACCTGTCATTTGGTTAAGTCTAAGTTTGTTCAGTCCTAATTACCAGACTTTAAGAGAGATATTGACATAAGTAGAGACATGGAGAGCCACAGAGAGAGAACTATGATGAGAATTGACATCATAGGTAAACCCTCCTTAAAGGAATAGTAAATACTGAATCTATAGAAGAGAAGGCTCAAGGGAAATTTGAGGGCTTCTTTCTCTTACATAGACCAAGAGCTTTTATGTGCTTGAGTCATTTGATTTGTTCATTGGGGTCTCATAGTATCCAACTGGAATGAAAAAGTGGGAAATCCAAGGAGCATTAATTTGCTAAACATAAAGAGGAATTTTGTAACACCAACAGTTGTCCACAGGCACCTCTGAATTCCCCTGGGAAGGCAGGAACTCAGGTGGTGGTATTTTCAGCATCACTGAAAGTGTTCCGGCTCAGACTGAACAAGCACTCGTCTGGGAATGTTGGGTGGGGGTTCAACACACATGCACACAGATCTTATCACTTGGAGAATCTACATAAAGAGCATTTCTATTCTTCTGGGCATTGAGTATGTGCATTTATTAACTCAGCTACATTTCTCCAAGAGTGAAGTCTGAATTTTCATTCCCTTTAGACATTAAAATCTTTTTATTTAGCAAAGTTATCTGAGGAAAATTTTAGCAGATATCTATCTACTTACCTATCTAGCTACCCATCTCTCTTCTCTCTCTCATCTATCCATCTATGTATGTAAGCATAACCATAATTTATCTCATGAAAAGTTAATGAATTTTCAATATGATTATTTAGATATCAAAATTTTTATTGTAGCAATATTAGAAAAAATAATAATCAAAATAAATTTAATAATGCAATAAAATATGTTGTCCCTTATCATCAAACTAAGTATAGAGTAAACTAAGAGCTTAATGACTGACCCTGTGGTTCTCAGACCTCAGAACTTGGAGGCCTTGGCTCCCTCCGTGACAGCAAGGCCCGCCCAGGGGCCTGGGCCACCCCTGGGAATGTCACCACTGCTGTCACTTCTGCTGCCATCACACAGAGCTGCTGAGTAGGCTCCTCCTAAATTTTTAGACAGTGTGGCCAGGAGACTTCAGGGATGGGCTCCACTGCCACACATTTCCACTGACGCTAGATGCGCCTCCAGGGGTCCTGGTTACTTTTCTCACAGGTGTGGCAGGGTTTGTATCTTATTTTCACATCAACCCTCCTGCATGTAGGCAGGTCCCAGGTCCCCACCACTCCCAGCAAACTCACCTTTGGTCCAGCCTGTCTGCCTCAAGAAATTCCCATGCTTACTCCTGGCTTCAGACTTTTCCATTAGCCTCAGTTCGTTCTACCTATGGGCCCAGTCAGCTTAATTTGCATCAAAGGGCTTGAAAATTAATCTTTTATTAACTCTTAGGAGGTGGAGATAGGGTCAGAGGCTAATGCATATCAATAGTTTTAGGGGGAAATGTGAATTCCATTCTCCATTTCCTTTTGTGTTGACAAAGATGTTCTCATTGACCTAACCAGTCAAGCACCACTGAGGCCTGCTCTGGAAAGGCCTCAACCTGGGCCTATAAAGACTTGAACAAACACTAACATAGTTCTAACAGGCCATGGCTGCATCTCTGGGATGACTCTGGCTCTCTTTAAAGTGCTTACCTGAGAAAACTCAAGGCTGCCCAGACCATTTCCTGCTCATTCATGCTAATACCCTAAGACAGGGCCCCTGTCTCCCAGACTAAGATGGGAGGAGCCTAGCTTTTATAAGTAGCAGCGAACCCATTTGTAATCTCTACTGCATTTGTGATCTTCCCCAGAACTTCAGCCAGCCTTTATACCTCCTGTAAAGATCTTCAAGTTCCTTACCTGTCATATTTCTTCATTTTCAAATTGCACATTGTGTCTATCAATGCTGACTTCTTAAGCTTGAGGAGATCTCATTAACCCATTTGTATCACCTGATTTTTGCCAAATGCTCTCTGCACCCGTTTTAGTTGATTTAATTGTGAGAAATAACTGTCCTGAAATTCAGGTTAGTAAGGTTTCTGGTTTATTTTAAAGCAATTTATAATTGTCAGATTGATCACCTCTACTAGTAACAGAATTTTCACCATTAGTTGTACATAATTTTTATGTTCTTCATATGTGAAGTCTGTTCTTAAGAAATCAAATAAAGAGAGGTCTTGATTGTAGTATTACAATTTGTAAGACCTCTACAAATTAAAAATTAAAAAGGTAAAAAATGAGTGGGGATGTAGAACACATAAAGTTTAATTAAATTTTTCATTTAACATTTAAGTGAACCTGAATGATGACCACTTATGGGGAAAAAAAAGTTTACCATTACCCAAAACCAGAATAGAAACAGGACTGTGTACCTATCTTAAAAATACCCTAATTGAGAATTAGAAACCAGAGGGGGAAAGAGAGGCCATGTTAGGAGGTGTATAAAAAATCAGCTGTTTTAATGCACCTAGAAACCGAAGTTTTCACCTGGATTCAGGTGGAAGCGTCCATTAAATGCAAAAATATAATTGTCCCTTAAGCAGAGATTTTCACCCTTTTCCATCTCATGGCACACATAAACTACTAAAATTCTGGGACACACCAAAAGATGTGTTATATTTTTGTTGGTATGACAAAAGAAAGAATAGATATAATTTGGATTTATTTGAACAGAACAGCTGTTGTTCTGTTGGCTGTTGTTACTTTTTTATTAAACAATCTAAGGTAAAAGAGGTCAGTGTCTCTGGATAAATTGTCAGATATAGCATTTAAAAAAAAATCTTGCAGGCATAAAAGTGTGCCTTGACCCAGGGGTTGAAAATCGCTGCCCTAAAGTACTCTCTTGACTGGTTTTTAAGAGGCGTACTCTCTGTCAGGTGAGCTGTGACTATGCTACCATCCCCGGCTGTAATGACCGCACTGCCATCTCCTACACGCCATTTACTGCCCTGGCTTCAGCTCGCCCTTGCCTGAGCAGTCAGGAATATGTGTAGGTTCTCAGATTTAGCACCACACCTTTGATGAAGGTAGAGAGGAAATAACCTCTGAAACCATCTTGAGTTTCATTTGGCCACATTGATTAGATTGATTGGATCAAAGCTTCCTTCTAGCACTGAACTCACAAGTCAAAAAATTAGAACCACAATTACCTACCCCATCTCTCTCCTTTTTCTCAGACTATCACTGTAGGGTATACATGCAAAAAAAAAACCCTAACAAAATAGGTCTTGTGCAGTGTATCAATAAATAAATTTAGAGACTAATACGCAGCCTCTCCTACAATGAAATATATAGAAATAGACATTGCAGTGAAGTTCTAGGCAAATAGGCTGAATGTCTAAAAAAAATCAATAGTATTAATGCACCATCTCCACTACCTGAACATATATAGAAAATCAGCTTAGGAAATTCTTTGGAAACAAATGTTTATTCTATTATCACTGTAAATCTTTATAACTAGAATTGCATGGCATCCTTATTATTATTTTGTCACATTAAATGATCATTAAGGTGTTATTCGAAACCTGTAGGACTACATTTACCTAGCTGAAAAAGTCTTTTAATAGTTAATTTTGTAGAAAGCACAGATCTGGCAAGAATTAAAAAAAACAGAGAGGCTTGAATTATTTAAGCTAAATTTTTTTAAAATTCGGAAAACAGTAACACACAACAAAACTGACTTCACTCCAGGACTTCCATCTGTCTGAATGGTGAACAGTCACCCCCTGGCTTCTGTGGAAGATCATTGCTCCCACAGTAAATGTCACATTTTCCGTTTCAAAGCCCCCTTTCAGCCGTGTCTTTCTCTGTCTGAAAAATAATAAATCGCTTGTTATCATGATCAAAAGAAATCTCCTATCTACGTGATAATGACTGTCGGGAAGGCGCCAAGAAACAGTCATGGTAGGCCGGTTGCTCTCTACTGCTCTGTTTCTATGGGGCACAGAAGAGGCTGAGGGTGGATCCAAACACAGGATTAACAGCATTTCCTTTGTGTCCACATCTAGGACATGTTGACACCAGTTCTGCTGCTGTAGCAGTGACTCAGCCAGCAACTGCTATTGCGATATTGCTTTAAAAGATTGCCGGATCTTAGACTTTCCTACTCGCTTTGAGTACTGCTAATGCGTGCTGAGAAAAATTACTTTTTCATTCAAGAACCTTTTTTGCTTTCCAACCATGAAGTGGGGACACAAATACCTGCCTTTAATCTTATGGGCTCCACTCATTGACAAAGTCACTTGTGTTGGCACCTTTTCCTATATCTTTTTTGTGACATTATTCCAGATATTTTTAATAAATTTAGACTCCCTTATCACACACAGTCTGCATTATTTCCTTGTCTCTATCCATACAATAAATGAGCTTCAAATTTACACATAATAGGTACATTACTTGTGTGATACAATTCTATGTGTGTGAAAAATGTGTTGCGCCTATATCCATTTCTATAGTATCTTACAGAATAGTTTCGATACCTCTCCCACTGAACTACTGGAAACCACTGATTCTTTCACTGGGGCATGTCCAAACTTTTGGCGTCTCTGGGGTGCACTGGAAGAAGCAGAGTTGTCTTGGGCCACACATTAAATACATTGTGACACACCCTCACAGAGCAAATCTCACAATCATTAAGTAAACTTACGATTTTGTGTCGGGCTGCATTCACAGCCATCCCGGGCTGCACGTGGCCCGAAGGCCACAGGTTGGACACCCCCTGCATCTTTGTCTTTTCCTGAATGTCATAAACTGGAATCATGTAGTATGTTGCATATTCACGCTTGCATTATTCATTAACGATTTGTATTTAAAGTTCTATATTGTCTTTTCATAAATAGCCTATTTCTTTTTGCTCCTGAAAATATTCCTTCATACACCTGTGTGTGTGTGTGTGTGTGTGTGTGTGTGTGTGTGTGACTATGTTTAACATTCACCTATGAGAGGCTTGGCTGGTTCTAGCTTGGGTGATTATAAATGAAGTTTTAAAAACATTCATGTACAAATAATTTGTGTGGTCACATGTTTTCAAATCAATTGGCTAATACCCACA
Organism: Sturnira hondurensis; assembly: GCF_014824575.4. Lineage (NCBI taxonomy): Eukaryota > Metazoa > Chordata > Mammalia > Chiroptera > Phyllostomidae > Sturnira > Sturnira hondurensis. The sequence goes on along the minus strand of NW_028088227.1, from coordinate 20,034,222 downwards.
GGCACCATTAATAGACCACGTGGTATGCGATTTCACTTCATAGAAACCCTTCCAAGTGATCTTAACAAGCAGCCGTACCAGGTTTCGTTTCCAGGAACGATGCATGAGAGTTGTTGTTTTTCCACATCCTCACCAGTACTTAGTATTGTCAGTTTATTATTCGTTAGAGATTATACTCAGGATAATGGGTATGTAGTGGTATCTCATTGTTCTTTTAATATGCAATTTCCTGATTACAAATATTATTGACTATCTTTTAATTTGTTTATTTGACATCTGCATGTTTTATTTGGTGAGATGTCTGTTCCTAGTTTTTGCTCAGTTTTATTTATTTTTACTTTTTTACATTTTCTTTACTGTGGTTCAAGTACAGTTGTTTTCATTTTCCTGCCACCACTTTTGCCCACCTCACCCACCCCCATCTCCCACCCTCAATCCTTCCCCATTTTGGCTTTGTCCTTGGGTCCTTTACACCTGTTGATTTTAATTGGGCTTTTTATATTCTTCTTTTTGAATACCAAGAGTTTCTGTAAGTTTTGGCTACAAGTCCTTTATAAGATTTGTATTCTGCAAATAGTTCCTATAAGTCTGTGACTTGTCTTTAATTTCTCTGATAGTGCCTTTTACTGAGATATTATTTTAAACTAAATCCGATTTTATCTTTCATGTACTGCGCTTGTGGGTTGTTGTGTGTGAATACTAATCATCAAACACAAGGTCTCACAGATTTCCTCCTATATTACCTTTTAGATGATGTACAGTTTTGCATGTTTCACGATCCTAGCCAATGACTGAGCAGGGCAGGGTTACTGAATCTGGTCCATTCCGACTCATCAGGGCACTCTTCTAACAGGCTTTCTTTGCTCTGACACTTTCCACAGGCTTAGCTGGCACATTTTTAAAGCTGTATTACAGTCAGAAACACTCCCTACTCAATCTTTCTTTTTATTATCCTCTGTTCCCACGTCTTCCTCTCCAGGCTTTCTGCTTTTAGTTAGGAAGAGCCCAATTGCTCCTGTTTCCTTTTCTCTTTATCCTCCATACTTTTGTGTGTTTCATTTTTTTACAGTTCTAATCCATCTTGGCATATGTCAAGAACCCACCCTGCTTTGTTGTTAATATGGAGAAAATACTTTAGGTGCCTTTCTCAGGTTTACATTTGAGTTACTTGGATAAAAGATTACCATGAAAGAAGGTAGATTATCACATTAGCTCTATTATCACATTAGTGGTAAATTCTCCTAGGATTTAGACATCCAATGTCCTCTGTTAAGGAGTCTGTTCCTGTCTCTCTTGTCTCTACCTATGCATCTGTAAACACCAAGGGTAGTACATTTCTTCTCCATAAACAAGACAAGTATACCTTAATATTAATTAATATCAAAGAATATCTGTTTAGAATGAAAACTCTCGGAATAGACGATGGAAATAACGTATGCACTTAAAACAAAGAAAAGACACTGTGGTTATCTAATATGCAATAAATTTTAACAACAATTAGGGTTTTCAAAAAAAAGGAGGAGACTACTTTAAGTTCCTAATGAGTACATTTAAAATTTACTGTGTATTTGAGCTTTTTTATAAATGGGATGATCCACTGTAGGCTAGGGCTGAATAAGATGTATATTATGCAATTCCTCATTATGCTACATACAGTGGGAATTCCAGTTGTCAGATCATAAAAATCAGGTGTCATATATAACATATAAATTGTCCTTTTTTTAACTCAAGGAAATGCACTTAAGAAACACCTAGCTTGATTTTTTTTTGGAATGGTCCTAAGGACTCAGAGAAGTAAAAATCATCAGCTCCATCAGATCTGTAGTGATGTCACGTCTCTCCTTTCCTGTGAGCAGGTTGGTTCTACTAAGAAAGAGTCAGCAATTCGGTAGCCTGACATGCTTTGCGAAAACAAAATCTATAACACAGGGAGTAATAAATAAGTGAAGGCAAGTAATTATAATAGATTTATAAAAGTCAAAAGTGAAAGGAAGGAAATAAAAAATATTGATTAAACATGGCTGCTAAAACAAAATATCACTCTAGTACTCTAGTGGCTTTCTTGAATATTTTATAATGCAATTATTCATATGTATTAGAAGTTAATGTTCTAATAGTTCTGTTGGCTATGCATAATTAATATGATTTTATAGAAAAATAAAAATTGCTAAATTTTAATAGAAAAGATAACCATTTATGCATTTTCCATTTATTTATTTGTATGTTTTATGTTACTAGACTTCACTATTAAAAATAACACGCCCAGTGCTCACAGCATCTGAAATCCATTAAACTAATGAAGTGGAATTACAGATTGTCTTAGAAATTGTCTATTGTGTGTCAAAATTAAATGCAAACCCTACATCGAAAAGTCTTGACATCATTAAATATAAGATATACAATGTATTCAGGAAGATGTTAATAAAAACAATTAGGATATTTGAGTAATCCATTGACTGAAAAGTAATATAATGTTTAGACCAAATATAGAAGCTACTGTGTTTTTGTTGTTGTTACTTTTGGTAGAGTAATCACACACTGTCCGTTATCTACATCTACAACTAACAGTGTTAGATGTAAAATGATACCAATTGATGACTTATTCTCTTACCCCATCATACACTATGCATGTGCTGTATGCACATATATTTTATTAGTACACAAACAGTGCCTTGTGCAACTGTTTGTATTCGTGAATTCTGAAACAACAACTACAACACCACCAACAAAATATTGGGTTTCTACGTGGTACCCAGTCTTAGAAAGATACATTGCTCATAGACATGACCAAACTGCACAGATAACTTTCAAAGAAATGATCTTATGTTTGTATTGTCATAGCTAACAAGGAACTATTCTTTTCTTCTGGTCACATTATCTTAATCGCTTAGCCATGTGTCTCACTTTTGTCACATGACATTAAGGAAAAGTCTGGTTCGGGCGGTTCCCTGATCAGGATCAGGTGCACAGGCAGCAGCTCCAGAAGCCTGGGCTTTGGCATTCTCCAGTATAGTTCTGACACAAAGGAGATATAAGGAGTGAAAGGTTTCATTTGCCTTCTAGGGACCACCAGTATTAACCTGGGAAACATCTGTCCAGGGAGCAAGCCACCTGCTGACAGGAGGACTCAGTGAAATGAGAACATTTAGAGGAGGGCTTGTGGGGTCAAACTCCCAAGAGGGAAGAAATGGCTATCATTACAGTTACTACAGAGGAGTCAAGGTACCTGGACCCGCATGTTCAAATCCACACAGATATAGTTCCAAGGTCACTTCTGGCTGAGCTAATAATATTAGCTATTAGACACATCTTACCCTCTAAACAGTCAACTTTTCTTTATACAATCCTTTTTAATGAATGGCTTTCTATCCTGTAAATAAATGTATGCCATTATACTGGACTGAATAATTGTGCCTCCATAAAATTCATGTCCTCAAGCCTTAACTCCCAATCTGTCAATGGTATTAAAAGGTGGGATCTTTGGGTGATTAAACTTAGGTGAGGTTATGAGGGTGGAGCCCCACAATGGGATTAGTGTCCTTATGTAAGAAGAGATCAGAGCTCCCATCTGTCTTTGTCTTTTGAGGATACAGGGAGAAGATGGTCATCTACAAACTAGAAAGAGGCTCTCATTATTTTTTTAAAATTTCTTAAGATTTCATTTATTTCTCTTTAGAGGGTAAGGGAAGGAGAGAGGGAGAGAAATATCAATGTATGGTTGCCTCTCGTGCGTCTCCTGCTGGGAACTGGCCTGCAACCCAGGCATGTGCCCTGACTGGGAATCAAACCACGATCCTTTGGTTCACAGGCCCGCACTCAATCCACTGAGCTACACCTGCCAGGGGGTGAGGGCTCTCATTCTTCAGTGAAATGGCTCGCATCTTAGTCTTGGACTTTCCAGCCTCCAGAACTGTGAGAAAGAAATGTCTGCTGTTAAGTCACCCAAAGTATAGAATGTTGTTTTAGTAGCCTAAGATAACTAAGGTGAACGTTCATATTTAGGAACTAAAACAAATATTTTTAAAAATGCTTAGCTACTTAAAGGTTAATGTTCAGACATAATACTAACACGATCAAACTTTGGAAGCAAGAAATAATCATATTCTGAAATATAGATCCTGAAAAGTGACAGGAAAATAATAAAGAATTTCTAATAAATTAGGCATAAAAGTTCACCATAAAATTATAGTTAACATTTAAAATAGTAATAACCAAAGGATAACAGCTTTTAGACCCTTCCCTTTTTCCCCCCATTATCCCTTCTCTCCCCTTTGGTTACTGTCAATTTATTCTTTATTTCAATGTCTCTGGTTATATTTTTCAGTATTTGTTTATTTTGTTGGAATGTGTATAAATGACCGATGGACAAAGTCAAAGTGGTGAAGGATTGAGGGTGGGAGGTGGGAGGTGGGAGGTGGGGGTGGGTGAGGTGGGTAAAAATGGTGGAGGGAAGATAGAGACAACTGTACTTGAACAAAATTTTTTTAAAAATTTAAAAAATCACTAGGTAAACGCAAAAAAAGAACTTTAAAGATGCATTTATAGAAGTGCTAAGATTAATATTTATAATTTTGAATGCTTATATTGAAACAGAATAAAAGTCTAAACCAATGGTCAAAGCTTCTAGATTACTAAGCTAAAATAACAGGGACATATTAAACCCAGAGTAAAGAAAATGAAGGAAATTATACAGAGATGAATGGAAATCAATAAAATAAAACATTTAAATAGAGAAAAGTCAGTGAGGCAATTTGTTTTTTTAATACCTAAATTTTATGAACCTTTAAATAGTCTAATCAAGAAAAAAACATAAATTAACAATAAGAATGAAAGGACGTGATTACAGATCTTGCATTAAAAGGAAACTAATAGATAATTATGAACATCTTCATGCTAACAAATTTGACTGTATAAGTAAAAAAAGATAGCAGCTCTTATATATGGATATTTTCTTTTCTAAATGTCTTGAAAAAGGTAAAAGATGAATCATAGCATGGTACTGTCTGATGTTTTTTCTAGGGGAAATTGTCCTTTAGAAATTTAATTTACCTCTACTGGGTCACAAGGACACTCTTCATTCTCTCTATTGTCTCTGTTTCTCTCTCTCATACACAACTTACTTACTTACATTTATTTACTCTAACAGCATTCAATGTTCTCTGACTACACGATTATAACTTGGTTGGGAGACAAAAATCTATCCATTCATTCATTCATTCAACAGACATTTATCCAATGTTAGTTTTATACCAACTACATATCCACATACTAGGTAAATATCAAAAATAATCAAGGCCATAAAATATGGCATAAGCTTACAAGGAGAATAGAAGAATTGTAGAGAGAGTAACTTGAGATCAGCACTATGGAATTTAAACGTGAGTAGAACTTGGAAGAATTAGATTTATTCGGGGATAGAAAAAAGGCAAACCAATTCAACTAGTGCATCAGGGTGAAAAGTGGGTAAACATTTGGAATAGAAAAGTAACATTGGCATTAAAAGGCAAGGAAGAGTCTAGAAAAAAAACAGGAGTGTAGTGGTGGCAGGTCATTAGTAACGTACGAACTCATTAAATTTACCCAGAAAAGGTATTTTCTATGGGCTTATAGCCAAGCAAAACACATGTGTGTATCAGTCCATACAACTTCAGATACTCAATAGAACCTACCATTCTATGAAATCAACTTAAGATAATCTCATTTAGGATAATTCATATTCAAGTGTTTGGGGGAAATTCTCAGTTGGAGCACCTACGTGTGGCAGGCACCTTGAACAAGCACTTTTTGTTCATTTCTTACTTTATCTCTACAGGAGCTGAGCTGGGAATAGGGATGTAGATTCTATTTCTAATCCAGCGTGCTAGGAATATAGAACAAGAGTGAAACATTTCAGAATTTGCTGAGAACTGTAATTCTTTGCTGGCCGTTTATGTTTCCAGTGTGGAGCATACCTCACTGGGACCCTTAACTGTGGTCACACTCTGCTGACTAACTCAACACTTTGTGAGATAATGGGAAAGTACTTCATGCAGCCGAGTTGGGCCACGCAGCTGAGGTCCCGTGGAACACAGCCGGCCTGTTTCCACCTAAATAGCCCCAAATTCCATATTCATACACAAAATAAATGTTGATTTTGAAGTCTGCTCTGTTTGATGGTGTCCTTTTATATAAAAATAGATGAATGGACCAGATTTCAGTAGAAGAAGTGGGGTATGCCGTGAAGAACACGGTGTGTATTGCCTTGGGAACAGACAGCAGACCTCTCCTGAAAGGACTTCTTATAAGTTAGAGAAGCATTATTGAAGGCTAGGGAAAAACCTAATGATATGCAGCAGCAGATAGTAAGTAAAACTGTTGCCTGTGCTATGGTACAGAGGCAGTTTACCTGACAAATTGTTGGATATGACTATGGAGAGTTTTATATAAAGCAATTCCAAATTAACTACTTTAACAACGTATTACAAAATACTAAAAACAGAGAGATGCACGAAAATAGGGAATGATCTATTTTTAAGAAAAGTTTAGAGAAAAGGTAAAAGAACAAGGACTAGTCAAGTTCAACTATGAGGTTAATTCCTATCCCCAACCCCTTTCTGCAGAAGATCTTTAAGAGGCGGCATGATGACACAAGTTCAGGCCACTGACAGTTGAACATGGCCTCAGGGAAAAACATCAGAGGGAAGGCTGTGAGACCTTTTCATAAAGACTTCAGAACTATATAAGATGATAACTTACCATCTAAGAATAGTCTCTAAGTATCTTAAAGACATTGTTTCCACAACACCCTTAGTGGTAAACCAAGTAAAAGATGCCTGGAAAACAAAGTGGTTGTGATTGTTTAAATTAAACTTTATTGTATTTTTCCATTACCATTTAGTCCCCCTAGACCTCCTCCCTCCAGCAATGCCCACTCTGTTTTCCATGTCCATCAGTCCTTTTTCCTTTTTGCTCAGTCTTTCCATACCTCCCCTCCTACCTCCACTAGCTGCTGTCCTGGTCTCCAACTGCATCTGTCGCCATTTTCCCTGTTAGTTCAGTTTATTCATTAGATTGCGCGTATGCGTGAAATCATATGGTATTTGTCTTTCTCTGGCTGGCTTATTTCATTTATCATAATGTTCTCCAAGTCTCACTTGGAAGTTCTTAATCAGCAAGTGACAGGAACAGTTATAAAACTATTTGTCATCCAAATTCAGAACATTCTATATTCGATCAATATCAATCTTCTTTACAAAAAAGGATCCTAGAAAACTTTTATTGGGGTCATTCTTGCTCTGATACACTGTTTATTTTCCAGTATTTTTTACTTGCTTTAATTTGAAAGATCAACCATGAATGTTATTATGAAGGTATTATCATCACGAGGATGGTTATATAACGATATTTTCATCCTTATATCAACTCATGCTTTTATTTTGGCCTACAAACTTACTTTTATTCCACTTCATTTGTCTTCACTAATTTCTTACTTCTGAAATTTTCTTCTCAAACAGTTTTTATTGTTCCTTAATTTTCTGTAGCAAAGTTATATCGGGTAGATACTTCAGCTTGTTGAGCCATTTAATATTAAAGTAGCAATATTCAAAAACTATTCTCACTCCAATTTCCCTCTCACTCTGAAACAGCTCCCGTCTATTTTCACTTCCTCTTCCTGTAATAACATCTCATCCGAGTCTCAAATTCTGAAGGAAACATATGAGCGAGGGGCTAAAACATTGAAAATGCCCTACTTCAGAGTCTCTGCTTAAGAAAAACCATAGGGTTTTCTAACAATATCTGCATAGCTTGCTTCCAAAATTTAATCTAGTATTCGAGTACTTTAATGATACAATAAATATTCCTGCTCTGGCATCCTGTTGTTAATGTCTATGAAATAAAATAGAATATTTTTATTCATTTATAGGGGAAATTCTGAGCATATTGATTTCTAATTATTTCCCTTGAGTATCAGGACAATTACATTTTATCTAACTGATACACATGATGCAGTGGGTGAAATCATTATATGAATATTTCACAGCATAGTTATAGCCTAGTTATAATTATGGTATTTGGGTCTAATGTATTTAGAATATAGTATTTAAGAAATTTCATGTAAATGGTACTTTGCATCTACCTACCCAACAAAAATAAAATAACACAAGATCTTTAGAGAGAAGAAAGATCCCTTTTTTGTACCACTTATGAATTATCATTTCTTAAATTGTTTTTAGAAACAGAATATGGTCCACTATGTTATTGTTCGCCATTAATTCCATTTTCATTGTACAACAAACTCATTTCAAAGTTTAATTTGAAAATTTTCTTTTCTATTTACTATTATTTATTCTGCATTGTGTATTATTGAAGAATCTTATAAACTGTTAATGAATCAAATAAACCTAATTGGTTCAATGTTCACTCAAGTTTATGAGTCTGATTAAGCAATAAGTATTTTGCATACAAATAATTTTATGCAGCTCAGGTCCATTTAAAACATCAAAGTAAATTTTATAAATTAATATTGACATTTCAATATTGTAGCACTCTGTAAACATATTATCTATAACAACAAAAATAAGTGGAAATGATTTTTAAAAGAAGGCAATTTAATTGAACATATGCATCTCAGGGTCTGTCACTGTGAGCTAAGAATAAGAGGGTTGGGTGGCTGGTTTGTGTTTTGGGAATTCAAAGGACAAAAGGGTCATTCATTTGGAGATAAAAAGCAAATGTGTGATAAACAAATGTTTGCTGGGCCATCTTCAACCTTGAGCCCAGCGACCGAAGGGGTCTGGCTGGGTTCCTCCCTGTCTATCACACCTGCTTCATAATAAACTGTACTGATCTATGATAACAGCTCTCTACCTGGAGGAAGTCCTCTGTCTAAATTCCTTTTGGGCAGTGAGATGGAAACTCAGAGGCTTTTTGTTTGTTTGTTTGTTCTTTTCTGAGTCTTTGGTTTCTTGTAAATAACCAACTTAAAAAACCAATATCCCAAAGAGGCAGGTCTGGGATGGCAAACTCTGCCCCCCCTCATATACGATCACTAGGCAAAAAAGAAACAACTGTCTTGCCCTCAAAGAGATATGTCTCCTTATACAACCATTTCCTCTTCAAGGGCTTGTTTGCCTCAAGTACACTGTAGAGTTGTCCTTGTTATGGTTCCTTCAGTCACGTCCTTCTTCTCCACTCAGCTCTGCCTTGGACATCCTTTGTTTGTTTGTTTTTTTATTGATCCCTGTGTGTTCCTAGGCATTCCTCCCCACCTGACATGATGTTCGCAGCAAAAGGGACACAAGAACACCTGAACTTCCCTTTACAACTCTCTCGGTTAATTATATGAAATTTTATTGACACTAAGATTACAAATACATGTATTGAATACTTAAACTAAAGGAAATTTTTAATAGAGAGATACAACTTGAAAGCCAGTGCTGGATGTATTGATTCAGTAGTTCAAATGTCTACACACACACCAGAGCTAAACCTTCTTTAGAAGGGTTCCTTTATATACTACCTAGATTTGTGATTTGTCCTTTTCCTCCTCATTTCTGGAAGTCCCATTTTTGAATCATTCCAAGGCATATTTCTGGACTTTTGAAATCACATTCACTACCACAAGAATTGTTCTCACTGAAAGATTCATTTCTTTTTGCTAACAAGACAATCCAAAGATAAAAAAGCTCACATCAGTAAATTTTAGAGGTAAGGATTATTCAGTCAGCAATAAATCCAGGTAGGGCTGGTCAGCTTTCTTATTCTTCCTCTGGTAGTTTTTGGACCAGTGCAGATACACACACACACACACACTCGTGCAAAATTTAAAGAAAAAAGAAATATTACTATGGGTTAGCATGATTGAAGTAGTTTAATTTTATATTAAAATTTTAAATTAAATATCACATTATATTCTCAGATGTCCTTGGCTTTAAGATAACATTATGTTCACTTCTTTTCTCCTATTTTCTAACAGTATCAAAAATCACTCTTCCTACATGAGAAATGCAAATGTCTCACCAGACTATAGAATTTTTGATGGGTCATACTTAGTTTTGCAAAAACTTTGAAATTAGGGTTTGCTTGTATGCTGGTGGACAGGTCAAATTCTTGGGAAGACCAGCTTTCCTTACTGATCTCAAAAAGTAAAAAAAGAGGCATGCTATTTCTTTAATGGCCTCTTTTTCAGAGTAAATTCCTTAGATGAGGGAAATTAATGTTTACGTTATGAAACAACCAATAGCAAAACTTTTCCCATACCTATGTTGCAGTGAGAGAGAAACTGACAAAAAAATGATCTCTTACACCAAACATACTGTTACATTAACAGGATATGTCAGGAAGAAGCAGAGTGTTGTGGAATCATACTCATCTCTCAAGCTGACCACAAGTTGACCACATGCTAGGCGCGCTACAAGATAGCTCCAGTGTTTAGAACCAAGTTATTCACAGCATAAGCTTGGATTTAGGATAAGCTGCACCTCTAAAATAACTACCCAGGTATTCTCATATTTGTATTTCTGGCTACTAGAGGGCTTGGTTCAGAATTAATAAAGTTTTTTATTGCATCAGCAAAAGCAAATTAAATAGCACATTGAAATATCAATGTGGGAGAGGAACTGCTCACTGAAAAAGGTTACAACTAATGCCTAATTAGAAAGAAAACATTTTGTCTCCTGCTGTATAATGCTAGTTTCCTTTCCCTATGAGCTAATTACATCATTCATCCAAATCTGAACTTTATGTTGGAATGGTTTGTTTATATAAAGCTGGAATACATTTTTTTTTTTAAATAAGAAAGCAAGAAACAATGCATACCTTTAAAATAGTATTTTTGGCATTGGTGTAGCTGAGACCATGGTTGTTTAATCAAATTTCCTCCTGGCCATCAAAAATTCAGTCCTGATCAATGTAATATTAAGTACAGTGGATGAGTGGAAATTACAAAAACAACTGAAATGATTTGCTAATGTAGGAGAATTTAACTATTCATTTGAAAAAATGATATGAATAAATACATATGAGTTAGTAATTTTGACAGTGTGCACAAAATAGGTAGTGATTTGTTTATTTTGATACAATTAACACTATAAGAAAAAGATAGTGATTTTCCATGCCAGAAGGACCTCCTCATGCTGTCTGCCTTAGTCAGGTTTATATAGTCAGTGTTATTCTCTTCACTATCTGTCTGGTGAGTGGGCAGCTCAGCAAAGAAGAGATTGGACGTTACTTGATCAGTGATGAAACTGCCACTTTTCAAAATCTTTCCACGCATTGCTATTTATTTTCCTTAGGAAGCCAATGGACACCAAGAACCTTGGGGGGGGGACAAACTGTAATTGAAATATGTGTTATCTGCATGTCTATGTCAGTATCTGTTGTATTATTGTTAAAGAAAATCAAATTTATTAAAATTGATTTTATTTTCAAAAATACATGTACAGCGATATAAAGTATACACACATTCTTCAGTGTTAATAGAACTTAATTTAGAAACAAATCCATAGCCCATTACAGTTTATCGCCTCTGTATTGGTTGCCAAAACAATACAAAAACTGCTTCATATAATCAATAAAGAGTAGTCGACATTTACATGGTTGGACAAACTGGGAGATGGTACATTATAATTTTGTTGATAGTTACAAGTGAGAAATTATAAAAGACTGGTGAAATGAATTTCTCATCAAGGCTATTTAGATAATAAAATTTGCCAGTATATATGGCATTACTTTACAAAATCAGAAATTTGTCTTATGAGTGGACATAAAACATAGAGTCTAAATGAATATTAGTGGAAAGTCAAACTTTAGCATAAAGAGGAACAACTTATGTAAATGTAAAACTTTGGGTTTGATATTTTTCAGTGCCACTTTAAGATGAAAACCACATATACCCAACAACATGTGTTTGGAACTTGGGATATGAAGACATGCAAAATCAATGTCATGAGTTTGATTCTCAAGTTTAAATTCTCATTTGCAACAAAATTAAGGAAATTGTATGAAATCAGCACCATAAAAGACACACAGTGGAAATATTAAAATCTTTATAAAACAGCCCTGGCTGGTGTGGCTCAGGGGACTGAGTGTCTGCCTGCGAATCAAAGGGTCGCCGGTTCAGTTCCCAGTCAGGACGCATGCCTGGGTTGCAGGCCAGGTCCCCAGTGGGGCTCATGAGAGGCAACTACATGTTGATGTTTCACTTCCTCTCTTTCCCCTCTAAAAGTAAATAAATAAAATCTAAAAAAAATAAAATCAAATCTGTAAAAACACTATGGAACTTTATAAATACATCATTAAGAATTCTAAATCCTGCATTATAAATCATTTGTATTTTACTTTTAATTGTCTTATCAAGATACAATGGTGGTCATTCTTACGCAGTGTTTATAGGGATATTCCTGCTCTATTTGGTAGATGTACAGCATTGCACTGTGCATTTGCCCTAATTTAACAACCAGTTTTATATTTATCAAAATTATGGTATTTCCAATCTTTTGCTGTTACACTTATTGCTTAAATGAATAACCTTGTACATTTGTCATTTTGTAATTCAGTGATAGTTTCCCAGAAGTGACATTGCCAAATCTGATGGAAAAAATATATAATTTTGCCAAATATCAAATTCATATAATAGGGATGAAACTTTTTTGCATTAAGCTCCATGTTCCCATTTTGGAAATGAATACATTTTTCTAAAGCTCACACTGTTAGAACATTATGCATTTTTCTTGGTCTCTGTCTTTTGTCTTTCTTCTTTTTGAAAACAAGCAAACAAAAAAATGTATGCTAGTTTTTAAAATCAGAATTTAAAAAATGTCAGGCAAACACGGATACTTAATATAAATACAGACCATCTCTGCTTATTTGATATTACAACAGAGCTACAAATGCAAGTGGTGGTGTCCAAGGCTTGGTGTTTTGACATAAGAGCCATGAGGACATTTCTTTTCTCCAACAAACATGGCAGATTTAAATGCAAGCAGCAGACGACATTGGTCTCCAGCGCCCCAACTCAAATACTTCTGACGATACATATGCAACTTTTGGGTGTGATCAGCACTTTGCAAGTCTATACAAGCCCTAGATAATTCAAGTAAATTTAAAGCTTTCATTCTGAATGATGACTTTAGAAGCTTCTTACAACCACTTTGTTAGTCCTGTTACATAATTTAGAACAGTGGCTTTCTCCCTAATGTGTGATTGCTTCGCGGGGAATTGCTATTTTATTTTGAGTTGATAATACAAATTCCAACTGCCAAGAAACTCATTTCTCTTAGAGACAGAGATCTTTTATTGTTTTCTACCAACTGAAATATACAAAACAAGTGCTGGTATTATATTCACTTTGTATATAGGGCGAATAGAGCTTTACCCAGAGTAGCCCTAAACTCTTAACATAGTGCTTTCAGGAGAGCAGTGTTGTTGTCCTTGGGGTCTAGTAAAATTGAAAATGTGCTGAGAACACGAAGGCATATTTTCTATTTGCGGCACTTTGTTCCCTTTCCGCATTATGAGAATCTTTAACTTTCTAAGTATTTTATACGCTCTCTTCCAGGGAGAGTCCACAGTAGATAATCTACTCTGTTGTCCAAAAAGCTGCTGCTAGGAACTAAACCCCCCACTGCCAGAGTGGCATTACTTCCATTCTCAAAGGAGGACAAAAGCAAATTCTGCTGGTTACTTTTTTTTTGATGTAAGTATTTGTCATCGTTTGTCTGCTTAGCGCTACGAGTTTTAAAAATATTATCTCTGTTTCACAAAATATTGTATGATGGATGGCATTACACATTGTACGGGTGAAACATGAGAACTTAAGACGGAGTTACTTATCGTCACGCTGCTCTCTGGTGTGTGGACGGCAAAGCTGTTTACTGCTGTTCCAGTGGAGTTGCGATTCTTGAACAATTTTACGTGTATTTCCTCAGGAGTCTTGAATGTTTTGTTATGAGCAGATGCTTTTATTGTGACCATGCTATTTATAATTATACCCTAAGATTATATTTATATAAAAGTAATTTTGTTAATGGGAAATACATTTATATATTTGCAGGCAAAAAATATGTTGTTGTTCCTTTAGGCCATCCTTTATGGTGTTAATATTCATAAACAATGAAGAGAGATTGCTTAGCTCCAAATCCTCACAAGTTGGGTATGACTGTGGGGTCTTGGGTAATTCATTTAACCTCTCTGTGCTTCAATTTCTACGTCTATTTTATTAGTAAATAATATTGTATAACTCATTGGGCTGTGATAAAGACTAAAATATACATGTATGTACATATATCCACACACACATATATATATACGTTAAAAGATGTATGTGCTTATAATAACTAAGCATGTATATACATAAAAATGGTAACTAGCACATAACTAATCTGTTTAATAAATGTCAGGTATTACAATCATTTCTTTAAAAAACTTTGTTAAATATTTTTAGTACAGACATTTTTCATATTAATTGGCTGTTAATTTGTTGCTTCTGCTCCTATTTATAGAGAAAAAAAATTTCTTTTCTCTGGCTGGTTCAAGATTTTATTCTACCTACTGGCCAGCCCTTTGCACTACTGTGAGATAGGTAAAGATTCAACTTAGATCATTCACTCTCAAGTATTTTATCACTTTTGTCCTACTTCGGTGTACTTTTCTTCCATCTTTCAGGGACATATACTTTTCTTCTTATTTATTTATTTAAAAAATATTTATCTATTTTTAGAGCAGGAAGAGAAGGAGAAAGAGAGGGAGAGAAACATCAGTGTGTGGTTGCCTCACACACAACCCCTACTGGGAACCTGGCCTACAACCCAGACCTGTGCCCTGACTGGAGATTGAACCAGCGACCCTTTGGTTTGCAGGCCTGCACTCAGTCCCCTGAACGACAGCAGCCAGGGCAGGGTTATATATTTAATCTGATCTGCTTTTCCTATGTGTTCATAGATTTATTCACAATAAAAGTTTTGAGCTTAACATGATCATTTTATAGCTGTATTTAAATTGAAACATGGACTGCAGACTAGGTAATGACCGCTACAAATACATAATTATTTGACGCTGGAATCTGAAGAATTCTGGGGCAAAGTTTTTAGAGAATGTGACCTAGTGTAAGCCAAGGTTTTGCCCGTGTTGTTACTTCTGCTGAGAACTCTATTCTGTCTCTATACAAGTGAGAACATTAAATATGAACATATTTAATGTTCTCACTTGTTGAGTGTAGCATATTGAGTGTAGCTTAGAAGCTGTCTATTGCTCCAGTGTTTGCCCTCAACCTTCTCTCGGCAGGGTTCTCTACCACAGCAGTGCACACGTCCTCGCGGCACGTATCACAGCGCCGTAGCATTTACCTATTTTTTATTTGCAAATTTGCTCACTATTTATCATTGTTTCTTTCTTCCACTGTTATAGATTAAATTGTATCCCCCAAAGAGAGATGTTGAAGCCCTAACCCCCAGTACCTTACGTGTGACCTTATTTGGAAAGAATATTTATAGAAGTCATCAAGTTTAAGTCAGGTCATTAGGGTGGACTGTCTGCCCTCTGATGCAACTACTGTCTTTGTAAGGTCGCATTGAGATGCTGAGACAGAGAGACGCAGCTGAAAGATGACGTGAAGGAAGGCCCGAGGCTTGCAAAACTAGAGAGAGACCTGGACCAATTTTTTCCAATGAACTCCAGAGGAGTAGGGTCCTGCAACATCTTGATTTTGCGCTTCCGGTCTCCACAAAGTGAGCTAATATATTTCTGTGTTTTCAAGTCACTTGGTTTGCGCTACTTTGTCACAGCAGCCCTAGGAAATGAGTGTGCACGATTGTGGAAATTCTGCGTGGAAAAGGAGCTTGTTTGACTGGATCGCAGCTGTTCCTCAGCTTCGTGGGTAACCCGGTGGTCTTAAATGACACTGTTGGAAAGTAATGAATGCCTATTTGAACCCATAGGAAAGGAAATCCGAAACAAAGAGAACGCCAACCTCAGTATAAAGCTTTAAATTACACAATGTATCTTTAAAAGCAAATACAAAAAAATATGAAAGAACCAACTTTCTCAGGGGAAGGCGACCGGGAAATCAGATGCTCAGGGAAGGAGCAGATTTCAGGAGCTACCACTCTCAAGTTAGTGTGAATATTCAAGCTAATAAAATCCGCAGTTGATGACTTAAAACGCACAGATTTTTTTCAATGTTTCTTATCCAAAGGTTAATTGCTTGAGCTAAGTGACTCATTACATACATTTCCAAAGATTGGTTTTGAATTTGGGAAAACTTGTCATGTTCACAAAAGCTTAACAGCAATGAGATTCCATTTCAGTAACTTTTCATTGTTTATTAAGTGACTTTGTTAAACACTAAAAATAAATGGCATAGTGCACTCATTAGAAAAATTGTATGCACTCCTAGTGAAAGTTATCGCAAAGCGCTGTGTTCATGGCAGAACCACATTACAGAAGAAAAAGGGCAGTAGTGGCCAGGCGACTCTCCTGACTGTTCCCGACCAAATTACTTGAGATCACTGGGCCAGTCAGGGGCCATGTCCCCCTGGACACAGGACAGCATAGCAAGCCCACATGTGCATGGCTTATGATTCTTCCCATGAGTCAGCAATTCTGCCAAGACACTTGTTGTATATTGGATAACATTTCCAGAACCAAATGTATGTGTACTTTGTTCCTAAGAATGCATTTAGAATTAGGTATTTAATAATTTCATAAAGTTTCCCCAAAACAAGAATCTAAGAATGAGAGCCATTAGCTTCCAGAAAAATCCAAAGCAACAACAAAACCAAGAAATATACTTGTACTTTCTAACCATTGTACTCTAAAAGTAGAGTAAAGGTTTTATTTACACTTAATAATAAAGAGTGATAACTGTTGGATGAGGAGTATTCATGTCTCAGGTGCATTAACGATCTAGTGTATTACGTAACAGGCTAGAATAAATGGTTAATCTGATTTGGATTTGGGTTAAACTTTTTTGGTTACATTGCTCATCTATTTTAGATTTAATTTTTTCTCTGTAACAATGGATAGAAACTTGTTTATAATGACTTAGGGATATGGACGGGAGATACCATCAAAAGAGTTCAGTACATTCTTGGGACTCAAATGTACGAACTCTTTCTCGGCTCTGTGAGCCTCCCGAGGAACTGAAATACAACGGAGAACATTCTTCAGGGGAGACCTTGTCGTAGGGCACAGATAACACACCAACCGATGGCTGCTGGTGCCAACTCAACACCAAAAGAAATCCCCAGTTTGGGGTGTGTTGAAGAGGAAATCTTTACTCAGTGCAGAACTGGTCAAGTGGTATGCGACGCAGTGGTGAGCTGACCCAGTGCCAAGCCCCTCTCCCACTAGACAGCTCTGCTCTGATCCTCCATGGTCTGCTCCACTCTGCTTAGTTCTACTCGGGTCAATGCCAGTCTGCTCGGCTCCATTCTGTCAACACATCTCCAGTGTTTCAGCTCAGCCAAGGAAACACAGTCTTCGGCGGAAAGGGAAAGTGTGCCCTGGGACCAAGAGGAACAGCTTTGATTGGACGGGGGAAACCTCAGTTGTATTGGTGGAAATAGGTTTCCAGGAACTCCTTTGTAAGGCCTGGCTCACATGGCAGAAACGCAGTGCTAACAGGGAGCTCAGTGCAGGCTTCTCCCTGGAGTGCAGTTTGCAGAGAGACCCCTCTGAGGAAATGACTGCTAGGTTCCCGCTTTTAAAAGTTTGAGCCCAGTTAGTCACCAGGAAAATCTAAAATTTGGGGATGAAACTGATGCCATAATATAATTTATACATTTTTAATATTATAAATTTTGTATATTTATTTTTAAAATAAGCCCTGGTATACCACATGCAATTTAAAAAAAATAAAGTTTCTAATATTTTGCTGTGGAAACAAAATAATCAACCTATTATTTGTCATAATTTAATTAACACCCAGAATACAAGCATGATTAAATGTTTTTAAAGTCTTAAAAAAAATAAAACTGTACTAAAGCACTACACCAATATGATATAATGAAAAAGAAATTTCACAAGAGCTGTTTTTTCTTACTGTCAGTTTTCTCCAAGTAACCAGACCATAATAGCTAATAATATTAGCTATTGTTCAGCACATGTTCAACAGGTGCTGAACATTTTTATTTCCAAGAACAATTATTTTAATGAGCCTTTTAATATTGCATTTTTAAAAGGACACATTTGTTTTTTTTCTAGTACATGCAATTAAGTAGACATTATTGAAAATAACCTGACTTGAGTGGTGGTAAAATGGACATGGTGCCCAGCTCACGTAACAATACCAGTTCAGATGCGAATGTTTGCAAACTCAAAGAATTCTTTCTTCTTTTAATATTTTATTTATCTTTAGAGGGGAAGGGAAGGAGAGAAGGAGAGAAATATCAATGTATGGTTGCCTCTTGTGAGTCCCCTGCCGGGAACTGGCCTGCAACCCAGGCATGTGCCCTGACTGGGAATCGAGCCGCGATCATGTGGTTCACAGGCCCGCGCTCAATCCACTGAGCTATGCCAGCCAGGGCAGAATTCTCATTCTTTACAAAGAAAATGTATCTTAATCCTGAATATAGGCCATCAGTAATTGTCAGTCTTCACTGGTATAAAAACCCAAGTTCGATATATTTTATGTCCCTTTATTATTTCTGTTCACAGACGAAACTTAATTTCTGCTTTGGCAAGTTTTTCCAGTCATCTGCTAGGTTATTAATTATAAAATCACTTCTAATTTTAAAGAAAGATATTTTAACAATATTTAATGCCTTTTCCACATTCTTGTGTCCTTCATAATCACATCTGTTTTTCTCCTTGTTTTTATTTTATTTGCAAACAAACCCAGCAGTGCAGGTTGTAATTCCAAGTGGGCAGATATTTCTAGATTGGACACATTGCTTGTAAATGATTTTAAGTTTTCAGAAAAAAAATAATAGCGAAACTCAACTTGACTTCAAATACTTGCTGCAATCCCGAGCTTATGACCTTTAACTTCATTTGCTGTTTGATCCTTCACTGTTACTGAGTGGCTCTTTGAGCTTTGGGTGATTGGTCTTAAAAGCTTTTCAGCTGGAAACTGCTTTGAGTATCACAGGATACATGATTTCCTTGGTGAATTATTCTTTGAGAGACTTTTCCACAAAGGCCTATCTCTCTTTGAGTCCTGGTAACAAATCGAGACAGCTCATCTCTAAGCACTTGATAACATGCGAAGGTGTATGTTTATCAGAAATGCTAGAACAATATCATTTTGTTAGGTAGAAGTTTAGGAGAAAAAGGAGGAGTGGAGGGGGTCCATAGTAATTGCAGAAAAAGCTCATAAATAACTTGGAATACCTGCCTCTGGCCACATATCTGGTTTTAACAGGACAACAAGAGGTGGTCTAGAACAAGATGAAAATCCCAGTTAACAAACCTCCACTCACACCTGCTCTCAGCAGGTCATGCCCTGCCTTGGAAGAGTATGCACCACCTCCTCCCACCAAATTGACATGCAATTCCCTCATCCCACCCCACAAATTATATAAATCCTCAGGGCAAAGTGACTGCATGCCTACGCCTTTCTCACTCATCTCAGCTAGGCCATTTTCTTCTATGAGAGTGTAGCACAATAAATTTGCTTACAAGCTGATAGAGCTGCTCATCTGTAATTCTTCACTGCATTGGTGAGAAGAATCGAGAGTCCCACACCAATTTCACTGTTTTTCTTCCTTAAGTCGGAGGGACTTGGTGTCAAAAATTGCCTTGTCTAGTGTCCTGTTCCCATTTATATTTCCGAATTGCTCTTTCTGTTCTTGTATTTGCTGTGTAATGAAGCAAGGCTAAGCAAAGATAATCTCTTTATCTTTTAATCCATGCCTTGCAGTAAAAACATTTTATTTTATTTTTTCTAATTTGAGGTGTCCTACATATAAATAAGTTTACTTTTATATTAATTGAGGCTGGACATGGGGGGGGGGACCTAAACAAAACCCTTGGGACCCGTGTGTTGGCAGAATCAGATTCTTCAGGACTTGGTCATAGCTCGAATGCTACATTATACCTCACACTCAAAACAGGAAAATATGGATCTTATTAGGAATTGTCTATGAAAAGGAGAAATAAAGATCTGTTGTTCAAAAAATATTGACTAGACACTGACAAACAAGATATTGTCCTCAAAAGTTCCCACTCATGTCAGTGAGAAAGGCAGTAAGTTATTCCTTACAAGGACTATGCTGAAAACTGAGTAAATAGAGAAGAGGGAAAGAAGTGATCTGGAGCAGGTGGCCTTTCCCTTAGGGACCCAGGGACAAAACTTAGGGGCCTGTGATTTTGAAGGAAAAGATATTCACCATTATTTTCACTAATCTCTTAACAATACCATTTCTTTCAACTTAATTAATATATCACAGTATTGTTTACAGTGTTTGTACATTGCCACTAACATACACTATATTTACTTTCCTATGACATTATATTTTCTGCAGTATTTTGAATCTTTAGTGCTTATCCCTTTTTTAAATAATGGTACTTATTCCACCTCACTCTAGATACTTTAATATCTCTCAATAAAGTATTTAAAAATGTATTTGGAACTGTAATTGAATAATTTCCTTTATTATTGTTGGTATTTTATTTTATACATTAAAAAATCACTCTCAGAATGGGTACATAGGCCACACAAGACTGCCAAAAGTGTTCATGAAAAAATTGTTTTAATTTGATCTGGAGATATCTTTTAGTTGGAGAAGAGAAGAAAAAAAAAACCTTTAAGGAATAGCTACATTTAAGAAAGATAGCATGCTATGAGAAAAAAAATGTTGAGGGTCAAAAGAGAAATAAGAGAATCTACAAACCAGAGAAACAAAGTTTTGAGAAAGAGGGACCGATCAAGTAAGCAAAGTGCTTGAGAGCCCAGCTGTGGGAGAGTGGAGGCGTGGTCATTAGATTTGCTAATTTGCAGAGAAATGAGAAACCTGAAGATCGGATACTTTACAGAGAGTGTCCAGACTTAGGTTGCATTAGGTGACCAAACCCAAATCCTACTTAACATTTAATTAGTCCATGATGCGTCTAAAAGAATAAAACTGGAAAATCTGTTGGACCAGATTGGTTTAGGTGACTATATGTCTATGTGAAGCCAGTCTTGTTTCTTGCTAAAATGTAATGGATCCCCCCATATCACATTATTTCCTTCTGGAATTGAGGCAGGATTGTAAGAAGCTAGTAAAATTCCTGGGCCAATGGAATGGGGAAATAGACAAGAAAATAAAACAAGGCTTGATAATTTAAGCTACTTAAAGCCCACTGGTGAATCGGAAGAACTTATCTCCCCTAACCAAGGACACTTAAAAAAGAATGGTTTATACCACCCCTCCCTAACTGAAGAACACATAGTTTAAATCTCCCTAGTCTGGGAGATAAAGAACAAAGACCCAATTGATGTCATTTGTGCCAAAAAAGCCAAGGACAGATGAAGTCAAGAACAAATAACAAAAACTGCTTTAAAAGCCAGACAGACCCAAAATAAAGTAAAACTATATCATACACTAACACTTATTCCCGACAACCACCTACGTACCCATATTGATACATCAGCATACTACAAATGCACCTAGAAATCTGATGAATATTCTGCGGAAAGCCTCCCCTAAGATTCTCCCTACAGCGAAAAAATAAAAATCCCTCAGGAAAAAGATTCAGCGTGGGCTCACTGTAGAGCATGTCCATGTTCCTTCCTGGGTATGAACTTTTTATTCCTCCTGCATCTGAGAGTCCCCGGAAGACTTACAGCCAGAGAAGCCCTGGGCAGAGGCAGCTCAACCCGGGCTTAGCCCCCTGATCCTGTCTCCAGGGTCCCCCCCTCTTTCTCTCTGACTTCCTGGTGAGCTAACAGCAGCCCTACCTTGGCTCAATTCTGTCTCTGTAATATTTACTTACCAGTGAGCTAAGAGCAGCCTGACCCTTGGCTCACTCCTTTCCCACAATTTTTCTAAAAAGCCGAAGCAGAGCACCATCTAGTCTCTCTCCTGTTACTTCTTCTACTCTAAGTTCTTTCTTTGTTTCATTGTCCCTGGGTTTAATAAATGCACTTTCAAAATCACCTGAACTTGTGATGTGAAACATTTCATACATGAAGTCGAATACCCACACATTACAGGTTGGCCTAGGCAGACCCACTCTGGGCTGGTGCCTGTTCAGTAGCAGAATCCTTTGCTTTTACACAAACAAAACCTCACTCACATTGGCTTTGATGAGTGGCACTTTCTTATTACAAATGAGTTTAGACCACCTTATCAAATATCTCCAATCAAAAGATGCCACATGTTCATGACAGCATGGATAGACCTTAAAGCATTATCCTGAGTAAAATAAGTCAGACCGAGAGATAAATATCATATGATCTTTGTTTATGTAGAATCTTCTTCTTCCTTAAAAAATGAGCTACGTGCTTGGAATGTATGGGTGGTTGCAAAAGGTGGGAAGTGAGAGGTGGGAAAAGTGGATGATGATTGGTCCAAAGTCATAAACTAATGGTTGGAAAATAAATGAGTCATGTCAATGTAATACACAGCATGACGACTGTATTTAAAACACCCTATTGTATATTCGAAAGTCGTTAAGAGAATAAATCTTACAATTGTCATCACAAGAAACAAAGTGTTACTACATTTGGTGATAAGTGTTAACTGGATATATTTTAGTGATCATTTTGCAATATTATATTATTACATATTATACCTGACACTAACAGAAGGTTATATATAAATCATATTTTTAATTAAAAAATAAAGATGCTATAGAATCTGAGATACTTTTCATCATGGGTCCTCTTTAAGATGAGTAATACTTCCACAAGAACTCACTTTTAAAAAATACAAATACTTCTGCATATTATATATGTTTTATTAGGCCTTACTTTGAATTATTCCATTGTAGTTTTGACTTCCTTTCATAGAAGTGAGCACAAATTATACTNTGATAAGTGTTAACTGGATATATTTTAGTGATCATTTTGCAATATTATATTATTACATATTATACCTGACACTAACAGAAGGTTATATATAAATCATATTTTTAATTAAAAAATAAAGATGCTATAGAATCTGAGATACTTTTCATCATGGGTCCTCTTTAAGATGAGTAATACTTCCACAAGAACTCACTTTTTAAAAATACAAATACTTCTGCATATTAAATATGTTTTATTAGGCCTTACTTTGAATTATTCCATTGTAGTTTTGACTTCCTTTCATAGAATTGAGCACAAATTATACTGACTACTTTTTGGCTATAAGGGGAACCTGAAATCAGATGATCTGAAGGCAAGATAAAGTAGAGAAAAATTTTATACATCTGGGGAAGGCATTGAAAATCAGGATCAAACAAGTTCAGCATTATTAAAATATGTATTAAACATAATTATGTTTAAACACTTGTGTTTAATTTTGCAAACATTGACTGTTAAGTATCATACTTAGATATACTCTAATGTTTGTTTTATGTAAAAATTAAAAATATAATTAGTTGCACTTAAGATTAATATGATACATTTCACTGATGTCTTCAAATAACTTACACTAATCATATTAGCTGAAATCACGTTGAGTGAGTAATAAAAGTGGCCAGTCCTCTCAAATATTAAAGGAGCCCATTGTTTCCATGGTAACATTTGCATTAATAGAACTACCTGGGTACTTCTATGAATGTATATATGTAAGCATGTATCCACAAAGGGTGAAAGACAAAATTATGATACACTGTAAAAAGTTTGTGACCTTCAGAAGTCTTCAGAACTGCAGACTTTCCATTCTATGAAAACATCAAGCCTGAAACTATTATATTTCTTACCATGGCCAAAGAAATAGATAAACTTACTGGTTTAAGTGACACTTTGCCCTGCTGACTGAACAGTAAGACTCAGCAGTGACCTCCAAGAGGGTTTCATCTTAAAGCATCTTCTGAATTAAAGTCAACAAAGCGATCCTGTTCTGTAGCATTTCCCATGTTATTTCTCATCTTGAGAAGATTGACTATTAATTGTGACAGAAAACTGTATTCACAGGTTTGATGAAAAGGGGAGGAAATTATAATACTGAAGTTCATGGAAATAAATACAGTAGTGTCCCCTTCTCTGCAAGGGAATCATCCCAAGACCCCACCCAGTAGGTGCCTGAAACCCCAGAGAGTATTTACCTTTTATACGTTATATTTTTCTATGCATGTATACATACCCACGATAAAGTTGAATTTATAAATTAGGTGCAATAGATTATCAACAAAGACTAAAATAAAATAGGATAATTATAATGACATTCTGTAATAAAAGGTATGTGAATGTATTGTCTCTCTTTCTCCAGAATTTTTAATATTTTTCAGGCCATACCTATTCCTAATCTTGTGTGACCAGCCCTTACTCGCAGCGAGTAGCTGTGAGTTACTCATTGCAGGGGATCCCCTCCTGCAGGCTCAGTGCTTCCTGACGCAGTCTCTTGCCATCCATCCCCCTGCATCTTCTGTTCGAGGCTTCCACCCACAAGCTGAATACTTCTTTCATCTTAACTAAGCACTGACCATGCACGGTGGCCACAACTCTTGCGGTTCAAGGTGGAACAGCAAAACAAGTACAAATTTCTTTTTCATTTTCCACAATTTTATGGATGAAAGATTTCATAGATACAGAGAGCAGACTGACAGCTGTCAGAGGGGAGAGATTAGGAGGCTGGGTGAAAAAGGCGAAGAGATGAAACAAGGAAAAAAACTCATAGACACAGATGATAGCATGGTGATTACCAGGGAAAAGGAGGGTCGGGGGTGGGGGTAGAAGAGGGTAAAGGGGAGATAAATGGTGACAGAAGGAGACTTGACTTAGGGCGGTAAATGCACGATACAATATGTGGGTGATGTATTCTAGAATTGTTTACTTGAAACCTACGTAATTTTATTAACTAATGTCAACCCAATAAATTCAATTAAAATTTTTAAAAAATTATTACTATAGATCTTAGCAATCTCAGCATACATTTTTTCCTGCCTTATTTAGTTGAGAATTTTCACCTTGCATGTAAAGAATCTCTTTGTGAATTCTCTTTGGCCTATCCAAATTGTCAGCATCACTATTTTTGTCCTTGGAGCCGTTATTCAGTCAAAGAAGGCTCTATCGGAACACAAGCACTGTGGTACGGCCACAGTCTAACTGACAGCAGAGGGGACTAAGTGACTTGTGGGTGAGTAGCATATAAAGTGTGGATATGCTGGACAAAGGGATAATTCTTGTTCCAGGTCGGATGGAGCAGGATGACGCAGGATGACACAAGATCTCGTCACACTCCTCAGAATGGCGTATATTATAAAAGCCATGAATTATTTATTCCTGGATTTTTTATTTAATATTTTTGAAACACAATTGACTGCAGACGACTGACTCTACAGAAATAAAATATGTGGATAAGGGGGGACTACAGTAAATCTAAATACTTAAAATATAATCAAACCATACATTTAAAACTTAGTAAATATATGTACCAATGAAATGGAGTTCTGATTAGGTTAATGATCTAATCTTTATTATGGACAACACATTTTTAGGTATTTTTTTCTGTAATGGAAAAAAGAACACAATAAACCCCGGAGGTGTGAGCAAATCGATACTTTCAGGCTTGCCCGAAATTGATCTCTTTGGAGTTCAAAGCTATTTGTTTGAGATGCAAATATTTCCTCTGAATGCCCGTGATTTGCTGATGTGCTTTCTCTCTCATTCTGTTGCACCCTGACTGCAAAAAGAACAGTGCTAAAAATATCAATATGTGAATCAGCTTAAGGAATTAACGAAATGTCTGCTGCTGGCAGCGAAGGAGATGAGCAGTGCCTGCTGGGTAAGCAAACATGCACCACACTGTGGTGCAGACAAACCTCTGCAGCGTAAATCAGTTTTGAATATGTATAACCTTGTATAAGTGAAGGATGAATACAATTCAGAGATAGAATAAGACAGCTAACTTCTCAATTCTTTATCGAAGATCACTGATAACAGCAGTATATCTATTCTCTTGATCAACTAAGAAATAAACACTGACACAAAGATGTTTAACAGAAAAAGAGGAGAAATTCTAGCAAAGCTAGAGGCCAAGGTAGATATTCTTGGCTTCCTCACACCAAAAGCAGGACAACTAATTTAAACATAAAAAACAACAAAAACTGACAGAAAATTGAACTGCATGGAAGTATGACAACCAAGGAGTTAAGGAAGAAACATTAACCCAGACTGGTAGGAGGGGCGGAGATGAGCAGCTGGGGTGAGGAGGACACGCAGGGCAGCAGGACTGGGTGGTCACTCATTCATGTGAGGATAAACTTGGAGGAACAGTTGGGGAGAGAGACAGGCCCCACAACCAAGGGTATTAGCGTGGAGAAATAAAGACTCAGAACCTCTGGCTGTAAATTCCTGTGAGAGTTGAGGCAGCAGGTGGAACTCTCAGCCTCACAGGAGAGTTCACTGGAGAGACTCACAGGGTCCTAGAACATGCACAAAAACCCACCCACTTGGGAATCAGTACTAGAAAGGGGCAGCTCACTTGTGGGTAGGGAGAGAAGTGACTGAACATGGGGAGAGAACCAAGAAAGAGGCATTGTTCCCTCTCTGACTCCTCCCCCACAAACAGCATCACAATGCAGCAAAGTAGGTTGCCTTGCCCTGGGAGAATACATAAAGCTCCACCCCTGACAATGTAACAGGTGATCTGAGACAAAGAAATGTGGTCCGAATGAAAGAACAGATCAAATTTCAGGAAAAAGAACTAAGCAATGAAGAGATTGCCAACCTATCAGATATAGAGTTCAAAACACTGGTAATTGGGATGCTCACAGAAACTAGTGAGTACAGATGCTAAGTAGAGAAAGAAGTGAAGGCTAGGCAAAGTGAAATAAAAGAAAATATACAGGGAACCAACAGTAAAGGACAGAAAATCGAAGCTCAGATCAACAATTTGGAACAGAAGGAAGAAATGAGAATTCAGAAAAGTTAGGAAAGGCTTAGGAACATCTGAGACAACTTTAAACATTCCAATATCAGAATCACAGGGTAGCCAAAAGGATAAGAGAAAAGGCAAGACATTGAAAATTTATTTAAACAAATAATGAAGGAAAACTTCCCTAATCTGGTGAAGGAAATAGACTTGCAAGTCCAGGAAACTCAGAGAGTCCCAGAGAAGTTGGACCCAAGAGGGACACAACAAGACACATCATAGTTAAATTACCCAAGATTAAAGGTAAGAAAAGAATCTTAAAGACAGCAAGAGAAAAAGAGAGAGTTAGCTACGAAGGAGTTCCCATAAGACTGTCAGCTGATTTCTCAAAAGAGACCTTATAGGCAAGAAGGGGCTGGAAAGAAGTGTTCAAAGTCATGAAAGGCAAGGAACTACCTCCAAGATTACTCTATTCAGCAAAGCTATCCTTTAGAATGGAAGGGCAGAAAAAGTGCTGCCCAAAGTAAAGTTAAAGGAATTCATCATCCCCAAGCCTGTATTACATGAAACCTTAAAGGAAGTTATCTAAGAAAAAGATCAAATGACAACAAACTCATAACTATTAATAACTGAACTTAAAAAAAAAAACTAAGCAAACAACTAAAACAGGAACAGAATCACAGAAATGGAGATCACATGGAAGATTATCAGCCGGGATGGGGAGGGGGCAGAATGAGGAAAAGGTATAGGCAATTGGAGGCATAAATGGTAGGTACAAAATGGATAGTGGTTAGTGAAGAATGGTATAGGAAGTGGAGAAGCCAAAAATTTACATATTTGACTCATAAATATGAACTAAGTTGGGGAACACTGGAGGAAGGGGAAGTAAAGGATAGAGGGGAATAAAAAGGAGCAGAAATGGGACAACTGTAATAGAATAGTCAATAAACTACATTTAAAAAAGAAAAAAACAAAGGTTGGGACCGAAGAAACATCATGCTGCTCCTTAAGTAGAAATGGATTGTTGAATTGCATCCTACTGTTACCAGTGGACAGTCGACCGGAGCCTGGGGAGTCTTCCCCAATGGGCTTCATAGCCCCAGGGGAAGGTTCTCACACCGAGCATGTGGAAAATTATGAATACCAATGGCCAGAGCATAAAAATGCAATAAGCTCAAGATAATTGGATAGGAAAAAGCCCTCCCCACCCTTCAGTACCAGGCTGGGGGTAAAACTGGGGGAAGGAAGGCACATGTGTAATTGTAGTCAACATTGCCCAGGGGAAGGTTCTAGACCAAAGAGGTCTGTCAGTCTAGCTTGGGTAGAGAAGGGATTGTTTGGAAGGAAGACCCACAGGAAAGTGTGGGAAGTTGATTGGTCATTTTAAGAAAGCAAATGTTCTGTCCTACAGCCAAGATTGTCTAATCCTAAAGGAACAAAGACACTATCTCTGGCTTGTGGTTGTGCTTGCTTGTGAACTGCACTTGTATGGTAAACTTGCCTGTTCTCTCCCTGACCCATGTGCTTGCAGGAGGGAGTCCTTCTTTCTCTCTTGCCTACCTGATGAGGCAAGTGCCTATATGTTTCATGCTCTCTCACCTGGGAGCGTGCTACCTGTGTCCCCAGCAGCTGCATGGCTCATGGCTGTGCAGCTGCTGCTGCCTGAAATGTACAGCCGGCAGGGACAAACTAGGTACCTAGATGGAGACTAAGCTCGATTAGCAAACACCTAAGGGCTCCAAATGTCTGTACTTTAAAATGGAGCAGGAGCTCTGGATTATGGCTTTTTGCCTTTGACTTGTTAAGGGGATGAGCTATGAGACAGGAATCCACCATTCTCCTAGATTTTACAGCACCTGAGTAAAACCTCTTTCCTTTTACAACAGCTTCAGCCTCACAAGTTAGGCTTTTGTAGTTGTAGGTAGCTGAACCTCTGGCTTTGTTTGTTTCAGCAACAATACCACAGTTTCAGACATTCTTTAAGATGTAATATTGTTGCACAAAGTTAAAATCTGTGCCTGAGGCCCTGGCCGGTGCCGCTGAGTGGATTGAGCGAGGACCTGCGAACCAAAGCATCACTGGTTCAATTCCCAGTCAGGGCATATGCCTGGGTTGCAGGCCAGGTCCCCAGTATGGGGGCATGAGAGGCAAGGACACATTGATGTTTCATTCCCTCTCTTTCTCCTTCCCTTCTCCTCTCTCTAAAAATAGATAAATAAAATCTTTTAAAAAATCTGTGCCTGAGGCATAACTTCATCTGCTTGATCTATGGACCTCAAATAATAGAACAGATGTGGACTAACACGCTTCACATTGTTTTCAAATTCAATTCATTGCCAAATAATTGTTTTAATAAATTTAGTGCCTCCTACATAGCAAGAGTTTAAAAATTAAAACTACCATCATTATCACTATTGTTATCATTACTGTTAAGTAATTATTTTACCTTGTCTGGGTACGCAACTGACTCATTAATATCCAGGGATTTAATAAGCTATGAGACATTTCCATTGAGATCCCTCATTTATAGGTGACTGCATCCTTCTTAAACTAGTAACTTCTACAAAACTGAACTTAGTGTTGCTGTGTGTTTTGCCCAGATAAGATTGAAATAAAATAGCAGCAATAGAAAAAAAGTTTAGAAAAGGGACATAAGCCCTGGCTGGTGTGGTTCAGTAGGTTAAGTGCTGGCCTATGAACCAAAGTATCACCAGTTCAATACTCAGAGCACATGCCTGGGTTGTGGGCCAGGTCCCAGTACCGGGCACGAGAAAGTCAACCACACATTGATGTTTCTCTCACTCTCTTCCACCCTCCTGTCCCTGCTCTCTAAAAAAATAAATAAATAAAATCTTTGAAAAGAATGACATGAGTGAAATACTTTAGAGAACATAAACCTTAAAGCGAAATCATTTTAAAGATAATTAGAAACTTAAAGTTCCAGTCAAAATGTACTTTTTATGATTTAAAACAAAACTCTTAAGAGAGGATATAATATTCAATGAATTATCTTATCAATTGTTCTATTTAATTCCTGTTATTTCAGGCAAGATAATTAGGTGGTAAACAGCATTAGCTATTCATTAGCTGTGACTGTTTTTGCTGATTCTTTCTCAGATGGAAAGATTTAATTTAGTGGCAAGAAAAATACTGCAAATCAACTCTGTCCTATGAAGTAAGTAAATAAAAAGATAAGTATAAAGAGTACATAGGCTTCTGAAAATGACCCACATTAAATGACTGCAATATCTAAATTTAAGTTGTCACTGAAGTGATGTCCTTCATTAGTTAGATTTGTAGGTTAGTAAGTAATGTCGTTAATACCCAATGCAGTATTTTTGTAAGAAAAATCAGTGTATATGTCAAGATCCACAGAAATTCAGCAACACATTAATTAAATAGTATCATGCTTCCTTATCCATTGTTAACACTATAAATGTCTTTAATGAAACCAAGATCTTCTTACTTCATTACTGCCTTAGAATACTTGTTAATAGTAAAATGGGGATTGACTTTCACATGGGTGCATGATGTTAATCAGTTCCACTCTTAATTGTAATGTGTATTAAGTTTAAAAAATTATATAATTTTAATTGACCTATCAGTGTTTTTTCTTCACAGATGTCAATTAAACAGGAACCTTCAGATGATTTTATTATCATTATTATTATTACATATTTGCTTTTCATATATAATTAATAAAATATGTTATTTAAATGATTATTTTTATCACCTACCTTTTTATAAAATGTTATCCTGAAAAAAGAATATCAAGTTTATAGAGAAAAAACATATGCCAACAATAGATGAATAATTATTTTGTGTTTACATAAACTAATCAACATATCTTTAGAAAGTATACTTGAGTTTATTTTCTCTTTTGAAAAGAACATAGAAAAATAGCCCATTTGATAATCCTGCACATTTTACCATCACTTCAGAAAACTTTTTGAAATATTATAAATGCATGAACAGAGAAAATGTCATTATTAACTTGGAAAAAATCTAAAAGGAGCTACAATGCAATGGCTGTCATAGCTAAGTATTTATAGAATCATTATGTTTATTATACAATTAGATCTTCTGTGCTTTTTAAGAAGACTGGTAAATGTAATTTTAAAAGAGAAAATTTTCAATTCACAATAGGAATGTGTTTTCTTATTCCCTCCATCCCTCTCTCTCTCTTCCTCTTCAGTTTCTTCCTTCCTTCCCTCTTCCCTCCCTCCCTCCCTGTCTCTCTCTCTTTCTTTTATTTCACCTCTATTTCTCTTTGCCTAGTTTTCTTTTTTCATTTTTTTGTTTGTGAAAAAATCACTTGAAAAAATTAGAAAACTCTTTAAAACATAGAGAAAACAATTAAATTCTTATAATCCCAACATCCAAAGTTATTAATAGTACATGATTTTGTTTCTCTCTTTAAATTCTCTTTTTTAAATTGATGTTCAAGTACAGTGGTCTCCATTTCTCCCCTGCACTCCCTCCGGCCCCACCCATCCCTGCCTCCCATCCCTGATCCTACCTCATTTGGCTTTGTCCATGTGTCCTTTATATATGTTCCGAATTGTTTTCTAATCACAACTATAACAGTGTGAATATTGCTTTTTAGAGAAAACAATATTAACAATGGAATAAATGACTAGCAATAGAAAATTTATACCACTTCTCAATGCATTTTTTCAAACGACATTTCAATGACACATGTCAGACAGTTAGAAAGGCAATTCCTGTGCTCATAGGTGACTGGACATTTACCCTCTAAGGTCTTTTTAATGGCTAAGATTTCATGTATGAAGAATTCAAGTGGTACTGCAATAAACTTGTCCTAACTCAGTCA
Source organism: Sturnira hondurensis (assembly GCF_014824575.4). Lineage (NCBI taxonomy): Eukaryota > Metazoa > Chordata > Mammalia > Chiroptera > Phyllostomidae > Sturnira > Sturnira hondurensis. The sequence goes on along the minus strand of NW_028088227.1, from coordinate 20,002,467 downwards.
AAAACGCAATGAAAAATATATTTTAAATGAAACTGGTTCTCTTTTATGTCTTTTTGAATCCTATTGGTTGTTTTCTATAGATAATTTCTAAGTAATTTGGGAAAACACTGTCTCACAATTTTGTTTTTGGTTGTTGTTTTCATTATTCCTGCACTTTACATTTTAAACTTACTGGTTTTCTAATCCGATGCAACATTTTTAAAACAGCTACATTAACCAGCTTATAAAAGTCTCTCAATTAACATGCTATATTCATTATTTCTTTTTAATGTTTATCATCTTAAGAAACATTCTAAACCCCTAATCATCAGAACATGGCTTGTCAACTTGTATTAGAACTAAGATAATTTCTGCGAACCAGAGGATTGTGGTTTGATTCCCAGTCAGGGCACATGCCTGGGTTGCAGGCAGGTTCCCTGCAGGCCAACTCCCAGCAGGGGACGCACAAAAGGCAATCATACATTGATGTTTCTCTCCCTCTCTCCTTCCCCTCTAAAGATAAATAAATAAATAAATAAATAAATAAATAAATAAATAAAATATTAAAAAAAAAAAGAACTAAGATAATTTACCAGATCCTGACTATGTGTTGTTCACAGACCAATGGTTAAAAGTAGAAAATATATACGTAATTGAGAGAGTGGGAAAAAAGCATGAAAGAAATTTTGGAAAGAACAAAAAATAAATCACCCTGATATAATTAAATTGGTACATTTACATTACAGTAAGCAAAGCAATTTCAGCAGGAGAAAATCATTGACTTCAATTTTGGAATAAAGGAAGAAAGAACACTTTCAGCAGAGAGAATAATATAAAATGAGATAATGAGGACTTCATAAGTAGATCTGAATTGGGAATTAAAGGACATGCACAGGATGAGGCTAGAATGTATACAAGTATCATATGATGCATGGGTTTGTTTATCATACAAAGAGCTGTGATATTTGTTCAAAGAATGGAGAATTACTAAGATTCTTAAGTAAAACAAAGACCTGATTATATTCTAATATGTTAGTTACCATATTGTGTTGAGACACTGGAGACAAATCGACTCATCAAAGAACTATTGCAGTAATTCAAGTGAGAGATGATAAAGTCTAACATGAAATAGAAGCAGGAGCCCTAACAGACATGGGACTTTTGGAGCAGTAAGTTTTGACAACTTACTGAGCATAGGGAGTGAAGGTTAGGGAAAAATTTATGATACTTTTCTCAAGTTCCTGATTGGGGAGATGAAAATGAGGACATCATTTCAATTGATGGAAGTGTTCAGCTTTTTAACACGGTGAGTCTCACATGCTCATGGGTTAGCAGTGGTGGTGGAAGAGGGATGTTCCACTTGCCATTGGAAATTGGCGTTTGGAATTCAAGAGGAAGACCACATCTAGGGAAAGCGTTGGTGTTTAAAATTGTGGATGTGAAGGAGATATTTTGGGGAAAGTGTATTGATAAAGAAGGGTGGGGGGAGTTTCCCAGAGAGAACATTGAACAGTGACATCTACCAGTGAGCAAATGAAGAAGTAATGGACAGGAGGTAGAGAAACCTCAGAGGGTTATGGGAAAAGAAGAAAATGTTTTAATAATAACACTTGGCAGATAATCACCACCACCCTCCATTCCTTTTCAGTGATAACAATTCTGCATGCCTAATGCATTGGGTATGTTCTAATTCAGATAGACATGGCTAGGGTGACAGTTTTCTAGATTTCAGGGAAAAAATTTGGATTCTTGAATACGGCTTTCGAAAAAATTATTTTACTTTATGGTGGTAGTGGTTGGGGAAAAAAGCACTCCTTACAAAAATATAGAGAATAACTGACCTAGATAGTAGGAGAAGTGACCTAGATGGTAGGAGAGATCAGAGTAACCTCTCACACTTGATATGCTTTCAAAGAAAATATCAGTGATATTATTAATAATGAAGAAAATAGCAATGCTAATGACAGAGAAGGCACTTATATGTGCCTATTGTGAGTTAGGTATCAACTTAAGCATTTTAGTATTTCAATGCATATAATTTTACAGAAATTCCATGAGAGATGAACTATTATTTTAAATTATTTGATGGGGGGAAATTAAGTAGAAAAAGATAAAAAATTTTAGCAAGTTCACATTGTAAATTAGCCAGTGACATGGGATTTAAACCCAGGCAAATTACCTTGAAAGGCCATAATCAACCTTTTAACGTAGAGCCTCACATGTTAATTAAGTGATAAATGAACCATTTTTCTTTGCTGTGCAAAATGCGTATTACTTTATTAATCACGTAATTATAATGAATTATGTATATGCAAATAACATGATGTAATAATAATATCAACAATTGCTGTACTGCTACAACTTCTACATATTTCTATTATTTAATGAGTGCCGTATACAAAATTCTAACGTGGCAGAGCCACAGCTTAGCCCATCCTCTAAAGCTTCAGCTTCCCAGCACTGCTTTCAGCCCCACAATAAACGGGACAGGCCATGCATGCTGATTTGACTCGGTGCTGATGGGTAAAATACAGCCATAAAGAAGCGGAATTTAATGGAGAACACTGGACACCGGGAAAGGGAAGTGTTCAGCAGTTATTTGGAGTAAACAATCGGTGCACTGTTGACACTATGCAAATACATCATCAAATTGCATCATATCTATCTATCTTCTGGAAAAGATCAGTGCACTCAAAGCCATTTAAGAAGATGACAAAGAGCAGCACCTGTGTCTGACTCTGGCTTTGCACGTACATCTCATCACATTGTCATTACCTGTTTGGAGGTCTAGCCAACGACTGAGACCACAAATTCTAGATATCAGAGATTATATCACGAATTTATTTTTCTCAAGCTTAGGTGTGGGCCCAACACATATTTGGGAGTTAGTAATGTTTTGAAAAACACTAAGTAAAAATTCACATTAGCTATATTATTTTATTTTATAGTACATTTTATGTGAAAAATCACTCAAGTCTCTTAAAACTATATTTTTCATTACAAAATCAATACAGATATTAGATAATATATTTATGTTTTTTATTTCTTAGTGATATAAACATATTTTATTCTCTTTTAAATATTTTATTGTGTATGCTATTGCAGTTGTCCCCGTTTTTTTTCCCTTTACTTCTCTCTACCCATCCCACCTCCAACTCCCACAGTCAAACCCCACATCATTGTCCATGGCCATGGGTCATGCATATGTTTTTTGAATAATCCCTTCACCTCTTTCAACCAGTCTTATCTTAAACAGTTTCATCAAAGTGACTTCACTATCTATCATACTCCCCTTTTATTTGTTATTTTCTTTCAATGCCTACATTGAAAAGCAAAAACAATGAAATGAAGTGTTCTTGTATTGAGAAGAACAAAAGAAATACAAGAATATCAAGTGAATATTTGCATTTCTTGAAAACGGAATCTGGGCTTTATTAACACTTTATATGTAGTACATACTACAGCCCATCATTGTGAAATGAATGAATGCTGTATAATATTTGAACTTGCCTTTCAATAGGTCCACTTTTTAAAATTTGTAAGACCATGTGGAAGTGATTACATAATCACCAGCTCCATTTCTACCTCCTCTACATATCAGAAGTTACAGTTCCAAGCCCTTCCTCAGTTGGGTTGGGTCCTGAATTCAATACCCTTACCATATCCTTCTTTTTAAAATATCTCTTTTTTCCCATGGCCATCTAATTGTCTAAAGCTTGGAAGCTAATAATAAAAGGTGGTGGATTCTCCCATTTTAGAGAGAAAGAGACTTGAATCATTAATTGGAAATGGAAAACTTAACAGAGCTTCTTAATTAGGATATGACAACAATATGCTTATAATATTCATTGGTATTGGTTATTCTATACTGTGATTCTGAGAATAGACTAAGGTGGTTGTGTGGAGATGAGGTGAATTGGGAGCTGGGAATTGGAGCTCAGAAAAGATGGATAGAAAGAAACGATATATGCTCACTTAACAAGAATCACTCTGTATTGCTTATTAACACACTGAGTCTTTGATTTCTCTTTGTAAAGATGTCTCTCCAGAGTAAAATTTATCTTGTGAAAACATGAAAATACTTAAAAATTGAAAAATAATAGAATAAATGTAAAATGTATAGAAACAGACTATATGGATAAATTGTACTGGGAGAGAATGATTTTGGGTCTTTTATACAAGTTTTGCTTGATTCCAAATTACTGGATGAATTGCATAAAAAGTTGGGCCAACATAAATACCAAAAACCACCATGTAGGAAACAGGTATATAAATGAATTTGTTATTCAGCTAGTAGTAACTAGCAATTTTGTTACTAGAATGAACTAAATCTTTTAGCAAGTCATGTGGTCACTTGACAATGAAGTAGAAAATAATATTTCCTCTACAGTGTGGTCTTGTAAGTCTCATGGCAAGAGCTATAATGCATAAATCCTTTTACTGGAAAAGGGAAAACATGGGAGCAATAACACCGTTTTTAAATTTTTAACTTAAAACTATAGTACGATTATTATTATCTCATACGACTAAATTTCTCTCAGAGAAACAAGGTGAAATCAAGGAAAAAACTATGCTATGTGATCAATAACACTTCTAGAACTGGTTTAAGAGACAACGTGTTTTGTTTCATTCTGTTTATCATCTTTTAGAATAAAGGTCCTGGATTACTTTAGTGGGTTCTATCATAAAACACTTTGATGGGTAAAAAGACTAATATACTGAGAGGAAGTGAGCACTCTGGTGAAATAGAAAGACATAAATGGCTAGACTAGATTACAGCACTTGATCGTGTGGGTGGCTCATATGCACACTCAAGACGCTGATACAGAAGACCTCCTGTGGTCCCGCAGAACATTTCATCTAATTTAAATTCATACTGCCACCTGCTACTATTGTTTTCGTTGCTCTGCACTGTAATGACTAGATACAGCCTCTACCACAGCTTGATGACACTCTGGGGGGAAAATAAATGTTTTCTTTGTAAGTGCTTTTATTTTTTTTCTCATGCAAAGAAAAAAAACCATCAAATCCCCTAAAGAATAAATATTTTCTATGAACGGAGAATGTAATGAGAGGGAAAATAACTTTGTGAGAATATAAACTGCACTTTCTTTTAAATGTTTTCATTGCTAGGCTTGTAAATCAGCAAGAGAAATTTGCGGGTGCCCTTTGGGTGGATTGCTGGCCCTGTCTTCTAGACCTTCCGATATTACTGATTCTACAGAGTTGTACAACTTTGACTGTTTCTCAATTGCCTAAATTATTTAATAACTATGATTAGAATTTAAGGTACAATAATACAAGTAATATGTAAACTGCCATTATCAATAGCAGTATATTTAAATTTTGTGCCGCAGAGGTCAATTGTTTTTTCTCTTATAGAAAATACATTCCTGGACTTCTGGCCAAGATGGAGGCATAGATGGAAACACTGTGCCCCCTCCCACAACTAAATTTAAAGACAGCTAAGTTTTAGAAACAAAAACGCAACCAAAACAGTGAAAATTGAACTGTATGGAAGTCCGACAACAGCAAACCACTCAGCCAGACAAGTAAGAGGGGCGGAGTCAGAGGTGGAGTGGGGGTCGGACTGGAAAGACCATTTGGTCCCACTGACCCAGGAGCAGAGGTGGAGGCTGTTGGTGGGTCCCAGGCATCGGGTGGCGATGGGTGAACTCAGTGAGGGCATAGGGTAGCTGGCTGACTGTGGTCACACATTCGCGCACAGATAAACCAAGTGAAGGAGCAAACAATGAGACAGACCACTCAGGCTAGGGCCCCAGCGACGGGAATTAGAGCCTGAAAGCACCAACTGGAAAGACTTTCTCGGGGTCAAGGGGCCAGGAGAGGCTCCCAGGCTCACAGAGAGTTCATTGGAGAGACCCACAGGGTCCTGGAGAGTACACGGGCCCACACACCTGGGAACCAGCACCAGAGGGACCCAATTTGCTTGTGGGAAGCCACAGAGGGAACAGAAATCTGAGAGAGCAGAACAGAGCAAAGTGCCATTTTTTTCCCTCTCTGACCCCGCCCCCACATATAGCATCACAACCCAGCGACTGGGTTGCCCAGCCCTGGTGAACACCTAAGGCTCCACCTCTCATACATAACAGGTGTGAACAGACCAAACATTATGACTCAAGAACAGCTCAAAGCCCCAGAGCCTATAATTCTAAGTGACCAAGAAATAATCAACCTTTCAGATGCACAGTTCAAAATACTGGTGATCAGGATGCTCACAGAATTGGTTGATTTTAGCCACAAATTAGAGGAACATATGAAGGCTAAACTGATTGAAATGAAGGGAAATGCATAGGAAACCAATAATGATGGAAAGGAAACTGGGACTCAAATCAAGGGAGTGGACCAGAAGGAAGAAAGAAACAAGCAAACAGAAAAGAAGGAAGAAACAAGAATTCAAAAAAAATGAGGAGAGGCTTAGGAACCTCCAGGACATCTTTAAACGTTCCAACATCTGAATTATAGGGAAGGGGAAAAGAAACAGCCATGAGTAGAAACCTTATTTGAACAAATAATAAAGGAGAACTTTCCCAGTCTGGCAAAGGAAATAGATTTCCAGGAAATCCAGGAAGCTCAGAGAGTTCCCAAAAAGTTGGACCCAAGAAGGAACACACCAAGGCACATCATAATTGCATTACCCAAGATTAAAATGAAGGAGAGAATTCTAGAAGCAGCAAGAGATAAGGGGTCAGTCACCTACAAAGGAGTTCCCATCAGACTGTCAGCTGATTTCTCAAAAGAGACCTTACAGGCAAGAAGGGGCTGGAAAGAAGTATTCCAAGTCATGAAATCCAAAGACCTACATCCAAGATTGCTCTATCCATCAAAACTTTCACTTAGAATGGAAGGGCAGATAAAGTCCCTCTCAGATAAGGTCAAATTCAAGGAGTTCATCATCACCAAGCCCTTATAATATGAAATGTTAAAGGGACTTATCTAAGAAAAAGAAGATGAAAAATATGAACAGTGAAAGGACAGCAAACTCACAGTTATTAACAACCACACCTAAAACAAAAGCAAACCAAGAGGACAGCTAGATCAGGAGCAGAACCATAAAAATGAAGAACACATGGAGGGTTAGCAACAGGGGAGTGGGAGGAGGAGAAGGGGGGAGAAGGTACGGAGAATAAATAGCATAGACGGTAGGTAGAAAATAGACAGGGGGCAGGCAGGAATACTATGGGAAATACAGAATCTAAAGAACTTGTGACACATGGACATGAACGAAAGGGGGAGAATGGTGGGGGAGGGGTGTATAGAGTGGAGGGGAGTGAAGGGGAGGAATGGGACAACTGTAATGGCATAATCAATAAAATATATTTAAAAAAGGAAAATACATTCCTTTCACTCTTTCAACGAGCTTTCTTTCTGATCAGAGAAACACCTATCAGCTTTTTTCAATACCAACATCTGGCCACACTTCTCATGGCTTTCCACTGGATGCTCGATAAACGTTTGCTCGCTGGTGAGGTATCCACAGTGTCACTGCCAACCAGCTTTTCCTTTATTCCATAAACTTCTGCTCCCTTCATTCTTGAAAAGATGTTTATTATTTATGATTGTGCTTCTTGCCCTTCTACATCTACCGCTACTAAAACAAGTTCCCTAAAAAATAAAATATGGCCTCACCCTCTCCCTCGGACAGGTATGAGTCTGTTTCTATTTCGTTAGTTAATGTATTTAGTTCATGGTATTAGTCAGTTTTACTGTTATGAGCAAATTTATTTGAGCATCCCTGACTTGTATATATGTGTATTGGTGTGAGTGTGTGTAAATAATCATATATTTTAAAATCAGAATATATACACAATGGTGGAGCAATTAAAATTATATTCTAATTTAGGTTGTACTATATTGTAAAAGTTGAATGTTTGCAAAATAAAGAGAGCTTTGAAAAAGACATTGCTGTTCAAACATTGCTGACAATATGTTACTTTAACATACTGCTTTATAAAATGATGGCATTCATTTTTCATTATTTAAAAATGATATAAAATATTTCTTCATATGTTTTTAAGTGAAAAAAAAGGTATGTTGACCATCCTTTAATTAAATTAGTGTGTGACTGCTTTGTCCACCTTATGCTTGGCCTAGCTTCTATATTAATGCAGTTGCTTATATGTAATTCTTGTTAACTTTGAGTTTTCCAGATACCTTGATAGGAGATTATTAAAATATAATTTTATAAAAGTTAGTTAATTACAGATAGATTTGGTTTGTAAATGTTAACTCCCCCAAAATTAAATTTTTCAACAACCCATCCTGAGCATGTACATAAAAACTTACCTTTAAACAAATACCATATGATCTCACCTATCAGTGGAACCCAATCAACAAAACAAACAAGCGAGCAAAAAATATAACCAGAGGCACTGAAGTAAAGAACAAACTGCCAGCAACCAGAGGAGAAGGTAGAGGGGTATAAGAGGGAGAGAAGGGGAAGGGTCATTGAGGAACATGTACAAAGGACCCGTGGACAAAGACCAAGAAGGGCAGGATTGAGTGTGGTGTGAAGGAAAGTGGTAGCAGAAAAATGGAAAGAACGGTACTCAAACACTTAAAAAAACAAAAAACTAACTTTGATTTACAGTGCTAAATTGTTCATCACTAAAAGGTTATCCAATTACAAAGAATGCAAGTTTCTACCTATATTTTGTCTTTTCCATCTGAAAGAGAATAAACATCTAAGTTGAGTCTTTTGAGGTACCCCTTTAGAGCTTGGATTCAAAGATAAAGATACATTTTTTACCCTGAATTTAAATCCTTTTGATGCTTAAAGTAAGGTTCAGTAGTAAATTTGATATTCTGAGGATATTTATTAACTCATTTATTTCACAAATTTTTTCTTTGCTATCTAGAGAAACTGGTTCAATTTACTCCACATTAATTTTTATTCTGTTTCATCTACCATAAGAAAGTTTTAAAAAGCAACTAATAGGATATATATCAGCCATGTTAAGTTCATATGCACCAGGGATATTTAGTGAAAATATTTCTCTTTTCCTCTATCCATCTTAAGAGATTGAAGTTAATTCTTATTTCTTTCTCTTCTCTTTCATCCATACCTATTCTCATCCATACCTATTGACTCCCTTCTGATCTAATTCTAAAGGAGAGTACAGATTATTTTTACAAAGCCAGAATATTAAAATGACAAACAAAAACAAATAAATTGAAAGAAATAATAAGAGTAATAAAAGCACAAAATTTCTAGGGGTCTACACTGAAAACATGTGGTCTAATATTGAGTTTAAGTTGTAGGGCCAGACTAATCCAACGTCCAGGCTAATTGTTACTTCCTCTCCTAAGAATCTTCAGATCAAAACTCTCTAACTTCCCTATAAGTATTTGCACTCTCTTCTAAATAAATATAACCTCTAGTTTACATCTCTTGGTGCAATTCCTAACTAACATTAAATAACAATACCATTTATTTTTTATTGAATTTATTGGCATTGTATTGTTTAATAAAACTATATAGGTCTTAGGTGTACAATTCTATATTGTATCATCTGTATATTATATTGTGTGTTTAGCACCCATGTCATATCTTTTTACAACACCATTTATCCTTTCTTTATCCTTTTCTACATCTCCCTACCTCTATGAGTTATTTTGTTTGTTTTGCTTAATCCCTATTTCATTCAGCTCCCCCACCCTCTCCCTTCTGACAGGTATGACTCTGTTTCTATTTTGTTAGTTAACGTATTTAGTTCATTAGATTCTACATATAAGTGAAATCACATGGCATTTGTCTTTCTTTGGCTTGGTTATTTTACTTATCATAATCTTCTCCTAGTCCATTCATGCTGTCACACAGAGTAAGATTTCCTTCTTTTCCATGGTTGAGTAGTATCCCATTGTGTTGTCGCTGAAATCTTGAGAAAGAAGAACAAAATTGGTGAATCACATTACCTGATATCAAAATATAATACAAGGCTAGAGCAATCAAAAAAGCATTGTACTGGCATAAAGCAGGCATATAGATTAGTGGAACTGAAGAGAGCTCAGAAATAAATGTTGGTATAGTCTGTTTTTTTTTTTTACCTTATTCTCATTTAACAGTTGACAAAGGACAGAAGAACATAAAATAGGGTAAAAGAGTCTACTCGATAAATGGTGTTGGGAAAACTGGACAGATACATGCTCTCACCCCCAATTAAAACTAGACCATCTTCTTACACCACACACAAGAATAAACTCTAAATGAATTAAAAACTTGAACTTCAACTCAAATACATAAAAATCTTTGGAAAAACATAGGCAGTACTATTAATATCAGGCATTTCTCATAGTAATTTTTTTCTGATATATTGCTTTGGGCAAGGGAACAAAAGAAAAAAACAAATGGGACCATATCAAACTAAGCAGCTTTTGTACAGCAAAGGAAAACATCAGCAAATGCAAAGACATCCACTGAAAGGGAGAACATATTCACCGCTACATCTGGTAAAGGTGTAATATCCAACATTTATAAAGAACTTACAGAACTCAACAGCTCCCCACCAAAAACAACCCAAACCATCCATTTACAAAAATGGGCAAAGGACTTGAATAGACACTTCTCTAAAGTGGAAATAGAGATGGCCAATAGCTTTATGAAAATACCCTCAATGTCACTAATTACCAGATAAATTCAAATTAAAACCACAATGAGATATCCCCTCACATCTCTCAGAAAGGCTATCATCAGTAAGTCAACAAACAAGTGCTGGCAAAGATGTGGAGAAAAGGGAACTCTCGTGCACTGTTGGTGGGAATGCAGACGGGTGCAGCCACCGTGGAAAGAATTCTGGAGTTATTTCAAAACATTAAAAATAGAACTGTCTTATAACCTAGTGATTCTACTTCTGGAAATTTATCAGAAGCAAGCCCAAACACTAATTCTACTACAAAAGAATGTATTTTCCCTTATGCCCATTGCAGCATTATTTACAATAGCCAAGATTTGGAAGCAGCACAAGTGTCCCATCAGTAGATGAGTGGGTACTAGCAGCACTTTTTAAGTGTTTGGCATGTGTCTCACTTTAAAATATCACAAAACCCACACTGCAGACAAGAAGAATGAGGTTCAGGGTCATTGTGGCCTTTGCTTAGGCTATCACGACTGGTTAATATCGGAAGCAGGTCTCAGACTAAGATGTAATTTACTTTAAATCTTGGGTTTTCTGCCTCTCTGGCTCACAAACTTTCTCAGCAAAGTGTTCCTGACAGTTTTCATTCTTTCCAAGCCCAGATAACTCCGATAGCAAATTGTAGTGCAAGGCAGCATTGACAGTGTATTATTTCATCCTTTTCTGTATGGCTCTCGTGTGTTAAAAGCCTTGACCCAGAAAAAGGGGTCAGTGTTTCAGATGGGGTCAGTGAAAGAGATCTTTTTTTCCCTCTCTGTAGCAGTACGTAGAACTGTTACATAGGTAGTTCTACTATGGGGTGATGTTCATTTCAACTGGAAAACAAAACAAAACAACGCAAAGCAAATTGCTGGCTCTGCTGACAGAGAATTTTATGTTTTTTATTAAAATTGTCTTTATGCAAGCACATTTTCCTGATGTCTAAAATATATTTTCCTCATAGTTTCTTTTATAACTTACCATATCTAATTTGTTTGATGTCATGCCCTCAATTTACAAAAATATAAACAAACTTTTCAGTAGGAACTTGGTTATATTTGTGTTCTTTGTTGAATGGACTTGTTGTAATGGTCGACATGCTAAAAGTGTTAACACACTCTTTCCTTCAGTTCTCTATGAAGATGATTACTATTTGATTGAAGTTTTGGATATTAATATTAAATTTATAATGGTTGGCTAAGTTTATTTAAAAGAGTACTAGGCAACTGATATTGGGAAAGGTAATCTTGGCTTTTAGTATCTTTTTATTATGCCTAAAAATGTCTAAAATAATTTTACCCTGTTACAGGTGATGTGAACTTTAATCAGAAAAGGTTTATATATGTGAGTGCAGAGCAAATAAAATATTTTAATAGGTAAATGTTAATAAAATTTACATATGAACTTATTATTTTTCCTTCATGATGTTTTGAATATAGCTTTTCAACTATAAGTTTCTGTTTATTTCTTCATATTGTTTATGTAATGGGTTGTCGGATTTTTGATAATTTATCAGTATTGCAACACTCAATAGGTAATGATATGTAGAGTTCCCCCCCTTAACTATTATAACTATATATAAGTAGAAAAATATAAATTGGACTTCCTACCCAGAAACTGTAATATTTCTGATTATATCCCCAAAATAAAATCTTCTAGACTAGTTGTTAATAGGTCTGAATCACATTCTAATTTATTTGCATTTTCTAAAAATCATTACATGTTTTTAAGGACTAAAAAACATTTACATAGTGCTCACTACATTTCAATCCCCTGCTACATTTTTAAAAATATGTATGCTAATTTAATATACCCAATAGTACTTACTCTGTGTATTAGTTTCCTGACGTCTGAAATCAAGGTTTTAGCAAGGCCATGCTCCTTCTGAGAAGGTAGTAGACATTTCTTGTGTCTTTCTAGCTGTTGGTGATGGTTGTCACTCCAGAACATTCCAGGGCCTGGAGATGCATCACTCCGGTCTCTGCCTCTGTAATGATGGGGCATCAAGCTGTGTGTCCTTTTGGCATTGTATTCTGCTTGTAAAGACGTCAGACATATTGATTACATCTGCTAAGACCATAATCTAATTAAGGCTACACTCATAGATAACTGGGAGTTTGGGCATGAACAAATCTTTTGAGGGGTCACAATTCAACCCATAATACCTAGCGAGATAAATACTGATGCTATCTTTAGATGACGACAGAAATGGACCCACCAACATATTAATAACTTATCCTTGGTCACAAATGCTAGGAAGGGGAGCACTGAGATTAAAACGCAGGAAGTCTGGTCTGTCAATCCTTGCTCTAACCACTGCAAAATAATTTTACTTCTTATTACATGAAATTACTTAAGTGTCTTTTAAAATTTGACACCTTGTAAGTGTCCCACAAATGCTGGTTTTTTCTCTCCACTTTATCTTAATTTTTCCTTTTTTCAGTATTTCCCATTATATTCCAAGCTTCTTAAACTTTTCATGTAGTAAACACTAGAGATAAGTACAACCTTCCACTGACCACTTTCATATGCTCATTATACTCAGTCTTAATAATAAGTGTACCATTCATAGCATCCCACATTTTATTTATTCATATTCATAATCTATTATATCTCAATTAAGATTTTGATATTTTATCTTCTTTCTTCAGCTGTTTTTGTAAACTTTCAAAGTTCTTTTATAGTTAATCTAATTTTATACTTAACATTCATACAGTAATCAATTATCTCTTGACAAAATAGCTCTACATTTCTTATTGATTATGATATATGTTTTGTTGTATTTTGCAGGCAGGCATTCATTATTTAAGTGGGCAGAGACATATTTGAGAAAAAATTTCATCGGCTAAAACTTCAAATTTAAATGTAAATGAAAAAAATCTCTATGGTCACACTCGAGATCACAATATGGTCGTGGTCATTGCAGTCATTTGCTGTTGCCGACATCCCTGTTATTTCCTTGTAGATATCAGGACAGAGAGGAGAATGAACTGCTGTGTGCTAAGGACTCTAAACTTGTCCAAAAAGAATTCTGGCCTTCGTTCAGGTGTTTAGGAGGTGAGCAATCCTAAACATATGGATTTTCTTAAGTAATAATGGTATTCGTCTTTTCTATTCATGGTGGGTTCCGTGGACCACACCTGGTGGTTTATGCTAACAAGATGGCTTGAGGTGGGTCAAGCCACACTTAATAGTCTTAGGGCAGGAGCTAGCCACATCAGAAAAACCAACCATTTGTTTAGAGGGTGGAGCCTTTCTGATCATGAATTCAATCCACAGACTGAGTTTAACAACTTGAGCACCTAATCAATCAATCACATTCACATAATAAGACCTGAATATAAACCTGGGCACCTAGGCTCAAGTGAGCTTTCCTGGTTGGCAATCTTCTGTGCACATTCTCATGCATCATGGTCAGGAGTGAGTAATGCTGTCTGTGACTACAAAGGAAAACGACAATTGAATGGGAAGTCCCATGTTTGAACCCCTCCCAGATTTGGTCCTATACGTGTCTTCGATAGGCTGGATCTCACTGGTATCCATTCTCTAGAATAAAATGTAGATGTGAATGTATTAGATATCACTGAGTTCTGTGAGTCGTTCCTGTGAATTATTGAACTTGGATAGTTAGGGAAACTTCTGAGCATTTCTTTAGTTACAGAACTCTTGGAGAAAATTTGGCAGCCAAGTGGACTGGACATTTAGTTCTGTAGCTTGGCTAATTCCAGGTAGCAGCTAATATAACAAATTCAATTTGTTGTACTAAATTATTCATAGAAATTGTTTACTGCAGTAAAACAGCAATTCCTACGGTACTAATAAACGTCAATGCCAGTATGCAAATTTCCTGTATTAACTGCATCATGTGTACCAAATAAAGCATATTTTATAAGGCTGTGGGGTCCTCTTAAATAAATTAGATCAGTTAAGCTAATAAAACATTGGCACAATAAAATAATCTATTTTACAGGTTTCTAGTTTATTTTGCTAAATTTGCAATCACAGAGCTCAGAATTTCCTAATGTGCAATGATTAGAAGCATCATTTGGGATATTTAAAATTTAATTTTTTTATTAAATACAGACTCTTCAAATGTGACTCTTTGTGGGGATGTTTTTTGTTTTGTTTTGAAGTAAAAATTTCATCAGAGNGTCAATGCCAGTATGCAAATTTCCTGTATTAACTGCATCATGTGTACCAAATAAAGCATATTTTATAAGGCTGTGGGGTCCTCTTAAATAAATTAGATCAGTTAAGCTAATAAAACATTGGCACAATAAAATAATCTATTTTACAGGTTTCTAGTTTATTTTGCTAAATTTGCAATCACAGAGCTCAGAATTTCCTAATGTGTAATGATTAGAAGCATCATTTGGGATATTTAAAATTTAAATTTTTTATTAAATACAGACTCTTCAAATATGACTCTTTGTGGGGATGTTTTTTGTTTTGTTTTGAAGTAAAAGTTTCATCAGAGTTGGACTGTTCAAACTTCCTTTAGAAACTGAGAATTGGACATTTCTATACCATGTTTAGAAACTTGTCAGATCACATATCTGAGTAAGAAATTCATTTAGTATTAAATAGAAAGATCTCACAAAGTCAGTATTTTCATGTGTTGCAGTCCAGGCATAAAATTGAAAACCAATCACTTTCTACATTGATATTAGAACTTGTTTTCAGTACGAGATTAACTGTGATGCAAATGAATTTTGGATTATGTGTGACTCCTTCCAAGGTTTCCAAAAAAGTAATTTTGTACATTGTGCTTTTGCATTCTTTTCCCCAAACCACTGTGTTTTGAAAGATAACGGTGACTCTAGAGTTTCCTAAAAACTGCAACATGCAAATGAACATTCATGCGTTATATTCCAGGAAAATATTTAAGGACAATACTTAATTTCAATAATGTTCCGAATTCATTCATGATCAATTACTTTTATTATTTGATTGTCATTAATCCAAAAAAAGAAACTTCACAAATGTCTTTTTAAGATATCTGCTACTCAAGAATTACACGAAACACTCCAAAGGCTTTAGTCTATTTGATTTACTTCAAAATGAGAGTTAGTTTTGAGATATTACAATTCTTTTGAACTGGTGCTCTTTCTCACATTATTTGTTTAGAAAACTTAAGCTGGGATTAAATCTTGATTAACCCTAGTTTCTATCTGTGTTTCCTCTAATCTCGGGGAGTTTATTGGAATAATTTTTCTTCTCTTTAATGTTATCTTCTCTTCCCCCTTGAACGTGATCAGTTGTTGCATCTTAGGACCGACCTTCTGGATACACAGCGTAGATTAAAAACATGTTAATTTTGCCAAAATGCCAAGAACAAAAGAAATACAAGAATATCAAGTGAATATTTGCATTTCTTGAAAACCCAAGAAGGGAAATAAAAAGAAAGCTACAAACTCAGAAGATCAGTGAGTCTAGGATAACAAAAAAAGGTGAAAAATTTCAATATGTTTTAATGACAGGAAATTGGTTTAATCATAGTTAATGATTTGCCTAATGAAAGCATCTAAGCTGTTCTGTGTCATTTTTTTCTGACCTCAAGTTTGCCCAAGAATGAGTAATTACCTAAACGAAAGAACTTATAGGAATAGCACACCAAGATAAATGAGAATTTTGCTGAAGTGGTTATGTTACAGACACAGCATTTATATTTATTTGATAATTTTTTGACTGGATAGCCTGCAATTAATGAACAACTCATGGAAGTACTTGCACTAGAGAATAGTAACAAGTCACATGAACCTCAAGGAGATGCACAGATATTTAATTAAAATATATGTAAAAGTTGAAGGTATTAAAAAATCAATGATTTACCTGAGTTGAGTTGGTCTGTATTACTCAGGCTCATCTCCCATAACTGTACACCAGAGTTCAGAATAATTTTGGTACATCAGAAGCTGAACCCAGGAGTGATGAGATTTCTATATGTTATGCTATTTTTACTTATTTTCCAAAAAACTGACTAAATGTGAAATTAAATAAAGCCTATTGTGTTTCTTGACATTTCTTTAGATTTAAACATAAAACCACAGCTGCTAACTGAGTAGACTATATAATGGAACTGATAACCAACTCAGCAGATAAAGATGTAACTTAGGCTGGTAGAAAAAAAATAAGTGAAAAATGACTTGATTTGATTTCCTACAAGAGAAGGGGAGGCTCAAGCCTGTAGTAATAACACACATGGAAGACAGATATGGCGGGGTCGAACCATGGAGCTAAAAATAGAAAGATAGAAAAAATGGTCAGATTCCCAGGTTTTCTGTTTTAGCCCACACAGCAAGGCAACTGTTCCTTCCTTTAAACTCTCTCCTCCGTGTTCAGGAGAGAGGCTGGTATTCTGAAAAAATGGAATCAGTGATTACCTGCACATAGAGACATCGGGCACCACAAAGCCAAAGATGTGATGGAGGACTAAGTAATTCCACTGAAAACCTGTGTACTGAGCAGGTACAGTTCTGCTTGCTCCAGTGCTCATCCATCCAGAGTATGTATCACCTATTCCCATTTCCAGGGTATTTGGAAGAAAATTAGATTTTTTAACAGAAAAAAACTGTTGTCCCAAAGAAAATGTATGTATTCATACTATCACTTCATTCATGAATGAAGCACATTTGATTCTTTAAAGTCTATTGATAATTTTTTGTCCTTACACATAGAATTTATGGTGACTTCATTCTATAACATGAATGGACTGTCTAGATTCCCCAAACAGTTGACTAAGAATTAAAACATGAAAAGGAAACCAAAGGAGCATACAGATATGTTGGTAAAATTGAAGAACATTGAGACAACATAGTTAAAATTGTTAGTATGAGACATTATTTCAAAACAAAACAAAAATGCTAATTAGTTGACATTCTCCACAAAGAAAAGAAAGCTATTCCACGGCAAAACAAAAGAGGGGTCTAAAGACTAAGGTAGGAAAAAATAGCAATAATAGCTTTAATATTTGAAATAGAGTAATACAAAAATGAAGTTGCTGAAATCTACCAGAAAAAGAACAAAAATATTAAAAGGAAAATAAAATAAATAAAAGCTAAAATTTTGCATGATTAATTCAGGATACTCATTGTTAGACTAACCACAGTTCTGGAATTAGACTACTCAGTATTTCAGAAAATCAAACAAGGTGGAGAAAATTGTCAAACAGAAGAACATTGGTCTTGATTGCAATGGCTGAACAGATGACCAGGACACTCATTTTAATCCCCCGACATTCCTGAACATTCACACGCCTAAGTGTATGTTTGTGAACTTATGAAATATCAGAGATAAAGGGGGAATTCAAGTTATTTGAGGTAAAAAATAAAAAAACACTAATGACTAAAAGATCACACAAAATGTCCACGTCTTCAAAAAAGTAACATCATGAGCTTAAATGCAATCCAGCAATATATTATGAATCCTGAGGGAAAACTATTTCCAGCCTAGAAATCTACATAATGCCTCATTTTAAATCAAGAATCAGGGAGATATTTTGAAATATGTGATAAGGGAAAAACTAACCTCTCCTGCACTCAGGAGACCACTAGTGAAAATGCTTTATCGAAAGAAAGGAAAAAAGAAAAGAGAGGAGGGTGGAATGTAAGTGGAATCTGGAATGGGTGGAGAGAGAGAGCTTCACATCAGGCCTGGAGAGCAAATGCTCAGACTGCAGCGAGAGGGCGCCAGTAGGTCTTTCCACGATTGGGGATTGAACTTGATCAAATTATCGGATGGAATAGAACACATAGAAAACAATGCTGAGCGGTGTTTAAAAAACTATATATGTAATAATTATAGAAACTTGAACTGGAAAAGAAAAGGAGCTATTATTAACTTTGGGGAAAAGATGAAAAGAAGGGAAACATTCAAAATACATTACTTATACATATTCATAAGTGTTTTCTAATAACTGTTATGCAGAAGAAGCCTAGTACTACATTTTCTAGAAACTATTCAGGTAAAGAAAAATTAGGAATCTTAACAGCAGGACCTGAATGAAGTCTCCCAGCTTTCCAGTGAGAATCTAGAGAATTATCAGTCACGGTGCTGCAGATTGAAGTAGACAGATGGAAGCTTTCCAGTGGCAGATACTTCAGACCTGCTGTGGCTTTAAGGAAATTCCTTGAACACTACTCAATCCCATGTTGCCAGACAAGATGTGTTGGGCCCGCTCTCCACAGCCTAACAATTACGTAAAACTCTGAATCTCTGTGTTAAAAGATTCCTACAGAATATGTAGACAGGATTCTGGTTTTCCTGACCAAAACAAGTGGACATAAGTATAACATAAAACTACTAACTAAAAGTGTTACATCTGGGAGAGAAAGATTGAAAGATTGAAGTAGAGAAAGATTTATGTCTGTTGTTTGATAACTACTGACAGATTATTTGACTTGTGAATTTATGTGCATGTATCATTATTTACCAGTATTGACTTTGAAAGAATAATGAGATTCTGGGGTTGGGATTCAGGCGGTTATAGTTGTAGAGAAAGTAATCTCAGCCCTGGCTGGTGTGGTTCAGTGGATTGAGCACTGGCCAGAGAACCAAAGGGTTAATGGTAAGATTCCCAGTCAGGGCACATACCTGGCTTGTAGGCTAGGTCCCCAGTAGGTGGTGAGAGAGAGGCAACCGCACTTTGATGTTTCTTTCCCTCTCTTTCTCAGTCCCTTCCCCTCTCTCTAAAATAAGTAAAAAAATGAAAAATCTTGAAAAATAAAGAAAGTAATCTCAGGAAGCCAAGGCCACTGTTTCAAGATTATGCACTACTCCGCTCCAGAAATGAGCATGCATAATGTTCAGATTTTACTGAAAGGCCCACACATAATGGGGGGAAATGGGGACAACTGTAAATGAACAGCAATAAAATCACTTCAAATAAAACAAAATAAAGTAACATAAAATAAAATAAAATAGTAGACTAAACCTTATACTCAAGCTTGTCTCAAGGGTCAAGTTCAGATATTTGTCTTAAAAAATGTTTATTGTTGTTTGTGTAACTTCTATTATTTTTGATAACACAATGTTCTTACCATAAGATTTGTTTAGAAAGAGGTATTCCTTTTTGTAAAAGTATGCCAATCATATTTCTTCTCAAGATGGTAAGCATTAGCAGATTAGTTTTGCACTGAAATTGATGGCAAAATTGTACTCCATCTTCTAAGGAATTAAAAGAAAAGCTTCAACAACTTATGACTGAAGCCTCAGCTACACAAATAAGGGAAGACAAGCCCTTAGAATACGTGGGGTTATTTGCATGCAGCTTATGTTGTAATTCTTAGCGATACATTTCATTCTTTGCATTCTCTGATGGTGTAAATTTTATTTCTGCTGACAGCAAAAGTAATTGCTTTGAACATTATAACATGGATTGTTGAAAAGTTTAACAAGGTTTTCTTATCCTGTTTCTGCAGCCTCTGCATTTCTCTTTACATAAATAAAAAGAGAAAGACAGAAACAACCATGATAGTTGGAAAATGAGATATTGGTATGAGCAATATTACTATTTTATATGAGGATAAATTTAATCATTTTCCACTTCTTTTGTGTTATGAAATTTTTAGGCAAATTGTATAAAAAGTGTGTAGATCACTCTTCAGTCACTAATCATCCCATTTTGAAAGTTTGCTCTGGAGTATTAAAATTGTGTAAGAATTCACTACAAAGTGAAAAAAACAAACAGACAAAACAATGATTGTAATACCAACAACTTTCTTCTGTGTCTGATTTTCAACACATGCATCCTTTCTCTTGTACCTTCGACGCTTGCCTTCTACTTATAACATCAGCTTTAATTTGGTTCCTCAATTTCCATCTCCATGAAATTTAGATGAACTTTGTGAGTCTAGACAAATTCCATGAGCCATAAGCTTTTTCATCTCCATCTGTGAATTTGTAGTATCTTTGCTATTAACAGAGACCTCTTTCACCAGCTCCACTAGATGACTCCTTTACTCGATTTAGGTCATGTCAGATTTTCCTGGAAAGTGTCCTTGAACATCCTTCTCACTGAGTTATGTGCTCCTCTATTATGTTATCTTCAACGTGCTATGCAATGTAAACACTTGTGCTATGGACTTTATATCATAATTGTTGACTTCTCTGAACACAAATCTGTGAAACATTAAACGGTAAAAACAACTGAGTTCTTTGCATTTCTAATACCTAAAACCTGTTAGCACATCATAGAAAGAAGTATAGCTGTTGGAAAACAAAGACATGATAGATAAAATTCTCTGCTTGTTCAGTAAAGGAAAATAGGGAGTGGTGAATTCTTTCAGAGTTTAAAACCAGTAAGGATCTCATGTTTCCCTAGATGCATGTCTCTTACAGAAAGACATGGGAAGGTCTAAGAGAGCTTGATCAGAGATCACCATGTCATATTCCTTCCCTTTCAGTGCTTTTCAAATTGAGTTGAAAGCCTAAGAACTCTAAAACACCAATCCCAAAGAACATATGCACTCCAATGTTCATAGCAGCACAATTTACAATAGTCAAGAGTTGGAAGCAACCTATGTGCCCATCAGTAAATGAATGGATCAAAAAACTATGGTACATACACACAATGGAATTCTATGCCGCAGAAAGAAAGAAGGAGCTCCTACCTTTTGCAACAGCACGGATGGAACTGGAAAGCATTATGCTGAGTGAAATAAGCCAGGTGTTGAAGGACAAATACCATATGCTCTCACCTTTAACAGGAAGCTAAACAACAAAACAAACAAGCCAGCAAAATATAACCAAAGACACTGAAATAGAGAACAAGGGGAGAGTGACCAGAGGGGAGAGGGGAGGGAATTTCAGGGGAAATAGGGGAGGGATTTAGAGGAACAAATATAAAGGACACATGGACACCAACTAAGAAGGGTGGAAATGGGGGGGGGAGCATGGGGGGGTGGGATGGAATGGGAGTAATAGAAAATTCTACTTGAAAAATAAATAAATTTAAAAAATTGAGTTGGAAGTATTTTAAACATATTTCTGCATACTGTAGTTTTGCTCGGTAAATTTTGTTGAAATAATGTTATTAAAACACCAGGAGAGTACAATCTTCTACATTAAAGAAAGAATAACATATACTTTTTTTATTTGCAGTTTTTCTTTGCCAGGTGGTACTGGAGAAATTTCATTTAGGCTATAAAAGTCATTGACTGTGTTCTCTTGACTTAATAATTCTTGAAGGATATAGACTGAGCTTTTGGAATTTGTTGAATTTTTGAACTTTGCATAACTCACAATTAGCTTCATTCATAAATTTTATTTGTTCCTTTATCACACAGCACTGAAGTCAAACACTACTAGCTAATTTGGAACTGAAGGTAAATAAGAAAAACAAGTGTTTTCAATGTTGTAATGAATGAATTGTCTAATGTCAAAGAAATCAGTTCTTTCAGAAAGTAGTTTGTACCTGAAGGAAAGGAAAACATTACATTAATAGCTAAAGTAATTCTTAAAAATGAATAACACGCTAGTCCATTGCCAAAACTCTTACATACTTCCCTGTTTTCTTTTCTTAAACTCCACAAAGTTTTGTTTCCAAATTGCACTTATCTTCCATGGTAACTCTTGGTTTTTACAGGCCTTTGTCCTCCAAAAAACTCTACTTCTTCCACCAGCCCCACTAGCTGAGTCTCCCTGAATATAGAACAATAAAGATTATAATTTGCTCTTCTAAAGACTCAGGCTGTTTATAACGAATCAATGGTACAATGATTTATAGTAAGAACCCATGAGACATTTATCGACAGAACAGATAGTCTAATTTGTATAAATATAGAGCTCAGACCCAACCAATAAT
This sequence comes from Sturnira hondurensis, assembly GCF_014824575.4. NCBI lineage: Eukaryota > Metazoa > Chordata > Mammalia > Chiroptera > Phyllostomidae > Sturnira > Sturnira hondurensis. Next base: position 19,980,051 of record NW_028088227.1, on the reverse strand, counting down.
CCAAATGTGACCTGAAAAATAGAGCGCATAAAAGAGCTTTTGATTCCTTTCTTACAGATATTATATTTCTATTAATAGTGTCTGAAAGATTCCATTAAACTAATCTGACAGGAGTCACACGGTTGGCTTTCACTGAGAACACTATTGATTAAATCTTTAGCTTCATTTTTTGTTCTTTCTCTTTCTCATATGTAGTATTGCTAAGATTTATCTTGTGATCTGTATACTTATACAGTTGTGTGTTTTGGGATCGAATTTCAGGAACTATTTATGGCTATAAAATGGCTTGAGAGTATAAAAATTCTTTGGATCTCAACTCTGTCTTTTATTGTATTCACTACTCCCTCATCTTTGTGCTTGTAGTGAATTGAGTAGCATGCCCTTTACATCCTCCTTGTGATTATTGATGAACACATTGAACTGAACAGGTCTAAGGAGAGCACCTTGTGTCCTTGCATGCGAGACCTCCAGCTAGCTGACATCTTCCTCTGTGACAGAATAATAAATCAGACAGTTTAATCCAGTGTGTCTGATCTGCTTTCATCTAGACACTGTTCAGATAAATGAGGGAAAATTGCATAATCTGGAGAGATGGCTCAAGACCCTGCCTATGCCTGAGAGTGTTTGTAGACAGGATCAATGCTTCAAAACGACTGCACATGAGGCAACGTGATCCATACACTCACAGTTCAAAGCCCAGTCTGTCTGATGGTGTGTTGAATCATCCATGCCTCCTCTTGGAAATGACTTTTTCTAGGAGTTTTTTCTCAGCCACCCGTTACTTGAAAATTCGGTTATATGTCCCACCTACGCAATTCTCTAAGATACTCTCCTAATGCAGGAGGCCTCATACTTTATTTCAGTACCATGTTTGCATTGTCTACATTTCCTGCTTTAGTGTGAGGTCCATGAGAAACAAGCCTTTCTTTAGGTAGTCTACCAATCATATTCCCAGGTGCTAGAGCTATGCCTGTACATATTCAAAACATGTAAAGGGATACGGATGCATTCACTCTACCTTTCGATCAGTAAAATGTAATGTGGATTCTTCATTCTTTTTAATCCTCCTACAAAGATATGTCTATGGATGAGAGAGAGAGAGACAGAGAGAGAGAGATGGTAACATCAACGTGAGATGGAAAGGTTGATTGGTGCCTCCCACACTCACCCAGACTGGGGATTGAACCCATAACCTAGGTATGTGCCCTGACCAGGAATCAAACCCACAACATTTCTGGTCTATGAGACAACGCTCCAGCCACCTGAGCCACCTGGCCAGGGCAGCTTCTTTGTTCTTTAAGACTGATTTGATTTTCCTTAAGAGCTATTTTTATACTGGTTGACAGACAGATTTAAGTTTAAAAATTTTCTCTATCATCTTTAAGTACAAGTTCTCAGCCTGTTTTGTACCCAATGCTCTATTAGGACTAATTTGAATAGGATGTTTCCAATGACTCACTGGTTTCATTAAGTACACATCCCATTCTACCATCTCCAGTCTGTGATGGTGGCTGGTGTGTAGAGAGTTTGTGTACTTATTAACACTTGAGAAAAGGCAGTCTTCTGGGAAGCAATGGTGACCTATGCTTCCCACCATTCTCAGTGGACAGGCTGGTCTGACGCATTTCTTGCACTGGATAATACAGGGTGTATCCTAACTGGCCTTAGGAACTAAAATGCTTGCTCTCACAGCTGAAGCTCATGGTCTCAGCTATTTGCATTTGGACAGAAAGAACATGTCGATGGTGTATTCTTCATCACGACCCACGGACTCTCAGAATTTTCTGGTCTTCTCAGAAACCTGTGCACCTTCACTTGAAAATTTGGGTACCTCTAGATTTTATGAAAGCTCCAGAGACCCCAGGGTCCTTCCAGAGGCTCCTCCATCTGTCTCTACCAGCTTTTCTGCTACCACTCTATTTTGCCTCATTTTCACATTAAAGTCTGACAGCTTCTTTTCCTTTTAATTACCAGGAGGCATAACTCAGATATTCCCCCCTAATACCTTTGACCCCACTTCTTAAACACACCCATATGAATATTTAAAATGATTCTCACCCCTAAGCTTAACCCCAAATGTGCGTGTTGGGGGGAGGGTACAGGATTACCGTGTTTTACCCTATTTCTGTCCCCAGGATTCTTTTCTTCTTACTGTCCTGGGTATCCAGCAGCATTCATACTTAGTTTCTTGAGCTTGTTATCAACATATTAATTTAAGTAAATCTTCCTATCCCACTCATATCTTGATAAAAACTTCATTTTCAACTCAGCAATCTTCCTGAAAATGTCAGGAATATGTTCTTTGAGACTCACAACTGACCAATTTCAGACCATCTTTCTCCTTTCATTTGAAGAAAAATAAACCTCAGACCTCAGTCTTGGAAATAGGGCATCGCAAAAAATATAATTAAAGAAGAAAGTTAAACTGCAGTGGATGATAACTTGCATTAAAATGAAGGGGTGAATATCATGAATTTTGAAACTCATGTCGTTTCCTCTGGAAAGACCTCTAGGCATCCTGAACAGTGGTGACTCTTCCTCTTGTGTGCTTCAGTGTCCTTCCAATTCACACTTCTGTTGTAGGGCATAGTACTTTGATGTATTGGCCTATGTGTCTGTCTTCTCCCCTGAATTGCAAACCACTGGATGATAGGAAACTCACTATCTCGTCTTGCAATACCTAGAAGAGCCACGGAGCCTCACAAAAAGCAATACCTAGAAGAGCCACGGAGCCTCACAAAAAACAATGGCTAATAAATGGCTTATAACATATGCGTAACTTTGAATGATTAAAAGCTGTTTTTTCTAATTTGATCCTGATGATAGAAAATGTCACTTCCAAAGACCTTTGGCCAGTTAAATAAGCGGATGCATTAGACATCTGGATATGCAGAGCTCAAACCAACAAAATGAGATTGGAATAATAACATCAAATGGGATTTTCCACTCCTTGGGAAACCAATCTGGTATTTTTTTTTTTTTTTGGTGGTCAGAGAAAGGCTCTTTGTCTACTATTCTTTACATGCAGTTTGAACAAATAAGTCATTCTAACTAACCTAGGGATAATGGTGGAGTATTGTCACAATCTACCGCTAGAAACCAAATGCATTATCTCCACAAAACACATGTGCTCAGGCTGCCAATTCACAGTTTGAGAGTAGCACTCAATTACAGCAGAAATGCACACCTCTAAGTGAGCTGAAGCCACCAGCCACTTTGAAGTCACTTAAACGTAATTCATTGGCATCGAATTCAGGAAATGCAGCAATGTTACCAAGATCCACTTGCCCAGGACAGTGGTGAATCTTCATGTTGCTCAGCTCCAAATGATAGATTGATACTCCTGGAAGCTGTGATAGAAAGGAATGAAAATATACTGGCTGCATGGTGAAGAGAACACTCAGTTCTATGGCAGACAATTCATGGGAATACGGATTCAGCCGATGCCACTTATAGATCAGACACATATATTCTCATGCTACATCTACTCGGCGATGTTCCAAGTGAAACATACAGTGTCAAAGTGATCCCACATCCCACATCAAAACAGAGATATGAAAGAAAGAGGGATTGCATTTTGCTGTATTCTTCCTAGTGTTATTTTCAGAAGATTAAAGCACTGATATCATGTACACTGAAACAACTAGTTTAGATGAAGTGATTTTTGAGACAGAAAAATGAGTGATGTAGTCAGTTGTGCCCCTGAGCACTGGGAAAATACTGATGATGTCTTGCTCTGGGTTTAGAAATGTTCTTTCTGATGGATCTCATATATACATGAATCATGCCGGAAAGAGAAAAACTATGTGAAGTCTGTAGTAAATGTCACATTTGGACTGTCAAATTGGAATCTGTAGGAATACACTTCTTACTTGGAAATAGAATAAAAAAAGATAGAAATATACATTATGGGTTTGTCTCCTAGACTCTGTCTACCTATACAAAAAGCAATCACTACATTTTTGATAAATGAAATACATTTTTAAGTCTCTCACTTTTCTGTTTTGCTATGCAGTGAGTCTTTCAACAGAAACTGTTTTTAGCAGAAGATGACAAATTCACTGCACTGAGAATGTCACCACACAGGGCATCCCAAGACCCGCTTCATAAATTTGATAAATACAAATAATGCATAAACTCTGTATCCCTAGGTCTTAGCAAAGTGTCTTGTGAACCCAGTTAATGATTATAAATGTTCCCAAAATTAAATTATAAACAAAGTGATTCTAGTAAATTAAAGGTTACAATGTGTCCCCTGCCGAAATAATAAAAGATAAATTATTGTTGGAAATTTAGATGACTCTCTAAAGGGGGCTACTTCACGCATTACATATCTATATTTTTCAATATCAATTGCACTTACTAATTTTTTTATTAAGCATTTACAAAATGGGTTTTTTCAACCATAAGGTATGTCCCTGAATGACCTCACCCTTTAGTAACTAGCTTACTATGATATGACCTCAGCTGCATAGTTTAATTTCCATATGATAAGTCCCTTCAAATAACCATCATAGTGTGTCTTAACAACTTGGCTGAATAATAGAACATCCATTAAGATGACACATTGCCTTTATCATCTGGTAACACAAAAAATGAGCTCTCTTAAATAATGAGTGTAAGCTCCTTCTATCAGATAATGAGAATGACATAATCTATCACGTTTCTATTTTTATTTAAGGCTTCCAGAAAGCAATTAACTAAATTGAATGGTCAAGTATGCAAACTAAACATATTGGGATATTTTATTTGTATTCTTTAATATGATTAATTTTCTATCCAATATCCTCATAGTAAGCTGGGAGTCCTAGGGCATATATTTTAAGTATGTGGCAAGTAGCTAGTTAGATATGGTTAGTGCATTTTTAGTGTGAAGACAAGAAATCAGTATCTGGGAATACTGATAAGCCTTGAGGAGAGTCTTAGTCACTGGTGTCATAGAGCGATTATACACATAGATCAGAACAGTAAAGTCAATATTCTAACCTTGATTGATTTGTGAAGACATAAGTGGAATCATGAAGAGCAAACCTGAAATAAATAAAATGACAAGAAATGAAACGAGTTCGCTGGTCACATCCAAGTATGGTTCACTTTGTTAACGAAACATACCTTATACACAAAATAATATTTAAAATAATCAGAACAAAAAATTGTCCCCAAATCTTCACATTAGGCTCATTAGAAGAATTAAACAAAAAATTTACCAAAATATATTATGTAGATGTAAAAAATTAATTCGTGTTAATATTTTTCTTTTTGCCAAAAATTAGACATTAGTTGTCATATGATATTTGCTTATTTACTTATCTGTAAACATTCAAAATTGTATGTAAGGTACTTTGGTAAAATATACAAAAGGAGTGTCAGAATATAAAATTTTGGTATACTTTCAGGTTTTTAATTATGAAGCTTTTTTGTGTATCATTTGTATGTTTGTTTTAAACAGTAAAACACCATTTTACAGAAATATATTAGATAACACATTTTTTTCTCAATAAGAAATTAGTGTAATTTACAGTTACTTCTATGTTAAAGTTAATGTCAAATGAGGTTGCTAGAAGCATAGAGTTTTGGAGTTATACTCTGTTTATATGTTGGAGAAAGATATAATCTAAATTAAATCTCTGTAAGAGAAAGCAGTTAGGAAAAACTAATATTGTGCATTAAATTCTGTGGGTAGAGAATGTATAATGAAATCTTGTGCTACCCAAAGATCTTAAAAGTGGTTATGCTGATTTATTATACAAGAAAGAAACATATATATACAGAGACCTATATACAGAAGGAAATGAGAAAAAGATGAACACTGAGTTACATTTTCTTAAGTAGGGTACTCTTTTTCAAGGTTCTGTCACCATCATAAATTTTGAAAAATCCAAATCCTAGAACCAACAAACCAAACATAAAAATTATTCTTTGCTGGTATTTCTAAATATGGGTGGAGCAACTGAACACAGACTTAGATTTTATACAAATATCATTTCACAATTAGTTGCAATCTTCAGATGCTATGCTCCACCTCTCCATAAATCAAGTAATGACCTAAGACTCTGTATGGATGGCGACACAAGAAATGAGTAGCTGTCGAATGCTCTATTGTCATGTGACACTCCTTGGAGTCTTCAGCAGTGATTTTTTTTGATGATTGGTAAATATTAAATCTTTATCGCCTTATTTGAGATACCTTGCAAATGTCATTAGTGATTTTTGAATTGTGAAATTCACCTGTCCTTCCCTTAATGACTTTAACTCATTTCTAAAAACTAATGTCTACTCACAATTGACCCCAACGTTCCCTACTCCCCACACCTCCTATTGAACCTACAACATGTGCAACTGGTACTTTTGCTTCTGCATCTTTGCTTATTCTCTTTAACATGTATGGTTTTCCTCTTCACACCAAAGCGCAGCCTATGCTACATGTTATTACTTTGCAAATATTTCTGTCTTTAAAATTGAGCCCTGGCTGGCGTAGCTCAGTGGATTGAGCACAGGCCTGCGAACCAGAGGATCGTGGTTCGATTCCCAGTCAGGGCACATGCCTGGGTTGCAGGCCAGTTCCCTGCAGGCCAACTCCCAGCAGGGGATGCACAAAAGGCAACCATACATTGATGTCTCTCTCCCTCTCTCCTTCCCCTCTAAAGATAAATAAATAAATAAATTTATAAAAAAATAAAATAAAATTGGCACCTACCGATCCATGTGTCCATGCTCCATTAGTGTGCTTTGTGTGTCTGTGTCTTCATGCATTGCCTTTTGTTACAAATTTCTGCTTCAGAAGTAAATATCTCCTAATAGAATGTGACAATGTCAAGGGTACAGAACACATATTTCTATTTTGTTTTTTTAATTTCTGGAGAATATTATAAAATGTTTATTCATTTGGATAAAAATATGTCATCATTAACTTGAGAGATCTGGAAAGATTTCATAGCAGGAGTAGCATTTTAACTGCCTTTAAAATTTAAGGTTGAGAAAAATTGGGGTTGAAAAATATGACATGCAAGGCCATTGTAGACAGAGAAAATAGTGTAAGCCCGTGGTTCTCATAGTGTGTTTCACAAGTGTGATCTCAAGTCTCTGCCAGGGAGTTTGCAAAGTGAGAATTATTTTCAAAATAGTGCCAAGCTATTATATGCCTTTTTATTTCTTTGATTTTTTTTTACTTTTTACATTTTTCATTGTTGTGCAATTACAGTTATCCCCATGTCCCCCCCGTTATTCTCCCCTGCCCTACTTACCCCATTTCCCACATTCAATTGTCCTGCCCCCTTTGTCTTTGTTCATGGGTCCTTTATGCATCTTCCTTGGTGACCCTTCCACTTTGCCCTGTATTGTATGCTTCTTTTCACTGTGTTGACTTTTGACATGATGGTGAAAAGCTGTGGTGGGTTAACTTCTGTGACATAGCTCAAATCAAGGCAGTGGCATCGACCTGTATCCTTTGCCATTGCATTTTTCACTACTACATTGTTAAAAATGAAATGCAATAAAGGGAGGACTTACAAAGGACCTGAATATAATACTAAAAATAAAAAGTTAATGTGTAGTTTTGATTATACGCCTTTTAAATATTTTGTTTGACCAATGGGAAGTAAAGATGAATCAGTTGCATTGCATAATAAAGTTAGAATAAAAACACTTACATTATATGGTTGCTTTAGTTGTAAGTTGAACTAGACACCTTGCTCAAGAAAGACCACTTTTGTTTGGAAGAATGACAAATGCACAAACTATGGTATGACTATTATAGTGTGTTTTCTTAAAAATGAATCAGGTGCTCTGCAAATATGCATTTACAAATTATTAGTAGATAGATGGCTTTTAAAACAATAAAGTAAGTAACATCACTTTCAGAGTGAGAATGGAAAAGGAAACAGGTCAAAGACCGATACACGAGGTTCTCCAAAATGGGGTGCTCACTATCTCTTTATAATTCAGGCTGGGTAAAATATATGTTTCCAGGAATATATTTATTTTTTCTAAGTTATTTAGTTTGTTGGCATTTAATTTGTCCTTGTATTTTGTTAAAATACTTTGTAGTTTTGTGTCATCCATTGTAGTATCTTTTACTTCTAATTTTATTGAAGTCTTCTCTCTTTTTTCTTAGTCTAGCTAACATTTTTTCAATAGGGGACAGCCTTTATGGCATTGGTCTTTGCAATGACCTAATGTATATGACACTGAAAAGACAAACAAGAAAAGGAAAACTAGACAGGTGACATTCCATCAAACTAAAAAGCTCTACTGAGCAAAGGAAACAGTCAATGGAATCAAAAGGCAAACTACAAAGTGAAAGCAAGTAATTGTAAGTCCAGTACAAGATAAGGAGTTGATTCCCAAAATATATAAAGAACTCCTACAACTTAGTAGCAAAAAAAAAAAAAAGAGCGAGAAACCCAAATAACCCAGTTAATAAATGAGTGAAGAATTTGAACACACATTTCTCCAAACAGGACATACAAATGACGAACAGGTTAATGAGAAGGTGTTTAACATCAGTCACATCTAAGTAATGCAAATCAAAAGGACAATGGAATACCATCCAGTTACATGGCTGGTATCCTAAATAATATTGTTAAATGTTAAGGTAGCTGTTATTGAACAAGCAAAAGACAAGTGTTGAGGATGTGGAGACTCTTGTAAACTCTTGGTGGGAATGTAAATGATGCAGTTTACTCTTGTAAACTCTTGGTGGGAATGTAAATGATGCAGACTCTATGAAAAACAGCATGGAGATTCTTTAAAAAAAAAAACTAAAGCTAGAACTACCATGTTATCGAGCATATTATCAAGCAATTGTACTCCTGAGTGTACATAGAATCATTAAAATTAGAATTGCAAAAAAATACCTGCACTCCTACGATTGTTGCAGAGTTAATCACAAAGCCAAGCCACAAAAACAACCCAGTTGTCTATCAACAGATGAATTGATAAAGTGGTGTGTTTATACAATGAAACATTATTTATCCTCAGAAAAGAAGGAAATCTTACTGTTTGCAGCAACATTATTAGATCCCAAATATATTGTGCTAAGTAGAATAAGTCACACACAAAAAGGATAAATACTGCATGGTTCCACTTACTTAAGGTACACATCTAAAACAGGCAAATTCATTGAAGCAGTGAGTATGAGAGTAGATGCCAGGGAATGAGAAAAGCAGGAATTGGAGAACACTTGTTCAAGGGGTATAATGTTAGTTACACAAAATGAATGATCTCAAGACATTTGCTATATAACATAGGGCCTTTATATAACAATATGGTGCCGTGCACTTACACATTTAAGTGGGTAGATCTCATTCTGTGCTCTCACATACACACACACACTCTCATGAAAGCATGGAGACATAGAATCTTTTAGAGGTGACAGGCATGTTTTTCATTTTGATTGTAGAAAAAAGGCATGGTACCGTGATGTCATGCATGGCACATGTATCTAAACTTGTCAAAATGTATACCTTAACTATGTGCACTTTGGGGGACATTAAGTATACCTCAGTACAATAAAGAAGATAATAAAAAACTGTACAATGCCGAGTAAAATTTCAGTTCCCTAGTCAGAGCTCACTTAATACGTCCCTATTACCACAGCTTCCTTTCCCTGTTCTCTTCTCTAATGTACCATTCAACCCCCAACACACCCTTTCCTCTTCTTTATTCTCCCTGAATGGTTAATTTATAACCACACTCTAACCACCTATATCTATGGTGGTTATATGGTGGTGGCTCAATAGCTATGGTGGGAGTGTGTGTTAATATGAGTTTATGTGAGTACGGATGTGAGAGCCTTTGTGTTTGCATATGACAGGTGCTTTTGTAGTTTTACAGAAAAGAGACTAAAATACTTATCTTGTGCCATAGTACGGTGAATAAATAATACAATCTCCAGGAAAAAAGTCAGTGACAGGTCATTGAGATGCTTATGCAAATTCTGATATATAGTTTACTAGAGTGCTGTTAATGTTAAAATCTTGTCACATATTTTACTTGCATATTTTCTTGCTGGTGACATCTGAAGACTCTCTACTCTCTTTCTTTTGATTATTTGTGTCATGCATTTTAATACCCAGGACAATTTAATTCTGCAGCAAGTAAGGAGAATGAAAATTGCCCATAAATTTGAGAGATGCTTAATCACAATGGAATTAAGGGTGACAAAGAGAGAAATTAATGATCAACAATGGATGACTTGAAATAAATAAAAGTGAGTGAAGAACCAAGTAGTTAGTTATCAGACTATTGCAGTTATACCGAGAAAGATAAAGAAACTCTGACAACACATTGTAGTCCTGTTGACCTAATAGGTAATGCATATGAAATTTTTATTTTTTAGGCTTTTTAATTTATATTTAGAGAGAAGGTAAGGGAGGAGAAAAATAGGGAGAGACATATCAATGTGAAACAAAAAGATCAAATGGTAGCCTCTTGTACACTCCCCCACCACGGACTAAATTCCCAATCCAGGCATGTACCCTGGCTGGGGACTGAACCTGCAACCTTTGGTTTAGTGGAATGATGTCCAAACAGCTGAGCTACTCCTTCAGGGCAATGGATATGGAATTTGTAAATTAATTGTGTATTACAGCTTATTTTTGCTATTTCTTATTACTTCAGAAAAATCTATTTTATTGTCTTTTTAATTGAATTTGGTGGTTCATAAAACCATACAGGTTTCAAGTGTACAACTCAACAAAACATCTGCACTCTGTATCATGGGCCCATTGCCCTGAGCAAAGTCTCCTTCCATCCCGATTCTCTGATGCTTTGTCCTCCTCCACTTCTCTTTCTTCCTGGTTATCCCCATACTATTGTGTATAGGTGTGTATTATGTATAGATGCACTTTTTTTCGCTTAATCCTTTCGCCTTTTTCACCCCGCCCCCAAACACCACCCCCCTCTGACATATATCAGTCTGTTCCATGTATGCATGCCTCTGTTTCTATTTCATTAGTCAGTTTATTTTGTTCATCAGATACCACACGTAACTGAGATCTCACAGTATTTATCTTTCTCTGACTGGCTTATTTCACATAACATTGTAGTTCCAGGCCATCCATGCTGTCACAAACAGGTAAGAGTTCCTTCTTTTTTAGTGGCTGAGTAGTATTCCACAGTATAAATGTACTACAGCTTTTTTATTCACTCATATCCTGCTGGGTACTTGGGTTGTTTTCAGATTTTGTCTATTGTAAATAATACTGCAATGTGCACAGGAATGCAATTTTTTTGAACTAGTATTTTGGGTTTCTCTGCACATATTCCCAGAAGTGGGATTGCTGGGTTCAAAAGGCAGATCTGTTTTTGATTTTTCAAGGAAACTCTATGCTGTTTCTCACAGTGACTTTATCAGTCTGTATCCTCACCAACAGGGCAAAAGTTTCCTCTTTCTCCACATCCTCACCAGCACTTGATGTTTGTTGACTTACTGGTGATATTCATATTTCTGATTATTTTATCACTATCTAGGTCTAAGTTTTTTTGAACATGTAACTCATATGTGATATTAAACAAATAATTAGACACTCAGTTCTTCCCTCAAGGAGGAACTCTCTGCCCAGGTGCAGAAAGTGTGATCATCAGACACGACAGCTGTCGTATCCTTTAAGGTATGGTACAGCTTCAGTCACCTTGCATGAGGCATTCTGCATCATTCTATAGATCATTCTGTATCCAGTGGATGGGAAACGCACAGAATAAAGGACAACCATTTCAGGCCTGTGTGTGACGCTCTGATGGGTAATATTGATTCCAGAGCTACCCACAAATTGGCCAAGACTTGGGAACTGCTCTGCCTGGTTTCAGGAGCTGTAACTGCCCCCCATGGCTAAGGATGAGTAAGCAACCTCCGGAATGCGAGCCACAGGAGACAAAGCTTGTCTCTGGTAGTGAACGCTGCCTCTATTTACTACCCTGCCCCCAATGCTTAGTCGTTTAGTCTGTGACAGGTAGTACCCCTCAGAGGGGGGCAACCTAAGCTAGACATGATCACTTGGGAGGCCATCATGGAAAGATTCAGGGGGCTGCAACAAAGAGGGAGAGATGGCTCCTCGCCCCCCAGCTATTCTGACAAAGCCCGAGTCCCCATTTCCATCTGGGAGAAGCACTTCTTGGCTCTAATCCACTTAAGCCTGAAAACCTGTGATGGGGAGGCGGTGCAGCTCCTTGAAAGCTAGAGCGGGGTCTGGAGTGATCAGGCATAAGAAAGAGTTCCTAAAGTACTCTAAAGGCTGCTTTGCTTAGAGTGCTTTCATTCATATGATAAGGGTCCGAGCAGGAAATGAGTAGTCTCCCAAAGATTTTGCAACCCCATTACCTGACAGACACTGACTCAGACTGAGCCCTCAGATTTCTTCAAAATGTTATCTACTGTTTGATCCTTACCACCCGTATTCCTGTTACAACCCAATAAAAGGCTCCTTGCCTTTTTCCTCTGAGAGATTGGCCACTTCTCCTCTCCAAGCAGATCATGTCTTTTTTTTCTCTTCAGTCTTGATTTTTTTTCAAAATATTTTTATATATTTTATTGATTATACCATTACAGTTGTTCTATTCCCCCCTTTATTCCCCTCCACCCGCACACTCCCTCTCCCACCATTCTTCCCCCCTTTAGTTTATAACCACGTGCCTCAAGTTCTTTAAATTCTATATTTCCCCTACTATTCTTGCCCTCCCCTCTGTCTATTTTCTACCTACTGTCTATGCTATTTTCTGTACCTTCTCCCCCCTTCTCCTCCTCCCACTCCCCTGTTGCTAACCCTCCATGGGTTAGAAATGAAGAAGGTTCTATGGTTCCACTCCTGATCTAGCTGTCCTCTTGGTTTGCTTTTGTTTTAGGTGTGGTTGTTAATAACTGTGTGTTTGCTGTCCTTTCACTGTTCATATTTTTCATCTTCTTTTTCTTATATAAGTCCCTTTAGCATTTCATATAATAAGGGCTTGGTGATGATGAACTCCTTGAACTTGACCTTATCTGAGAAGCACTTTATCTGTCCTTCCATTCTAAATGAAAGTTTTGCTGGATAAAGCAATCTTGGCTGTAGGTCTTTGGATTTCATGACTTGGAATACTTCTTTCCAGCCCCTTCTTGCCTGTAAGGTCTCTTTTGAGAAATCCGCTGACAGTCTGATGGGTACTCCTTTGTAGGTGACTGTCCCCTTATCCCTTGATGCTTCTAGGATTCTCTCCTTCATTTTGGTCTTGGCTAATGTAATTATGATGTGCCTTGGTGTGTTCCTTCTTGGGTCCAACTTCTTTGGCACTCTCTGAGCTTCCTGGATTTCCTGGAAGTCTATTTCCTTTGCCAGACTGGGGAAGTTCTCCTTTATTATTTGTTCAAATAAGTTTTCCACTCATGGCTGTTTCTTTCCCCCTTCTGGTACCTCTCTAATCTGGATGTTGGAACGTATAAAGATGTCCTGGAGGTTCCTAAGCCTCTCCTCATTTTTTTGAATTCTCATTTCTTCATTCTTTTCTCGTTGGATGTTTTGTTCTTCCTTCTGGTCCATTCAATTGATTTGAGTCCCAGTTTCCTTTCTATCACTCTTGGTTTCCTGTGTATCTCCCTTCATTTCAATTAGTTTAGCCTTCATATGTTCCTCTAATTTGTTACTACAATCTACCAGTTCTGTGAGCATCCTGATAAATAGTGTCTTGAATTGTGCATCTGAGAGGCTGGCAATCTCTTGGTCGCTTAGAGTTATCAGCTCTGGGACTTTGAGTTCTTCTTGAGCCATCGTTTGGGCTGTTCATGCCTGTTACATAGCAGGATTGGAGCCCTAGGTGTTTACTAGAGCAGGGCAACTCAGTCACTGGGTTGGGATGCTGTATGTGGGGGCGGGGTCAAAGAGGAGCAATGGCGTCCCATCTGCCTCCTCCCACTGCTGCTGCCACAGGTGCCACAGCCACCACCATCACCGGGGCCCGCGCATTTCGTCCCACCGCATGCGAGTGTGCCACCGCCGTCAGCCCTCCACCACTGGGTTCGCCCTCTGGGGCCTGCGTGGTCCGTCTCACTGTGCGAGAATGTGCGACCTCGGTGAGTCTGCCCCATACCCCGACTGAGTCCGGGCTGCCTGTGCGCCTAGGTCAGGGGATCTTTCATGCCCATCCCTGCTCTGATGCTGGCTCCGCCCCTCTTACTGTCCTGGTTGAACGGTTTGTAGTTGTCGGACTTCTGTATAATTCAGTTTTCTGTCCTTTGCCTGTGTCTTTGTTCTCCAAACCTTTGTTGTATTCAAACTTGGTTGTGGGAGAAGGCACAGTGTTTCCACCTATGCCTCCATCTTGGCGGAAGTCTCAGATCATGTCTTGATAGTTTCACTTTCATCCTTGGCGGAGGGGGGACTTGGGGGCAAAGTTGCCCCCACACAAGACTTTGCCATCATGAATCAGTTTAATGTCTTTTTTTTCTGGCCAGTTTTACTTCTTTCACCTTCCATTTGTATGTTTTGGTACCTAAAATAGATTTCCTCTCATTGTCTGTTACTGGAGAACCTAAACTGCTATAAATACATCATACTTTAGAGGTAGATGCTAACTATCAGCAGAATAAAAAATAAACCACTATTATTGACAATAGTGCTTATTGAGAATCTAGTCTGTTTAATGCATGGTGTATGTAAATAATTTTTGGTTGGATAGCACCCTTATGCAAGGGAGGACTCTTGACTAATTGGCAATAGTATAGAACAATATATAGTATGATTCATTTCAAAAATATTCAACTAACTTCTCTTTTTAAAATATTTTTCTTTTATCCTATGGTTAATGTGTATGATCTGTTATGCTGAAATAAAAATAAGTTCCCAGCACAATTATAGTTTTACATGCAAATAATTCAGCAGGTATAATTTTTTTTTGAATTTCACTCTTAGATTGCCCTCCTGAATACACCTGTAGCTGATCAAAGTTTGTTTTATTGGCTCTTTTCATTGAGGTAGAGCACACACCGTGGGGCTCCTAAGGCATCTCAGGAGGTGATGTCAGAAGGGATTTTTATAGGATCTGAGCCTGAGGTGGGATATTGGGGGGGATATTTCAAAGAGGTGAAGTTTTGTCCTATATTTGATGCTTTCAGAAAGTGGAAGTAGCTCTATAATTGTGTGCCTTAATAATTTTTTCTAAGAGTAAAAGGGAACAGAAGGTGAGAAAGACTATAGCTCCCATTAGCTAATAAGGAACAGTCCCTCATGGTAACCACAAGAGGGAAATATTTGGTGACTTTTGTGATTTAGACTGTGTGTGTGTGTTCATGTGTAACTATAGAGTGGTCTTCTTTCTCAATCCTCACCAAGAAATAGTGGTTCTGTCTGACACCGGTGATCTCTGATGTTGCTTAGATTCAACAGGAAAGCATTCGATCCTCTTATTAGCCTGTTGTCAGACCGGCTCCTGTCTGACAAGCATCAGAGGCAGCTTTATTCTCTTTCTCTTTCTATGTATGATGGAGATCAACTCTTTGCCTAATGATAGTTCTATGAAAGGGAATGACTAGAGGACAGGGTTGTTGGGCACATAATCAAAGTATCACAGGTACCTGAACTGCAATACTTGGGATCATACAAATAACAAAGTGGACTGATATTCACTCACATGTTTTTAGGGCAGAAGACTGTACTGAACAGTTCTCTACAAAAAAATGTTCCTATGTGTCTATATTTAACATTCACCACTTTGGAAGCTGAGTGTATCTATCAACATACATGAACACATTAAGTCAGTGGAATCATTCTAGAAACATTGATTTACACTCATATCATATGCCCTAATTTTTAGTCATACCCTTAGTAGTAATAATCATTTGTATGACTGACAACAAGTAGCTTAAGATACCCAGTTCTCCAGAAGTAAACAACTGAACTCGGGGAACTCTGAGATCCATTAGGACTTGCAAACCTTAGGATTCTGTTTGCAGTAATTGAACACTTAACTAAAAATTGTACCACTTAAGTACATCCGAATCCATAAAAGATTTAAACCCTGGATACACTGATTTAGCTCCTATCAAGGGCTGTCTCAGGGATGGTAGTGGACTGGAAGAAAACCCTATGTAGGCGGGAAGCAAGCATTTCAGAACTTGCGGAACACAGAGTTGGACTTGGCAGACATCTAGCCAGGGGGCTTTCCAGTGAGAAATTCTGGCCAGCCATAGAAGCAAGAAGCCAAAATGGGGTAAGCCAAATTAAACAAACACAGCTACTGTTCTGTTCAAGCCCTGATGAATAACCCTTGACATTAAGGTGAATCCAAAGTAATGAACATAAATGACTCATTTTGGGGCTCAACAGAGACATGGAATGAACGGCAGAGTAAAGTTTAGGGCAGGCTAGAAGGAAGAATCTAAGACATGGAACCAGGAAAATAAAATGTCCTGGGTATTTGTGATCTCCAGGAGCCTAATTTTTGTGATGTCTTCACCAGAGCACTTAGAAGCACCCACATATGTTTTCTCACAACTTGATCCTACTTTGTACCTTGAGGAATTTTAAAGGGGAAAGAGTGTGTTAATAAGGAATCAAAAGTATACTAGTAAATGAATAATTATATACCTTATTTAAAAATCATCTCTGCTTTCAAAAATTGAATTGAATGACAATTATTGAATGACAATATATATATATGCTCTTAACATTTGTAAATGCCAAAAATCTTGTATTATCTGAAAAGTGACTACCACATTCTTTACCTAATATAGCTAATGCAATTTATAATAACATTTCTTTGAAAGCAAGCCAAATTCCAGAGCCATAGGAGAGAAACACTGAGAGATAATTATCACCACTAAGAATAGAACCACTAAAACACATGGTTGTCAGTTCACACATGGGTTATTGAGAAACGCTTCCCCCTGGCTAGAGTCACAAAGGTTACACCTCAGAAAATATTCATCGGACAATTAACTGCTCCTTACTTTTGTAAAGTCTCAATTTAAAGGTATAGGGAAAAATGATGAGATTTTAATTTGTAGGTTGGATATGGAAACTTCAACTCCTGTTTTAAAGATCCACTTTCATATTTCAGGGTCGTCCCAGGGATATAGAAAAAAAAGGAAAGAAAATTTTTCTGTCTTGCTGAACATGGCAATGCAAAGGATCTTCTCAACTCATAGCTTCCAGGTTTTGGTGTCAACCCAGTTGGCTCTCTGATCTTCCAGGTGCTCAGATGAATATTATGGTTCAAACTCTCTGGGTCTCAGCTGTGCCCTAGCAAATTAGTGGGAAGGCAGTTTCTAGTGTGGGTAACAGACAGCGTATCCCTGAATACCACCATTGTTTTTTCCCTCATATCTTTACTCTCAGGAACCAGGAGCCAACCCCTTATCTCCTCACAAAAACGGGTTTATTCATTCTCCTTACTGAAAAACAAAAAAGCTTTCAAGCACTGCAGTTTACATTTCAAAATATTAATTCTTATCCCTGAATCCTTAAGAGGTAAAACCCTACAGCCAAGCACTTCTTGCATCTAAAAATTACAAGTGAGAGACTCAGACCTCTGAAGAGCTTTTTGCACGGTGCCGATCATATAACTGACACTCGAATGTTTATATTGAATGAAGGAATTATCTCAGATATAAATACAAATGTTTCTTTATATCTTTTTACCAGTTTAAATTTTTAGGGTCAGCCTTGTGGTACTAAAGAGCAATAACCGAGAAAGAATGCATTTTCCCACACAGTGCAATGCACCGGGAACTTTTACCCCCTTTCCTCTCCCTCCCATTTGGCCTCACTGAGCTGTGCAGGCAAGATTCTGGTTATTGGTCTTGTCTTCATTTTTTTTACCCACGCAAATCTTTATGAGACACATAGGAGAGAACAATAACATGAAGAAAGCTCCTAAATACATACAGTTTTTAAAAATCTGGCTAACAGCTTCATTTTCTCTGGATGAATTCCTTCAAAATCTCTATTGCAGTATTTTATCACACACAAAACCTTAGAACACTACATTTTCCATGTTTTAAACATAATAGAGATGCAATTTTCAACCTGAACTACTGACTATTATTGAGCAGTAATTTAGACAGTTTGGAGGCTGTCATTACCGAATAGAGGAATAAACACAGATGTTGAAAAAAATCTCAAGAGATAATTTTAAGAATATATTCAAGAACAATTTCATAAAGGAAAGATTACAGAGTTCCACTTAATAGCTCGAAGCTCTAAGTAAGAAATGTTCAATAGGGCAATTTTGTATTATCATTATTATTTTAATTTCACACATTTATAAAGCTTCTTTGATTAAATTTTAGAAACTGCTAACATAATTTTCCATGGTTCTATTTTGCTTATATATTTATTTAAAGAGTTATATATCTAAGATATAGTCACTTTTACATGTATAATTACCACTTTCCCATCATATAAATAATACTCAGTTAAAGCAGAAAATGAGAAAACATCTAAATTGTGAAGAAGTGACTGTCAGTTTGTGTGGCGCTCTGTTTCAGTTGTCCACTTCCCGAGTTTGAATTTTAACTCCCACACAGAGCTTCCTTATGATATCAATCTATTTACCTGCCTCTCTCTTGCTCTCTCCCAAGTCCTCTGTGATACAAACACACACACACACACACACACACACACACACACACACACACGATAATGCTATACTGTTATTTCAAGCATATATAGTACCAGTAATTTAAAATTATATTTATGAAGAAATATGTTTTCTTACTTTTCAAATTCAGTATCCTGTGGGAAATGTGTTACTGTGTGGCCATGTATAATTCTTTTTACAATTTGTTTTATAACTTGCTTTTGAATCATTATAACATGGTTCTAGAAAGCAGGTTACATTGAGCAGTAATTGATCAGATGCTCATAGGGAACACTGAAATAATTTAATGATTATGATGCCATATACGCGGAGGAAGCAGCGCTTTGCTTTCCTCGGTCCCACTACAGGGCTTTTCAGAGCCTTTAATTAAGGCTCCTGTGTATTATGACTATTGAAGAGCAGTATTTACCCTTCATATTATTTCCCAATATTTACTTTTAAAAATGTGAACTCAACAAAATATTGTAAAGAATTTTCTGATTCTACAACATGTCTATTTACTTGTGATACAGTTCACCATACACAATTTAAAAAAATGTGCCTGCCTCCGATAGCTTTACTTTTATAAATTGTACTTTATTTAGTGATAATATATATCGATATGTGTGTACATCTGTGATTCCCTCTCTTAGGTAAGATTTCTAGGATAGGATGGATAGCAGAAATACTTTCAGTGAATTTTGATTTACAGCATAAAGCTGACTACTAGAAACTTTGCACTTATTTAGACCCCATCTAGAAAGATCTGAGAGTGGCAGGTTCTCCGTATTTTCTTCCTTCTATTCTTGGCCTTTGCTGTGTGACTTTACAGTTTCTCCCAGCAAAGGGAGCAGATTATCTCCACCCTTTTGCTTTGTGTTTGGCCATGTGACCTTTTCCAAACAATAGATGGAGACAACAATAAGTGTGCAACACCATGCCTGAGACCCTGAAGACCTTCCTGATTTTCTTGCTCACGTGCACCTCTGACTTTGCCAGGCAAAGAATGCGCTCAGGCCAGTGCCATGGCTCCGGGAGGAAGATGAGAGGGCCACGTGGAACAGAGCCAGGCTGCTCGTGCGCAGCTTCCATCTGCTGAATTAGTATTGAGGCCACCTGCCGCCGACATCGCACTGTCAGAGCAACTACACTCATTTACCGCCACTGTGTATCTGTGATTCTGTCTCTCCAGACGGGGAGACAAATGAGTGCACAGGCCACCTGCAGTCACTCTAAGTGCGGCCTGGATCAGGTAAATGCCTGACTATAACCTGTAGACAGGAGTCATGATAAATGATTTATATTTCAAGCCTCTGGTTTCAGTGTGTTGATGTGCAGCAATTGTTTTCATGAGTATGTTTATCTAGAGGTAAAACAAGTCTTTGCATTTTCTTTGGAATATCCTAAGTTGATCTATATAAACTAGTATTCTACATTTATTCGATTCTCACTCAGAACATTTGACATTGGTTGAGCACTTATTATGGAACAGCCACTCATAAACAGTTTATGCATTATACATGATAAAATATTTTCAACAACTTTTTGGAAGCTAGTATTATTACGTTCACGGTTCAGATGAGGTAACTAAGACAAAAAGAGTTCAGTTAACTTCTCCAAAGACAGGGAACTAGTGAGTTATAAAGATAAATGGCAAAATTCGGCTGAGTGGAGAAGGTTTTCTCAATTACTGTAAAATTCTGCCTCCTCACACTTAACCAAAATATCACTGTTTATAGAATAACAACCCTCCCTTTCCATGTGTAAGACCATATTTATCATAAGTTTAATTCAGAATTGGTTTATGGTTAGTTCTTGGGCATTCTATTTTATTACATTAATCTAGTAGTCATCTATTTTTGTGTTTTCAAAATAGTAGTCAAGAGGAAAAGCTAGCTCATACCTCTTATTATACTCATTCTTCCCATGAAAGTTTGTGTATACACCCATATATGTGTGTATACACACACACATACATATACATAAAGAGAGAGAGGCGAAAAAAGAATAGTTTATGGAAGGGAAAACAATGAATGTGGCTGAATAACTATCCTTCCATGGTTCAAATGAGACCACTGATTTTTATCATGTACAGAAACTGTTTTTATACCTTATCCTCATATTGGGATTTACGTTAAAATGTTCTCCTGGGTCTATGTTTAAGGGATTAAGCTAGACAGAAGGCATAGCACCCAGATAATATAGAAGAAAACCAGAGCTTCTTTAAAGAATAGACTTGTCTGGAAATCATCATTGAATTACTTACAAAATAATTATTCAGAGTAAATATAAAGCCACATTCTTTACATTTTCTTGGCCTTCTGAATTTACCTTCAAGGATATTCATAATGGGTTCCCTTCCTTCTGTATCTGTGGCGACCACCTTAGTCCAGGCCACCATCAGATTTTGATCATTTCACTCCTAATTAGTTTGTTGTCTTTATACCTTCAAAATCCATTCTTCAAACAGCAGACTGGTAGTTTAACAGCATAAACCAAAATATATCACTGTCCCTGCTCGAAATCTGTTAACACATTCCTGTGGCACTCAAAACTCTCATCTTGGCAGTGTCAATTTAAGTAATTCTGGGGCATGTAGCAGATACTTTTTAAAATCACAGTGGTGTAATACAGTGCAGGCTTATTTCTGGTTCACGTCAAGTCCAAAGCCAATCTTCCTGGTTATCTTGTATCTTCCTCCCACTGCTGATTAAGTACCCACACCCTTGGAAGATCTGGCTCTGCCAGGTTCATCAGGCAACTTTCAAAGTCACCATCGCTTGCTTATTGTAACCTGCAGAAGGAACACAGAGGGTTATGTGTGGAGGTTTTTGTTGGCCATGCTTGAAGTGGAGGGGGTTTGTTTCTCGAACATTCTAAGCTTACCTCTACCTTTCTCTTTTGTTTGACTTTGTTCTTCATTTAAGATATAGGTGTTGTTTTTTTCCCTAAAACGCATGCATTTTCTCAATTTTTAACTACTTTAGAGAGACCTTTGCTAACAATGAAATACAATGACTCTCGGTCATTCTGCTTCAAACACTGATTTATTTCAAACCCTTATCACCATCTGAGATCATCCTATGCATTTATTTTCTATATTTATTGTATCTCTCTCCCTGCCTCTCCCTCAGCTTGTGTAAGAATAAAGGTCTTGACTCATTTCTGGGCATTGGAACTTAGAAGAAGGACTCGCATCTCATACGTACTTAGAAATATTTTGAATGAATGAATCAGTGTGCGTATAAAACTGGTGATCATTTCCACTGAAATAAAACTAAGAGAGCCCATTCCTTTTTGTAGATTAAATTAGAAAAAGGAATCCTACAGAAGCATTCATAAGAATCCCCAGATTTGTGTAGTGAATCAGAAGTTGACTGAAATAGACACTGGAGTTCAGGACGTTTTCCGGGCTCATCCAAGAGCTGAGCAGCCCTTGGCGCTGGCAGCCGCGTGCTTTCACGGACATTGCGCTCTAATTTCTCAAGGCGCATGTCGACAGGGCTTCTTCAAAGATTTTAACTATTCTCCCTCATCAACTCCTCCGCCCCCTTTATTTTTGCTAAACTGGAGGACTATCACTTTAAATGCAAGTGAAACTTTGAAATTTAAAATAAAAAATAAAAAAACCACTATTGGTGATCGCCAAAGTTTGTTATTTCTTAATCTTTCTTTCTGCATTTTATAGCTGTTAGTCAGAACTGTGGTGATAAGAGGAGCTTACTGGTTAGTAATTTGCAGTGAACATATAAGTTGAATGCTTCATTATCTAGTGCTTTATTCAGTAAAATGATAAGTAATTACAAAAAGTGTTCTGGAGAGTTCTACTTAGTTAGAGTATGTTAATCATGACAACAGTTGAAAATAAAAATATATGGCATCATCACTCAGCAAAACTACTGATATTAACTACACTTGCATTTATTCAAAAATCTATTTTAGGACTTGAATTTTCAAAAAGAAAAAAAGGGACATTATTATAACAAATCATGACCAATTTAACTAACTTTAGGAAACATAAAGGAATCATATTAACACAAAGATCTCTAACTGTTCCTTCAAGGTCTAGCTAATAATTATTTTACTCAGTACAGAGAAATTCTGCTTTAGCAAAATAATACGGATAGCTTCAATAATTTGCCCAGTCTTTTAGAACTTACGTAATTGAATTGTAAATCCTTCTAATGAGATTTGTCCTTTGCACATCTTGAACCAACTTTTGCCTGATGTTGCCTCTCTTCCTGCTCATATGTTTTAGTAACAGGATGTCAGTGATGGGTAAGCGTATGGCCCTTAGAGAACGGGCACCACACAGGGCAAATCCAAATGACTTTTATATCTCCAAGTCTCAGGCGGTATTTTATTTCTCTACCCATCGATATGTTGGATTTCAATGATGATAATTTGCCAAAAGTAAGGAATACAAATTTATGATGTAGCAAGAATAACACTCTAGAAAAACACTTTAGTAGAAATAGTAAAACTTATGTGCCAAGAATCTGCCATCAACTTCAGCTAAGTTGACAGAGAGATTCAGAAGTTACATTTTATATACAATTGAAAAATATAGTAGACTATAGAAGGGGGAGTTCGAGAATTTCCATGGAGGCCACCTACACAAGGAAAACCACAGGGCCATGTGGCAGATGCCAGGAAAACCCAGCGGAAGTCACAATTGTCAGGTGAGCATTTAAGAGAAATGGTGGATGCACTGTAGTTGCTGGTAACACGAAATCTCCTGAATCAATTCCTGGCTTATGTCATTTTCTAGCTGTGAGTCTTGAGACAAATTACTTACTCTCTCTGATTTCTGTTTTCCTCCGTTTATATGTGATTAAGCAAATATGAGTGAAGAAGTCATAGATAATGTTAAATGAAATGCAGTAACGCACGTAGTGAGTTGGGCATAATGACTATAATGTGCTGTTGCTGCTCCTGCTGCTGATGTAGAAGGTACAGTCACATGCAGTCGAATTATTTAGGTTTGTCATTTTATATATTATTCATAACAAATATTGATGTAAACTTCTGCTATCAGATGTATTTCTAGACTATATATAACTATATAGCATCTATAGAATATATGCTATTCCATAAACATACAACATCAGTTACAGGATATGAATTTTCTGTATTATTATTCATGCACAATCACATATCCCACAAAATTTCCCTAATACATTTTTTATTACATATTGTTGAAATTATCTTATATGTCTTCACATATGCAGCAAGATGGACTAAATATTAAATCACAGGTAAAAATATATTGTGCTTTTAGCTCACACTTCATCTGTTCAAAATCAATTTACCTTCCTGAAAATCAGGTGAAACTGAGTTACTCTATGTGGCAAATTAGCTCAGGAAGACCATAATAAAAATAGATTTTCTGGAGAATGACCAGATTGTAAAATACAGTGATACCTCAGTACTTATTGTTAGTTTTTTATGGAACTTGTGGTGAGTGCCAACACCTCACAAGAACTACACCCCATGAGTACCAAACATGCGATGAGTGATGAAGCGTCTTTTTTGTGAGGGGGCACCGGCTCATACAAGTTCTAACAAGTGCAACAAGTCCTGAGCAAGTGCCAAGTGCCGAAACATTTTTTTCTTCCCCCAAATGCAACCAGGACAGGGTTTGACAAGTTCTGGAGCTGAAGAGGATCAAGGTAGGACTGTAGGCCAAAATCTGGCTTTATCTACTGTTTAGATTATACCACTGCTCAAACAATTGAGATTTGTATATGCACCATGTTAATAAAAGTGTCCATAATAATGATGCATCAATTTGCTTTCATGAAAACTAGCTCAGTGAAATTTAAAAATGAACCCAAGGAATCAGACACTTTCTTTTCTTTTTTTAGTATCTTTTTTTTATTTTAATTTTTGTTCAAGTACAGCTTTCTGTATTTTACTCTCATCCCAGCCCACCCTTCCCAGTCCTGCTCACCTCCCACCCATTTATTTCCATGCCCCCCTAGTTTTTGTCCATGTGTCCTCTATCCTTGTTCCTGTAAACCCTTCCCCTTTCCCCCCAAAATTCCCTCCCCTCTCCCTTCTGGTTACCCTGAGAGAACTGTTACCCTGTTCTCTCTTTCAGTGTCTTTGGTTATATTTTGCTTGTTTGTTTGTTTTGATGTTTCGGTTCCTGTTGAAGGTGAGATCATATGGTATTTGTCTTTCAACACCTGGCTTATTTCACTCAGCTCNTTTATTTTAATTTTTGTTCAAGTACAGCTTTCTGTATTTTACTCTCATCCCAGCCCACCCTTCCCAGTCCTGCTCACCTCCCACCCATTTATTTCCATGCCCCCCTAGTTTTTGTCCATGTGTCCTCTATCCTTGTTCCTGTAAACCCTTCCCCTTTCCCCCCAAAATTCCCTCCCCTCTCCCTTCTGGTTACCCTGAGAGAACTGTTACCCTGTTCTCTCTTTCAGTGTCTTTGGTTATATTTTGCTTGTTTGTTTGTTTTGATGTTTAGGTTCCTGTTGAAGGTGAGATCATATGGTATTTGTCTTTCAGCACCTGGCTTATTTCACTCAGCTCAGTGCTCTCCAGTTCCATCCGTTCCTCAGGCACCTATCTTAGGTAGCTGTCGGTGAGGTTTGAGGACTACCAACTTTGATGTGAAGCCCTTGTGCTCTCCTGAGAGTTGGGGCAGAGTGTGATCTGCGCGGTCTCCTGCTGAGGAGAATGAGAAATGGGCCCAAGACAGGTAATGAGTCTGGAGGAAGTATCAAGAAATAGCCTGGTGTTTGACAAAGAGGTCACAAGCAGCACCGTGCATAATAGCCCAAAGGGCCCTGTGGCAGCAAGACAGATGATTTGTCTCATCAAGCCATTGGGTCGCTCCCTCGTCTGTTCGTCAGCAGACACCTCACTAAAATCACTTAATGTCCTTCCCCCATTATTAATGTTTTAGATTGCCTTTAACAGCAAAGCCAAATAAAGATTCTGATGTCACTGCCTTATCATTAAATGCTTCTTTCCAAGGAAAAAACACTGAACCTCAGAATAATATTATGAAAGCTGAAAAAGAAATTTCCTTTATTTAGCAAATACAGCTCTTCTCGATGGTCTGACACCACTCAAAATTGCCAGTAATTAATCTGCAAATGAATTGGTAAATAGGTAAAGCATTTCTATTTTAAAAAATAATTTGTAGTATTTTTTGTTTCTATTTATTTACTTTTTTTTTCTAGAGAAGGAAAGGGAGGGAGAAAGAGAAGGAGAGAAACATCAATGTGTGGTTGCCTCTCTCATGCCCCCTACTGGCGACCTAGCTTGCAACCCAAGCTTGTGCCCTGACCGGGAAATGAACCAGTGACCCTTTGGTTCACAGGCCCGCACTCAATCCACTGAGCCACATCAGCCAGGGCATAAAGTATTTCTATTTTAAACTTTGATAATTACTTACATTTAAAACGCATGAGTCTCTTGACACCGGGATCTACAAGTATTTCACTTCAAGCTACAGTAATGAGTACATTAGAAAGGAAATGTGTGTAAAATGATTATAATTTAGTTGCTGTAAAAGAGTGAATTTGAAAAGCACAACGAAAGGTGTAGTTAGTTCCCTGAGTGGATGAGTTAGCTGGCTGTAGTGGCCAACATGTATTTAAGATCGACTGAAATTCCTTGCTTAGTTCACTTCCACTTCTTTGATTTGAGTTAAAACTACCTTGAAGTCTACAATACATTCAGGACGACAGAAATGAACACCACTGTGTGGAAACACAGGGGATGAAATAAAAGAGCATGTCAAAAGAAAGCAGTTTTATCCACCATCACACTTTAGGAAGCATTGAGTGGTCTTTACCCCTCATCATTTTTATTGGTTTATACATTTCAAGAAAACTGAGCATTGAAAAATCACATGTAGTTTTAAATATAATAAAAATAGAGGTTAGGAAAACTACTTTGCAAAATATAGAAGAAACAGTAGGACAAATAGAACAAGGCTTTTGACGTTTATTATATCTATATTTCTTCTTGATTTGTCTTTGTTCCTTTTTGTATTGCCCCGCATTGGAGGAGATTTGATAAGGAATATACCACCTTACATGGGGAGGCAGGACTGCCCAAGATAGGAAAACTAGGGTGGATGATTCTTAGGATCCTCAGTTAGTGAGACCTTTTTAGTGAAACATCAGGTGTCAATTGGTACAGATTGGTAAAATCAAAAGCACAATTTCATTGTACGCTGGGCACACTTGCACCTTTCCTGAAGCCTCCCCAAATCCTCTTCTATTCTCTTTTCCCCCATATTCTCAGTTCTTCATAATATTTCTGTCAGAATTTGCACGAATAAACCAAATTTCTAATTTTCTCCAAATTCCAACACTATGGATATCATGGTGTGCTGTTTATTTTCTTATTTTTCACAATCCCTACTAAGCTACAGGTTTCTCAGCTTCCTTTCACTGGTTCTTTGGAACTTATCTCACATGTACCTCTGTGGGATGGTCCTTGCTTGTATTTTGTTCTATGTGACAACAGAGACGAACATTTAAGCCGGGATAGGCCAGCTGTAACATCGCATCCTTGTGGGAACATGACTGATTCAAAGACAAGCACTAGATCGCTGAGGAGTATCCTCCAAACTCTCTTGGATCATTACCTGTACACCAATAGGGTATGATTTTCAGAAGTCATCCTTCTGGGTTGGACAAGCAGTTTACCTGCAGTGGAAATGAAAAGTTCTATATGAAAAAGTACAAATAAGCTGAACTGAAAATGGAGGCAGATGGGACAACATTATTTTAATCCCGATTCTACCTGTTCCTGAAACAATGTAGGCATATAAAGCAATAGACGATAATAATAGGTGTATATATTTATATTGTGTGATAATTTATAATAGAATTTTGTATTTACATAGTTTATAGTTTTCAGATATTTTACAACTATTGTGTGCCACAATTATTGTCTCATTTAACAGAGCATTAAATGATTTAGTGTTTTATCACTTCCACACAGCTCACAAATATTCAATGTGGATGAAAACTCAGACATGTTAATGCCTAGTTTAGGGCTTTGCCTTTATACTAAATATGTTTTTCCTTTCTGTCCCTCCATTTCAACTCTGACTTTTGTCAACTTTTGTCCCCTTCCTCTCACGGACCTGCTGGATATGCAAGAATGTGACTACACACGATTCTGTTATGTTCCCCAATCTCTTTAAAACCTTCCCTCACCCAGACAAAATCATTGTTCTATGTAGAATCACTTCTACCGTAAAAGTATAAATTAGCAGAGGGGATAGAGAAAGTATAACCAGAAGAATGATAAGCACATGTAACATGAGGCTTCCAGTGTATGCAATTCACAAACACTTGATTTACAGCTCTGTCACACATGTAAAAGGAGTGCGATTGTACAGAAGTCAAACATTTATGCAAAACCTATCTCTTTCCCACCTACAGACCGGGAGTCTCTGTTACTCAGTTAAAACAACTGTATTCATTCAACTAATCCCAAAACCATGCCAGAACTTAGGGAATGTTCTGTTTTCACTGGTAGTACAGAAGGGAATGTTTCCTGGCATCAAAGATCGGAACATAGAATACTTTTCATTTTGGAAAGTGAGTAGGGAAATAGAATGGTAATTGGAGAGAAATAAAAGCTCAAACAATATTTTGATGCATTTATTTTTTCATAGGAAACATCGGAGCAGGCTTCAAAGTTGAGTAGGTTCCTGTAGAGAGGAGGTATATTCTGTTATTAACTGCTATTTGTTTATTCATATCACACCTAGAATATCCTGATGGGCAATGAGAAAGACCGCCTGCCATAAAAGCAAAATTGACATTGAATCCTAGCAGTTTTGCTTTGAACTAGATCTCTGCATGCACATGTGCCAAGGCCTTTCCTCTCGCAACTCGCTCCTTGTTAGTAACTGAGTGAGGCAGACAAAGGCAGACCCTCTCCTGAGAAACAAGGGATGCCACGGTCAGCTGATCTGGGCTCAGAAAATCTTTGACGTATTTTCCAGATGCTCATTAGACTTGCATGGCACCGACCTTCTCTTCCTGTCTCTTCATTTGCTCTCGGGTCTGCGGGTTCTCCAGCTTTCTGAGTGCCTCCCTATTCTCTTTCACCCAGTTGTTTCCCTAACAAAACCCTTAGGCAATTAAAATCATATTCATGTCTGCTTCAAAGAAGACTGGAATACCGCAGAGGCTTGGAATGGCTGGCCAGTAAATATTTGTTCTTGATTTCAGTACGTCTAAAAATGTCAAGTTAGAGCACACCATATATTTAGGTTTGGAATATTGAAGTCAGAGTCATTTAATTTTTGTGACTGTGACTTCTAATTTCTCATATACTTGGTAAAGTTTTTTTTCAATTTGAGGAAACAATGCTTTATTTTTTTTACTCTTATACCTGAAAACTGATTCAATGGAAGTGGGTTTTGATGATACACATGTCAGAACACATTATTTTTTCCTTAAAAATCTCTATCAGTGTGTGTTTTAATTTTATTTTAGAGAAACATAAACATTCCCATGCTGACCAAAAAATCTTCCTACCCATAATGCCAGCTTTTTCAAACACATTTATTATTAAAGATTTTCAATTTGTCACCAAAGCATACTGCTATACCCTCGTGCTTTTTTGTTGGTGTGGTAGTGCCTGACAGAAATAAAAATAAAAGAAAAAAGGTATATCAATATCATCCAAAAGCAGCCCTGGCTGGTGTAGTTCAATGGATAGAGCACAGACCTGAGAACCAAAGGGTCACTGGTTTGACTCCCAGTTGGAGCACATGCCTGGGTTGTGGGCCAGGTCCCCATTAGTGGGCATGCTAGAGGCAACCACATTGATGTTTCCCTCCCTCTCTTTCTACTTCCCTTCTCCTTCTCTAAAACATAAATAAAGAAAATATTTTAAAAAATTATCCAAAAGCACAAGTGTCTTTACTAGAGACAACACAATCATGTCTATGGGTTTTTCATGTGTCTTTGTTTCATCTGTCAATGAATGTCCACTTGATTCCTCTTTTTGAAGCAGTCCTATCTCCCAGTGTGACTGAGAGCAAGATGAGCAGGTTTAGAAGTCATGGACTTATATGTAATGGGGCAAGAGAGTGAATTGTCTCTTTCCTCTGCTCAAAATAGTGCTGCAAATCTAAAGATAAGGTCCCTAAAGCGTCCCACTTCACAAGACACACACACACACACACACACGCACGCACATAAAGTATATAGACATTACCAATAAATTCCTGTAACTCTAGTGTTGTTTGTCAGTGAGTAAAGCAAGACCCCATGGGGATTCAAAACGTGACCTTTCACCCCGGAAAACAATTCTGATAGGAAGGCAAAGTGACCTTCAGAGGCAGCTGCCAGGTGTGTCCGAATACCTCTGCTGCTCAAACAGCTCGTTTCTACTCCCTTNAAAGCGTCCCACTTCACAAGACACACACACACACACACACACGCACGCACATAAAGTATATAGACATTACCAATAAATTCCTGTAACTCTAGTGTTGTTTGTCAGTGAGTAAAGCAAGACCCCATGGGGATTCAAAACGTGACCTTTCACCCCGGAAAACAATTCTGATAGGAAGGCAAAGTGACCTTCAGAGGCAGCTGCCAGGTGTGTCCAAATACCTCTGCTGCTCAAACAGCCCTTCTACTCCCTTCACAAAGGACTCATGGATACTTATAGTTAATTAAAAGGTATTTAAATGGGACACTTTTCTTCTTCTAAGAGTCTGGAAATTTCCTCTTTAGAGCTATTATAGGAGTAAAATCGTCTCTTCAGGCTCTCTTGGGTATTTTATGCTGGGATTTGCATTATTTTTCTGACGAAGGCCCCTTCCTAATAGTCCCAGGCAAATCTCATAGCAGCTTTTATAGGGCCTCTTCCTGTGTGCTGACAATCCTCCTTGTTTCTGAACAGCCGCTGTTTAATCTCAGGCAGTCCCTATAGAAAGGAAGTCCCATTGATACAAGTGTGGGAAGGTGGTAATGAACACTTTTATGACTAATATAATGAAATCTCTCTTTCACGGCCTCTTAGTCGCTTATCTCCAGCTGAAGCCCCCCAAGCCCCATTTCTTTCCTCTAATCCACAAAACAATATCGCTAGCCAGCCGTGATGCTGTTCACCCATGACATGAAAATGTGCTGTCAAGAGGAAGTTAAGCTTTGCTATTGTTTTAACAGGTTGCTAAGTTCCTATATACTGTCCATTTTTTACATTATTTGTCTCTCCCTTTCTCTAATTCGAGAATTACAAAAGATTGTACCCATACTAGTTTCTCAAAAATAACTAAATGAATGTGTGATTCAATGATCAGGGTTATGCAACTGACAAAATATATGTTTAAATAAAAAATAAATTGCAATTAGATAGCTTTTTATTTGTTTTTCAACGGATTAATAAAATGTATTGAGGTGATGTTGTTTAATAAAATTGTGTAGGTTTCAAGTGTACAATTCTACACTACGTCATCTGTGTTACATTGTGTGTTTCCCACCCAGAGTCCGTTTTCCTTCTGTCATCACACGTTTGACCCCATTTACCTTTCACGACCTTCCCCTCTCCTCCACCCCTGTTACCTGTGGTAACCACCGCACTATTATCTATGTCTACGAACTTTTGTTCATCCTGTTTGCTCATTTTTGGCTTTCAATTTTATACCCCACATATGAATAAAATCATATGGCTTTTGGCTTTTTCTTCTGACTTATTTCGCTTAGCATGAGATTCTCAAGGTCCACCCATATTGTCACAAATGGTAGTGCTATGTCTCTTCTTATGACTGGGTAGCATTCCACTGTATATACGTACCACTTTCTCTTTTATCCAGTCATCTACTAAAGGGCACTTCAGTTGCTTACATCTTGGCCACCATGCTGCAGTAAACATAGAGGGTACAACACATCTTTAAAAATAAATGTTTTCATAAGTTTTTAAGTAGGTGGTACCCAGAAGAGAAGTTGCTGGGTAGGA
The DNA here is from genome assembly GCF_014824575.4 of Sturnira hondurensis. Taxonomy (NCBI): domain Eukaryota; kingdom Metazoa; phylum Chordata; class Mammalia; order Chiroptera; family Phyllostomidae; genus Sturnira; species Sturnira hondurensis. Next base: position 19,948,536 of record NW_028088227.1, on the reverse strand, counting down.
TGGTAATTGTATTCTCAATATTTGGAGGAAGCTCTGTAAGGTTTTCCATTGTGGCTGTACCAGTTTACATTCCTACAAGTAGTGAAGGAGGGTTCCTTTTTCTCAACAGCCTTTCCAACATTTGTTATTATTTTCATTTTTTCTTACCTAAGTCAGTAAAAAAAAATCTGTACTTATTTATTTTGGCCTGGAATAATTCTGCTATATAAGCATAGGGTGGAAAAACAAAAAATATCCCATTCATGAATACCTAAAGGCAACAGTATTCTCCACGATGTATGTAATTTTATTTATTTATTTATGCAAATTAAAGCTGTTAGTCAACCTGACTCTGACCAACTCATGAAGGAAGGAAACTAGTTGTCCAGACTTTCATCTCAACAAGTTGCTGTCACATGGAACAGAAAACTGACTCTTAATTCATTCATTTTTTCAACCCTTGGTCAGTCATTTACTCATTTCCATATCCTTATTTTGTTTCTATGTGATTTAGTTTTCCATAAAGATCTAAATAATTTACACAGCAATATCCATCATCATTCTCTAAACAAATGCCTATGCTGTGTTCCAATCATCCTAGTCATCTTTCAGGAAATGCCTTCTTGAGTATCCTCTCCAAGTAATCTACCTGAAAATGTGCTAATACGTTCTCTAATTAATGAACATGCCAGTATTTTACTGCATGGGCAGATACATACTTTTGTTTGTTCGTTTAAGAGAAATAAACCCTGATGGCATGTTAAAAAAAAACTTGAAAGTGTTTAAGGTAACACAATGTGTATCTGTTTCTCCTACTTCTCCTTAACTTCCCATCTTTTTCCTCTTCCTCCTCTCCCCACACCTTTTCTTAAAGACAGTCCTGGAAGATCACTCCCTCATGTGACAGCATTGAGACAGCCATTTCATGTGTTTAAATTTAATTCCCCCTCTCTTTCTTCCTTCTTGATTGAGGCATGATTGATATCTAATATCATATTAGTTTCAGGTGTGCACCATATGAGTCGATACTAGTATACACTGTTGACCCTTGAAGAATGCTTGGGTTAGGGCACTGATGCGATGCTGTTGAAAACACCCTTTGTGTTTGGATTCCCCCAAATCCAAGTACTAATAACTTACTCTTTACTGTATGTTATGTGTATTGTATACTATATTCTTACAGTAAAGTAAGACAGAGAAAAGAAAATGTTAAGGAGAAAATCATAATAAAGAGAAAAACACTTAGTGTGCTCTAGTGTATGTATCAATACACCATAAATTTATATTGTTTATTTTAAGCTATGGGTTTGGTCTGTGTGTCTGCGAGATTTTTCATAGTCGTCGATTGAAAAAATCCATGTGTAATTGGACCCGCATAGTTCAAGCCTGTGTTGTTCAAGGATCAGCTGCATAACCAAATGATCACCACAGTAAATCTAGTTACCATTCGTCATCATACAAAGAACAAAATGATTTCTCTTCTCTTTCCCCTTTCTCTTTCTCCTCCTCCTTCCCCACTCTTCCTCTTTTTCTTCTTCCTTTCTTTCTCCCCCCTCCTCCTTTCTTTTCCTTTACTTTTTCCCTCTATATATGGTCCAAAGAAAATTTTAATTAGGTGTCCCAACAATACCATGCCAACACCACCCAACCTGGGAAATAAACCATGACTTTTCTTGTAATAAGCAATTTTCCTGTGTGCTGGGAGAGAGGGAGAGGTTCGGCCAAGCGCACTGCACTCACTGTGATGTGGCACAAGAGAAGCCAGGAGAATGCCCTGCTCACAGACGTGGTTGACAGACTTAGAAGGAAGATACCAATAATATCTTAGAGGATAGAGCCACGAATCAAGGTGAAGATAAGTGAAAATTAAGATGTCAGGTGCAACAAGTTATAAGATAGGAAGTCAGGAGCAATAAACATGACTAGCAAAGTAGGCAGAATTCTAAGACAGTATCTAAGATGCTCACTCCCCTTGTATACACATCCTGTAAAAACTTTTGAACTCCGAGTGTGATGGATTTTATTTTCATGCTGAATCTAAATCAACTTATACTATATGCCACCATTGACCTTAAGAGAAGGAAATTATTCAGGTGAGTCTGACTTAATCATATCGCCCTTTAAAAGCAGGCTTTTCTACTGCTGGTTGCGAAAAGAAGGTCAGAGACTAAAAGCAGGAGAAGGATTTGATATGTTGTTGATGACTTGAAGATGAAGGAAAGCACAGAGCAAGAGATGTGAATGGTCCTCAGGAGCTAAGGGAGATACTCAGCTGGCATCAAGCACAGAAATGGAGAATAGTCTTACAACGGAAAGAAACTGGATCCTGCCAACAAGAATGACCTTGGACACACATGTTGTTAAATATATCTTACAAATAGGAACTCATTCTGGCTGACACTTTGATTTTAGTTCCATGATATCCTGGACAGAAAACAAAGCTACATGGTGCTAGAATTCTGGCCAAGCCAGGGTTGAACAATGAATATTATCTTAAGGTGCTAAGTTTGTGCTAAATTTTTTGCAGCAATAGAAAAGTAATGTATATCCCTGGCTGGTGTGACGCAGTGGATTGAGCACTGGCCTGAAAATCAAAGGTTTGTTGGTTCAATTCCCAGGCAGGGCAAATGCCTGGGTTGCCAGCCAGGTCCCCAGTAGGGAGTGCATGAGAGGCAAACACATATTGATGTTTCTCTCCCTCTCTTTCTCTGTCTCTTCTCCTCTCTCTAAAAATAAATAAATAAAATCCTTTTAAAAAAATGAAAAGTAACATACAGAAGACAGAGAGAAAACTGGCTAACTCTCAAAGATGGGCATTTGTGTAATTGTAGCTTTATCTAAACATTAGAAGGACAAACTTATTTTGAATTTAAAAATCTTATGCGAGTTTATCCAAGTTTCTTATTACTCCTAGAAATTTTTTGAAGCTATAGAGTCAGAATGTTAGATAGTATATTTAAAATCTGTCCCTCTTTCTCCACCCCACCCCTTGCTACACTTCATTGGCCAATATAATTGCTTGTGATACTTAAAAAAAAAAAAAAAAACAGAAACACTGTCCCCAGAGATGTCCATATCCTAATCCCTGGAACTTTCAAATATATCATGGTATATTATAAAGGTCAATAAAAGTTGCAAATGTAATTAAGGCTATTGTTTAATTGGTGCTAAAATAAGATATTTTCCTGGATCATCCTGGCTCACCCAATGGAACGGGAAGAGTGCTAACTGGGGAAGAGGAGCACATAAGAACGAGAATGAGAAAGACTGCATCATGAGAAAGACCTTGCCCTTGCTAGCTTTGAAGATGGGAGGCGGGTTATGGGCCAAGGAATGAAGACAGACTCTAGAAGCTGGAAAACACAAGGGGACAGATTTCCTTTCAACACACTAAGTGTTGACATTGTTACTGTGGAAACCAGAAACTAATGCTCGACCTTTCATTTTATTTCCCTCCTCTAGGATAACAGTATTACTACCTGCTCAGCCACCCGAGTTAGAAATCTCAACATCATTTGCCATTCTTCCCTCTTCCAAAACACTTCTATTACATAATTCAAGTCCAAAGGATCTTCTACCATATCACTTGCATCTATTACTTCCACTCCATCGACTGCAACATCACTGTGGTAGGTATTCATAATTGCTTGACTGGGTAACTGTTTCTGCCATCAGAGGTCACTCTGTCTGTCAAGCTGATATCAGTGTAATTTTTGAAAGTATCGAAATGTGATCAAGGCGTGCCCCTGGGTCATAAGCAACAAAAATAGCATCTCGGTGACTTTCAAATCATGCAAGTTTAATACAATGTATTACACTACTCAAAAAACTACTCAAATCTCCTGCCCTGGCTGGTGTAGCTCAGTGGATTGAGTGCGGGCCTGCGATCCACACGATGGCGGTTCGATTCCCTGTCAGGCACATGCCTGGGTTGCAGGCCAGTTCCCAGAGGGGGACTCACGAGAGGCAACCACACATTGATATTTCTCTCCTTCTCTCCTTCTCTTCCTCTCTAAAGATAAATCAATAAAATCTTTAAAAAAAACTACTCAAATCTCCAAAAGCTTTTGAAAAATCTAAATGAACTTTTCTATAAATCTTACTCTTTGGAATTTGAAATGTAGGAATCCTATGTACTCATCAGTGATTTTGAAGTGTTTTCATTATTCTAACTGGTCTTAAATTAACACAGTGTCATTTCTGTTCCCAAGACTTTTTGTGAAATCCTTTCCCAGTCACACTTTGCTATGTTTCTTGAAACTCAAAGGATAAACATTAAAAATCAGTGTACTCCCCATCTGATTATTTTTCCACAGATAGAAAAATCTCTCTACAGCATTAATTAGAAACATGCCATTTTTTCTATTAAAATAATACTTTAAATCAGTGAATTATCCTATTTTTAAAGACACTGTGATTGTATTTTTCCCTTTTACTGCTGTATTTTATGTTAATTGGACATTAATACATTATTCACTCTAAGCTTGTAAAGTTCTCCTGGAGATATGGATAATTTTGGGGTTTTCTCACCAGTATAGATGTGTTAAAGCCGTCACAGGTCTAAAGGAGCCTTGATCACACCTTAGTTTCTGGACATCAGATAGGCGAGTTCTGCCCAGGAGGTGGTTATGGTGCTCTGTCAATGGCCTGGAGTGCCCCTCACCCTTGGCCTCCACCACTACCTTGATTTAGTCCATAGTTTTCTTTTGTAAATGATTACTCTTGGCTTCTGTAAATTAATACTATGTTTTATTTTATAATCTAGGCTATATTTCTTATATCTACTGATTACATGTTAAATCCTTTTAGGTAAAGAATAGTGTCATTTCTCCTTCCACTAATTTACTTGAATCACTTGAAATTGCTAACATTTCACTGTGTTGCCTGACAAAATTTTTTATTTCATAAGGTTGAATATAATAATAGTTATTTTAATAACTTGGGCTTTCTAATACTCTCAAGTCTATTTGCTTTAGTCTTCACAACTTTTTGTATATTGTTGGCTTTTTAATTAAAAAGACTAAATTTATATAAAATTTTGGTTTTCCTATGTTGTGTTTTATTTTTCACAAATCAACAGTAAATACACTGAGATAACGTGGAATACAGCATGGATATCCACACACTTCACAAGAGCACTGAGAAGTAGGAAGAAGAATCTTGTCTTCAAACCAAGTGGGTTTTCAGACCTCAGGTACCCAGCATGTTCAGAGTCATGGTGAACAGTTGCCTCATTTATCTCATGCAACCCCAACGATGTCTGTCCAACGTGGATTGCTCCAATGTCACACAGAATGAATTTGAATGAATTAAAATATGTTTTGAAGGTTTGGGGAAGCTTTGGAGAGATTCATTAGTAGAATAGAAATAAAACTAGGAGAAGATGGTAACCTACTTTACCATCTTTAAACCTACTTAAACCTACTTTAAATCATTAGAAAAATTATTAAAAATAGAATTACAAGAAAAGTACACTGTATATAACTTAGCTACAAACAGGGTTTTCCCCTCTTCTCAGGGGCATGAAGGTTGCTGGTCACACAGTGTCACTCTGAATTTCATCCACAAAAATCTACCTCTGAATGTGAAAAATGACCATGTGTAATAAGCACCTTGAAAAAAGGGTGTTTTGAGCCATGGAATAAAGCTACCTTTAATTTATATTTTCATTTTTCTCTCTTTGAGACTTAAGGATAAGAACACTTGAATCCATTAATTCTCATTGATTTGCCATTGATTACTTCAAATTCCTTAGGAAAAAAATCCCTGCTTGGCCTTTCAAAGGTGGTTTCTGATGTGTTTCTGAAAATGCTACTACTTACATGTAAATATTATCTAGATAAATTATTTAAAAAATTATTTAAAAGGGAATCAAATGTTTTCATGCAATCATGTATTTTTTTCTTTGTGAAGATAGCAGTGGATGAAAGTAAGTTGTACTGGAAAATATATATTTTCAAATAGCAAGGTTACTATGAATTATGTTTTATCAGCTAAAGAATAAATCTAAAATACACTATATGTCAGTTACTTCTCTTAAGTTTGAAATCTACAAACCACGTTCAAATTCAAAAGAAATATTTATGAACATCAAAATTTAAAAACGTACTTAAAAATTCATCCCTATTTTTGATCTTTCTTTTCAAACAAATAAGTAGAAGAATCTTCCACTCTCAGGAATGCATTTTTAAAGGTATAGAAGAATGAGGGTTTAATTAATTGTATACTTATTTATTCTTACAACACACTAACACTAAATTGTTACAAACAGTTGTCACCTGCCACCTGTTTCTGTCACTTATTTTTCTCTGCATCTTCCCTCCATTGTTTAAATGGGTATTGAAAGGTTTTGCATAATTAGCCACACAGAACTGCTTTAAACGTGTCTTTGCCCCAAGAGGCTTTTCTGATAATTAGCTTCTTTGTAAGTGTTCAAGTATGTAGTGCATTAGACCCAAGACAGTAAAATTTCCAACTCATTTACTTCTTTTTGCTGATCTCTATTACCCCCATCTTTTGATTCATTATTCCCAATTATTGAATGAAACATCAACAGAAGGTGGCACTGTTTATTCATTGTTAAAAAATCAGCAAATGATCTCTCCACTTTGAACAAAAAAGAAATTTTAAAAAACTACCCATAAGGAAAATGGACAATTTTATTTACAGATGGAGGTGTAAGACATGGCATAAAGCATCATTTTTTTGAACACTAGAATAAAAAAAAAACTTAAGGTGAGACACGGGAAAATAAACTGTGAGAGATACTTTCCACTGAAATTGCAGGAATAGATCATTTTATACTTATAGTGCTAGTTATACATGAAAATTACTGCACCCACATGTAATATAAAGGGAGGGATACCAACATTGACATTGGGGTTTGTGCTCCATCTTTTTTTTTACAGTAAGACCTTGAGACCTTGACAGATTTTTCTCTGTGAATCTAATGGCCTCATCAATACAGTGGAGGTGATAATACCTGTTCTATTTTTGAGGCTAAAGTGAAAATAAACTTAGTGTTCAGCTGATAACTATTGTGTCTCCATATTAGGGTATAGGCAATGTGTAGGCCCCCCAAATCTTTAATCATCATATTAGCAGTGTGGATTACCTTGTCTGACATGTAGTAGAAGCACAAGTGTTGCATTAGTGGAAGAAATGACAGAACTTTAGTGTAGCTTTCCAAAGAGGCATTGTTAGAATAATATTAAGGTTTTTGAAGCAAGAGCATATAAAATCAAGTTTTAAACACAGGTCTAAAAATTTCTTTTTTTCTCTTTATCTAATTGTAGCTCTTAACACTTTACAAAAAATAGATTATTATGTCTGAAAATAAAACAAAGAAAATGTTGCCCCTGTTTTATTACCCAAATGTATAAGCAAGACACATTACTTGAATCCAGTTGACACTGATTAAACATGTACATCTAAAATTATCACATACAGAAGAGATTAGCCCACATTTTAATCTTAGACTTTAACTCCCAAGCAACCTAAATTTTAAAACTGAAATTTCAAATCCAATGTTTGGAAAAGTTACTTATTTAAATATTTATCCCCACAACTTCATGTAGTACAAATTGCTAGTATTTGTTTTAAAAGCCCTTCTTGTTGTTGTTCATTTAGTAAAAAGTACCGCATCTGCATCTTCGACTCCATCATAATCATCAGCATCACCTTCAACAGCTTGTCCAGTAAAGCGCAACACTGATTTGGGGATAACATGCTCAGGTGAAAAGTGCCCAATTTAAAAGTCTGCAGCAACGATAGCTTCCGCAACCGCATCCAGATCTACACTCTCAAGAACTTCAGGCGGAGCAAAATATCAAACAAAAAAATCATTGGAAACTATTTTGGTCATAGTACAAACTTCTGGGATATGGAGTAAAAATATTTTTAGAAAAAGTAAAATTTTAGAATCTGTATCCAAACAGTGTATGTGTAAGTTTTCAATACATACATATCAAAATTCAGGGGGAAAATCCATTTTATTTTCTTCTTGGGTAGAGAGCAAGCCTATATTTCCTAGTCTCCTTTGCAATTAGATTTAGTCACATAACTGACTTGTAGCCAATGGAAGGCAAATCAAAGTCCTGGGTGTTATCATTATTTGGAGGTTTTTAAGAAATGGTTGTGCCTCTAGGGTTACCTAATGCAGGATGGTGACTGGGCTCTGCACAGCAGGAAAAAAATTTTATCACTGACGTGTTTAGGTTTTCCCCTTATCTACATATCTTAATCACTGCCAAAATATCTGTAGCATTTCCTCTTTTCCTGACAGATGTCAAGCTGCTATCTCTTTTCTCTAATTCATGCTGACAGAGAGCAAATCAGAGTTTGCCTCTGAGGAATGGGAAGCAACTGAAAGTGGTATGAAGGAACTTTCCAGAGCAAAGCAAATACTGTGTATCCAACTTGGTTGGTGGTTACGTCAGCATTGTTCAGACGATAAGATCTGAGCATTTTTGTACATCAAATTTTCTTGAATTAAAACGGATAAATATTTCTCTCAGTTCTTTGTGTTTCTGAAAGTACGAGATTAAATTTCGTGACTGGAAGTAGCATAAATGGAACATTATAACTTTGATTAAAGAGAACTAAAGAGACTTGATGATTTTGAAGCATTTAAAATTTTATTACATTTTGGCCCTTTCTGGTGTTAGAGGGAAAACAACATCAAGAGGTAAAATCAATAGATGAGGAGACATTGTGTTTCAGCCAGACCTGTGGGACTCTTGATACTTTTCATACCAACAACAGGTGGAAGTAGAAAGCTTTCTAATTGTGCAGGTGCTAAGCGGAAATAAAATAAATAGTGGTCACAGACATTAGGAGGTTTTTCCTAAGGTAATGAGATTTCTACATATTTTAAGATTTTAAGATTCTAATTTTTAATTTAACATACCAGAAACTGTATTTTAAATGATCTAACCATAACTATTCTTGAATCTGAAAGCTGCACCTAATACCACCTTTACATTATTATGCTTATTAATGTGTATGGAATAATATAGTATTTTATATTGAATTTCTTTGAATGATAGGAGTTTATTTTAATCTTGCTCTGTGGATTATTTCTGTTTCAAATTCTGTGCATCATGTACTTTACAAAGAAGTGGAGCTAAACTATTTTTCTCATTTACAAAGGAAAATTCATATATAAACATATATATGTGTATGTGTATATATGTATATAAATACATATATATGTGTATATATATATACATATATATATACACATAACACATTTTGATCTCTTGCAAATCATCCTTTAAGAAGTCTTCCCTTGCCCTGGCTGGTGTAGCTCAGTGGATTGAGCGCGGGCCTGTGAACCACACGATCGCGGTTCGATTCCCAGTCAGGGCACATGCCTGGGTTGCAGGCGGGTTCCCTGCAGGCCAACTCCCAGCAGGGGACGCATGAAAGGCAACCATACATTGATGTTTCTCTCCCTCTCTCCTTCCCCTCTAAAGATAAGTAAATAAATAAAATTTTAAAAAAAAAAAAAGAAGTCTTCCCTTGAAAATAAACTGCTTTATCAGTTTAACCCCTTGTCAATGAGGATATGTTTCTTAAGTAATGAAATAATGTTAGCAGATTTTTGGACTGTCTAAACTATACATTTTTAATACATAATAATAAATACAAAATAAATATATGAATAATTAGAAATACAATTGACCTAAGCTGGTCAAGTGTTTATCTTGGTATATATGGCTCTTTATAAAACTCACAGTCAACAACTAAAATCTGATATTATCATACTTTGATGGGAAACAAAAGGACCTTTAAAGACCCCTCCCTCACAGTTCCCAAAGCAAGGAATGGCGTTCCCATTATTACAGGCATGGCATAAGCAACTGACCAGTCAAAAAAGATACTGGCCTATGTTCATTGCTGGTTTAAACTAAGACCAACGTTGTATGAACATCATGTTAAAATAAAAAAAAATTATGTATCAAATGCATTTTGTTCATGAAAAATCATTACATTGTCCTATGCTATCATTTTGTCTCAGATTACAAGTTGTTTTGCATGAGTAACTGTCATCAGAGAAAAAATTGGGGAATGCAGTCCTAAAATATCCTTCAAACATGTAAACCCCAAGTTAGCATCAACAAAAGGGTATACGCAATTATTTTGTGTTATTCAAAAGCAAATATTAAATTAAAATATATGAGACTCTTCTCTGAGCCCTAGTGGGGAAGGGTGTGTTCCTTAGAGACTGACTGAATACAGGCTCTTCCAGTACAGAATACCTAGGAAGTAGAAGAAACATTTGGTTGGTCTCATTCCTTAAGTTGTCAATCTATCTACAGAAACAAGATGGATGTGTATAAAATCACCAGAAAAATCATTCTGAACTGATACAGCTAAGTATGGGATAGAACAGTCCTGCCCAGAAACGTATCTAATAAGATAGCCTGTGGGGAAGGACTGATTGCATGGAAGCTATTCAATCTGAAAAATGTTTTCAAATGCAATATATTCTATTTATATTTTGGGATCTATAAGAATTTCAAACATGCTCTTGAGTGAAACTCTCCATATAGACATTGGATTCTTAAAGTGTTAAAAAGAACTGATCTCAGTGAAAGAGATACATGCATATTCCTGCCTCTTTCTCTGCAGGACGTCTAGGGCTTCAATACATACTTAGATGGACCAGTAATTTGACTCACTGACCTCCCCTCAAAAATACTCTTTGTTAAATATACTGCAGGTGGATTAAGGATCCCCTGAAGTCACAGTGAAGAAACTGAAGGATATATAGGTTGTGGTGGGCTGAAGAACGGCCTCCAAAAATATCCTGGTTCTGATCCCTCGAACCTGCAACTGTTGCCTTATGTGTCCAAAGGGAGTTTGCAGATGTGACTCAGTGAAGGATTCTGAGAAGGCGAGATTACCCAGAGGTACCCCCTAACTATAAATACAAACAGAGGACGTGAAGGAATAGTTGACTAGAGCACTGGAAGAAGGCAACGTGAGGAAGGCAGCAGAGATGGGAGGGATGTGGCCACAGGTTGAGGAAGGCCGACAGCCGCCTCTGCAAGCTGGTGAGGGATGGTTCCCTTCCCTGGAACCTCCGGGAAGGACTGTCCCTGCCAACACCCCGATTTTGGTTTCTTAAGGCTCATTTTAAAGTTCTGACCTCCAGGATCAAAGAGAATAAAGTTGCATTGGTTAATTCATGGCAATCCATTAGAGAAGCAACAAGAAACTAATAAATAAAAATGTTTGTGCTTTTCTTACATCTGCTCTGATTCTGTATTCGAACTAGACTGTCTCAGTGCCTTTTAAATTGGCATCTTGTATCACACCCTGTGTTTAACAGGTCTATGTTCCTGTTAGAGACCTCTTTTTTGTTTTGTTTTAATAGTATTGTCCTCATTGCCATATTACCTGCATTTTAAAAAGTAGACTATTAATATTCTTTCTGGAAAAGCTTATGGGAACTCAATTAAACAAACTGATTTATTACTTCCCTTGTGGAATCTACATAGCTTATGAAATTCCTCATAAGATAGGACTGATTTGACAGCACAATTTTTTCTTTTAATTAAGTTAATTAAGCAATCATAAAATGTCATGTAATAGGGAAACATACATTCTCTCCAGAGTTTAAATGTGAAAAATATACTATTTTATAATACGTAATATTATGTTCACTGTAGCCTTTTATTGATGGAAAGGTCATAAAGACATGAAGTTGAATCATTGAAAAAGTTCTAAGTCATAAATCGTAACGTAAACCTTCCATATTCCTTTTCCAGAGCATCAAATATTTTATGAGCTGTTTGTGAAAAGGTGACCATTCTAGCATGAATGGGAAATCAGATATGGGAAAACTGGGATCTCGGATGAATGGAAGATGTATCACGAGTGTAACAGCGGAAGATTTTGAAGGGAAGTCAATCCAGAATAATACTGGACTCTTTTATTGGCTGAACCGTATTCCCCTGAAATTCATGTGACGAAGTCCTAACCTAACACCTCAGAATATGACTGTATTCGGTGGTAGGATTTTTAAATAGGTGATCAAGTTAAAATGAAGTAATTAGGGTGGGCTCTGATCCAATATAATCGGTGTCCTTATTGGAAGAAACAACCTGGAACTCACGTGTACAGAGCGAAGGCTGTGTGAAGACACAAGGACAAGAAAACCACCCACAGCCCAGGAGAGAGGTCGAAGAAGAAAGCAGCTTCTCACATCTTAACCTCACGCCCAGCCTCCAGACTGTGAGTGTACTTCTGGTACGCCAGTGCCGTCCAGACTGTGGTACTGTTGGTACTGTTGCCGTCCAGACTGTGGTCCTTTATTAAGACAGACTACTACAACAAACTAATAAATATCATGGCCACCTAATAAAATCTTAGACTATACTAAGTATATAATAGAATAGTTATATCAAAAGTAAATTCAAAAGTAAGTTTGTTAATCATTAGTTCACTTAAAAAACACAAACATGGTTATCTTGGTTTATTTAAATAAATAGAACATTGGGAAAATTCACGTGAATTTTTTTTGTGTCAGAGACATTTTATCCATCATATTTTATATGTCTCTGTGATATGTAATTGAGACATGTGGTTGAAAATGATGGTGTTTAGTTATCTTTTGGTTTACTCATACTGTTTTATTCCTTTTGAGTTCCTAGTTGTATAAGTTTGATATATGATATGCTTACCCTTTATTTGTTCTGTTTTAACCACACATTGAGGGGCTTTTAAAATTAGATTGTTCATTTTCTGCTATTAAGAAAGATAAATAAAATTTATAAAAGAAAAATCCAGAGGCTAAACTATTTTCCCCATTATGGTGAATAATAGGATTTTAAAAATTAAAGCTAATAATATTGCTTTCAAAGATATTTAATCCAATAATTTGTGAGGTTGTTTCCAAATGAAGGGTATATGACTACTTTTCACTACTCATTTACTACTCTGGTCATTATAACAAATTTAATGCAGTTACTTATTTTTAATAAAAACAAAGCTCTGTGATATGCTAAGTTTAAAATGATGAAGTTTGATTTTTAAAATGACCGATACCTTAAAAACTATAGCAATGTAAATATAGTTAATTTCAAGCATCCAGGGGCTATGTCAAAAGCTGAACCATATTTGCTAAGCCAAATGTAGGAGGAAGTGATAGAGAATATTGAAATCATGCCTGCATTTTAGAAATAATAGAAAAGATTAAATAATGTTTAGATGCCTTATTTATATAATACTTGTAATATCTCCCTGAATGTTTACATTTCTATTGGATTTCTTCCACTTTCCCATATTTCTGAAAATAGTAGAATTTTACTAGTTGTTGAATTATTTTTGTTGTTATTGGTACTGTTGCTATCATTTTAATTCTAGTTGTTACAGAAAATATTAGAATGTGTCTGCATTAAAATGATAACATCAACATTATTAATATTTCTTCTTATATTTGAGAATACTTAACGTTACAAATCAGAAGATTCTTGTATCTCTGCTCCATCTAAATGGAGTATAGTTTTTTTTAAATCACAAGAACTAGCAGAACAGAAGCTGTAGTCAGATTTCCTTAATAACACCTTCACGACTCACAGTAGCTCTGTGGTAGCTGGTACCCATTTATGGGTAGATATTCTGTATCATATTAGTGAAAGAGTGCATACACCTTTTTGAAGTTTATTTAATTATTTTTACTTACACATTTTATTTTGAGATAATTATAGATTTTATGCAGTTAAAAGAAATAACTCAGAGTGGTGCCTTACAGCATTCACCTAATTTCCCCTAAAATGACACTGAATACAATATCACAACGAGACGATTGCCATCAATCCACCTATCTCATTCAGCCCTCCCTGCTTTACTTTTATTTGTGTGTGGGTGTGTGCTTAGCTCTATAGAACCTCATCACAAACACATGTGTAGATTTACGTGACCAACACTTCCATTATCTCAAAGGTTTCCTCCCACTCCACACATTATCTGCCAAACAAGACTGTGCTCTCCATTTTTATAGTCTTTTTGCTTCAAGAGTAGTCAAAGAGACTATTGACTTGTTAGAGGGCAGAAACTCTCATGGGTTTTCTGTTGTGAAAGGGTCATGGGGACAAAGTGGTCGGTTGGTGGACCGGGTTGAATGCCAGCCACTTAGGCGAGAGGGCTAGCTGAGGGGAAGCTGAATGTTGGGAGAAGTCACAAAAGTTCCCTCAGGAAATAAATCATAAATAAGAGGAAACATGAAAGGAAATTTTTATTTTGAAATAAGCATATAAGCGGTAACTTCGGGCATCCACAACCCAGACTTAAAAGAATTTGACATCAGATAATAATAAATCAAAAAATTGCAGGGAGGTAGTTTAGATAAAGAAAAACATAAAATATTATGATGAAATATTAATACCAGAAGTATAATTCCTATATATGTTAAAACGGAAAGTGATTCTTAGTATTTTGTAAAGATGGTAGTTCATAAAGATGATATTTTAAAAAGAAACACAAATTCTTTGCTACTTCAATCCTTTTTTCTAAAAGTGGAGAAATAAAGTGAACACAGTCTTTATTTCTCGATTTCCTTATGGAACATAGCAGTCATGACAGGTCTATATTTTTTAATCTAAGTGGGGAGGTGGGAAAAGATAATGGGGGGAAAGAGAGGAAGGCTGTTCAGGAACATCTATAAAGGGCACATGGTCAAAACCAAAGTGGGAGTAGGATCAAGGGTGGGAGGTGGGGGTGGCTGGGGTGTGGGGAGTGATGGGGGAAATGGAGACAACTGTACTTGACCAAAAAAAAAAACCCCTAATTAATTAATTAATTAATGAACTAACTTTGAAAAAGAAAAAGAAATTGTTCATTACTCCCCACAATCACAAAACACTTAAAAACCCTCTCAGCTGGCAACATACATTAATTCAAAGTTGTGTAAATAATACTCAGGATTTTAGGCTCTTGCAAAACAAAAATCTGCTTTCTGCTGCCCAGATCATTGCAAATCTGGTATCTCTCCTCAGACATCATGGAGGGTGAACACTGTGAGGAGGGAGGCAGAGAGTAACGCTGTTCAGGCAGAAATAAGCCAGGAAGCTGTTCATGGACTGGTCTTAATAAAATGTCTAAAGAATTGTACTCTTCATAGGCTCTATTACAAAAAAAAAAATCACAAGGATTTAATAACATCAAAGGTTAGTAATAGAAGAAACAGTATAGGAAATATAAAAGTAATAACATCTTCTACTCTGTGAAGTATACCTTTCCCAATGAAATTAGTAGCAAATAATATGTGAAAAATGCAGTAAAAGAGGAAAAGCATAGAAATTATCATATTTTTGTCTTTAAACATGAACCTGTTTTCTCTTCACCTGCTAAGACGTGAGTTCAGGGCTCTGTTCTGCAAGTCATTTTGCCTTCGGGAATGATCAGAGGGCTGTTTTGTCCACTGCGCTTTGGATATTAGACTACGATTGGAAGCAAGGGAGGATAAACTTCTCGGAATAGAAAGGCTGATTTTTCAACTATAAATTACTGTGATGCAGTGGTCATATTTTTCTACTTGATGACTAGATACAGTGGAAAATTTTTTGGCCCTGGCTAGTTTGGCTCAGAGGATGGAGTGCTGGCCTATGAACCAAGGGTCGCTGGTTGGATTCCCATCANCCTTTGGGAATGATCAGAGGGCTGTTTTGTCCACTGCGCTTTGGATATTAGACTACGATTGGAAGCAAGGGAGGATAAACTTCTCGGAATAGAAAGGCTGATTTTTCAACTATAAATTACTGTGATGCAGTGGTCATATTTTTCTACTTGATGACTAGATACAGTGGAAAATTTTTTGGCCCTGGCTAGTTTGGCTCAGAGGATGGAGCGCTGGCCTATGAACCAAGGGTCGCTGGTTGGATTCACATCAGGCACATGCCTGGCTTGAGGGCCAGGTCCCTGGCTGGGGGCACAAGAGAGGCAGCCTCTCCCTCTCTTTCTCCCTCTCTACCTCTCTCTCTAAACATAAATAAATTTTTAAAAAAGAAAAATGTTTGGCTTCTTGTTAAAAGACCACATCCATTTACATTATTGCTGCTTCTATCAACAAACAAAATAAATATCCAGGAAGCGTAAAATAATGAGCATAAATTTAGAAAACACATTTTAAAATAAAATTAATTATTATGGAGTTAAAAACAACTAACGCCATATGAAATATTACAAAAGAGCATTTTTAAAGGCTTAAGAGTTAAGGTAGTTGTAAAGAACATTAGATAATCAACCTAAACAATAAAATATATTCTGCTTTATTGTTTATATATTTGTATGGCCATATTTTTTAAATATGTTTCCAAATCCCAAAACATGTTTTAAGAGTGAAGAAAAATGACCATGCTATAGGCTGTGTTATCTTAATTGGGTATGAACTAACAGTTTTGGCTGGAAACTTCCTCTTATTCTTAATGAACGATTGGTTAGAAGCATATATTTTATTGCAATTGTCTTTTTAAAATTTAAAATTTATTTGAGAGAGAAATAAGAGAGAAAGTGAGAGAGAGACATCAATTTGTTGTTCCACTTACTTACGCATTCATTTGTTGATTCCTGCATGTGCCCTGATCAGGGATCCGACTCTTGGTTTATTAGGATAATATTCTAACCAACTGAGCTATCTGGCCAGGGCACAATTTATTATCTTTTTATTTCTTCCACCCAGAGTTCTTATCAACTGCGGCATCCATTCTGAGGAAGTGTTGCGGACTCNAAGACCACATCCATTTACATTATTGCTGCTTCTATCAACAAACAATATTAATATCCAGGAAGCGTAAAATAATGAGCATAAATTTAGAAAACATATTTTAAAATAAAATTAATTATTATGGAGTTAAAAACAACTAACACCATATGAAATATTACAAAAGAGCATTTTTAAAGGCTTAAAAGTTAAGGTAGTTGTAAAGAACATTAGATAATCAACCTAAACAATAAAATATATTCTGCTTTATTGTTTATATATTTGTATGGCCATATTTTTTAAATATGTTTCCAAATCCCAAAACATGTTTTAAGAGTGAAGAAAAATGACCATGCTATAGGCTGTGTTATCTTAATTGGGTATGAACTAACAGTTTTGGCTGGAAACTTCCTCTTATTCTTAATGAACGATTGGTTAGAAGCATATATTTTATTGCAATTGTCTTTTTAAAATTTAAAATGTATTTGAGAGAGAAATAAGAGAGAAAGTGAGAGAGAGACATCAATTTGTTGTTCCACTTACTTACGTATTCATTTGTTGATTCCTGCATGTGCCCTGATCAGGGATCCGACTCTTGGTTTATTAGGATAATATTCTAACCAACTGAGCTATCTGGCCAGGGCACAATTTATTATCTTTTTATTTCTTCCACCCAGAGTTCATATCAACTGCGGCATCCATTCTGAGGAAGTGTTGCAGACTCTGTCCGCCTGTTGTGGTTGACGATGAGAATCAATGCACAGGCGACAACAATCCTGTGTGGAAAAAGGGAACAGGCAGGACTACTCTCTCAAGGGGAGAGTACCTATGGTGCCTCGGCCACTCCCTCAAGAGGGGAGCACCCCGACCCTTGCCTAGACAGGCTTTTATTGTTTTCCTGGGGTCTTACATCATAGAAAGATTTATTATCTATTACATAGAATATTATTGTCTACATTCTAGGTACAATCAGGAAATAAAAATAGCATGCAAAGGGGAATGACGATGAGCTCATTAGCTCTGTCCTTGGGAGAACTCATACAGACTTTGGAAATTACCTTGAAGACAGACAATACACATTTGTTGTTTCAGACCAGGGTGAGGGAGTTTTAGCAAGAGCAAGCCATAACAGTCTGTATACATTTTCTAGGCCTGATTCCCACAGTAAAACTCGGTTTGAAGGTCTGGCTCCTGCCCACCACTTTGCTTCTGCAGGTTTTCCATACAGAGCTGAGTCACATTTGCCAGGCCAAGGTAAACCAGTCTCCTACAAGGAAGGAGTAATCTCTTTGGACTATTGTCATCTATACTTATGCTAAGTTCTAGGTCCACATTGTAAGTATTGTAGTCTATCACAAAGAGGAGATCATTTCTGATTAGAATTGTTAAGGAAGCCATAGTAGAACGTAGATTTGACAGAATAGGTCAAAATGACATTTCCATAAAAATGAGGCAGAGTAAAACCACAAAAGTGAAGAGGCGATTTGGGGGCCACCAGCCTTATAATTTCAATCAATATAATGAAAGTTTGATTTAAGTAGTTAAAACACATAAAGATGCAAAGACCAATTAAGTACTTATTTAATACTTATTAAAATCTAGTAAATATGGACTTATGTCTACACACATGCACACATATACACACATGTATACAAATGCATATATTTGAGAATATTGAAAAACAAAAAACATGAAGGTGCTAAGAATTTCTTCCAATAAAAAGGAGACTGTAAAAAGTTTCTTTGACCTAGAAGTTTGTTATACCTTTTGGCCTCCTGAATTGTATGTGTGTGTTTATAAGAAGCTTGAATATTTCAAGTACTTTTTCATGGAAATTTGTCCAACTGGAAAAATGAAATTGGTCACCCTTTAAATAACTTATATTTATTCTTAACTTTAAAAAATATTTTATTGTGAATTTCTAAATACGAAAGAGTGATACTTATGTAATATATAAGTGCTTATATGTGACTATATATTTAAATGATAATAAAAGTAAATAAAACCAATACTTGTGCACAAAACACCCACTTAACAATGTAACACTTAAAAAATCTGAGCAAAATATATACGGTTATGTGTGTGACTATGATATGTATTATCTGGGATGATCTAGTCGAATGTGGAATTTTGATGCTATAGGAAAGGAGGATAAATGGATAAATGTTCTAAATCAGAGAAGAGCAGATGGTATTTAGTGTCCAAATGGATGGGTATGGGCAAGAAGATGGATAGTTTATCTAAGGTAACAGCCAGGAAAAGAGACAAAGCGAGACAAACAGTGGTGTATCTCACTACAATTGGAATCACCCCACTACAATTCTTCTATAATTAGAAGATTGTAGAGTTGGTGATTTTAAAATACACACACATCCTCACTAACAACAAAATTAATGAATGACCTTAGGAGTGAACATCTGACATGCTTTGAGAGCAGGGCAACTCTCAGAAAAAAAATTGAGAGACTTCAGAGTATTGGAAATATTTGATGTGTACCTTTTTTAAGTCATTCTAATTAAAACTAGTTATATTGGAGAGAGTGTCAATTGAAAGCTGAAATGGCCATAAATGAAGGAAAATCATCTAGAGTCAGCGAAAGACAGAAACAATGAAGTGCTGTGGTGATCCACTCTGATGACACAAGATTTAAAGCTGAGTGTTTACGGAGGCTGGAGGGGGAAAGACTTGAAAGTGGGTAATGAAAAAACAATGTTTTTTTTTGCTCCAGGTCCAGTGGGAAGAGGACCATGAAAGGAAAAAAAAAAAAAAAAAACAGCCAGCGATGAGAGGACCACAGGGAAATCAGTGTCTTTGGGGAAGAGTCAGTGGTTATTCCCAAAAACCCCAAACCCCACAAACAAACAAAAACACAAGTTAAAAGAGTGGTCAGAGAAGAGGTGAATGATACAGGACATTTTGGAGAAGACGGATTACGGATCCCAGAGGACAGAATGAAGGGTTCTCTGGGGCACATAAGAAATACAATTAGAACAGCTATATGAGTACTGAGTACAGATACAAGGTATAGATTTCATAACCTATAGTTTCAAGGGATGGATTAGTTAAGGGAACTAATAGTAGAAAAAAGGTCAGGAGGAAATACTGCAATTTAATAAATATTTGAGAGATAAGGGTACTATAGTTATGAGTGCTTTGGAGCAGGAATGAAACACTATATAGTATAAAGGAAGCTAAAGCAAGAGGAAGCTTAAGAATTCTGGTCAATACTGGAAAATGGATAATAATTTACATTATGTGAAGTGACCTAAGCCAATCAGAGAAAGACAAATGCCAAATGATGTCACTTATATGTGGAATCTAATGAACAAACAAGCAAAATAGAGATGGACTCCTAGAGGGCAGGATGACAGCTAAGGTGTGCAGGGGTTGGGGGAATCGAGCAAAAAGGAAAAAGGACTCATGGATGTGGACAGACATGCGGAGATTGCAGGAGATAGGGGGTACAAGGAGACTAAGTGGTAACGAAAAAACGCAATAAAATAAATTATTGCAGAACTTATTCATGATGTATCATCCATTATGCTCTGGGATTTTTCACGGAGGGAGTGCTGGTGACGTTTTAAGAGAATAACTCCCATGGAGGGATCAGAATGCACCTACCACAGGTGATCTAGAAATTCTGGAGGCAAATGCTGGAGAAGTCAGTTTCATTGCAATTTTTATTGCACGTTCCCAGTAACATCAGAGAATATAAAAGAGATGGAAGCCATTGGGTTTCTCAAGACTAAGGAGCATAAAGTGGTCACTGATTATGGAGTTAATGATAATAAGACAAGGAAATAGCAATTTCCAAAAGCATTATTGACACCCAGCAGGAGCTAAAAGCAACTTAGATATTTCTGCCCATTTCTTATTTTTCTGTGTGTAATTTGTTGATGGGTTACTAAAATAATTAATGCAGATTATTCTGAGTATTTTAACTACATTTTCTGGTCTACAGATAACCAATCTCTTTGTCATTTTTACCCCAGAGTCCATAATGTGTTGATGTTATAATTGTTTAACTTAAGGGTAATACAGTTTTCCCAGCTTAATTAGTATTTATGATTGTGTTGCTTTTGTAGATGACAATGCAAAATTATTTAGAAGGTTAGTTATAAATACAGAAATATGATGCCAAACTATGCCAATGAAGTATAGACAACTATATGAATAGTTAGAGTTATATAACTTAGCAGGTTTTACTGTCTTCAGTTAAATTTTCTGTCTTCTTATTATTCAAAAGAAGCAAGGATGAATTCATCCAAGACAGTTCAAATACCTGATGCTTTTAGCCCTCTATAATTTTCAAATCTGTTTCAATGTAAAACAAATCTACCATGCAGGTGAGCTCAAATTGTAGAAGAAAAATACAGGGGACAGTTAGTTACAGAACAGAAAGCCGTAGTTTCAAGTTCTGTTCTACACTGGAGAGGGCTATAAAGAAAGAGATGACCCATTTCTCAAATATGTTTCCTGCTGTGATGACACACCCCGGGGAGGGTCCACAGGACACAGAGAGATGCTGGGAAGTGTTCTTTACCTGCACCTGCGAGGCTTTTCGGATTATTTATCAGTTAAATAACATGGTGCCTCTGAGTTGCTTGTTCTAACTGGATTGGTTTGATAAAAATAGTTTATGCTGTACAATCTTAGATGATTGTGGCCTTGTCAAACTTCTGCTGTACTTATCTCTTAGTTTCTGTGTTATTCTTCAAAAAGAATTAATGTGGGGTTTTCATTACCCACAAGGGAGCTTTCTTGTTCATAGCTTGTTCTCTAGGTAAATGACTGGCTTTCATTGTATATTGAAAGCGTGTTGATTTTCAGGGTAACCAGGGTTTAAAATGATTAATAACTTGCTTGCTCGACTTAGGAAAAATATGCTAATGATTTTAGGAACCCAAAATAAAAAAACAAAAATGGAATGTTCTATTATTTTCTTGATTTAATTAGAGAGACTGCTAATTCAAATGTTTTTTTATCAATTATTGTGTAATGGATTTGTAGTAAAAATTAAAAAAGGAAGACAGATTTGACAGGAAAAGCAAATTTGACTTCATTTCCTTTTTTTCATATTTGTTTAAATATAGAGTTATTTTTATTTGTCTTTTCTTTATATGCAAAGATCTTGTATATTGGCAAGGTAAGTTAAAATAATTATATTTTTATCTCCTGTAAAAACAACATACTAAGAAGTGATTATTCTTCCAGTGGATTTTCTTTCAAGAAAAAAGAATATGTGAAGAACCCAGAGAGATGACGGACTATATCTCGCCCCTCTTTATACTGCTCTCGGAGATCCCGTGTCGCAGCTGTCCTAAGTTGGCATCACTCTACTGCTTTTCAAAGGGTATCAGACAAATATACAAGCCATGATCATAAAAGGGGCTATAGAAGTAGTAATCAATTTTTAAAAAATTCGCCCCAATATTCCAGTGGTATGGATTGTTTCTTCCGTTTAAAGGATGATTAGGCAGTTATTCATGAATAAAAGACATTTAATGATTTTTTTTTTTTGCAGTTTAGCATGAATGAAGGACATAAACATTTAAAGGATGAATTTCCTAAGGATGTACCTACTGTGCTGGAAATGCCAGGCACAGTAACTCATGACTTTATGCCTCTGACCGGAAAACTTTTCTTTGGTTTATAATTTTTTCAGCCATTTGACTAGATGCTAAATGCAAAGTAATGGACAAAATCAGATGTTCCACAAAATTACTGAAAACAAAATTTTATTCACTACAGGATTTAAAAATTATTAATATTCTTATGGTAATGTTTCTTTTCTTTATCAAATACAAGTTAATTGGTTTAATTTTATATAATTTTAATATAAATTGTATTCTTGTTTTTGAATTGTATTTTGTATGTTTTACCTACTCAGTATTCATTATTCAAATTTGAAGTAATTCTTTGATTTTGTTTTTGTTGCTGATGATGGTGATATTACAGAGTGGTGAAATTCAAGGCATTTAATTTTTTAAAGCAAAGCAGAACTGTCTATATGATACCTGAGCAAGAGGAAAATGGTATTCTAGTGATTTTTAAAAGTTCTAGAAAAATGTGATTTTGTGAATAACCAAATACTCAGCTTGTACTGTAGTAGGAATTAAACAAATATTTGTGAAACTATCAATAATGTTAATAAAACCAAGAAAGTTTTAAAAATAAATTTATTAAACAGATCTCTTTGAAAATCAAAATATAGAAAATAAAAATTTCAGTAGCGTCAAAGTAGAGCATTTATTAGAATGAAAACAAAAGAAAAATTAGATGACAGACTGAAAGATGAAGATTTAGTCATAGAAAACTATGCATAGTATTATGAATATAAAACAAGATTAATGCATAATATATTTTCCATTTAATGCCAAATGTCCTAAAGTCCTGTTCATGATTATAAGTAATCTCAATTACTGCATTTAATCAATATTAATTTATTATTTAACAATTATTAAATTCTTGCCTGTGTTAGATCCAAGGAATTAATTAGACATGTACCCTGGAATTGGAAACATAATTATTTCTTAATACAAAGGAAAACATCTAACATAAAAAGAATAGAAGACAGAGACAAATTGTACAAGAGCGATATATTCCACGAAGAATGGACCTATATTCTTTCCCTCTCTGACTGTAAAAATCCTACTTTGCAATGTAATATTGTAGCTTTTCCCATTAAAATGTAAGGTATATGATTTCTTTTGATCAATACAATCTTAACAAATATGATTTAAGGAAAAGGTTGAAAAGCCCTTGAACACTAAGACTCGCCCTCTTTCTGCTCACAGAACCTTGGGACCAACGTGTGAAAAATGTTTGAGCCGGCTTGCTGGAGGGCAAGGGGCCACTTGGAAGGACACAGGTGCCCCCACTATGAAATTCATCATCCAGTTGCTAAATAACCCTCCAGCTGCCATTAGCAAGCCCAGAGAAAGGTCAGCTAGGCAGGTCCAGGAAACCACCAGTGGGTTCTAAGTCTCTTTAAAAATAAATAGTTTAAGGCAGGACATTTTGGATGACTTGTTTTGGAACAATAGTAAAATGCATGATGAAAATATCCTATTTTGTTTATTAAATTTTATAGCATTAAAGAAAAAAAAGTCAGCTGCTATAAAACTACCTTTTATTTTAAAATGAGTTTAGAGTCATGGAAAATGTCCAAAAGTAGACCACCACCTGTATATTCTTCACCTTGCTAACCCTATAGTTAGCTATAGTTAAGCAGAATAAAATGAACAAAACCACAAAATTAGAATTGGTACAATGCTATTAGCTATAATAGTGACTTTTTGTAATTTTANCAGGTTGAAAAGGGCCTTGCGGGCCATGGACCTCGTGCAGGGCGAAGCCAGGACCACAGGCGGCACGCGCATGCCACCCACCATTAGCGCCTTTCGCCGGGCTCTCCTCGGCCTGGGTTCGGCTTCCTACTTTTCCGTGAGCCGATTTTTACCTCTGCCCTTACCTCCCTCCCGGGGGATAGACTTCCAGCCGTCTGTGCCCTGCAGACAGTGATGTGTTCCCACATCAGTCTGTTTCCACAATCTATTTTTATCTGTGTGTCAAAAACCTCTGATAATTTTTTCCAGTTATTTNAGAATTGGTACAATGCTATTAGCTATAATAGTGACTTTTTGTAATGTTACCAATTTTTCTGCTACTTCCTCTTTTATATTTCAGGATTCAGAGTCCCACGCTGCACTCAGGTGTTTTGCCTCTTTAGACTCCAATCTCTGACTGTTTCCCAGTATTTCCGTGCCATCATGCTTTGAAGAGTGCTCCCCAGGAGACTGGGACACAGTTTGGTCCTGTCTGATATTTTCTTTTCTCAGAATTATATTGAGGTTACTCAATTTTTCATTAACACCACAATGTCTGGTGGACCTCCTTAGTGCCTCATTAAGGGCTGCACGATACATCTTATTACTTGTGGTACTAACTTGGAATACTTGATTAAGGGATTGTCCTCCAGATTCTTTCACTTGTTAAGCTCCCAGCAAAACAAAACATTAACATTTAAATACCCCAAAGGCACAGAAGTAGTGGAATATATTTTATAGGAGTGGTTTTTATTGAAATATAATTCTGGTTGTTCAAATTTACTGCAAAATTTCTAATTTTTTGATGAAAAAATGTGGTAGATAAAGCTGTGTGCTTTCAAAAGGATATCTTTGGTGATATCATTCTGTGGCATTAAAGCATTTAGTATCTTGAATGTACCATTTATCTGCTTATAAATATTTTGTGTGTGTGAGAAATCATTACACAGTAGTGAAAAACCTGTACAATTCAGCCTCATTAAGTGACTCTGTGTGGACAGAAACTCAAAATTCCTATTGTCTTACCCAACCTTTTGTTCACTGTATTTCCCAACCTTTTGTTCATTATTACTTTCATTAAAGAAAAAAAATCAATTTAATTTAAGTAGTCTCCATTCACAATGCATACTTTATTTGTATCTCTGCTCATGTATCTTATTCTGGGATCCAGACTGAAGGAGTTGCCCTGATCTATCACATACTGAAGCTGAGGCAGAAAGGAAGGCCAGCAAAATTGCTTGATGACTTTTAAATCATATACTTAGACTGGCATCTGTTACTTCTGCTTACATTCATTGGCCAGAGCAAGTCCAATGACCAACCATTATCTAATGAGCTGGGAATGCATATTCTTTTGACAATAAATCAATGCACACCACGACAATGAAATGAAGTACAGAATCTTATTATAGGAAGGCTGAGCGAGCTAATGACTGCAGACAAAGGTACCATCTCCACAAGAGTGGGGACACTGAAAGTGGACCACCAAGATTAGATTCCTAACATTTTCCTTTGCTTACTGGATAAGCTAGAAGAAGAAATTTGGCACCTTCATAATTTCTTTTCCTCCTTTTCAAAATGAGAATGCTAGAACACTAAAAGCACCTATTTCATAAGGCTTTCTATCTTTCTTCTTCTTCTTTTTTTTGAGGATTAACTGAGTTAAAATAAGAGAAGTAGAATACTTCCCGGAACAGAAGAGTGCTATGTATGTGTGTCTGTCAGATAAACATACACTGAACAATTTGCACATAACTATACTGACTTCTTTTAGCAACAATTTTGAAATCTTTTTGTAAAACCCCTCAATGGTATGTATTGAGTTGTAAACAAAAGAAGAATGTGTTCTCCAGTTTTATTTCATCCAAATTCCCATACACCCATGCCTGCAGTAATTTTGAAAGCTCTAGGTTGATTTTATTGTCCAAATATTGCTGTTATAGTAGAATTGCAACACATGAATTTTATAGTATTTTCATAGTGCTCCATTAACATGTTATGCCAAATTTCAGAAAGAATTTAGAAACAGGATCTCCTAAGGAAAGCAAAGCTTGTATCAGTTTGTAGTAGGCGTCGTCGTGTTAGGATGTTGTTACTCTGGCTCTGACCTCTTTTATGAACTCAGTCAGCTTCCTACATAGAATCTATCTCCTCTAGAGACACCCTTTATAAACATCACCAAGCTTGAACACAGGACTTCTTCCCAGACCTTGACCATGATGCAACATTCTCTATTCCAGTGAAGAGTACCATCATCCATCTAGTTGTGCCGCTTACCCTTATAGACATGAGAGTCATGTTTTAAACCTCCCTTTTTCTCTTCCCCAGAATTTTCGTATCACTCGGGCTTCTTGTATTTGTTCTTAACTGGATCAGAGTGCACTCACTTCTCTCTCAATTAGGTGACTGCAATATTTAATGACCGGCATCCCTACATCTCCCTTCTTTGCTTCATATCCACGGACACACATACAAAAACATTTTAAACAGGGAAGCCAATGAATCTTTTTACTGACATACTTAGCCATCTGTCTTAACTTTTAAATTACTGTTATTGTGGCCAAAAGCAACAGGACCAATATCATCACATTCATTGCCTAATATGCTTCTTCCAACTCGATCAATGTCAACCACACCTCACTATGTGCGCCAGACCAGGCACAGCAGCTACCACAACCTGGCCTGAAGCAGTCTCCCTGCCCTGTTCGCTGCTTCCTATAACCCTTAGATCTCACTTCCATCCACCCTCCTGGAGGCCCCTCCTAAGACCTGCATGATTAGATTGAATTCTTCATTATCAGCTATCATAGTATCATTAACTTCTTTTCATAGTATTTATGGGAATGATGATTTACTTTATGAACTTATCCATTTAATTTCTGATTTCACTACCCATTCTAAGCTCTGTGAGTATAAAAGCTTGTTTCTTCTTGTTGGCCTTGATTTCCCTGGCATCGAGAAGGAGGGTTGTCATATAATAATCACTTGATAAAGGTAAAACCAGTTATTAATCAATAACCAAAATCTGAGGAGTACTGCTTAAGTTAGAAAATATTCCCCCAAAAAATCAGTAAAGGGTTGTATGAAGGTTGGCCATTATTAGTGCAATTTGTAACAGAGGCTACTTAAGTTTCATTCGATCACCCATTCAGTTGTGCCAGGGAACGTAAGTGAATGACATCAAAGGAACAGGCAGCAGTAGGATACCTAGACCTATGTGAGCTACTCCAGTCATTCTTTCTTGCTATATTGATCTGAAGGTGGGAAAGAAAATTAGTGGAACCAATGGAGACTCAATAAATCTGCTGCTTACAGACATGAAAACAAGGTATAAAAGGATTTAAGATTTCAAGTGCTGGCTTTAAAAAGTATGCTGAGATTCGCTCATAAGAAATTTTGTTATTTGCCATAAATTATGCCAAACTCCTTTAAAATATTTTCTTTGCAGGGTCCAAACATTGACCTACATATCTGTGAAAAATTGTTGCACAAAGGAAAGTCTATTTCTGCTGGAAAGTTTGTAATAGTAAATAGCACACGGTTACTTTATTAGCATGACTTGTTAAATAGTTGATAATATGTTCTTGACTTTGAACTGGTTTCCACACCCTTGGATCTATAATGAGCTCATTAAAAATCTAATTTTACATTTCTCCTCCCAAAGAGCCTTTTCAACTGCAGAAAATCCCATACAATATGCCACTCCTTTGATTTTTATTTTTGGGTCATTTATTCTCCACAGGTGCATAAAAGTTTGACTGCTTGTCAAAATACTAGAATTTTATTCTAACATGAAGACATATAGATATTTCTAGTGAATCTATTGAAGAATATATTAGAATAATTATCAGAAGCTATAGACTGAAATTATTTAACTGAGTTAATGCTCTGTATCTCTATGTTACTTGGTAATAGAAATAGGCAAAGGCAGTAACAATATATCACATTTGGAAGGTTATGTGTTGCCAAATAGGTATAGAAGAGCAAATAATATGTTTGTTTATACATTGTAGAGGAAAATATATTACTATATATGTCCTTGAATAAATAGGGTATGCAATTTTTAGAAAAGATTACCCCATGAAGGGCTTCAGATATTAGACATTTAGGATGTTTGGCTGAGCGATTTGACTACGTCAAAGAGAATGTGCTGTGAATAAAGCCAAACAAACGAAAAATCCTATAGTGGTGAGCTATCTTTTCTTGAAGAGAGAGAACAGAGAACTGCCTCTTCATAGCTCTAGAATTGCACTCTAATTTTAGCAAAATGGCTTGGCCGAAGTGTGTTGTTAATCATTCAGGCACCCGCATATGGGAGGTATCAGTGTAGTTCCAATGCAACGCCCCTCATTCTAAAGTACAAATGCATGACATGTGGGGACACAGTCTCAGGGTTAAGCCTTGGTTTCAAGTGTAGTTTTAGAGAATTTAACTTCACAGTAAATTTTTCCCTATAAAAGAACAAGAAAATCAGTGTATTGTATATATAGAACTATGAAAAAACAAGATGATGGATATGAATAATTTACAGAAATTGTGAGGATCTTTGTAAATACAAGTAGTTATTGCTCAATTTTTACTATCATTATTTTGTTTCATAATCAATCATTCTAGGATAAATAGATACATGTACAGGGTTGGGCAAAAGTAGGTTTACAGTTGGTCATATGGAAAATAATACAATAGGTAATAAATAATAATACAAAAATAAACTGTGTTTTTTGCATAGTTACAACTGTAAACCTACTTTTGCCCCACCCAGTACACAATCTAACGACACTGAACATCAATGTTTATTTTATTATAACTTTTATACGACTGGCTATGACTTCCATTTTTAAAATAGTGGTGTCATAAAATATGTCAAAAATAACAATGAAGTGTTGTGAAGATCATATAAAGTTATAGAACAAATAGCCCACAGTGAACAGTCAAGGGCAACTTATCCCAAGTTTGTCTCTCCCTTGTGTTGTCAATGTGAAGAGTTAAAATATAGTTCTCAGGGGTAAAGAAACTAATTTGCTAAGGGAGTCAGTGGTAAGTCTGAGCCCAAAATTCCTTGGCTTTGACAGCTTTAATTGATTTTATAATTGCATATTTTGCAAAATAATTAAGTTGAAATTACATTTCTATACATAGAACTATGGTAGAGCAAAAAATAAGCAAAATTACTATTATGAGTGCAAATACTAAACTCATTGTTATAAGAACCCATTACTAGACTGAACAACCTAAAAGATGTATTGCAGTTAATAATCACAGTTTCCTTGGGGAAGTGCATTGTCATAATATGAAAGTGAATGAACTTGACATATACAAATTACTGAATACTGACACCAACTAAATTTTCATAAAATATATCTTTAGTACACTGAAAAGCATATAACAGTCTATTTTTTTCCTGCAGAACTATTAGCAAATACTCATTTACCAGTTCAAAATATTAAGTAGCATTTTAGTGTTAATGCTATAAATCTAGTAAAAATATAATTAGTAGTCACTTTAAGATTTAAGTATGCTTCATAAAATTAGACCACAAAATGACCATTTTTGACATGATTTATTATGGGCTTGCAATATTGATCTGAGGCAATTAAAATTATCCTGACATTTTAATATGTTAAAAGGTCAGCAAGCATTATTTTATCTGAGAAATTGTAAAGAATAGCAGTGTGGTCACTTCTAATTCATTTTATAAACAAGGCACTCATCATTGACTTGTAGTAATCTTTCTTTGTCCTTTATATAAATAAGTCACGATGAATGACTGGCACATGTTGGAGTTTTGCCCACTTTGCTCCTTTGTGGAATTGCTCCCAGGGCATCAGAATTGCTTGGTGATACACGTGAAATGTTACACGCTGAATCCTGGGAAACCTGGGTTTATGCATTCCCACACTTATTAAATTCTACAGCAACTTACCCACTATTCTTACCTGATCATCACCAAAAATTGCTGTTTTTTTATTTACATTTAAATTGACATCTTCAGTCATTGTTTTTCAAACTTTTGAGTCATTTGATTTCTACATTATCTTTCTTATTCTTTTCCTTGCCCATTTTATTTCTGAAGACTAGTTTATTATATGGATAAGTAAGACATTGACATTTATGAAATAATTAATCAATAAAAAATACTTTACTAACTAGACATTAATTGGCTAGAATTAACCTCCTTTTGGGTACTGTGGCAGGAGAACAGACTGTGTAACAACATGCAAAGTAGATACATTCACAACTTACGATGTGAATCGTATTGCCAACTTGCCATGGCAATATTTCCAGTTGACAGTGTTAACAGGGATTAAGTAGTTTGAGTGCTCTTTGGAGATGTCTAAAAGCAATGTCCTAAGATGCTTAGTTCTCTATTAGAAAATCCTACATCTGAATTTTATATTCTAAATATGTCCACCAAATTTAATATTTTTTACTATTTTTACTCCAAGCAATACATTTTCCTATTAACATATCTTCATGATAGGTGCTTTCCCTCATTTGACTTCTATATTATATTAATATACAAACAATAAAGTATAAAAATCAAACACATATTGTCAGGTAAATGCATTCATTATGTTTACTTTTTGCACAATTATTCAACTAATTTGTGGGGCTTATAAAAATTTAGTATATTAATTTTGACAAGGCATAGCATTTACATTTTAATTTTTTTGAAGAAGTAACCTAATGTTAAATGTGTACTGACTTTCTTCACATGTGTGTATATCTGATCTTGATGCAATGCCAAACTAAGTTGTACTTTTAACATCTTGATCAGAAAATATTTTATATATTTATATATATTTANGTTTATTATATGGATAAGTAAGACATTGACATTTATGAAATAATTAATCAATAAAAAATACTTTACTAACTAGACATTAATTGGCTAGAATTAACCTCCTTTTGGGTACTGTGGCAGGAGAACAGACTGTGTAACAACATGCAAAGTAGATACATTCACAACTTACGATGTGAATCGTATTGCCAACTTGCCATGGCAATATTTCCAGTTGACAGTGTTAACAGGGATTAAGTAGTTTGAGTGCTCTTTGGAGATGTCTAAAAGCAATGTCCTAAGATGCTTAGTTCTCTATTAGAAAATCCTACATCTGAATTTTATATTCTAAATATGTCCACCAAATTTAATATTTTTTACTATTTTTACTCCAAGCAATACATTTTCCTATTAACATATCTTCATGATAGGTGCTTTCCCTCATTTGACTTCTATATTATATTAATATACAAACAATAAAGTATAAAAATCAAACACATATTGTCAGGTAAATGCATTCATTATGTTTACTTTTTGCACAATTATTCAACTAATTTGTGGGGCTTATAAAAATTTAGTATATTAATTTTGACAAGGCATAGCATTTACATTTTTATTTTTTTGAAGAAGTAACCTAATGTTAAATGTGTACTGACTTTCTTCACATGTGTGTATATCTGATCTTGATGCAATGCCAAACTAAGTTGTACTTTTAACATCTTGATCAGAAAATATTTTATATATTTATATATATTTATATATTATATAAAATATTAAAATCATTTAATATTAAACGATTTTATTAAATATAATAAATATAATGATTTTATTAAATCGTTTATATTAAAATATTTTATATTTTATATAAAATATAAAATCTTTAGGGCCAGTGAAGATAAAACATTCTCGTCGGTCTGTAGAGGACAAGGAGATGGGGACAGAATGCTCACATGACCTCAGGAAGGTAAAACATACAAACAATAATACTTTTCAAGAGTGTGTCATCACAGAGACTGAGGAAAATTAGAAATAAATACATTCATGATACAGTACTGGAAATCGTTTTCATGATGGAGAATGTGGCCGTCTTGCCTGAGGACTAGACTTACATTTATTACATTTTACTTTCACTGTCCTTTGGGAGGGGGTGACAAGAGGGATGACAGTTGGCTGAGTTCACTGGAAGAAATTACTATGCAAATGTAGGCTGCCTTCAAGTGCTTAGAACAATGAAATCTACAGTGTTAGTGTGTTACCATATGATTATGTTCATGGAATAATCATGTGTGAATTCTCCTCTTCCCTCCCCCATCTTGCCATTGACATCAACACTTTATTGCTCCTACTCCCATCTCCTAACTTACCAGAATTTGGATAGTCAAGCCTGAACTAATCATTTGTTTAGTTGCATATATTTAACATAATTTGAAGGGTAACAGAAGGAATCCCAGTGGTCCAAAATGGTTCGTCATCATCAGATTCCAAAAAGTTTTAAATATGATTAAATAACTTTAGCTCTTCTCCCTTTGTTATTTTAAAATGCACATATCTCTGAGAGGGTAACCTATACAACAAATTTATGTGCAAAATGGACCCTAGCCCAGGATGTCACTAAGAAAGGATGCTCTGGACAAAGGCTTCTGGAGAAATAAGTAGAAAGATGAGAAACTTTGGTTCCCTCACTTTGAGCTGAATTTTCTGTCCCAACCCCTAAACCATACAAAATAATAAAATTACTTTTTAAATGAAATTCATTGAGGTGTCATTTGTTACTAAGATTATATAGATTTCAAGTGTACAATTTTATGATACGTTATCTGTACATTGCATTGCGTATCCACCATGCAAAGTCAAATCATTTTTTAGTTGAACTCCTTTACCCTTGACTACTCATCACCCCCTTCTTTCTGGTAACTACCATACTGTTATCTGTGTCTATGAATTTTTGTTTGTTTTTCTTATTTATTCATTTGTTGCTCTCAGTTTTATATCCCACATGGGAGTGAAATCCTATGGTCCTAAATGGACAGAGGACCTGAACAGACACTTCCTTCGAGAATACATGCAAATAACCAACAGATACAAGAAAAGATGCTCAACCACACTTAGCTATTAGAAAAATGTAAATCAAAGCTACCATGAAATATTGCCTCCTACCTGTTAGAATGGCTATTATCATCATGACAAGTAATAACAGGTGTTGGAGAGGTTGTGGAGGAAAAGGGACCCGCACCTGCTGCTGGTGGGAATGTAGACTGGTGCAACTGCTGTGAAAAATGCTATGGAGGCTCCGGAAAACATTAAAAAGAGTTACCGTACGACCCAGCAACCCTCTTCTGGGTATCTACTAAAAAAAATGGAAAACATTTGCAAAGAGAGGTACACCTCTATGTTCATGGCAGCATAATTCACAGTGGCCAAGACACAGGAACAGCTGAAGCGCCTTTTGATCGATGACTGCATAAAGAGGATGTGGTCCATATAGACAACGGAACCCCACTCCACCCTAAGAAAAGATGCAATATTTCCTTGATTTCTTCCTTCAGTGTTGTGTAGTTTTCTGCATACAGGTCTTTTACCTCCTTGGTTAGGTTTATTCCTAGGTATTTTATTTTTGTTTTTGCTATATCGAATGGGATTTTTTCTTGATTTCTGCTTCTGCTAATTCATTGTTAGTATACAAAAATGCCTTTGATTTCTGGATATTGACTTTGTATCCTGCTGTTTTGCCAAATTCATTTATTAGTTCGAGCAGTTTTTTGGTAGAGTCTATTGGATTTTCCATGTACACTATCATGTCATCTGCAAACAATGCCAGTTTTGTTTCCTCCTTTCCAATTTGAATGCCTTTTATTTCCTTTTCTTACCTGATCACTGAGGCTAAAACTTCCAATACTATATTAAATAGAAGTGGTGAAAGTGGACAACCTTGTCTTGTTCCTGATCTTAGTGGAAAAGATTTTAGTTTTTGCCCACTGAGTATGATGTTGGCTGTAGGTCTTTCATATACGGCCTTTATTATATTGAGGAATGCTCCCTCTATTCCCACTTTGCTGAGTACTTTTATCATATCAGAGAGATGCAAATTAAAACTACAATGAGATACCACTTTACACCGGTGAGAATGGCTATCATAAACAAAGCAATAAACAACAAATGTTGGAGAGGGTGTGGGGAAAAGGGGACTCTGGTCCACTGTTGGTGGGATTGCAGACTGGTACAACCATTATGGAAAACAGTATGGAATTTTCTCAGAAAACTAAAATTGGACTTGCCTTTTGACCCAGCAATTCCACTGCTGGGATTGTATCCTAAGAACCCTAAAACACCAATCCCAAAGAACATATGCACCCCAATGTTCATAGCAGCACAATTTACAATAGCCAAGAGTTGGAAGCAACCTAGGTGTCCGTCAGTAAATGAATGGATCAAAAAACTATGGTACATAGACACAATGGAATTCTATCCAGCAGAAAGAAAGAAGGAGCTCCTACCTTTTGCAACATCATGGATGGAACTGGAAAGCAGTATGCTGAGTGAAATAAGCCAGGTGTTGAAGGACAAATACCATATGATCTCACCTTTAACAGGAAGCTAAACAACAAAACAAACAAGCAAGCAAAATATAACCAAAGGCACTGAAATAGAGAATAGGCTGACAGTGACCAGAGGGAAGAGGGGAGGGAATTTCAGGGGAAATAGGGGAGGGATTTAGAGGAACATATATAAAGGATACATGACAACAACTGAGAAAGGTGGAAATGGGGGAGGGGGAAGCACGAGGGGTGGGATGGGATGGGAGTAATGACAGAAAACTGTACTTGAAAAATAATTAAATTTAAAAAAACATTTTAATTACAAAAAAAGAGAAAAGATGGAATACTGCCACTTATGACAACATTGATGGGTTGTGAGGATATCATGTAAACAAAATAAGTCGGCCAAAAAAGTTAAAATTACTTTTCTAAAATACTGCCCTTGACCAGTGATAAAGAATTATCAACATGAATAGACACATCTTGAATATACTTCAACAATATGAGTCACTTTCTTTCAAACATCTGCTTAAAGTGAGAATGAAATATAAATTCGAGGTTCACCTTTCCTTTTGCTGGGAAACAGTGGTACCTTAAAACCAAGCTGGCTTGAATAGCTCTGAAGACCAAAGTTTGTGTATCTATTTGGGGGAGACAGACACAAGGTCTAAACCACCACAAAATACCAAACTTCTGCATCTCATGAGCTAACAGATTGGCAAACTCTTGGAGCAGAAAACAGGCAGAGTTTCAGGCATGTAGAGATCAGTAAATCATTTTATTTTCTTTCAGCGTCACAGCACATCCCCACTCCCCATGCCCATCAGAACTGCCTTTATTGCTGCTGATATTAATCAAGGTTTAGACCATCTGGAAAGCTGATATTTTGCTTGTTATCCAGACAGGATAACTTTTCTCAGAAGCGGCCTTTCTCTGAGCCAAGTTACAACTGCATCCGGTACTGGAATTCAGACGTATACTTAGATGAAAGATGGTTACTCTGGAGAAAATAAGCTTTAGGGAGTAAGCATGTGGATTGATTCTAAAAAGGAACTATTCTCATTATTTTTATTCCACCAGAAAAATGCAGGACATCAGTGCAAGAGGGACACGCTGTTTCCCAGGGAAGTCAGAGAAGGAGAGACTTCCCTCAGAGGTAGTAGTTTGAATTAGACATCTCTCAAGAGTTCTGTGTTCTTTTTTACAAAACTGGAATATATCGATAATTTTTAGGAGGATATGCAACTTCACATTTTTTCTATACCTTGGAAATGAACAGTTCTGTACCCTATGCTTTTGCAGTTTACACTTACTTTTTAGCAGTTTAATTACTTTGTTAAACCATATGGCAGAGAATTCTTTAAATATTAAAATTATGAATTGTGGACGATCTTTCATTGAAATAGTATTATGCCAATTATTTTTACATTATCATCAAATGAAAACTGTAATTTTTCACGCAGTGTAGAAAAGAAGTAAAGTCCATATATCAGTGAAGTCACGATGCCCGTAATTTCTGGGACATGTGTCATTAGTAACAGAGTTAAGTGCCCCTGCCATGGTTTCTAGCTGGCTGGGAAACATACATTTCCATACTTTTCAATGCAAAATTAAGACTAAAGTGAAAATAATCCCATTCTCCTTTTTTTCTTATTCTCCAAAATTATTTTATTTTTACATAAAACATGTTATTTTACATAACTGAAAAAGCATGATTTCTTTTAGATTTGTACTTACATTTTTTTCCTCTTTTCCTTATGTGTTACTTTCCATTTTCTAACTTGTTTTGCCAATATCCCTCACCCAGCCAGGTAACTTGTGTTAAAAGCTATGTTTCTCCCCATGTGTACAGTTATACATAAACGTACCTAAAGGTATACATACATATAAACATGTAGTCATCCCTAAGGATATGCTTCATGCTTATTTTTGAAAAATGAAATGACCTTATGAGCATGTTTAGCATTCTCTAGAATGCAAGTTAGATGTGGTTAGAAATTTTTTCAGCTTTGTTCACCTCTTTACCTCCAGACCCGAGAACAGCGTCGCAACAGCTCTCTCCAACAGGCTTCTGCACTGACGGAGCATGTGCACCGTCCAATATGGCGGCACCGCCACATGCGGTTATGGAGCCCTTGAAAGAGGCCTAAGTAAACTAAAAGGCTAAATTTATAATTCCACTCAATTTTAGAAAATAATTAAATTTAATTAGAAAATCAAACACATTAGAAAATAATTAGAAATTTATTCCAATTATTAAATTTGTTTACTAATTAAATATATTTTTATTTATTAAATAAATACATTTATATTAAAATAAATTTAAATTTATCTATTAATTAAATCTAATTAAATTTAATTATTTTCTAATTATTTCAACTATAAAATACCCCATATTTATAGGTTACAATATAGGGCAGTGTGGGTCAAGAACATGTGTTCAATAAATATGTACTAAATATAAAAGTCTATTTAATTATTTTGTTTATATTCAGAGTTAGCTGCAATTAAAAAAACAGCCTAAGTAGATTTTTATGTTTATTTTTAAAGATTATATAATATTCCATGTTATAATTCTTCCATTACTTTGTTTTCTCAATCCCTTTGTGCTTTGCTTAGTTATTTTTGAAAGACTGAACTATGTTTTAATAAATATAAGTTCATGTATAGCTTTAAGTGCTAGAGCTTTTATGTCTATGGAATAGACTCCTAGGAGTGAAGTTATAGGATAAAATCATTCTTTAGTTTAATAAGTATAAGGATTGTTGCACAGATTATTTTTTTAAAGATTTTATTTATTTATATTTAGAGGGGAAGGGAAGGAGAGAGGGAGAGATTTATTAATGTATGGTTGCCTCTCTGCGTCCCCTGCTGGGAACTGGCCTGCAACCCAGGCATGTGACCTGACTGGGAATCGAACCACGATCGTGTGGTTCACAGGCCCACGCTCAATCCACTGAGCTACGCCAGCCAGGGCTATTTTTTAAACAAGATTTTTGGAATGTGCATTTATCCTAACAATGATAGATGTTCTCCTTCTAAATTTTTAGTTACTTGTCAAGGATACAGTGATAACTAATTATGATTTTTATCTTCAGTTCCATAACTACTAGAAAGGTTGGACATCTTTATATTTTTTGTACATATTAATTTACTCATGTGTAAATAATGCTTTCACCCCCTTTGCCCACTTCTTTCGTGTGCCACTTGCTAACTTCTTGCCAATGTGTAGTTTATTTGTGAGTGTATGTGATATTTATAGAAATGCAACCTACTTCTGCGTAATGTCTCCTCTGTCTCCAATCTAAGTATTTCTATTCCAACAGATTGTGGACTTGCTTGTGGTGTCTTCATAGGGATTCTGGCATGAAAGTCATGCCCTCTATCGTCCTCACTTTTGAACAGTAGTGGGTATTTCTTTTCCCATAAAACTATAGGTACATTTGTCCCTCAGAAACTACTGGTGTGATTTTAATTCAATTTAATTTCTTTTTATATCTGAGATAGTTGTTCATTTTATAGAATTCCTATTTATCATATAAATCTTCACATTTAAACATCATGTTTCTATTTCTTGCAAATTTTTTAACCTATTTTCACATATCAGATCACTCTCATTTTTCATAGTTTGTTCATCACTTAATCAGCTTAAAACCCATGGCTAATTGTTTTAATCAGCTTAATGCATTTAATTTCTGTTTTATCTCTATGCACTCTGCCATTATCCCATTTCATTATTCCCCTCGGGGCAACCTCAAGCCTGATTACATCCACCTCTCCCCCTGCTCCGCCTGCACCCTGCATCATCACTGCTAACAGCTTTCTCTCTATAAATGTTATGACTTCTCATAAACAAGACAGTTTTTGACAATCTCAAGCAGTTATACAATATATCTGCATTTTCCTGACTCAGTACTTGCATTCCTGGGTAAAATGTCTCCCTCGGTTACTCAGAGAGAATGTACAATAATGTCCAAGATCAGGTTTCATTTCTGAACTCATGTGCTAACACACTGCCTCTTACACACTCTGCTCCAGAAAAGTGAACTTTCCCGATGTTCCTGAAACATAACAAACCATGCGTGCTTGACAGTGCCTTCATGCTTGAATAATATTTACCACAGTATAAGCATTTTTAACTTCCTCAGTTACTTTGATGTTTGCACACATCTTAGCCTGATCAGGCTATTGAGTTTATGAAAGACTTCAGTGGGCAGAATTCTAAGATGTTTCTCAGAATTCCTGCCTCTTGATACACACTGCCTCTGTTACCTCTTCCCCTTGAATGCGGTCCAGAGTTTTGAAATCTGGAATTGTTTAATACTTTTGCTTGTTTCTCTTCCTTGTGCTAAGAGATACTGCTAATGTGTGTAAGGTATTTAGCTTTCTATCACCATTTGTAATTTTTTTTGTATTTTGTCTTTTCTATTTTAGGATTTACCACTGACTATATAAGTAACACATAGAAAATATCTATAATTACTTATTATACCTAGATATACACCTAGATATATTTGTGTATATATGTGTATACGTACATATGTATATAATTTTTATCTATATTTGCCTATATATAAAGAGAGAGACAGAAGTAGAGGGAGAAAAAAGGGATAACTACAGAGAGAAAAGTAGGAGAATATAAGTTACGAGTTTAAATAAAGAAGTCGGGTCTGGAATTACAGATGAGTCAACTCTTTGTCAGTGTGAAATCATGGATCCATTGCCTCATTCTGGATTTCAACAGAGAAGAAAGGCACGCTGATGTCAGACGTTGTTGGAAGTGAGATGGTATTGACTGCTTAGAAGTTAAATATTAACTATTTATTAAAAATATTACACATAAAATATATCAATATTTACTAGTAAGATACAACCATAAGGCTTTCCCCATAACAATTGAAATAAGACAATTAGCATAAGAGTGATTCAGATTTATCTTCTTTGATTGAGTTTTAAGACAATATAAGCCAAAGATAGTTTATTTTAATTACTGATGCCTTCGAATAGATGGGCCATCCTAAAATGTGTTTGCCATCGTTCATAAGAAAAGAAGGGATGGAAATGTAGTTAGAAGTCTAAGTTCCAGGGAAATAGTCTATATCAGTGACCTTTATTTATTGCTTTATTTTTGTAGTACTGAGATATGAAAGTAAATGGTCAGGATTCCAACTTTATTGTCACCATTTATTAGCTGTGTGACCTTAGGGAAGTTACTTCACCTAAGTTCCAATGCCCTCATCTGGAAAACAGGATACTAAAAAAGCCTTGGTTAAGGTTCCTGTGCTCGAATAGGATACATTGTGCGGACCTGATAGAGCTGATTTGCACAACTCAGTCCAGACGCATTCTGTGACTGATTCCAGGGCCGCTAGGTTGCCAGGAGAGAAATGAGTGGCTGGTGACTGAGAGGAGGTGTGATTTGTAGGACAAGTGGAGAGTGGAAACTGGGATACATTTAACTATTTTACTGTTTCTCTTTGAAAGAGTCAGGAAAGAAAGAGGACAACATTGTAAAATGACATGCAGTGGGTAAAAACACACCCAATCATAGAAAAAGGCTCTAATTTTGAATTAAATAGCTATTCTAGGAAGAATGTGGGGAAGTTACTTTGGTATTTTTGAATGGAAAAAAATGTGTCATATGCATCTAGAAGTGATTATTACTGTGTTTTAATGCTCTAGAAACTTATTAAAAATCAGTTGTTTTTTTTTAAAGAATGACTAATACAGACTTTTTGCATGCCAGTTTACATAGGTAGTTGAACAAGATAATGTTTCAAGTATCTTGATTTGTGAGAGCATAAGACATATGCACATTATAATTAAAACCTCAGGTCTCAAAAGAAGTAATTTTACTAAAATGTTGCAATATTTTGCAAATTAGTTACAACTTTCTTTTGATGATTACTACTAATAAAATCTGTTCTCAGTCATTTGGAATAATAAGTTTTGAGTGACATATTTCTTACACTTTGCCATTTAATTTTAACCAGAACACTACCATAACCAAGAATGTTAATGAAAACACATTTTCAATCTACTTTCAGAGAAAGAAAATACATTAACTTAAAAAGTAACAAAGACATAAATCAATAAGCCATGAAGGTTTGAAGGACATATTTTTCTTTTGCATGTGAAATGTCTTATATATTAGAACCTGTGCACCCCAATGTTCATAGCAGCACAATTTACAATAGCCAAGTGTTTGAAGCAACCTAAATGCCCATCAGTAAATGAATGGATTAAAAAACTATAGTACATTTACACAATGGAATACTACATAACAGAAAGAAAGAAGGAGCTCCTATCCTTCTTGATAGCATGGAGGGAACTGGAGAGTTTTATGTTAAGTGAAATAAGCCAGGCTGTGAAAGACAAATACCATATGATCTCACCTATAGAGGGAATCTGATCAACAACACAAACAAGCAAGCAAAATATAACCAGAGACATTGAAATACAGAACAGACTGATGGTAAACAGAGGGGAGTGGGAAGAGGATGTTGGGGGAATTAGGAGGAAGAGTTGTCAAGGAATATTTATAAAGGGCCCACGGACAAGCCCAAAGCAGGTAGGTTGAAGGGTAGGAGGTGGGGTGGAGGGTGTGGAGGGGAAAATGGAGACTGTACTTGAAAAAACAATTTTAAAAATTTAAAAAAGAGAGTTAGTGACTAATTTTGTTTAGGGGTGTGGAAAACTGCGTTTGGGGTTTTCCAAGCAACAGTGGCATGGTGACGTGGATGCTGCGTAGAAATCTCCATGGGGGCTGGAGAGGTGACATTCCGTAGGAGTCAAGGGGTCAGTTGCAGCATCAGGACAAATCCAGAATATCAGGTAGTGGTGAGGGTTGGGACAGGCTTCAATATAACCTTCAATATTAAAAAAAAATAAGGAATGCATGTGTTATGTACAATAAGCAATGCCTTTCCTTTTGGTTGTAATCAAATCATTTGGTCAACTGATAGTCCCATTTTTATTTGGACAATCTGTAACTGTTATTTGAACACATCTAGTTCATGTTAAATATGGAAGGAAAATAATTATTCAATAAAATCTATTTGGACTACAATTCTTCATTATAGTGAAATCAGTAGGAAAGTTAAAAATTAAAAAAAAAGAAAGGAAATGCAACTTTGGTCATGAAATAGAAAGGAGTCCACTGCTGCTTGACTATAAATTTTCAGTGTCACAGCAGTGTAAAAAGTGCTTATTTTCTTTGAAAGTCCTTAATGTTAAGAGACAAATGGGTTCTATCTGTTTTGGGAGACTTAGCTACCACTCAAGCAAAATGAAAGGACTTCAGTTCAACCTGCATCCCCTAAAGATTCTTACGTACAAGTTTAGCAGGGAATATAAAGTCCACCCAGACTCCGGCCAAACCAGTGACTCAAGTGCTTGTTTCATGGGAAGGAGAGCAAAAACAGAATGTATCAAAGAAAAAAATAGAAATAAAAACCTTCTTGTTGTTTAAGCCAT
This sequence comes from Sturnira hondurensis, assembly GCF_014824575.4. NCBI lineage: Eukaryota > Metazoa > Chordata > Mammalia > Chiroptera > Phyllostomidae > Sturnira > Sturnira hondurensis. The sequence goes on along the minus strand of NW_028088227.1, from coordinate 19,906,728 downwards.
GAGATATGATTTGATGCAGGTGGACAGCTAGTGTGAAAGAAGTTTCATCACTGGCCACAGCACTTGCTCACTATGAGATCTATAGCAGATTATTCACCTTTCCAAGGCATAGTTCATTCAAGTATTAAATAGGCAAAGTACTACTTCCATTGTGAAGTGCTGATCAGAGTCCTAATTCCACTGCTTAGTCAGGAGTGCTATTTCTCCACTGATACCGCGGAGAGAGAAAGGCCTCTTTGCCAATAAGGACCTCAAAGTACGTTTCCAGACAAAAGGAGCTACTCACACCACAGCCCATACTCTGAAGTCTGAAATTTGTGGTTCGCTAAATGTAAAGCATCCTGCTCAACTCATAGGTCTCTGGATGGGAGAAAGCCTTCGTCTGCCTGGGCTATAAAGAGGCTAGTCTAGGATTTCTGGCAATAAGGGAGTTTAGAGCTTCTGGCTATTGAGAGGAACATGTGTTTTGTCCTCTCAGAAGCAGAAGAAGGAGGGAGAGAAGGAAGGGTTTGTTGTACTGCCAGAGACTAGCTGAAGAAACTGATTAGTGGATCTCTGTACCAAATACCCTGATGCTTAGAGAGAACCAAATAGAGAGTGACGTGTGGACCTGAGGCTGGTAGGGTGTGGTGGGAAGGAAGTCTAGGCCGATTGGCAGAGAGAGGAGAGTGATGCCACCCTGGGAGGAACCTGTGTACTGCACTCACTGGTCATCACAGGGCTGGGTGGGAGGAGGGGTGAGAAGCTATAGGCCACGAGTGTAAATTCCGCTTGATTCAAATTAAGCCTTCTATTTTTCCTGTAACTTGTTTGGCTTCATGGAATCAAGAGTGATATATAAAATGTTTCCTATCTTGATATTCTGTTTCAAATGTATCAAACTGTTTCAAAACAATTGTTCAAATACACAAGGACATAGAGAAATAGTTTTAAAGAAAGGCAAAGAAAATAATGTCATTTCAGAGTACTGTTGCTTTTTCTTGTAAAAGTTTTTTTTTTTCTTGATTTACTTAGTAGAAAGGATAATGTATGGATGGTAGATTGTTGTGTTTGGTTTTCTTTGGTGTCTTTTTCTCTCTCTAGTGTAGCCTTTCCTTTTTGTTAAATAACATAGACAAAGCTTTATTATTTTGTTTGCCTTCATGATGTGATATCGAATTAGTACTATTCTTAAAAATATTTTATGTATTTATTTTTAGAGAGGAGAAGGGAGGGAAAGAGGGCGAGAAACATCAATGCGTAGTTGCCTCTAGCCTGCCCCCTACTGGGGACCTGGCCCAAAACCCAGGCGTGTGCCCTGACTGGAAATCCAACCAGAGACCCTTTGGTTCACAGGCCTGCACTCAGTCCAATGAGCTATACCATCCAGGGCCAAAGAAGTACTATTTTTGAAATAATTTTTAGCTGTCAATCATGTAAACTTACTTTTCTATAAGGCAATGCTATTACTATTGAGAACTGAGACAGGATTCTACCCAGATTGAAAAACTTTGACTTCTAAAACTGGGACAGACCTTGAATGTCCTTTAGTACAATAGTTTCCCAACTCTGCTGGGCATTGGAAAAAACTGTGGGAAGCCCTTCCTTATGCGGATCTCAGCATTAGCTCCATATGATTCGGATGCAGATTGAGGATGGGAAACCAGCGGTATGGTGTCTCTTCCCTATATGATAGCTCGGAAAACTGAGAGTCCAGAAGTTCAGCTTTCTCTTTATGTTACCCAACTATTTAATAGCACATCGGTAACTAAAGCCACCTTTTTGTGAAATAAAGAGAGCAGACCTGAGGAAACAAATTATGAGTACAAAGCCTGATTGTATGGTTCATGCTTGAAAATAATTGATATTCAAACTAATCTTTTGGTTCCTGTTCCCCAATTAACTAATTCAAATATCCCGGTTCTTTTTCATTAAAGAGTTAATTTTTGTCTTGGTCTGGCACTGTGCAAGTGGGTGGGTGTGTGTAATAGTGCAGCATATGGAATAGTTGAATCTATTCTGAGTGTGCTACTTTGTATTCCTTGTAATGCTACTCATTATTCTATTTGACTTTAATTGTGTTCTTAGGTGGATATGTTAAAGATTAATGATGCATTTAGCCAAAATCAAGGCTTACAGAGATGTGAAGATTAAAAAAAATAGGGTAGAAGCTATAACAGTTAAAAATTTTGCTTTTCCCTTTTGGAGGGACCGTATCCTGAGGATATTATGTGAAAAATTAAGTGGTTATAGCCAGTCTTTTAGTGGTGTGTTATTATCCCATATCCTTGCCATAAAGCTGATATTATAACTCTGCCATCCTACTTGGAAATATGTAGTGAGCTGGTGTTCTATGAGAGCTACTATCTGACTTAATAGGTTGGATTTAATTGAGCAGGGCAGGCACATATTTGCATTGCATTAATGGAAAAATATAACTTCCCAGTCTGTATAAAATAAGATGTTAGTTTTCTCAGAAAGAAATGTGGGTCTAAGTTTCAGGAGCAGACTGTCTCATGCAACTAATGAAAACAAAGTACCAACAGGCTCTTCCAGTCAAGATGGCAGTGTAGGTGAAAACAGTACTTGCTTCCTCCCATGGCCTCATCAAAATGACCACTGAACTGCAGCACAGCCTTCATAGAGACCCGCCTGAGGTCTAGTTGAACAGAAGTCCTTAACTAAGGCTTCGAAGGAGAAGCCACATTGAGACTGGTGGGAGAAGCAAAGATGTGAACTGGGGTGGCCCCACACCTATGTGTGGCAGTTAAAAAATAGGCATGGATATCTTGACTGCGGAGATCCCTGCTGAAAATCCAGGGGTCATAGCCTCATACCAGGTTTTCCAACCCAGGGTTCCAGTGCTGGGAAGAGAAGTTTCTACACCCTCTGGCTGTGAAAACCAGCATCAGTTGTGGGTAAGTGAGACAGAAGGTTTCCAGAGTCCCATGTGTTTCTCCTAAAGGACCCGTGAAGAGAATCACTGTTCTGAGCTCCAGAGATGGGGTGGCAGCATGAACAGCACCGTGGACACATCAGGAGAAACTGAGTTGTCTGCCTTTTTAAAGCAAGCACTGGAAGGATATCTTTCTCCCAGAGAGAAGTGCTGGCAGAAGCCATTTTTCCTTTGCTGAAGCTTTCGCCCTGCTGGCAGAGGCTGATACTGTATCTGAGTCTCCATCAGTCTGACCGACACTGTTTACTTCATCCCAACCCACTTGCATTGCTACCCAAGCTGCTTCCACTGGCTGTTCCATACAGATGGCCTGTTTTGGTTTATTCTTCAGGTTTTCCTAAAATCTCTCAAAATTTCACAAACCCCAAATAAACATCATGTGGACTTGGTGTGCCCTGGAGCTCCTGCTAAGCAGCCCCAAGCCTGGATATGTTAGCAGTCAGCCTTGGTTTGCAACTTGGGCTCTCTTTGGTACCTCCAAGCCTGGCACAACTAGCAGCCATCTGAAGATTGCTCTGTAGCTCATGCCAGATGCCCCAGGAAAGGACATTGGCAGTGTCTGACCTTTACCTGTGCCTCCTGGAAGCCCCCAGAGCTAAAGCACCTAGTAGAGTTTCACACCATGCCAGAGTACCACCCAGCCACCTCCATGAGTGACACGCTCAAGAGAAGACTCAGAGGACACCCAAGCTGAGGGACACACATTTCTATCAGTAAAGTTGGCTCCTGCACAACAGCTCCCCTGTTGTAATTGCAGCCAGTTCTTGAAGCCAGTGGGCATGGGGGTAAGTCCCTCCCACTGACATCCACCAGCCTCAAGGCTCAACTACAACAGGGGAGTGAACAAAGTCTACAGACAGTGAACACTGAGAATGTCTGGCTCTGGTGACGGGGACGCTGCATCACAGGGTTCAACACTACTACATAAGGCCACCCTACCACCACTGGAAAATGTAGGAGCTCTGCTTAACACATAGAAACACACACAGGGACACAACCAAAGTGAGGAGTCAAAGAAACATGTCGCAAATTGAAGAACAGAATAAAACTCCAGAGAGAGAACTAAACAAAACTGAGACAAGCATTCTACCAGATGCAGAATTCAAAACACTAGTTATAAGCATGCTCAATGAACATAGGGAAAAAGCAAAATAACTTAATGAGAATTTCAACACAGATATAAGAAACATAAAAATGGAAATAGAAAGTACAAGAAAGTACCAGTCTGAAATAAAGAATACAATCGCTGAAAGGAAGAATACATCTCAAGGAATCAACAGTAGAGCAGGGGCCTCTAGCATAACTTCAGGCACATCAACATTCATATCAGAAGGTGCCAGAAGAAGTGAGAGGGCACGGAATTGAAAACCTATTTGAAAAAAAAATGGAAAGCTTTTTGCATGTGAAAGGGATGGAAAGCTTCCCTACACTGGTGGCGGAAATAGACATACAAACCCAGGAAGCACAGAGTCCCGAACAAGAGGAACACACAGAGGCCACACCAAGGCACATAATGTTAAAATGCCAAAGGTGAAAGACAAAAAGAGAATCCTAAAAGCAGAAAAAAGAAAGGCAGTTACCTTCCAGGGAGCTGCCCTAAGGCAGTCAGGTGATTTCTCAGCAGAAGCTTTGCAGGCCAGAGGGACTGGCATGAGAAAGACAAAGTGATGAGAAGCAAGGACCTACGACCCAGAGTACTCTGCCTAGCAAAGCTATCCTTTAGAATCAATGGACAGATAAAGAGCTTCCCAGACAAGAAAACGCTATAGGAGTTCGCTGCCACCCAAATAAGACTACAAGAAATGTTAAGGGATCCTCCTCAAGAAGAAGAAGAAAAAAGATAACAATAGAAATAAAAAAAACAGCAAGAAATTCATTCTATCAACAATTACTTTAAATGCAAATGGAGTCAATGCTCCAATCAAAATACATAACATGGTTGAATGGGTAACAAAACAAGATCCTTACATATGCTGTCTACAAGAGACTCGCTTCAGATTAAAAAACAAAAACACACTGAAAGTAAAGAATAAAAATAGGTATTTCATTAAAATAGAAATTTAGTAAAAATACTAGGATAACAATACATATATATATACCAAAGACTAAAGATAAAGGAGGACTAAGCAATTCCACCTCTGAATATTTATTGGAAGAAACTCAAAGTAATACATAAAAAAAAATAGTACTTATGCATCCATATGTTCACTGCAACATTACTTACAATAGCCAAGATATGGACTCAACTTCAGTGTCTATTAATAGGTGAATGGGAAAAATGGTACACACATAAAATATGACAGAGCCATAAAAAAGAAATTGTGATTTCTGAAACAATATGGATGGATCTAGAAAGTATTGTGCTAAATGAAATAAGTCAAAGATAAGTGCTATATGATTCCTCTTGTATGTAAAATTTAAGAAAGAAAATGAACAAGCAAAATAGAAACGACTCATTTTTATGGTTGCCAGAATGGGTAGGGGGCTGGGACGATAGTTGAAAAGGTGAAGGAATTAAGAAGTGAAAATAGTCAAGGTCATGTAAGGTACAGCATGAGGAATATATATAGTCAATAGCATTGTAATAACTATGTATGATGCCAGGTGGGTATCAGATATATCAGGGTGATCACTTTATAAGTTACATAAATTTCTGATCACTGGGTTATACACCTGAAACTAATAAAATATTATACATCAACTGAAATAAAAAATAAAATAGCTAATAAAAACAAAGGCAAAATATTGACAGGGTCTAGGTAGAAATGCAGCTACAATTTAATCAACATATGGAGTAGTTAAGAATGATAAGAGTGGGTCGGCTACTTTCCCCATGGGCTAAATAAATAAAGTTGGACTTATAGTGATAATTAAAATGACTATGACAATTATAAAGCCTCAGTGGCAACCAGAACACACATATTTAGCACTGACAATATGCCAGGTGCTCTTATAAGCTCTTTCTATATACCAATTCATTTGATGTTCAGGATAATTCCACAAAATAGGGACTATTTTATGCCCTTTGGGCAGATGATGGCCACGAGACACAATGAGGTTAAGTAACTTAAAGTCACAGTGTTGCTAGTAAGTTGAACATCTGTGGCTGAATAAACACATTGGGATAAAGAGTCTATAGCCTTGTGGATGTGTGCATGTGTGTGATTCATATATTAAACAATTCACTCATTTAAATTGTACAATTCAATAGTTATCAGTTTATTTATATCCTCATACAAATATTGCCACAATCAATTTTGGAACGTTTTCATTGCCCCCAAAGAAACTCCACACTTTTTAGCAGTCACACCTCATTTCCCCCCAGACCTCTAGCGGGGCTATTCAACCTTTTGACAACTCTGGGCCACACTGGAAGAAGACAAGTTGGCTTGGGACACGCATTAAATACACAAAACATTAAAGAAAACAAAAAAATATCATAATGTTTTAAGTGAATTTACAATTTTGTGTTGGTCTGCATTCATAGCCATCTTGGGCCACATGTGCCTCAGGGGTCTTGGGTTAGACATCCCTGCAAGTCTGGACTTAGGCAACCACTAACCTACTTTGTGCCTCTATAACTCTGCTTGTTCTGGGGTTTTGTATAAATGGTCTGTAGTCTTTTTTTGACTGTTTTCTTTTACTTCGCATAATGTTATCAAGATTCATCCATGTTATGGAATGTCAGTATTTCAATACTTTTTATTGATGATACTATTCCACTGCACATATATCCACATTTTATTCATCCATCCATCAGTAGATGAGTATGTTTGCATGATTTGCAAATTTTGGCTATGACAAATATTGCTGCTACATATATTAATGTTATAACCTTCTAAGTCTTAACAAAACTGGCTGGAGTTTATATAACATTTGAGTTAAATAGTAGAGTTACTTTTGCTGGGTAGTATTTTTCATGAAAAAAATACAATTGAAATTATAGATGAATGAATCTATAACATCTAAACAAGCCACCAAAATTTAGCTATCAACTTTCTTATCTGAAAGAGAAATTCTACTTATTAATTTCACAATAGAGTAGTTCTATCTCTTCAGAACATTGACTGTGTTTATTTATTTGGTTTTTGTAAACTTGTACAGAGTCTAGTATATATTAGATGATCAATAAATAGTTGATGAATGAATAAACAGATATAAAGAAGAATGCACTTACTAGCAGTGGCCTATACTCACCAAGAACAAAAAAAATTTGTTCCATTCTCTTCCAAATGATTGGCTTTTTTGTCTGGACATTACAGAAGACCCAAAAAGATTCTAGACTAGCCATCACATACAAATAATGTTATCTTGCAGCCATGTTTTTTTTCCTCCAGTAAATGCTTTGTCAGTTCTCTGAGGACATATATTTGAATTTCTTCTGCCTTTCCAATAAAACTTGATCTTGTGCTTGTCACTGAGAGGGCTTACAATGCTCCAGACAGTCCTCTAAGTGGGAATTATGACTCAACAGGCTTATCCAATTCCTTAGAAAATTATCATTGCCAGGAAAATTATTAGAAACCACAGCTGAACCTGGGATCTATCTAAGTGTCCAAAGTTCAGTATCTTTTGTCTGCGAGTGTTATTTTACTCTAAATGGTCACTGAGCTTTAGTGTTTTATCTATAACCCACAATTATGCCTTTATAAGGGGAAACATCACCTTGGTTCCTGATTTGTATTTCAGTTTCCTGCTACAACTTTTTTGGGGGGTAACCCAGATCCCTGGGACCTGTGATAACCTACTAGGCTTTAGCTGTCGCATAATATGTCCTCTGACACATTACATTTGTCTTCATCTCTGGGGAGACTCGCTGCCATTCTTGCAGTCTAAAAACGACTGGACAAAGTTGTCACACACCTTGCACCTGGTGCTTGAGAGGGGCATGTTCTGTACTTGTATTAACTTCTTTTTAAAATCTGGTGCTGCTCACCCTGGATGAATTGTTTTCCCTAGTGTTACGTGACTGAGGCCCCACCATGCTTCTCGGCTGAATCAGTAAACATAAAACTTGAGATTCTTTTACACTCTTCATTATTTTAAAATTGAATGGATGGAAGGAAGACTCACCCATGTTCACGAGGCTGTTTCAAAATACATTTTATATTTTATATACTCACAAATAGGCATTTCTCAAAATTAGCTAGCTGGAATTTTAGGCTAATTTACAATATCTCCAATGAGCATGCTTATTAGCTTATAGATTTGACATTTTAAGAAAATAAAATAGTGTATGTCAAGAAAATATCAAAAAGACAAGAATTAAAAAAGAAAACTATCAGATGGGATAAATGCAAGAATTAAAATAAATGCATGTAAATTATTAGCTCAATTTCTGAAAATAAACAGTATCCAAATGACAATTGTCATATTGTTATTATACATGATATTTTATTAAAATATAATCATAGTGTTGCTTTCAGACAATATTATTCAATAGAAAGTATGTCAAAAACTATGCCAGAATGTAAGGCCATACCACACTGAATGTGCCTGATCTCAGAAGCTGAGTGTAAAGTTGTTACAGAACAGAGGTCCAAGAGCGGGGGAGCAATATTTGGCCCACCCAGGGACGCCAAAAACTGCTACAGAACAACAGGTGCCCCTCCCAAGGATGGTATACTAATACCTACTGGGCTTGTCTGTCTGCCACCAGAGGAAAGATACCTCTCAATGCCAGAGATTTGTGAAAAGGAAAGGAAAGGTTTATTCAAAGCTATAGAGACTTAAAGTAGTGACCCAATGTCCCTATTAATATACCAAAGTCCTTTAGAATAACCACAGACTCCCACAGTGCTTCCTTCCCCCCCTGCCCTAATTCTGGGTACCGTATCTTAGGAAAAGAAGCTCACGTCTGTGTTTCAGGCCACTGGCACCGTCAGCTCTGTCGCCATCCAGGCAGAATCTCTAATTACTCCAAAGCCATGCGGCACCTTCTCATGGTCTACTGGCAAAGAGTTCTTTCACCCTTCTGCCAGGCAAAGTCTCTCCTGCTTCCCAAGCCACGTAGCCAAAGGGAGCACCCCAAAGTGTGTGGGCCTCTTCTACCAGAGCTGCAGGGATCTGCACTCTGGCCAAAATCGCATGGTTCTCTTCTTCACCTGGACAAGAGGAGGTCCTCACTCTGCTAAAACTGCATGGCTCTTCTCTTCAACGGCTACCGCGCCAGCATTTAAGTCCCTGTGCCAGTCCTCCTTGGCAGCCCCATTTCCGACTCCTCCCAAAATTGGTTACACCTGCCAGGACTCCCATATCCTCCCAGCTTTACTGGGCTGCCATAGTGAGTCTGGGCAGGCGTGGCCCCATGGCGTGGAGCCGATCAACTCCAAGCTCTCACACAGGCACTGTAACTTGGGGGGCCAGCCCCCTGTTACATCCTGGGTAGAAGTCACCTCCATCCCCCTGGCTCAAAGCATAGCCACAGCTATTTAACATATCTATGAAGCCAGTTAAAGGTTATAGATATGTTAAATGACCATTCCGGGAGGTTAGCTGCGAAACTGTTACTATGCAAAACAGTTCCCAATGGCCCTGCTCCATTTGTCCCTTCACCCTGGGGGCTGGGGGCTGAGGACATCTTAATGTTTCCTGGGCACCTTGAGCTCTGGACCCCATCCCAAATTCTTTTTTTGGGGGAAGGGGTCCCATTCTGGCTGCTCCCTGTTACAAAGTGATTATGTTTTATATAAAACTCTTTATTTATGTTTATAAATATCTACTCACCACCCCTCATGTGCAGACCCTTTCTTGGTTCAAGTAAGAAAATTATAAACAATATGTATTTTGTGATTTGGACATGATGTTCTATGTATTATTGCTTTCTCGCTTCCTTTCCTGCAATCTGTAAGGTACAGAGCCTAACCTCTTCAGCAAAATTTTAATTAAGGACTAATTTACTCGCCTTCTTCAAAGTTCTGTGAGTCACACACATACTCAATAAACTTTAAATCTGTTTGGTGATACCATGTTCGTATAATCTTAGTGAAATTACAGATAAGGAAAAACTAAGGCCAACAGGAAGAACTTCTATGGAAAAGAAGCAAAAACCAATTTCTGGGTGCCGATATTTTTCAGAATACATCTCGCAGGTTTTATTGTTGTTATGAAGCAGTATAGTACAAAAATAAGCTGCCCGTTTTTGAAAAGCTGCTATGCAGATACATACTGAACTAATGGTACAGTAGGTCTGTATTTCACTGTACACACGTTGTTCTCCTGGGCTGTTAAGTGGTGCCCAAACTCCAGAGTTGTACATTTTTCAAATAAATTGACAGAGTTATTGTGGCAATGAGATTTGATAAAACCACACATTCATTTCTTTGCTGATTTGAGTTGCATTGCTGTGTGGTCCATTTCATTTTCTTGAAGTTTTTCACTGAGTCAGTAAAATTATAAAGATAATGTGAGTAACTAGATAAAGGTGATCTGATACATTCAAAAGAACTAGAAATACAGTATCACAGAAAAGTGTTTTTTTTTCTTTCAAGACAGAAATGACTGTTTAAACAAAGCCCCCAAAAAGTAAGAGAAAAGCTTCAAAACATTTTAAATTGTTCTGTTCAGTATTTTGAGATTCTTTGCTTTTTTTTTTTAGTTTCTAAATCCTTTATTTTAAAGAGAAGTGGACTCAACCTTCCATACACTCTGAGTGTTAAGAAAAACTTTTGCCACATCATTACAAAGTCACGTTAGGACTAATAGTTTTGTTACCGAACAAGGATCCGAGGGGGGGCAATACTTGGCCCATGCAGGAATGCCAAAAACTGCTTCAGAAAACAGAGGCCTCTCCCAAGGATGGTATACTAATATCTATTGGGCTCTTCTGTCCGCCACCAATTGGAAAGACATCTCTCAATGCCAGAGATTTGTGAAAAGAAAACAAAATGTTTATTTAATGCTATTCAGGCCTAATGCCTTCCTTAAAATATTAAAGTCTTTAAGGGTATACACCTACACACACACACACAGCGCTCCCTTCTCCCACTGTCCCAACTCCGGGTGCCGTAAATCAGGAAAAGAGCACATGTCCGTTTTTCCAGTTGCTGGCACGTGAGCTGTGTCGCCTGTCCAGGCAGGATCTCCAATTAATCCAAAGTCATGCGGCACCTTCCACTGGCAAGAGTTCTTTGTACCAAGTTCCAATCAAAGTCTCTCCTGCTTTCCAGACCACTCGGCCAAAGGGAGCGCCCCAAAGCCGCGTGGGCCTCTTCTACCAAAGCTGCACTCCACCAAAAGCGCGTCTTTCTTCTTCACCTGGCCGCAGGGATCTCCATTCTGGCAAAGCCGCGTGGTCTTCCCTTTCACCTGGCCAAGAGGAGGTCTGCACTCTGCTGAAACCGTTTGGCTCTCCCTCCTAATGGCTGCAGGGGTCTACATCTTTCCAAAACAGTGTGGCTCTCCCCCTCACCTGGCCAAGAGGGGGTCTTCACTCTGCTAAAGCCACATGGCTCTCCTGCAGGCACTCTCTCAGAGAAGCAGCCCCCAATTCCAGCCTGGGTAGCAGCCACTCACTTCTCCCTGGCCCAAAACTTGGCCACAGCTATTTAACATACCTATGAAACCAGTTAAAGGTTATAGATATGTTAAATGACCATTCCAGAGGTTAGCTGCAAAACTGTTGCTATGCAAAACAGCTCTCAATGGCCCTGCTCCATTTGTCCCTTCCCCCAACTGACACCTGGGGGGTGGGTGGTGAGGACATCTAATATTTCCTCCAATATTCCTGCCCACTTTGAGTTCTGGACACCATTCCAAATTTTTTCTGCCCCACCCCCACCCCCGCCCTTGGCTGCACCCTCTATCAGTTTCGTGATCTGAAAGTCTAATATCTCACAAGGAGGCAGCTTTTACTGTTTTATTATGTGATGAGTTAAAACTTCCACCCTGCCCTTCAGATTTATGCTCTAAACTGTGAGAAAGCTAAGCAAATTTATTTATTTTTAATTGAATGTCAGATACAGTTTCAAGCACCAAAAATTAATTAGTGAACCAATTAGACAAATAAAATTCTATTCTTATGGAATAGAAATCTTGTTCTAGAGGAAGAAAGAACATCAGTATGGAAAACAAGTTTAAGGAGTATTATTGGCATTACGTGCTAAGGAGAAAAGAAAACAGAGATCAGGACTATAGAGGGGGGTGTGTGTGTGTGTGTGTGTGTGTGTGTAAAGGCAATTTTGGCAATGCTGCCATGGAATGTCACACTAAGATGATGACATTTGACTTAAGACCATCGGGAGGTGAGTGGCAGAGTCACACAGATATCTTAAAGAAGATTTATGGACACAAGAAATAGCAAAGATAAAAACTCTGCAGGAGGGAAATGACTCCCCCTACTTCCTGCTGGTCCTTCTGAATGTTTAAGAACCCTCCAACTTACCTATTTTTAAAATTGAACTACCTTTATTTGTCTATAAAAAGATTTACACATTCTTTAATCATGATACATCTGTCTTATGAATAATGTCTACTTTATGTCCACCATCTTTCTTCACATCTTCATGTGATGAGTTTTAGACCAACTAAGGAAATAACTGAAATAAATCAGTGCATGTTTCATATGTCATATATGTGTTTGCGTGTTTAAATACATTCTGTCATTGCTAAAAACTGTTGCATGTTCATTTTCTCCTTTTCTATCATTCATCCTTTCTCTCCTAGATTGTCCCTGTCTTATTTCAAATGGAGACACCCCATCTTCAATTTTCCCAGTCTTCTTATTCTTCCTGAGTGGCTGAGTAGATGAGAATGTGCCTTCAGTGACAAAATGCATTGCCTCTATCCCTCACAACCTCACATCATTTGACACCTAGTAACTCATTTGAAATTGCTAAAGTGTAAACTTCATGTGTGAGTTCTTTGCCTGTTTTTTTCTATAAAAGTTAACATCACTCAGTAAGGTGTAGATTAATGAAATGCAATCTCCATTTCTTTTAAGTAAAAAAAAAAAAATGTTCATGTTAGTCCCAATAGTCAACAACATAGATTCTAAAAATCATATATTAAACAAGCTGGAAAATGTGAACATAAATGACACTATTAATTAAACCAGGGTAACAGATGTAAGCAAGAAGTATTCCAGAAAGAGCAAGACTTGGGATCTTTCTAGCTATAAACAGGATTTAAACAAAGCTCTACAGCAGAGGGGCAGAGATCTGAAGCTTAGCGTTCAGAGAAAACTCACTTCTCCTTCAGTTTTGCATCAGCCAGACGTGGAATGCTGGGGATGTCTCTGGATCTGCTAAGCCTGTGTCTCTTCATTTGTAACTATGAGGAATACTAGTGATTATTGCAGTGATCAGTAAAACACGTGAATTGTTTAGCTCAGTGCTTTATAAATATTGTGTAATCAAATAAAGTCATAAGTTAAATGTTCCATGACTCTCTTTACATTTGAAAACAAGTGCATTATTTCAATTAGTAAACCTCTTAAATAAAAATGCTTGTAACACTTTCAGTAAAGTAGGTGTTACTTGGCTACTAAAACAGGTTTATATGTAAATAAAATTGAGTTTGATCTTGATGTTTAAAATATATTAAAAAATACAGCTTTTAAAGAACTATTAATAATCACAAATATTTCTATCGTGCTTAATTTGTGTCAGACAATGTTTAAAGTTCTTTATATGTCTTTAATCCTTTAATTTTCTATACAACACACTGGCTGATGTTAGGAACCTAAATTTCTATGATGTAAGGCAGTCTCATTTTCTATGTCCAGTTAAGAGGATGTTGCTGCAATTAATGTGGACCAGGAGAATTCCAGTTGCAGCACAGATTCTAATATAAAGGCCATTGATACAATCATGCAATACAAAATATAATTAACAGAATACAATAATATAATAAGTATTTCAATAAAAATTTCATTAATTTCTTCCGTAGAAATTATTAAATGTATGCTAGAAACTGCCTTGTAAGATTGAAAAATAGAGCTTAGTTATACCTAAGATGACATGAAAACACAATTACAAGATAGCATAGTAAGAGTCCACGTGGTAGCATAATTCCTGAGAGGAGCCTCCTGCACTTGAAGTGTGCTTCACTGCACACAGAAGTCAGAGCTAATCTCAGAGAAGAGCCTTGCAGTGCCAACACTTAATTTTTACTACACTCCTTTTTTATGGTCAGAGGATTCATGTAGAGGAATAATTCTGATCAGAAAATCTTGTAAAAGATATAACAAAATCGGCCTTCGGTATTATTAACATGAATAAATTGGATCTAACAGTACAGGCAATACTGATGACATCTAAAACTATACAGAATTTATCAATGGAATCCCCAATTAGCTAAAATCTGTTTGATGCTTTAAAAATAAAGCTTCAGCACTGGCCTGTGTGGCTCAGTGGACTGAGTGCTGACCTCTGAACTGAAAGGTCACTGGTTTAACTCCTAGTTGCCTGGGTTGTAGGTCATGTCCCCATTAGCGGGTGCTTGAGAGGCAACCACACATTGATGTTTCTCTCCATCTCTTTCTTTCTTCCTCTCTCTAAAAATAAATAAAATAAAATCTTTTAAAAAAAATAAAAACAAAGCTGCAAATACGGAATCTGTGCTACAAAATTATTAAGACTGCAGATAACTGAATTTAGGTATAGTTGCTAATCAAATCTCTCAGTTTGCACTCATGGAAAATGACAAAGATGAATAAAAGAGATGACTTTGCCAAACTTGTAACAAAAGAGGCTCTGTTTAACATGTTACAATTATTTGCTTTCTATCTTCCAAACCATATGCAAACAATCTGAGAGCAGAGTTCATATTTCCTATTCCAGGGTGTTATCCCTAACTTCTTGTATGTTGCCTGGTTTATGTTGTAATTGCAAATATACTCCAACTTTTGGGAGACTCCTCAGATCATGTGACTAAAAAGAAAAAAAACAAACTTGGGGAGCACATCAGACACCTGTGATCAATTCCAGAGATAAGCTCCAACTCCCTGGAGGATAGCAAAGATCATCATTATGCCAACCACAAAAACAAACATTCAAACACTTCTGTCCTTTGTATCTTACAGAGCGTCAATGGAAATGAAACAGTCAAGCACTGGGCGAAACAATGCTTTTCTCAGCCAGCAAAGCTTCAGTCGTGGTGATGGTCCCAGGGGCCAGCAGGTCTTCCTGGAAGGGAATAACTATGCACACCCTTTTCATGCTATAGCCAAAGACAACTGTCCCCTTTCCAGGAAGGACGGCTATGGCAGCGGGTTGGCCAGGTGGCATATGAACACATGCTTACATAAAACTAAAGAAAAGTCACCGAGCTCGAAACAAGAAAGGTATTTTCCCACAGGTGACACGCCTTGTGCACTTTAGGTGGCCTCCTTACCTCGTGATGTGCCCGTGTTGCAGATGCAAGGCCCATCCTCGTGCAGTGGAGTGAGTGAGTGCTCAGTTACAAGACTATGTACATTAGACAACTTATACCAGTAACAGCAAAGCAATTGTTTTATTAAGCGGGAAGTAGAGATATGCTGAATACATGGTGTTCACTCATTTCCAATATTTTAAAAAAAACTAAAAGTGTTGAGAATAATAAAAATATGATGAACTAGAAGTACAACTAGAAAGGGAAACGAAATCTCATCCAGCAACAGAAAGATGTCTCAGTTTGTAGATCTACAAATCAAGTTATTTAATGCATTTGACTTTGTAGCAACTTAGTGGAAAGGAATAATAAGCTTCTTGGTTAAAGCACTAGCCATAAACCTTAAACATGCCCATCATCTGCTTGAATTTATTTAAAAACATATTCATAAGAGGCCACATCACCACATACCTCATATCTTACTGTAGTAATCCCTAAGTGAGGTGGGAGACATTTCATAATTTGACAGAGGTTTTTGCTTTAAATACAAGCCTACTGTTTTAGATATTTTCAAGTTGAGACAGTTGGAATTGGGTGACAGACACAGTGTGTTAAAACTCTGTTTGAGCTCTGTGTGTGTGTGGATGAAGAAAGAGAAAGATATTGTACAGACAAGGTCTGTGGTATCATTGAGTCTTTATTTCTCCAGGTAATAATTATCAAAGCTATGGCACTTGTAATTAAATTCAAAGACCACTGGGAGTCATAATCCACTTAATTACAAACTGGGGAAATGGAGTGTAAGAGAGGAGATCATCAAGATCACCCGGATAAGACTAAGCAGACGGGAGACGGGGCCCAAAGCGCCGCACACCTTTCCTTCTTGGCCCTCATTTCCTTCTCCACTCGCAAACTGAGAAACAGTTTGGCATATTTTTAATTGTTTTTACTAATTGAAAGTATTAAAAATAATCCTTTAAACTGGCTGTAACTGAAATTGAAAATTAAAGTATTCACTGAGAAATGCAGGTAAAACATTGAAGTTGTGTATAATTAGAAATAAATACTCATTATGCTATCAACCTACACATAATGTTTTGATAAATGTGCTTTTATTCAATTACTTTCCATTAAATTTCATCAGTTTTGAAATATGTAAAATCCATACAACATTATGTTCTACAATGTGTATGAAATAGCCCCATAAAGCTGCCTTTTTTGGTGTTAGAATTATTCTCACACAGCTGCTTTAGAATGCCCACATAAAAATCCCCTCATTAAATTATATTTCAATAGTTGCAAAGTATGGCTAAGGCCCTCCCAAACTGCTTGATCTTAATTAGAGAACAAAAAAATGTTCCTAATAATAATGTCAGCAATTTCCCACATGGAAAATTAAATGATTATATTAGAACTTGCTTATTGTTGTTGTCACTGCAGTGACTGAAACTCGATGGAATTTAGGTTAAAGAAAAAAGGTGTTTAGTTGCCTTAATGTGGCTAAAAGTGGAAGGAATTTTACCGATTTGGGGCACAGATAGAATGACTGGTTCAGGGTTATTACTCCATCATTCACACCATCTCCCTCTCATGGTTCTTCTTTACCATTTGGTTTCCCTTTCAGATAATCTTTTTCAACATGATAACAAGGTCATAAACCTTACCCAGTTTACCTGGCTACATGACCCCAGGGAATGAGAAATACCCTCTATTATTCATCTGAGAACTGATCACTATATGCATGCAAACAAAGCACCTGAGTGAGTGAAGTCTTAAAAAGCATTAGAATGAACAGTGACTGGGGATAACACAAAGCTGAGAAGAGTGACTTTTGCCATGAGCCTGACTGAAAAAACATTAAGACTGATGGGAAACAAGATGGAATGCATAAAAAAGGATCTTGTCTCAGTATCATAATTAGCCCTGGATTTTGTTCTTGTCCTGAATAGCAAATATTAAAAGCAAGACCAGAAAGGATAAACAGATTTCTAAGGAATTAAAGTACTTTCCAAAAAATATCAAAAAATATGCATAAGAAATTTGAAGTAGACAACTCCAACAAAATAATGCTCATTGTATCTTGGAACAAATATGAAATCATTAGACCTCTGGTTTTAACTCTGATATGTAATAAACAAAAACTTTGTAATTTCTGTCCATAAAAAAAGAAAAAGATGGAAAAAATGGAAATTAATAAATTTGTTGTGCCTATCATAGAACTGAGGTCAACGGATAAATCAGCCCTGGCTGGTGTAGCTCAGTGGATTGAGCACAGGCTTGTGAAGCAAAGGGTTGCCAGTTCAATTCCCAGTCAGGGCACATGGCTGGGCTGCAGGCCAGGTCCCCAGTAGGAGACACATGAGAGGCAATCACACATTGATGTTTCTCTCCCTCCCTTCCCTTCTCAAAAAATAAATAAATAAATAAACACATCTTTTAAAAGAGGGTAAATCATCTTCCAAGTCTGGTCACGGGTGTATCTAGAGAAATGCAGCAACTGAGATCTACTCACTTAAGGAAAAGCCATTAGAACAATATAATGACATTAGAGCAATACAATGGTAGGACCACTTAAATGGCAATTCTGACAAATTGCTTCTTTGGACTATAAAGAAAGTGAAATATGTTTGTGGCCATAGTCTTCAGAGACCCCAAAGTTTAGTTGACTATATCTCTAGAAACCTCTTTGGATTCTCAAGATGAGGATTCAAGAAAGAACCCCTCACAGATCTGACGTTAGCAAGAGTGACCTTTATGAAATATGCTCAGAAACTTTTGCATTAAAAAAAGCCTGACATACAGGAAAAAAGAACTTTATTTGAGTATAGTTCTGAAATCAGATTTCCTCTGGATTACGGATTCATTAGATCACAGATCAAAATTTTAAGACACATACTCTCTGAGGAGAAGTAAACGAAAGGCTCCAAAATCAAGAGGGAAAATAAAAGACAAATTTTATGTGTTCAAGGACTACGGTTAAACCTTGCACACAGTCCAATTCTTAATGAGATCCACATAAATCGCACACAATGTGATGACATAATTAATGTAACTAACATAATGGAGGTTTACTTACACCAGTTCATCTTAGCAGATGCATCACATGCAATTAAATGACATTACAATGCAATCCTGAAGTCACGAAATAGCACAGATTGAAGAGACAAGGCAAGCATCACATTCGTACTCAGAGAGAACACAGATGCTTGTATTACCATAGAATTTAAAAAGACTATGACAATATTTTAATGGCTCTAATGTGGAAAAACGTACAAGGACAGATGAGGAAGGCAAGCAGAAAGATGAAAACTAAGTAAAAATCATTGGGTACTACAGAAACCAAATAGTAACAAATAAAGATATCTCAGAAAGGCTACTGGTAGCCTTAATATGGCCAAAGGAAAAATCAGTGACTTGAAATCAGTCGACAGAACTTTCACAAACTGAAATAAGAAATAATCAGAATGTGCAGAAATTTTTGAGACAATATCAAAATGTGTAACATACTTTTGATTGGAATACCAGAATAAAAAGAGAGGAATATAGAAGAAAAATATTTGAAATAATAATGGCCATAAACTTTGCACAAATGCCAAATACCAAAGAACAGATATCAAACCACAGATGCAAGAAGGTAAGAAAGTTCAAATCAAGACAAAGATAGATAAATAAATAACCTAAGCATACAATATTCAAATTTTTGAAAAACGAAGAGAAAAATCTTGAAATATGCAATAAGTCAGAGGTAGAAAGTAAAACAGTATTTATACAAGAACAAGGAAAATAATTCAGCAGATGTCGTGTCAGAAACTAGTTAAACAAGAAAAAAGTGAAGCCAAATAATATTGTCAAAAGGAAAAAAAATAAACCCTGGAGGCTATCTACTGAAATTGCCCCTTAAAAATGTAGGGAAAATGGCCCTGGCTGGTGTAGCTCAGTGGATTAAGCTCGGGCCTGTGAACCAAAGTATCGTGGTTCGATTCCCAGTCAGGGCACATGCCTGGGTTGCAGGCTAGTTCCCAGCAGGGGACGCATGAGAGACAACCATACATTGATATTTCTCTTCCTCTCTCCTTCCTTTTCCCTCTAAAGATAAATAAATAAAAATTAAAAATAGGGAAAATGAAGTACTGGCACACAGGAAACTGTAGATAAATCTCAGATTAACTGAGTGAAAGAATCCAGACAGCTCTGCCCACACACACATACACAGACCAGCCAAACAAAGGAGTACTTATGTATGGTTCAATTTACCCTTCTGGTAAACCAATATATATAGTGACAGAAAGCAGATCATTGGGTCTGTGAATGGGGTGGAGATTGGAAAGAAGCATGAAGAAAGAATCTCAAAAGGGCAGAAGGGAAGATTCAGGGATGTCTGATTAGATCATCAGCTTGCGTTTTTTTCAGTTATACAGATTTGATTTTTAAAAGAGCTTTGTTTTCATAGGATATATTTCATATTAGTGATTCTCAAAGTGGGAAAATAACAATTTATTACTTGAAGTTTTATATTCATGGGCAGTATTTCAGGGCAAGAAAAATGTGCACATTTGAGGACTAAGTCTCACTCAGTTTAGAATCTGTAATATTTTGATACATTTACAAGAAGACCTCTCCCTTACACGGAACTTCTCTATATCAAGAAGCGCTCCAGGTTCTTTTTACCAGGAATTAGAATGTATAATATGAGGTGTTAGCATTTCCTAACTTTAAAGTTTCCCGAAGACGTAGAACCATCAGTGGTGCAATGGCGACAGTTGCATGGGCATATACTTATGTCAAATCTTGCCAGATTATACCTTCTCAGTGTAGCAGTTTATCTCATATCTGTTATATTTCCAGGGAACTGTTTTCAGTAGTACAGAGACCCAGTTTTACCAAACCTCCGGGAGCTGGTCTGGCACTATCAGGGAGGCTGTGGTGTCGCCACGAGCTGGCCAGGCACTGACAGCGAGCCCTTGCAGCTCACTTGTTGAACAGAAACAGTTGCACAGAACATCAATATCAGACAAGTAAGACAGTAATTGATCAAGACACAAATAAGAACATTTCCTAAGCCCATCTGATCATAGACAAAATTGAAACATTGTTAAAAAAAAATTCCAAATATCTTTCTGGCTGATATCATTGATTGCTACTCCTTCATCAATTTAGCTTTGCTAGAGTCCTCTCTCCTTCTACAAAACATTAATTAAAATAACCAATCACAGAATAGTGACCACTTTCGGATACCGTGTGATACACATCAAAAGCGTTCTTTCTAAAAACACCCCCATGTCATCTAATTAGAGTTTACTTTTTTTAAGATTTTATTTATTTATCTTTAGAGGGAAAGGGAAGGAGAGAAGAAGAGAAATATCAATGTATGGTTGCCTCTCGTGAGTCCCGGGCTGGGAACTGGCCTGCAACCCAGGCATGTGCCCTGCCTGGGAATTGAACGGCGATTGTGTGGTTCACAGGCCCGAGCTCAATCCAGTGAGTCACACCAGCCCGGGCTAGAGTTTACTTCTTATATTAAGTCCTTTGTAACATGCTCTTAGTGCAATGTCACTGTTGGGTACACATTTGTGTTGTAACCAAATGCGGGTCCACTGCCCTCCACCTTGGAAGGCAATACTCGAGACAGGTGTTGGATAAAGGAAAGTAGTTTATTCAAATACCAGCCACCTGGGAGATGGTGGCCTGGTGTCTCAAAGCCCATCTTAATATCTCTGGTCAAACCAGAAATTCCCATGGGGAGTTAGTGGGAATTCAGACGGAGGAAAATTCCTAGGGGGAACATGGACATGCTGTTTCTCTTTTAGTAAGAGGAGGAGGAACTAAAGAGGGAGTCATTCACCTTCTTTCCAACTCACTCCCTTCACTCTGGTGTTATCGTTCTATTTACTTTAACATTTCTCACTTCCCAGGACTCCTGTGGTTTATGGCTGGTGCAAGGATATCTTGCAGCTGCAACAAAATCTGAAGCACAGAGTTGACATAACTTTGGTTACTAGCTGAGAGATTTACAACTGAACATACCAGTTCAGGCAGAGGGTTTTAAAAGGAGGGCAGGGAGGGAAAGCAGAACAAAGAGATCAGGAGGAGGAGTTGTGGACATGCTGGCAGCATCCGTGTCAGTCCAGATACGGTCTTTACAGTCAGTGTCCTTGAGTAGGCGGGACTCCGAGGTCAGACTGTGTCTTAGGTTTACACAGGAACTGCAACTGTTGATTCCAGTAAAGTATATTTAGAAAATAAACTTTCAACATGTAAACTCTAAGTCCGCAAGAAAAAGCAGGTTAGAGTAACGAGCTCGGTTTACTATTTACTAAGAATAATAGGAGTAGCTTTCTATAAGCACAGTGCATTCATTCCCTGTTATACGGTCATCACTCTTGTGGGGAGCAATAAATACAATCTGTTTCTCATTGGTTTCTCCTTTGGCAGGAGGGTATGGGCATTAGTGATGAAGCGCTTGGGACACACGCCGTAACTAATTATATATAACCCTTGGAATTCACATGAGAAATGGACACCCAAAAATGGCATTGTAAAAACCTAGAAATGGAACACAATGAAACTGAACAAAAAGCACATATGCAAGTCAAAGTAATGGTCAGGTTATTTGGACTTATAAGGTCCTAGGTGGTTGCCCATAAAGATGAATCTTTGAAAAAATAGATTAAATCTTTCCTTGAAACAAGGAAATGTGGTAGGCCAACTATAGTTTGCAAAACCATGCCTAGGGAAGGGAAAAGAAATATAGTAGATAACATTAGGCTGCCTCTCAAACTCTGTGGCTTAATCAACATCAACAAATATCTGGAGTCAGTCTGGGAACTTCTAAATGCCTATCGATATATAGAGCATTCATCTGTAAAAATAAAAGCCAAATGGATGGTTTGCGTGAAACAGTAAAGAGGAGGCGATTCTCAACCCAATAAAAAGAATCGCCTCTTTGGATCGGAACTTTCGTTTTTTGGAACTGTGTGCTAGAGCTCCATTGCATACACTGTAGCCAGGTAAAGACGCCCAGGGAAAGACGAGTAGGAAGGAACTTGGCACCTGTGGCAGAGAGTATGCGAGCCCTCGGGCTACTGCCAGAAGAGTTTTCAGTGAGCCAAGCCAGAAGGAAAGGAGAAGCAGGAGCCTTGGCAGCAGGCCCATGGAAGCCAGCAACCAGGATGCGATCTGGCAGCGGAGGCAAGAGCGGCAACAGGTAATTAAGTAGGAGCACAGCTTTGTAATCCTTCTCAAACAAAGAGGATTTAGAGAAAAATCACCCTTTCAGGGATTCTAAAGGAAGGAATGCTGTTTCTGCCCACCCACTTATTCATTAAATCCCCCACCCTGGCTCTCACTACTAGCCTCCAAACAACTCTATTGGACACAACCCATTCTCTTTCCCTTTTGCTGGAAAAACGCACCCACAGAGAGTCCTTTCAGCAATTACAGAGCACGTTGATCTGTAGCACAGGTGTAGATTGAATTTAATAGCCTTAGACGACCGTGTCCTAAAATTACTTTGCTGCTGCAGGGCTTTCCATTATTATTTCTTTCCATATGGACCTTATTTGCTCAACTCATGTTGCATCGATTCCAGTGACATTCAGGATATGTGCGCACTTGATGCTTCATTCTCACAGCCCCCCCTCAAATCTGTGCGCTTTCTGGTAATGCTGGCTACAATTGGCCAACAAAGAGAGACTTGGTGTGCATTTCCTGGGTCTTTCTGTCTTCTTCATGTTTACATGCAGAGCGGGGAGACAACAGCTATGAAAAGTACTTTCTCTACGGATTTGATTTCTGCACACAAGAACGAGTGAGAAAGCAAAGGCTATCGAGGTTATGCCCTGTAAATGCACATTTATATATTTTATAATATGCTAGCCCATACATACCTGATTCTGCTTGGCACATGATGAAAGGAGAACTTGGCAGACTCTTGGAGAAATAGAGCGTATCTAATGCTACGGACTTGGGCTGTAAGTACATTTTCTTTTTGAGACATGTATAAAGTGTACATTTTTCTATTGCCACAAAATGCGGTCAAAGCTTTGTAGACGCAGAGACTCACCTACCCTCTACTACAGGGGCTGAAATTTTCACTTTGGTTTCAAGACTCAACCACTAATATGAATACATCATCTTGGTGTGTTTTACCTTTCCTTCTAACTCTGCCTTCCTATGTGTATTCTGAGGAGAGGGTAGAGTATTCAGTGATTATCTTAGTCCATTTGAACTGCTATTATAAATCACCTTAGACTGGACATCTTAAACAACAAGCATTTTTTTTTTTGTAATTCTGAAGTCTGGAAGTTGAAGATCAGGATGACACCATGGCTATGTTCTGGTGAGAGCACCCTTCAGGGTTATAGGCGGCCAACTTTTCATCTTCAGATACTGGAAAGAAAACAGAAAGCTCTATGGAGTTCCTTCTGTAAACATATAGTCCCACTCATAAGGGCTTCACCCTCATGATGTAGTTACCTTTTCTCAAAAGCTCACCTCCCACAGTGATCAGAGTAGAGGTTAGGATTTAAACATGTTGAGAGGATGCATTTCCTCATCACAGTGATATAAGCGGTGAGTGAGTTCAAGTGAATTTACCTATTTTTGACTATTTAAAAATGCTTATCAGTGCTATGGATAGAAATATACATAATATATCGTTTAATCTAAGCAATGTTTTCATTTCACTTCACAGGAAGGTTAAGTTAGTTGCTGGATATGCTTTCAAAGGTAAGTTGTAGGACACGTTGCAAACTATACAGATGTGGAATGGCATCATTCATAATTTGTAGAAGATAATTCATAGTTTCTATAACTTATTTTATAGGTCACTGTAAGGTAGTAAATGGGGGAAAATGACTTATGTTGTGTAAAAGGTGTGTACATGTATATGAGGGTAGCAGTAAGGACTGCTCAGGGTCTCTGGGCCTGTGTGAACTGACAGCAAATCAGAGTGAGCCCTCTGTGACTCTGGGCCCTGAATTTTGTCAGTGTTCAGGGAAATGAGGTGTATAGCTTTCCTATAACATTCTTCCACTAAGGTCTATGGGACAAGCCGGAAAAGCCAGTTGAGGTAGCACCCAACTTCTCTGAAATTATGTGGTTTACAATGTGTTTAACTGTCAGTCTATGTGGCTTCAGTAATTTTTTTTCAGATTATTTTAAGAAAATTTGTCTAAGTGTAAAAAAATGCATACAGAATACATAGTTATGTAGTAAACATATAAATGTTTTTACTCATCCCAGCTCAGTACTTATATTCACTATTAAAGTCTATTTAATTATTAAGTTCTATATACTTTAGATACTTACTGTTTAAAAATACTAATTAAAATAATAACTGTATTATTTTGCTTTTTATTTTATTATATATGCCATTAGGATCTGAGTAAACCAATATACAGGGCCTGGCCTGTATAACACCTCTTTTTATTATAAAATCTTTTATTAAAAATCATAAGCATGTAAATCTGTAATACAACAATATCACCCTCAAGCACACCATATGACATTTTTGGTGAAATGTTCAAATTAAAACCACAGTTATTACAGCCACATTATTACCCTACCGATCACACTTAAGCAGGTGTTTTTTTTGCCAGACTCTGTATACTAATGTCTGCATCCTAATTCATTTTCTAAACTAATAAAAGTAAGGTTTGTTTTTTATTTAACTTAATTCATGCATATATACATATTTACGTTCACCCATAACAAAGCAAACACACACAAATTTGCTTCTTTATAAATAAGAGAGATGTTCTTATCTATAAGATAAGGTTATCTATAAGATAACCTTTTCAACAATTACAAAGGTTAGATAATTGAGGGAACCCAGAATATTCCATAGGGTACACTCATGCAAGTCTTTCATAAAGTTACATAGTAAAGCAGGAAAAGTAAGTCAAGCAAAGGTTACAGAATTCTATGTTTTTTACATGCAGATCCCAGAGTCCTTTCTTAGTCACCCAGGAAGTAGTTCCATCTTCCTGTGTGATTTACCAAGATAAATGTGAGACTCCTTAGTTTCAAGTGAACAAAAGCACAAGTTAACTAAAGTTTTTATGTCTCACTGGTCGACTAGCTAAAACCAGGTGCATACTATCATCTACACGCACTGAGTAAATGATGCAAGCAAGCTGATAAAAAAGTGAGTTTTAGACTTTTAGCATCACATCATAAATCACAAACTAAAACACCTTATCCTTGTCTTACAAGAGTTGGTATCATGTTTCTAGGTGACCCTGTAGGAAAATATTGAACAACTAGAGAGCCGCTGCAGATGAGTCCCGTTCTCACACAGCAGAGCATTGTAACATTCTGTGGATTTCTTCGCATGTCACATTGATATATTTCTTTGTAGTAACTGTTTTCTAGTCTCCGTAGCTGATGCCTTGACATCTTGCAGCCTTGTTGACTCCAAGGGGACAGCCCTTCTCAGGGTCAGCTATTCACTAGCGATAGCAAACCCAGTTGTCCAGAAGCCAGTCTTTCACATGCAAAACAAGCAATGCAGAGTCTGTACCCCCTACCACCGCCCTTACGGAGCTCCCACATTCAGGACCCCTGTCTCCTTCCCTAATCATCTCAGGACACGGTTCCAGACAAGTGGGGAGAGCCCCTATGACCCAAAGCCTGTGGAAATGATTCCGACTAGCCAGTTCTAAGCCCACTTCCCCTGCCTTGCCCATTTTGTCCTTCAGAAAGGACCATTAAGACTCATGACCATGCTTTTCCTTCATCCGCTCTGCCTTTGACGGACCCGGATGCTTCCCTGTAAGTGGCTCTCCCTCAATCTCCCCACCACAACGTCTCCTCTGAGGATCTGTGAGTATAACAAGTTAACTTTTAGCAGAAGTCATCTTGATCTGATGACCTTACCACACTTGAATAATAATAAAAACCTGTATTTTAAAAGACTTCTATCTAATAACTGTTAGATTTTTTGGCTCTATGTACCATGATTTATTTAGTCAATTCTTTATCAATAGGCAATTATATTGACTCAATTTTGTTTTTATTTTTACAAGTGCTTCAATGGTGAACTTCATTTTTCTCAGTATCAGGGGCAATAAATCTTAAAGATTTATTCTTAGAATTATATTGAATTTTGTGTTAGATACTGTTTGAAAAATAAGTTTAATTTAAAAAATATCTGCTAAGATCTTTCTATCGGCACAGTGCTAAGGTCTACATAGCTCAATAATTTGTATGATAGTTTTATAATTCAAATTATTCATACGGATGTCAGAGGTGTTTTCCAGGGAGGCAAATAAATTAAATTGAGAAAGCAAATAATAGAAATGCACGGTAATAATAATAACAACAACATTTATCAAGAACACACGCAATGTCAGACTCGGCACCGATATTAATAAGAACAATGTTGACAGCGCTATGGGCCAAGCATCATGCCAAGTGTTCTACTTAGACTAACCCATAGCATAAGGAAATTATGTGAAGAAGTGGCTCGAATTCTCACATTCCCAGTCCTGCCACACTACTTTCTGTCTCTCAGTCTGCACCTATGTCCTTCTGGTGAGTTCCCTGTGATCAGTGGACACAGGAGAAGAAGTCTAGGACCTGTTGTGTAGGTTGTTCTACACAATACATGGAACAACCCCCGAGTGGAAAGTTTCAGCACTGCGGCCTCTCTCTGAGACACCTGTGAAGGATGGCAGTAAAGGGCAATCCTCCTGGTGAGCAGAACTTTGGGCAGTGTACCTAGCTGCTCACTTTGTTTGGAAGGAGAAATGGTCAGATGTGTAAATATATGTTGACCCATGAGCTGTGGTTGATAATGTGGCAGGATGGTCATAGGCTTGGAAGGAACATGATTGAAAAATTGGTGAAAAGAAACTCTGAGAAAGAGTTTAATGAATAGCCTTTAGGCTAGTTCGCATATTTGATGAAGTCTTGGAAGCAGAAATTGCCCATTAGAGGAATCTCACTGTGAGCAGAAACACCCAGGCATTAGGACTCTGGCCACACACAGCCACTGCCTGGAAGATGAGCCAGAGCAAAGCATGGCCATGACTCAACAGCTGAGTTGGATCCTGGAAACAATGCAGCCGCTGCTCTCGGGTAACTCTATGCAGACGGATGGCCGAGTATTTCTTGTAGGAAGGTCCACTGGCACACCTTCATGGATACCTAGTGAGGTCCATTAACATCTCAAAAAACGATCTCGTGAGATTTTCATTTTATTTATAGGGAAGAATATTTGCACATAGTATTCCTTTTGACGGTTTAGTGAACCTTTTACTCTGCTGTTTACCAGTTGATATATACAAGGATGTAGGAATTTTGAGTTTTGTTTGTTAAAGTAAAAATTAATGGGCTCTTAGAAGAACCAAAAGTGACTCCCTTCCCAATTTACAAGCAGAAATAGGTGAAAGAAATTATGTTTTGTTCATAACATCTGAAAGATTGAGGACTTGGAGCAATGGTAATAATAGCTAGGCAGAAATACCTTCTCATGTGTGTGTGTTATATACAGAGGACATCTGGAGAATGACTCTGCATTCTCGAAGATCCATGGTCAGAAGTGGCAAAGGCATTCATGGTTATGAAGTGTCAGATGTCAGATCTTCTCGCAGATGAAGGATAATCTACTGCATTATCATTTATTCTAAATTTAGATGTACTGACAGGTCAGAAAAATCTAGTAATCGAACATAGAGATAATATGTGTTATCACTCTCAGGACTTTATGTAATTCAATGGTTGAGAAATTGATCTTTAGTTAAAGCAATAACAATGCATGTTGTGCTTTAATTAGAGATCGATATAATGTTAGAGATGATAATAGTGATGTTTCAAGATTACTTCCATTACACAATTGTAAATCATGCATTTTTCTGAGCTACTGGGAAGATTATTGATTTAGAGGCTTCAGTCTCTCAATTTTAAGTTAATTTGGCCAATACATATTACCAGAGGCATTAACACATTTATAAAAAGAAGTCATAATATACACTAGATTTTTGTAGTAATATGAGTATGCCAAGGAGAGTTGGAAAGATTTATGATATCAGACTAAATAAAAATTTCCAGGGACCATTATTTTAAAGGGGCAAAAGCACAGCTGACTGGCTTCAGAATCTTGCTCCTACAGCGCCTTACATTAAGATTGCTTGCTAGAGAGAAAATTGTGGGGGCACAGAGATTCTCACTCATCATTCACTTGTCTTTAAGTGATAAACTAAACATGGAAGAATGATTTAGTCTAATGTACACTATAGATGCATTCACTGTATTTATTAAATATTTAACATATCTCAACTCTAGACTTAATGTGGAATGCAGAAACGTAAATGTCTTGACTCAACAACTATTTATACTCACAGTCTCCTTCAGACCATTTCAAAAATAATATTCTTGGCACATCTAGCCTTCTATATTTCACCTTTTTTTCTTATTTCCCACAATTTTTCAATCCTTCTTTGTCATTATAGTCTTTTTGTTTACTCTTATTCAATATCTACCATGTATTTTGCATCTTAATGAACACCCTGAGTATGAGTATATATTTTTGAATCAAATATTAGTATGCCATTTTTTTACTTTTATTTTAAAATCCACTATTTCACAATTCTTGGTTTAGCAGGAAACTTATCTTTGCTACTAGAATACTTATCTAACAGAGACATATTGCATTCCTGCTAATTCGAGAAAGAATAAGAATGTATACACTTCTTAGTGCTGCCCAATAAAATATGGCACAAGGCACATATGTAATTTAACATTTTGTAGTAGTCATAATTAAAAGTTTAAAATACAAGAGGAAAAATTTTTACCATTACATATCTTATTAAGCCTAATAACTTTAACATGTAACAAATATAAAAGTATTAATGGGTGATTTTACATTATTTTTGGCTATTTTGTCTCTTTTTGTTTGATTTTTTTAAAATGAAGCACAATAATACGTTAGAAAGTGTTTAGAAAAAAATTGAAGCTCTGAATGAATGTCTTGCTCTAGAGAGATTTATTTATTTGACCACAGAGAGTGGAGACAATTCATCTTAATCCAATTTGCGATTGAGCTAAAGACTAGCTTGGATTTGAATCTGTGAGAAGGCTTATCTACTTCCATTTCTTTCTTACTTCCAAGGAGTGGCCAGCCCTTCAGGGCTCCTAGCAGAAAAATACAAATGCTTACTGTGGCTCCCTCCTCCCTGGTGAACCCTGAACTCCAGTACTGTTTCCCAGCAAAGCTAGACTGAAAGTTCTCTCACTTTCCCAGTATCTAGACTGCCCCTTAAAAACTGGGAAATGAAAAAGAGCTGAATTTCTCTCTTCTTTGCACTCTACTTCTAAGATATTTTATCTTTTAGTTATCATTATTTAATTAGTTCTCTGATACCTTCAAACAGATATTTATCTCCTTTGTTCTTGGTAGGAGATTTGCTCTCAGAGAATCTAGTCTGTCATAGCTGAAAACTGAAGTCAAGTGTGCACTGTGTGGTCTGTACATTAGTGTTTGTGATTGGGGAAATGGTCTTCAGGTTTTGTTACCCATATTTTTATCAAAGGTCACATTCCAGAAACAGCTGGTTAGTTTCCACAGTCTTTACTTCTAACTAATACATGCTTAGAGATAACAATTTAGCGGTGTTTTTTTTTTATTTAGAAATAAATTTTCAAGTGTTGTTTTTTTGAAATTGGTATCATGTTAATTAGATTATGATATTATTATTATTCTAATTATGAAAGCATTTAAACCACATGGATTTTCTATAATATTGTAGAGATATACTACTACAGATGAGATGAACAAGATACAAGTTTTCTAGCAAGACCTTTATTCTTCATTCTTTAGAATGATCTTTGAAACTTGATTAGAATTATAATCCTATATACAGTTACAGAATGGAAGATATCTGGTTGCATATGGTTGATCTATAAGGATACATACTCTTACCTCTGTTATATGCCTTGATGCCTTGGATAAAGCTTTCTTCAGGGCATAGATAGAGATCCTAAAAGGACACAAGCGAGACTCCTCTGAGCAAACAGAACAAGTTGCACAGTCACCGCCTTTCTATTTGGAAGTGAGACTGTGATCAACGAGGCAAACAGGGCTCACCTCCTTTCAGTTAGTGTTGCTTTCAAACGCTCATAAAAATAGTTAGCAATTGCGCGTGTTCAGTTTGATTAGGTCAGATGTTAGGTTGATGTCAGATGTTGATTAGGTTTTGTTTTGTTTTGGGGACACACCCAAACAAAAAAATTTTACATACAAAAATATAATTTAAGCCCTTAAAATAGGACTGCAAAGTGACAGAACTTTGGCTGAACTAAGATACCACATTGAGTGCTGAAAACTAGAAGTCTGAAATCAAGATGTCAGCAGGATTGATTTCTTTTGAGAGCTTTGAGGAAGGATCTTTTCGGGACTTTCTCCTAGCTTCTGGTGATAGCCAGCATTCCAAGGCATTGTTTGACTTTCAGATGCATTACTTTAATTTGTGCCTCCAACTTCATGTTGCAATCTCCCTGCATCTCTATATCTTCATATGGCCATTTTATAAGGACGTCATTCATATTGGAGCAGGATTGGAAACTCATTTCCACCAGGGGCCACAGCAGCCTTCAAAGGGCTGAATGTAATGTTAGGACTGTATAAGTGTAACTACTCCTTAACTAGGGGCAAGGAGCTCGGCGTTGCTGCTGGGTAGAAATAAGGTGCCAGGCTGGATAAAACAAGGTGGAGGGCTTTGTACTTGACACCTTGTGTTCTCACTCTACTGCAGAAAGATCTCATATTAAGTAATAATGACCTGTGTAGTGACTCTACTTCCAAATAAGGTTACATGCTGAGCACTGAAAGGGTAGGACTTCAACATATATTTTGGGAGGAGGACATAATTCACCTTATAATAGTCATTATGGTATTGTTAAAAATAAATTGTTTTAAAATTTTAAGAAGATCAGGCATATTGTCCGTGTGTTCCTACCTGCTCCTTAAAATCTCAGTAACTTTAGCTACTATCTCTCTATCAAATTAAATTAGTACCATCTAACAAATTTAATTTCTGGAATTAGAGCAGTAGCCATAGAATAACATACTAAATATTATATTAAATAACAGGACTTAATAATATGCTACATTTTAAATCAAAATGTGGTCAAATTGCTTGATTATTAGAGTTTTCAACAGTGTAGGACATGTGAAATTTTCAGTCCTGAGTTCGATTTAAAGTAGCCACATACTTCCTAAAACACTATGTTTTATTTTATTCTGCAAAATGTAATATCTTGATTCATACTACCAATTTTAATAATGATATTTTCAAATGAATTGAATAATGCTTTTTACTGAATAAATGCAAACATCCCTTTGTTATCAATCTCATGTCATCATATGTTATGATTATGGCATTGCATGACAAATAAAAACACATTTAACACAGTAAAACTTTAGGGTAGAAGAAGAGGAAAGAAATTTTTGCCTTTGCGAATAAANTTTGGCTAGTTTGTCTCTTTTTGTTTGATTTTTTTAAAATGAAGCACAATAATACGTTAGAAAGTGTTTAGAAAAAATTTGAAGCTCTGAATGAATGTCTTGCTCTAGAGAGATTTATTTATTTGACCACAGAGAGTGGAGACAATTCATCTTAATCCAATTTGCGATTGAGCTAAAGACTAGCTTGGATTTGAATCTGTGAGAAGGCTTATCTACTTCCATTTCTTTCTTACTTCCAAGGAGTGGCCAGCCCTTCAGGGCTCCTAGCAGAAAAATACAAATGCTTACTGTGGCTCCCTCCTCCCTGGTGATCCCTGAACTCCAGTACTGTTTCCCAGCAAAGCTGGACTGAAAGCTCTCTCACTTTCCCAGTATCTAGACTGCCCCTTAAAAACTGGGAAATGAAAAAGAGCTGAATTTCTCTCTTCTTTGCACTCTACTTCTAAGATATTTTATCTTTTAGTTATCATTATTTAATTAGTTCTCTGATACCTTCAAACAGATATTTATCTCCTTTGTTCTTGGTAGGAGATTTGCTCTCAGAGAATCTAGTCTGTCACAGCTGAAAACTGAAGTCAAGTGTGCACTGTGTGGTCTGTACATTAGTGTTTGTGATTGGGGAAATGGTATTCAGGTTTTGTTACCCATGTTTTTATCAAAGGCCACATTCCAGAAATAGCTAGTTAGTTTCCACAGTCTTTACTTCTAACTAATACATGCTTAGAGATAACAATTTAGCGGTGTTTTTTTTTTCCCATAGAAATAAATTTTCAAGTGTTGTTTTTTGAAATTGGCATCATGTTAATAAGATTATGATATTATTATTTTAATTATGAAAGCATTTAAACCACATGGATTTTCTATAATATTGTAGAGATATACTACTACAGATGAGATGAACAAGATATAAGTTTTCTAGCAAGACCTTTATTCTTAATTCTTTAGAATGATCTTTGAAACTTGATTAGAATTATAATCCTATATACAGCTACAGAATTGAAGATATCTGGTTGCATATGGTTGATCTATAAGGATACAAACTCTTACCTCTGTTATATGCCTTAATGCCTTGGATAAAGTTTTCTGCGGGGCATAGATAGAAATCCTAAAAGGACACAAGCGAGACTCCACTGAGCAAACAGAACAAGTTGCACAGTCACCGCCTTTCTATATGGAAGTGAGACTGCGATCAACAAGGCAGACAGGACTCACCTCCTTTCAGTTAGTGTTGCTTTCAAACGCTCGTAAAAATATTTAGCAATTGCGCGTGTTCAGTTTGATTAGGTCAGATTTTGGGACACACCCAAACAAAACAAATTTTACATACGAAAATATAATTTAAGCCCTTAAAATAGGACTGCAAAGTGACAGAACTTTGGCTGAACTAAGACACCATTGTGGGTGGATGTATGTATCTGTGTGCTTATCGGTATGTGCACATGTGTATATGATATTCTCTCATAAAAAAGTATAGGGCCATGTTCTCATGTGGAATTTAAATATAAGGATAGGATCATGGAATTAAGCAAAAGGCTTAATATGCCAATTAAATTCGTGTTTCGTTTGTATTAACATTATTCTTTCTTTCAGTTATGGAGAATAAAACTCACTGAGTTTAATTTCCAAATAAGCCTCAAAAATTGCAATCAATGTGTCTCTCTGGAGAGAAGGACAAAAGTGTCTTTTTTTTTTCTTTTTTGTTTGTCTATGATAATATACAATTAAAATAGATGCTATTTATTGAGAAAACCACACAATGGTATTTTAAGTAGTTTATTTCTTTATTTTTCAAGATCAGAAAAAACAAATTGTTCTACTATGACCATTCTCATTGGTTCTTATAACTAAGAGAAACAGAACAATTATAGCAAAGCCTGGTTTCAGCCAATAATTTACCATCAAATCAAAATTGATATGTCATTAAAATAAAATATGACATTTGTGATGGTTAATTTTACAGGTCAACTTGACTGACCCTGGGGTATCCAGATTAAACTTTATTTCTAGATTTGTCATGAGGCTATTTTTAGAACAGATTAGCATTTGAATCAGTGGACTAAGCAAATAAATTGCTCTGGTCATTGTGAGTGGGTATCATTCAATTCATTGAGGCTTGAGTGTATTGAACAAAATGCTGATTGAGCTCGTGGAGAATCACATCTCATCTCCCCTCTCCACCCCAAAACATACACACTCAGTCTGGAATTACTACCATCGGAGCTCTTTGTTTTTAGGCCTTCAGACTTGAAGTGAATTACACCGCCAGCTTTTCTGGGTTTTCAGCTTGCTTTGCAAAACAGATTCTCTCTCTTTCTCTCTCTCTCTCTTTCTCTCTCTGTCTTTCTTACTCCTACTAACATGCTAATAGTTGGTGAGTAATTTTCTTAGAATGTGGCAAACAAAAGCCAGATTAGAATTTATTGTGAAACAAGTAGACAGATGGATATCGAAAAAAAGCAGATGGCTTTAAATGATATTTAGAAAGTAAAAATTAGAAGATCTAAGATTCATATTCTTACAGGGGTAAGAACAAGAATATGTTCACAGGTGACTTCTAGGTTTCCGCTTGATGGTATTAACATTTTCTGAGAGACAGAAAGGTTTGGCAGGCATTATGAATCTGGTTTTACACATGCTTAAACCATCCAAGTAGTGATTACATTCATAAACCATTGGATATGCTGGCTGCTGTTCGAAAAACGAGCCTGGCCAGGAATAGTTTTAGAAATACTTAGTAGACAGATGACGAAACCGAAGTATTCAGAGGAGAGAAGACTATGTGGAAGCAGATATCCTATTTTAAGCTGATGAGAGGTAATCAGTTATGGAAAATATAAATATCAAAGGAGAAATGTGATAATTCATAGCTGTGAAGATGAATGGATGAGAACTATAACATAAGTGGAGATACTGGTCTTATGTAAGATAACGACTATAGCTTTTTAAAAAAAATTAGATTTGCATGTTTTGTAGCAAGCAGATAACCGAAGTGCCTTCTGGTAGCTTCCATTTTCCTGATTTAAGATGTAAACTTATCTGCTGAGAATGAGTAAAGCATGGGAGAATCGGAAATTAGGGGAAGTAAGCTATGTTCTATATGCTAAGGACTGCACTTGACACTATGGAGAATTACAAAGAATTAAAACATATTGCCTTTTATCCCTAGGGAACTTAAGATGCTTAAACATTTGTTAAACTTCTAAAAAGAAATATACACTGATTACGCAAAGTAGTGAACCGGTTTGATTTGGGTGAATAGAACCCTGCAGAATTAGACTGAAGGTATTCTTTGCTCCGAAAACTTACAAGCAAACGGGTGTAATAGATAAATACATGGCTATGCTTGTAGTTCAGGATATTAGAGCAAATTACCATACTCTGGATAGCTTTAAAAATTAAAAAAAATATATTTGCTACAGTTCTGGAGACTGGGAAGTCCAAATCTTGGACTGGAGACAGCCAGTCCAAGGCACTGGCTGACCTGGTGTCAGGTGAGAGGCCTTTCGGGTTTGCAGACAGCAGTCTTCTTCTGTCCTCACGTGGCTGAGGTCAGAAAGTGAGTTAGAGAATAAGTCTCCTGCACCAATTTACAAGGACACAAATGCTATTTAAAACTGCTTCACCTTCATGACTTAATTGCTTCCAAAGGCCCCACCTCCTAACACATCCCATTGGAAGTTAGCATTGCAACATACAAATTTGGCAGGGGGTGGGGCAGGCAGAAACTTTTTTACCCATAGCATAATGATAGTGAACAGTGACTGTGACCTGAATAAAAAAATGACTCATTTTGGAGAATAAAAAAAGAACTTGGATGAGATCTGAATATAAAAGGCCTTAAAACTTGACACTACATCTTACTGAAAATAAATAACGCATGTTTGATTTCTGAATATAATAAAATATTGTTTTCAGTATGATATTAAATGAATATTGGTCAAGAAGTCATTTGAAATATACTTTGGGGTGTGGATCACCAGATATTAAAGCAAAACTCAGGAGACTGTTCCAACATTCAACAGGTGAAGTAATGGATACACCTTTTAGAGAGGTAATAGTGAGGAAAACAGTCTGGGCTTAAACTTGAAATATATTATGAAGCACGTACCAACTTTTGAAATTCATTATGGGAAATTTTAGTGTAGGGATAAATCATTCTGTTTTCTTCTTAGGTCAGTCCCGAAAAGATCAAGAATGAGAAGGTGACCTTCATTAGGAAGGTTATTAAATCACCTGTCTAACGGAGCTGCTATTTCTAATTGCTCTAACTCATGGCAATGAGCTTTGTTTTATTTACTGAAAAACTGATGACAGAAAACATTCAGTTCTGCTCGATAAGAAAAATATTCAGGACAATTTAGTGGTTGTTTCTTTCAGCACATCCTTCACTAACAACACCACAGGAAAATATTTTTTAAGGGATCTTAGGCTGTTTTGCTGAGAAACATCTAAATAATGATTTTCTTCATCAAAATTCACTCCTCTTAGTTTAGGCTTTTAATCTGTTTACTCTGCATCCTGTTTAAGTCTCAGACCTCAAGGGTTATAATCAACTTGGCATAAAAAATATTCTAGAACATCTGTTTCCAGAAGTTAGGTTAAAAATCATTCTAATTTGTGCTAAATTGAGCTACATTCCTCCTCTGTTTAATGGACTGTGTGTTTTTAGGCAAAGGGTTGAGTTACTCAACATTGGAATATCTGAAATTGCATAGCATACTTTCTAGAATACACTTCCTAAATTATATTGAAAACTAAACTGTTTATAATTATTAAAAGCATTCTAAATTATTTTAACACATTTGGAACACAAAGTGTTTGCCTTTCATTTTTGAAATACCATAAACAAAATAAATGTTTAAAAAAATCTATTACAATCTCAGTGAATTTAGGAGAAATAAGTAAAAATATCTTACTTTGGAAAAAGAACATTTAATATGTTAGTGGGAGAGAGGTATTTCTTGTTTATTAAATGTATACACAATCACAACCAAAAATCGAAGCTATAGCACTATGTTAAACTAAATGGACATCTAAAGAATTGATATTGCCAGTGTTAAGCCAATAGATATTGTAAAAAACTGGAACCACATATGTCATTTTAGACTTTTAGGTTTTGTTGAGGAATCTTTATTTGTATTTTTTCCAGCTTTTCTGAGGAATCTAACATGTCCTTAAGGCTTTACAGATGACCCAGAGGATATTAAGAAATTGTTTTCACACAGAGTGGAGAAAAAGTAGGTTTTTTTAGTTGTGAATACACAAAACAGAGTTCAATCTTGTATTTTACTTATTAATTATTGCATTATTTTCCATACAAACAATTGTAAACTTTCTTTTGCCCCACCTTGTATATTATTATAGCACAACCAAAAATCTTAATAAAATTTTTTTGCAAAATTTTTTCATCACAGGCCCTGGCTGGTGTAGCTCAGTGGATTGAGCACAGGCCTGCAAACCAGAGGATCGCGGTTTGATTCCCAGTCAGGGCACATGCCTGGATTGCAGGCCAGTTCCCTGCAGGCCAACTCCCAGCAGGGGACACACAAAAGGCAACCATACATTGATGTTTCTCTCCCTCTCTCCTTCCCCTCTAAAGATAAATAAATACATAAAATCTTTTAAAAAATTTTTTCATCACTTTTGCTTGAATCCTTCTGAGACAAAACTTTCCTAAATAAATCAATGTTTAATTCATTTAAAATTAAATTACAGAGAGACCAGAGAGGGTAAGTAAACTCTCTCTTGACTCTTCTAAAGACACTGATCTTACTCATGAGGGCTTCATCCTCATTATCTTATCTAATCCTAGTTAACTCCCAAAGCCTTCACCTCCTAATATCATCACATTGGTGGGTATAGTTTCAACATAAGAATTTGGAGGACACACATATTATGGGCATGACAATGCCAGTACAAAAAGGCTGCATGCACACCTGTGCTTGGTAGGACCAGCTGCGATCCTGCAAGCTTCTGTTGACCTCTGGCCCCAGCTCTTACTGCTCACTTCACATCACTTCCTTTGCTACTACCAGCAGATGGCAGTGTGCCGCGGGACTCATTTCCCATGGATTTTGCAGGCTATTTCCAGGAGCACAGTTTCTCATTCTGTTGCCCGAATATATTCCTAATCATTCTTAACGATTCCAGATTGTGGGGGGTATGTATGTTTGGGGATAAGAAATATGTGGTTGAGCTCCATTCTTCTCTCAATCATGTTGTGGACCTTAAAGCTACGGGGAAAACTAAAATCTTAAATTAAAAAAAACCAGCTTAAATGTCATGATGCCCTCTCCTCAAATAAATTGTTCTTAAGATTCTTTTGTGTGCTAAATATTGTACATTTATTACTGGAGTATGTACAGTGTTGTATGGCAAGTACTTGTTTTCCTAAATGAAAGTCGTTTAAGAAATAATTAGACTTTCTCGAAATATTTTTCTTTTTTCAGCTCAAACTGAACGTTTAGCTCACCATTATTTCTTTCTGATCCTTTGCTCAGGCAGTTTGAAGCTTAAGCTAATTGCAGACATATCATTAAAGGAAACATGAGGGAAGGAAAAGGGGTTAGACAAAAATTTCTTCCACTCTGAATAGGGGACACGCCTAGTGGGTCACACACATGGGAAGAGGAACTGTGTAGCCTTCCAAGAAGTGGTGAGAACCCAGGATGAGACACACTTGCTCTGCCTCAGTTTCGAACCTGCAGTGGGTTCCCAGTATAGGCTTAGCAAAAACAGAAACTGTGGGAGTTTCCTAGGCCATGAGGAAGTGAAGGGTAACAGTCTTTTTCTCTTTTCCCAGTATCAGATATACTACCTGACTTCACATCATTTATTACCTGAGAGTGGAGATAGAGCCGAGACTTTTGTGTTTTGCACAGCTGGGTTTGAATTTGAAGTCTGTGGCTTCTTTGCCGTGTGAAACTGGTCCTGTTAACTCTCCGTGGCCCAGACTCTGCCTCAGAATTTCAGCAAGAAAATGTTAAACATAACCACTATTCTGCAACCTGAAACTAACATAAAATAATACTGGATGTCAACTGGATTTAAAAAAGAAAAAAATAAAGGTAGCTGTCATTCAAAAAAGAAAAAAGGTTAAACCTAAAAATCAGTTGAACATCAGCATTTTCGTTATTACTGTTCCAATTTTTTTCTTTAAATTACTATTTGGCATCTTAAACTGGCTGATAAAGACTTCAAAACCATCTTTAATTAGCAAGTTCTTTTGATCCACAGGTTTCTGATTTAAATTTTTTTCTAAATGTATGCAATAAAATTTGAGTTGCAAATTAAAATCTTCTTAAGTGATATACAACAAAAATAGAGGATTATATAACCTCTAAACTCAGCAAAATGTAACATATACTGGTGTCTTTGAAACTACTTATCTTTTGAAAGAAACTGAAAAATCAAAGTGTAAGAAGAGTTTTAATGACAGATATTTGAAGAGACTGCAAATATATTTCCTTCCTTTTGCTTTCTAGAAGATGGAACAATCAAAATAAGTTCTCACTATATCAGAATTCAGAAGCTAAATGATTCATTCAGTGACATTTTTTCTCACATCATTTAGATAAAGAAGTCAATTAAGTGGAACATTAAAAGCTGATGAATCAAAGAGTGGCATAGAAGAGCAATTAGAAAATAATCAGTTAATGAAGTAAAATGACAGTGGAGAGGTCATCACAGGACAGTCACGGAACCAGTGTACTAATGAGAACTGACATTGAAGGATAGAAATGCCTAATACAACAGCTATGATGACTGAAAATATATTAGGTACTCTCAAACAGATAATTGGGTGAAAGGGCCTCAGGGGCCTCGGATATTTTTCTAGCGTCGATTTGGCATTGTCACACAAAAAAATCTTGAGTGAGTTTGCTTTGGAGATGACCTCCAAGCAAATTCTCTCACATTTATACAGCTATCCTCCAAACATCCTGTCCAAATCACCTATCTGCCATTTAAAAAATAGTAATAGTTAGATTTTAGGACTGTGAACACAGAGGGTGCATATGCATAAGGCATTCGTTGATTTCTTCTACTTTCCTTCTTACAGGGTCTACGTGAGTGGAAAAAGTCCGGACTGCCAAATGACTCAGAATGAGGGAGAGAACTAATTTATTGTCAGGATGAAACAAAGCATTTCAAGAGTGAATTGATTTAGTTTCCAGTATTTCTCCCTTCCCACGCACAGTTTGGCATCAGGAAATAGTCCCAAATCTAATAAAATTCCTGTGAGAATGTAAGCAACGCAAAACCGTAAATAATGCACTTTCTAACTTTAAATTACTACCTTTATGATCTTCATAAAAAGATTATTTTCACAAATAGATTATTTTCAAGAGATGTTCGAGTTTCATAGAAAAATTGAGCAGACATTAAATTGGCTTTCCAGTAAATGCCAATAGGTATTGGCCAGCCACTGAAACTGGGATACTAAAAATGCACCTAATAAATAAATTATAGTGAAAATTTTGCTTTGAATGGGATTGAATGCCAGTAGTGTGTGGGGATTAGGAACAACAAGATGTTGAGGGATAACAATGTTGTTTATTACCACAAGCCCTGGACAAACCTCCATCCCCAACCGCTGTGTTTTCTTACCGGAAAATAAGGATATTACAGGTACTTTTCCAGGGGATAGTGAAGCCCTGAGCCCTATAATCCTATAATGGGGTGGATGCCTTGAAGGGCTTCTGTATTTCTAGAGCATTTGTTAATTCTTAGGAGAATTTGGGGGATCTTGATAAAATGTGCCCTGTGGATAATGCCGATATCAGCTGAAGATTTTGCCCACACAGAGCATGGTAGCGAATCCAGTAGTGACAAATGACCAGTGCCACCAGATTCAGCCTCCATGTTGTCAACAGTGGAGCAAATAAAAGATGATAAAATGTCATGAACTTTGTAAGGACTAGATAATAAGGTAATACTTGTGCGTTGTTGTTTCACTTTTGATGTAATCTATGTCTACACCAACGCTTACTGGAAAAAATAGTGGTTTTTTTTTAAGGAAACTATTACGCAGGTAACATTTGTTTCTCTATAGCCATGTGTATGTATTGCTAATTATTATTGAGTGAAAGCTATGATCCAGAAGAAAACCATGAATACATAGGGGAAAATGAATCCAGCCGCGATGGCAAAGATGCTAATTAAATAAGCACACTGCTCTCAGGTTCCACACAAGCACGTGTCTGAAATGTAAGTGGAAGCATAAGGGTAATTGAACTGGATAACCGACTCCAAGGCAGCGTGCTTTTCACACGAAGAACATGTAGCTTTCAGCTTCAGTGCATTGTGACTATGCGTTTTAAGGAAAGGCAAAACGAGACAATTTTTTGGTTTTTTCCTCAAGACCTAATGTATCCATTAAAATTATTTTAAATGTAGAGACAATGTAGTGGCTTACCAACTACATGACTATACAATAAAGTGATGTTGAACACTATTAAAAAGGTAAATATAACACGTTTTCATTCCAACGAGCGTGCCTCCGGTTCAGCAGTTTGCGCTGCAGCTTTGAGCTTCCGTGGCAGTGACCCCTGGAGGCGAGAAGATGCAGCGCAGACAAGTAGAGAACTGGTGCCCACAGTAGAAACTAACCGATATGGAAGACAGATGCCGAGGTCTGCCCTTCCTTCTCCTCACCCACCTCGCACTTTTCCTGACACAGAGATAGCTGATCCGATCCCTGGGGAGCGGTGAGGGAGGGGCTATAGGAGGAAGTTGCGCCAGATAACAGTAAACAAGCTGGCAGTGCCCTGGACACAGGTCCCCACCCTTGGGAGGAGACACAGCAGTGGAAGGCGCAGCTCTGCCCGTCTAGGACAGGATGGGATTGGATAAAAAGCTGGCAGCCTTGGGGGCACATGGAATTATGGGCTGCGATATTTAAACAGAAGAAGGACGGGGACTTGCTCTCTTGCTCTTCTTCAGAGATGCCTGGATGATTATGCTGCAGCCTCCAGATTTCCCCAAATGGCAGCATTTTAACCCTGGGGCAGGTCACTCCACTGATAGGAGAAATCCAAACAGACCCTTTTCTTAAATATTGTTACATATATTGGGTGCATAGATTCAAGGTCATAATTAACTGTGCCTTTGCATGTGACTACTGTTAAGCCATAATGTGTAAACTCCCTCCACAAGCAAAGAAAGGAAAAGATGTGTTAGATGTTATGTATCCCAAGTGCGCCACTTATCAAAATATTTTTGCAAGTACTGTGAAAAGTATTTACCCTAAGGGCATAGCAATATTGCTGGTGATGACTGATATAAACATTATGCAAAGCCAACTGTGGAAGATTCTTACTAATGTTAAAGACTTTTTTGGTTGTAGTTTTTAGCAATACCTATGTCTTTGTTATTTCAAAAGAATTTTTATAATTTATATTTTTATATTTCTTTGTTTAATAGTTTCTAGATTGTAACTGAAAATAAACAAAACTTATGTATTTTATTATGTAAATATAATCAATGCAAATGATTATATTTGCATTGTTTTTAATTTTTTTCAAATTTCAGCACATACTGATAATGAAAGTATCTCTCAGATATGTACTACCTATGCTGCAATTTTTTTTTTACTGTGACCTCCACAGGGTTAAATGGAAGAAGGAACTGTGGGCACAGCCTAAGGTCAGGCTGACCTGGCGGAAGGCGGCAGGGTTGTTCTTCTTCCGGTATACTAGAAGGGGTAGGCTCTAAGGCAGACGCCTGCCATTCCTCCAAAATTGTGTACCTTTTGCACCTTATGTTGTTTTAGTTTTTAAACTGATCATAGAGAAATAAGATAATTAAAAGGGGAGCAAGGGGAGTAATAGGGGAACTATCAAGAGTTAATGATTTTAGCCGTAGTTGTTAGGCTTCGGTGACCAAGGCTTGTGAAAAGCTGTTGTTCCAAAATTGTGCAGGTTTTGCATATAGACTCCTTTGCTTTTTCATCAAAACTCTGTTTCTGGAATTTTGCCTAGAAGTTGTGGCAGGCAGCAGAATCCCTCTCTCTATTTGGCAACATTCTTGAGATCTATCTGAAAAAATGTAAAAACACTTATAGTAAACATATATGAGGTCTGTCCAGAAGTTACTCAGCCGTGAACTATGAAAAATGGAGCCATTTATTGAAGAAGACACAAGATACAAGAAACATTGTACACAGGACAAGGGTGCCTTGGTCCCCTTTAAAGTGGGCACCTGGAGACCTCACACAGTTCTCCCAGTCACTACCAGCTGCCCCATTGTATTTTCCTGAATCTCACTGGTGGTCTCAATTCTCCTCCCTTTCAAAGGTGATTTTAGCTTTGGGAAAAGCCAGAAGTCACAGTGTGTCAAGTCTGGGCTGTAGGTGGGCTAAGTCACCAGGGTCATTTGATTTTTCACCCAAAAAACTGCATGAGTCATGATGTATGAAGGGGCATGTTGTCATGATGAAGCTGTCAAGTCACCAGTTGCTGTGGCCTTCTGAATCACCTGAATAGTTTCCATGGAGAAATGTTGAGTGAAGCTTAAGGCAAAATTTGATGCAGATTTGTTGCTCTACTCACTCTGTCATTTTGAATGTGACAACCACACAGTACACATGCTCACTCAATGGCATCTACTGCCCCTACTGACTACTACAGTGAAGTAGTCATCATGCACATTTTAGCTTATTCGCCTTGGTTGTCAGGTTACATGAATGTTGTACAAACCGTTCTTGTTATATTAATGATGGTTGGACTTTTTCTGGACAGATCTCATACACACATTTATATTCATCACATGATCATTTACAATAACGAGGACACAGAAACCACCTAAGTGTTCTTCAAAGGATGATTGGAGAAAGATAAGACATATGTATACAAAGGAATGTTTAGTCACAAAAGATTAAGTATTGCTGTTTATGACAACATGGATGGATCTTGAGAGTTTAACGCTAAGTGAAATAAGTCAAAAGAAGAAGACAAGAATGTGATTTTACTGATACACTTTATATAAAACAAAATGAAAAACAAACAAAAACAAACTTATAAGGAACAGAATGGTGGTTACTGAAGTTTACTTTGATGTATGTTTCTTTCTATGCATTTTTATTATTTTTATTAAGTATCTCCACAGCTGTTGCCATAAAGATTTGTCCACACTCTTTTGTTTGTCCCCTTACGTTTTTCACCTTTGGGGATTGATGTTATGTTTGCCGGATAAAATGAACAAGAAAATGATACTTTTTAAATCATGAAAGATTAATGAAGCAGTTTTCTTGCTTCTATGACCATGATATTATTATCTAGAAGCACTACAAAGTAATTCTAGAGATATTCTAGTAAGGTCCTGAGAAGCTTACAGTTCAGTAACTTGATTACTTCTTTTCCCTATATGAACACATGCCTTATTTTCATTTCCAGATGAAGTTCTTAAAAAAACCCACGAGGTT
Source organism: Sturnira hondurensis (assembly GCF_014824575.4). Classification (NCBI taxonomy): domain Eukaryota; kingdom Metazoa; phylum Chordata; class Mammalia; order Chiroptera; family Phyllostomidae; genus Sturnira; species Sturnira hondurensis. The sequence goes on along the minus strand of NW_028088227.1, from coordinate 19,862,592 downwards.
ATATGTTCTTTATCTATATGCTTTTCAGAGCTTAGCATACCACAGACTTTTAGAGCAGTGAATATGCATGTTAAATTGATTTAAAACAATTTTAAGTAAAAAGATTATTGCTTTCTCCTCCACACATACCCATGTGAAATTTTCTAATATTCATTCTTTCTATAATTTCTTAAGATTATTCATAATGTAATTTATTCATATGTATTCATATTTATAAAGCAGTTACCATATAGCTAATCACAAGATACTCGATCCTGCCATAATCAACTTTATCACTTTTTATTTAATAACATTAAATTAGACAATTTGACTATCCATCATGGGAAGACAATAAGAGTGAGGCATCCATTCGACTTATAGGTTACGGAGAAGAAAGAATCACGAAGGAACTCCGGTGCACAGCCTCACTCTAACCCTATATTGACCACACTCCCTTCACGGGAATACTTCACGATAAAAATGGAAAGTGACATAGCCAACCATTCAGCTGGAAATTAATGACACTCCATGACCTTGTCAACTAGCAATGCTTGATGTTAATCATTTTAAGCACACCATATTTTATTATAAATTGTCCAACTTAAATCATTTTAGAGGATTCATAAAATTCATTAAAATTCATAAGAGGTCCCAAGAAATTCTAGACTAAAATACTAAGTTGAATGATAAAATGTATATTTCTTATAATGTTTGAGTCATTTATGGCATTTTATAAATTAACGTGGTGTTCCTGTACTCTTTGAATGTATTTTAGTCAAATATTTGTTTGTCAATTAAACATAAGTTATGACAATAATACTTTTTAAAATAGTATATTGTCCCTTTCCTAAATTGGAACCAATAGTTTCAGTTAATATGATTACTTTAAACCTTTAATGAAATCACCAATTCAATTATAATTAAGACCCAAATATTTGCCTTTGTGTTATACTGAAAGGGATTTAGCATACAGAAGCATAATGTTGTAGCTCTATGGAATTGCTTTTGATATATATGTAAATATATACATATGTGTATGTACACATTTATATGCATCTGTGTGTCCGTGTGTCTGTGTATATGTATTTATGTGTGTGTATATATAAAACAAGAATGTGAGCTATCTAACACTCATTCTAAATCAGTGTGCATATTAATAACGTCACATAGGAACATACTGAATAATTTCAACTATACAGCATAAAGAAAAATCCGATATTACAGTGGCAATAAAAAGATCAGTGTTTGTGGGGTGAGAGTAATGAATAGGTGGATTTTTAGGGCAATGATAATACTTTGATGTTATCATAATGTTGGTAGGTGTCATTACAGCTGTCCAAATCCACAGCATTTACAGCACCAAGAGTGAATAGTAATATGAACTGTAGACTTTGTGTGGTTGTGATATGTCTATATAGGTTCATCAACTGTAACAACCATGACTTAATGTGGGATGTTAATGATAGGAGAGGCTAGGTATCCGTGGAGACAGGAAGTATATGAGTCATCTCTGTATTTTCCTCTGTACCCCAAATTGTGTTAAAAAATAAAGTCTTACACTGAAATAAAGAACAAACTGACAGTAACCAGAGGGGAAGGGGGAGGGGGTTAATGGGGGGAAATAAGGGAAGGTCCATCAAGGAACATGTGTAAAAGACACATGGACAAAGCCAAACAGGGTAGGTTTGAGGGTGGGAGGTGGGGACAGGTGGGGCGGGGGGCTGTAGTGGGGTGAAAATGGAGACCACTGTACTTAAACAACAATTAAATAAAATATACAGAAAAAATAAAGTCATAAAAATTCAAACCTCTGAGATGGCAGGATTTATGTCTTGCAGGAACTAAAATTATTTACACTGACTAATAAAGGAATTAGTATTTTTAAGCAACTGATCGCTACTTGAAAAGAATCCCTAAGTACATGGCGTTATTGTAGTGGTCGGACAGTGAGTGGTCAGGTAATACTGATGGCTAGGTTGCTTGGAGTCCACATTATGCAAAAGTAAAACTTTTGGCAAAGGTTTTAGTGAACTTGTGGTACATTGGAAGGGAAACCATGGTTTTTTAAAAGCCATGGTTCCAACTCTGGCTTTCAACTATTTCTGTGAAGAAGACCATCACAGCTGTCGATTGGATATGGACAAATTGCTGATCAACCCAGCAATTGATCCACAAAAACCCGCTTTACAGAGTTTCAAGAATCCTTTTGGTTTATGTTAATTCCCTTTGAAGGGGTCACCATTTAATATGACTGAGTCAATAATCTTAATAATTGCCCTTGGCAAGCAGTTATTGAATTCCATCAATAACTTCCTTCTCAAATAAAATTGGGGAAATTAGAAGAGGAAGTGAGCTCATCAACTTCACTAACGGTGAAAAGTCAGAGCTCTTATGCCAGGAGCCAGCTGCACCGGGAAAGGCTGATTTATTCATGAAGTTGGTTATGTTCTGAAGACGGAGAGTAAAGCATGCCTAATAAGCCCTGGATGGTGCAACATGAGCAATGCGGTGATGGTGATAGTAGCTCAGACAAACGACAGGTATACTCATCCCAACCAGTTCCTCTTAGAGGACTCCTCCCTCCAGACAGGAAGAAAGCTGTTACCTGATCTTTCAGGCAATCCTAGTTTTCACCATATCATTTTCCTGTCCAAAAATGCTAATTATTTGAAGGGGAACAATTATTTGAAGCTTTCCTGTGAATTCAATAAATGCAGACAACTCACTGAGCCAACTGCCTTACCTCTCCGCATTGCTGGACATGCATAAAAATTGCTTTTAGCTATGTCGGTATGTCAATAAGCGCAGTAACCTGGGATTGAAAAGTTAATGGAGCTAGGAGCATTTTAAAAACTATAGGATGATTGGGTGGAATTATTGTAAACACATCACTAAGCAAGTGCATCGCAAGTGCACGGTAAACCAATGAAACAAACAAACACATAAGGAGAGTCAGATATTTAAAAATTTATTTGGGTGATGAGTCATTTATTTAGTGCTTTAACACTAAAGCATGGGCTGGGCCAGGCTATATTCAAAATAGTGCTATCAATTTTAACACTTAAAAGTAACTTACAGCCTTGGCCAGGTGGCTAGGTGGCTAGGTGGCTTGCCAGGGTTGCAACTTTGATCCCGGGCAGGAAACATACAGGAATCAATGGATGAATATGTAAGTTAGTGGGAAAACAAATGAATTGTCCTCTCTTTTGAACCAGTAAATTAAAAAAAAAGAGTAATTTATACACCCTAGGCTTTCACATATAATTATTGTGTGGAAACTTACAAGAATGCTTGTAAGAAACTTACAAGAAAACTTACTTAAATCTTCTTACAAGGTTTAAACTCAAGGCTGCAAATAACCCATGTGTCCCTCAATGAAAGAATAAACCTTAAAAAATTGGAGTTATTGGTGGAATAATCTCTACTATCAACAAAAGTGGGTCAACTACTAATGCATGCAACAATATGAATGAATCTCAAAAGCATCCTGTGTGAAAAAACAGACACTGAAAAAATATGTATTTATGATTTGGTGTGTATACATACCGAAGACAGATAAGATAAACCTATGTTGAAAGGTTTTTTTCCAGTTGCAGAATTGACTGACAGTGTCATAATGTAACTTTGTAGGGTTAAATAACTGTTTTAAATCTTGTTTGGGTTGACAGTAACATGGGTTTATGCGATTGTTTAAACTGATCAAAATTAGTATTTAGTGTGTAAGTAATTTGTTCTATAAAAAGTATACTTTAATAAAATAACTTATTTATGAGTGAAACATGAATTTCCCTAACTTAGTAAGGATGTGACATTATCTGCATTTTAAAATTTCATGGGCCACTGATATATATGTAATAATTTTCACAAATGCATTATTCTAGTTAGCAATGATCTAACTGCAGATACTATGTATTTTATACTGGTGCTTCTGTTTTCATATTGAAAATTGTTATTTTTATTGCTGACATTCTAAAGTAAATATTTTCACTGCTGTGGCTTCTGGCTTAGCCACACAGAACTAGTACATTTGAGTGTATTATACAACTAAGATTTTGAAACATTTTTGGCTGTTTCTCCCATGAAATTGACACTTTATAGTAATTATGCAAATACCATTTTCTAATGAAAGTTCTTTCTTTTTGTGTATTGTTTTGAAGAATTTTATGAAAAAATTTAAGTCATGCTAAGCTTTTTAATAAAAAAAAACTGGATGCTGTGGGAGCCTGCCAGGTCACAGGGGATCAAGGACAGAGTTCTCCACTGTGAGAATGGTGGATGAACTTGGTTTCTGGTCCCTGGAGCCGGCGGGTACCTTGACATTTTCCTAACCTTCTAGTTCCCAGCCTTGAAGGATATAACAAGATTTTGGCATAGGTGTCATGTTCCAAGAAAATGACGGTTATGAGAACATCTTGCCCTTTTGATAACTTAAGGGAGTGCACGGACTTTGAAAAACAACATTGTTTCTAGTTCCTTGCAGTCTTGCTTCAGGCGTTAGCAGTTTGTTTATAAGACAGCTGTTCCTTGAATAAAGTTGCCATTTGCCAGCAGAGCATTTGGTCCTCTCCATTCTTTCAGTCCCTCGCCTCACCTCGCGACCACCCTTGCTGCGGCGGGCCGCGGCAGGATGCATTATTTCCTAGAACGTTAAAATATGCAGAAAATTAGGTTCTACATCGCAACTGTGTTTGGTTTACCTCTACAAGTTTTTATTTTCCAAAATCTGCTTAGTTAAATATGATATGCTTTTTAAAAAATTTCAGTTCTGAATCACATAGACACAGAATAAAATGATCTATTAAAGGGAAATTTGTGCTCAATCATTCTTCTGTGCCAGTTCATTTTTTGAATAATAGAATCTGTAATTACTGATCTCCACACGGGAAATGCTACCTTGCCAAGGCAGTGGGTGGAGCTCACGAAGTGCTTTTGAAAATTGTGTCATGTTGGTTTTTAGCAGTAGGAGGTTTTGCTGTTCTTGGGAAAATATCACTTTAAAAATTGAAATATTCAGAAAAAAATAAACATAACCTAAAGCACAGACTGCTGCGGAAGATTTTCCAAATGTAGTGAGGAAAGTCTTGTGTTTTAGGAAGGCAGCATTTAAGGCTTAGGGATATTAGAAGTGAGACTAGCTAACATTTATACCAAAAAATTCAAACATATGAGAAAATTGGTTTTTAAAAGTCAGTAAAAGTTATTAGATTTTTTTACAAGAAAAATGAAAGTCATTTAATATGAAATTTATATTCTGAAATTAACAAATTATTAATATACCAAGTTTGAATTGTTTTGAAGTACAAAAGTTTTTCCCTCCTGATATCTGCAAAAAAATGTTTCTTGGAATTATTATTACAAAAATAAATATTTAGTTTTAAATGCATTTAGGAAAAATAAATTTGAATATAATGCAAATAATACATTGGGAGAATAGATTTCCAACTTTCCGGCCACCTCAAGAATGTGTAACAAGTGAAATTATCAGTTAATTAACAATGTTGTAAGATTATATTTTAAAAGAGCAACTCTTTGCAGTTTACAAAACACCTGCCTAAACTATAAAATCAAGTTAAACATATTTTAAATTAAAAGTATATTTACCTCTGGCAAACGTTAACACTGACTAAAAGCAACATCGGGCAAAACAAACATGAGACAAAAACATCATTAGCACTTAAAGAGGTTGTACACAACAAAAACATCTTAATTCACCAACCAAAAAAGTAAGATTGCTAAACGTATGTGAACTAATAGCATAGTTTGGAATTACATAAAGTAAATAAGTGATAGAAATGAGATAGCAGTTGACATTCCAAAATCAGTCTAATAATTTTAATGAAACCCTTTGAGTAGCTGTAGATGAAGGAGACAAACACATGAAGATGTTTAGTGATGGGTTAAATAGCAAAATTTAAAAAATCTAAAATATGTACCTGGATCCTAAGCTTTTTTTTTCTTCAATAATCTCTACTGTCCAGCAAAGAAATATATATACACATGTAGTCCTGGAACTATCAATTCCTAGTGTCCTGAAAGGAATATAGACTTTTTCCTAACATTGACAAAATTTTAGGACAGAAAAAATATGCAAAAGACGTACATTAGTCCTGGCTGATGTATCAGTGGATTAAGCGCTAGTCTGTGAACCAAAGGGTCACCCACTCTGGGCACATGCCTAGGTTGCAGCCAGGACCCCAGTGTGGGTCCCATCAGAGGCAACCACACATTGATGTTTCTCTTCCTCTCTTTCTCCCTCTCCCTCTCTAAAAATAAATAAATACAATCTTTTTCAAAAAGACATTTAAAAATGAAAATAAAATACAACTTTTAAGATTAAATAACTATACGAAAAGATAGGCTAGATTCATGCACTAAAGGACTAAATATAATTTTTGTTCCAAAATAAACCACAGATTTATGTAATATTCACCACAGTTATAATAGGGGTTTTCACAGGATCTGACAAAACTGATTCCCTTTTCTTCTGAGAAGGCAATTGCCAAAAATAATAAAAAGCTTAAATTAAAGAAGAATGATAGAAAGAAGAGTTCTGTAGGAGGAAAAAGGAGGAAGAGGGGAAGAGGAAGAGAAAGAATTAGAAGGAGGAAGTGAAGGATAAGGAAGAGACGGTACGGAGGAGAAAAAGGGGTGAAGGATATAAAGAAGAAGAAAGTGAAGTAGACAATGAAAACATGTGTTCAAAAACTTTAATAGATTCCAATAGCTCAAAGTCAGAGGAAAGTTAAATGTCCAGCAGCAACAGATTGACCATTTATGTTGTGAAGGGCGGAAAATGCACAAGGAGTGTGGCTGAAAACTGGAGAGGAGGACGCGAGGAAGAAAACCAATAACAAGTCAGGAGCTGTGTCTTACCAGACAGCAAGCTTGCAGTGATTAAGACCAGTGGTGTGGATACAGAATAACAAATAAACTCTAAAAACACATAAATCATGTAGAAAAATAGTCAAGCAGTAAACTCACAGTTTTTAAAGGTGGATATGAAGAAAAGTAGAAAAAGATACTTTTTAAAAAAAGATACATTATTATTGCTTAGACAATTCTCTATTTGAAAAAAAAAACATATCATAATTTTTATAAAACATATTACTGCCCTAATACTAAAGTAAAATTAATTATCTGCTGTGTAAATTCATTAAAAACCCTGTTATACATATACATCTCTGTTGATAAATTAAAGACAAAAATTGTAACAGGTTTTTCATCAGAAAAAATATATATGAAAAGACAACAAAACACGAAACAGTTATAAATAAACATGTAAAATAATGTGAAACTATCAAATTTGTAAAATGGGGAACATCTGTAGTAGTGTCAACAATAAAAAATAAAAATTAAATTAAAAATAAAAACATTGAAACAAAGACAAAAAACATAAAAAATAAAAATTCTGTCAGATAAAATTTCACAAAGTTCAGATGAACAAAACTTGCTAAACCTGACAATATCAAAAGAAAGTTTGAGAGTAATGGAGTATCTTAATGTATTAATATGTACTGGTACTATTTCCTAATGCTCAATATGAAAAAGTACCTCAAATATAATGGGCTCATGTCCAAGATTATTGGACATGATAGATGTAATGCTTGCCATAGCCATGAATTAAAAACAATTTAAATCCCCAAGGCAAGAGATCAAACAGGTAAATTTTGGAAGCAAAGGGTGCAGGTACATAAGAGACATTATTGAAAGCTAAAAATAAAGGTTTTATATAAGATATTAAAACATGAAATGTAACACTATATATTGTTTATACATGTGTACGTGTGCAATCATGGTTTAAATTAATGCATGAAAATATAAGTAAAAAATCTAGGATAGAGATTTCCTCTACAAGAGCTCCCATCAGGAAATGAAGCATGTTTTTAATATTCTATATTTATGCATTAAATTCTGCATTTATGCATTATGCATATTATTATAAATAATATAGTAAGTTATTTTTTCATTTTCATTTTCAGTTTCTTTAATTTTTGCGCTTAAATCATTTATATATTTTTCACTTCAAATTTTGATAATTTTACTAAATCAAACTAAATCCGAACATTTTAAACACCATGTTTCTTTCCTATATATTTTGAGTGAAATAAAAAATATAATAATATAATAATCAAGATAAGTTCTCAGTCTGTTGTGATAAAATACTCACTAGACTGAAAGAAGTAATATTTTTAAAGCAAATTTTAAAAGAGAACATTAAATGCTAATCAATTTTTTTAACTGCCTTGAAGAGTAAAATTTAAATGTTTATTTCAAGCCTAAATGGTTTATACAGTTCAGGAAATTTTAGAGCTTCTAAAAGCCACAGTTCATTGTTAATCTCCAAAGAGAGATACAAATGAATGAATGACAATTTCCTAATATACCCCAAATAAAATATTTGATGGGTGATATGAATAATTGGGGATTTATTTCAAACACACTTTTGGAACAGTGTTGTTGGAGTCCAGAAAAAAAAATAGTGTGGGGAAGGTTTCATGAAAATGGGTTTTGTTTTTTTTTTAGGAAAAGTGAAAAAGTGTGGCTAGTAGACTGATTAATAAAGCATTATATAAATGACAAAGGAATATAAACTGTCAAGCTATTAAATATTTCCATAACTTTTCCTATAGTAAGTTAAGTTCAAAATATGTGACTCCTTGAGATTGTACATTTTTTTAAAATGCTTTAAATTTTTTTAGATTGATCAAATTGACAGCTGTCAGAGGGGAGTGGAGGTTGGGTGCTGGGTGAAAACAGCAAAGGGGTTAAGCAAAAAACTGTAACAAAAATAAAAACAAAAAAATGCACATGGTGATTACCAAAGTAAAATAAAAGAGGAAGGAAAAGGTAAAGGGGGATAAATGGTGATGGAAGAAGATTTGACTCCATATGGTACTTGTCTTTCTCTGAGTAGCTTATTTCACTTAGTACAATACTCTCCACATCCATCCACGTTGTCACAAAAGGTAAGATTTCCTTCTCTTTAACAGCCAGGTAGTACTCCAGTGTGTAAATGGACCACTGCTTTCTTTTTCTTTCTCATCGTAATTCTGAACTTGGAAAGCAATCTCAAAATAAAGCACCAACTGTTCATGAAACACTCAGGCCTGTTCGGACACCTTCTGTGACACGCACGCGGGCAGGTGAGGCCATCCCCAGGCCACAAAGGCAGGGAAGTTGACAGAGGCTGATGTTCTTGCCATTGCTCCTAAGGATCACTCACCTGAAAAGATGCCAGTCTATGTTTCCTCTAATGGACGGACCTAGGTATGAAAAATGAGAAAAGGAAACATTCAGCTCTTACATAAAGGACCAAGAATTATGTGAGGAGAAGATATAAAAAGCAGGTTGCCTTTTTCTAAATATAAAATATGTTAAAAACTGCTGAATACATCATGTAAAGGTTTTATTTTTGGATTGTCTATTCAATGAATATTCATGATTTTTTATTGCCTTACTGAGAGTTATAAGCACATTGAAAGAAAAAAATATATGCATCACTCTCATATTTATGATTCTGTTTTGAATTTTATTTCTTCCTCTATTTTATTAGTTATCAAATATTTGTTTAATATAATTAAATACTTAATATTATTTGAAACAGAAGTTGTAATAAGGTATAATTAATTTTTAATTTACAATGGGCACTTTTCAAAGACTACATTAAAAATTTTAAATGAACTTTGAGTTTATTTATAGTTATGACTGAAGTTATTATTACTAATATTACTTTTTGGGAAATATTGCAGGCACATTTAAAAATTATAAGTGGAAAGTCTACTAATTAATTCAGTGGTATACTAAATATAGCAACATCTTTGTAGGAACTGCTTCTTAAGAAAGAATTTTGTAGATTTAAAAGAAAAATGGAAATACATTTCATGGAAATCTGACTGAGTGACTTTTTCAATTATTTTAAAGTTAAATGCCTCCTTTTTGATGATAACATGCAATGCACAATATTATAAAATTTTTCACAATTTATAAGTTCTTTCAAAATTTGTCGAACTCTCATTTAATTTCATAACACCCTTGAGAATTACATGATAGGTGATATTACCCTTTGTGATGACAAGAAAAAACTCGACATAGGTGAATGAGGTGATGATTTAAAGTTACATGTAGAGTTGCTATGAAAAAAATCTAACATCACACCATCTTTATGAGATCATGATTTATTACCTTCTCATAAACTTAATAGTTTGACACAAGATCTTTGTCTCTTTCAGAAGCTAACTTTTAGGGAATATGACAAAATGAGAATTCATTGTCAAGAACAGAATATTGAAAAATTTCAGTAAAACTACTGTGTTTTCTATCAGTTAATTCAATAGGGCAACTCACAATTGCTCTACAGTAAAAAAGTGTTTGTTAAACTGCAATTGTGGGCCTAATACACAGGAAATTACCATTATCTTTGATATTCTTTTTACTATTTTTGTGGTTAGAATAATTACACATATTAAATGTTGTATTTGTTTCTAAATGTTGAGAGAATAAATTAAGCTAAGTAGCAATGAGGAAATATGATTCTTGCATTAGCACTGTTACCCATATTATTAATGATTATAAAAGATCATGACTGTTTTCAAAAGAGACTTTGTTTTCCTCCTCATATTTCATAGAGTATACATTCATGTTCCAAGTTCATGTTGTGGTCTTGTATCTCTATGTACGTGTAACATTTAAAATGTTGATAGCTCCTATGTAGTTCATAAGAATTAAACATAAATTTGCGAAAAATAGTTTATTTACTTCATGATGTTGAATTCAATATTCTTTAAACATCAAGAAGGCAGTATTTTTATTAACATACAACATATATCACTAAAAGTATTGCATGAATCCTGAAAATCTGAACACCTTTTTATCTGGCTATAATCATTAAGATGAATCATGAGGGTTGTATTTTTTGCTTCCTCAGAAGATGAAGGAGTGGGTCCGCGAGCCAATTAATTCAGGTCGCTTCTAGCAGCTGGAAAAACGGGAGGAACTGCACTCTCTCAGGAGGCCTCCAAAAAAGAAGGCTGCCCTGTCCACTTTGATTCCGGCCCAAAGAGACACATCTTGAACTTTTCACCTACAGAACCATAAGATAATAAGTTTTTCTTCTTTTAAGCCACTATGGTTGTGGTGAGATGGTATTAGCAGCAAAAGAAAACAAAAACACATTCAAAGAGATCTTTCTAAAAAACACTCAGGAAAAAATATCTATCAACAAAGAAAGATGACTAAACTGACATTTATTTGACTTAGAAGCATCAATGGAATTCAGAAGTATGTGAAATAATGTATTCAAAGACCTGAAAGAAAGCACCTGTCAACCTAGAATCATGAATTAAGTGAAAGTATCATTCAAGAATGAGAGCAAAGCAGAGATGTTTTCAGGCAAAGCAGACCTGAGTTTAGCACTAAAAAAAAAACAAACCAAAACAAAATAAACAAACAAAAAAAGCCCACCGAACCTCATCGGAGTCAAGTCTGAGCAGTGATATTGAAAGTGTGAGCCTCGAACCAGGAACAAGAGCATTGTCTGAGAGACTGCTGGAACACAAAATGAAACAATTCAATAATAAAGAAGAAAATAAAATGATGGTCAAAAATATACAGGGAATATGTGAATATAGGAAAAAACTAAACTATCTATTTATGATAACAGGCCTTAGCAAACTAGGAATAGAAAGACACTGTACAGCAAGTTCAACATAATCCACAGGAAATCTATTGCAAATGTACACAAAAATACAACTTTCCTTCCCCTTTAAGATGAGGAACCAGATAGGTATGCTTACTAGCATATTTCATATAAAGCAGTAAACTAGAGGACTTAGCTCGCACAAGGGAACATAATAGACCACTAAATATAAGAACTGAAAATGAAAGCAAAAATGGTATGTGCTGGTCGATGGGATGATTATATCATTGCACAAAGTAAATAGCTTTTTTGTTCAGTGCTTTTACCAAATTAATTTCCAATTTGTAGTAAGTGCTTATGCTATATCTCAAGAACAGCTAGCAGAAATTATTCCCTGTTCTTTTTAAGACCTATGAATAGAGACATCTAGAAGAGAATAACCCTCCCTAACTACCCTAAGTATCCCCTTAGTATTACAAGTATTCAACATATTGGTTATAATAGATCTTTTACCCCATTATAATTAAATGACAAAGCATAAAATATCTAGAACAAAGTTAAGTTACTGTCAAATTTGATTAGGCAACAACATTACAAATGCAAAATGTATACCTGATAGTCAACCTTCATTGAATAAGCAAAGTAAGACCTGGATATTGTGAGTAGTAAGAGTGAATACTCAGTTGAATGGCTTCTTATTAAATAGCATTATATGGAATTGGTACGAAATTCTAAGAAATGCTGTTCCTTAAATATGTGTGTGTGTGTGACAAAATGAGAATTACAGAATTATCAAAATAAAAGAAATGCAACTGATTTCATCATGACATTTTCTCTGGGTTGAAAAACACATTACGGGCAAGATCTGGAAACAGCCCAAGTGCCCATCAGTAGATGAGTGGATAAAAGAGCTATGGTACATTTACACAATGGAATATTACATGGCTGTAAAAAAAAAACAAACAAAAAGGAAATCTTTTTGCAATAGCATGAGTAGAACTGGAGATTATTATACTTAGTGAAATAAGCCAATCAGAGAAAGACAAATACCATATGATCTCACTTATATGTGGAATCTAGTGAACAAAATAAACTGATGAACAAAAGAGAAAGAGGCAGGGACACATGGAAGCGACTGACAGCTGTCAGTGGGGAATAGTGACTGTATGAGAGAAGATAGAGCAATAAGCCAAAGAACATACATCTGTAACTCGAGGAATGGACAGGTAGTGATGGCCAGAGGGGTTCAGGCTGTGTGGAGGAGAGCAAAGAATAGGAAAATAGGGCCCTCTGTAATAGTGTCAACAACAACAAAATATTAAATAACTAGAGTAAGTATCTTCTGTAAAAATATTCTAGTTATAATTGAGTGAAAATACTGATATACAATTGTGCTTTATAAAAGTGAAATAAATATTTGATATGTGGCATGGCTTCACTCATGTAGAACTATAGATGGCACTTGAGTATACAGAACAATACTTGCAGAAATGTATTGCCTATATTAAATCCGCAAAACATACAAGGACACCATCTATCACAGTGAAAGCTTCAGGATTTGGAGTATTGATAAAATCTCAAGAAAAGCAATGGCTCATGTTGCAAATGCCATTGTGCAAATAAAAATTACAGAAATCCTTTTCTATGTGCAGTTCACTAAATCTAGAAATCAGAATGAAATAGAATATATGATTTATCTTCCTCGTTGTGAGGAATTTGAAATTAGTATAAATATTTTCATAATTTTCTAAAGGCATCAGATTTAGCTCAATTTATAGATGGTTAATTATTCCCAATGTAATTGGGTTTGCTTTGTTGGACTGGTTAATTTGAGAAATGTCAAGTTAATCTCTAGTTTATAGTATATATTTAGTAACAAGAATATATAGATCTATCTCAGTAATCTGAACATTAAATGCTGAGAATCAAATTGGTCAAAGAATATAATTATTTAAAATACTTTTTAGAAAAAAATTAATTCTGTAAGGGTAGTAAGACAAAATTTACTCTTAGAGATACGCCTAATGCCATGTATTCAGTTATGGTAAAATTATATTTCCGAGTAATATCTACTTATATGCGGCATCCTTCATAAAATAATAAATCTGTTCTTATAAAATTCCCAATAATGTACAAAGCATTCTATTGAAGCATAGATTTCTGATAAAATGATATATTTTATCTGATGAGCTGTTTATTTGGAATTACACCAGTAGAAGTATAATATTTTTATTAATATTTATTTTAAAGATATTTCTCCTTGCTTCTGAAGGTTAAAATATAATAAAGCTGCCTTCTGAGAAACATATCTGCATTCATCTGCTGAGTGAGTTAATTACCCACTTACAGACATCTCAACTAGTTAAATTCAATGAAAGAATTTTCAAACCTATCACTTTTGGAAGATAAAGTACTAGTTGGGTTTATGGAAATTCATTTCAGAAATGAAGAAATTTAGAATCAAAGATCACTGTGGAAATGTTTCTAAAAGATGGCACTGGTGAATTCAGATCACACCCTGTTATTTATATGCTGATCAGAGAGGATGCTGCATTGTGGGGGCAACTTTCCTCATAAGTTCCCCCAGCTACCACGGTGGAAAGAAATCATGACTGAGACCTGATGTGATCTGCTTGGGGAGGAGAAGTGGCCATTTTCCCAGAGGAAAAAGGCGTTGAGCTCCCTCCTCCAGGGCCTTTTATTGGGTTGTAATACACAGGAATATAGGGCAGCAAGGATTAAACAGTAGATAACATTTCAAAGAAATCTGAGGGCTTAGTATGAGTCAGAGTCTGTCAGAAAGAGAGTTTTAGGGTTTCCTGCTTGAACCGTTAACATATGAATGAAAGCACTCTTAGCAGAGCAGACTTCACAGGTTTATCAGGAAGTCTTTGTGATGCCAGATTTTTCCCCAGAACACCCTCTAGCAAGGCAAGGAGCTGCACCCCTCCCCAACAGGTATTCCGGCTTAAGGAGATTAGAGCCAGGAAGGGCTTCTCCCAGAGAACATGGGGACTCGGGCTTTGTCAAAGCTGGGGGGCAAGAGTCCATTGCTCCCTCTTTGTTGCAGCTCCCCCCCCCAGTCCTTCTATGAAGGCCTTCCAGGTGATCGAGTCTGGCTTAGGTTGCCCCCTGCTGTGAGGGGTCTTACCTGTCATTGACTTTCGACCAAGCTTTGGGGGCAGGGAGGAAACTGAGGCAGTGTTTGCTACCAGAGACAAGTTTTGATGATCCTCCTCCAAGATCTGTTTTGTTTTTTCATAATAACTTCCCTTAGTAACTCTGGTATTAGTTTCAGACAGCAAATGACTAATCATTTTTATAGAAAAAAATAATCCATGGAAACAAACACCAAAATACATCAGAGGCCAAAAATATCAATATATTTCAAAATTGGAAAATAATTAATGAATTTATATAGGTCTCCTTCTTTTCTATATTTAATAGATAGGATATTAACCAAGTATTCTTCAACAATTTTCTAGAAGGGTAACATTTTGCTTAATGTTGTTAACATGCTTTGTAGAAGGTCCCCAAAAAAAGACCTGTCATTTTTGCATAGCGGGAATCTCTCTCTCTCTCTCTCTCTCTCTCTCTCTATATATATATATATATATATATGTGTGTGTGTGTGTGTGTGTGTGTGTGTGTGTGCATGTGTGTTATTATATCTGTGTGTGTATATATGTATGTATGTATATATATAATTTTGTTTCCATCAGCAGATGCTTAGCAAGCAAGAAGATTCTCGCATGAGAAGGGATGATGGATTTAAAAAATGCAAATGAATATAACTAATGTGATATTTTAACAGACAACTATTTTCATACTCAACGAACATAGTGAGACCATGTTTTGCACTTGCTTTACAGACTGAGACTGTGCAGCGCCATTACTGAGACGATAACAATCAGTTTCTGAAATGAAAGCAGTAAAGTTTGCAGCTCAATGGTTCTCACTTTATAATTACTTGTTTTTCATTAGCAGTTAACAAAGCATGTTACTAGTGAAGAACTGATGGAGTCACATTGAACATCCTCAGATTATTCTTATGATAATTAGTTTAGGAAGAACTACTTACACATATTAAATCCCACGATAATCTTGGCATTTCTCTCCTCTTTTTCCCATTCCTCTGGTTATGTTTTAGCATCACGAGTTCCAAAGTAAAAGCAGACTTGATACTGGAAAACAATCTGAAATGAGAACCTGAACTTGATGACAATTCATTACTGAGATTCCTAATATCTGAGAGCCGTATGTATGTATTAAAAAGTAGCTATCTTAATATAAAACATGAATAGAGATTTGATAAGGCATAGACCAGGTAAAATTTTAAATGGGATTATCAAGGAGTTTTTGAGCAAATATCTGAAGGATGTTGACTCTTTGGGTAAAGAGCTTTCAGTCAGAGGATAAAACAAGCGCAGACCTTGCTGACTTCGTAGAATGACATAACATGGAGGCAAGAACAGCTGCAGTGGAACCAGAGAAAAATTGAATATTAGTCAGAGTAAAATAAGTTCTGGAGTTCGGGTGATCCAGGGCTTTGCAGGTAAAGATAACAACTTTGGCTTTTCCTTTGAATAAAGTAGAAAATTATTGGAGTGATTCAAGTGATATGCTGACCTTAAGTTTTAACCGTATTATTCCTGCTGCTGGGAGAGAAAAAAAAGATAAAGGAGAAAAAGACAGAGTAATAAAGTAATTTGGAAGGTCATTGGAATAACTCAGGTAAGAGCTGATACAGGCTTGGGCCAGAGTGTTAGAGATAAAAGATGTGAGAAGTGGCTAGGCCTCATGTTTTTTTATGAAAAACTAAGAGGATTTGCAAATAGGTATGATGTGAGGTAAAACAAAGAAAGAAAACACAATGCTGGCACCATGTTGTTTAGCCTTGGGTGGCCGACATGAAAGTGTGGCTAGTAACTGAAATAAAATTTTTAAAAAATGAGGAAGAAGCAACAGGTAGTGGGAATGATCAGGTGATATTTAGCATGGCATATATATATTTGGAAATTAGAATTATGGAAAATATAAAAAATAATAGAGGAGACGTAGAATTTTAAATAACACAAGGCATAGCAAAGCATTACGACTAGATGAGAAGACTAAAGGGAGTGTATCTAGATAAAGAAATCCAAGAACTGAACCCAGTGGGGGCACATTATAAGGAATTAAGGAAGAAGGTGCGGACATTCGTCAAGGAAACCCAGGCTAAAAAAATATCTCTGGCTGGCATGGCTCAGTGGAATGAGTGCTGGCCTGCAAACCAAAGGGTCACCAGTTAGATTCCCAGTCAGGATGCATGCCTGAGTTGTGGACCACGTGCCCAATAGGGGGCGCCTCAGAGGCAACCATACATTGATATTTCTCTCCCTATCTTTCTTCCTCCTTGCCCCTCTCTAAAAATAAATAAATACAATCTTTAAAAATGTTAGAAAGAAGAAAGAGCTTCCAGCTTTCTTACCAATACTGTTGTTATTGATGTTAACTCAAGCCAGTGGAATTAGTTCTCCTAGTTTGTTTAGCTGGCTGATTTAAGTTGATCTTGGCCTGTCCTCTCAGGGAGTATGAGAGGATAGCTCCCTGAGTATCATACAAAGGATCATATTTAAAAATCTGAGATATCACAGTGGATTAATTGGGTGAGAACTTCATATTCATCCTCGCCACCTCTACAAATTTCAGGAAGGCCCAAAGGACATCTCCTTTACACAAACATTAATGGCTACATCAATTAAATAAGGGATGGTGATCGTGGCAGCACAATGTTGGGAAGAGGAGGGAAGATTCTGGAATAGGGATATGGTTAGCCAATATGTACTATCAGCTTAAACCTTTATAATCACACATAATTGTTGCAGTAGTCAACTCAGTTTAGCACTAATTACTCTGTGTAGAGGGGCCCCAAAATCACATTCCTATGAAATTTCTTTCTCCTGCTATGTCTTTAGTCCAGAAGACATTACAGATGAATTAAGTGACCCTTGGTAAGAGATAATTTTATACTTACGCATTTCTTCCCAGCATGTTGGAGAACCCAGAAGCATCTATTTCTTCCTCCCAGCAATTTATTATACTTGATTGGAAAGCTTGGTGATGGATATATATAATAAAATTTTTAATATTTCTTAATCTTCTAGGGAGAAGAGTATCTTCTAATAGTAAAAGATTACATAGTTTGACGATGGGCCAAGAATTATCTGATAACTTTATAACTATTCACTCAGTTAATCCTTGCATAAACCATTTGACCTCATTTTTCAGATAAGACTGAAGCCCTGCAGAATTTAAGTCACCTACCCAAGATCATTTAGATAGTGTTTGTCAGAATTATTGCCAATGGAAGTGGGGTTCTTGCAGTCTCACAAGAAAATCATTCCAAGAGACATGTAGCCCGGTAAGATTTGTTTGGGTGAAAATAGAAGGATGTTCCCCTCTTCTCACTATCTCAATTTCACCCAGCCTGCTCTGAACGAAGCCCAGACTTGTCCTCTTCAGGACCAGCAATTGGGTCAGCCTTCAGTCCTTTTACACTATGACGAAGTTTAGACGTATCAAAGCTCAGTCCAGTTCCTGGCCTGCTGGCACTTCTGCGTCCAATACCCAGGCTCTGCTGGGAGCCTGCTTGAAGTCTGCGTGGCTGTGAGCGACGTGGCTACTAAGACCACATGGTTGCGATAAAGAGAAAATGTGCAGGAGCAAATGGAGCAAGATGTGTTACAGAGAGGGAGAGGGAGGGGAAGGGGGAGGGGAGGGGGAGGGACAGAAGGAGGGGCAGAGGGAGAGGAGGGGGAGGAGAGAAGGAGGGGGGGGGAGGGAGAGAGAGAATTATCTTTGTTAAAAGCCTGATTATATTATCTCTGTCTTTGGAAGGCCCAGGTGCTTCTTTAATCAATCAACGTCCCAAGCTTTACGGGCTTCTGATTGGTCCATCTCCTCATCAATCTATGTCCTAGATGTTTCGGGGTCCTGTACCTCCTATCCAATCTGACCTCTTCCCCAGGCTAGACACACGGGGCATAACTGCTTCCATTTCGGCTCCTATTGCACATGTGCTTACTTCCCCCTTTCGTGTTCGATCCCTCCCTCCACGCCCTGTATTCTGCAGGAAACAAACTGGCAGTTCCCTGGGGAGCGTGTGAAGCTGTACCTTCCTGGTTAAGCAAGCTTATGTTCTCTAGTTTATTATGATTAATAGTGTCTGGATCCCTTTGCTTTCTCCCTTTATTAATATCGAACTACCTGACCTAACAGAACCGGAGTGCAAACCCACGCAGCCTGAGTCCTGATTCCATAGGCTAAACTCCATTGCATTGGCAGTTGTTCTGCTCTTCAAATGATTGTGGGGGTCATTCTCCAGCACCCCAGTTGATTTCTTCAATCAACATAGGCAAGTAAAACTATTAAAAGGAGCTTATATGTGAATTTTATAAAATAGCAAAGAGCAATTTAAAAGTTATTGTGTGAAAACCAATAGTTAACTATTTTGCTTTGGAATGAGTATGATAGAAACATCCAACTGTCTCTTGAATGCCTCATGAATTAAACAATCGCTTTCACACTTCATCAGGGCAGTGTTGGAGTGTTAGCCTGTATAGTACCAGTAATTAAGCCACAACAATAGGCATAAAAAGGAATTGCCCCTAGTAAACTAGGACTTTTCATCATCTTAATTTTACATCTTCAATAAATTTGGCAGAATTATCTTATTTCCTTGCAACAAACTAAAACTTCTAATTTAAATAATTCACTCAGGTTTTCCAGAAGCAAGAACTCATTTTCACAATACACCTTTCATTTGTGTAGGTAAATAACTGACACTCTTTTCAACTAATATCTATAATTGTGAGTTTGTTTCTGGTTGTCTTGTCAGGTTCCCTACTGCTATAATTGCATTCATTATTCAATCTTTGTGTGGAGAAGCAAGCAAGCCCAAGGAACAATTCACTGTGAGATAAGATAATGATCCCCAGCTTTGAAAATCAAGGTTTCAAGATCTCCTTAATGTTTGTTTTCTGAAACTCCCTCAGTTTTGTTCTGCTGTGTGGGTTATACCTGGGGGCTATGCCCATGGCCCTGCTGGCAGTTAGTAATGTTTCTTGGAGGAGCCAATACCTGAAAAGTAACTGGGTAAACTAATGTAGATTACCTAAATAAATGTTTTTGTGTTTTTCTTAGCAACATGATCCCCAAACTCAGCTCGTCTTTAGCACTCACTTTGCATTCCTGGGAGAAAAATATGAGACAATACATACATAAAGCTCAGCTGTGATGTTATCATTTCCCTGCTCAAAGGTACTCAGCCAATTTCAGTTCTCTACAAAAATCTCGCTTTTCAGCCAGGCTTGAAAATCCTTTACAGTTTAAATCCAGTCCTGTTTAACATTCCTTCATAAAAAGTAACACATGCATTTTCCCCTATATTTTAACACCTGGGAAGTCATGAACCTGAGAAGAATCTCATAATCATTATTCCTTTAACATGAGTCTTTCTTTACTGTTTAGATAGTTTCTCTTATCATGTTTCCCAGTTCCCAGATTTTTCTTCTTCTTTATCTAATACATTGTGAAAATCATGTGACACTATTTTTATTTGAGAATTATTGTTTTTTGATTCAAAAAATACCACTCAAGTATTTTTCACATCTACCTTTTCTCATTTTGTGACATGTTTCTTTAAATTCTTGTTTATATATATAACAGTTATCTTAAATTTCTTGTTTTTAATTATACCATTTGTCATTTCTAGGTGTATTGCTATTCTTCCTCATTATGCATCATCACATTTTTCTGATTCTTTGCATTTATGATAATTTTTATTTAATACCAAACATTTTATTACTACATTTTAAAATATCTAGACTTTGTTCTTTTTAAGTCTTAAAATAAAGTTGGAATTTATTATTATTATTATGAGATATGCAGTTGATCTACTTGCAATTGATCTACTTTAGGGCCTTCCTTTCTAAGCTTTATTTGGTAGGTGCACTTTACCCCTTAGTGTTCACGAAGGATACTGTGGAGTCCTTCCTCAATATCCAAGATATTCAGTAAAGTTCCTTCACTCTCACCAGGTGAAACTTAGCATTCTGCAAACACTCAAGGGGCCTTATGCGGATTTTTGTATCTCCTAGGCTGCATAGTTTTTGTCTCTTTGGTGCTATGCACTACACCTTCCAGTCACCTCGGCCAGACTCCTATCACTTTCTCCTCAAATCAGTGAGACTCCTCCATCCTTTGGGGGCTGCCCTCCTTGTCTTTATCCTGGAAAGTGCTTTCAGTTTGAAATCCTGGGTGAGCCTATGGCTCAACTCATTTGTTTTCTTTCTCTATGAATCATTTTCCAACAGTGTCTAAAAACAATTGATTTGTGTATTTTTCCAGGTTTCTAGTGTAAAGTGTGAGGGCAAGTATCAGATTTTACTGTCACAGGCCAAAGCAAGAGCATAAAACTATGCTTTTAGTGGATTAGAATCTTTAAAGATAATTCCCCATCAAGAGTTTGATACTATTATTTCCTTTCTTCTTGCATCCGATGTTGTTGATGTCAGTCTGAATTTGGATTCTTTGTAAGTAATCTTTTTCCTCTTCATATTGTACTTCACAAGCTTTAAATTACTATTTTCAAAGTTCTAACATTACCCTCTAATGTTAAAAATGCATTCATTGAGACTTCTGCTCTAATTATCTGCTCTTTAGCTTTCAGATGTTTTTATGCCTTCTCTTACCCTTCTGTTTTTTTCTTATTCCTTCTCTTTGGCAGACTTTTGATGCAATTTGGCCCTTGGGAGGTCTTTTTGGGAGACTGAACCAGAAACCATTAAATCCACCTCCTATCCACTACTTAAAAAAACTGCCGCAGGAAATGAGGACATCTCTTTGTCTCCAGCTCCTGTAGGAAAGACACTGCTTCTGTGTTTCTTGCTCTAGTTTCTCACTGTATTTTCCTCACTTTGCCGTCTGGGAAACAGCTGCAGAACTAATGTTTTTCAACCATGTCAATCAAAGATGAATTAATGCTTGTCTTGTCAGATCATCAGACATGACATAGACCGTTTAATTAGAGTATCAGAATAATTTTAGATTAATATGACAAAGTAAATTATGACTTTTAAAGTATATTTTATTAATTGGTGTTTATATTTTAAGCTGGATAAAGTTAGATAACTATTTATGAAACAGTTTGAACTTCTCACTAACCTTAACAGAGCTTATTTCTCCATAATATTTTAAATCTAAAAGATGTATTCTGTAATATGTCAGTCTATTATTTTTCTGAAATGATTCATCCCTTTATTAACTAGCAATAATCCCTTTCAATTTTATTTAAAAAATCATCAGTAACACATTTAAATGAAAAGCCCATACTATCCATTCTGAATACTTGTTCTACTATTTAATATAATTTTGAGATGTGAGAAGTTTGTTGCAGTAATTATGAGTCTTGTAAAAAACTGAAACAGATTAATATTTATAAATTATTATACTCTTATTTCTATAGGTACCCCAGGAATTCTATTAAAGTTAATGAATATTATAGACTCTTATTCAAAGGTAAATAGAATAAATAGAAAAGTACAGAGTAATAAAAAATCACCTGACCATCTGAAAAAATGTTAATATAATATTTGCAGGCAGCTATTTCTGAAATAAGACTAATTCCACATTTTATAAGTTTTGATTCATTTGACCTCCATTTTGACCGCCATTCCTCTTGCCAAGGCTCTAGAACTAACCACTGTCCTAAAGATGGCGGGTATATTTTATATGGGGAATTTTCTCTGCTGTTATAAACACATGTACTATATGTGAATGCTATGAAATATTTTTGCATTTTAATAAATCACATCAGTGTACACATAATTTTGCAATGTGTTTTTCATAGAATATTATGCTTTCAGAATATAAATATATTTATACAAATAGATCTAATTTAGTTTTTTAATTTGCAGTATATTTTCTCTATTTGATGTTTGTTAAGGCTGCCCATAATTTTTAAGATATATTCACGTGGCTCTAGCACACTTTTTTATTTACTGCTAAATATAATATAAATTTGTTGATATAAGGGTAACTTTGTTGTTCTGTTGTTTATTGCTGCCTATTGGAATGGTGATGATTTTTATACTAATATTTTCTGAAGAATCTGTCTAATCCCTCTTATCTTTTACTTTAGTTTTACTATTGGGTTTATTTATAAAATAAATAACTAATGAAATGATATATAAAGATTATTTCTTCTATTCAGTTTGTTTCATTCATAGTTTTGTCTCATTTTTGCTTTGATCTGTTGTTTTGCCAAGGGCCACCAGTATGATATTTAATTTTGAGCTTCATAGACTATATCAAATTTTTACTGAAAAGGGCAGTGATTCAGTGAGTTTTTATTAACATTGACATTCAGTAAAGTTTATTTGTAAATATCATTTGAAGTTTTATATGTGTTACAATTTAATGTTATTAATCACATTCATCCACCGATTATGATAGTCATACAGTTTATCTCTCTTAATACATTAGACACAGTGTGGGGTAGTGGGGGGGGTTCGGATCTCCTTTCAGTAGTGAAGAATCAGTAGTACTCTGTACCATAGTCTGTGTGGGTTCTTTGGTCTGAGGCCAACATTAAACTGAGTTCTTGGATTTTTCCAATCATAGAATCAATATCTAAGTAACACCAACTAGCAGGAAATGCGATGTCAGCCAAACAAATATATTTAAAACTTTATGATCTATGACCTAATATGGGTTGACCAAAGTTTATGGGAGAAATAAATTGGTGTTGCATTCCCAAACATAAAAATTTGATTTCACATATATACATAATACAACAATAAATTTTTTTCTTTTTAAATTTTCTCTTTATTCAGAGTTCTAAAATTACCCCCCTTGGGATGATCTTACAAAGCCACTTACCGCAGAGACATTTTATATAGAAATTTTAATTTTTTATGTCTTCTTTTTTAACATTATTGATGATGATTGATATAATTGGAACAGTTTTCTTTTAATTAACCTTGTCTTTATTTTACCTTAAAAGGAGCTTGTTTTATGCTGCTTTTTAAAATTAAGAATAAAACATTTAAATCTACTTTTACTTCTTTCATAATATTTGATGATGCAATATTATTTTAATTTT